>NC_134265.1:5600825-6859991 GCF_031893055.1 Leptodactylus fuscus | reverse complement strand
TCATGTCTATTACCTGCTGATGTGAGGGGCTGCTGGTCCTCCATCATCACCTCCTTGTACAGATCCTTGTGTCCTTCTAAATACTCCCACTCCTCCATGGAGAAATAGACAGCGACATCCTGACACCTTATAGGAACCTGACAACACAATGATACAGTCATCACCCCGACCCCTCCAGTTACTGTATAATGTCCCAGCATTCCCAGCAGTGTCACCTCTCCAGTCAGCAGCTCCAGCATCTTGTGGGTGAGTCCTAGGATCTTCTGTCCATTGATCTCCTCCTGTATCAGGGGGTGAGGTGGAGGCCCCAGGATTGGGCTCAGGGTTCCTCCATATCCATCATACACAGGAGCCTGACAGCGCCCACTAGAGGTCTTCTTCACTACTGTGTAATCCTGGTTATGGGGAGACACATTAATAAATCTCACTACATACATGTCCAGAGTCCATCACCTCTCCAGTCATATCATCTGTTATTACTGTAGATAAGAATGATGTCATGATGACATCATCAGAATCTCTCACCTCTCCAGTAAGCTGGTAGATGATCTCTAGGGTGAGATTTAATAGACTTTCCGCCATCTTGTTCCTGTCTCTTTCCATCCTTGATGGATCAATCAGGAATATTCTCTTCTATAGAAGATACAGAGAGGATTCTATATTGTAGGAACCTGAATGGAGAGAAGATGAGACAATGTAATCACTACACGGAATCCCATGGAATAAATAGAAGAGTTGAGTCCCATTATTATCACCACCTCCTACTTCTGACGTCGGCAGCGTGTAGCTCAGGAAGGGAGTGACTTGTTGTGGGCCGGCTTGGTGGGTATATAAGGTGTGTGATAGGCTGAACAGAATCTCATTGGGAGTATTTGACCAGCCTCAAGTGTACTGGCTGAGGGGTGTTCAGTGCTCCCCGGGGTGTTGCAACACAAATTGGATCTGGAAGAACCAAAACCTGATGCCGAACAGCCCAGGAGGCTCCAGCAGCTCTAGTAGAATGAGCCGTGCTACCCACTAGGACATTATAGTGTGTGGGGGCCACTGAATGTATGAGAAGGGCTGAGAGCGAGCACTTACCTCCTTGGGTACAGCAGCCGTCTGCTCACAGGACCTGAGATGATGTCACCTGTGTGGGAGGAGTCAAAGAATCACATGACCAGATATTAGAAGTCACTGCAGAGCCATCCATGTGTGACATATATGTAGCAGAGCTGTGTGTGATGTGTATATAGCAGAGCTGTGTTTGAAGTGTATGTAGCAGAGCTGTGTGTGCGACGTGTATATAGTAGAGCTGTGTGTGTGACATGTATGTAGCAGAGCTGTGTTTGTGATGTGTATGTAGCAGAGCTGTGTGTGTGTGATGTGTATGTAGCAGAGCTGTCTGTGTGTGACGTGTGTGTAGCAGAGCTGTGTGTGTGTGATGTGTGTGTAGAAGAGCTGTGTGTGTGTGACGTGTATGTAGCAGATCTGTGTGTGTGACGTGTATGTAACAGGGTTGTGTGTGTGTGATGTGTGTAGCAGATCTGTGTGTGTGTGACGTGTGTGTAGCAGAGCTGTGTGTGTGTGACGTGTGTGTAGCAGAGCTGTGTGTGTATGATGTGTATGTAGCAGAGCTGTGTGTGTGTGACGTGTGTGTAGCAGAGCTGTGTGTGTGTGATGTGTGTGTAACAGAGCTGTGTGTGTGTGATGTGTATGTAGCAGAGCTGCCTGTGTGTGACGTGTGTGTAGCAGAGCTGTGTGTGTGTGATGTGTATGTAGCAGAGCTGTGTGTGTGTGATGTGTATGTAGCAGAGCTGTGTGTGTGTGTGATGTGTATGTAGCAGAGCTGTCTGTGTGTGACGTGTGTGTAGCAAAGCTGTGTGTTTGTGACGTATGTGTAGCAGAGCTGTGTGTGTGACGTGTGTGTAGCAGATCTGTGTGTGTGTGACGTGTGTGTAGCAGAGCTGTGTGTGTGTGTAGCAGAGCTGTGTGTGTGATGTGTATGTAGCAGAGCTGTGTGTGTGTGACGTGTGTAGCAGAGCTGTGTGTGTGTGATTTTTATGTTCAGAGCTGTGTGTGTGTGACGTGTATGTAGCAGAGCTGTGTGTGTGTGATGTGTATGTACCAGAGCTGTCTGTGTGTGACGTGTATGTAGCAAAGCTGTGTGTGTGTGACGTGTGTAGAGCAGAGCTGTGTGTGTGATGTGTATGTAGCAGATCTGTGTGTGTGACGTGTATGTAGCAGGGTTGTGTGTGTGTGATGTGTGTGTAGCAGAGGTGTGTGTGTGACGTGTGTGTAGCAGAGGTGTGTGTGTGATGTGTGTGTAGCAGAGATGTGTGTGATGTGTGTGTAGCAGAGATGTGTGTGTGTGACATGTGTGTAGCAGAGCTGTGTGTGTTATGTGTATGTAGCAGAGCTGTGTGTGTGAAGTGTGTGTAGCAGAGCTGTGTGTGTGTGTGACGTGTATGTAGCAGAGCTGTGCAAGATGTGTATGTAGCAGAGCTGTGTGTGTGACGTGTATGTAGCAGAGCTCATACCTCCCAACCGTCCCGATTTCCGTGGGACATTCACGATTCCGGTGACGTGTCCCGCGGTCCCGGTTCCAGGGAGGTATGTCACAGTTCAGCTCCTTGCTTCGCCGCTGCACGCCGCCTACTGGCTGTGTAGACGCGATGTGATGACGTCACATCGCGTCTACAACTGTGCGCGAGAGAGAGAGCAGCGGGAGAGAGCGGCGAGGGAACGAGGAGAAGGTAAGTGTAACGTGTACACTGAGTTGGAACGTGAAACTGGGGGCAGATGAAGGAGAGGACGGCATGATACTGGGGGCAGAGATGTGGGGACATGAATCTGGGGGCAGAGATGGAGGGACATGAATCTGGGGGCAGAGATGGGGGAGACATGAATCTGGGGGCAGAGATGGAGAGGACATGAATCTGGGGGCAGAGATGGAGGGGACATGAATCTGGGGGCAGAGATGTGGGGACATGTATCTGGGGGCAGAGATGGGGGACATGAATCTGGGGGCAGAGATGGAGGGGACATGAATCTGGGGGAAGAGATGGAGGGACATGAATCTGGGGGCAGAGATGGAGGGGACATGAATCTGGGGGCAGAGATGGAGGGGACATGAATCTGGGGGCAGAGATGTGGGGACATGAATCTGGGGGCAGAGATGTGGGGACATGAATCTGGGGGCAGAGATGGAGGGGACATGAATCTGGGGGCAGAGATGGAGGGGACATGAATCTGGGGGCAGAGATGTGGGGACATGAATCTGGG
This sequence comes from Leptodactylus fuscus, assembly GCF_031893055.1. NCBI lineage: Eukaryota > Metazoa > Chordata > Amphibia > Anura > Leptodactylidae > Leptodactylus > Leptodactylus fuscus. Next base: position 6,856,727 of record NC_134265.1, on the reverse strand, counting down.
GGCAGAGATGGAGGGGACATGAATCTGGGGGCAGAGATGGAGAGGACATGAATCTGGGGGCAGAGATGGAGAGGACATGAATCTGGGGGCAGAGATGTGGGGACATGAATCTGGGGGCAGAGATGGAGGGACATGAATCTGGGGGCAGAGATGGGGGGGACATGAATCTGGGGGCAGAGATGGAGAGGACATGAATCTGGGGGCAGAGATGTGGGGACATGTATCTGGGGGCAGAGATGGGGGACATGAATCTGGGGCAGAGATGGAGGGGACATGAATCTGGGGGCAGAGATGGAGGGACATGAATCTGGGGGCAGAGATGGAGGGACATGAATCTGGGGCAGAGATGGAGGGGACATGAATCTGGGGCAGAGATGGAGAGGACATGAATCTGGGGGCAGAGATGGAGGGGACATGAATCTGGGGGCAGAGATGGAGGGGACATGAATCTGGGAGCAGAGATGTGGGGACATGAATCTGGGGGCAGAGATGGAGGGGACATGAATCTGGGGGCAGAGATGGAGAGGACATGAATCTGGGGGCAGAGATGGAGAGGACATGAATCTGGGGGCAGAGATGTGGGGACATGAATCTGGGGGCAGAGATGTGGGGACATGAATCTGGGGGCAGAGATGGAGGGGACATGAATCTGGGGGCAGAGATGGAGGGGACATGAATCTGGGGGCAGAGATGGAGGGACATGAATCTGGGGCAGAGATGGAGGGGACATGAATCTGGGGCAGAGATGGAGGGACATGAATCTGGGGGCAGAGATGGAGGGACATGAATCTGGGGGCAGAGATGGAGGGACATGAATCTGGGGGCAGAGATGGGGGGACATGAATCTGTGGGCAGAGATGGAGAGGGGACATGAATCTGGGGCAGAGATGGAGGGGACATGAATCTGGCGGCAGAGATGGAGGGGACATGAATCTGGGGCAGAGATGGAGGGACATGAATCTGGGGGCAGAGATGGAGGGGACATGAATCTGGCGGCAGAGATGGAGGGGACATGAATCTGGGGCAGAGATGGAGGGACATGAATCTGGGGGCAGAGATGGAGGGGACATGAATCTGGCGGCAGAGATGGAGGGGACATGAATCTGGGGCAGAGATGGAGGGACATGAATCTGGGGGCAGAGATGGAGGGGACATGAATCTGGGGGCAGAGATGGAGGGGACATGAATCTGGGGCAGAGATGGAGGGACATGAATCTGGGGGCAGAGATGGAGGGACATGAATCTGGGGGCAGAGATGGGGGACATGAATCTGTGGGCAGAGATGGAGAGGGGACATGAATCTGGGGCAGAGATGGAGGGGACATGAATCTGGGGGCAGAGATGTGGGGACATGAATCTGGGGGCAGAGATGTGGGGACATGAAACTGGGGGCAGATGAAGGGTGTATATGAAACTGGGGGCAGAGATGGAGGGGGGACATATAATTTACGGGTGACTGTAGGAGGATTATACTGTGTGCGGGCACATGAAAAATTAATGAGAATGGGCGGAGTCAACACAAAAGTGGGCGGGGCTAAACTTGCAGCCGCACATTTTGTCCCTCTTTCGGTTCTTCAAAAGTTGGGAGGTATGCTTTGAGTAGGGGCCATTATGGTGCATAATACTGTGTGCAGGGGCCACTATGGGACATAATACTGTGTGCAGGGGCCACTATGGGACATAATACTGTGTGCAGGGGCCACTATGGGACATAATACTGTGTGCAGGGGTCACTATGGGGCATAATACTGTGTGCAGGGGCCACTATGGGACATAATACTGTGTGCAGGGGCCACTATGGGACATAATACTGTGTGCAGGGGCCACTATGGGACATAATACTGTGTGCAGAGGCCACTATGGGACATAATACTGTGTGCTGGGGCCACTATGGGACATAATACTGTGTGCAGGGGCCACTATGGGGCATAATACTGTGTGCAGGGGCCACTATGGGACATAATACTGTGTGCAGAGGCCACTATGGGACATAATACTGTGTGCAGGGGCCACTATGGGACATAATACTGTGTGCAGGGGCCACTATGGGACATAATACTGTGTGCAGGGGCCACTATGGGAGATAATACTGTGTGCAGGGGTCACTATGGGACATAATACTGTGTGCAGGGGCCACTATGGGAGATAATACTGTGTGCAGGGGTCACTATGGGGCATAATACTGTGTGCAGGGGCCACTATGGGACATAATACTGTGTGCAGGGGCCACTATGGGAGATAATACTGTGTGCAGGGGTCACTATGGGACATAATACTGTGTGCAGGGGTCACTATGGGGGATAATACTGTGTGCAGGGGCCACTATGGGACATAATACTGTGTGCAGGGGCACTATGGGACATAATACTGTGTGCAGGGGTCACTATGGGACATAATACTGTGTGCAGGGGCCACTATGGGAGATAATACTGTGTGCAGGGGTCACTATGGGGGATAATACTGTGTGCAGGGGCCACTATGGGACATAATACTGTGTGCAGGGGCCACTATGGGAGATAATACTGTGTGCAGGGGTCACTATGGGACATAATACTGTGTGCAGGGGTCACTATGGGGGATAATACTGTGTGCAGGGGCCACTATGGGACATAATACTGTGTGCAGGGGCACTATGGGACATAATACTGTGTGCAGGGGTCACTATGGGACATAATACTGTGTGCAGGGGCCACTATGGGAGATAATACTGTGTGCAGGGGTCACTATGGGGGATAATACTGTGTGCAGGGGCCACTATGGGACATAATACTGTGTGCAGGGGCCACTATGGGAGATAATACTGTGTGCAGGGGTCACTATGGGACATAATACTGTGTGCAGGGGTCACTATGGGGGATAATACTGTGTGCAGGGGCCACTATGGGACATAATACTGTGTGCAGGGGTCACTATGGGACATAATACTGTGTGCAGGGGTCACTAACACTGTTTATTATGTTCTCTCACCTCCCCTGAGGATGGCTTAGCGTCACTGAGCAGTGACACTAAGGCAGAGAGCAGGTCCTCTCCGTTCCTGCTCTCTACCTGCTAACGCCGCTCCGCCCCACCCCGCCCCCGCTTTCTGTCGCCCCCCTCGGGCGGTGAAAAAGGCAGGTTCACCCCTGGTGTTACTCACCTCATCTGGATCCAGTGTTAAGCCTAGCAGGCTTCAGGCCTGTGTGGTGATGTCCGGGACCATGTGACATCTGGGCATTACCATACAGGCTAGGATTAACATCGGATCCCAGAGAGGTGAGTAACACTGGTTATTATGTTTCTTCACCTCTCCTGGTTTTCTGATTATTATACTCCAGGGCATAATAGTGGCTGCAGGAGGCTGCGGTGGGGCATATATACAGTATATATATATAGGGGTCAGGTGTGTGGATAAGTGAGGAGTCAAAGATGTTTTTGTTCAAAACTTTGGAGTCAAGTCAAAGCTGGAAGAAGTGATCATGGCGGTCCGACGGGAAGATGTCTGGAAATGAGGGAGCCTAAAAATGGGGGAAGACGTCTCCTGTAAGTAACAAGAACTGACAGCACTAATGTTACCACCAGCAACATATTCATATAAAGCAGAGATATGGGAGATAACATCCAGATCAGCTCTGTATACAGTGTATACAGCGTGCAGGAGGCTAAATGTAGCAGCCCCAGTTATAGGAGAAATCAGCCTCCAGTACAAACAAAAAAGTGATCAGATGTCCCCAAAGGTTTCTTATCACCTTATGGGGGCAAAATCTGAAAATAAAATAAAAATATAATAAAAAAGTTTAAAAAAATGTAAATAAAATAATAATAATAAAAAAAATAATAATACGCTAATAAAACGCTGTCAGTGGAGTGTCCACATGTTGCCCTATTTGGTGCAATTTTTTGTCCAATTTGAGGTGTTGGTTTTTCTGCAATGCTTTTTATCTCTGGATTAGATGCAGCCATTATATTACCGACTCCTTTCTTTTGGACTAGTAGTAACTAGAGATGAGCGAACAGTGTTCTATGGAATCAGGCTGTTCGATGTGTTCGATTCGAATCGAACATCACGTGGCAAACTCCAAAAAAATTCGATTCCCCTCCCACCTTCCCTGGCGCCTTTTTTGCACCAATAACAGCGCAGGGGAGGTGGGACAGGAACTACGACACTGGGGGCATTGAAAAAAATTGGAAAAAGTCATTGGCTGCCGAAATCAGGTGACCTCCATTTTAGACGAATAGTGGATTTCAGATCCGGGTCATATGAGAATGTGAACTTTGTGACTATGAGACAGGGATAGCTGTAAAGGCAGGGATAGCTAGGGAGAACCTTTATTTAGGGGGGAATGTTATTAAAAATAACTTTTTGGGGCTCTACCGGGTGTGTAATTGTGATTTTTGTGAGATAAACTTTTTCCCATAGGAATGCATTGGCCAGCGCTGATTGGCCAGAGTTCATAATTCGGCCAATCAGCGCTGGCTCTGCTGGAGGAGGCGGAGTCTAAGATCGCTCCACACCAGTCTCCATTCTGGTCCGACCTTAGACTCCTCCTCCTCCAGCAGAGCCAGCACTGATTGGCTGAATTATGAACTCTGGCCAATCAGCGCTGACACTCCCGTTATAAGATAAACTCAGCTAAAACCAAGGCGTTGCCAATTAACCCCTTCCCATCGATGGCATTTTTTGGTTTTGACTCCCCTCCTTCTAAAGCCCATAACTTTTTTATTTCTCCGCTCCCAGAGCCATATGAGGTCTTAATTTTTGTGGGACAAATTTTTCTTCATGATGCCACCATTATTTATTCTATATAATGTCCTGGGAAGCTGGAAAAAAAATTCAGAATGGGGTGGATTTGAAGAAAAAATGCATTTCTGCGACTTTCTTACGGACTTTGGTTTTACGGCGTTCACTGTGCAGCCACAATGACATGTCCCCTGTATTCTGTGTTTCGGTACGATTCTGGGGATATCAAATTTATATGGTTTTATTTACATTTTAACCCCTTAAAAAAATCCAAAACTGTGTTAAAAAATTTTCTTCTAAAAGTCGCCATATTCTGACAGCCGTAACTTTTTTATACGTCCGTGTACAGGGATGCATAGGGCGTCTTTTTTTGCAGAGCCGGGTGTACTTTTTAGTTTTACCATTTTTGGGAAATGCTATTGCTTGATCATTTTTTATTCAAATTTTCACATCGCATCTACAAGCCAGGAGCCGGCGGCAGCAGCGAAGCGAGGAGCTGACACAGGTCAGCTCCTCGCTTCAGCCGCATGTGTCAGCGAGAGAGAGACGCAGCGGCGAAGCGAGCACGCGAGCAGCTTCAGTCGCATGTGTCAGGGAGAGAGGCGGGCAGCGGCGAAGCGAGGAGCTGACCTGTGTCAGCTCCTTCCTCCAGCCGCATGTGTCAGCGAGAGAGGCGGGCAGAGAGTGGCGAGGGAGCGGAGGAGAAGGTAAGTTTAATGTGGAGGTGGAACGTGTATCTGGGGGCAGATGAAGGAGAGGACGGCATGACATTGGGGCATAGATGGAGAGGACATGAATCTGGGGGCAGAGATGGAGGGACATGAATCTGGGGGCAGAGATGTGGGACATGAATCTGGGGGCAGAGATGGAGAGGACATGAATCTGGGGGCAGAGATGGAAGAGGGACATGAAACTGGGGGCAGATGAAGGGTGTATATGAAACTGGGGGAGAGATAGAGGGGGGACATATAATTTACGGGTGACTGTAGGAGGATTATACTGTGTGCGGGTACATGAAAAATTAATGAGTGGAGCGGAGTCAACACAAAAAGTGGGTGGGGCTAAATTTGCGGCGGCGCGCTAAGCCGCACATTATGTCCCTCTTTCAGTTCTTCAAAAGTTGGGAGGTATGTATGTGTTCTGTAGTTCCATCGGAGGATGGATCAAATCTGCCGGACGCCATAGACAGACGCAACAAATGCATCCTGAGGCGCATTCACACGGCCACGGCCTTGCAGGCTTCTATTGGCATAGCCTCCTCTGAGGTCTCTAACCAGCTACAAGCGAATCTGGCGAGGTTACAGCGAGACATTGATGACGGAGTTCCCAGTGATGACCTCCTGAAATCTTTTTAGTCTCTGTCTACGGAGTTCCTGGCTGAAGCAGCCACTTATCAGGTGAAGGTGGCTGCAAAGGGGATGGCCTTATCGGCAGCTGCCAGAAGACCTCTCTGGTTAAAACCGTGGAAGGTTGATAATGCTTTCAAGACTGGGAAACAGCTGGATGAAATTATGGAGGGGCTGGCAGACAGTAAGGGGAAATCCCTTCCGCAGTCTTATGGAAGCAGACCAGAAACATCATCCCGTGGCATAGGCTCCCAGCGCCAATCGTCATCCAGGCCACAATATAGAAGGTCAGGCTTTCAGTCCAAGGGATACCAAGGGCACCTACAAAAGTTTCTTCCCCCGCCAGGTATATCGCAACCCGCTCTTTTTCAAGGCAAAAGCAAGCGAGTCTGGAAGGAATGATTCAAGAATATCTGGACAAAGAGGCCCTGGAACCAGTCCCGATGGAAGAGAGAGGCGCAGGCGTGTATTCTCCAGTCTTCCTGGTGCCAAAAGCATCAGGGGCTGGAGGATGATAATCGACCTCAGGTTTCTGAACCGGTTTATCTGCAAGTTGCACTTCTGGATGGAAACGATAAAGTCTGTGATCACCTTTCTCCAGCCTGGCGACGTTCTCGCCACTTTGGACCTCAAAGATGCCTACCTTCACATCCCAATTTTTCCTCCTCACAAGAAATATCTGAGGATAGCTGTTTTAATGCACGGACGGCTGTGTCACTTCCAGTTCACACCTCTACCGTTCGGTATCACCTCGGCACCCTATATCTTCACGAAGGTCATAGCACCGATCGCTGCCTGTCTCAGGCTCCAAGAGCTGTTTATAGTCCCGTACTTGGACGATTGGCTGCTAAAGGCGTACTCAGAGGAGTTGCTAAGAAGTCACCTGCACGTCACCACCAGCCTCTTACAAAGCCTCGGCTGGATAATAAATTGGGGCAAGTCAGACGTGGAACCCTCTACAAAGAAAAATTTTCTGGGGTTCGTGCTGGATTCTGTCCAGACGACAGTATCTCTTCCTCACCAGAGGAAGGAGAAGATCAAAGTAGCTGTCAGACAGCTCTATCAGAGGCGCCAGGTGTCGATCCGAACGGCCATGAAAGTGCTGGGGCTTATGCCTCTGCAGAGGCAGTCCCATGGGCAATGTGGCATATGTGCCCTCTTCAGAGCGAGGTCCTCAAGAAGTGGAACCGCAGCCCTCAGAGTCTGGATTCACACATCCATCTATCCCTCAATACCCGTCACTCAGGTGGTGGGCCCATCTGAAAGACAGAAGGTCCACGACCCAGCCGGTCTGGATCCTGTTGACAACGGAAGCATCTCTTACCAGTTGGGGAGCCCATCTAGGCGAGATGTATGCAAGAGGGGTTTGGAATTGGTCAGTAAGGACCAGGTCTTCCAACTGGTGCGAAATCAGAGCCATCTACCTAGCACTTCTACATTTTGCCCCCTCCCTTCAGGGCAGGGCAGTGAAGATACGTTCAGACAATTCAACATATTTGTACAGCTGTCACCTGGCAGCCCCACAGTTCTTTTGTTAGACATTACCATTTAGACCTTCAGAGGTCAGAGGCTACTGCCTTCGGCCGAACCGTTTTATCATCCGTGTGCCAAGGAGGTCCTCCCTAGGGGTTATCTCGCTACATCCCCATCTGTTGTGCCGCGGTTTGGACGTGGGGGAATCGTGGATTATGTAGATAACCTGTTTCCCATAGTCCAAACAGCGGTACAAGACTCCCTCCCTATTAATTTTTTACTGTCAGGTTTACTTTATAACTAACACAAGGGGAGGAGGTTCCTCTTACCTTCTTATAGGGGGGGGGGGGGGTCAGTGTGAAGTTAATTAATTAAAAATCCACCTGTCCTAAACCACGCACAGGGGTAGGAATACCCCATATGTTGTGCCGCTGTTTGGACTATGGGAAACAAGTTATCTACATAACCCACGATTACCTCACCTAGAAATCCAAAAGCCAGTAGACTCACTCAGGACACAGCTCCAAAAATATGACCTCTCTGTCAGCTCTCCAGCCAAGCTCTACTCAGAGTCTACTGCTGGCGCTGGCTTCTTAAGCCTCCTTGACGAGGAGACTCTCTGTAGCTGAGTCGCTGCCAGAACATCCCCAAAGTGTGGACTTGCGGAGGGTGGAATGACAGGTCCCACTACCACCCTACCTGTCATTCCTAAAAATCCAACCCAATACTGAGCATTTACCAAAATGCTCAGCAGACGAAAGTTGTCTGCTGAGAACAAACATTCCTGGAGTTTTCTCATCTCACCTACCTGAGTAATCTGGGTGAGATGTACACCCCCTCCATTATCTGACCAGCCATCGGCTCACAACACTAATAAACCAACAATAGAAAGTAAAAAAAATCTTTATATTTAAAAAAAATATATAATGTAGACAAAAAGAGACAGACATGTTCGGTATCTCCATGTGCGTACAAGTCCCCACTATCCAAAAGTAGCGTTATTTATCCCGTACGGTGAACACCATAAAAAATTAATACCGCAATGTGTACACGAATGTATTTTGGTCACTTTTCTTTCCCCACAAGATAGGAATAAAAAGTCATCAGAAAGTCCTACATAACGAACATTAGGACCAATAGGAAGTACAACTTGTCCTGCAAATAATGAGCCCAACACAACACAGAAATAAAGTTATAGGTGTCAGAATACGGAGACCCCGGTGGTAAAATGTAATAAAACCAATATAAATCTGGTATCGCCGTAATCGTACTGCCCCCCGGACTAAGCCGCCATGTCATGTATAATGCAGAAGGAACGCCGAAACAACTAAATGCAAAAATTTTATAGAATTGTGTGATATTACACATGGACCCCCAAAAAAGGTAAATAACAGCAGATTATATGTACCCCATAATAGTGGCAAATAAAAGTACAAGGAATAAGCCCTGACATAACATTGTGGATAGAGAAAAAAACGTTATGAATTTTGGAAGACGGGAAAATATGAAAAAAGTCGCCGAGCAATAACGTACAAACTACCCGGCGTCCCTACGGAGTTCATCCAATGACCCCGATAAACATTTGTCATTATTACTCACAGATGAAGAAAATATTGGAAAATTAATTCTATTACTATAAAATATTCCTGAAAATCTCTTCCCCTAAATCAGTTTCTGTTCTTGTTATTCCGCCATCATTACCTTCATGTCCTGCAGTTGTCGCTGACACTCAAACCTCATGTGCGACTTACACAAATACAAACTCACATTGCTAGGGATGTTTAGGTATATATAGGAGTTTCCATTGAATGTCCCGAACAGATTTGCTACTAGGTAGTTTGGGCCTTAAAGGGGTATTCCCATCACGTTTCTTCACCAACCTTCAGGCTCTGTGCTCTCTTCACTTCCTGTATTTCTCGGTACATTGGTGGGTGGGGTTTCACTTGCTCTGCTATCTGCTATGTTTGCAGTTAGTAATGCGGGATTGGTTTTTACTACAGCATGAAGCTGATGTAGAGGCTGATGTAGCAGAGCTGGATTTGAGTCAGCTTGCATTACATACAGAGGTACCGGACTCCTTATCTCAGCCCTTATCAGACAAATTCAATTAAACCAGCTGATAATAGGAAGAGCTGAAGATAGACAGCACAGTAATCCTGGAGCTCTCACCTCCCCCCTCCTCTATCTGAGGAGCTTGTCAGACATAAGCAGCACTCAGCCCCTCCCTCCCCCCCTGAGAGCAGGCAGCTACATCACTTGGGAAATGAGCAGATAAGCCCAGTGGCCATAGAAACACAGTGTCAACAATGAAGTGAATAAATTAAGATAGAGGCCAAACAAAGCAGTTTTGATAAAGCAATGTATTTAGGAAATGTCTTAAATCCACATAAACTAGTAGTATAGATAGGATTCTTCAGATGAGACAACCCCTTTAAGGCTCAGACCCTGTTTTTCATATATGACATCTCTTACTTTTTGTGAGGATAGCTTCATAATGCTCATTATACTTTGTCATTGTTTGTTAAAAAAAAAAGGACAATATACAGAAAATTTCATAATTATTAATTTTGAAAGTTTTTATTTTTCTCGTAAATACACAGACAGTCCTATCACACAAAATTCTCCCGACTTACCATTTGCCATATGACTACTTTATATCGGCTGTTCCCTCAATGTCCTATTACTTTCCTAGGATGTTAGAAGGCCTATAAGTTTAGTAGCAAATTGTCAGATTTTCAAGAAAATTTCAAGATTGTTTTCTAGGGACCTATTTAGTTGTGGAGTGACTGTGAGGGGCCTTTATAATAGAAAAGACTAGAGATGAGCGAACAGTGTTCTATCGAACACATGTTCGATCGGATATCAGGGTGTTCGCCATGTTCGAATCGAATCGAACACCACGTGGTAAAGTGCGCCAAAATTCGATTCCCCTCCCACCTTCCCTGGCGCCTTTTTTGCACCAATAACAGCGCAGGGGAGGTGGGACAGGAACTACGACACTGGGGGCATTGAAAAAAATTGGAAAAAGTCATTGGCTGCCGAAATCAGGTGACCTCCATTTTAGACGAATAGTGGATTTCAAATCCGGGTCATATGAGAATGTGAACTTTGTGACTATGAGACAGGGATAGCTGTACAGGCAGGGATAGCTAGGGATAACCTTTATTTAGGGGGGAATGTTATTAAAAATAACTTTTTGGGGCTCTATCGGGTGTGTAATTGTGATTTTTGTGAGATAAACTTTTTCCCATAGGGATGCATTGGCCAGCGCTGATTGGCCGAATTCCGTACTCTGGCCAATCAGTGCTGGCCAATGCATTCTATTAGCTTGATGAAGCAGAGTGTGCACAAGGGTTCAAGCGCACCCTCGGCTCTGATGTAGCAGAGCCGAGGCTGCACAAGGGTTCAAGCGCACCCTCGGCTCTGATGTAGGAGAGCCGAGGGTGCACTTGAACCCTTGTGCACCCTCAGCTCTGCTACATCAGAGCCGAGGGTGCGCTTGAACCCTTGTGCACACTCTGCTTCATCAAGCTAATAGAATGCATTGGCCAGCGCTGATTGGCCAATGTATTCTATTAGCCTGATGAAGTAGAGCTGAATGTGTGTGCTAAGCACACACATTCAGCTCTACTTCATCGGGCTAATAGAATGCATTGGCCAGCGCTGATTGGCCGAATTCCGTACTCTGGCCAATCAGCACTGGCTAATGCATTGTATTGGCTTGATGAAGCAGTGCTGAATGTGTGTGCTTAGCACACACATTCAGCTCTACTTCATCGGGCTAATAGAATGCATTGGCCAGCGCTGATTGGCCAGAGTACGGAACTCGACCAATCAGCGCTGGTTCTGCTGGAGGAGGCGGAGTCTAAGATCGCTCCACACCAGTCTCCATTCAGGTCCGACCTTAGACTCCGCCTCCTCCGGCAGAGCCAGCGCTGATTGGCCGAAGGCTGGCCAATGCATTCCTATGCGAATGCAGAGACTTAGCAGTGCTGAGTCAGTTTTGCTCAACTACACATCTGATGCACACTCGGCACTGCTACATCAGATGTAGCAATCTGATGTAGCAGAGCCGAGGGTGCACTAGAACCCCTGTGCAAACTCAGTTCACGCTAATAGAATGCATTGGCCAGCGCTGATTGGCCAATGCATTCTATTAGCCCGATGAAGTAGAGCTGAATGTGTGTGCTAAGCACACACATTCAGCACTGCTTCATCACGCCAATACAATGCATTAGCCAGTGCTGATTGGCCAGAGTACGGAATTCGGCCAATCAGCGCTGGCTCTGCTGGAGGAGGCGGAGTCTAAGATCGCTCCACACCAGTCTCCATTCAGGTCCGACCTTAGACTCCGCCTCCTCCAGCAGAGCCAGCGCTGATTGGCCGAATTCCGTACTCTGGCCAATCAGCACTGGCTAATGCATTGTATTGGCTTGATGAAGCAGTGCTGAATGTGTGTGCTTAGCACACACATTCAGCTCTACTTCATCGGGCTAATAGAATGCATTGGCCAATCAGCGCTGGCCAATGCATTCTATTAGCGTGAACTGAGTTTGCACAGGGGTTCTAGTGCACCCTCGGCTCTGCTACATCAGATTGCTACATCTGATGTAGCAGTGCCGAGTGTGCATCAGATGTGTAGTTGAGCAAAACTGACTCAGCACTGCTAAGTCTGCATTCGCATAGGAATGCATTGGCCAGCCTTCGGCCAATCAGCGCTGGCTCTGCCGGAGGAGGCGGAGTCTAAGGTCGGACCTGAATGGAGACTGGTGTGGAGCTATCTTAGACTCCGCCTCCTCCAGCAGAGCCAGCGCTGATTGGTCGAGTTCCGTACTCTGGCCAATCAGCACTGGCCAATGCATTTCTATGGGGAAAAGTTAGCTTGCGAAAATCGCAAACTGACAGGGATTTCCATGAAATAAAGTGACTTTTATGCCCCCAGACATGCTTCCCCTGCTGTCCCAGTGTCATTCCAGGGTGTTGGTATCATTTCCTGGGGTGTCATAGTGGACTTGGTGACCCTCCAGACACGAATTTGGGTTTCCCCCTTAACGAGTTTATGTTCCCCATAGACTATAATTGGGTTCGAAACCCATTCGAACACTCGAACAGTGAGCGGCTGTTCGAATCGAATTTCGAACCTCGAACATTTTAGTGTTCGCTCATCTCTAGAAAAGACCCATAATTGACCCAATTTTTTTAAACTATAATCGTCAAACTATTCAAAACAGTATATAGGAGCTTTATTAACCCTTTAGGTGTTCCACAGGAATTAATGCAAAATGAAGGTGAAATTTCGTCACTTTTTAATGCACACTTTCCATTTCAAATCAGATTTTTCTGTGACAAACAAGGGGTTAATAGCAAAACCTACCATAATATTTATTACTCCGATTCTGCAGTTTGTAGAAATATCCCATATGTGGCCCTACTGTGCAACGTGACTGAATATGTGTCCTCAGAGATCAAAGAGAACCTTTAGGGATTTCGTCAGCAACTTCATTAGGATAGTTTTTAGACACCATGTTACATTTACAGAGCCCTAGAGGTACCACAGCAGCGGGAAACACCCACAAGTGACCCCATTTTGGAAACTAGACCCCTTAAGGAATTCATCTAGGGGTGATATGACCATTTTGAACCGTCAGTCTTTTCACTGAACTTCTCTGAATTTGCCCGTCAATGATAATTTCTACAGTTATATGCACAGTTTCAGAATTTTTTCCCCTTTTACCAAGGAATGACAGCCCATTTTGTTACCCCATTTCTCCTGAGTACAGCAATGCCCCATTTGTGGTCAAAAACCGCTGTTTGGGCACAGAGGAGGGCTCAGCATAGAAGGAGCGTTATTTGTCTTTTGGAGCTCCGATTTTACTGGAATGGTTTATAGGTGCTGTGTCGCATTTGCAGAGGCCTAGAGGGACTACAACAGTGGAAAACCCCCAAAGTGACCTCATTTTGGAGACTAGATGGTGAAGAGTGAATATTTAGCTGTGCGGAGTACATTGGGAACACCAAATTCCCTACTATTTCCCAGTAGCTCCCATTATTGGGGGGGGGGGGGGGTCACTTCTGGTGTCTTTTCCCTCATAAGCTGTAAATTTGGGGTGTCCCCCGATATCCACTCACACCTCTTATACATTCCCTTCCTGCCGAAGCTAATTGTGTTCTAGTTGGCAATTTTTGTCTCCACATTGTACAAGCTATATATATATATTTTTTAAAAAATTTTCTGGTGATGTCGCCATAGGAGTGCTTGTATTTTTGCGGGATGAGATGCATTTTCTAATGACACCTGGGTGCCTATAACTTAGTGACTATTTTTTATTAAACTCTTTCTTGGTGGCTAAAAAAAAAAAAACTATTTTGGCATTGCATTTTACTTTTTAAATATTTTTCCACACGGCGTACAGCATAAGTAACATGTGACCTTTATTCTGCGGGTCGGTGCGATTACAGCGATACCTCATTTATATTATTCAATACTAATTCTGCAGAACAAAAACCCATTTGAGATGTGTAACATTTTTATTTTTCGGTTGACCAAGTTGGTTGAGGGCTTATTTTTTGTGGGACAACCTGTGCTTTTTATTGGTACTATTTTGGGGTACATGTGACTTTTTGATCACTATTTATAGCATATTTATGGCATATAAGGTTGTAAGCCCTCGCGGGCAGGGCCCTCTACCCCACTGTGCCAGTCAGTCATTGTTAGTATTATATCTACCTGTATATTCTGTGTATTGTATGTAACCCCCAAATGTAAAGCACCATGGAATTAATGGTGCTATATAAATAAATAATAATAATATAAGGTGAGATGGCAAAAAAATTATTATTTCTGGTGTCTTTTCTTACTGACATTTACCGTATAGGTGAAATCCTTTCCCTTTTATTGTGCAGGTTGTTACAGACGCGGCGATACCAAATATGTATTGTGTATATTAATTTAACTCATTTTGATATTGGAAAAGGGAATTTTGGGGCTTTATTCATTCTTTTGCGGATTTATTCAGGAATACTTCAGAAAACCATTGTCAGCCAATACAGTTCGTCTCTACATCTACAAGTGCAAGTTAAAGCTCTACCATGCAAAGCGAAAGTCAAATATCAACACCACCCAGAAACACCACCGCCTTCTTGGGGCCCAAGCTCATCTGAGATGGACTGATGCAAAGTGGAAAAGTCTGCTGTCCATATTTCATATTGTTTTTGGAAATCATAGACGTCGTGTCCTCGGGGCCAAAGAAGAAAAGGACTGTCCAGATTGTTATCAGCACAAAGTTCAAAAACCAACATCTCTTATGGAATGGGGGGTGTTAGTGCCCATGATATAGGTACCTTGCACATCCTTGAATGCACCATTAATGCCGAATGGTACATACAGGTTTTGAAGCAACTTATGCTGCCATCCAAGCGACGTATTTTTCAGGGACATCCTTTCTTATTTCAGCAAGACAATGCCAAGCCCCATTCTACAGGTGTTACAACAGCGTGGCTTCGTAGTAAAAGAGTCCGGGTACTAGACTGACCTGCCTGCGGTTCAGACCTCTCTCCCATTGATAATGTGTGGCACATTATGAAACACAAAATACGACAATGGAGACCCCGGACTGTTGAGAAACTGAAGTGGTACATTAAGCAAGAATGGGAAAGAATTCCATCTACAAAGCTCCAACAATTTGTGTCCTCAGTTCCCAAACACTTATTGTTGTTAAAAGGAAAGTTGATGTAACACAGTGGTAGACATGCCCCGGGCCCCGTCTTCTTTTTTTTTTTTTTTTTTTTTAATGTAGATTGTGAGCCCCACATAGCGCTCACAATGTACATTTTTTTGCCTATCAGTATGTCTTTGGAATATGGGATGGAAATCCATGCAAACACGGGGAGAACATACAAACTCCTTGCAGATGGTTTTATGCCCTTGGTGGGATTTGAACACCAGGACTCCAGCGCTGCAAGGCTGCAGTGCTAACCACTGAGCCACCGCGTGGCCCCGCGGGCCCCGTCTTCTGTTGCCCGTCCCAGCTTTTTTTGGAACATGTTGCAGGCATCAAATTCAAAATGAGTTAATTAGTTTCCAAAAAGTAATAAAGTTTATTAGTTTGGACATTAAATATCTTGTCTTCGTAGTGTATTCTATGAATATAGGACAAAAAAGATTTGCAAATCATCATATTCTGTTTTTATTTATGTTTTACACAACGTCCATACTTCATTGGAACAGGGGTTGTATTATAATGTGTGAGGGCAACAAACGGACACATTATACTGTGTAGGTGACACAAGGAGGACATAATAGTGAGTGAGGGCTACCTCTGATGACATCAGGACTATGTGATCAGACTTCTTGTGTGGGTGGAGATGTTCTGCATTGTACAGGATGGTGCGGTGTTATAGAGAAAGAAGAAGTTACTGAGAAGGAGAGGAGAATATTCGTGAGTAAGAGCGGACTTGGGGGTGTATTATATGAGAAATAAGAGGGGGACATTGGGGTGCATGATATGAGCTCAAAGAAGGAGGCCTGAGAGGGGGGGGGGGAAGGGGGAGGTGTCCATGACCAGCCGCAATAATAATGTATAAAATCTCCCATAAAATAGTGAAAAAAATAAAGAAGCTTTAAAAAATATAATAAAAGAATAAAATAAATAAAAGTTCTAGATCCCTCCTTTCCCTAGAATACATATAAAAGTAGAAAATGACTGTGAAACTCATACACATTAGGTATCCCTGTGTCTGAGAGTGCCCGGTCTACTGAATAAAGGGGATCTGCAGTGCTCCTCTTCCATCAGGAAGGGGTTAATAGGAGCACTGCAGATACCCTATATTCAGCCAGGCTGAATTCCAAGTGGGGGAAAAAAAAACAGTCCTCAAGCTCGGGGAAGTGGCAGACAGACAACCAAATCACCCCCTCCCCTTCCCCAGCATCTACTGCACCCAAAAACCATTTTAATTTTTGAAATTTTCCAGTAGCTGCTGCATTTCCCCCCCAAGGCTTATACTTGAGTCAATAAGTTTTCCCAGTTTTTTGTGGTTAAATTAGGGGGGGGAGTCGGCTTATACTCCAGTATATACGGTAGATATAATATACATTATTCCGTTAAATCAGTATATACAATTTCCTAATAAAAAAAAACACCACAGGAAAATCAGTCCCAAGAAGCGACATCCAAATGTAACTGAGGTGCCATTATAGGTATCTCAGATAAAGATAACCTCAGTCCGTTATGTAATAGCAAACAAATTAGAGATCAGCCTTAATTAGAACTTTAAATAGAATTAAACTAAAAAAAATATTTTAACCTAAAAACAGAGAATGTAAGTTCCTTGTTAATACATAGATGGGTCAATAACATCGGGTTAAAAATCCACTTATAATCCTCTTCTCAGATGTTTAAGAAGATCATATCTCTGAGCAAAACATTTCCCACATTCTGAGCATCAAAATGGTTTCTCCCCTGTGTGAGTTCTCTGATGTTCAACCAGACTTGATTTATGAGCAAAACATTTCCCACATTCTGGGCATGAATATGGCTTCTCTCCTGTGTGAGTTCTTTGATGTTCAACAAGACTTGATTTATGAGCAAAACATTTCCCACATTCTGGGCATGAATATGGCTTCTCTCCTGTGTGAGTTCTTTGATGTTCAACAAGACTTGATTTATGAGCAAAACATTTCCCACATTCTGGGCATGAATATGGCTTCTCTCCTGTGTGAATTCTCTGATGTCTAACAAGATCTGATTTATTAGTAAAACATTTCCCACATTCTGGGCAAGAATATGGCTTCTTTCCTGAGTGAATTTTCTGATGAGTAACAAGATTTGATTTCTGAGCAAAACATTTCCCACATTCGGAGCAAGAATATGGCTTCTCCCCTGTGTGAGTTCTTTGATGTTCAAGAAGAACTGATTTCTGAGCAAAACATTTCCCACATTGAGGACATGAACAAAACTTCTCTCCTGTGTGAAGTCTCTGATGCCTAACAAGATTTGATTTCTGACGAAAAGATTTCCCACATACTGGGCATGAATATGGCTTCTCCCCTGTGTGAGTTCTTTGATGTTCAACAAGAAGAGATTTCTGAGCAAAACATTTCCCACATTCTGAGCAAGAATATGGCTTCGCCCCTGTGTGAGTTTTTTGATGTTTAACAAGATTTGATTTCTGAGCAAAGCATTTCTCACATTCTGAACAAGAATATGGCTTCTCCCCTGTGTGAGTTTTTTGATGTTTAACAAGATTTGATTTATGAGCAAAACATTTCCAACATTCGGGGCAAGAATATGGCTTCTCCTTTGTGTGAGTTCTTTGATGTGTAACAAGATGTGATTTAGATATAAAACATTTCCCACATTCTGGGCATGAATATGGCTTCTCTCCTGTGTGAGTTCTCTGATGTTCAACACCCCTTCTGAAGTTTTCATTTTCCTTAACAGACTGTGATGAATTAGAAGAGAGATCTTTCTCTTGAATGGCTGAGGGTATATCTGGGGTAATGGCATGTTCTTCATATGGATCTTGTGTGATACCATAATCCTCTGCTTTATAATCTGTAGATATCAGATGTCTCTCTGAGCTCCTGGTACAGTCATCTGACAAGAAGATAATGGATGGTACTATTATTGAATAACATAACCTTATAAGTATATTCCCCACTGAGCTGCCGCTGTCTGAGATGCTTCAGACCGTGTGAAGAAGTGAAGTCAGTGGCACAGGCAGCAAATGACGGCAGCGCGGCCTACTTCATTAGTATTCACTGTGCTGAGACGAAGGTCAGTGATAGTGACTAGTAATGAAGCGGGGCAGGAGACGTCAGCACTGCTCTAGGTCACTGTAGAGGTGAACACAATCCCTGGCTGCTTAAATATGGCCACTTATGTGGAATAATACTGTAGGATGCCATAAATCTTACTGTATTACACCCCATACACACAATAGAATCCAAACCACATCTGCTGGATTTCCCAGCCTGAACTCACCGCGGATCTGCTGTCCTATACAGTATGTAGTAGGGTCTGTGGAGTCACAAGGAAGCAGGGACTCCTAGCGTCATAGATCACTAAGATACGGGGAGTCCTGGTGTGTGGACAGAGTTCAGGCTGGGAAATGTGACGGATGTACAGACCAGATTTTCAAGTGCAGATTCCATAGTGTGATTGGGGTCTAAGGTGAGGTTTACACAAGGTCATTCCATGTCAAGTGGACCAGTGCTCCCCACTCGACCATCTCCGATTTTGCTGAAAATTTATAAGGATGTACATGTATGTTTGAAACGAGGGTCTGTAAATTTTTAGGGCCAGATATCAAATACCTGGGGCACTGTTGACCTTTCACTGGAGGTTCCACCAAGACCGCGGCTTCAGCTAAGAGGATTTTGTCACATAGCCATTAGAGTTCTATACTGGCTATGATGCTGAGATGTGACATACTAGCTCAACTTTTGCTGCTAAACACAATAAAATTATTACCGGCTATCACAAAACAATATATCGGCCGCAATTTTGTGTCAAAGTAGCTTGAAAATCACGCCGCGTGACATTTATGCCAAACTTTGCCCAAATATAACTCCAAAAACCAATAGTAACTGGTGCTTTGCCCTGTACACCAAACATCTACATGACTTTGCATTGCTGCAATATCATGGTCAAAGCAGATGTATTTGTGGAGATATTCACACCCACATATGATGAAAAACATATAAAATTCAAATTTTACCTATTTTGAAGTCAAATTTCTCAAAAAGGGTACCCCTAAAATCTATGAATTCTGATATCATTGGAAAGAGCACATTTTTCTCTACAAGGATCATCGGGTTTTTCTTTGGAGTCTCTCAATTTAAGAAAAGAAAAATGCCACTGAACATGGGTTTTTTAATCATACGCAATGAATGGTAACTGCATTATTCAAACCCTTGCGTTGGTCCATGGTGGTTATACCACTAGCAATTCCCTAAGAATTGGTAATATAATCCTATTAAGAGTTGTAATAATGCTGTCTTTCGAGAATTGGCAGCCCCATCGCCTAGGAGCCATGGCCGATAGCCGTGCAAGGCCAGCCACGGGCGGTCTCTTTATCGCAGGTTCCGAAGCCTGAGGGTGAGTGTCTTTGCCTAGGATCCCAAGCCTAATATTGGGTATATTTTGTTGGTTCCCAAGCCATAATGTTCAGTCTAAGTGGTCTAGATATGTTGCTGAATTTGCAACATAATCGGTTCAGAGAAGCTGTATTGTCGTCCCATTGCTGGAAGTATTGCAATGATTGACTGCTCGGGAATCCAGCAGGTATCATTTCTCACCGGCCAGTGATAGAAGCTAGCTGGTCCATGAGGATGCATAAAATTTATTAATGCATCATGGTGGTCGACTGAAATTTCAGAAATATTTCCAATCCACCAGTTGCTATCGTAAATGCAGGCAATGTATTGCACTGGCTGGAGGTTTGTAATTGGCACAAAAGGCATTTCTGATGTGACAGATCTATGGCCATGGGGCTGCCAATTCTCGAAAGACAGCGTTATTACAACTCTTAATAGGATTATAATAGCAATTTTTAGGGAATTGCTAGTGGTATAACCACCATGGACCAACGCAAGGGTTTGAATAGTGCAGTTACCATTCATTGCGTACAATTAAAAAAACCATGTTCAGTGGCATTTTTCTTTTCTTAAATTGAGAGACTCCAAAAAAAAACCCCGATGATCCTTATAGAGAAAAATGTGCTCTTTCCAATGATATCAGAATTCATAGATTTTAGGGGTACCCTTTTTGAGAAATTTGACCTCAAAATAGGTAAAATTTGAATTTTATATGTTCTTCATCATATGTGGGTGTGAATATCTCCACAAATACATCTGCTCTGACCATGATATTGCAGCAATGCAAAGTCATGTAGATGTCTGGTGTACAGGGCAAAGCACCAGTTACTATTGGTTTTTGTTCTTGAGTTATATTTTGGCAAAGTTTGGCATAAATGTCATGCAGCGTGATTTTCAAGCTACTTTGACACAAAATTGCGGCCGATATATTGTTTTGTGATAGCCGGTAATAATTTTATCGCGTTTAGCAGCAAAAGTTGAGCTAGTATGTCACATCTCAGCATCATAGCCAGTATAGAACTCTAATGGCTATGTGACAAAATCCTCTTAGCTGAAGCCGCGGTCTTGATGGAACCTCCAGTGAAAGGTCAACAGTGCCCCAGGTATTTGATATCTGGCCCTAAAAATTTACAGAACCTAGTTTCAAAAATACATGTACATCCTTATAAATTTTCAGCAAAATCGGAGAAGGTCGAGTGGGGACGATTTTAAAAACTGGAATGACCCCACAGTGACATTTGTAGAAGCTGCTTCAGGAATTCAGAAGAAGAATTTTGCCGCTTTACCAAATCAGCCCCTGAATCTCCATCAGATTCCTTACTGGTCAGGCCGGATTTTCCACCTCCCATTTATTTCCATAGAGCTCTGAGGTGGAATCTGCCTGAAGATCGAGCAGGAGGATTATTTTTCCGCTACCTGAAATAATCTGCTATATAATTCTGGTAAATTCTTTCCCTTCACGAGGACTGACAGCCGGTGAGGAAGAAATTTGCCTCGTTCACATCGATGTCCAGTCCATATTCCTGCTGTACGTTCTATTCTATACTACATTTATTACCCCCTATAGCGGTATCACATTTATATTCCGGTATTATTAGTATTTTACCTGAATCGGGGAACAACAAATAGTCTAAACAATGTCAGAATAGAATCAGTGACCCTTCTGTGCTTTATATAGTGGTGACTCCTCACCTGGGCGGGTCCCTGTAGGAATGTCCTCCTCACACTCCTCATCACCACTCACATAGGACTCTTCCTTTATTCTCATAGATATAGCATTCATGTCGCTCACATCTTTATCCTGATGGAAAATCTGGGAAACAAATAATGTAAAAGTCACCGGACAAATGGGGAAGTCACAGAGAATGTTCTAGATCATTAATCCGCATGAAGATGAAAGATGTCCTGACAGTAGCTGCAGGTCTGTGAGAAGCCGGATAAACATATTAGATGGCGGCTCAATGACACCGCCCATGTATATAACCATATAATACTGCTGGATACAACAAGACTAGAGATGAGCGAACAGTGTTCTATCGAACTCATGTTCGATCGGATATTAGGCTGTTCGGCATGTTCGAATCGAATCGAACACCGCGTGGTAAAGTGCGCCATTACTCGATTCCCCTCCCACCTTCCCTGGCGCCTTTTTTGCTCCAATAACAGCGCAGGGTAGGTGGGACAGGAACTACGACACCGGTGACGTTGAAAAAAGTAGGCAAAACCCATTGGCTGCCGAAAACATGTGACCTCTAATTTAAAAGAACAGCGCCGCCCAGCTTCGCGTCATTCTGAGCTTGCAATTCACCGGGGACGGAGGTTTCCGTCCAGCTAGCTAGGGCTTAGATTCTGGGTAGGCAGGGACAGGCTAGGATAGGAAGGAGAAGACAACCAACAGCTCTTGTAAGAGCTAAATTCCAGGGAGAAGCTTGTCAGTGTAACGTGGCACTGACGGGCTCAATCGCCGCAACCCAGCTTTCCCAGGATCCTGAATGGAATACACTGTCAGTGTATTCCCGTATACCCGATATATACCCCGATACCCGTTCCAACGGTGTGCCCCCCCACCTTCACCCCAGAAATACCCTGCAAGTCCCCTAGCAATAGAATTGGGGCTATATACACCCACAATTTTTACTACTGGTATACAGTGCCATTGTCTGACTGGTAATTCAAAGAATATATTGGGGTTACGTGCACCCACAATTTTTACTACTGGTATACAGTGCCATTGTCTGACTGGGAATTCAAAGAGTATATTGGGAATACAAATACCCTCATTTCTTGCTACTGCCATATAGTGCCAGTTTCTGACTGGGAATTCAAAGAATATATTGGGGTTACGTGCACCCACAATTTTTACTACTGGTATACAGTGCCATTGTCTGACTGGGAATTCAAAGAATATATTGGGGTTATAAATACCCTCATTTCTTGCTACTGCCATATAGTGCCAGTTTCTGACTGGTAATTCAAAGAATATATTGGGGTTACGTGCACCCACAATTTTTACTACTGGTATACAGTGCCATTGTCTGACTGGGAATTCAAAGAGTATATTGGGAATACAAATACCCTCATTTCTTGCTACTGCCATATAGTGCCAGTTTCTGACTGGGAATTCAAAGAATATATTGGGGTTACGTGCACCCACAATTTTTACTACTGGTATACAGTGCCATTGTCTGACTGGGAATTCAAAGAATATATTGGGGTTATAAATACCCTCATTTCTTGCTACTGCCATATAGTGCCAGTTTCTGACTGGTAATTCAAAGAATATATTGGGGTTACGTGCACCCACAATTTTTACTACTGGTATACAGTGCCATTGTCTGACTGGGAATTCAAAGAGTATATTGGGAATACAAATACCCTCATTTCTTGCTACTGCCATATAGTGCCAGTGTCTGACTGGGAATTCAAAGAATATATTGGGGTTACGTGCACCCACAATTTTTACTACTGGTATACAGTGCCATTGTCTGACTGGGAATTCAAAGAGTATATTGGGAATACAAATACCCTCATTTCTTGCTACTGCCATATAGTGCCAGTGTCTGACTGGGAATTCAAAGAATATATTGGGGTTACGTGCACCCACAATTTTTACTACTGGTATACAGTGCCAATTTCTAACTAGGAATTCAAAATGCGCAAGGCTCCCGGAAAGGGACGTGGACGAGGCCGTGGGCGAGGTCGGGGGAATGGTTCTGGGGAGCAAGGTAGCAGTGAAGCCACAGGGCGTCCCGTGCCTACTCCTGTGGGGCAGCAAGCATTGCGCCACTCCACAGTGCCAGGGTTGCTTGCCACATTAACTAAACTGCAGGGTACAAACCTTAGTAGGCCCGAGAACCAGGAACAGGTCTTGCAATGGCTGTCAGAGAACGCTTACAGCACATTGTCCAGCAGCCAGTCAGACTCTGCCTCCTCTCCTCCTATTACCCAACAGTCTTGTCTTCCTTCCTCCCAAAATTCCGAAGCTTTACAGAACAATAACCCAAACTGTCCCTGCTCCCCAGAGCTGTTCTCCGCTCCTTTCATTGTCCCTCAACCTGCCTCTCCACGTCACGATTCCACGAACCTAACAGAGGAGCATCTGTGTCCAGATGCTCAAACACTAGAGTCTCCTCCATCTCCGTTCGATTTGGTGGTGGATGACCAGCAACCCACCCTCATCGACGATGATGTGACGCAGTTGCCGTCAGGGCATCCAGTTGACTGGCGCATTGTGCGGGAGGAGGAGATGAGACAGGAGTTGGAAGAGGAAGTGGTGGATGATGAGGACACTGACCCGACCTGGACAGGGGGGATGTCAAGCGGGGAAAGTAGTGTGGATGTTGAGGCAGGTGCAGCACCAAAAAGGGTAGCTAGAGGCAGAGGCAGAGGTCAGCAGCTTAGGCGAAGCCAGGCCACACCCGGAATCTCCCAAGATGTTCCAGTTCGTACCCAGCCCCGAAAAACTCCCACCTCGAGGGCACGTTTCTCGAAGGTGTGGAGTTTTTTCAAGGAATGCGCCGAGGACAGATATAGTGTTGTCTGCACAATTTGCCTCTCGAAATTGATTAGGGGCTCTGAGAAGAGCAACCTGTCCACCACTTCAATGCGCCGTCATTTGGAATCCAAGCACTGGAATCAGTGGCAGGCAGCAACGGCAGGACAAAGGCCGCCTGCCGTTCACGCCACTGCCACTGCCTCTGCCTCTGCCTCTGCCACTGCCACTGCTGACTGTGCTGGCGATGCACTCCAGAGGACGAGCCAGGACACCACTTCATCTGCCTCCGCCACTTTGTTGACTTCTACCTCATCCTCCCCTGGTCCTGTCTTATCTCCTTCTCCTGCACCATCAAAGGCACCATCAGGCGTTTCTTTACAACAACCCACCATCTCTCAGACATTGGAGCGGCGGCAGAAATACACTGCTAACCACCCACACGCGCAAGCCTTGAACGCCAACATCGCTAAACTGCTGGCCCAGGAGATGTTGGCGTTCCGGCTTGTTGAAACTCCCGCCTTCCTGGACCTGATGGCAACTGCGGCACCTCGCTATGCCGTCCCTAGCCGTCACTACTTCTCCCGGTGTGCCGTCCCCGCCTTGCACCAGCACGTGTCACTCAACATCAGGCGGGCCCTTAGTTCCGCGCTTTGCACAAAGGTCCACTTGACCACCGACGCGTGGACAAGTGCATGCGGACAGGGACGCTACATTTCACTGACGGCACACTGGGTAAATGTAGTTGAGGCTGGGACTGCTTCCCAAACTGGCCCGGTGTACCTCGTCTCCCCGCCTAACATTCCTGGCAGGGACACGAGAAGAACACCCCCCTCCTCCTCCTCCTCTACCGCCTCCTCCTCCGCCACCGCCTCCTCCTCCGCCACCGCCTCCTCCTCCGCTGTTAGATTGACCCCAGCTACGAGTTGGAAACGTTGCAGCACTGGCGTTGGTAGACGTCAGCAGGCTGTGCTGAAGCTGATCAGCTTGGGGGACAGACAGCACACTGCCTCCGAGGTGAGGGATGCCCTCCTCGATGAGACGGCAATATGGTTTGAGCCGCTGCACCTGGGCCCAGGCATGGTCGTTTGTGATAACGGCCGGAACCTGGTAGCAGCTCTGGAGCTTGCCGGACTCCAACATGTTCCATGCCTGGCCCACGTCTTCAACCTAGTGGTGCAACGTTTCCTAAAGAGCTACCCCAATGTTCCAGAGCTACTGGTGAAATTGCGGCGCATGTGCGCCCACTTTCGCAAGTCGACAGTAGCCGCTGCTAGCTTAAAATCTCTCCAGCAACGCCTGCATGTGCCACAACACCGGCTTTTGTGCGACGTCCCCACACGCTGGAACTCAACGTTTCAGATGTTGAATAGAGTGGTTGAGCAGCAGAGACCTTTGATGGAATACCAGCTACAAAACCCTAGGGTGCCACAAAGTCAGCTGCCTCAGTTTCACATCCATGAGTGGCCATGGATGAGAGACCTTTGTGACATCCTACGGGTCTTTGAGGAGTCCACAAGGAGGGTGAGCTCTGAGGATGCGATGGTGAGCCTTACAATCCCGCTCTTGTGTGTTCTGAGAGAATCCCTGATTGACATCAGGGATAACTCAGATCACACAGAGGAGTTAGGGATAGCATCCGATCCGTCACAGCTGGAGAGTAGGTCCACACATCTGTCCGCTTCACTGCGTTTAATGGAGGAGGAGGAGGAGGAGGAGGAGGAAGAAGAGTTGTCCGATGATGTGATGGTGATACAGGAGGCTTCCGGGCAACTTCGAATCGTCCCATTGTTGCAGCGCGGATGGGTAGACATGGAGGATGAGGAGGAAATGGAGATTGAACTTTCCGGTGGGGCCAGAGGAGTCATGCCAACTAACACTGTGGCAGACATGGCTGAGTTCATGTTGGGGTGCTTTACAACCGACAAGCGTATTGTCAAAATCATGGAGGACAACCAGTACTGGATCTTTGCTATCCTTGACCCCCGGTATAAAAACAACATCTCGTCTTTTATTCCGGTAGAGGGGAGGGCCAATCGCATCAATGCTTGCCACAGGCAATTGGTGCAGAATATGATGGAGATGTTTCCAGCATGTGACAGTGGCGGCAGGGAGGGCAGTTCCTCCAGTAGGCAACCAAGTTCTCACCGGTCCACACAAACGAGGGGCACACTGTCTAAGGTCTGGGACACCTTGATGGCACCCCCTCGCCAAAGTGCCGCCACGGAGGGTCCTAGTGTCACCAGGCGTGAGAAGTATAGGCGCATGTTGCGGGAATACCTTTCCGACCACAGCCCTGTCCTCTCCGACCCCTCTGCGCCCTACACGTATTGGGTGTCGAAGTTGGACCTGTGGCTTGAACTTGCCCTATATGCCTTGGAGGTGCTGTCCTGTCCTGCCGCCAGCGTCCTATCTGAGAGGGTGTTCAGTGCAGCCGGTGGCATCATCACTGACAAGCGCACCCGTCTGTCAGCTGAGAGTGCCGACCGGCTCACTTTGATAAAAATGAACCACCACTGGATAGAGCCTTCATTTTTGTGCCCACCTGTGTAAAGCACCCCAACATGAAACTCCATGTCTGTACTCAACCTCTCCAATTCCTCCGCATCCTCATACTCATCCACCATAAGCGTTGCACAATTCTGCTAATACTAGGCTCCCTCCAACATGATTTCCCCCAACTCTGCTGGTTAGAGGCTCCCTCCACCCTGATTTCCACCAACTCTGCTGGTTAGAGGCTCCCTCCACCCTGCTTTCCCACAACTCTGCTGGTTAGAGGCTCCTTCCACCATGAATTGGTCCAAACTGGGCTGGTTAGAGGCTCCCTCCACCATGAATTGGTCCAAACTGGGCTGGTTAGAGGCTCCCTCCACCATTAATTGGTCCAAACTGGGCTGGTTAGAGGCTCCCTCCACCATGAATTTGCCCAAACTGGGCTGTTTAGAGGCTCCCTCCACCATGAATTTGCCCAAACTGGGCTGTTTAGAGGCTCCCTCCACCATGAATTGGTCCAAACTGGGTTTTTTAGAGGCTCCCTCCACCATGAATTGGTCCAAACTGGGGTGGTTAGACGCTCCCTCCACCATTAATTGGTCCAAACTGGGCTGGTTAGAGGCTCCCTCCACCATGAATTGGTCCAAACTGGGCTGGTTAGAGGCTCCCTCCACCATGAATTGGTCCAAACTGGGGTGGTTAGAGGCTCCCTCCACCATTAATTGGTCCAAACTGGGCTGGTTAGAGGCTCCCTCCACCATTAATTGGTCCAAACTGGGCTGGTTAGAGGCTCCCTCCACCATGAATTTGCCCAAACTGGGCTGTTTAGAGGCTCCCTCCACCATTAATTGGTCCAAACTGGGCTGGTTAGAGGCTCCCTCCACAATTAATTGGTCCAAACTGGGCTAATTAGAGGCTCCCTCCACCATGAATTGGTCCAAACTGGGTTTTTTAGAGGCTCCCTCCACCATGAATTTGCCCAAACTGGGCTGTTTAGAGGCTCCCTCCACCATGAATTGGTCCAAACTGGGCTGGTTAGAGGCTCCCTCCACCATGAATTTCCCAAAACTTGGCTGTTTAGAGGCTCCCTCCACCATTAATTGGTCCAAACTGGGCTGGTTAGAGGCTCCCTCCACCATGAATTGGTCCAAACTGGGGTTTTTAGAGGCTCCCTCCACCATGAATTGGTCCAAACTTGGCTGTTTAGAGGCTCCCTCCACCATGAATTGGTCCAAACTGGGGTGGTTAGAGGCTCCCTCCACCATTAATTGGTCCAAACTGGGCTGGTTAGAGGCTCCCTCCACCATTAATTGGTCCAAACTGGGCTGGTTAGAGGCTCCCTCCACCATGAATTTGCCCAAACTGGGCTGTTTAGAGGCTCCCTCCACCATGAATTTGCCCAAACTGGGCTGGTTAGAGGCTCCCTCCACCATGAATTGGTCCAAACGGGTTTTTAGAGGCTCCCTTCACCATGAATTGGTCCAAACTTGGCTGTTTAGAGGCTCCCTCCACCATGAATTGGTCCAAACTGGGGTGGTTAGAGGCTCCCTCCACCATTAATTGGTCCAAACTGGGCTGGTTAGAGGCTCCCTCCACCATTAATTGGTCCAAACTGGGCTGGTTAGAGGCTCCCTCCACCATGAATTGGTCCAAACTGGGGTTTTTAGAGGCTCCCTCCACCATGAATTGGTCCAAACTTGGCTGTTTAGAGGCTCCCTCCACCATTAATTGGTCCAAACTGGGCTGGTTAGAGGCTCCCTCCACCATGAATTGGTCCAAACTGGGTTTTTTAGAGGCTCCCTCCACCATGAATTTGCCCAAACTGGGCTGTTTAGAGGCTCCCTCCACCATGAATTGGTCCAAACTGGGTTTTTTAGAGGCTCCCTCCACCATGAATTGGTCCAAACTGGGCTGGTTAGAGGCTCCCTCCACCATGAATTGGTCCAAACTGGGGTGGTTAGAGGCTCCCTCCACCATTAATTGGTCCAAACTGGGCTGGTTAGAGGCTCCCTCCACCATTAATTGGTCCAAACTGGGCTGGTTAGAGGCTCCCTCCACCATGAATTTGCCCAAACTGGGCTGTTTAGAGGCTCCCTCCACCATTAATTGGTCCAAACTGGGCTGGTTAGAGGCTCCCTCCACAATTAATTGGTCCAAACTGGGCTAATTAGAGGCTCCCTCCACCATGAATTGGTCCAAACTGGGTTTTTTAGAGGCTCCCTCCACCATGAATTTGCCCAAACTGGGCTGTTTAGAGGCTCCCTCCACCATGAATTGGTCCAAACTGGGCTGGTTAGAGGCTCCCTCCACCATGAATTTCCCAAAACTTGGCTGTTTAGAGGCTCCCTCCACCATTAATTGGTCCAAACTGGGCTGGTTAGAGGCTCCCTCCACCATGAATTGGTCCAAACTGGGCTGGTTAGAGGCTCCCTCCACCATTAATTGGTCCAAACTGGGCTGGTTAGAGGCTCCCTCCACCATGAATTTGCCCAAACTGGGCTGGTTAGAGGCTCCCTCCACCATGAATTGGTCCAAACTGGGTTTTTTAGAGGCTCCCTCCACCATGAATTTGCCCAAACTGGGCTGGTTAGAGGCTCCCTCCACCATGAATTGGTCCAAACTGGGCTGGTTAGAGGCTCCCTCCACCATGAATTTGCCCAAACTGGGCTGTTTAGAGGCTCCCTCCACCATTAATTGGTCCAAACTGGGCTGGTTAGAGGCTCCCTCCACCATGAATTTGCCCAAACTGGGCTGTTTAGAGGCTCCCTCCACCATGAATTGGTCCAAACTGGGTTTTTTAGAGGCTCCCTCCACCATGAATTGGTCCAAACTGGGCTGGTTAGAGGCTCCCTCCACCATGAATTTCCCAAAACTTGGCTGTTTAGAGGCTCCCTCCACCATGAATTGGTCCAAACTGGGCTGGTTAGAGGCTCCCTCCACCATGAATTGGTCCAAACTGGGCTGGTTAGAGGCTCCCTCCACCATTAATTGGTCCAAACTGGGCTGGTTAGAGGCTCCCTCCACCATGAATTTGCCCAAACTGGGCTGGTTAGAGGCTCCCTCCACCATGAATTGGTCCAAACTGGGTTTTTTAGAGGCTCCCTCCACCATGAATTTGCCCAAACTGGGCTGGTTAGAGGCTCCCTCCACCATGAATTGGTCCAAACTGGGGTTTTTAGAGGCTCCCTCCACCATGAATTTGCCCAAACTGGGGTGTTTAGAGGCTCCCTCCACCATGAATTTGCCCAAACTCTGCTGGTTAGAGGCTCAATCCACCCTGATTTTCAAAACAAATGTTGGTGCCAACCTCAACTTACTACAAGGGCCAAATTCACTGCTGGTGACAAGCTCTCCTCACTGCAAGTGCCAAATACACATGTTTCAAGGTGTTTTCCTACTGTCAGAGAGGTGGTATTGAGTGTGTAAAGTGTGTAGTTGTTAGGCTGTGATGTTGGGGTAATAGAGGGTCTTTGGTGTGTTAGATGCCCCCAGACATGCTTCCCCTGCTGTCCCAGTGTCATTCCAGAGGTGTTGGCATCATTTCCTGGGGTGTCATAGTGGACTTGGTGACCCTCCAGACACGGATTTGGGTTTCCCCCTTAACGAGTATCTGTTCCCCATAGACTATAATGGGGTTCGAAACCCGTTCGAACACACGAACATTGAGCGGCTGTTCGAATCGAATTTCGAACCTCGAACATTTTAGTGTTCGCTCATCTCTAAACAAGACTAACCACAAGGACTTCACAGCCCGTCTACACATCATAGGGAATATCTCCATCTACCTGATCATCATCCTGTGGAAGAAGAGGACTGGGACATCTCTCCGGTGTTGTCCTCTTACTGGATCTACCTGTAGGAAACACAGACAGGGACTAAATTCATTCTGTACATACAAATAATGGAAGTCCATGTGTATATAGTCATGTCTATTACCTGCTGATGTGAGGGGCTGCTGGTCCTCCATCATCACCTCCTTGTACAGATCCTTGTGTCCTTCTAAATACTCCCACTCCTCCATGGAGAAATAGACAGCGACATCCTGACACCTTATAGGAACCTGACAACACAATGATACAGTCATCACCCCGACCCTCCAGTTACTGTATAATGTCCCAGCATTCCCAGCACTGTCACCTCTCCAGTCAGCAGCTCCAGCATCTTGTGGGTGAGTTCTAGGATCTTCTGTCCATTGATCTCCTCCTGTATCAGGGGGTGAGGTGGAGGCCCCAGGATTAGGCTCAGGATTCCTCCATATCCATCATACACAGGAGCCTGACAGCGCCCACTAGAGGTCTTCTTCACTACTGTGTAATCCTGGTTATGGGGAGACACATTAATAAATCTCACTACATACATGTCCAGAGTCCATCACCTCTCCAGTCATATCATCTGTTATTACTATAGATAAGAATGATGTCATGATGACATCATCAGAATCTCTCACCTCTCCAGTAAGCTGGTAGATGATCTCTAGGGTGAGATTTAATAGACTTTCCGCCATCTTGTTCCTGTCTCTTTCCATCCTTGATGGATCAATCAGGAATATTCTCTTATATAGAAGATACTGAGAGGATTCTATATTGTAGGAACCTGAATGGAGAGAAGATGAGACAATGTAATCACTACACGGAATCCCATGGAATAAATAGAAGAGTTGAGTCCCATTATTATCACCACCTCCTACTTCTGATGTCGGCAGCGTGTAGCTCAGGAAGGGAGTGACTTGTTGTGGGCCGGCTTTGTGGGTATATAAGGTGTGTGATAGGCTGAACAGAATCTCATTGTTGTCTCGGGTAAAGGGGACGACTTATCAGAGTTGCACAAGGGATGATTATTGGCTGTCGGACCAAGGGTGACTATTTCTCCAACAGCGCAGGTTGTGAACTGTTCGTGCGCTGCTTTGGTGAAAGTGTATTGTGAGTAGAGAAATGGCACCATTGGGAATAACCAACATGGAGACTGTGGAGAATCACGTGTCCCTGATATGAAAGTTGAACCTCAGCTATGAAGGTGTGTGAGGGAAGATCGACACTCTACAGTGGAGCAGCTCAGCATGAAAATGAGTCTGGGCTACCAGATGTGTCTAAAACAACAGTTCAGTGAGCCCTGATGTGTAAGGAGGTTTGATTGTCCCTACTCTAGCAAACAAAAGGCTTCACTTTACACGGCCATATTGGAATTGGACCACCAATGATTGGCTAAGGGTTGCCTTCTCCTAGGAGATGGACATCTCCATGTCAGGCAAGAAACATCAGAGAAAAAACACTCTGAAACCAGTGCTGGAAGAAGACAAGCTGGTGGTGTTATAGTTATAGTTATAGCGTTATAGTCTGGGGAACTTTTTCACACCATTCTCTGGGCCCGCTCGTCTATGTAGAAGGCAATCTGAACAGATTTGGGTGTGAATCCATCCTTGCAGATCACATCCACCTGTACATGTCATTTGTCTTCTCTCGGGCAAATCGAATCTTCCTGCAAAATAATGACTAGAAATGTCCGACAGTGGTTGGAGGAGAATGACCAAGACTTCCAAGTACTTCCCTGACTCCCTTATTCCCTAGACTTGAACCCAGTTGAGCATCTGTGGGGCCACCTTTTTCGTTGTGTTTGTTCTATGGATCCTCCCCCATGTCCCCTCCAGTAAATGTGGGGTGCACTGCAGTCAGCATGGCTCCAGATACCTGAGACAACCTACCAGTCACTCCCAGTCCATCTATCTGCTGCCCGGGCTGCACACGGCAGTTACTCTAGATGTCTACTATTGCTGTCGTACTACTCCTCCCAGCAGACTCCATCCCCTGCACCAATCTGTATATTATAAGACCTGCAACAACCTTGGTGAAGAGACGTCTGTTGAAACCTCTCACCGCAACGCTTCATCATAAACATCTTCCATACTGCTGGCTATTTCCCTTTGGAATTTCAGTTTCTGTAAATGGAAGACGCTCTACAGCGAGATGGTCATCAGATATATCACGGCTATGTGAGGATCTTCACATACAAGGTGTGAGCTGACAGAGGTGGATTCGCGCCATGAAGTGACCCTGCAGAGCTGCGCTCCATCTTAGATGTAAGGACTCCTCACGTAGCTTTGCTTGGTCATACAAGGAGGACATTATAATGTGTGGGGGCCACGAGGAGGACATTATAGTGTGTGGGGGCCACAAGGAGGACATTATAGTGTGTGGGGGCCACAAGGAGGACATTATAGTGTGTGGGGGCCACAAGGAGGACATTATAGTGTGTGGGGGCCACAAGGAGCACATTATAGTGTGTGGGGGTCACGAGGAGGACATTACAGTGTGTGGGGGCCACGAGGAGGACATTACAGTGTGTGGGGGCCACGAGGAGGACATTATAGTGTGTGGGGGCCACAAGGAGCACATTATAGTGTGTGGGGGTCACGAGGAGGACATTATAGTGTGTGGGGGCCACAGGGAGGACATTATAGTGTGTGGGGGCCAATGAATGTATGAGAAGGGCTGAGAGCGAGCACTTACCTCCTCGGGTACAGCAGCCGTCTGCTCACAGGACCTGTGATGATGTCATAAGTGTGGGAGGAGTCAAGGAGTCACATGATCAGGTCCTGCTGTTATGGCTTCATCTGTGCAGAAGATACTAAATACCTAGTGAGTTAAAGGACCTGTGATGATGTCACCTGTGTGGGAGGAGTCACAGAATCACATGACCAGATATTAGAGGAACTATGGGAAGAATATGCAAATCTGCCTTCCATGATGTAATTAGGAAGACAGTTGCTGCCTCAGTGTTGCAAACCAATAGAGGGCGCTCACTGGAATGTGCAAGCCTGTCTTATGACAGGATTCCAGTGAAATAACCCAATAATGGCTGCTCCCTTTAGCATCATGCCTGACCTTCCAAGAGGCCTTTGTTTAGCAATGACGCTGGGATTATTACCAGGTTATAGTCTCTCAATCGATGACAGCTGTTTCAATCTACTTGGATCTCTTCAGCCCGATGTAGCGAGGACTATAACCTGGTAGAGGTGAGAGGCTTAGACAGGGTTACGGGGATATTGTCACTCCTTAGGGAGAGACCACCATATAGGTGTGTGGAGACTTGTTAAAGAGGACCTTTCACCATTTTTCACACAGGCAGTTCTATATACTGCCGGAAAGCTGACAGTGCGCTGAGTTCAGCACACTGTCGGCTTTCCCGATCTGTGCCCGGTGTGAAGAGCTTACGGTCCGATACTGTAGCTCTTCTATGGTCAGAAGGGCGTTTCTGACTGTTAGCCAGAGACGTCCTTCTGCCTCGCGGCGCCTATCGCACTGTGCTGTGAGAGCCGGGAGGAACTCCCCCCTCCCTCCCTGATAATACTCGTCTATGGACGAGCACTGTGAGCAGAGGGAGGGGGCGTTCCTCCCGGCTCTCACAGCACAGTGCGATAGGCGCCGCGAGGCAGAAGGACGTCTCTGGCTAACAGTCAGAAACGCCCTTCTGACCATAGAAGAGCTACAGTATCGGACCATAAGCTCTTCACACCGGGCACAGATCGGGAAAGCCGACAGTGTGCTGAACTCAGCGCACTGTCAGCTTTCCGGCAGTATATAGAACTGCCTGTGTGAAAAATGGTGAAAGGTCCTCTTTAAGCCTTTAGCACTCCACTTTGCAAGGAACTATGGGAAGAATATGCAAATCTGCCTTCCATGACGTAATTAGAAAGACAGTTTGCTGCCTCAGTATTGCAAACCAATAGAGGGCGCTCACTGGAATGTGCAAGCCTGTCTTATGACAGGATTCAAACTGTCTTCCTAATCGGAGGAAGAGGAGGTGGGGATGAAGAAGACGGCGCACCCTGAATGCCCGCCCAGGGTGCATGTTCCGTAAGTAGAGCACATTCTTTTATAGGTTATTATTTTAAAACGGGGGGGGGGGGGGGGTAGGGGTAGTTTAATATAACATTTACGGTGCCTGAATAGCCTTTATAAAGGCTATGCACGCATATGTGGGGCTCTGGCAGCATGATTGAGCTGATAGAGCCCCTTTAATCCTTTGGAGCACCAACTGGATTTCAAGACACAAATTTTGCTTGCAGATATTTTAGGCCCATTGCACATTCAAACAATTGAAACCCCCCCATTTTATAAACTAGACCCCTTGAGGTATTCATTGAGGGGTATAGTGAGTATTTTGACCCTATAACCGTTTCACAGATTTTACTAACCTTGGGATGTGTAGGTAAAAATTACTAAAATGTCCCCCCAAAAGTTTTCATTTTCACAAGGGGTTAAATGAGAAAAAGCCCCTCACAATTTGTTACACAATTTCTCCTGAACACGGCAATACCCCATATGTGGCCATAATCTGCTGCATGGGTACATGGTGGGGCTCAGAATGGAAGGAGCGCTATTTGGGTTTTGGAGGGCAGATTTTGCTGGAATAGTCTTCAGGTGCCATGTCACATTTGCAGAACCCCTTAAGTATCAATACAGTGGAAACCCCTCAAAAGTGACCCCCATTTTAAAAACTACACCCGTCAAGGAATGTATTAAGGGGTATTATCATTTTGAGACTAAAAATTTAATGTACAAAATGAAAATTGAAATTTTTAAAGGGGTTGTCCCATCACAAGGATCCTATCTATACTGCTTGTTAATGTGAATGTAAGACTTTTCCTAAATACATTGCTTCAGCAAAACTGCTTTGTTTGTCCACTATCTTAATTTATTCAATTCATTGTTGACATAGCCCTTGGGCTTATCTGCTCAAAAGTCAAGTGAGGTATCTGCCTGCTCTCAGGGGGAGGGACTAAGAGCCTGTGTTTCTGGCTATTCCTGTGTCTGCACCACATGTGACCTAGCTCCCTGCTATCAGATAGAGGAGAGGAGCTGCTTTCATTTCTTCTGTTCTCCCAGTTATCAGACTAGCTAATTCAATTGTGTTCATTATGGCAGAGACAGACAGACTCTGTATGTAACACAGACCTAAAACTGATTTTATTGTAAATTGGTTTCTCTCCCCTACCCTGTGTAGTTTAATATCCATTTACTGTGTCTATTGTTTCATCTCCATTAATAATTGATTTCTACTAATGATAATAATCTTCTATGGAAAAGACAATGTCTATACCAGGGGTGGGCAATTAATTTTCCCATGGGGCCGCATAAGAAATTGAAACTATGCTAGAGGGCCATGCCACGGCAAATTTATCTCCACCCACTTCTACATTGACTCCGCCCATTCCCAATCATCTTTCCATGTGCCCCCACAAAGTATAATCCTCCTACAGTCACCCGTACATTATATGCCCCCACATTATAATGTTCCCTTCCAACTGCCCCACAGTATTAAGTCCCTCTCCTGGTGCCCCAGTTTAAACTGGTGGAAACTAGAGGGGACACGAAACTGGAGCAGCTGGAGGGGGACATTAAACAGTGGGGGTAGTTGGAGGGGGACAATAAATTGACAGCTGGAGAGGGACATGAAACTGGGGGCAACTAGAGGGGGAAATTAAAATCGGGAAGCTGGAAGCAGACATTAAAACGTAGGGGTAGCTGGAGGGTGACATTAAACTGGGGGCAACTAGAGGCAGACAGGTCCCCCTCCACCTACCTCCATGGTTTAATGCCCCCTCCAGTTGTCCCCATTTTAATGTGCCCCCAGTTTAAGTGCCCTCTTCATCTACCCCCAGTTTCATGTCCCCCCCCTCCATGTTTCCCTCAGTTTCATATCCCCCTTCATTCGCCCCATTTCATGTCCTCCCTCCATCTCTCCCCCAGTTTCATGTCCCCCCTTCCATCTGCTATCTCTGCCCTAGTATAACATTCCCCTTCCATCTCTGCCCCTAGGTTACTGAGACACACACACATACACAGATAGACAGACACATATAGATACACACATACAGACACAGACAGACAGACACATATAGACACAGAGACACACATACACATACAGACGCAGACAGACACACATACAGACAGACACACACACAGACAGATATAGAGACACACACTCTCCACCCTGCAATTCACATTCCCCAGTACCTTATGACACACACCACATGTCTTCATCTTCCTGCACTGTCCTGCCGGCACTAAGACACGCCCCCTAGACACGCCTCCCTAGTCAAGCTGTGTGGGCCGGTCTGAATCAGTCAGAGGGCCGGATATGGCCCGGGGGCCGTGCTTTGCCCAGGTCCGGTCTATACTCATGTACTTCATAGTCCAATATTGTGCATATAGTGTTGTTTGAGGACCTTTGATGACATCACAGGCCCTTCAGCCACCCCATAGGATCACGCTATGTGTGGGCGGAGCTACACGCTAATTTGGGGGTGGAGCTAAACTGCAGGTTGCATATGAAACCCCGCCCACCAAATGACGC
This sequence comes from Leptodactylus fuscus, assembly GCF_031893055.1. NCBI lineage: Eukaryota > Metazoa > Chordata > Amphibia > Anura > Leptodactylidae > Leptodactylus > Leptodactylus fuscus. Next base: position 6,819,756 of record NC_134265.1, on the reverse strand, counting down.
AAGAAAAAAGATTTTACAGCAGCGAAGACTGGTGATTATGTGACGTGGGAATACCCCTTTAAAGAAATATGCCATTTCGGTGCCCAATACGTTGCCCCCACTTTGTATTGTCAGAGACCTGCACTCCTAAAACTATTAAGTGGGCCATCCCGAGGGGCAGAAAATTATATATGTGGGTGTAAACTGCTGCTGGGGCACACAGCAGGGCTCAGAAGGGAAGGAGCACTGCGCTTTTTAGCTTTTGGGGTACAGATTTAGAGGGACTTTCTGGGCGCCATGTTGTTTTTGCAGAGCTCTGGAGGCAAAAGTAAACTGGAATTCCCCAAGAAGTGACCCCATTTTGTAGGGGCAATTTTAGGGTCTCTGCAAATGTGACATGGTGTCCAAAAACCAACAATCTAAATCTGCACTCCAAAAGCCACATATCGCTCCTTCACATCTGCGCCCTGCTGTGTACCCAAATGGCGGTGTATGCCCACATGTATGACACTGGTGTACCCCGGATAACGTACTTAATGCCATATGTGGGTAGTAACGGCTGTTTGGGCACAGCTGGGAACAGAAGGGAAGGAGCGTTTTTGGACGTCATACCACTTTTGCAAAGCCCCTGAATTGCCAATAAAGTGTAATCATGTCACCGCATTTTGGACACTACCCCACTGATGAGATTTATCAAGTGGTGTAGCGAGCATTTTTAACCCTTGAGTGTTGCATTTATTTAGTTTCCAGGAATTAAATCGCAGCTGATAATGAGAAGTTAAAAATGAAATTTTTCCAGAGATTCGCCATTTCAGTGCCCGATATGTTGTGCCCAGCTTATGTCAGCAGAGACACACACTCCAAAAACTGTTACCTGAGTATCCCGGGCACAACAGCTTTTAGAGCGTTCATCTCTGATACAAGGCGGGCACAACATATTACGCACTGAAATGACGGATTCCTGGAAAAATTGTCATTTTCACCTCTCACAATCAGCTGCGTATTCATTTATGGATAATAAGTTATAGCAACACTTAGCTGTTAAAAATGCTCTCTGTACCCCTGGATAAATCCTTCAGGGGTGTAGTTTCCAAAATAAGGTCTCATATCAGGGGATTCCACTGTACTGGTGTTTAAAGAGGACCTTTCATCAGATTGGGCACAGGCAGTTCCATATACTGCTGGAAAGCTTTCCCGCTGTAAAGCGCCTATCACGCTGTACTGTGGAGCGGGAGGAACTCCCCCCTCCCGCTCCTGATAATACTTGTCTATGGACGAGCTGTGTGAGCAGAGGGAGGGGGCGTTCCTCCCCGCTCCACAGTACAGCGCGATAGGCGCTGCTGGGCAGGAGGGCATCCCTGGCTAGGTGTCAGAAACGGCCTTCTGACACTAAAGCGCTACGGTCCCGGGACCGATAGCGCTTTACACCGGGCACAGATCGGGAAAGCCGATTGGGAAGGCCTGTAACTGTCAGCTTTCCAGCAGTATATAAAACTGCCTGTGCCCGATCTGATGAAAGGTCCTCTGTAAGCTCTGCAAAAGTGTCATGGCATCCAAAAACCAAACTGTCTGTGCTAGAGATGAGCGAACAGTAAAATGTTCGAGATTCGATATTCGTTTCAAATAGCCGCTCAATATTCGACACCCCCCCCCTCAAGTACACACTTTGGGGATGTTTTCCGGCAGCGACTCAGCTGCAGAGAGTCTACTCGTCAAGGAGGATTAAGAAGCTCCAGCAGCAACACTTTGGCAGAGTTTGGCTGGAGAGCTGACAGAGAGGTCGTATTTTTGGAGCTGTGTCCTGAGTGATTCTACTGGCTTTTTGGATATTCTATGTTTAGTTAGAGCCCAGGCAGGGATTTATTTTTGTATTGTTTTCCTTTTGTTGCTGCACTATATTTTTGAATGAAAATAAATAGAGATGAGCAATGTATTCATTCACAATCGAATAGAAGGCCGCATATGCAGTAAAAATTCGTGTCCCCTCCCACCTTCCTTGGCGCGTTTTTTGCACCAATAACTGTGCAGGGCAGGTGGGACAGGAACTACGACAACGGAGGCAGTGAAAAAAATTGAAAAAACCCATTGGCTGCCGAAAACATGTGACCTCCCATTTATAAGAACGGCCGTCGCCATATTTGTGTCATTTCAGTTTTGGAGTGATAGGGAGAGCTTGTTCTGAGGGCGATAAAGTGCATTTAGATACAGTCAGTGCTTTCATAGCTTTGGTTAGGCAGGAAATAACAGCTCTTTTCAGAGCTTGATACAGTGGGGCAAAAAAGTATTTAGTCAGTCACCAATAGTGCAAGTTCCACCACTTAAAAAGATGAGAGGCGTCTGTAATTTACATCATAGGTAGACCTCAACTATGAGAGACAAAATGAGAAAACAAATCCAGAAAATCACATTGTCTGATTTTGTAAGAATTTATTTGCAAATTATGGTGGAAATTAAGTATTTGGTCACCTACAAACAATCAAGATTTCTGGCTCTCACAGACCTGTAATTTCTTCTTTAAGAGTCTCCTCTTTCCTCCACTCATTACCTGTAGTAATGGCACCTGTTTAAACTTGTTATCAGTATAAAAAGACACCTGTGCACACCCTCAAACAGTCAGACTCCAAACTCCACTATGGTGAAGACCAAAGAGCTGTCAAAGGACACCAGAAACAAAATTGTAGCCCTGCACCAGGCTGGGAAGACTGAATCTGCAATAGGCAACCAGCTTGGATTGAAGAAATCAACTGTGGGAGCAATAATTAGAAAATGGAAGACATACAAGACCACTGATAATCTCCCTCGATCTGGGGCTCCATGCAAAATCTCACCCCGTGGGGTCAAAATGATCACAAGAACGGTGAGCAAAAATCCCAGAAGCATGCGGGGGGACCTAGTGAATGAACTGCAAAGAGCTGGGACCAATGTTACAAAGCCTACCATCAGTAACACACTACGCCGCCAGGGACTCAGATCCTGCAGTGCCAGACGTGTCCCACTGCTTAAGCCAGTACATGTCCGGGCCCGTCTGAAGTTTGCTAGAGAGCATTTGGATGATCCAGAAGAGTATTGGGAGAATGTCCTATGGTCTGATGAAACCAAACTGGAACTGTTTGGTAGAAACACAACTTTTCGTGTTTGGAGGAAAAAGAATACTGAGTTGCATCCATCAAACACCATACCTACTGTAAAGCATGGGGGTGGAAACATCATGCTTTGGGGCTGTTTCTCTGCAAAGGGGCCAGGACGACTGATCCGGGTACATGAAAGAATGAATGGGGCCATGTATCGTGAGATTTTGAGTGCAAACCTCCTTCCATCAGCAAGGGCATTGAAGATGAAACGTGGCTGGGTCTTTCAACATGACAATGATCCAAAGCACACCGCCAGGGCAACGAAGGAGTGGCTTTGTAAGAAGCATTTCAAGGTCCTGGAGTGGCCTAGCCAGTCTCCAGATCTCAACCCTATAGAAAACCTTTGGAGGGAGTTGAAAGTCCGTGTTGCCAAGCGACAGCCCCAAAACATCACTGCTCTAGAGGAGATCTGCATGGAGGAATGGGCCAACATACCAACAACAGTGTGTGCCAACCTTGTGAAGACTTACAGAAAACGTTTGACCTCTGTCATTGCCAACAAAGGATATATAACAAAGTATTGAGATGAAATTTTGTTACTGACCAAATACTTATTTTCCACCATAATTTGCAAATAAATTCTTACAAAATCAGACAATGTGATTTTCTGGATTTGTTTTCTCATTTTGTCTCTCATAGTTGAGGTCTACCTATGATGTCAATTACAGACGCCTCTCATCTTTTTAAGTGGTGGAACTTGCACTATTGGTGACTGACTAAATACTTTTTTGCCCCACTGTACATCATGCAGCGTAACAGCAGGGGACGTGGGCGAGGACGTGCAAGTGGATATTCCGCTGGGTATCCAGTCCACAGTCCAGCTACTGGAGAGGGGCTGCCAGCAGTGCCTCTCGTCAGTAGCAGCAGGTTACGTGCGCGAAGACGTGGACATGCATACCCAGCTGTATATCCACCCCACAGTCCAGGTACTGGAGAGGGGCTGCCAGCAATGTCCTCTACCTCATAGATTGTAAGTTCTTTCGAGCAGGGCCCTCAGTCCCATTGTGTGAAATGATTTTCTTTGTAATGTATCTTTCTGTCTGTATTTGAATCCTACAAATTGTACAGCGCTGCGGAATATGTTGGCGCTATATAAATAAAATTTATTATTATTTATTATTATTATGTCCCTAGTCAGTAGCAGCAGGGGACATGGGCGAGGACGTAGACGTGCATACCCACAGTCCAGGTACTTGAGAGGGGCTGCCAGCAGTGTCCTTCGTCACTATGAGCAGGAGACATGGGTTAGGATGTGGACAGTGGTGTAACTACCGTGGTAGCAGCAGTAGCAGGGCCCGGTGGCAGCCGCTACCGCTGCGTTTTTTTTTTGTTTTTTTTAATAGGACGTTACCGGCTGGAGTTACTCCAGCCGCTAACGGGCCCTATATACTTACCGATCCTGGCAGGGGCCGGGATCGGTAAGTGACACTGCGGGCCCCACAAGCACTATTATACTCGGGGGTCTTTTCGGACCCCCGAGTATAATGATCGGAAGTGCAGGAGAGGTAACTGAACATAAAAAACTGTGTTACTTACCTCTCCAGGCTCCGCGCAGGCTTCGGCCTACTTGTGTGACGTCTCAGACGTCACATGATCGGGGCCTGTGTCCTTATGCGTCGCGACGCAGGCTCCCGGTCACATGACGTCCCTGACGTCATTGAAGATGGCCGCCAGCGGGGAGTCGGGAGACAGGTAAGTTGCAGTGTTTTGTTTTTTTTTATGTTGTTCTTCCCCCGGGTCTCCGATTATTATACTCTGGGGTCTGAAAAGACCCCAGAGTATAATAATTGTTAATGGGTGTCCACAACGGGGCATAATAGTGGGTGCAGGGGCCACTATGGAGCATAATACTGTGTGCAGGGGCCACTATGGGGTATAATACTGTGTGCAGGGGCCACTATGGGGTATAATAATGTGTGCAGGGGCCACTATGGGGTATAATAATGTGTGCAGGGGCCACTATGGGACATAATACTGTGTGCAGGGGCCACTATGGGACATAATACTGTGTGCAGGGGCCACTATGGAACATAATACTGTGTGTAGGGGTCACTATGGGGGATAATACTGTGTGCAGGGGTCACTATGGGGCATAATACTGTGTGCAGGGGCCACTATGGGGTATAATACTGTGTGCAGGGGCCACTATGGGGTATAATAATGTGTGCAGGGTCCACTATGGGGTATAATAATGTGTGCAGGGGCCACTATGGGGTATAATACTGTGTGCAGGGGCCACTATGGGGTATAATGTGTGCAGGGGCCACTATGGGGTATAATAATGTGTGCAGGGGCCACTATGGGGTATAATAATGTGTGCAGGGGCCACTATGGGGTATAATAATGTGTGCAGGGGCCACTATGGGGTATAATACTTTGTGCAGGGGCCACTATGGGGTATAATACTTTGTGCAGGGGCCACTATGGGGTATAATACTGTGTGCAGGGGCCACTATGGGGTATAATAATGTGTGCAGGGGCCACTATGGGGTATAATAATGTGTGCAGGGGCCACTATGGGGTATAATAATGTGTGCAGGGGCCACTATGGGGTATAATAATGTGTGCAGGGGCCACTATGGGGTATAATAATGTGTGCAGGGGCCACTATGGGGTATAATAATGTGTGCAGGGGCCACTATGGGGTATAATAATGTGTGCAGGGGCCACTATGGGGTATAATAATGTGTGCAGGGGCCACTATGGGGTATAATAATGTGTGCAGGGGCCACTATGGAGCGTAATAGTGTGCGTAGGAATGCGGGGGGTGGGGTCGTGCGGGGTTTTCGGCGTTGGTCGGGGTTTTCGATGTCAGCCGGGGGGGCCCCATGTCAAAGGTTCGCCACGGGGCCCCGCCATTCCTAGTTACGCCACTGGATGTGGATACCCAGCTGTATATCCACTCCATAGTCCAGGTACTGGAGAGAAGCTGCCAGCACCCAATTTACTCTTCCACCTCATCCTCCTACAACCCCAGCCCCTACTTCTGAATGTGAATATATATATATATATATATTTCCATTATCTCCCCTCCCCCCAGGGTGTTGCAACTCAATTTTTTAGGGTGCCAGCCCAAGGGCCTGCAAAATAATTTTTTTAGGGCTCCCCCCATGAGCCTGAAAATTAATGTTTTAGGGCTCACCCACAAGGGCCTGAAATCTAATTTTTAGGGGTCACCCCAAGGGCCAAAAAATGAAACACTGCTGGTGCGAGGCTCTACTCATTCTAAGGGCCAAAAACTAAATCTCTGCTGTTTAAAGGCTCAACTCACCCAAAGAACCAACAAATCTCTGCTGGCGCAAGGCTGAACTAAGTTAAAGGGCCTAAAACTCTGCAGGTAGAGGCTGAAGTCACCTGAAGGGCCTCAATTTCTGCTGGTAGCTCAGCTTAAGGGCCTGGAACTTAATTTGGAAGGGCTCATGTTAAGGGCCTTAAAAGTGAATTTTGGAAGGTCTTACCACATCACACACATCCACAATGACAGTTCAGGGTGGGGACTGAAGGATTTTCCATTGCCTATTCCATCTGTGGTTGTCATGGGGAATGTGATATAAAGGGGGGCTTGTTAATGTTTGTTGAGCTTAAATTGGGGTTTGTGTCCATCCATTTGGGGAGTAAAAAAGGTTTCCAGGTATTTCCCCACTTTAATAGAGGTTTTTTGAGTGTGGAAAGTGTGTAGTTGTTAGGCTGTGATGTTGGGGTAATAGAGGGACTTTGGTGTGTTAGATGCCCCCAGACATGCTCCCCCTGCTGTCCCAGTTGCATTGCAGAGGTGTTGGCATCATTTCCTGTGGTGTCATAGTGGACTTGGTGACCCTCCTGAGTCGAATGGTGGGATCCCCTGAAACGAAGCATTTTCTCCCATAGACTATAATGGAGTTCCATATTCGTTCGAATAGTTGAATATTGAGTTGCTAATTCAGAACGAATAACGAACATCGAATATTTTACTGTTCGTTCATCTCTAAAAATAAACTCTACTTTTGTTTTGGACTAAAAGAAACTGGACTTAGCAACCCCAGACCCTGACAATTGGTGGAGGATGCCACTCCTTGCTGGAGAAATTTTTTTTCTAATATCCTGGGTGAAGGCTGCTGCCGCTATACAGACCCAGACTATGGAGGAGATACTGAAGCATCTTGTACAGCCCAATGTGCAGCAACAACAAACAAATAATTTGCTGATGGAGCAAATTGCGCTCCTTGAAGAGACTGGTGTCACTATCCCGCAGAGACCTGTGGAGCACAGAGATGAGAAGCGGGCTGTGCAAAGAGCTTTGCAAAAGATGACCCCAGATGATGACGTGAAGGCCTTCCTGACTGTATTTGAGAGAGTGGCTGAATGGGAGAAACTGCCAGCTACGGACTGGGCAGACATCATTGCACCCTATTTAACCGGTGAACCCCAGAAGGCCTATTATGACCTCTGCCAGCAAGATGTCCAGGACTATGATAAACTAAAGGCAGAAATTCTTGCTCGGCTGGAGGTAACCACTGCTGTCCGTGCCCGGCGGGTACATACCTGGAGCTACCAGATGGAGAAGCCTGCCAGATCCCTGATGTACGACCTGATTCACCTGGTGAAAAAGTGGCTGGAACCAGACACCTGTACCCCTGTCCTAGACCGGTTCACCAGAGCTCTTGCTCCTGCATTGCAGCGCTGGGTTGGACATGGAGACCCCAAAGATGCCAACCAGCTCGTCAGCCTTCTGGAGAGATACCTGGCGACTGAGGCGGAACTCCGTGATGACCCTACAGCGCGACCATCCCCCAGGAACACCCGGCGAAGGGCACCTCCCGGTCAGACTGTTCCGTTATTTGAGAGCGGAGGGAAAAGAGCTTGTGATGGGTTTTCTAGGCAGTCCACCAGCCCAAGAAGGGACTCTGCTGCAGAAACCAGGGCTGGCACAATGTTGAAGATGCCATGAGCAGGGACATATTGCTGCCCAGTGCCCATTCACCTCTGAGCCAATGGACTGTGATGCTGGTGGGCGTCGATCATTATTTGCCAGACCTGTCTGTGCTGCAGCACCGGGACTAGAGACTGGGCCTCAGGTCTGCCAAGTTGAGGTGAATGGCCATTCTGTCCAGGCGTTGTTGGACTCTGGTAGCCTGGTCACTCGGGTGCATGCCAGCTTGATAGTTGGGGACTTTATCCCGGACAAACGTATGAGTGTTTGTTGCATCCATGGGGATGTCAAGGACTACCCAATGTCCAAGGTCACAATAGAGACTATAATAGGATCTGTTTATTATGAAGTCGGTGTTGTAAAAAACCTTATGCATAATGTGATTTTGGGACGTGATTTCCCTTTGTTCTGGGATTTATGGGGAAAAGGTACAACCACACTGCCAAAGGTGGAAACCCCGTGTACGCCCAAAGTGCCTGAGGAGAGTGACCCCTTTCCTTTACAGGTCCTAGATGGACAGGAGGATGATGCCTCTTCCCCAGCCCCTGAGCCTAATATACCCGAATTAGAGGTCTCACCGGATAATTTTGGTACTGCACAGTGGAGAGATCCCACTCTTGCTAATGCTCGTGATAATGTGACAGTTGTTAACAATGTGCCTCAGGAACCTGATGCTGACCACCAATTCCCACATTTTGCTATGAATAATGACCTCTTGTATCGGGTTGCAAAAAGTAATGGGGAAATTGTGGAGCAGCTTCTTGTACCAAAGCCATACCGCCGTGTGGTACTTGATATGACCCATAATCATGTGCTTGGGGGACACCTAGGGGCGGAGAAAACACAGGAGAGGATTCTCCAAAGATTTTATTGGCCAGGCATTTACAGGGTAGTGAAGGACTATTGTGCGTCCTGTCCTACGTGTCAGGTAGCCACACATTTCCGTAGTCCCTTGGTTCCTCTGCCCATCATTGAATTGCCTTTTGAAAGGATTGGTATGGACTTGGTCGGTCCAATAGTTAAATCAGCTAGAGGTCACCAATATATTCTGGTTGTCTTAGATTATACTACTCGCTATCCAGAGGCTGTTCCCTTGCGTAATACAACATCAAAGAGTATTGCCCGTGAGTTATTCTATATGTTTTCAAGGACAGGCATACCTAAAGAGATACTGACCGACCAAGGCACACCGTTCATGTCAAAGGTGATGAAAGAGCTATGCAAGCTGTTTAATAATACCCACATACAGACCTCCGTGTATCACCCCCAGACAGAGGGGTTAGTGGAGCGCTTTAATAAGACTCTCAAGCATATGCTTAAAAAGGTGGTAGAAAAAGATGATCGTGACTGGGATTGCCTGTTGCCATTCCTGATGTTCTCTATTAGAGAGGTTCCACAAGCGTCTACAGGTTTTTCCCCTTTTGAATTAGTCTATGGTAGACACCCCAGGGGCTTACTAGATATAGTCAAAGAAACCTGGGAAACGGAGGCTTCCCCATACCGTAGTGTCATAGAACATGTAGCTCAAATGCAGGATCGCATTGCAACAGTCATGCCAATTGTAAAAGAACATCTGCAAAGAGCACAAGAGGCCCAAAGCAGAATTTACAATCGTTCTGTCAGAGTCCGAGAGTTTAACGCAGGGGACAGAGTCCTTATTTTGGTGCCTACTGTGGAGAGCAAGTTCTTAACTACAGATGAGCGAGTAGTATTCGATCGAGTAGGTATTCGATGGAATACTACAGTATTTGAAATACTCGATTGAGTACCACTCGCTATTCGAATAGAAAAATTCGATGCAGAACCAGCGTTGATTGGCCGAATGCTATCCAGTCGGCCAATAAACGCTGGTTCCTCTCCTACCTTTAGAAGCCTTCTCTGCGCAGCATCCCCGTGGCATCTTCCGGCTCTAAATTCACTCTGCCAGGCATCGGGCCTGGGCAGAGCAGACTGCGCATGCCCGCGCTACAAGAAAATGGCCGCTTTGACTGTAAGCGGCCATTTTCTTGTAGTCCGGGCATGCGCAGTCGGCTCTGCCCAGGCCCGATGCCTGGCAGAATGAATTCAGAACCGGGGACGCTGCACGGAGAAGACTTCTCGGAGAATCCAGCCCCACCCTCACTCGTAGACTTGGTAAGTTCAATTTGATCGAATGTTGCCTACCCCTAAAACGAGCATTTTTCCCCCATAGAGTATAATAGGATTCAATATTCGATTTGATTAGTCAAATATTGAGGGGCTACTCGAAACGAATATCGAGTATTTAACTACTCACTCATCTCTATTCTTAATGAAATGGCAAGGCCCATATGAAATTATGGAAAAAGTGTGGCCAGTCAACTATAAGGTTCACCAACCAGGGAAAAGGAAGCCTTTTCAAGTTTACCATGTGAATTTGATTAAGCCCTGGAACCAGAGGGAATCCTTGGTGGCCTCAAATACAGAGGTGGGTGATTCATTGCCACCAATCCCTCCAGTCCGTGTGAATGAGACCCTCTCAGTGCCCCAACAAGAGGCAAAAGAGTTCCTGCAGAAGAATAGACGCAAGTTCTCTGATCTACCAGGGTGTACACACCTGATAGAGCACCATGTAGAGACAGAACCTGGGAGGAAAGTACAACTCAAACCGTACAGAATACCAGAGGCACGTAAGGAGGTGGTGTCAGCCGAGGTTAAACGTATGCTGGAGTTAGGTGTGATTGAGGTGTCTAAAAGTGAGTGGTCTAACCCAATTGTCTTGATACCAAAGTCCAATGGTACTTGGAGGTTCTGTAATGATTTTAGAGAACTGAATGAAATTTCAAAATTTGACGCTTATCCCATGCCCAGGGTTGATGAGCTGATTGAGAAGTTGGGTAATGCCAGGTACATAACCACACTGGACCTGACGAAAGGTTACTGGCAAATACCTTTGTCTAAAGAAGCCAAGGAGAAAACAGCCTTTGTTGTTCCAGAAGGTCTGTTCCAGTACAGGGTTATACCATTTGGTTTGCATGGAGCTCCTGCTACCTTTCAGAGGGTGATGGACCAGATCTTGCGGCCACATCGTGACTATGCAGCGGCTTACCTGGACGTTGTGGTCATTCATAGCCCAGACTGGGGAAGCCATCTCTGTAAGGTGCAGGGAGTATTGGACTCCATAAGTGAGGCAGTCCTTACTATCAACCCTGAGAAATGTACTTTAGGGCTGGAGGAAGCCAAGTACCTGGGCTATGTCATTGGCAAAGGGGTAATAAAGCCCCAAATCGATAAAGTGGAGGCAATAAAGAACTGGCCAAGACCGCTAACCAAGAAGCAAGTCAGGGCATTTCTTGGCATTGCGGGCTACTACCGGAGGTTTGTGCCAAACTTTGCCTCTATTGCAGCTCCTCTCACTGACCTGTTGAAAGGTGGGAAGTCAGTGATGATCCACTGGACACCAGAGGCAGAGGAGGCGTTCCAGAAGCTAAAGCAAGCTCTATGCCAGCAGCCAGTACTGATAGCCCCTGACTTTAGGAAGGAGTTCCTGGTGCAGACAGATGCCTCAAATGCAGGTCTAGGAGCAGTGCTGTCCCAGGTTGTAAATGGTGAGGAGCATCCAGTAATGTACCTGAGCAGGAAGCTGTCCCCCGCTGAGAAAAACTATGCCATTGTGGGAAGGGAATGTTTGGCCATTAAGTGGGCGCTGAATGCTCTGAGGTATTACCTCCTGGGGAGAAAGTTTAAATTGATCACTGACCATGCCCCTCTCACGTGAAAATGAATAAGGACAGAAATGCTAGGGTTACCAGATGGTTCCCGTCTCTGCAAAATTTTGATTTCGATGTAGAACACAGGCCAGGGAAATTATTGGGAAACGCAGATGCCCTGTCAAGGGTGCATTGTGTGATGGCCACAAATGCCCAGCCGTCCGGTCTGGAGAAGAGGGGGGGATATGTAAGCCGATGGATGGTCAGGTAATAGGGGGGGGGGGGTACTCAGACTACTCAGGTGGGTGAGATGAGAAAACTCCAGGAATGTTTGTTCTCAGCAGACAACTTTCGTCTGCTGAGCATTTTGGTAAATGCTCAGTACTGGGCTGGATTTTTAGGAATGGCAAGTAGGATTGGTAGTGGGACCTGTCATTCCACCCCCCTCCAGTCCACACTTTGGCGATGTTCCAGCAGTGACTCAGCTGCAGAGTTCCTCGTTCCTCATCAAGGAGGCGTAAGAAGCCAGCGCCAGCAGCAACACTTTGGCAGAGTTTGGCTGGAGACCTGACAGAGAGCTCATGTTTTTGGAGCTGTGTTCTGAGTGATTCTACTGGCTTTTGGATCTCTGTTATTCTAGGTGAGGTCACCTATTCTGTGTTTAGTTAGAGCCGGGCAGGGATTTATTTTTGTATTGTTTCCTTTTGTTGCTGCACTACCTTTTTGAGTGAAAATAAACTCTACCTTTGCTTTGGACTAAAAGAAACTGGACTTGTATGTCTATGCCACCCCAACTAGCAACCCCAGACCCTGACAATATATACATATATATATTTATTTATTTATTCTGAGAAGGTGATATGCGGGGCAGGGGTGCTGGAATCTCGCTCTATCTCCCCCAAGTTTTTAACTTTTCTTTTTTTCTTTAAGCCCCAGCAAGCTGTAGCATGCAAAAATTGCCGCAAAACTCAAGTTTCACTCCTCTCCACCGAAATCTTTAGTAAAAGACAAACAATTTGTTTGTTCTGAAGAGAGGCCAGAGTATGTTTTTACTTATGTGTGGTCCAATGCGGGTCTTGAGAAGGCCTCAGCACAGGTGTAGATCCTTGGCTCATTACTGGCCCATAAAAGACTCCAGGGAGTGAGAGAAGGCGTCCAGGTCTGTCCTGTAACCCTGAGTCTGGTGAGACAAAGTTGTGCTTGGTTTGTTCGTGTGGCTGGTAGTAAGCCACACGTATAGTTAGGTTAGCATTACTGTTTAGTTAGTCGCTAAGACAAACAGGTTTTTTTTTTTTTTTTTGCTTGAAGTTAAGACTGGATTTTATTTTGCTCACTGTTACGGTCAGCAGGCTAACGTAAAACAATAATAAACAAACAATAGCCTGCAGTGCCCAACTGGGCTCTGAACCGCAGGGCACTCTGGTGTGAATGAGGCCTGACAGTTTAGTTCACTGCCGGGTAAAACCATCAACTGATTGCTCCCTGTTACCTTACAGGGAAGCTGCCTCTGCAGCACAGATCAGCTGCAAATGAACTAAAAGTCTTGCAGTTACTTCACTGCTAGACTAACAGAACTATGACCCTGTGCTCCCAATTGCTTTACTGGGCCGCACTCACTACAGCTACCTGTTGTTGCAGCACAGCCAGGAAGCTGACAGACTGTGTGAACTAGGTCCTATAAATCATGGGTATCTCCCCTACCCCTGGACTATTCCTTCAAATGATAGGGCTAAGAGGAACCTATATTTCGGAATGGAGACCCACTTCCACAAACATATAAGACATAGACAAAACATAGACCAGTGCTTAGTCAAACACAGAGCTGCAGCACCACACACAGTGCAACAAGAAATGATTCAGAGTTGAGGCTAGGGCACCAAGCTGACAAACCTGCCTCCATAAATGGAGTATGGGGGCACTCGTCCACATTAGGGAGAGTTTTCGCCTACATAGGCAGTACGGAGACTTACAAGTCATTCCTGCTCCGCTAGGGATTATGGGTAAAAAATATGCAAATCTATTCTCCTGGATGGAATTAGGAGAACAGAGTGCACTCTGTACACCACCCTATAGAGGGCGGCATCCTTAACATCATGAACAACTCAGTTATAAAGTCTTTTAATCATAATGTGGATTTAATTGCTAAATCAGTATTTCTGTCCCAAAATCTGTTCCTCTTGGGAAGAGTTCCAGCTTGGTTCATGCTCGATCATCAGGTTGATGGACTCTGGGATGGTCACGACATCTTGTCCAGGATGACAGAGAAGAGATAGCAGCAGACCTGCCATAGACTCCCCAAGGATGACGACCACCAAAGATATGTGTGTCTGTCACTCATTTATGTTCATGATGAGAGGGGGAGTTGCCCTTTATTCTAAAGCTTTCTTGTGTCTATATTAGGACAATTCTAAAATGGTGCACCCTAACCACACCCATGTAGAAGAATGAAGTCAGCAGTCTAGAATTATCCCTATATGCCAGGAATATTGCAATATAATATTTAACGGACCACTCCGCTACACACACATGACACAGAAGGCTCCACTACATACACGTCACACACAGATGGCTCTGCTACATACACGTCACACACAGATGACTCTGCTACATACACGTTACACACACACAGCTCTACTACACACACACCTACACGTTGCCCCACTAGGAGACCTGAATCAGCAATGTACTGATCGCTAGTTCAGCACTATACACGTGTATTGCAGTCTATAGTGGAAGTCAGTATATGCAGATGCAGGCTGACTTCCTCGGTTCTGGACAGGAGCAACCAGGTGCTGGGGGGGCTACTTGCAGCCCAGAGTCACTGGCCAGACCCCGGGCTACAGAAGATGCATATCGGCACTCTCCCCCTCATCTCAAGGATTAAGGAGAAGGGAGTAAGTGACAGCCAACACCCTCTCCCAACGGTGCCTACGTAATTCAGTGTCACTAGCAAACAATTAAGATGCTGCGGTCGTTATTGACCACGGCATCTTAAGGGTTAAACAGTGCGGATCGGTGTTATCAATATCCCTGATGTTGTAATGGGAGCCTGGCTGTCAGATACAGCTGTGATCCCATGATGATCATATGCGCTTTGCTTCTGAGACCGCTCAGCCACCATCACGTACGTGGAGAAGGGGTAACTACCCACATTCGCCTGCGTACATGTACATAAGATTGCATGAAGGGGTGGGGCCACACGGTGGTTAGCACTGCAGCTTTGGAGTCCTGGTGTTCAAATCCCGCAAAGGGAATAAAACCATCTGTATACAATCTAAAAGTGAATCTAAGTTTCTTCTTACAACCTAGACGGGTCAATGACTTCAGGTTGAAAATCCACTTACAATTTGCTTCTCCCGTTTGTGAATTCTCTGATTGTGTATTAAAATGGCTTCTCCCCTGTGTGAGTTCTTTGATGTTTAACAAGAGTTGATTTCTGAGTAAAACATTTCCCACATTCTGGGCATGAATATGGCTTCTCTCCTGTGTGAGTTCTATGATGTTTAACAAGGTCTGATTTAGAGATAAACCATTTCCCACATTCAGAGCAAGAATAAGACTTCTCTCCTGTGTGAATTCTTTGATGCCTTATAAAGACTGAATTATGAGCAAAACATTTTCCACATTCGGAGCATGAATAAGACTGCTCTCCTGTGTGAATTCTTTGATGTAAAACAAGATATGATTTAGAAGTAAAACATTTCCCACATTCTGGGCATGAAAGCAGCTTCTCTCCGGTGTGAATTCTTTTATGTAAAACAAGATATGATTTAGAAGTAAAACCTTTCCCACATTCTGGGCATGAAAACGGCTTCTCTCCTGTGTGAGTACTTTGATGTCTATCAAGACTTGATTTAGCCATAAAACATTTCCCACATTCTGGGCATAAAAATGGCTTCTCTCCTGTGTGAGTTCTTTGATGGTCATCAAGACTTGATTTCTTAGTAAAACATTTCTCACATTCTGAGCATGAAAATGGCTTCTCTCCTGTGTGAGTTCTTCGATGCTTAACAAGGTCTGCTTTAAAGATAAAACATTTCCCGCATTCTGAGCAAGAATAAGACTTTTCTCCTGTGTGAATTCTTTGATGCTTAACAAGATCTGATTTCCGAGCAAAACATTTCCCACATTCTGGGCATGAATATGGCTTCTCTCCAGTGTGAATTCTTTGATGTGTAACAAGAAGTGATTTAAAGATAAAACATTTCCCGCATTCTGAGCAAGAATAAGACTTTTCTCCTGTGTGAATTCTTTGATGCTTAACAAGATCTGATTTCCGAGCAAAACATTTCCCACATTCTGGACATGAATATGGCTTCTCTCCTGTGTGAGTTCTTTGATGTGTAACACCTCTTCTGCAGCTTTCATTTTGCTTAACAGACTGTGATGAATTAGAAGAAAGATCTTTCTCCTGAAGGGCTGAGGGTATATCTGGGGTAATGGCATGTTCTTCATATGGATCTTGTGTGATACCATGATCCTCTGCTGTATAATCTGTAGATATCAGATGTCCCTCTGAGCTCCTGGTACAGTCATCTGACAAGAAGAAAACTGATGTTACTATTATTGAATAACATAACCTTATAAGTATATTCCCCACTGAGCTGCCGCTGCCTGAGACGTTTCAGACCGTGTGAAGAAGTGAAGTCAGTGGCACAGGCAGCAAACGACGGCAGCGCGGCCTACTTCATTAGTATTCACTGTGCTGAGACGGAGGTCAGTGATAGTGACTAGTAATGAAGCGGGACAGGAGACGCCACCACTGCTCTAGGTCACTGTAGAGGTGAACACAATCCATGGCTGCTTAAATATGGCCACTTATGTGGAATAATACTGTGTGTAATAATGATAGTGTGATTGGGGTCTAAGGTGAGGTTTACACAGTGACATTGTAGAAGCTGCTTTAGGAATTTAGAAGAAGAATTTTTCTGCTTTATGAAATCAGTCCCCGAATCCGCCTGCGATCAAACACCTGGGAGACGAAGAGTTGCTGGGAAGAGGAGCATAATGGTGCAGGCGAAGGAGCAGAGCCAGGAAAAGGGGATGATGAGGGTGAAGTCTCCAAAGTGGCAGAGGCAGATGTGGAGGTGTCCTGGCTGGTGGTCTGGACTGCAGCACCAGTACTGAAGACAGTGAAGGCAATGTCGGGCAACGATTGGCCTGCATTTGCTCTCTCCCACTGAGCCAAGTGCTTGCCTTCCAAATGACGGTGCATGCCTGAGGTGGTCAGGTTGCTCTTCTCAGAGCCCGTACTCAGTTTTGAGTGCACAGTGTGCAAACCACACTCAGTTTGTCCTCCGCGTATACGTTGAAAAATCCCCACACCATCGAGGAACGTGGCCTTGATGGGGGAGTTTTTCTAGAGAGGCTAGTACAGGGAACATCTTGAGCCTTGCTGGTTCTGGAATGGCTTCTCTGAAGCAGCTGTATTGTGCCTCTGGACATGCCTCTGCCTCTAGCCACCTTTTTTGGTGCTGCGCTTACCTCCACATCTACACTGCTTTCCTAGCTAGACATCACCCCTGTTCAGGTCGGGTGCCTCGTCGTCCACTACCTCCTCTTCCAATTGCTGCACACCACACATGACAACAACCTGCCCTAATGGCAACTGTGTCTCATCATCATCATCACTGAGGACGGGAAATGCTGGTTGTGGGTCCACAACCACAAAATCGGCAGATGGCGGATGCTCCAGTGTTTGGGCATCAGGACACACAAATTCGTCTGTTAGCTCCTGGGATTTGAGAAGTGGTTGAACAGAGTCGAAGAGTGGAAAAGGACCCAAAAATAGCTCCTGGGAGGGGGCAAGGGTGAGATGACTCTGCTGGGAAGATTGCGCATGTTGGGAGTTAGGAGGGGCAGACTCTTGGGTAGGAACACAACTGGAGGTAGTGGCTGACTGGTGGAAATGCAGCTGGAAGCATTATCCACAAGCCATTGTAACACCTCTTCCTGGTGCTCGGGCCTCGTAAGAGTTGTACTCTGCACCCTGCTTAAAGTTGCCATCAAGCCAGGGATTGTGGATGAGCCTAATGCTGGCTGCCCCTCACCAGTAGGCATTGGATCCGTAGTAGCTAGACTGCAGCCTTGGCCCCCAGCTGCATTTCCACGCCCCGTCCCTTTGTGCTAGCCTTATGCATTTCTAGTATATAACAGGAGATGGGCAAGGTATATAGCGCCCAAATACCTCTGTATGTTAGATGTACATACTGAGCTTAAAACACATATATAACTGGAGACGGGCAAGGTACCGTATTTTTCGGACTATAAGACGCACTAAGGTTTTAGAGGAGGAAAATAGGGAAAAAAAAATTTTAAGGAAAAAAAAATTGGTGAAATATTTAATAACCTAATATAATATTTCACCAATGTAAATAGAACCGGGGGCTTTCGGACACAGGAATACCAAATGTGTATGTGTTTCACAGTAATGTTTTTGTTTTATATGTATTCTAGGGATATGGGGGTGATTTGAACATATCTATCTAATCTATCTATCTATCTGTCTGTCTGTCTGTATCTATCTATCTATCTATCTATCTATCTATCTATCTATCTATCTAATCTCATCCATGGATGGAAAGAGACACCCTGCAGTGAAGCTATGCAAGAAGAGAAAAAGGGGCGGGCCAGACAGGTGAAGGAGGTGTGGTTTTCTAGGCAAACTTGAAAACATGCCTCTTTCACCTGTCTGGCTCATCCCTCCTTCACTGCCTCTCAGATCTGGCTCCTGCAATGATGCCACACAGGCAGGGAAGTAGGGGCGGGCCAGACGGGTGAAGGAGGCGTGGTTTAAAGCTTGCTGAGAAAACCACGCCTCCTCCTCCCGTTTGGCCCGCCCCTCCTTCCCTGTCTGTGTGGCATCATTGCAGGAGCCAGATCTGAGAGGCAGTGAAGGAGGGGCGGGCCAGACGGGAGAAGGAGGCGTGGTTTTCTCGGCAAGCTTGAAACCACGCTTCCTTCACCTGTCTGGCCCGCCCCTACTTCCCTGCCTCTCATATCTCGCTCCTGCAAACACGCGACACAGACAGGGAAGGAGGGGCAGAGCAGGCAGGCACCGTGCTGCTCTCCTTTTGATTCTCACAGACGGGACACAGACACTGCACACGCTGCATTCGGACTATAAGACGCACACACATTTTCCTCCCATATTGGGAGGAAAAAAAGTGCGTCTTATAGTCCGAAAAATACGGTATATAGCGCCCTAAATTCTCTGTATGTTAAAAGTATATTCTGAGCTCAAAACAGGTATATAACAGGAGGTGGGTAAGGTATATAGAGCCCGAAATCCTCTCTATGTTAGATGTATACAAGCATACTTTATAGCAAGTATACACCTCGCTTACAACATGTATAGGACAGGAGATAGGAAAGGTAGATTGTCCCACCTCCCCTGCATAGTTATTGGTGTAAAAAAACCGCCAGGGAAGGGAAGGGGGGGGGGATCTAATTTTTACTCCGATAACCACGTTCTATTCGACCGAGTACAAATATTTTGAATACCTACTCAATCAAATACTATTCGCTCATCTTTACTCACCGCGGATCTGCTGTCCCATACAGTATGTAGTAGGGTCTGTGGAGTCACAAGGAAGCAGGGACTCCTAGCGTCACAGATCACTAAGATACGGGGAGTCCTGGTGTG
The DNA here is from genome assembly GCF_031893055.1 of Leptodactylus fuscus. NCBI lineage: Eukaryota > Metazoa > Chordata > Amphibia > Anura > Leptodactylidae > Leptodactylus > Leptodactylus fuscus. Next base: position 6,800,424 of record NC_134265.1, on the reverse strand, counting down.
TGGACAGAGTTCAGGCTGGGAAATGTGACTGATGTACAGACCAGATCTTCTAGTCCAGATTCCATAGTGTGATTGGGGTCTAAGGTGAGGATTACACAGTGACATTTGTAGAAGCTGCTTCAGGAATTCAGAAGAAGAATTTTTCCGCTTTACCAAATCAGCCCCCGAATCTCCATCAGATTCCTTACTGGCCAGGCGGGATTTTCCACCTCCCATTTATTTCCATAGAGCTCTGAGGTGGAATCTGCCTGAAGATCGAGCAGGAGGATTATTTTTCCGCCCCTGAAATAATCTGCTATATAATTCTGGTAAATTCTTTCTCTTCACAAGGACTGACAGCCGGTGAGGAAGAAATTAGCCTCGTTCACATCAATGTCAAGTCCATATTCCTGCTGTCCGTTCTATTCTATACTACATTTATTACCCCCTATAGCGGTATCACATTTATATTCAGGTATTATTAGTATTTTACCTGAATCGGGGAACAACAAATAGTCTAAACAATGTCTGAATAGAATCAGTGACCCTTCTGTGCTTTATATAGTGGTGACTCCTCACCTGGGCGGGTCCCTGTAGGAATGTCCTCCTCACACTCCTCATCACCACTCACATAGGGCTCTTCCTTTATTCTCATAGATATAGCATTCATGTCACTCACATCTTTATCCTGATGGAAAATCTGGGAAACAAATAATGTAAAAGTCACCGGACAAATGGGGAAGTCACAGAGAATGTTCTAGATCATTAATCCGCATGAAGATGAAAGATGTCCTGACAGTAGCTGCAGGTCTGTGAGAAGCCGGATAAACATATTAGATGGCGGCTCAATGACACCGCCCATGTATATAACCATATAATACTGCTGGATACAACAAGACTGACCACAAGGACTTCACAGCCCGTCTACACATCATAGGGAATATCTCCATCTACCTGATCATCATCCTGTGGAAGAAGAGGACTGGGACATCTCTCCGGTGTTGTCCTCTTACTGGATCTACCTGTAGGAAACACAGACAGGGACTGAATTCATTCTGTACATACAAATAATGGAAGTCCATGTGTATATAGTCATGTCTATTACCTGCTGATGTGAGGGGCTGCTGGTCCTCCATCATCACCTCCTTGTACAGATCCTTGTGTCCTTCTAAATACTCCCACTCCTCCATGGAGAAATAGACAGCGACATCCTGACACCTTATAGGAACCTGACAACACAATGATACAGTCATCACCCCGACCCCTCCAGTTACTGTATAATGTCCCAGCATTCCCAGCAGTGTCACCTCTCCAGTCAGCAGCTCCAGCATCTTGTTGGTGAGTTCTAGGATCTTCTGTCCATTGATCTCCTCCTGTATCAGGGGGTGAGGTGGAGGTCCTGGGAATGGGCTCAGGGTTCCTCTCCATCCATCAAATACAAGGGTCTGACAGCGCCCACTAGAGGGCTTCTTCACTACTGTGTAATCCTGGTTATGGGGAGACACATTAATAAATCTCACTACATACATGTCCAGAGTCCATCACCTCTCCAGTCATATCTTCTGTTATTACTATAGATAAGAATGATGTCATGATGACATCATCAGAATCTCTCACCTCTCCAGTAAGCTGGTAGATGATCTCTAGGGTGAGATTTAATAGACTTTCCGCCATCTTGTTCCTGTCTCTTTCCATCCTTGATGGATCAATCAGGAATATTCTCTTATATAGAAGATACTGAGAGTATTCTATATTGTAGGAACCTGAATGGAGAGAAGATGAGACAATGTAATCACTACACGGAATCCCATGGAATAAATAGAAGAGTTGAGTCCCATTATTATCACCACCTCCTACTTCTGACGTCGGCAGCGTGTAGCTCAGGAAGGGAGTGACTTGTTGTGGGCCGGCTTGGTGGGTATATAAGGTGTGTGATAGGCTGAACAGAATCTCATTGGGAGTATTTGACCAGCCTCAAGCGTACTGGCTGAGGGGTGTTGCAACACAAATTGGATCTGGAAGAACCAAAACCTGATGCCGAACAGCCCAGGAGGCTCCAGCAGCTCTAGTAGAATGAGCTGTGCTACCCACTAAGGAGGGGAAGAAACCCTCAAGAAGGTGAGGAAGAGTCCAAAGATATTGAGCTGAGGAAGTATTACAACATATCTGTACAGTCTCCCCCTCTCCTTCTGTCTCTACCCCCCTTCCCCCATAGATTGGAAGCCCTCGCGGGCAGGGTCCTCTACCCCACTGTGTCAGTCGGTCATTGTTAGTTTTATATCTACCTGTATATATTGAAATCACTGATGGGCACTATACTCTGTATTGTAGATATCACAGAGTGAATAAAACGTAACCTTTATTAGTGTCAATAAAAAGAAGAAAAAAACCCGGTGTGTTTTAAAATGTAAACCTGGGATAAATACAGGCAGGCTCAGAATGTTAACCTCCAAGCTTACTGATACGTATTTCTCATGTAGTCATCAAATTGGTCTCAAATGACTAAGATAATGTTATTTATATATGTCACCCGATATTAAAGTGACATACCATACATGGACAGATAAATTCTCTACTCAGTCTAGGCCATATATTAGAGTGTCTATACCTACACTGGTATAGATTGTTTTCGGCACACAACTCGGCGTAAATCTATAGGCCAGCCATACCAAAATAAGCCAACGCTGGTAGTGTGTAGTGACAGATATATGTCTATTAGCAGGCGTGAATCGATATGGTCTATAGACACCCCACCTGCGCTCACTGATTATCAGGATTGCCTCCCAGAAGTACCCCCCGTACTTTTGCTGATTGTCTATAGCAGGATACCTCCTATGTTAGCATGCAGGATAGCGATCTGTCTGTCTAAGCTATATCAGTCTGTGTATCCTCAGGGGAGATTACTCAGGGAGGGTAGAAATGGCGTATTATCTGCCCTGCATTACTAAATTAATATGCCCATGTACGTGTGAAAAGTCCTCAACGCGTTTCGCTATGATACACTCATAGTTCATCAGGAGGATGATGCTGGAGACCCGATAATTGCAGTAAAAACTGCACTTCCTACGCCCTTGGTGGTAGGACGCAGTACTGAATGCCGGACCGCTGGGTTATTATTAGCTGAACCACTCCCAGTCTCCTCCCTTCATGTGACTTGGCGTACACCGATAGGGCACGCCTCCTTACATTGTCACGTGGAGTCCGGAGGGGTGGTATTGATCCGTAACAAGTAGATCTGTGTTGTCTGGCTGGCGAACCTCAAGTCGGCAAATAGAGATTTCAACAAGATACTATTCAAAAAGTGAATTTATTCAATGGTCATCCTCTTACAATACAGAGTATAATGCCCGTCAGTAATTTCTATATATACAGTGGGTAACCTGCCCGATACATTAGGAAATAGATGGCAGGATTTTTGACTATTGAAGTAGATCCTAACAAATGGCTAGATGAGGCTACTACAGTCTTTTCCGAAAGTGATACCTATATCTGACCAAACTATTTCCATCAGGGGAACGTTTAAAATTTTGACTAAAACGTATAGAGATGACATTAAATCTTGGTGGGAAATCCAGGGTATCAAGAAATATACCGACCACAAAATTGTCCCTAGAGGTTTGAGGAACCCCATTTTACCGGCAGAACGCCTTAGAACACCTGCTCTTCTGACTAAGTGGGAGGAGGAGGTTACAGCGTCTTCAATTAAACTTATGCAGCTGATTCTAGGAGAAGAGGAGGTAGTCTTTGAAAAACATTCAGTCCTTCTCAAAGACCTTATACAGAAGGCTAAGACCTTTCAAAGTGAGGCAGATTATGAGAAAAGAGAGAAGGCACTTCAAGTTAATGTGGAGAGGTTTACATCAATGTTGAAGAATAGGAAACACCATCAGTTTCAACGAGATTTAATAGAATTTAAAGAACATAGGGCTTATCAGCAACTCCATGCTCCGACTGAAGCAAGAACATCGACGTCAGACGCTGACACCTCCGACACTGAAAGAACTAAGCAAAACTTCCCTAGAAATAAGAAAGGAAGAGGTAGGGCGAAAGCCAGGAACAACAGGACAATAAAACTCAGAGTGCCAAATCATCTGTAAAGAATCCTGTTTTTTATCGCAGGGACCGCAGATTGCGAATGATTTTTTGAGAGGGAGGAATCAACAGACATTAGCCGAGACGTTATGGGAACACCAGACATGACACTGCAAAGATCCCTCACATTGAACTTTGAAACAAATAACACTAATAATTTAGTACAAACATCTATGCCTACTTCCATAGTACATCAAAATAAAAAATTACAGAATATTAAATCTATCTAAACGTAAAATTTCTGCGTCAGAAGAAGAGTTACTTATGAAAGGACTCTCCTTTGTGCCCACACCTAAATTCCAAGAATTCACTTGGGTTAAAGATATTATGTTATTTACCAGACAAGCTTAGATGGACAAAATTTATGACAATATCTGATAAGCAAAAGTGTTTAAAAATGAGCATTAATGAGGAAGACCTGTCTGATATATCATTGTTGCAAACTTTATGGGAAGAGGGCGAAGGTGCACCCATAGCATTTAGTAACCTAAAACTTTGTAGTGTCAGGAATCCCCCTATTTTTGATATTCGACATATCGATATGTTTGACCAACTGGTGACACAAGAATTATCGTTATTAAACACACAGTCATATCATATCAAACCCAATCTAAGAGTCAACTACAAGCCCTGAAAAACCTCGAAACAGATGATAGTATAATTATCAAGGCAGCAGATAAAGAGGGAAATATCGTTATCATGGATCGACCCCAGTATAAGAAAATGTGCCTTGATATATTATTATACCCTGGTGCCTACCGTATCCTTAATGGAGACCCCACTGAAACCTTCTCTAATGAGTTACGTAATATCCTAGATAAAGCATTGAATGACGGATTGATTACCAACAAAGAGCGGGCTTTTATGATACCAGATAAACCAATTGATTGGACCCTGATATAAACAAGATGCTCACACCACATGCATCAATTACATACCGTAGGGGCAGGAACCTACAGGATCGCCTTGTACATAGTCACCTATGGGCCCTGCTGTAGGGACATGAGAGGAATGAGTGTCCCGGAGAATGTTCCATCCAGAGACCTAACACCGATACAGGGGCTTGTAAAAGTATTCACACCCCTTCACCATTATAGTGTGTGGGGGCCACGAGGAGGACATTATAGTGTGTGGGGGCCACGAGGAGGGAGACTGAATGTATGAGAAGGGCTGAGAGCGAGCACTTACCTCCAGTGCAGCAGCCGTCTGCTCACAGGACCTGTGAGATGTCATAGGTGTGGGAGGAGTCAAGGAGTCACATGATCAGGTCCTGCTGTTATTGATCTGTGCAAAAGATACTAAATCCTAGTGAGCTAAAGGACCTGTGACAATGTCACCTGTGTGGGAGGAGTCACAGAATCACATGACCAGATATCAAAGGTCTCTGCAGAGCCTTCTGTGTGTGATGTGTATGTAGCAGAGCTGTGTGTGTGTGTGATGTGTATGTAGCAGAGCTGTGTGTGTGTGATGTGTATGTAGCAGAGCTGTCTGTGTGTGATGTGTATGTAGCGGAGCTGTCTGTGTGTGATGTGTATGTAGCGGAGCTGTGTGTGTGAGGTGTATGTAGCGGAGCTGTGTGTGAGGTGTATGTAGCAGAGCTGTGTGTGTGATGTGTATGTATCAGAGCTGTGTGTGATGTGTATGTAGCAGGGCTGTGTGTGTGACGTGTATGTAGCAGGGCTGTGTGTGTGACGTGTATGTAGCAGAGCTGTGTGTGTGAGGTGTATGTACCAGAGCTGTGTGTGTGATGTGTATGTAGCAGAGCTGTGTGTGACGTGTATGTAGCAGAGCTGTGTGTGTGACGTGTATGTAGCAGAGCTGTGTGTGTGACGTGTATGTAGCAGAGCTGTGTGTGACGTGTATGTAGCAGAGCTGTGTGTGACGTGTATGTAGCAGAGCTGTGTGTGTGATGTGTATGTAGCAGAGCTGTGTGTGTGATGTGTATGTAGCAGAGCTGTGTGTGTGATGTGTATGTAGCAGAGCTGTGTGTGTGATGTGTATGTAGCAGAGCTGTGTGTGTGATGTGTATGTAGCAGAGCTGTGTGTGTGATGTGTATGTAGCAGAGCTGTGTGTGTGATGTGTATGTAGCAGAGCTGTGTGTGTGATGTGTATGTAGCAGAGCTGTGTGTGTGATGTGTATGCAGTAGATGAAAGTTGTCTACTGAGAACAAACATTCCTGGAGTTTTCTCATCTCACCCACCTGAGTAGTCTGGGTGAGATGTACACCCCCTTCATCGGCTTACAATACTTACACATATACACATCTACTCACACACATACATTCATATACAACGTATACGCACACCTATCTACACACATACAGGACTCACACAGTATATAAGACACATAATGTAAACACATATACACATCTATACATATCTTTTGCAAAAATATACTTCCATGTTTGTTTTACATGATCATTTAAAGAGTAAAATTAGCCTAGATGAAATGAACAATATAGAAACAGAAAGTATTACATTGAAAGAATATAAATACAAAAAAATAATTAATTAATAAAACAATACAGGTTCATAAGGTAAATACGAGATTGGGAGAAAAACAGATATTATATATATTCGAATCTTTATATCAATAGTAGTTCTAGAGAGTACAGATTATTATTATGGAAATAAAAAATATACTACTGTATATTTTTACAAAGTTAGAGTAAACTTTAGATTCATTTTGTATTCCTGGTTTTCTTTATTGACATTAACATCCTCATGGACATGACACTGCAAAGATCCCTCACATTGAACTTTGAAACAAATAACACTAATAATTTAGTACAAACATCTATGCCTACATTTGCATGTTATCTGATCTGCTCCAGGCAGTGCTGACACACTGGATGGGAAAACACCTTTAAGCCACATTGACAGTTTGGTCATTTTAAACATGCCTGGAAAAAGAAAATCTAATTTGTTCCAAAATTCTAAAACAATGAGACCTATGAAGGAAGCCAGAAGTCACAGAGTTCTCCTCAAGTTCTCCTCCGCTAGTTATATCCTACTAATATTATAAATATGAAAGTTTGGATGTTTGTGTGTTTGGATGTTTGTGCGTTTGTTCCTCAATCATGCAAAAACAACTAAACGGATTTGAATGAAATTTGGCTCACATAGATTGTAACCTCGATTAAAACATCGGCTACTTTTTATCCCGGTAAATGACATGGCTTTGCGACAGTTATGAATTTTTGTTCACATACTATATTACACTGCTCTTAGCTGAAGTTCTGAGAAAGCCAAGGCTGTTATCTCTCTGTGTAAACACATGCTAATCCTCAGTGTTTAGACATTTGCATATTATCTGATCTGCTACTGGCACTTCTGACACACTGACATGGGCAATCACCTTTTATCCAAATTGGCAGTTTGTCAATTTTAAACCTGCCTGGAAAAAGAGAATCTAATTTGTCACAAACAACGAGAGCTATGAAGGAAGCCAGAAGTCACAGACTTCTCCTCAACTGGAGCTGAGGGAGATCATCGATGCCAACAACATGCTCATTATATGGCATCCCATCGAGCTGCTGAGATGCCAGAACAATTACAGGCACGGTGCGAGCAACAACTTCAGTGCCAGGCCAACTTGAAAGCTGCTGAAACGTCGGAGTAGCCGGATCATCAACGCCAACAACACATTCATTAAATGGCTTCCCAGCGAGCTGCTGAGATGCCGGAACAATCACGGGCACAGCGCGAGGAACGAGTTCAGCGGCAGGCTAGATTGAGAGTTGCTGAAACGCCAGAGCAGGCAAACCATCGACAGCAGCAATTTGCTGAATATAGGTGGCTCATCCTCTCCAATAACCCACAGAAGCTAGTATATATATGTGTTTACATTATGTGTCTTATATACTGTGTGAGTCCTGTATGTGTATAGATAGGTGTGTGTATAAGTTGTATATGAATGTATGTGTATCTGTTACCTTACAGGGAAGCTGCCTCTGCAGCACAGATCAGCTGCAAATGAACTAAAAGTCTTGCAGTTACTTCACTGCTAGACTAACAGAACTATGACCCTGTGCTCCCAATTGCTTTACTGGGCCGCACTCACTACAGCTACCTGTTGTTGCAGCACAGCCAGGAAGCTGACAGACTGTGTGAACTAGGTCCTATAAATCATGGGTATCTCCCCTACCCCTGGACTATTCCTTCAAATGATAGGGCTAAGAGGAACCTATATTTCGGAATGGATACCCACTTCCACAAACATATAAGACATAGACAAAACATAGAACAGTGCTTAGTCAAACACAGAGCTGCAGCACCACACACAGTGCAACAAGAAATGATTCAGAGTTGAGGCTAGGGCACCAAGCTGACAAACCTGCCTCCATAAATGGCCTGAACAGCCAGCCCAAGTGCCCAAGCCAGGTGCTCATAGGCTGACACCACTGTCAGTCAGCAGAATGACCACGCCCATAGGCTGCAAGGGAATTAACCCCTACTATGCTAGACTGCCAGCAACAAGGAGGGAATGACAGTGTGTTACGGCGCCACAACAGAGGAACGGCTGTGACCTGACCCCTTGGCCGCCTCTGCCGCACTGTCCTAACACTCACTTTGTGCCCAAAGTAAAGATTTATTTTTTTTCCTGTTTTATTCTAAATAAATCGGTTTGCTGCATTTTGTATCCCTGTCTTTGTTTGGATCCTCACCAAGGCTTCTACCGAGCCTATGGCTTCTTACAAGGTGCCTATCATTCTTCAATAAATTCACCTTATCCTGACCAGTGAGCGCCGTCATTATTTGCTTCTTCTTCCTCTACAAGGAACTAGATGTCACATTTACAATTCTGCTCCTTCTCCTTACACAGTCATGTAGATTGTAAGGTGCTCGCCTCATAAGGAGGAAAATCACATTCATCTTTTCTATCTTCTCCCAATTTTATTCAGACAGTTTAGGAGGCGGCAAAATATTTCCCAAGAAGCTTTATGTCATTTCTTATTCCGCAGTCTTCTTTTATGAGACAGAAGGAAAGAATAATCTACAGACAGAGATGTGATTATGTTAATGGGAGACCCCTTTAAGAGAGAGGACTAAGCTCCTTATTATAGAAACACATGTAGATTTATTAAAGACTTCAAGGAAAAATGGAAACAGGGAAACCTTCCAGAATAACAGAAATTTCAGTCACTGTCTCATTAGCTTACATCATCAGAGAGCCTCATAGTTCGGTTTCTTCATCTGGATATCTTGTAGTTACAGCTTGGCTCATGCTTGATCATCAGGTTGATGGACTCTGGGATGGTCACGACATCTTGTCCAGGATGACAGAGAAGAGATAGCGGCAGACCTGCCATAGACTCCCATGGATGACGACTACCAGAGATATGTGTGTCTGTCACTCATTTATGTTCATGAGAGGGGGAGTTGCCCTTTATTCTAAAGCTTTCTTGTGTCTATATTAGGACAATTCTAAAATGGTGCACCCTAACCACACCCATGTAGAAGAATGAAGTCAGCAGTCTAGAATTATCCCTATATGCCAGGAATATTGTAATATAATATTTAACGGACCGCTCCGCTACACACACGACACAGACGGCACCACTACATACATGTCACACACAAATGACTCTGCTGCATACACGTCACACACACAGCTCTACTACACACACACCTACACGTTGCCCCACTAGGAGACCTGAATCAGCAATGTACTGATCGCTGGTTCACCACACGTGTATTGCAGTCTATAGTGGAAGTCACTATATGCAGATGCAGGCTGACTTCCTCGGTTCTGGACAGTAGCAACCAGGTGCTGGGGGGGCTACTTGCAGCCCAGGGTCACTGGCCAGACCCCGGGCTACAGAAGATGCATATCGACACCCTCCCCCTCATCTCAAGGATTAAGGAGAAGGGAGTAAGTGACAGCCAACACCCTCTCCCAACGGTGCCTGCGCAATTCAGTGTCACGAGCAAACAATTAAGATGCTGCGGTCGCTATTGACCATGGCATCTTAAGGGTTAAACAGTGGGGATCGGTGTTATCAATATCCCTGATGTTGCAACTGAAGACTGGCTATCAGATAAGATAAGATAATCCTTTAATAGTCCCACAATGGGGAAATTTCAGTGATACAGTTTCATAGTTGGTACAGTAGTATATAACAAGAGAGAAACACATACAAGCTCATGGCAGATAGAGAAATCCTAGGAATCATAGCAACTAAAAAAGAAAGAAACACAGACACACTGCAGGATCATTTAGTTCTCTGTGCGGAGTGATGTTAATAATACAGCCGACTGTGGTTGGAGGACATGAGGAGGGGTCACAGCATGTAGATATAACAGGCAGTAACATTTTTTGCAGAGGTGGGGACATATGCAGCTATCACGATAACATGTGGCAGTTCCTTTGGTAGGTAGTGGGATCTCATGCTCACAGCTGATAGTTTGGTATCTTGTATCAGCGCTATTGTCCTTTAACCACAAAAAATGCCCCAAATGTCCATCACAAGCCCTCCTCCTCCTCCTTTCTTTTTACCACTGTGTTCTACTGTCCAAAGAAGTCTGAAGCCACCAGGTAGACAGGCTGCTGCTCTCTTGACAAGCTTCCATAAACTCATGGGGTGGGTGGGGGATGGTAGGTTCCCAGGCTGTAACACAGTCCCACGTGTCCACAGTAAAAGAAAGAAATACCAGTCAGCTGTAGCATCTTCACACATCAGCAATAGACACCAAAAATCATCTCCTTGAAAGAAGAAGTCCACACTTCCATGTAGGTTTCTCCTCCATGCCGCATGGTGTCCATGCTGTCCTTAGCTCCTGGGGGGATGGGAACAGGCACATGTGCACACAGGAAAACTCCAGCTGAATCAGGTCTTGAGTCTTGTCCATGCTTTAATAATAGAAACAAAAGGAAAAAAAAATACTCCACAGGGTCTTCCATTCGATTTATAGTTGCTAATTCATAGTGCTAATTTGCTTGGTTAGAGGATTCTTGAAGATACAGACAAAAAGAGTGAAAAGGAAGATAAAGGTCGCTCTCAGCTTTGAGCTCTGTATCGAGGCAGCCACTCAGTGCGGCGCCATGGGAGCTGTGCTCCCATGATGATCGTACACTCTTTGCTTCTGAGACCGCTCAACCACCATCACGTATGTGGAGACGGAGTAACTACCCACTTTCGCCCGCGTATATGTACGTAAGATTGCATGAAGGGGTGGGGCCACACAGTGGCTCAGTGGTTAGCACTGCAGCCTTGCAGCGCTGGAGTCCTGGTGTTCAAATCCCGCCAAGGGAATAAAACCATCTGCATGGAGTTTGTATGTTCTCCCTGTGTTGGAATGGAATTCCATCCCATATTCCAAAGACATACTGATAGGGAAAAATGTGCATTGTAAGCTCTATGTGGGGTTCACAATCTACATAAAAACCCCCCCAAAGAATGCATAAAGGGGTTTACGTAAAATAAATAATTTAACCTAAAAAAAAATGTGAATCTAAGTTTCTTCTTACAACCTAGACGAGTCAATGACTTCAGGTTGAAAATCCACTTACAATTTGCTTCTCCCGTTTGTGAATTCTTTGATTGTGTATTAAAATGGGTTCTCTCCTGTGTGAGTTTTTTGATGTTTAACAAGAGTTGATTTCCGAGTAAAACATTTCCCACATTCTGGACATGAATATGGCTTCTCACCTGTGTGAATTCTTTGATGCCTTATAAAGACTGAATAATGAGCAAAACATTTCCCACACTCTGAGCATGAATAAGACTGCCCTCCTGTGTGAATTCTTTGATGTAAAACAAGATATGATTTAGAAATAAAACATTTCCCACATTCTGGGCATGAAAACGGCTTCTCTCCTGTGTGAGTTCTTTGATGTCTCTCTAGAATTGATTTATCCATAAAACATTTCCCACATTCTGAGCATGAATATGGCTTCTCCCCTGTGTGAGTTCTCTGATGTACAACACCTCTTCTGCAGCTTTCATTTTGCTTAACAGACTGTGATGAATTAGAAGAAAGATCTTTCTCCTGAAGGGCTGAGGGTATATCTGGGGTAATGACATGTTCTTCATATGGATCTTGTGTGATACCATGATCTTCTGCTTTATAATCTTTAGATATCAGATGTCCCTCTGAGCTCCTGGTACAGTCATCTGACGAGAAGATAATGGATGTTACTATTATTGAATAACATAACCTTATAAGTATATTCCCCACTGAGCTGCCGCTGCCTGAGACGCTTCAGACCGTGTGAAGAAGTGAAGTCAGTGGCACAGCCAGCAAACGACGGCAGCGCGGCCTACTTCATTAGTATTCACTGTGCTGAGACGGAGGTCAGTGATAGTGACTAGTCATGAAGCGGGGCAGGAGACGCCACCACTGCTCTAGGTCACTGTAGAGGTGAACACAATCCATGGCTACTTAAATATGGCAACTTATGTGGAATAATACTGATGCCATAAATCTTACTGTATTACACCCCATACACACAATAGAATCCAAACCACATCTGCTGGATTTCCCAGCCTGAACTCACCGCGGATCTGCTGTCCCATACAGTATGTAGTAGGGTCTGTGGAGTCACAAGGAAGCAGGGACTCCTAGCGTCATAGATCACTAAGATACGGGGAGTCCTGGTGTGTGGACAGAGTTCAGGCTGGGAAATGTGACTGATGTACAGACCAGATTTTCTAGTCCGGATTCCATAGTGTGATTGGAGTCTAAGGTGAGGTTTACACAGTGACATTTGTAGAAGCTGCTTCAGGAATTCAGAAGAAGAATTTTTCCGCTTTACCAAATCAGCCCCCGAATCTCCATCAGATTCCTTACTGGCCAGGCCGGATTTTCCACCTCCCATTTATTTCCATAGAGCTCTGAGGTGGAATCTGCCTGAAGATCGAGCAGGAGGATTATTTTTCCGCCCCTGAAATAATCTGCTATATAATTCTGGTAAATTCTTTCCCTTCACGAGGACTGACAGCCGGTGAGGAAGAAATTTGCCTCATTCACATCGATGTCAAGTCCATATTCCTGCTGTCCGCTCTATTCTATACTACATTTATTACCCCCTATAGCGGTATCACATTTATATTCAGGTATTATTAGTATTTTACCTGAATCGGGGAACAACAAATAGTCTAAACAATGTCTGAATAGAATCAGTGACCCTTCTGTGCTTTATATAGTGGTGACTCCTCACCTGGGCGGGTCCCTGTAGGAATGTCCTCCTCACACTCCTCATCACCACTCACATAGGGCTCTTCCTTTATTCTCATAGATATAGCATTCATGTCGCTCACATCTTTATCCTGATGGAAAATCTGGGAAACAAATAATGTAAAAGTCACCGGACAAATGGGGAAGTCACAGAGAATGTTCTAGATCATTAATCCGCATGAAGATGAAAGATGTCCTGACAGTAGCTGCAGCTCTGTGAGAAGCCGGATAAACATATTAGATGGCGGCTCAATGACACCGCCCATGTATATAACCATCTAATACTGCTGGATACAACAAGACTGACCACAAGGACTTCACAGCCCGTCTACACATCATAGGGAATATCTCCATCTACCTGATCATCATCCTGTGGAAGAAGAGGACTGGGACATCTCTCCGGTGTTGTCCTCTTACTGGATCTACCTGTAGGAAACACAGACAGGGACTGAATTCATTCTGTACATACAAATAATGGAAGTCCATGTGTATATAGTCATGTCTATTACCTGCTGATGTGAGGGGCTGCTGGTCCTCCATCATCACCTCCTTGTACAGATCCTTGTGTCCTTCTAAATACTCCCACTCCTCCATGGAGAAATAGACAGCGACATCCTGACACCTTATAGGAACCTGACAACACAATGATACAGTCATCACCCCGACCCCTCCAGTTACTGTATAATGTCCCAGCATTCCCAGCAGTGTCACCTCTCCAGTCAGCAGCTCCAGCATCTTGTGGGTGAGTTCTAGGATCTTCTGTCCATTGATCTCCTCCTGTATCAGGGGGTGAGGTGGAGGCCCCGGGAATGGGCTCAGGGTTCCTCCATATCCATCATACACAGGAGCCCGACAGCGCCCACTAGAGGTCTTCTTCACTACTGTGTAATCCTGGTTATGGGGAGACACATTAATAAATCTCACTACATACATGTCCAGAGTCCATCACCTCTCCAGTCATATCATCTGTTATTACTATAGATAAGAATGATGTCATGATGACATCATCAGAATCTCTCACTTCTCCAGTAAGCTGGTAGATGATCTCTAGGGTGAGATTTAATAGACTTTCCGCCATCTTGTTCTTGTCTCTTTCCATCCTTGATGGATCAATCAGGAATATTCTCTTATATAGAAGATACTGAGAGGATTCTATATTGTAGGAACCTGAATGGAGAGAAGATGAGACAATGTAATCACTACACGGAATCCCATGGAATAAATAGAAGACCTGAGTCCCATTATTATCACCACCTCCTACTTCTGACGTCGGCAGCGTGTAGCTCAGGAAGGAAGTGACTTGTTGTGGGCCGGCTTGGTGGGTATATAAGGTGTGTGATAGGCTGAACAGAATCTCATTGGGAGTATTTGACCAGCTTTAACCCCTTAAGTACACAGCCCAAAAGTGCGTTATGGACCAGGCCTTTTATTCCAAAACTGACATGTGTCACTTTAAATGGCAATAACTTTGAGACGCTTTAAAATACACAAGTGATTTTGAGATTATTTTTTCGTAACACATTATACTTCATGTTATTGGTAAACAATAATCAATATTTTTTAGTTATTTATAAAAAAAAATAGGAAATTTGATGGAAATTTGGAAAAAATTACAGTTTTCAAAATGTAAAATTCTCTGCTTTTCAGGCAGATAGTCATACCATCCAAATACATGAATAAATATTATCTACCATATCTCTGCTTTATATCGGCATCATCTTTTGATTGTCTTTTTATTTATTTTGGATGTTACAAGGCTTACAGGTGTAACAGCGATTTTCCAGATTTACAAGAAAATTCCCCAAACTAATTTTTTAGGGATGACTTCAGTTCTGTAAGGAATAAGGCCTGTATAATAGAAACCCCCATAAATCACCCCATTTTCAAAACTGCATTTGGGATGTTTGTTAACCCTTTAAACATTTCATAAGAATAAAAATAATATGGAGGTGAAATTTAGACATTTAATTTCTTTCATTTAGACCTAAACTTAACACATTCACAAAGGGTTAAAAGAGAAAATTCAACTGACACTTTATCATGCAATTTCTTCCAAGCACAGAAATACCCCACATGTGGGTGTAAACTGATTTTTGGGCACACGGCAGTGCATGGAAGGGAAGGAGCGACACAGGGTGTTTGAACAGCAGATTTTGCTGGAATAATGTTCAGGCACCATGTCTCATTTGCAATGCCCTTAGCGTGCCAAAACAATGGAAACCCCATAAAAGTGATCCCATTTTAAAAACTACACCCCTCACCGAATTCATCAAGGGGTATAGTGACCTTTTTGACCCTACAGCTGTTTCACAGATTTTACTAACATTGGGATGTGAATATGAAAAATGACTAAAATGTCACTTTATCCCCAAAGTTTTCATTTTCACAAGGGGTTAAAGGAGTAAAAGCCCCCCCACAGTTTGTTCCACAATTTCTCCTGAAGACGGCAATACCCCATATGTGGCCATAACCTGCTGTATGGGAACATGGTGGGGTTTGGAATGGAAGGAGCGCTATTTGGCTTTTAAAGGGCAGATTTTGCTGGGATAATTTTCAGGTCCCATGTTACATTTGCAGAGCCCCTAGACTACCAATACAGTGGAAACCCCCTAAAAGTGACCCCATTTTGGAAACTACACCCCTCAAAGAATTTATCTAGGAGTTTGGTGAGCATTTTGACCACACAGCTGTTTCACAGATTTTATTAACATTGGGACGTAACAATGAAAAATTACTTTTTTTCCAATAAATCGTCCATTTAGCGCCATATTTTTAATTTTTGCAAGTAGTTAAAGAATTAAAAGCCCCCCACAGTTTGTTACACAATTTCTCCTGAACATGGCAATACCCCATATGTGGTCATAATCTGCTGTATGGGTACATGGCGGGGCTCAGAATGTAAAGAGGGCTATTTGGCTTTTAAGGACAGTTTTCTGGTACCATAACGCATTTGCCCCTAAAGTACCAATACAATGGAAACCCCTCAAAAGTGACCCCATTTTAGAAACTACACCCGTCAAAGAATGTATCAAGGGGTATTATTATTTTTAGATTAAAAATGCTTCCCACAAATTAATGTACAAAATGAAAATTGAAATTTTTAAAGAAATCTGCCATTTCGGTACCCAATACATTGCACCCACTCTGTGTTGTCAGAGACCTGCACTCCTAAAACTATTAAGGGGCCATCCCGAGGGGCAAAAAATTATATATGTGGGTGTAAACTGCTGCTTGGGCACAATGCAGGGAAGGGAAGGAGCAGTGCTCTTTTTAGCTTTTGGAGTATAGAGATAGAGGGACTTTCTGGGCGCCATGTTGTTTTTGCAGAGCCCTGGAGGTGCCAGTAAACTGGAATTCCCCAAGAAGTGACCCCATTTTGTAAGGGCAATTTTAGGTTCTCTGCAAAAGTGTGATGGCATCCAAAAAAAAAAACAAAACCCCTTCTGTGTCCGGCTGTGCCCTAATAACAGTTTATACCCACATGACATTATGTATGTTATCCCGGGTACACATGTGTCATACATGTGTCATAAACTGCAGTTTGGGCACACAACAGGGTGCAGAAGGGATGGAGCGCGATGTGGCTTTTGGAGTACAGATTTGGAGGTTTGGTATCTGGACGCCATGTCATGTTTGTAGAGACTGTAAGGTACCAGAAAAGTGGATTCCCCAAAGGAGTGACCCCATTTTGAAAACTGCACCCCTCAAAGAATTTCTCAGGGGGTGTAGTGAGTATTACTATCCCAGACGTGACTGCACAGCGGATGGTGAAGAGGGAATATATAAGCGGTGCGGAGGACATTGGGAACACCAAATTCCCTACTATGTCCCAGTAGCTCCTATGATTGGGGGAGTCACTCTGGGGGTCACTTCTGGTGTCTTGTCCCTCATAAGCTGTAAATATGGGGTGTCCACTGATAGACGCTCGCACAGCTTATATATTCCCTTCCTGCCGCAGCCAGTTGTGTTTTAATAATTTGGCAATTTGTTTTTTTTTGTCTTCACGTTATGCAAGCTATATTTATCAAATATATATATATCAAACACTTTATTTTTTTGCACTGTGTTATTCACTTTTTTATGTGTCCATTTAGGACACTTGATTCAGCAATACTTTGATTACTGATAGTGTGATGCTCTGTGAGAAACAGCCTGCACGTGTCTCACAGAGCATAACAGGATGTCAGGCTGTGCAGACGCACAGCCTGACGTCGGAAGGTCCTGGCAGGATCAGCCAGGTATGTGGGGGCTCCGGAAAGCTTGGGGTCACTGGCAAGACCCCGGGCTGCATATTACAGACACCAGCACCCCCGATCTCGACACGGGGGTTGCCGGGGGATCGCAGAACCCTTTCAATGATTATGTATGATCATCGCATTGAAAGGGTTAAAACCTCCGATCGGTAAAATTATCAACCGGAGGTACACCCCCTCCTTCTGCTAACAGTGCTCGTCCATAGATGAGTATTATCAGGAGGGAAGGGAGCGTTCCTCCCCGCTCACACTGCACAGCGTGATAGGTGCTGCTGGGAAGAAGGACGTACCTGACTAACTGTCAGGAACGCCCTTCTGACTGTAAAGAGCTACGGTACCGGCACCGCTAGGTCTTTACCCGGGGCACAGATCAGGAAAGCCGACAGTGCGCTGAATTCAGCGCACTGTCGGCTTTCCAGCAGTATATAGAACTGCCTGTGCCCCGGACCATGAAAGGTCCTCTTTAAGCATACTGGCTGAGGGGTGTTCGGTGCTTCCCGGGGTGTTACAACATAAATTGGATCTGGAAGAACCAAAACCTGATGCCGAACAGCCCAGGAGGCTCCAGCAGCTCTAGTAGAATGAGCCGTGCTACCCACTAAGGAGGGGAAGAAACCCTCAAGCAGGTGAGGAAGGGTCCAAAGATACGGAGCTGACACTTGTAAAGATGACACTGACTTTCCCTGCAGCTTCAGTCACAACAAGTGATGGTTCGTCCATCGATCTCTTGGAACAGCCACAACTGTCACAGATAGATCTCCCACATTTCTGTCTGGACTACAATCTACTGGCCATAGAGGTGAAGACACTCGGCCCCTGATATTACCAGCACACTGGAACTAACTGTACAGTCCTCCCTGACCCTGACAGAAGAGGAAGTATTACAGCCTAGTACGCAACGTGCAACAACAAGTGACTAATGCAGAGGAGAAAGTGGCCAACGGGAATCTGTAGGTTTGTGACTTACTGAAATGAGCAGAATCTTACATGATGGTATAGAGGACGTAGAGAATGGGCCCCGCTGTAGGGACATGAGAGGAATGAGTGTCCCGGAGAATGTTCCATCCAGAGATCTAACACCGATACAGGGGCTTGTAAATGTATTCACACCCCTTCACCATTATAGTGTGCGGGGGTGCAAGGAGGACATTATAGTGTATGAGGGGCCACTGAATGTATGAGAAGGGCTGAGAGCGAGCACTTACCTCCTCGGGTACAGCAGCCGTCTGCTCTCAGGAACTGTGATGATGTCATAGGTGTGGGCGGACTCAAGGAGTCACATGATCAGGTCCTGCTGTTATTGATTCATCTGTGCAAAAGATACTAAATCCTAGTGAGCTAAAGGGCCTGTGATTATGTCACCTGTGTGGGAGGAGTCACAGAATCACATGACCAGAGTCACATGACCTGGTCTTCACCTCTATGGCCAGTAGATTGTAGTCCAGACAGATATCAGAGGTCTCTGCATAGCCATCTGTGTGTGATGTGTATGTAGCAGAGCTGTGTGTGTGATGTATATGTAGCAGAGCTGTGTGTGTGTGATGTGTATGTAGCAGAGCTGTGTGTGTGGATGTGTATGTAGCAGAGCTGTGTGTGTGATGTGTATGTAGCAGAACTGTGTGTGTGATGTGTATGTAGCAGAGCTGTGTGTGTGATGTGTATGTAGCAGAGCTGTGTGTGTGATGTGTATGTAGCAGAGCTGTGTGTGTGAGGTGTATGTAGCAGAGCTGTGTGTGACGTGTATGTAGCAGAGCTGTGTGTGACGTGTATGTAGCAGAGCTGTGTGTGTGACGTGTATGTAGCAGAGCTGTGTGTGTGACGTGTATGTAGCAGAGCTGTGTGTGTGACGTGTATGTAGCAGAGCTGTATGGGTGACGTGTATGTAGCAGAGCTGTATGGGTGACGTGTATGTAGCAGAGCTGTATGGGGGTGATCATCTTTTGATCGTCAGCCAAAGACAGCAGAGGGGGGGAGGGGACACATTACAATAAATACAATGCAGTGATGCTCACAGGAGACGACTCTGCACATTTCCAGTCTCTTCCCTTTGGACCGCCATGACCACTTCTTTCAGCTGTGACTTGACTCTGTAAAGTTTGAAACACAGACATCTTTAACTCCTCAATTCTCCACGCACCCAACCCATATATATATATATATATATATATATATATATATATATATATCCCACAGCGGCCCCTGCAGCCTATATTATGCCCCACAGTGGGGCATAATAGAGGTTACGGGGCCACAGTGGACACCCATGAACTATTATTATACTCAGGGGTCTTTTCAGACCCTGAGTATAATAATCGGAGCCCCAGGGGAGATGAGGGAACATAATAAACACTTTTACTCACCTCTCCGGGACCCAATGTTAAAGAGAACCTTTCATGGGTTTGGGCACAGGCAGTTTTATATACCGCTGGAAAGCTGACAGTGCGCTGAATTCAGCGCACTGTCGGCTTTCCCGATCTGTGCCCCGGGTGAAGAGCTATTGGTGCCGGTACCGTAACTCTTCACAGTCTGTCAGGAACGTCCTCCAGTAGCGCCTATAGTGCTGTGTGAGCCCCCTCCCTCTGCTCACAGTACTCGTCCATAGAAGAGCACTATCAGGAGGGGAGGGAGCGTTCCTCCCCGCTCACACGGTACAGCGATATAGGCGCTGCTGGGAAGAAGGACATTCCTGACAGACTGTCAAGAATGCCCAGCTTTCCAGCGGTATATAAAACTGCCTGTGCCCAAACCCATGAAACGTCCTCTTTAATGCTAGCAGGCTTCGGGCCTATATGGTAATGCCCAGACATCACGTAGTCTGGAATATTACCATATAGGCCCAAAGCCTGCCCTAGCAGTACCATACAGGCCAAAGCCTGTGTTAGCAGTAACAGGCTATTACTACTAGCACAGGCTTTGGGCCTATATGGTACTGCTAGGGCAGGCTTTGGGCCTATATGGTAATATTCCAGACTACGTGACGTCTGGGCATTACCATATAGGCCCGAAGCCTGCTAGGAGTAACATCGGATCCCGGAGAGGTAAGTAACATTGTTTATTATGTTCCCTCACCTCCCCTGGGGCTCCAATTATTATACTCGGAGGTCTGAAAAGACCCCCGGGTATAATAATGGCAGTAGTGTGTAACACCCCCTTTGGCCACACCCCCGGGTAGCGGGGCGTTCGGATAAGTATGAGTTGCCGTTCTACCTTGCTTAGCGCAGTGCCTCCACCCTTGTCGGTGATATTCTGGTGCTTTCGCGTTGACAGTACCTTTCTTCAGATCTCTGCCCGAGGCTTGACAAGGGAAAGCCCCGCCCACACCAACTCGCCAGAGAGGATTGTGGTATAAACAAAGAAACCTTTATATGGAACTTAATAAAAGTAATGGTGAAGTACAATATGCAATAACATTCACAGCATCAGTAAGAGGTGATACTTTAAACGATAAACCTATCTAGAAAATGGCAGGTCTATATGGCAAAGCCCTAGGACAATGTATAACAATCACAAAGCTCAGTCTTAGTACAAGGCCTGTTGCCGCGGTTCTGGAAAGAATCTTCTTTCGTTGGTGCACATGAAATATGTCAGAAATGAACAATGCTCCTTTAATTCCTGGCAGGGTAATATTCCTTAGTCCAGAAGATTTGGTACACTGCAGAAAATCCAGTACTGGTTACAATCATCTATCAGCAGCAGACTATACCCCAGGTGCCTGGATGCATCAAGTCTCTTTTACTCCTTCTGCAGTGCTCCAGCTTAAACAGTTATACTAGCCAAGAACAACTCACTCCTGGATCATAGGATGCAGTCTAAATAAGAATGCTGGTGATAGGTACACTTACAGTTCCAGAGGAATTAACGCTGTCCTGTCCAACATGCTGCCAAAGGGTTAAGTCTGGAAGAACGTTCCGGTGTAGCAGGGAGGCGCCTCCGTCGGTTGTGGAGGGTATGGATACCCTGTCTATTCGGCAAATCGTCCTGTGGAGTTGGTAATCTTTTCTCTGAAGGAATTAAATCCTCTTTCCTTTTGCTTTCATCCTCTGGGATCCCTCTCTCCTGCAGACTGCCTGAGCACATGGTCTCCCCTGCCAAGCAGCCCCTCCCATCCTCCAAGGATTTGATAAACAAACACAATTGCTTTCATGCTGCATGCACAATGTTTGCAAACTGTTAACCCCTCGTTGCCTTGTGATGTGCATGTAGCAGAGCTGTGTGTGTGACATGTATGTAGCAGAGCTGTGTGTTTGTGATGTGTATGTACCTTAGATCTCTCTTCCTTGCTCCTTCCATATATAATAACCTGGATTACAGTCACAATCTTTCCATCTCTGGTAACTTTCTTTTCTTGCTATCACTGACATCCTCGGACATCTCCTCGGCTTCTCTCTTCTGCGGCTTTTTCATGTATTACATATATCACATAGACTTGTATACAATCAGAGATATAAATAAAGTAAAAGTTCTAAATCACTCCTTTCCCTAGAATACATATAAAAGTAGAGAATGACTGTGGAACACATACACATTAGGTATCCTGTGTCTGACAGTGCCCGGTCTACTGAATATAGGGGATCTGCAGGGCTCCTGTTCCGTCGGGAAGGGGTTAATAAGAGCACTGCAGATCCCCTATATTCAGCCAGGCTGAGTTCCAAGTAGAGGGAAAAAAAAAACAATCCTCAAGCTCAGGGAAGGGGCAGACAGACACCAAAACACCCCCTCCCATTCCCCAGCATCTACTGCTCCCAAAAATTCCAACCATTTTAATTTATGAAATTTTCCAGTAGCTGCTGCATTCCCCCCCCCCCACCTCGGCTTATACTTGAGTCAATAAGTGATCACAGTTTTTTGTGTTAAAATTAGGAGCCTCAGCTTGTATTCGAGTATATACGGTAGTAATTTTACGAGACAAGAGAAGGAAGCATTGGAGGGCCTGGTCCATGAGGGCGACATCACCAAAAACCAGCTGATAAGGGCAGAGCTGTCATCGTCATGGACACAGATCAATATATTGCAGCAATACGTACACAGTTATCCGATAATGCAGTGTATAGTTGTATCCCTATGGACCCTAAATGTGATATATCTAAGAATATAGATAAGATATTGAGAAATGCTTTACTTAATAAGACCAGTGATGAGGAGATCTGTAAGTCTCTGGTTATAGAGTATCGCACTATACCAGTGTTATACACGTTACCCAAGATCCACCTGGGACACCCATAGTAGCTGCACTGGATCACATTTTTCCAATATTCCTCTATTTTTGGATGTAGCACTTAGAAAGTTTACTATTACTGGTTCATTATACCTACGGGACACTGCTGACTTTCTTGAAGAATTGTCTGATATTACTTTGACTTCCACTTCTTCTGATGTGATGTCATTATATACATAATAATAATATAATAATAATACATTTTATTTATATAACGCCAACTATTCCGCAGCGCTGTACAATTTGTAGGGTAGGGTACATCTATTCACCATACAAGGGGCTGGTCGGCAGTTCGAAAAAAATTGGAAAATTCTGACTATACACATGACGCTAAGAATTGGTTTTTGGAATTATTAGAACTGGTTCTTAGAAATCACTATTACTTATTTGGTGACGATTACTATATGCAGTTGCGTGGGACCGCCATGGGCGCAAATATGGAGTATTGGAGGACTTCTCAGCCATCTCTGCCAACCGCAGGATGACATCAAGTGACCTACAAAAGGAATGCCAAATGGCAGCTGGGGTGAAGTGCATGGCCAGAACAGTTCGTAAGAGGCTCCTAGAGGCCAGGCTCAAGTCATGTGAAGCTAGAAATAAGCCTTTCATCAATGAGAAGCAAAGGAGAGCCAGGCTGAAGTTGCCAAGACCATAAGGATTGGACCGTAGAGGACTGGAGTAAGGTCATCTTCTCGGATGAGTCTAATTTTCAGCTTTGCCCAACACCAAGTCGTCTAATGGTTACACAGAGTCCTGGAGAAGCCTACAAGCCACAGAGTCTTGCACCCACTGTGAAATTTGGTTGAGGATCTGTAATGATCTGGAGATACTTCATTTACAGCACTGGGGATCTGCTGTCCTAGCAATTCCTTAAAGCTGAGCTGTGTATCTAATCCTCTGGTGTGTGATACTGTGTGCTGACCTGTGTATCTAATCCTCTGACGTGTGGTATTGTGTGCAGATGTGCATATCTAATCCTCTGGCATGTGGAACTGTGTGCAGACACAAGTATATAATCCTTCGGCTTGTGGAACTGTGTGCAGACGCACATATTTAATCTTCTTGCATGGTGCTATATAAATAAACAATAATAATAATAATGGGGAACTGTGTGCTGAGCCGTGTATCTAATCCTCTGGCATGTGATACTTGATGCTGACCTATGTATCTAATCCTCTGATGCGTGTATCTCAGTTTGGATATCAGTGTTGGATTGTGCATGTGGAGTATTGCAGTTTGAATATGAGTGAAAGACTAGCAGGTTTAGATTGGCTAATGGGGGGGTCAGGGTTTTCGGAAAGCTGTATCTCTGGAACGGTATGTCTGAGCAAGTTGGGGCTTCATCTTAAACCTTCCTGGACACTTGAAGTATCTGTGTGCCAAATTTGGTGAAGATCGGTCCAGCCGTTTGGTCGCGCATAAAGAACAGACAGAGAAATTCATTTTTATAATATAGAGAGACAAATGTGAAAGTTTGTGTGTTTGGATGTTTGTTTCTCTTTCACACAAAAATGGTTGAACTGATTTGAATGAAATTTGGCACATAGATAGGTTGTAACCTGGTAAGTAACACATCGGCTACTTTCTATCCCGGTAAATGACATAGCTTCACGACTGTTATGAATTTATGTTCACATACTATATTACACTGCTCCTGCAGCAGCTTATCTCAGGTCTCAGGTCTGTTATCTTTCTGTATAAACACTCAGCTAACCCTCAGTCCATTGTGTACAAGCATTTGCATGTTATCTGATCTGCTCCAGGCAGTGCTGACACACTGGATGGGAAAACACCTTTAATCCACATTGACAGTTTGGTCATTTTAAACATGCCTGGAAAAAGAAAATCTAATTTGTTCCAAAATTCTAAAACAATGAGACCTATGAAGGAAGCCAGAAGTCACAGAGTTCTCCTCAAGTTCTCCTCCGCTAGTTATATCCTACGACTGAACGGATTTGAATGAAATTTGGCTCACATAGATTGTAACCTTGATTAAAACACCGGCTACTTTTTATCCCGGTAAATGACATGGCTTTGCGACAGTTATGAATTTTTGTTCACATTCTATATTACACTGCTCTTATCTGAAGTTCTGAGAAAGCCAAGGCTGTTATCTCTCTGTGTAAACACATGCTAACCCTCAGTGTTTATACATTTGCATATTATCTGATCTGCTACTGGCACTTCTGACACACTGACATGGGCAATCACCTTTTATCCAAATTGGCAGTTTGTCAATTTTAAGCCTGCCTGGAAAAAGAGAATCTAATTTGTCACAAACAACGAGAGCTATGAAGGAAGCCTGAAGTCACAGACTTCTCCTCAACTGGAGCTGAGGGAGATCATCGATGCCAACAACATGCTCATTATATGGCATCCCAGCGAGCTGCTGAGATGCCGGAACAATTACAGGCACGGTGCGAGCAACAACTTCAGTGCCAGGCCAACTTGAAAGCTGCTGAAACGTCGGAGTAGCCACATCATCAATGCTAACAACACGCTCATTATATGGTGTCCCAGTGAGCTGCTGGGATGCCGGAACAATCACGGGCACAGCGCGAGAAATGAGTTCAGCGGTAGGCCAGATTGAGAGTTACCAAAACGCCGGAGCATGCGGATCATCAACGCCAACAACACGTTCATTATATGGCTTCCCAGCGAGCTGCTGAGATGCCAGAACAATCACGGGCACAGCATGAGGAACGAGTTCAGCGGTAGGCCAGATTGAGAGTTGCTGAAACGCCGGAGCAGGCAACCATCGTCGGCAGCAATTTGCTGAATATAGGTGGACCATCCCATCCCACCCACAGACGAAGTTGCTGGCAGAAGCTAGTATATATATGTGAATATGTGTTTACATTATGTGTCTTATATACTGTGAGTCCTGTATGTGTGTAGATAGGTGTGTGTATATGTTGTATATGAATGTATGTGTGTGAGTAGATGTGTATATGTGTAAGTATTGTAAGCCGATGGCTGGTCAGGTAATGGAGGGGGTGTACATCTCACCTATACTACTCAGGTGGGTGAGATGAGAAAACTCCAGGAATGTTTGTTCTCAGCAGACAACTTTCGTCTGCTGAGCATTTTGGTACATGCTCAGTACTGGACTGGATTTTTAGGAATGACAGGTAGGATTGGTAGTGGGACCTGTCATTCCACCCCCCTTCAGTCCACACTTTGGGGATGTTCCGGCAGCTACTCAGCTGTAGAGAGTCTCCACGTCAAGGAGGCTTAAGAAGCCAGCTCCAGTAGCAACACTTTGGCAGAGTTTGGCTGGAGAGCTGACAGAGAGGTCATATTTTTAGAGCTGTGTCCTGAGTGATTCTACTGGCTTTTGGATCTCTGTTATTCTAGGTGAGGTCACCTATTCTATGTTTAGTTAGAGCCTAGCCGGGCAGGGCTTTATTTTTGTATTGTTTCCTTTTGTTGCTGCACTACCTTTTTGAGTGAAAATAAACTCTACCTTTGCTTTGGACTAAAAGAAACTGGACTTGTGTGTCTATGCCACCCCAACTAGCAACCCCAGACCCCGACTATATATACATATTTATTTATTTATTCTGAGAAGGTGATATGCGGGGCAGGGGTGCTGAAATCTCGCTCTATCTCCCCCAAGTTTTTAACTTTTCTTTAAGCCCTAGCAAGTTGTAGCATGCAAAAATTGCTGCAAAACGCAGTTTCACTCCTTTCCATAGAAATCTTTAGTAAAAGACAAACAATTTGTTTGTTCTGAAGAGAGGCCAGAGTATGTTTTTACTTATGTGTGGTCCAATGCGGGTCTTGAGAAGGCCTCAGCATAGGTGTAGATCCTTGGCTCATTACTGGCCCATAAAAGACTCCAGGGAGTGAGAGAAGGCGTCCAGGTCTGTCCTGTAACCCTGAGTCTGGTGAGACAAAGTTGTGCTTGGTTTGTTCGTGTGGCTGGTAGTAAGCCACACGTATAGTTAGGTTAGCATTACTGTTTAGTTAGTTGCTAAGACAAACAGGTTTTTATTTTGTTTTTGCTTGAAGTTAAGACTGGATTTTATTTTGCTCACTGTTACGGTCAGCAGGCTAACGTAAAACAATAATAAACAAACAATAGCCTGCAGTGCCCAACTGGGCTCTGAACCGCAGGGCACTCTGGTGTGAATGAGGCCTGACAGTTTACTTCACTGCCGGGTAAAACCATCAACTGATTGCTCCCTGTTACCTTACAGGGAAGCTGCCTCTGCAGCACAGATCAGCTGCAAATGAACTAAAAGTCTTGCAGTTACTTCACTGCAAGACTAACAGAACTATGACCCTGTGCTCCCAATTGCTTTACTGGGCCGCACCCACTACAGCTACCTGTTGTTGCAGCACAGCCAGGAAGCTGACAGACTGTGTGAACTAGGTCCTATAAATCATGGGTATCTCCCCTACCCCTGGACTATTCCTTCAAATGATAGGGCTAAGAGGAACCTATATTTCCGAATGGATACCCACTTCCACAAACATATAAGACATAGACAAAACATAGAACAGTGCTTAGTCAAACACAGAGCTGCAGCACCACACACAGTGCAACAAGAAATGATTCAGAGTTGAGGCTAGGGCACCAAGCTGACAAACCTGCCTCCATAAATGGAGGGAAGGCGGGCCTGAACAGCCAGCCCAAGTGCCCAAGCCAGGTGCTCATAGGCTAACACCACTGTCAGTCAGCAGAATGACCACGCCCATAGGCTGCAAGGGAATTAACCCCTGATATGCTAGACTGCCAGCAACAAGGAGGGATTAACAGTGTGTTACGGTGCCACAACAGAGGAAAGGGCTGCGACCTGACCCCTTGGCCGCCTCTGCCACACTGTCCTAACACTCACTTTGTTCCCAAAGTGAAGATTTATTTATTTTCCTGTTTTTTTCTAAATAAACCTGTATAAGGGAATTGCTAGAACTGCAATTCGCCAATAACTGTTAGAACCCTGAGACGGGACACAAGAGACAGTGAGCCCTAAGCGGAAGCCCCCAACTTTCTCTTCCTATTGCCAGACCCTATCCTACGTAATAGGCAGCAACCACGAAAACAGTCCCTTCCTGTATAGGTGAGACACAAAACGCAGACAAGACGGACAACAAAAAAAGAGAGGTCAGCTAGCCAAGGGTCAGTAACAGTCGAGAGATGCAGTGCCAGAACGGAGTCCAAAGAATAGTCAGTGAGTAAAGCCAAAGGTCAAGGATAATAGTGTAAGCAAAAATAGGGACAGTAAAGAGCAAGTATGCACATGGCAATAGCAAGCATAGGTGTGAATGAGAGCCAAGATTAAATAGGGAGGAAGAGCCCGCCCATGGAGTTGACAGGAAGGCAGATGTCAATCACAGGGCAAGGCCAGATTAACCATTAGAGGAGCAGAGACAAACAAGGGCAGAAGACGGGTGTGGTGCAAATACAATCTCAGAACTAGAGCCATGTTCACACAATGCGACCAAAAACTTTAAGCCATGAACCAAACTGCACACGCCTCCTGCGCCGCAGCACGCGAGTAAAGGGCGGTGCAGAGACCCGAACAGGCAGAGATGTTACAACCGGTTTGTTGCATTTTGTATCCCTGTCTTTGTTTGGATCCTCACCAAGGCTTCTACCGAGCCTATGGCTTCTTACAAGGTGCCTATCATTCTTCAATAAATTCACCTTATCCTGACCAGTGAGCGCCGTCATTATTTGCTTCTTCTTCCTCTACAAGGAACTAGATGTCACATTTACAATTCTGCTCCTTCTCCTTACACAGTCATGTAGATTGTAAGGTGCTCGCGTCATAAGGAGGAAAATCACATTCATCTTTTCTATCTTCTCCCAATTTTATTCAGACAGTTTAGGAGGCGGCAAAATATTTCCCAAGAAGCTTTATGTCATTTCTTATTCCGCAGTCTTCTTTTATGAGACAGAAGGAAAGAATAATCTACAGATAGAGATGTGATTATGTTAATGGGAGACCCCTTTAAGAGAGAGGACTAAGCTCCTTATTATAGAAAACACATGTAGATTTATTAAAGACTTCAAGGAAAAATGGAAACAGGGAAACCTTCCAGAATAGCAGAAATCTCAGTCAATGTCTCATTAGCTTACATCATCAGAGAGGCTCATAGTTTGGTTTCTTCATCTGGATATCTTGTAGTTACAGCTTGGCTCATGCTTGATCATCAGGTTGATGGACTCTGGGATGGTCACGACATCTTGTCCAGGATGACAGAGAAGAGATAGCGGCAGACCTGCCATAGATCTCCCATGGATGACGAACACCACAGATATGTGTGTCTGTCACTCATTTATGTTCATGATGAGAGGGGGAGTTGCCCTTTATTCTAAAGCTTTCTTGTGTCTATATTAGGACAACTCTAAAATGGTTCACCCTAACCACACCCATGTAGAAGAATGAAGTCAGCAGTCTAGAATTAACCCTATATGCCAGGAATATTGTCATATAATATTTAACGGACCGCTCCGCCACACACACGACGCAGACGGCTCCACTACATACACGTCACACAAACAGCTCTACTACACACACACCTACACGTTGCCCCACTAGGAGACCTGAATCAGCAATGCACTGATCGCTGGTTCAGCACTATACACGTGTATTGCAGTCTATAGTGGAAGTCACTATATGCAGATGCAGGCTGACTTCCTCAGTTCTGGACAGGAGCAACCAGGTGCTGAGGGGGCTTCTTGCAGTCCAGGGTCACTGGCCAGAACCTGGGCTACAGAAGATGCATATCGACACCCTCCCCACTAATCTCAAGGATTAAGGAGAAGGGAGTAAGTTACAGCCAACACCCACTCCCAACGGTGCCTGCGCAATTCAGTGTCACTACCAAACAATTAAGATGCTGTGGTCGCTATTGACCACGGCATCTTAAGGGTTAAATAGTGGGGATCAGTGTTATCAACGTCCCGGATGTTGCAATGGGAGCCTGGCTGTCAGAAAAGATAATCCTTTAATAGTCCCACAATGGGGAAATTTCAGTGATACAGTTTCATAGTTGGTACAGTAGTATATAACAAGAGAGAAACACATACAAGCTCATGGCAGATAGAGAAATCCTAGGAATCATAGCAACTAAAAAAGAAAGAAACACAGACACACTGCAGGATCTTTTAGTTCTCTGTGTGAAGTGATGTTAATAATACAGCCGAGTGTGGTTGGAGGACACGAGGGGGGGTCACAGCATGTAGATATAACAGGCAGAAACATTTTTGCAGAGGTGGGGGACATATGCAGCTATCACGATAACATGTGGCAGTTCCTTTGGTAGGTAGTGGGATCTCCTGCTCACAGCTGATAGTTCGGTATCTTGCATCACCACTATTGTCCATTAACCAGAAAAAAATGCCCCAAATTTCCTTCATCACAAGCCCTCCTCTTCCTCCTCGCTTCTTCTTACCACTGTGTTCTACTGCCCAAAGAAGTCTGAAGCCATCCAGGTAGACAGGGTGCTGCTCTCTTGACAAGCTTCCATAAACTCATGGGGTGGGTGGGGGATGGTAGGTTCCCAGGCTGTAACACAGTCCCACGTGTCCACAGTAATAGAAAGAAATACCAGCTGTAGGAATCTTCACACATCAACAATAGAAGCCAAAAATCATCTCCTTGAAAGAAGTTCACACTTCCACGCAGATTTCTCCTCCATGCCGCATGGTGTCCATGCTGTCCTTAGCTCCTGGGGGGATGGGAACAGGCACATGTGCACACAGGAAAACTCCAGCTGAATCAGGTCTTGAGTCTTGTCCATGCTTTAATAATAGAAACAAAAGGAAAAAAAAAATACTCCACAGGGTCTTCCATTCGATTTATAGTTGCTAATTCATAGTGCTATTTTGCTTGGTTAGAGGATTCTTGAAGATACAGACAAAAAGAGTGAAAAGGAAGATAAAGGTCGCTCTCAGCTTTGAGCTCTGTATCGAGGCAGCCACTCAGTGCGGCGCCATGGGAGCTGTGCTCCCATGATTATCATACGTGCTTTGCTTCTGAGACCACTCAACCACCAACACGTACGTGGAGACGGGGTAACTACCCACTTTTGCCCGCGTATATATTGCATGAAGGGGTGGGGCCACACAGTGGCTCAGTGGTTAGCACTGCAGCCTTGCTGCAACTGGTGTCCTGGTGTTCAAATCCCGCCAAGGGAATAAAACCATCTGCATGGAGTTTGTATGTTCTCCCCGTGTTTGAATGGAATTCCATCCCATATTCCAAAGACATACTGATAGGGAAAAATGTGCATTGTAAGCTCTATGTGGGGTTCACAATCTACATTTAAAAAAAAAAAAAAAAAGGAATGCATAAAGGGGTTAACGTAAAATAAATAATTTAACCTAAAAAAAAATGTGAATCTAAGTTCCTTCTTACAAACTAGATGGGTCAATGACTTCAGGTTGAAAATCCACTTACAATTTGCTTCTCCCGTTTGTGAATTCTCTGATTGTGTATTAAAATGGCTTCTCTCCTGTGTGAGTTTTTTGATGTTTAACAAGAGTTGATTTCCGAGTAAAACATTTCCCACATTCTGGGCATGAATATGGCTTCTCTCCTGTGTGAGTTCTTTCATGTTTAACAAGGTCTGATTTAGAGATAAAACATTTCCCACATTCAGAGCAAGAATAAGACTTCTCTCCTGTGTGAATTTTTTGATGCCTTTTAAAGACTGAATAATGAGCAAAACATTTCCCACATTCTAGGCATGAATAAGACTTCTCTCCTGTGTGAATTTTTTGATGTAAAACAAGATATGATTTAGAAATAAAACCTTTCCCACATTCTGGGCATGAAAACTGCTTCTCTCCGGTGTGAATTCTTTCATGTAAAGCAAGATATGATTTAGAAATAAAACCTTTCCCACATTCTGGGCATGAAAACGGCTTCTCTCCGGTGTGAATTCTTTCATGTAAAACAAGATATGATTTAGAAATAAAACCTTTCCCACATTCTGGGCATGAAAACGGCTTCTCACCTGTGTGAGTTCTTTGATGTCTATCTAGAATTGACTTAGCCATAAAACCTTTCCCACATTCTGGGCATAAAAATGGCTTCTCTCCTGTGTGAATTTTTTGATGGTCAACAAGACTTGATTTTTGAGTAAAACATTTCCCACATTCTGGGCATGAATATGGCTTCTCTCCTGTGTGAGTTCTTTGATGTTTAACAAGGTCTGATTTAGAGATAAAACATTTCCCACATTCAGAGCAAGAATAAGATTTGTCTCCTGTGTGAATTCTTTGATGCCTTATAAAGACTGAATTATGAGCAAAACATTTCCCACATTCTGGGCATGAATAAGACTGCTCTCCTGTGTGAATTCTTTGATGTAAAACAAGATATGATTTAGAAATAAAACCTTTCCCACATTCTGGGCATGAAAACGGCTTCTCTCCGGTGTGAATTCTTTCATGTAAAGCGAGATATGATTTAGAAATAAAACCTTTCCCACATTCTGGGCATGAAAACGGCTTCTCTCCTGTGTGAGTTTTTTGATGTCTATCTAGAATTGACTTAGCCATAAAACATTTCCCACATTCTGGGCATAAAAATGGCTTCTCTCCTGTGTGAGTTCTTTGATGGTCAACAAGACTTGATTTCTGAGTAAAACATTTCCTACATTCTGGGCATGAATAAGGCTTCTCTCCTGTGTGAGTTCTTTGATGCTTAGCAAGTTCTGATTTCTGACGAAAACATTTCCCACATTCTGAGCATGAAAATGGCTTCTCTCCTGTGTGAATTCTTTGATGCTTAAAAAGGCCTAATTTCTGAGCAAAACATTTCCTACAGTCTGGGCATGAATATGGCTTTTCTCCTGTGTGAATGCTTAGATGCTTAACAAGGTCTGCTTTAAAGATAAAACATTTCCCACATTCTGAGCATGAAAATGGCTTCTCTCCTGTGTGAATTCTTTGATGCTTAGCAAGGTCTGATTTCCGAGCAAAACATTTCCCACATTCTGGGCATGAATATGGCTTCTCCCCTGTATGAATTCTTTGATGTGTAACAAGAAGTGATTTAAAGATAAAACATTTCCCACATTCTGAGCATGAATATGGCTTCTCTCCTGTGTGAGTTCTCTGATGTACAACACCTCTTCTGCGGCTTTTATTTTGCCTAACAGACTGTGATGAATTAGAAGAAAGATCTTTCTCCTGAAGGGCTGAGGGTATATCTGGGGTAATGACATGTTCTTCATATGGATCTTGCGTGATACCATGATCCTCTGCTTTATAATCTGTAGATATCAGATGTCCCTCTGAGCTCCTGGTACAGTCATCTGACAAGAAGAAAACGGATATTACTATTATTGTATAACATAACCTTATAAGTATATTCCCCACTGAGCTGCCGCTGCCTGAGACGCGTCAGACCTTGTGAAGAAGTGAAGTCAGTGGCACAGGCAGCAAACGACGGCAGCGCGGCCTACTTCATTAGTATTCACTGTGCTGAGATGGAGGTTAGTGATAGTGACTAGTAATGAAGCGGGGCAAGAGATGCCACCACTGCTCCAGGTCACTGTAGAGGTGAGTACAATCCATGGCTGCTTAAATATGGCCACTTATGTGGAATAGTACTGTGTGTAATAATAATAGTGTGATTGGGGTCTAAGGTGAGGTTTACACAGTGACATTGTGGAAGCTGCTTTAAGAATTCAGAAGAATTTTTCCGCTTTACCAAATCAGTCCCCGAATCTGACTGCGATCAAACACCTGGGAGATGGAAAGTTGCTGGCAAGAGGCACATAATGGTGCAGGCGAATGAGCAGAGGCAGGAAAAGGGGATGATGAGAGTGAAGTCCCCAAAGTGGCAAAGGCAGATGTGGAGGTGTCCTGGCTGGTGGTCTGGACTAAAGCGCCAGTACTGGAGACAGTGGAAGAGGCAGTGGCGGCAATGCCGAACGACGATTGGCCTGCGTTTGCTCTCTCCCACTGAGTCTAGTGCTTGCCTTAATAATAATAAATTTTATTTATATAGCGCCAAGATATCCCGCAGCGCTGTACAATTTGTAGGGTTCAAATACAGACAGAAAGATACATTACAAAGAAAGTCATTTCACACAATGGGACTGAGGGCCCTGCTCACAAGAGCTTACAATCTATGAGGTAGAGGGGGTGACACAAGAGGTAGTAGGGACGGCATTACTTATGCAGAGGTCAGACACTTTTGTAATAGAGGTGACTGTCATTACATAAACATAAGACTTTATGAGCCGTCAACAGTCGTGTCCTGTAACATGTGGATGGAGCTTGGACCTATAAAGTTATCCTGAGATGACATCATATCATGTGGGGAAATGTGGGAGTGGGGACAGAGGAGGGTTAAGGGTTTACATTAGACATTGTGATAGGCTTGTCTGAAAAGATATGTCTTTAGTTTGCGTTTGAAACTGTAGAAATTGGGAGTGAATCTGATTGTCCGGGGTAGAGCATTCCAGAGAAGTGGTGTAGCTCGGGAGAAGTCTTGTATACGAGCGTGGGAGGTTCTGATAATAGAGGATGTAAGTGTTAGGTCATTGAGTGAACGGAGAACACGGGTTATGACGGCACATGCCTGAGGTGACCAGGTTGTTCTTCTCAGAGCTACTATTCAGTTTTGAGTTGCACAGTGTGCAATTCGCACTCAGTTTGTCCTCCGCGCATACGTTGAAAAATCTCCACACCATCGAGGAATGTGGCCTCGATGGGGGAGTTTTTCTAGAGAGGCTAGTACAGGGAACATCTTGGGCCTTGCGGGCTCTGGCATGGCTTCTGTGAAGCAGCTGTCCTGAGCCTCTGGACACGCCTCTGGCCACCTTTTTTGGTGCTGCGCTTACCTCCACATCTACACTGCTTTCCCCGCTAGACATCACCTCTGTCCAGGTCGGGTCGGTTGCCTTGTCGTCCACCACCTCCTCTTCCAATTCCTCACTCTGCTCCTCCTGCATACCGCACATGACAACAACCTGCCCTAATGGCAACTGTGTCTCGTCATCATCACTGAGGACGGGAAATGCTGGTTGCAGGTCCACAACCACAAAATCAGCAGGAGATGGCGGATGCTCCAGTGTTGGGGCTTCAGGACACACAAATTCGTCTGTTAGTTCCTGGGATTCGGGAAGTGGTTGAACAGAATCGAAGAGTAGAAAAGGACCCAAAAACAGCTCCTGGGAGGAGGCATAGGTGAGATGACTCTGCTAAGAAGATTGCGCATGTTGGGAGTTAAGAGGGGCAGACTCTTGGGTAGGAACACGACTGGAGGTAGTGGCTGACTGGCTGGTGGAAATGCAGCTGGAAGCATTATCCACTAGCCATTGTAACACCTCTTCCTGGTGCTCGGGCCTCGTAAGCGTTGTACCACCAGTACAACGCTTGCCTCACCAGTAGGCATTGGATCCACAGTAGCTAGACCGCGGCCTTGGCCCCCAGCTGCATTTCCACACTGCATTTCTAGTATATAGCTCCTAAATACCTCTGTAAGTTAGAAGTATATACTGAGCTCAAAACAGGTATATAACAGGAGATAGGTAAGGTATGTAGAGCCCAAAATCCTCTGTATGTTAGATGTATACAAGCATACTGTATAGCAAGTATACACCAAGCTTACAACAGGTATAGGACAGGAGATGGGAAAGGTAGATTGTCCCACCTCCCCTGCAGAGTTATTGATGTAAAAAAAAAAAAAAAACACCAGGGAAGGTGGGAGGGGAATCGAATTTCTACTCTGTTTACCATGTGCTATTCGACCGAGTACAAATATTTAGAATACCTACTCAATTGAATACTACTCGCTCATCTTTACTCACAGAGGATCTGCTGTCCCATACAGTATGTAGTATATATAAGGACCGGGACAAAGGACCGCGCTTCACGAAATTGCAAGACAACCACTTTATTAAAGTCACACATCTGGCCATCCACGGCAAAACAGGCATACTCTGACTCCCCATTACGACAGTTCCTTTGCACTTGAAGAAGGACGACTTGTGCCCGAAACGCGTTGTGCAGAACTTTAATAAAGTGGTTGTCTTGCAATTTCGTGAAGCGCGGTCCTTTGTCCCGGTCCTTATATATATATCTTCCACACCATTGGTGAATAGGATCCAGCTGCTCAATCACATATAGGGAGGAACCCCCTAAAATTGGTTCCCAGGCACATACGGTAGTTGTGAATTCCTCACAACTCCATCAGGTGAGAGTACATCAAACTGTTGTTACTACACCCTCAACTTTACAATATTTCACCATATACAGCTCGGTGCTGTCTTGTTTTTTATTCTTTTCAAGTATGTAGTATGGGTCTGTGGAGTCACAAGGAAGCAGGGACTCCTAGCGTCATAGATCACTAAGATACGGGGAGTCCTGGTGTGTGGACAGAGTTCAGGCTGGGAAATGTGACTGATGTACAGACCAGATTTTCTAGTCCGGATTCCATAGTGTGATTGGGGTCTAAGGTGAGGTTTACACAGTGACATTTGTAGAAGCTGCTTCGGAAAATCAGAAGAAGAATTTTGCCGCTTTACCAAATCAGCCCCCGAATCTCCATCAGATTCCTTACTGGCCAGGCCGGATTTTCCGCATCCCATTTATTTCCATAGAGCTCTGAGGTAGAATCTGCCTGAAGATCGAGCAGGAGGATTATTTTTCCGCTACCTGAAATAATCTGCTATATAATTCTGGTAAATTCTTTCCCTTCACGAGGACTGACAGCCGGGGAGGAAGAAATTTGCCTCGTTCACATCAATGTCAAGTCCATATTCCTGCTGTCCGTTCTATTCTATACTACATTTATTACCCCCGATAGCGGTATCACATTTATATTCCTGTATTATTAGTATTTTACCTGAATCGGGAACAACAAATAGTCTAAACAATGTCTGAATAGAATCAGTGACCCTTCTGTGCTTTATATAGTGGTGACTCCTCACCTGGGCGGGTCCCTGTAGGAATGTCCTCCTCACACTCCTCATCACCACTCACATAGGGCTCTTCCTTTAGTCTCATAGATATAGCATTCATGTCGCTCACATCTTTATCCTGATGGAAAATCTGGGAAACAAATAATGTAAAAGTCACCGGACAAATGGGGAAGTCACAGAGAATGTTCTAGATCATTAATCCGCATGAAGATGAAAGATGTCCTGACAGTAGCTGCAGGTCTGTGAGAAGCCGGATAAACATATTAGATGGCGGCTCAATGACACCGCCCATGTATATAACCATATAATACTGCTGGATACAACAAGACTGACCACAAGGACTTCACAGCCCGTCTACACATCATAGGGAATATCTCCATCTACCTGATCATCATCCTGTGGAAGAAGAGGACTGGGACATCTCTCCGGTGTTGTCCTCTTACTGGATCTACCTGTAGGAAACACAGACAGGGACTGAATTCATTCTGTACATACAAATAATGGAAGTCCATGTGTATATAGTCATGTCTATTACCTGCTGATGTGAGGGGCTGCTGGTCCTCCATCATCACCTCCTTGTACAGATCCTTGTGTCCTTCTAAATACTCCCACTCCTCCATGGAGAAATAGACAGCGACATCCTGACACCTTATAGGAACCTGACAACACAATGATACAGTCATCCCCCCGACCCCTCCAGTTACTGTATAATGTCCCAGCATTCCCAGCAGTGTCACCTCTCCAGTCAGCAGCTCCAGCATCTTGTTGGTGAGTTCTAGGATCTTCTGTCCATTGATCTTCTCCTGTATCAGGGGGTGAGGTGGAGGCCCTGGGAATGGGCTCAGGGTTCCTCTCCATCCATCAAATACAAGGGTCTGACAGCGCCCACTAGAGGTCTTCTTCACTACTGTGTAATCCTGGTTATGGGGAGACACATTAATAAATCTCACTACATACATGTCCAGAGTCCATCACCTCTCCAGTCATATCATCTGTTATTACTATAGATAAGAATGATGTCATGATGACATCATCAGAATCTCTCACCTCTCCAGTAAGCTGGTAGATGATCTCTAGGGTGAGATTTAATAGACTTTCCGCCATCTTGTTCCTGTCTCTTTCCATCCTTGATGGATCAATCAGGAATATTCTCTTATATAGAAGATCCTGAGAGGATTCTATATTGTAGGAACCTGAATGGAGAGAAGATGAGACAATGTAATCACTACACGGAATCCCATGGAATAAATAGAAGAGTTGAGTCCCATTATTATCACCACCTCCTACTTCTGACGTCGGCACAGCGGCCTCTCTGCTCTCACACACATAGAGAATGGCAGACAATGCACACAGACACTTCCTGTGCACAGAGAAGGCTAATTTGCATATGAATAAAACAGAACTTAT
Organism: Leptodactylus fuscus; assembly: GCF_031893055.1. Classification (NCBI taxonomy): domain Eukaryota; kingdom Metazoa; phylum Chordata; class Amphibia; order Anura; family Leptodactylidae; genus Leptodactylus; species Leptodactylus fuscus. The sequence continues at coordinate 6,762,401 of NC_134265.1, read as the reverse complement.
TCAAAAACTACTTCCACAATTTACATACAGAAGGTAGGTGTGGAATAGCCTTTCTAAAGACTATGCAAGTCTGTGCTTAGCTAAAAATGACTTTTCCCAATGATAGATTCCCTTTAAACTGTGAGGGTAGATGTAGGGGGACATCTCTGCCTCTAGCTGCCCCCAGTTTAATGTCACCTTCTAGTTACCCCCAATTTAAACTGGGTCACCAGGAAAGGGACCTGGATAATTGGAGATGAACATTATATTGTGTGGGGGCACATAAAAAAAGGGATGAGAGTGGGTGGAGCTAAATTTGTGGCAGCACGCTGCATGTACTGTCCCTCTTTCTGTCCTTTGAAAGTTGAAAGGTATGGGGCCACAAGGAGGACATTATAGTGTGTGGGGGCCACAAGGAGGACATTATAGTGTGTGGGGGCCACAAGGAGGACATTATAATGTGTGGGGGCCACAAGGAGGACATTATAGTGTGTGGGGGCCACAAGGAGAACATTATAGTGTGTGGGGGCCACAAGGAGGACATTATAGTGTGTAGGGGCCACAGGGAGGACATTATAGTGTGTGGGGGCCACGAGGAGGGCATTATAGTGTGTGTGGGCCACAAGGAGGACATTATAGTGTGTGGGGGCCACGAGGAGGGCATTATAGTGTGTGTGGGCCACAAGGAGGACATTATAGTGTGTGGGGGCCACGAGGAGGGCATTATAGTGTGTGTGGGCCACAAGGAGGACATTATAGTGTGTGGGGGCCACGAGGAGGGCATTATAGTGTGTGGGGGCCACGAGGAGGACATTATAGTGTGTGGGGGCCACAGGGAGGACATTATAGTGTGTGGGGGCCACAAGGAGGACATTATAGTGTGTAGGGGCCACAAGGAGGACATTATAGTGTGTGGGGGCCACGAGGAGGACATGATAGTGTGTGGGGGCCACAAGGAGGACATTATAGTGTGTGGGGGCCACAGGGAGGACATTATAGTGTGTGGGGGCCACGAGGAGGGCATTATAGTGTGTGTGGGCCACAAGGAGGACATTATAGTGTGTGGGGGCCACGAGGAGGGCATTATAGTGTGTGTGGGCCATGAGGAGGGCATTATAGTGTGTGGGGGCCACGAGGAGGGCATTATAGTGTGTGGGGGCCACGAGGAGGACATTATAGTGTGTGGGGGCCACAGGGAGGACATTATAGTGTGTGGGGGCCACAAGGAGGACATTATAGTGTGTGGGGGCCACAGGGAGGACATTATAGTGTGTGGGGGCCACGAGGAGGACATTATAGTGTGTGGGGGCCACGAGGAGGGCATTATAGTGTGTGGGGGCCACAAGGAGGACATTATAGTTTGTGTGGGGCACTGAATTTATGAGAAGGAAGGAGAGTGAACACTTACCTCCTCGGGTACAGCAGCCGTCTGCTCACAGGACCTGTGATGATGTCATAGGTGTGGGAGGAGTCAAGGAGTCACATGATCAGGTCCTGCTGTTATCGCTTCCTCTGTGCAGAAGATGGTAAAGGCTAAATACTATACTAAGGGTGAATTCACACTGAGTAAACGCTAGCTTATTCTGAACGTAAAACACGTTCAGAATAAGCGGCGTCTAAAGCAGCTCCATTCATTTCTATGGGATACGAGCGCTCCCCATAGAAATGAATGGGCTGCTTCTTTCACTCCGTGCAGTCCCATTGAAGTGAATGGGGAGTGCCGGCGTATACGGCAAGCTCTGCTCATGCCGGAGCGTACACGCCGGCACTCCCCATTCACTTCAATGGGACTGCACGGAGTGAAAGAAGCAGCCCATTCATTTCTATGGGGAGCGCTCGTATCCCCGCTCCCATAGAAATGAATGGAGCTGCTTTAGACGCCGCTTATTCTGAACGTGTTTTACGTTCAGAATAAGCTAGCGTTTACTCAGTGTGAATTCACCCTATGACAGGTGGACGTGTCTGTACTTGTAAGCAGGACCTTCCACTGTATCCTGTGTGGTTGTGACTAAATACTAGACGCTGTAAGGACCTGGTCCTTACCAGTGATAGTATTTAGCCGGCTCACAGTGAATTGGCTAAATCCCGTACTCCAGGGGGACCAGTGATAGTATATACATACCTCCCAACTTTTGAAGAACTGAAAGAGGGACAAAATGTGCGGCAAATTTAGCCCCGCCCACTTTTATGTTGACTCCGCCCATTCTCATAAATTTTCCATGTGCCCGCACACAGTATAGTCCTACAGTCACCCGTAAATTATGCCCCCCTCTATCTCTCCCCCAGTTTCATATACACCCTTCATCTGCCCCCAGTTTCATGTCCCCCATCTCTGCCCCCAGATTCATGTCCCCCCCATCTCTGCCCCCAGATTCACGTCCCCTCCATGTCTGCCCCCAGATTCACGTCCCCTCCATCTCTGTGCCCAGATACACGTCCCCCATCTCTGCCCCCAGATTCATGTCCCCCATCTCTGCCCCCAGATTCATGTCCCCTCCATCTCTGCCCCCAGATTCATGTCCCCTCCATCTCTGCCCCCAGATTCATGTCCCCTCCATCTCTGCCCCCAGATTCATGTCCCCTCCATCTCTGCCCCCAGATTCATGTCCCCTCCATCTCTGCCCCCAGATTCATGTCCCCTCCATCTCTGCCCCCAGATTCATGTCCCCTCCATCTCTGCCCCCAGATTCATGTCCCCACATCTCTGCCCCCAGATTCATGTCCCTCCATCTCTGCCCCCAGATTCATGTCCCTCCATCTCTGCCCCCAGATTCATGTCCCTCCATCTCTGCCCCCAGATTCATGTCCCTCCATCTCTGCCCCCAGATTCATGTCCCTCCATCTCTGCCCCCAGATTCATGTCCCTCCATCTCTGCCCCCAGTGTCATGCCGTCCTCTCCTTGATCTGCCCACCAGTTTGACGTTCCACCTCAGTGTACACATTACACATACCTTCTCGTTCCCCCGCCGCTCTCTGCGCGCCTCTCTCTCTCTCTCACACACAGTTGTAGACGCGATGTGACGTCATCACATCGTGTCTACACAGCCAGTAGGCGGCGTGCAGAGGCAAAGCAAGGAGCTGAACTGTGACAGCTCCTTGCTTTAGCCGCGTATGTGTTCAACTAAGATCTGCGTCTTCTGGACGCAGATCTGAGTTGAAATCCGGACATACTTCCCTCCAACCGGGACCCAATCGGGACACGTCACCCAAATCGTGAATGTCCTACGGAAATCAGGACGGTTGGGAGGTATGGTATAAACCTGCCTTTTTCCCGCCCGAGGCAGATGACAGAAAGCTGCCTCCCCCCCTCCCCTACCCGGGAGGAGGGAGCAGATCGGAGGGGGCGTGGCGGTCCATCGTTAGCAGGCAGAGAGTAGGCACGGAGAGGACCTGCGCTGCTCCAGCGGCCTCCCCAATCCACCACTCGGTGACGCTAAGCCAGTCCAGAACAGCTTGTCCTGGACTGGCTTAGATAAGCAAAAATGCCGCCCTCCCCGGGGCCCTGGCATAGCACCGCCTGAAGCGGTCGCTTCAGGTCGCCTCATGGGAGGTGCGGCGCTGTGTATATATATATATAGATATATATATATATATATATATATACAGCCAGGTCCTCACCAGTGATTTTATATATATATATATATATATATATATATATATATATATATATATATATATATATTGTGATGTACGGGGGATTCAGAAGTTCAGAAGCTTTGGTTTCTTTCCCAACAGCGGTCTTTATTGCAGCAGACAAGCTTACAGGTACAGGTAGTGCTGCTCAGCATGTCAAAACAAACAAATGAAAATAAAGACCTACGCTTGTCCAGTGGCTTACTAAACAATTTCTTCCCTCACTAACCAGGGGGTCGGCCTACTGCTGACCTCCTAACAAAACAGGGTTTACAAGTAAACAAGGGGTGCACATACCCGGCACTTTAACAGCGTCCTTTTGGCAGAGCTTTTCTCAGGCTGGTTGACTGTGTCAGTCTTTCAGTCTCTCTCCTCTCTCACTCACCAGCACACCTGTGCTACTTACAGAGCTCTGCTGGTCTATTCCCAAGACTGGAATGGATTGCCCTGCAGGACTGGCCCGGACTTTACTCCAGTCCGGGACCTACAAGCTAAACGCCTGTGAATACGTCAACAGTCTTGGGGAAAAATAGCGGTTCTCCCACACTATACCCCTCTCCACTTCACATACCCCCCCCCTTTTTTCGAGCCTGTGGGGTCGGACAACAGCAGCTACCTCTGCACTGCCACAGTATGTTCGGGATAATGCATCCGCATTTCCCTGAAGTCGGCCGGCTCTATGCTCAATCATGAACTTGTACTCTTGTACAGTCAGGAACCAGCGGGTGACTCTGGCATTTCTTTCTTTATTGTGAGCCATCCAAGTTAGTGGGGAATGGTCTGTAACCAACGTGAAATGTCGTCCCAGGAGATAGTACCTTAGGGCTTCAAGAGCCAACTTGATTGATTGCCAGGCACTCTCGTTCCACGATACTATAGTTCTTCTCAGCGGCATCAGTTTTCTACTTAAATAGACCACCGGATGTTCTTCTCCGCGGACCTCTTGTGACAGCACTGCCCCCAGTCCTACCTCTGAGGCATCTGTTTGGACTAGGAATTCCTTTTTGAAATCGGGAGTGATCAGAACTGGCTGGCAACATAGGGCACCCTATAGTTCCTGGATGGCCTTTTCAGCTTCAGCGGTCCATACGATGGAACCAGATTTTCTACCTTTTACTAGGTCAGTCAGTGGGGTGGCAATGCTGGCAAAATTCGGGATAAACCGTCGGTAGTATCCGACGAGTCCGAGAAAGGCTCTCACCTGTTTCTTGGTGACAGGCTGGGGCCACTTCTGGATTGCTTCCACCTTATTGAGTTGTGGCTTTATCACACCTCTGCCAATCACGTACCCCAGGTAACGGGCTTCCTCAAGCCCAATGGCACATTTCTTTGGGTTCGCAGTTAGTCCTGCTGCTCTGAGGGAGTCTAGGACAGCTTGCACTTTTGCGAGGTGACTCTCCCAGTCCTCACTAAAAATCACGATGTCATCCAGATAGGCAGACGCATATTTCAAGTGTGGTTTTAGGGCAATGTCCATTAGGCGCTGGAAAGTTGCTGGGGCTCCATGCAGCCCGAACGGCATGTCCCGGTACTGGAATAAGCCTTCTGGGGTAATGAACGCCGTCTTCTCCTTGGCTGTTGGAGACAACAGTATTTGCCAATATCCCTTTGTTAGGTCAATGGTTGACATATAGCGAGCCCGTCCTAACTTCTCAATTAGTTCATCCACGCGTGGCATCGGATATGCATCAAACTTGGATACCTCATTTAGGTGTCGAAACTCATTGCAAAACTGGAGGGTCCCATCTGGTTTAGGGACTAAGACAATAGGACTTGCCCACTCACTCTTTGACTCTTCGATGACACCCAGCTCCAGCATCTTGAGCACTTCCTCAGTAATTACTTCCCGGCGTGCTTCTGGGACACGATATGGCTTTAAACGCACCCGGACATGTGGCTCAGTGACAATGTCATGTTGGATCAGATGTGTGCGCCCTGAGAACACATCAGTATTACGCTGAACCAACTCTCGTGACTCCTGTTTTTGCCTTTGCGTGAGAGCTTCGGAGATTTGTACCTCTGTCTCCGGAGTAGGAAGTGGGTTTCTCCTCTCAACATGGGCCTCGGCGCTTGTCACCGCTGGAATCTTCCCTGTCCCAAGTGCTTCACGTTCAATCCACGGTTTTAACAGGTTGACGTGGTATATTTGCTCAGTCTTGCATCTCCCTGGTTGGAACACCTTGTAGTTCACCTCTCCGACTCGGGATACTATCTCATAGGGCCCTTGCCACTTTGCCAGGAACTTGCTCTCCACTGTTGGTATGAGCACTAGTACTCGATCCCCTGGTTTAAAAGTGTGCAACTTGGCAGATCGATTGAGCACTTTGAGCTCTCTCCAGATTTTCTCGGACCAGGGGCAAGACTGCTGCCATTCTATCCTGCATACTGGCAAGATGCTAGATCACACTTCTGTATGGAGTGTTTTCCTGTTCCCATGTCTCCTTTGCAATGTTAAGCAGACCTCTAAGTTGACGTCCGTAAACCAGCTCAAAAGGTGAAAATCCGGTAGAAGGCAACAGGCAGTCCCAGTCTTTACCGTCTTTGCCGACAACTTTCTTGAGCATCCCTTTTAGTGTTTTGTTGAAGCGTTCAACAAGACCATCGGTTTGTGGATGATAAACCGAAGTCCGTATGTGTTGGATTTTCAGCATTTTGCACAACTCTTTCATGACCCGTGACATAAACGGAGTTCCCTGGTCTGTTAATATTTCTTTTGGGATGCCAGTCCGAGTGAACATCAGAAAGAGCTCCCGAGAAATTGCCTTAGCTGTGGCGGCTCTCAGGGGTACTGCCTCCGGGTACCGGGTGGCATAAGCTAAAATGACCAAAATATATTGGTGTCCCCGGGAGGACTTTGGCAGCGGGCCCACTATATCCATGGCCAACCTCTCAAATGGAACCTCAATTATTGGCAGTGGAATTAATGGACTTCTATAATGGGGCATGGGTGCTGACTTTTGGCAAACAGGACAGGACTCACAAAAATGCTTTTATGGCCTGCACTACTCTCGGCTAGAAAAAACGCTGTAACACTCGCTCCCTGGTTTTTTCCACCCCAAGATGTCCCCCAAGCAGATGCTGATGAGCTAGTTCTAGCACCCTCCGCTAGTGTGACCGGGGCACTACCAACTGTTCTACTACCTCACCTCTTATTCTCTCCACTCGGTACAACTTATTATTTATAACCGACATGTGCGGGTATTCATTCTCAGCTCCCGCATATTTGGGCTTCCCATCAAGCACCTTAACATTTTCCCACCCCCTAGTCAAGGTGGGATCCTGCAGTTGAGCAGACTCAAAATCGCCCTGAGTAACGTCCATGACAGGTAGATCATCTTCCCCTTCTGTATCTTCAGCCTCCCCTGCCATCGCCAACAGGGGAAAACTTTCCACATCCGGGGTCACTGCAACGGCCGGTGCACTTTGACCAGGATCTACCGGCAATGGGGATAGAGTTCTCCAGTCAGGATCTTCAGGGCTGTCATCAAGGGCCACGGAGTCACTTGTCGGTGTCTTTGTCATCACATTCGGTATGGGGTTGTCCACACGGTCAGCAAGAGACCCTTGGTGACTCCACAAATTCCAGAAGAGGGGAAAGTCTCTCCCCAATATCACACTGTGAAGGAGTGACTTGACCACCCCTACTTCATGGGTCTGAGTGCCACAGGGAGTCTCGAACTGAACAAGGGCATTTGGATATTCACGGGTCTCTCCGTGGATGCACACGATGCCGACCCGAGTTCCAGTGAAAGTGTCAGAGTCCACCAGACTAGCATGCACTAGTGTCACTAGACTTCCAGAGTCAAGTAGGGCCTTCACCGCATAGCCAGCAATCTTCACCCAGCAAATGTGCCTATCTCTGTCAGCTAGAAACTCGGTCAGACCCACTGGACGAGCAAAGAGTGACATTCAGTCAGGGGACAGTTGGCTGCAATATGTCCTGGCCCTTTGCATCTCCAACAGTAAATCAGAGCAGGTCTTCCTGGTGGAGTCATGGGTCGCGTCTATGTAACACTCAGGAGGGCCAGGGCTGGTATCATGGGTAATATATCAGATGTGGCCGGCTTTCAGGGGGTCCCTGGGTCCCAAATGTGCACAAAATCTCCTTTTTGATGTCTCCGACTACCCTCCCCCACGTGATATCTGACAATGACAACAGACAACCAGGTTTCGGGGGTAGCCGTTGCTCTTTTACTAGCAGGACAAGGTAATACAAATGTACATACGGAGTAATTCTTCACATACAATACAGCGATCTTTGTAGGTAGTGTCCAGTCAAGCAGGTGATGGAGCTTGGAGCAGAAATGCTTTGGATAGTTTAATTAGTAGTTGGTTGGGTAGTTAAACTTGTATATACTTGTAAAGATGGCTTGTATCCAGGGGTTTAGTCCCCAACAAACTGGGTACACGTATGTAGGAGAGCAAATAGGGGAGTCGACAGCGGGAAACCCTCAAATTCTGCCAGACTAGCTATGGGCTTCTTAAATATAGATTTGTCCCAAAGACTTACTTGAATAGAGAGATACGTGCAGAGGTCCCAGATGTATGGATAAGCAGGTCCGTAAACTTTAGTGCTTGTAGGCTTGGAGCTTCAGAGGAAAACACTCTTTGAGGAGGATCCTGAGTACAGAGGAAAAGCCATCTCTGTTTGGAGTGCTCTGAGACTTGGCTACCATTTTCAGCTCCACATGTGCTGCTCGATAGCTTCACACAAAAGAACCAGACAAAAGGTCCACAACCCCCCTAGAGGGGGCTGTAACTCCTCCTCCTCCAGGCCAGTCAAGGGAGCTTGATTGGTCCTGAAGGTCACCTGATCATACTGGACACTCCTTTACACTGGCAACTCAAATTACAATGGCAAGTATAGGCAGGTGTAGTTCACAAAATATCCACAAGATGGCGCATTAGTAGACCCCTATGTGTGCTGGCTATGGTGAAATAGAAATACTGGTAAATATATAGAAGGAATGGGGGGAGGAACCTCTTTACCTTATATGCAAATGTCCATACCATCTCGGTCTGCAAGGACTATTAAAGGGAATGGGACGAGCAGTACCGGGACATTACATCTGCAGTCTCTCCCCAGAACTTCTGTTACCGGTTCTCTTCATTTCAACTTCGGGTCGACAGTTAGGGGTAGGAGCCTCTCTGGGCCAAGGTACGACCTTGCTTGGAGACCGAGCTGCTTTTTGAAACCGGGCCGTGGTTGACCCGCGTGGACAGTTTTGCAACAGGTCTTCTGTTGCCTGGTACCTCTCCACAAGGCTTACCAGCTGATCAGCATCTCCGGGGTCTGCCTGTCCAATCCACCTCTGCAGTTTTGGCGGTAAGGACCGTATGAACTTGTCCATCACTATGATTTCTGTGATCTGAGCTGGAGTGTGAACTTCAGGCTGCAGCCATTTCTTTACTAAGAGTATTAGGTTGTGCATTTGTGACCGTGCTGGGGAATCCTCTGAAAAAGTCCACTGCTGTACCCTTTGAGCCCGTACGTATACGTTCACCCCTAGGCGGGCCATGATCTCCGCTTTCAGCTTTTCATAGTCCTTGGCTTCCTCAACGGCTAAGTCGTAGTATGCTTTCTGTGGTTTTCCTGAGAGGAATGATGCCACTACTCCGGCCCATTGCTCCTGTGGTAAACCCTCTCTCTCGGCAGTACTCTCAAATATCGTCAGGAACGCCTCCACCTCATCATCAGCTGTCATCTTTTGGAGAAATTGGGTAACCCATTTGGCAGCTGTCTCAGTAACTGCTGCCGGTTCCCGTGACACACTAGAGGTTCCTGCTGACAACTTAGCCACTTGTTTCACAACCTCTTGAAGGAGCTGACGATCCTCACGTGCGCTTTCCAGTAACGCAGCATTTGTTTGCTGTTGCGCGGCATTAGCTTGCTGTGCGCTTTCCAGCAACGCAGTGTTTGTTTGCAGTTGCGCAGCATTGGCTTGCTGTTGTATGGCATTAGCTTGGAGCACTGCTTTCAGCATTTCTTCCATCTTGGCACCTGCAGGGTTCTTTTCTGGACAACTTTGCAGCTGCTTTAACCCAGGACATTAACTGGTTACTGGTTTGTACAATTGCAGCTGGTCCAGGCGTGCTGGGATCTGTAGTGCCCACATCCGAAGCACCATATGTGATGTACCAGCAGTGCTTTTGGCCCTTGGAGTGAGTACAACCTTTAAAAAGCAGTGTTTTGGGCCTTTGGAGTGAGTAGAGCCTCGCACCAGCAGTGTTTTATTTTTTGGCCCTTGGGGTGACCCCTAAAATATTAGATTTCAGGCCCTTGGGGGAAGCCCTAAAAAATTAGATTTAAACCCCCTGGGGGTGAGCTCTAAAAAAATATTTTCCAGGCCCTTGGGCTGGAGCCCTAAAAACTTGAGTTTCAACCCCCTGGGGGGGGGGATAAAGGAAATTTATATAGATAGATAGATAGATAGATAGATAGATAGATAGATAGATAGATATGTAATGTCCCGGTACTGCTAGTGCAATTCCCTCTAATAATCCGTGCAGACCGAGATGATATGGACATTTGCACATAAGGTAAAGAAGATTCCTCCCCCGTCATTCCTTCTATATTTCACCAGAGCATGCGCCATCTTGTGGATGTTTTTGTGAACTACACCTGCCTATACTTTGTCATTGTAATTTGAGCTGGCACTGTAAAGGGAGTGTCCATTATAATTAGTTGACCTCCAGGACCACTCAAGGGAGCTTGGCTGGCCTGGAGGCGGAGCTGAGTGACTGCCCTCTCTAGAGAGGGGGTTGGGAACTTTTGGTCCTTCGGTGTTGAGCTGAGCACATGGGAAGCTGCAAAAAATGGCAGCTAAGTCTCCGGGAAATTGTAACAGAGACGTCTTTTCCTCTGTACCCAAGCTTCTTCTCAGAGAATACTTTCTTCTGAATCTCCAAGCAGAGATGCCTTTTCCTCTGCCTCCAAGATGTTCCTCAGGGAGTGTTTTCCCCTGAAGCTCCACGTCTCTACGAGTAGGCCGTCCGGTATCCATACATCTGGGAACACCACACGTATTTCTTTGTTCAAGTAAGTCTTTGGGACAAATATATATTTAAGGAGCCCATAGCTAATCTGACGGAAATTGAGGGTCCCCTGCCGTCGATAACTTGTATCTCCTCTTCTATATACGTGTACCCAGCTTTGTTGAGGACTAACCCCCTGGATACCGGCCATCCCTACAAGTATATACAAGTTTAACTTCCCAAGCTACTATGAGTTAACCAAGTCCAAGCTATTCTTGCTCAAAGCTCCATCACCTGATTAAGTGGACTCTGTCTATAAAGATTGCTGTATTGTATGTGAAGAATCACTCCGTCATCTGTATATTTGTATCAACTCGTCCTGCTAGTAAAAAGAGCAACGATTACCCCCGAAGCCTGGTTGTCTGTTGTCATTGTCGGATAGCAGAGCGGGGGTGGGTAATCGGGGACATTCAAAAAAGGAGATTTGGTGCACATTCAGGACCCAGGGACTCCCTGCAAGCCGGCCACATCGGATATAATCACCAGTGATGCCAGCCCTGGCCCCTCCTGAGTGTTGCAGATAGATAGATAGATAGATAGATAGATAGATAGATAGATAGATAGATAGATAGATATCACATTCAGAAGTAGGGGCTGGGGTTGTAGGAGGATGAGGAGGAAGAGTAAATTGGGTGCTGGCAGCTTCTCTCCAGTACCTGGACTATGGAGTGGATATACAGCTGGGTATCCACATCCGAGCCCACATCCCCTGCTCATAGTGACAAAGGACACTGGTGGCAGCCCCTCTCCAGTACCTGGACTGTGGAGTGGATATACAGCTGGGTATGCACGTCCTCACGCACGTCCCCACGCACGTCCCCTGCTGCATGATGTATTAAGCTCTAAAAAGAGCTGTTATTTCCTGCCTAACCAAAGCTATGAAAGCACTGACTGTATCTAAATGCACTTTATCGCCCTCAGAACGAGCTCTCGCTATCACTCCAAAACGGAAATGACACGAATATGGCGGCGGCCGTTCTTATGAATGGGAGGTCACCTGATTTCGGCAGCCAGGTTTTTTCAATTTTTTTTCACTGCCTCCGTTGTCGTAGTTCCTGTCCCACCTGCCCTGCACAGTTATTGGTGCAGAAAACGTGCCAGGGAAGGTGGGAGGGGACACGAATTTTTACTGTGTATGCAGCCTTGAACGAATACATTGAACGCCATGATATTCGATCGAATACCTATTCAATCGAATGGTGTTTGCTCATCTCTACTTACAAGGTTTCATCCTGGTGAGGTCCTTTCCAGTGATAGTATTTAGCTGTCTCACACTGAACTGGCTATTTACTATACTCCGTAAGGACCTTTTCTATGTATCCGATACTTACAAGGTTTCATACTGGTGAGGTCCTTTCCAGTGATAGTATTTCACTGTCTCACACTGAACTGGCTATTTACTATACTCCGTAAGGACCTTTTCTTATGTCTCACACTGTATCCATGTATCATATACTGTACTTAGGAGGTGTCAGATGGTATAAGATAGTATATAGTCAGTGTATGAAGAGATCTGTGAGGATAGAGAACATGTTGTCTTGTTTAACGGTCCGTGACCGGATATGTGAATCCCCTCATTGAATGTAAGACTGCCATGTGATGACATGGCCATTATTCAGTGTGGTGTGAATGTAGGCTTATAATATGAGTACTGTATACTGCTTATATATAGTAGATAACTGCTGTATTACCCAGAAGCCGCACGGCTTGTAACATCGGCAGCAGTTTTGTGAGTGAAGCCGCTGTTTTCCGGTAATATCCAGTATTCACTATACAATTGTATAGTAAACTGTGCTGAATGTATATTAGGGCGGGTTCACACCTGCGTCCGGTCTCCGCTTTGCAGGTTTCCATCTTCTGCCCAAGAAACTGGACAGGAGACAAAATCTGGCAGTCACTTTTCATTTGAATGGGTTTGCAAAGTGTCCGCCGGTGAGCGTCTTCTGGTCTCCGCGGCGAAACAGTTTTTTTTTTAACTGGACACAAAGTTGGACCTGCAGGACTTTGTGTCTTGTTAAAGAAAAAAAAACGGTTTCGCGGTGGAGATCTGAAGACGCTCACAGACACTGAATTCCGGGTTTCCATCAGGGTTTCTTCTGCACAAGACGGAAACTCACAAAGCAGAGACCGGGCGCAGTGTGGAGCCGCCCTTAGATCAGTCCTATTTTGTGTGGCCTCAGCCTAAAGTTACATGAAGGTATTAATTAAAGGGATTATTGGGACTACGATATTGATTGCTGCGGTCTCTTCTCTACTTACCAAGCACAGCGCCATACACTGTACAGAGGCCGTGCTTAGTATTACAGCTCATCCACATTCATTTCAATTAGAATGAACTGCAGCATGGCCGTGTGACGTACAGATACTACCTGAGTAGAAGTGGAGCTCTACAGCATCTTCCTGGAATACTCCTTTAGGCTAAGGCCCCACGTTGCGGAAACGCAGCTTTATTTGCTGCAGTTTTTTGAGCCAAAGCCAGGAGTGGATTGTGCAAAAGGTAGAAGTATAACAACTTCCTATATATTTCCCATCCTCTTGTAGCCATTCTTGGCTTTGGCTCAAAAAACTGCAACAAAAAAAGCAGCGTTTCCGCAACGTGGGGCCTCAGCCTTAAAGGGGTTGGCCACTTTCAGACCAATACTGACAAACAAATGTACAATAAAAAGTTATACAATTTTCCAATATACTTTCTGTATCAATTCCTCACGTTTTGTAGATTTCGGCTTGCTGTCATTCATTCTGTTACTTCAAGAGGATAAAACTCTGGCCATGGTCATGTGATTTACGGTCCATGGTCATGTGATTTACGGTCCATGGTCATGTGATGAGGACACAGGTGCCGCTCGTTATAGTCACAACCCAGTAATCAGACATCTGCCTGGTAATCAGCTGTGCACCTGTGTACTCATCACATGACGATGGACCTTAAATCACATGACCATGGTCAGACTTTTATCCTCTAGAACAGTGGTTCTCAACCTGCGGGTCGTGACCCCGGCGGGGGTCGAACGACCAAAACACAGGGGTCGCCTAAAGCATACCTCCCAACTGTCCCGGATGATGGGAGGTATGTCCCGGTTATAACTTATCGGCGCCCGGAGGACGCCAATGAGTTGAACACACAGGCGATTAAAGCAGGAGCTGTCACAGCCAGCTCCTGCTTTAAAGCTGCGCTGCGGCTTCTGCAGTGCAGCCGCGATGTGATGACGTCACATCACGCCTACAACTATATGAGTAAGCAAGACTGCGTAGAGAGCGGCAGGGGAGCGTTGGAAGGTGAGTAAAAGAGTTTTTTTTGTTTTGAACATTAAGGTGGAACATAATGAAGGGGCAGATGAAGGGGGTGGGGGAACGGCATGACACTGGGGGCAGAGATGGAGACATAAAACTCTGGGCAAATGAAGGGGGGACGGCATGACACTGGGGGCAGAGATGGAGGGACGTGAAGCTCTGGGCAGAAATGGGGGAACATGAAGCTGGGGAACAGATGGGGACATGAAACTGGGGGAAGAGATGGGGGACATGAAACTGTGGGCAGAAGAAGGGGGGATACGGCATGACACTGGGGGCAGAGATGGGGGGACATGAAACTAGGGAAGAGATGGGGGACATGAAACTGGGGGCAGAGATGGAGGGGGGGACATGAAACTGGGGGCAGAGATGGAGGGGGGGACATGAAACTGGGGCAGATGAAGGGGTTATATGAAACTGGGGGAGAGATGGCGAGGGGACATATAATGTACGGGTGACTGTAGGAGGATTATACTGTGTGGGAGCACATGAAAAATGAATGAGAATGGGCGGAGTCAACATAAAAGTGGGCAGAGCTAAATTTGCCACTGCGCGTGCCGCATATTTTGTTCTTTCTAATTTTCAAAAGTTGGGAGGTATGTCTAAAGCCATCAGAAAATACATATTTCCGATGGCTTTAGCCACTGAGAAGCCGCGCTACTGTCTACAGCAGCGCTATTAAGCTGGAACGCACCCCGTTATGGACGCACATTCCAAACTGAATTGGGTCACCGTAACATGAGGAACTGTATTGCGGGGTCACGGCATTAGAAAGGTTGAGAACCACTGCTCTAGAAGTAACAGAATGAATGACAGCAAGCCGAAATCTAGAAAACCGTGAGGAATTGATACTTAAAGTATATTGGAAAATTGTATAACTTATTATTGTACATTTGTTTCTCAACATTGGTCTGAAAGTGGCCAACCCCTTTAAGGATCTCCATAGTGGAGTTACTTAATTACTGCCTCCAGGCACCTCACATATTAGTAATAGAGATGAGCGAACACTAAAATGTTCGAGGTTCGAAATTCGATTCGAACAGCCGCTCAATGTTCGTGTGTTCGAACGGGTTTCGAACCCCATTATAGTCTATGGGGAACAGATACTCGTTAAGGGGGAAACCCAAATCCGTGTCTGGAGGGTCACCAAGTCCACTATGACACCCCAGGAAATGATACCAACACCCTGGAATGACACTGGGACAGCAGGGGAAGCATGTCTGGGGGCATCTAACACACCAAAGACCCTCTATTACCCCAACATCACTGCCTAACAACTACACACTTTCCACATTCAAAAAAACCTCTATCAAAGTGGGAAAATACCTGGAAACCTTCTTTACTCCCCAAATGGATGGACACAAACCCCAATTTAAGCTCAACAAACAGTAACAACCACCCCTTTAAATCACGTTCCCCATGACAACCACAAATGGAATAGGCAATGGGAATTCCAAAAGCCCTCACCCTTAACTGTCATTTTGAGTGTGTGTGTGTGTGTGATGTGGTAAGACCTTCCAAAATTCACTTTTCTAGCCCTTAACATGAGCCCTTCCAAACAAAGTTACAGGACCTTAAGCTGAGCTACCAGCAGAGATTGAGGCCCTTGGCATGAGTAGAGCCTTGCACCAGCAGTGTTTTTGGCACTTAGGGTGAGTTGAGCCTTGTACCAGCGTGTGTCCCTTAACATCAGGCAGGCCCTAAGTTCTGCGCTTTGCACCAAAGTTCCACATTAACTAGGCTGAATGGTACAAAGATTAGTAGGCCCGAGAACCAGGAACAGGTCTTGCAATGGCTGTCGGATAACGCTTAAAGCACATTGTCCACCAGCCAGGCAGCCTCTACCTCCTCTTACCCAACAGTCTTGTCCTCCTTCCACCCAAAATTCCCAATCTTCCCAGAACAATAACCCCAACTGTCCCTGCTCCCCAGAGCTGTTCTCCCTTCCTTTGACTGTACCGCAACCTGCCCCTCCATTTCACGATTCCACAGACCTAACAGATGAGTATCTGTGTCCAGATGCTCAAACACTAGAGTCTCCTCCATTCCATCTCCGGTCGATTTGGTGGCGGATGACCAGCAACCCACCCTCATCGACGACGATGAGACGCAGTTGCTGTCAGGGAAGCCAGTTGACATGAGCGTTGTGCAGGAGGAGGAGGCGAGACAGGAGTTGGAAGAGGAGGTGGTGGACGACCTGGACAAGGCGGATGTCAAGCTGGGAAAGTAGTGTGGATGTTGAGGCAGGTGCAGCACCAAAAAGGGTAGCTAGAGGCAGAGACATGTCCAGAGGCAGAGGTCAGCTGCTTTGCCGAAGCCAGGCCAGACCCGGAATGTCCGAAGATGTTCCCTTTTGTACCCAGCCCAGAAAAACTCCCCCATCGAGGACACGTTTCTTGAAGGTGTAGAGTTTTTTCAAGGAATGCGCCGAGGACAGATATAGTGTCGTCTACACAATTTGCCTCTCGAAATCGAGTAGGGGCCCTGAGAAGAGCAACCTGTCCACCACTTCAATGCACCGTCATTTGGAATCCAAGCAATGGAATCAGTGGCAGGCAGCAACGGCAGGACAAACGTCGCCCGCCGTTCATGCCACTGCCTCTGCTCACAGTGCTGGCGATGCACTCCAGAGGACGAGCCAGGACATCACTTCATCTGCCTCCGCCACTTTGTTGACTTCTCCCTCATCCTCCCCTGTTTCTGTCTTATCTCCTTCTCCTGCACCATCAAAGGCACCATCAGGCGCTTCTTTACAACAACCCACCATCTCTCAGACATTGGAGCGCCGGCAGAAATACACCGCTAACCACCCACCCACGCAAGCCTAGAACGCCAACATCGCTAAACTGCTGGCCCAGGAGAGGTTGGCGTTCCGGCTTGTTGAAACTCCCGCCTTCCCGGACCTGATGGCAACTGTGGCACCTCACTATGCCGTCCCTAGCCGTCTCAACTTCTCCCGGTGTGGCGTCCCCGCCTTGCACCAGCACGTGTCACTCAACATCAGGTGGGCCCTTAGTTCCGCGCTTTGCTGCAAGGTCCACTTGACCACCGACACTTGGACAAGCGCCTGTGGTCAGGGATGCTGCTTATCTTTAAGGACAGGCAGGGTGAATGTGGTGGAGTCTGGTCCCGGGGTGCAAACTGAGGTACCCTATCTCCTCTCCCAGGCCAAAATTCATGGCAGGAGTAGACTGAAACCCTACGACGCTGCAACCTCCACCACAGCTACTAGCGGCAAACGCTAAAACACTGGTGTGGGGAGACGTCAGCAGGCGGTGCTGAAGCTCATCAGCTTGGGGGACAGACAGCACAGTGCCTCCGAGGTCAGGGATGCCATCCTGGCTGAGATGGCATTTTTTTTTCCCTGCTACACCTGGGGCCTGGCATTTTTACGCCTGTGATAATGGCTGGAACCTGGTAGCGGCTCTGGAGCTTGCCAGCCTCCAACACGTTCCATGTTTGGCCCACGTCTAACCTAGTGGTGCAAAGTTTTTTTAAAACATACCCAAATGTACCGAAGCTACTGTTGAAAATGCGGCGCTTGTGCGCCCACTTTTGCAAGTGCACAGGAGTCGCTGCTAGCCTAAAAACACTCTAGCAAGGCCTACATCTGTCCAAACACAGGCTGTTGTCCGTCATTCACACACGCTGAAACCCTACAATACCATATCTTGAGCAGGGTGTGTGAGCTGCACAGACCTTTGATGGAGTTCCATCTACAAAACCCAAGGGTTCCTCAAAGTCAGCTCCCAAAGTTTCTGCACCATGAGTTTCCAGGGGTGGCAGAGTTATGGCTAGGGGCAGAGGCATGAATAGGGATGATGTCTAGGGGCAAAAGCAGTGTGGATGTGGAGGCAAGCTAAGCAGGAAAAACTGGGGGTACAAGCTAAGGCATGGACTGGGGTGATGTCTAGGGGCAAAAGCAGTGTGGATGTGGAGGCAAGCTAAGCAGGAAAAACTGGGGGTACAAGCTAAGGCATGGACTGGGGTGATGTCTAGGGACAAAAGCAGTGTGGATGTGGAGGCAAGCAAAGCAGGGAAAATGGTGGCTAGAGGCAAAGGGATGTCCATAGGCAGCAAGGGCAAAGATGCAAAACTCTCCCCTGTTTCAAGAATTTTCCTGACTTGTCTCCCCACAAAACATTCCTGGGAGGAGGGCTGAAACACCACCCTCCTCCTCCTCCGCTGTTAGATTGACCCCAGCTACGAGCTGAAAACGCTGCAACACTGGTGTGGGGAGACGTCAGCAGGCTGGGCTGAAGCTCATCAGCTTGGGAGACGGACAGCACACTGCCTCTGAGGTCAGGGATGCCATCCTGGATGAGATGGCAATTTGTTTATCCCCGCTGCCCCTGGGGCCAGGCTTTTTTGTCTTGTTGGAGGGCTCTGGAGCTTGCCAGCCTCCAACACGTTCCATGCCTGGCCCACGTGTTCAATGTAGTGGTGCAATGATTTTTAAAAACATACCCCAAATTAGCTGAGCTAAGGGTGAAAGTGCGGCACTTGGACACCCACTTTCCCAAGTCTACAGTACCTGGAGCTAGCCGCAATACACTCCAGCAAGGCCTACATCTGCCTGAAGCACCTACTGTTGTGCGAGGTCACCACACGCTCTAACCCTAGATACAGTATGTTCAGCAGGGTGTGTGAGCAGCAGAGACCTTTGATGGAGTACCAGCTACAAAACCCAAGGGTTCCTCAGAGTCAGCTCCCTCACTTTCTGCACCATGAGTTTCCATGGGTGGCAGACTTATGGCTAGAGGCACAGGCATGGATAGGGGTGATGTGTAGGGGCAAAAGCAGTGTGGATGTGGAGGCAAGCTAAGCAGCAAAAACTGGGGGTACAAGCAGCCGGTGGCATCATCACTGACAAGCACAGCTGTCTGTCAGCTGACAGGCTGACTTTCACCAAAATGAACAGACAATGGATGGATTCATCATATACATGTCAGTTACATGACAAATTTAGTGCAATTTGCAAGTCCAAGATGGGTTGGAGATCTGCGGAGAGGAATCTCGCCAGCTCTTGCGGGTGCCATCATTTGGAAGGCAAGCCCTGGGCTCAGTGGGTGAGAGCAAGCGCAGGATAATCGTCGTTTGGCCTGGCGGCCACTGCCTCTCCCACTGTTGACAGGGCTGGCGCTGCAGTCCAGACCAGCAGCCAGGACACCTCCATATCTGCCTCTGACACTTTGGGGAGTTCACCCTTATCCTCACCTTTTCCTGCCATTTCTCCTTTTGCCCGCGCCATCATGCGCCTCTTCCCAGCAACTCCCCATCTCCCAAGCCTTTCATTTCATGCTAAAGTACAGCGCAACCCACCCACATGCCCAAGGCTTCAACGGCCTCATCTCAAGAAATCTGGCCCAGGAGATGTTGGAATCCCGGCTGGGGGACACTCTGCCCTTTTTGGACAGAGTGTCTACTGCGCCACCGCACTGTGCCGTCCACACCAGCACTTTCCCCCAAACATGAGGCGGTCCCTAAATTCAGCGCTTAGCCCTAAAGTTCCATGTGACCAGTTACGAATGGACAAGTGCATGCGGACAGGAACGCTACCTTTCAATTTGGGCACAGTGGTTGAATGTAGTTGAGGCGTGGACCGGGTCGCAAAATGTGGTGGCCTGACTTGTCTCCCCACACAACATTCCTGGGAGGAGGGCTGAAACACCACCCTCCTCCGCTGTTAAATTGACCCCAGCTACGAGCTGGAAACGCTGCAACACTGGTGTGGGGAGACGTCAGCGGGCCGTGCTGAAGCTCATCAGCTTGGGGGCCAGACAGCACACTGCCTACAAAGTGAGTCATGCCATCCTCGATGAGACGGCAATGTGGTTTTTGCCACTGCACCTGGGCCCAGGCATGTTGTCATGTGTGATAATGGCCGTAACCTGGGATTGGCTCTGTAGCTTGGCAGCCTGCAACATATTCCATGCCTGGGCCACGTTTTTAACTCATTGCTGCTAATCTTTTGAAAAAGGTACCCCAATGTTCCTGAGCTACTGGTGAAAGTGTGGCGCTTGTGCGGATAGTTTTTAAAGTGTATAGTTGCCGCTGCTAGCCTCTATGCACTCCTACAACGCCTGTACCTGCTGGAACAACGGCTGTTGTGCGACGTCTCCACACTGCTGGCACTAAACATATCATGTGTTGAGCAGAGTGTGTGAGCAGCACAGACCTTTGATGTAGTTCCAACTCCAAAACCCTCGGGTTCGTCAAAGTCAACTCCCTCAGTTGCTCAACCATGAGTGGCCATGGGTGGCAGACTTATGTGAAATCCCATCCCATCCATTGCACTGGACATGAAACATTAGCATGCGCTCAGCACAACTTCGGATATGGCAGCTGCGTTAAGCAGGGTGCAGGGTACAACACAGACCAGGCCCG
The DNA here is from genome assembly GCF_031893055.1 of Leptodactylus fuscus. NCBI lineage: Eukaryota > Metazoa > Chordata > Amphibia > Anura > Leptodactylidae > Leptodactylus > Leptodactylus fuscus. Next base: position 6,742,075 of record NC_134265.1, on the reverse strand, counting down.
AGCACCAGGAACAGGTGTTAGAAATACTGCAGCATCCGCCATTTCCTTCCAATTTTGGGGTTTTGGACCCGCCACCGACTTGTCTGGACCTAAGTGGGGATCATGAGACACAGTTGCCATCAGGGCAAGCTGTGGTCATGTGCGGTTTGCAGTAAGGGGCCAGTGCGCAATTGGAAGAGGAGTTGGTGGATGACGAGGCCACCGACCCCACATGGACAGGGGTGATGTCTAGGGGCTAAAGCAGTGTAGATGTAGAGGGAAGCTAAATCAACAAAAAACCTGTGTAGAAGCAAAGGCATAAACTGGGGTGATGTTTAGGGGCTAAAGCAGTGTAGATGTGGAGGGAAGCTAATTCAACAAAAAAAAAAACAGGGTAGAAGCAAAGGCATAAACTGGGGTGATGTTTAGGGGCTAAAGCAGTGTAGATGTGAAGGGAAGCTAATTCAACAAAAAAAACAGGGTAGAAGCAAAGGCATAAACTGGGGTGATGTTTAGGGGTGAAAGCAGTGTAGATGTGGAGGGAAGCTAAGCAGCAAAAACAGTGGGTAGAAGCAAAGGCATGCAAAACTCTACCCTGTTGGAAGACTTATTCCTAGGTCTGGAACACGTTAATGGCCCCCCTGGACAAATTACTGCCACTCAGGGGCCTAGTGTCACCAGGAGGGACAAGTATAGGCGCATGTTGTGGGAATACCTGGCCGACACCAGCTCTGTCCTCTCCGATCCCTCTGTGCTCTACAGCCTACACTTATTTTCTCATCTTTTTTTCTGCACTGCACATCTCTTGCCTGCTTCCTTTGGGATCTTACAAGTGGTGGTCCACTTCCAAAGATGGTAATTTCACTAGACAGTGTAACGGGAGTAGCTGAGGGATCGCTGTCTTAACCACTTTTTGGCACAAAATTAACTTCCAAAGCCAAATATGGTGCAAGTATATGATGCAAGGACACCTACACACCTATCTCTGACACATTGGGGAGTTCACCCTCATGCGCCCTTTTGGCCTGCACCATCATGCGCCTCTTCCCAGCCACTCCACATTTCCCAAGCTTTTCATTGCAGGCAGAAGTACAACACAACCCACCCCCATGCCCAAGCCTGTAACAGCCTCATCGATAAACTGCTGGCCCTGGAGATGTTGGTGTTTGTTTATGCTTCTGGAGACCCAGGCCTTCCGTCAGCAGATGGCAGCTGGGGCACCTCCCTATGCTGGGCCTAGCCGTTACTACTTCTCTTGGTGTGCTGTCTCTGCCTTGCGCCTGCATGTGTCCCATAACATCAGTCGGGCCCAGAGCTCTGCGCTTTGCTGCAAGGTCCACTTGACCACCGACACATGGACAAGCGCCTGTGGTCAGGGATGCTGCAGTGCTTATCTTTAATGACAGGCAGGGTGAATGTGGTGGAGTCTGTTCCCCGGGTGCAAACTGGGGTGGCCTATCTCCTCTCCCAGGCCAAAATTCATGGCAGGAGTAGACTGAAACCCTACGATGCTGCAACCTCCACCCCAGCTACTAGCGGAAAACACTGTAACACTGGCATGGGGAGACGTCAGCAGGCCGTGCTGAAACTGATCAGCTTGGGGGACAGACAGCACAGTGCCTCCGAGATCAGGGATGCCATCCTGGCTGAGATGGCATTTTTTTTTCCCTGCTACACCTGGGGCCTGGCATTTTTGCGCCTGTGATAATGGCTGGAACCTGGTAGCAGATCTGGAGCTTGCCAGACTCAAACACGGTCCACGCATGGCCCACGTTTTTCAACTTGTTGGTGCCATGTTTCTTTGAAACCTACACCATTGTGCCTGATATACAGGTCAAAGTGGGGCCATTTTCGTAAGTGAGAACTAGCCTCTGCTAGGCAGAAAACATTCAGAGCACACTCCTCTCATCTTCGCACCGTTGGCTGGCGGAGGAAGACGAGGGGGTTGGAGTGGCATCTGATGTCCCTGTCCCACACGAGGCTAGAGGGTGCACTTCAGTGCATCCCATTGCTTCACCACAAATGGTGTGAAGGGGAGTGGAAAATGGAGGAAATGGAGAGTGACCCTTACAGTTGGGGCCAGCAAAGGCATGCCAAGTAACACACTGGCACACATGGCTGACTTCATCTTGGGTTGCTTTTCAACACATATTTCACATCATGAAGAACAAATAATACTGGATTTTTACAAGCCTCGAACCCCGGTCTAGGTCTAATGTCTGTTCCTTTCTTATATTAGGGGAGAGGGAAAAAAAATTACTTCAGTGATACGTTTAGCGTACATAGACTGACTATTAATGTGTATCCCACTTAGTGTTGTTAGGGTTACACACCGTCACAACCTGGCTAAAGCTTCTATAGCTGTTAATAAAGTCAACATAACTTTACGGTATCCAAAAAGACAGCTGGTACCGACAGAGAGCAAGACAAATGTCACCCAAAGCTGTGAGCTCTGAACACCCACAGTGACTTTGGCGTCATCATCATTATAAGGGAGCGGGTGGTAATAAATAACTTGGCAGTGCCTAAAACCCAAAAAGCTTATACAACTATATTTACATTAACCCCTTAGCGACCCTTGATGTAACTGTACGTCATGGGTCGCATGGGCATGTATGGAGCGAGCTCACACGCTGAGCTCGCTCCATACACGGCAGATGCCGGCTGTATAATACAGCCAGGACCTGCCACTAACAGCAGCGGTCGGTGCCCGAGCCGATCGCTGCTGTTAACCCTTTACACACTGCGGTCAAACGTGACCGCAGTGTGTAAACGGCGCCGGCGGCATGGGCGCCGCCATGTTTTGCCGATTGCCGCCCTCCTGAACGTCACAAGAGGGCGGTGATCGGTTGCTATGACAGCCGGACGTCTATTGAAGGCTTCCAGGCTTGTCTCTGCATTACTTCTATTAGACGATGCCAGAGGCCGCCTCTAATAGAAGTGCTGCGATTTTCCTATTCACTGCAATACTGTAGTATTGTATGAGCGATCAGACCCCCTAGGTTTCAAGGTAACTAAGGGGTCTGATCATAAATGTAACAGAAGAAAAAAAAAAGTTTTTAAAAGTATTAAAAAAATAAAAAAAATATAAAAGTTCAAATCACCCCCCTTTCCCTAGATTAGCTATAAAAGTAATTAAAGAACATTAAACATAAACATATTAGGTATCCCCGCGCTCCAAAATGCCCGAACTATTATAATATTAAAACATTTATCCCATACTGCGAACAGCGTAGCGGCAAAAAAAATAAAAACAGCCAAAAAGCGTTTTTTTCAACACTTTGCCTCCTATAAAAAATTGAATAAAAAGTGATCAAACCATCAGATCTTTCCCCAAATGGTATCAATAGAAACGTCATCTTGTCCCGCATAAAAAGACACCACAACCAGCTCCATATATGGAAATATGAAAAAGTTACAGGTGTTAGAACATGATGACACAATTTTTTTTTTCTATTTTGCAAAGTTTATCATTTTTTTAAAAGTATCAAAACATTTCAAATACTATATAAATTTGGTATCACCGCGTTCGTACTGACACGTAGAACACAGGTAACATGTCATTTGTACCAAACAGTGAACGCTGTAAAAATTAAACCCATAAGAAAATGGCGCAAATGCATTTTTTCTCCAATTGCGCCTCATTCTGAATTTTTTTCCAGCTTCCCAGTACATTGCACAGCATATTGAATGGTGCCATTACAAAGTACAATTTGTCCCGCAAACAATAAGCCATCATGTGACTCTGTGAACTGAAAAATGAAAAAGTTATGGCTCTTGAAATGTGAGGAGGGAAAAACGAAAATGCGAAACCAAAAAATGGCCTGGTCCTTAAGGGGTTAAGATACACAAATGACACTTTTCAGTAGCATGTCATGAGACAAGCTGATAAGCTCTTCCTTTGTGCAGTGCTATTTGAAAGTTAAACGCTGCCTTTATTTTAATTCTGGAGAAGGTGCAGACATTAGATTTAGAACATGTTGTCTTCATTGTCCAAATCCTCTATATAGGTAATGTGTTTTTCGGGCCGAGCTGTCTGGGAACAAGCTGGTACAGCACTGACAACCTGGGTGAATATGGCAAGAGCCTGAGATGTAGGGTGAATGAATCCCCAAATTATTTGTGGAATTCCCAGTGAGACAATGGCACTATCTATCAGTAGCAAAAATTGTGGGTGCACGTAACCCCAATATATTCTTTGAATTCCCAGTGAGACAATGGCACTGTATAGCAGTAGCAAAAATTGTGGGTGCACGTAACCCCAATATATTCTTTGAATTCCCAGTCAGACAATGGCACTATATACCAGTAGCAAAAATTGTGGGTGCACGTAACCCCAATATATTCTTTTAATTACCAGTCAGAAACTGGCACTATATAGCAGTAGCAAAAATTGTGGGTGCACATAACCCCAATATATTCTTTGAATTCCCAGTGAGACAATGGCACTGTATAGCAGTAGCAAAAATTGTGGGTGCACATAACCCCCATATATTCTTTGAATTCCCAGTCAGACAATGGCACTATATACCAGTAGCAAAAATTGTGGGTGCACATAACCCCAATATATTCTTTGAATGCCCAGTGAGACAATGGCACTGTATAGCAGTAGCAAAAATTGTGGGTGCACGTAACCCCCATATATTCTTTGAATTCCCAGTCAGACAATGGCACTATATACCAGTAGCAAAAATTGTGGGTGCACGTAACCCCAATATATTCTTTGAATTCCCAGTGAGACAATGGCACTGTATAGCAGTAGCAAAAATTGTGGGTGCACGTAACCCCCATATATTCTTTGAATTCCCAGTCAGACAATGGCACTATATACCAGTAGCAAAAATTGTGGGTGCACGTAACCCCAATATATTCTTTGAATTACCAGTCAGAAACTGGCACTATATAGCAGTAGCAAAAATTGTGGGTGCACATAACCCCAATATATTCTTTGAATTCCCAGTGAGACAATGGCACTATATACCAGTAGCAAAAATTGTGGGTGCACGTAACCCCAATATATTCTTTGAATTCCCAGTCAGACAATGGCACTATATACCAGTAGCAAGAAATGAGGGTATTTGTAACCCCAATATATTCTTTGAATTCCCAGTCAGACAATGGCACTATATACCAGTAGCAAAAATTGTGGGTGCACGTAACCCCAATATATTCTTTGAATTACCAGTCAGAAACTGGCACTATATGGCAGTAGCAAGAAATGAGGGTATTTGTAACCCCAATATATTCTTTGAATTCCCAGTCAGACAATGGCACTATATACCAGTAGCAAAAATTGTGGGTGCACATAACCCCAATATATTCTTTGAATTCCCAGTGAGACAATGGCACTATATAGCAGTAGCAAAAATTGTGGGTGCACGTAACCCCCATATATTCTTTGAATTCCCAGTGAGACAATGGCACTATATACCAGTAGCAAAAATTGTAGGTGCACGTAACCCCAATATATTCTTTGAATTACCAGTCAGAAACTGGCACTATATAGCAGTAGCAAAAATTGTGGGTGCACATAACCCCAATATATTCTTTGAATTCCCAGTGAGACAATGGCACTATATACCAGTAGCAAAAATTGTGGGTGCACGTAACCCCAATATATTCTTTGAATTCCCAGTCAGACAATGGCACTATACACCAGTAGCAAAAATTGTGGGTGCACGTAACCCCAATATATTCTTTGAATTCCCAGTGAGACAATGGCACTGTATAGCAGTAGCAAAAATTGTGGGTGCACGTAACCCCCATATATTCTTTGAATTCCCAGTCAGACAATGGCACTATATACCAGTAGCAAAAATTGTGGGTGCACGTAACCCCAATATATTCTTTGAATTCCCAGTCAGACAATGGCACTATATACCAGTAGCAAGAAATGAGGGTATTTGTAACCCCAATATATTCTTTGAATTCCCAGTCAGACAATGGCACTATATACCAGTAGCAAAAATTGTGGGTGCACATAACCCCAATATATTCTTTGAATTCCCAGTGAGACAATGGCACTTTATAGCAGTAGCAAAAATTGTGGGTGCACATAACCCCAATATATTCTTTGAATTCCCAGTCAGACAATGGCACTGTATAGCAGTAGCAAAAATTGTGGGTGCACGTAACCCCCATATATTCTTTGAATTCCCAGTCAGACAATGGCACTATATACCAGTAGCAAAAATTGTGGGTGCACGTAACCCCAATATATTCTTTGAATTCCCAGTGAGACAATGGCACTATATACCAGTAGCAAAAATTGTGGGTGCACGTAACCCCAATATATTCTTTGAATTCCCAGTGAGACAATGGCACTGTATACCAGTAGCAAAAATTGTGGGTGCACATAACCCCAATATATTCTTTGAATTCCCAGTCAGACAATGGCACTATATACCAGTAGCAAAAATAGTGGGTGTATATAGCCCCAATTCTATTGCTAGGGGACTTGCAGGGTATTTCTGAGGTGAAGGGGGGGGGGCACACCGTTGGAACGGGTATCGGGGGTATATATCGGGTATACGGGAATACACTGACAGTGTATTCCATTCAGGATCCTGGGAAAGCTGGGTTGCGGCGATTGAGCCCGTCAGTGCCACGTTACACTGACAAGCTTCTCCCTGGAATTTAGCTCTTATAAGAGCTGTTGGTTGTCTTCTCCTTCCTATCCTAGCCTGTCCCTGCCTACCCAGAATCTAAGCCCTAGCTAACTGGACGGAAACCTCCGTCCCCGGTGAATTGCAAGCTCAGAATGACGCGAACCTGGGCGGCGCTGTTCTTTTAGAGGTCACATGTTTTCGGCAGCCAATGGGTTTTGCCTACTTTTTTCAACGTCACCGGTGTCGTAGTTCCTGTCCCACCTACCCTGCGCTGTTATTGGAGCAAAAAAGGCGCCAGGGAAGGTGGGAGGGGAATCGAGTAATGGCGCACTTTACCACGCGGTGTTCGATTCGATTCGAACATGCCGAACAGCCTAATATCCGATCGAACATGAGTTCGATAGAACACTGTTCGCTCATCTCTAATTAGTAACCCTTAGGCCGGCTTCACACGGACATTACAGTATGGGACGCTGAAGCTGCGAGGAAGCCGGAACTCCTAGCATCATAAACAACTATACTGCTGACAACCAAATGTGTCCATGCCAAGCCGGCCTTAGGGTGCCATTACACGTGTGGTCTTTATTCACATTAGCGCATGTGCTGTTGTTTCTACTCTGATCAAAAACACACCTGTGTAATAGCAGCCCTAGGGCGGGTTCAGGCTACCCTTGTTAAAGGGGCTCTATCAGCAAAATTTTGCTGTATGAGCCCCACATATGTGTGAAATGCCTTTAAAAAGGCTATTAAGGCACCGGTAATCTTATTTTAAACCCCCGTCCCGTTTTAAAATAAAACTATAAAAACATATAGGTAAATCATACTTGAACATCCACGGGGGGCGGTCCTGCACGATACAACGTCATCTTCTGACACACCTACCTCTTCTTTCAGCAACGCCCTTCAGTCCTGACTCTTCCCCGGCTTCATCTTTATCTTCTTCCAGCGGTTCAAATCCAATTGGTTGAAATCCGGCGCGTACGCAGTAGCACTCCCTCTGGAGCTACGGCACAAACTCCGGCGCCATTTTTCTCAATGGCAGTCCCGCCTGAGTGTGCGCAGTACCTCCGGAGGGAGCGCTGGATTTCAACCAACTGGATTTGAACCGCCAGAAGATGATGAAGCCCGGGGAAGAGCCAGGATCGGAGGGCGTCGCCAAAAGAAGAAGAAAGAAGAGGTAGGCGTGCTGGAAGATGACGGTGCACGTTCAGGTATGATTTACATATATGTTTTTATAGTTTTATTTTAAAACAGGACGGGGGTTTAAAATAATATTAGCGGTGCCTGAATGGCCTTTTTAAAGACTATTCACACATATGTGGAGCTCATACAGCAAAATTTTGCTGATAGAGCCTCTTTAATGTCCGCTGATGGATGAGAGCAACGAACATTAACTGCAGCAGAGAAATGGACAGAGACAGTCAGTGACCATTCCCGTTAACACTAATGTAAACAACATGATGGACGCTGTCTCCCGTCTCTCCTCCGTCTCCCGTCTGTCCTCCGTCTCCCGTCTGTCCTCCGTCTCCCGTCATTTAGCTTTAGTTTTCTGACTGAAGAATAAGTTGTGCGCGCCGGACATTTTCCTTCCCTTACAAAAATAAACAAGAATGACGGAAGAAACACAAGAGATAGAAAAAAGGAGACAGAAGACGGCGTCCTTAATGGGTTTTTTGTAACATTCTAGTCAATGGGAACAGACGCAGGAGGACGAGGAGGCTCCATCTATGTCTATTACTCTCATCCTATGACAGATGACAGTAACGGACATGTATAACAGTAGTGTGAACATAACCTTACTTCATCATGTTCTAGGTCTTCCACTACTGTATACAGAGATCTTGTTGTGCCTTGATGGGTCAGAGTCGTTTTGGTGACGCAAGAGGTGGGGGTGGGGAAAGTTATGGCTAATTGCTGGATTTCTTACTACTAAAGTTATGACACTCAGAAAACACTATTTACACTTTTATTTTTAATAAATTTTATTTTTTGGGCAAAAAAATAAAAAAATACATAAAGTAAAAACAAAATAACAGCGAAACACGAACAAACTCAGAGGTCACTTTTTAAAGGGATCCTATCATTCAAACGCATTTTTTTATGACTAAGGGCTCGTTCACATCTGCGGCCCGGCACTCCGTACTTAGGTTTCCGTTTCCTGCCTAAAACACAGGCAGGATACGGAAACCTGCAGGAGTCTCTCTCACCCATTCATTTGAATGGGTGAGAGAGATGTCCGGCCGTGCGCGGCAGTGAGCGTTTTAGGCTCTCTGCCGCGAAACCGGGTTTTATAATCCGGACACAGAGTCGGACATGCAGTACTCTGTGTCCAGATAAAAAAATCCGGTTTCGCGGCGGAGAGCCTAAAACGCTCACCGCCGCTCACGGCCGGACCCGGTCTATGGTTGAAACCATAGAACGGAGACCCCAAACGCAAGTGTGAACCCAACGTAACACGTCGGAATAGCCTTAAGAAAAGCTATTCTTCTCCTACGTTTTGTTGTCTTCTCCACGCCGCTGTTCGCCTGAAATGTCGGTTTTTGTCTGTATGCAAATTAGTTCTCTCGCAGAACTGGGGGCGTCCCCAATGCTGCGAAAGAACTCTCTCCAGCGTTGCCTACATCTTTGTCAGCAACGGCCTCTTCATCATCTTCTTCCGGTGCGCAGTGGGTCAAAATTCAACGCGTGCGCAAGTCGGCTCTGCTAGCGGGCCTCGGCCACAAAAAAGGGCCACGCGCATGTGAAGTTGGCTCTGCTGAGGCCTGTTGGCAGAGCCGACTTGCGCATGCGTTGAATTTTGACCCACTGTGCGCCGAAAGAAGAAGATGAAGACCCCGTTGCTGACGAAGATGGAGGCGGCACTGGAGAGAGTTCTCTCGCAGTATTGGGGCCGCCCCCAGTGCTGTCTGAGTGCTGGGGCCTGCCCCCAGTGCTAAGAGAGAACTCATTTGCATACCGACAAAAACCAGGATTTGAGTCCGGCGCCTGCGCAGTCTGCTCTGCCATTGGGACGCAGGCAAAAGCTAAGTGCACAGGCCGGCGGCCATTCTTTTGGAGGCCGCTACGTGCACATGCACAGTACGCTCCTGTAGTTGTATGGAGAACAGGAGTGTACTGCGCATGCGCGCGTAGCGGCCTCCAAAAAAATAGCCACCGGCCTGTGCACTCAGCTCTTGCCTGCGTCCTGATGGCAGAACTGACTGCGCAGGCACCGGATTGTGACCCCAGAGAAGACGCAGAAGAGGCGGTTGCTGTTGAAGATGGAGGCGTCACTGGAGAGAGTTCTCTGGCAGCATTGGGGACGCCCTCAGTGCTGTCTGAGCGCTGCCCTCCCAGTGCTGCGAAAGAACTAAATTGCATACTGGTAAAAACCGGTATTTCTACCGAAGGGCGGACCAGAGACGGCGGATAAAGGTAGAAGACGAATAGCCTTTCTTAAGGCTATTCTGACCTGTCAGCTAGAAAAAAAGTGTTTAAACGATAGGATCCCTTTAAATAATTGTATCCCTTCTCGACATCCGTAATAGTACATGCCGGACCTTTAAAGATGGCGGCCATCATAGCCACTGGGTCTTCAGAGTATTGTATAATAGAGACCCGATACTAATGAGTGCAGCTATAACTACATCCAGGTATATCCCACTATCCCCCATGTCCCTCCAGTGTACCCCACATTACTAACAAGCACCGCACTATCCCCCATGTCCCTCCAGTGTACCCCCACATTACTAACAAGCATCCTGCTATCCCTCATATCCCTCCAGTGTACCCCACATTACTAACAAGCACCACACTATCCCCCATGTCCCTCCAGTGTACCCCCACACTGTTACTATCCCCCATAAACCTTAAAGGGCTTGCCCAGTCCCAACAAGCATTATTTTATGCAACCAATATTTATATAACCAATAGAGGGCGCTCGTACATCGAAACGGCCGTCCTAGATTGAGAGACTATACCTGGTAATAATCCCAGCATCATTGCAAAATAAAGGCCTCTTGGAAGGTCGGGCATGATGCTAAAGGGAGCAGCCTTTATTGGGTTATTTCACTGGAATTCTGTCATCCTAACTACATCAGGGAAGACAGGCTTGCACATTCCAGTGAGCGCCCTCTATTGGTTTGCAACAATGAGGCCGCTTCTGACTTCCTAATTACATCATGGAAGACAGATTTGCATATTCTTCCCATGGTTCCTTGCGAAGTGGAGTGCTAAAGGCTTAATAAATCTCCACACACCTATATGGTGGTCTCTCCCTAAGGAGTGACAATATCCCCTTAATCCTTTTATTTGAGCCTTGTTCAGGGCATGTTGGGGGTTTTGGCCTGGCAGATGGCTGACGCTTGGTTGGGGGGTATCAGTTTTTCTCGGGGCTCTGTGGCTCAGCCAGGCTTGGTGGTGGTAAGAGCCAGGGCTGCTGCCCTGTATGTGAGTCCAGAATGATAGCGCCCTCTTCTGCATGGTGAGCCATAGGAGGAGTCTGCCTAGCTCTGCCCTGCAGGCCATGTTGGAGGTGCTGCGGTGGACATGAAGGAGGTACTTGCAGAACTCCAGGTGGAAGGTCTCTGTTGGGCTGGATTCCCACTTTGACTGGTCTGGACATACCGATGTCCTGTCCTGTGGATAGATTATATACTGACATACCGATGTCCTGTCCTGTGGATAGATTATATACTGACATACCGATGTCCTGTCCTGTGGATAGATTATATACTGACATACCGATGTCCTGTCCTGTGGATAGATTATATACTGACATACCGATGTCCTGTGGGTATATTATATACTGACATACCGATGTCCTGTGGGTATATTATATACTGACATACCGATGTCCTGTGGATAGATTATATACTGACATACTGATGACCTGTCCTGTGGATAGATTATATACTGACATACTGATGTCCTGTCCTGTGGATAGATTATATACTGACATACCGATGACCTGTCCTGTGGATAGATTATATACTGACATACCGATGTCCTGTCCTGTGGATAGATTATATACTGACATACCGATGTCCTGTCCTGTGGATAGATTATATACTGACATACTGATGTCCTGTCCTGTAGATAGATCATATACTGACATACCGATGTCCTGTGGATAGATTATATACTGATATACCGATGACCTGTCCTGTGGATAGATTATATACTGATATACCGATGAGCCGTCCTGTGAATAGATTATATACTGACATACTGATGTCCTGCCCTGTGGATAGATTATATACTGACATACCGATGAGCCATCCTGTGGATAGATTATATACTGACATACCGATGTCCTGCCCTGTGGATAGATTATGTACTGACATACCGATGTCCTGTCCTGTGGATAGATTATATGCTGACATACTGATGTCCTGTCCTGTGGATAGATTATATACTGACATACCGATGTCCTGTCCTGTGGATAGATTATATACTGACATACTGATGAGCCGTCCTATGGATAGATTATATACTGACATACTGATGTCCTGTCCTGTGGATAGATTATATACTGACATACTGATGTCCTGTCCTGTGGATAGATTATATACTGACATACTGATGTCCTGTCCTGTAGATAGATCATATACTGACATACCGATGTCCTGTGGATAGATTATATACTGATATACCGATGACCTGTCCTGTGGATAGATTATATACTGATATACCGATGAGCCGTCCTGTGAATAGATTATATACTGACATACTGATGTCCTGCCCTGTGGATAGATTATATACTGACATACCGATGAGCCATCCTGTGGATAGATTATATACTGACATACCGATGTCCTGCCCTGTGGATAGATTATATACTGACATACCGATGTCCTGTCCTGTGGATAGATTATATACTGACATACTGATGTCCTGTCCTGTGGATAGATTATATACTGACATACCGATGTCCTGTCCTGTGGATAGATTATATACTGACATACTGATGAGCCGTCCTATGGATAGATTATATACTGACATACTGATGTCCTGTCCTGTGGATAGATTATATACTGACATACTGATGAGCCATCCTGTGGATAGATTATATACTGACATACCGATGAGCCATCCTGTGGATCGGTTATCAGTATAAAAGAATCAATTTGGGGCCAGAAAACCCTTTAATCGATGTGATGTTTATAGGTTAGGAGCAGTGGTGAACCTGCCCCTTTTGCTACCTGAGGCAAACGATCAAAAAACGTCCCCTAGACTGAAGATGGGAGGGGGGGGGGTGTTGGCACGATTGGGTTTTTCTTTTGATTGTCCACATTAGGTAGCGGGGGGAAAGGTGTGTGTCCTAGTAGTGAAATTGCAGCGAACACAGTGCAGTAGTATTTTGTTACTCACAGGAGACATCTTCCCACATTTCCAGGCTCCATTTCTTAATAAAAACTGTTACTCACCTCTCTGGGATCCGATAATACTCATAGCAGGCATTGGGCCTGTATGGTAATGTCCCAGACGTCACGTGGTCTGCTCCCACATTATAACGTTCCCCTCCAAATGTCCCACAGTATTAAGCCCCTCTCCTTGTTCCGCAGTTTAAACTAGCAGAAACTAGAGGAGGACATTAAACTGGGGCAGTAGGAGGGGGGACATTAAACTGGAGCAGTAGGAGGGGGGACATTAAACTGGGGCAGCTGGAGGGGGGACATTAATCTGGGGCAGCTGGAGGGGGACATTAATCTGGGGCAGCTGGAGGGGGACATTAATCTGGGGCAGCTACCGCCACTCCCCCACGGTTTAATAGCCTCCTCCTGTTGACCCCAGTTTAATGTCACCCATCTATCTGCCTTCAGTTAAACTGCCCCTTACATCTGTCCTCAGTTCTCTCCTCTTGCTTACACATGATGTCTCTTCTCACCTCCTCATCTTCTTTCAGTCTCCATTCTCGACAGCTCTCTCTCTCTCTCGCTGTGTAACAAGAACAACACAGTCCCATGTGGCTCCGCTCACTATCGAGTCTGCTGATCGCCTAGTGAACTAAAGGACCTGTAATGATGTCAGTGATGATGTCATAACAGGTCTTTTAGCTGATTTGCAATTCGGCATCTATCTAGGTCAGGGGTAGGGAACCTTCGGCTCTCCAGGTGCTGTGAAACTACAACTCCCATCATGCTCCATTCACTTCCATGGGAGTTTCAAGAAAAGCAGAGCAAGTATGCATGCTGGGAGTTGTAGTTTTGCAACAGCTGGAGAGCCGTAAGTTCTCTACCCCCTGATCTAGGTCTATCTAGGGCACTGACATCATCACAGGTCCTTTAACTTTAATAATGTTTAGGTAAAAAAAAAAAAAAAGAAGAAGAAGTAGTTCCGTGGCTGCAGCCCCCTCCCGAAGTGCCACCTGAAGTGGCTGTCTCATCTCGCCCCATTAGAGGTGCGGCCCTGCCTGTATCACTGACATATGTACACGGGTCCTTGTTACTATCTTCCTTTCCAGAATGTTCTCCTATGATCTCACTACTTAGAATATCTCACACCCCCAATTCCAGCAGAAACCTTGGATGAAGATTGTTTAGGAAGTGCGAGGCCTAAAGATTAGACAGCACTGCCTTGTAGAGAGCGGCCTGATGCTTAGAGCACATATGGCTTCTTACAAGGAACTAGATGTCACATCTACAATTCTGCTCCTTCTCCTTACACAGTCATGTAGATTGTAAGGTGCTCGCGTCATAAGGAGGAAAATCACATTCATCTTTTCTATCTTCTCCCAATTTTATTCAGACAGTTTAGGAGGCGGCAAAATATTTCCCAAGAAGCTTTATGTCATTTCTTATTCCGCAGTCTTCTGTTATGAGACAGAAGGAAAGAATAATCTACAGATAGAGATGTGATTATGTTAATGGGAGACCCCTTTAAGAGAGAGGACTAAGCTCCTTATTATAGAAACACATGTAGATTTATTAAAGACTTCAAGGAAAAATGGAAACAGGGAAACCTTCCGGAATAACAGAAATCTCAGTCAATGTCTCATTAGCTTACATCATCAGAGGGGCTCATAGTTCAGTTTCTTCATCTGGATATCTTGTAGAGTTCCAGCTTGGTTCATGCTCGATCATCTGGTTGATGGACTCTGGGATGGTCATGACCTCTTGTCGAGGATGACAGAGAAGAGATAGCGGCAGACCTGCCATAGACTCCCCAAGGATGACGACCACCAGAGATATGTGTGTCTGTCACTCATTTATGTTCATGATGAGAGGGGGAGTTGCCCTTTATTCTAAAGCTTTCTTGTGTCTATATTAGGATAACTCTAAAATGGTGCACCCTAACCACACCCATGTAGAAGAATGAACTCAGCAGTCTAGAATTAACCCTATATGCCAGGAATATTGTAATATAACATTTAACAACGTCACACACAGACGGCTCAGCTACATACACGTCACACGAAGACGGCTCCGCTACATACATGTCACCCGCAGACGGCTCCGCTACATACACGTCACACACAGACGGATCCGCTACATACACGTCACACGCAGACGGCTCCGCTACATACACGTCACACGCAGACGGCTCCGCTACATACACATCACACGCAGACGGCTCCGCTACATACACATCACACAAAGAGCTCAGCTACATACACATCACACATAGATGACTATTACATACACATCACACATAGATGACTCTGCTGCATACACATCACACACACAGCTCTACTACACACACACCTACACGTTGCCCCAATAGGAGACCTGAATCAGCAATGTACTGATCGCTGGTTCAGCACTATACATGTGTATTGCAGTCTATAGTGGAAGTCAGTATATGCAGATGCAGGCTGACTTCCTCAGTTCTGGACAGGAGCAACCAGGTGCTGGGGGGGCTACTAGCAGCCCAGAGTCACTGGCCAGACCCCAAGCTGCAGAAGATGCATATCGGCACCCTCCCCCCCAGGGTCGGACTGGGATGTCTAGGGCCCACCAGTGGAATTGTTTTTAGGGGCCCACCGCCAGGACCCTGCAGATCAGCGGTACCGAGACAGGGCGGTTAAAGGTAATAACATGTTGGGAGCCATGCTACTCACGCACTATACCATGCGCACTACATATACCTACTGCTACAGCCTGTATGGCAAGTGAACAGCATGGCTCCTAGAAATGTTACCATTACCCGTAGCTGAAGTGTCCTGGAAAAGCTGATCTGCAGAGGTCCTGGCTGTTGTATCATCGCAGATGTAATATTGATGGCCTATCCTAAGGACAGACCATCAATATTAGAAAGATGGATAAATCCTTTAAAGTGGTTGTCCAGGAATTGGAGCAACTCATGTGGTGGGAGGGAGGTGTAAAATAAAAAAACAAATAAATAAAAAAAGAATACTCATCTGTCCTTAGCGGTTAAACGGTTTTGCGGCGGAGAGCATAAAACGCACACCGCCGCACCCGGTCTGACAGCTTTCTGTCTTCTACATGCAGAAGACGGAAAGCTGAGAACGGACTGCCGAACGCTAGTGTGAACCTAGCGTCAGGCTAAAGCCCCATGTAGCAAGACAAAGCAAAAAGCGCTGCGGGAAAAACCCCGGCGGCAACACATCAGTTTTTCCTGCAGCGCTTATTGCAGGAACTCTGCAGAGGTTTCCTCTGAGGACTTTGTTTCCTTTAGGGTAAGTTCACGCAGGGATTTTTGGTCAGGATTTTGAGGCCGTATCTGCCTCAAAATCCTGACCAAAAAGATGGCTCCCATTGAAATCAATGGGAGCCGGTCAGTTCTTTTTTTTCCGGGAGCCGGTTTGTTCCAGCTCCCAGAAAAAGAAGCGTGGTGCTCATTCTTCAGGTCGTTTCGCCTCGCGATTCAGCCTGAAGACACTCCCTCCTCCCATCTAGGCCCATTTATTGGGCCTAATCTGGAGCAGAGTGCGTGACTGGATGCCGGTGCATCCAGTCGCGGCTACCCGATTTTTGGTCCGGAACATGAGGCGGCCTCTGCCTCAGGTTCCGGACCAAAAAACCCCGTGTGAACTTAGCCTTATACCTATAGTGAAACTGCAGGTGTTTCTGCAGATATAAGTGACATGCTGCAATTTCCAAAACCGCAACAGTTTTGGAAATTGCAGTGTGTCCGCCGTGTGTGTTTTTCTGCAATGTGTGGATGGGATTGCACTCACTATATACCTACACACTCAGGCCTGGTTCACATCTGCGTTCAGTAATCCATTCGGGGAGTCTGCATGGGGACCCTCCCAAACAGACTACCGAACGCATTAGCAAGTGGTATGCAGTGAAAGCACACATAGACTATAATGGGGTCCATGTGCTTTCCGTGCGGTGTCTGCATACAACATGCGGACAGAAAAGTACTTTACAATCTACTTTCCTGTCCACATGACTCGTGCGGACACCGCGTGGAAAGCACACGGACCCCATTATAGTCTATGCGGTCCGCGTACTTTCACTGCACACCGCTTGCTAATGCGTTTGGTAATCCGTTCGGGGGGAAGGGGGAGGGGGTTCCCATGCAGACTCCCCAAACAGATCACCAAACGCAGATGTGAACCAGGCCTTATACATATACCATATATACTCACACATATACAATACAATATACATATACAATGCTATAGCACATATACATTTATATACATTCATATACCATATAAGTCATATATATACTTGTATGAATACTATATATACAAACACACATATATACATACACATTATTATAGCATACAGTATATACTCACACATACCTGTATACAAACATACAGTACTCACACAGTATACAAGACACATACTTTACACAAATGTACATATATACATATTAAACATACAGATTTTACAAAGAGTTTACTCACCTATTCCAGCAGCAGTCGGCTCCTGTCCTCCCCACACGCTGCGATGTAACAGGACTCAGTGTGAGGAGGAGGGGGGAGGGGGAGGAAGTGCGTGCGTGCGTGCAGCAGGGGAGATCTCACAGGACAGCAGCTGCAGGTAAGTGAAGGGAGAAGCCATTAGCTGATGCTGAAGAAAGACACGTTGTCCTCCGATGTGTACTTCTTCAGCATCAGCTAATGGGGGCCCCTGTGTGTGGAGGCAGATGCATTGGCCAGGTGCCCGGTTGGGGCCCCTGGCCATCCCGATCGGGCCCCGACCAATGCATCTGCATTGGTAAAAATCAAAACTTTAAGTCAGGGCTCGGGGGCCCACCGGGGGATTCCCCGGTACACCGGTGGGCCAGTCTGAGCCTGCTCCCCCCACATCTTGAAGGTTAAGTGGCAGGGTGTAAGTTACAGCCAACACACGCTCTTCATGGTGCCTGTGAAATTCAGTGTCAATATCAAACAAGATGCTGCGTTCGCTATTGACCATGGCATCTTAAGGGTTAAACAGTAGGGATCAGTGTTATCAACGTCTAACCACATTCACCTGCGCACATGTATGAAGAATGCATGAAGGGGTCAAAGTTAAAATAAATAATTTAACATAAAAAAAACAAACCTGTGAATATAAGTTCCTTCTTACAACATAGACGGGTCAATGATTTCAGGTTGAAAATCCACTTACAATTTGCTTTTACCATTTGTGAATTTGTTGATTTTTAACAAGGTCTGATTTCTGAGCAAAAAATTTTCCACGTTCTGGGCATCAATAAGACTTCTCTTCAGTGTGAGTTCTTTGATGCCTAAGGACAAATTTAGAGATAAAAGATTTCCCACATTCTGAGAAACAATATGACTTCTCTCCTGTATGAATTCTTTGATGCTTAACAAGGCCTGATTTACGAGTAAAACATTTCCCACATTCTGGGCATGAATATGGCTTTTCTCCTGTGTGAATTCTTTGATGCTTAATAAGGTCTGAAATCTGAGCAAAACATTTCTCACATTCTGGGCATGAATATGGCTTCTCTCCTGTGTGAATTCTTTGATGCTTAATTAGGTCTGATTTCTGAGCAAAACATTTCCCACATTTTGAGCATGAATATGGCTTCTCCCCTGTGTGAGCTCTTTGATGCATAATAAAGTGGAATTTAGAGATAAAACATTTTCCACATTCTGAGCAACAATATGGCTTCTCTCCTGTGTGAATTTTTTGATGCTTATCAAGGCCTGATTTCCGAGTAAAACATTTCCCACATTCTGGGCATGAAAATGGCTTTTCTCCTGTGTGAATTCTTTGATGCTTAATAAGATCAGATTTAGAGATAAAACATTTCCCACATTCTGAGCACGAATAAGACTTCTCTCCTGTGTGAATTCTTTGATGCTTAATAAGATCAGATTTCTGAGCAAAACATTTCCCACATTCTGAGCATGAATATGGCTTCTCCCCTGTGTGAGACTTTTGATGTTCAACAAGATGTGATTTCTGAGTAAAACATTCCCCACATTCTGGGCAAGAATATGGCTTCTCTCCTGTGTGAATTCTCTGATGTGTAACAAGTCGTGTTTTCCAAGTAAAGCATTTTCCACATTCTGAGCAAGGATAGGGCTTCTCCCCTGTGTGAGTTCTTTGATGCTTAACAAGGTTTGATTTCTGAGCAAAACATTTCTCACATTCTGTGCATGAAAATGGTTTCTCTCCTGTGTGTATTCTTTGATGCCTAATAAGGTCTGAATTAGAAATAAAACATTTCCCACATTCTGGGCATGAATATGGCTTCTCCCCTGTGTGAGTTCTTTGATGTGTAACACCTCTTCTGCATCTTTTATTTTGCTTAACAGACTGTGATGAATTAGAAGACTGATCTTTCTTCTGAAGGGCTGAGGATATATCTGGGTTAATGACATGCTCTTCATATGGATCTTGTGTGATACCATGATCCTCCGCTGTATAATCTGTAGATATCAGATGTCCCTCTGAGCTCCTGGTACAGTCATCTGACAAGAAGAAAACTGATGTTACTATTATTGAATAACATAACCTTATAAGTATATTCTCCACTGAGCTGCCGCTGCCTGAGACGCTTCAGACCGTGTGAAGAAGTGAAGTCAGTGGCACAGGCAGCAAACGACGGCAGCGCGGCCTACTTCATTAGTATTCACTGTGCTGAGACGGAGGTTAGTGATAATGAATAGTAATGAAGCGGGGCAGAAGACGCCACCACTGCTCTAGGTCACTGTAGAGGTGAACACAATCCCTGGCTGCTTAAATATGGCCACTTATGTGGAATAATACTGTAGGATGCCATAAATCTTACTGTCTTACACCCCATACACACAATAGAATCTAAACCACATCAGCTGGATTTCCCAGCCTGAACTCACTGCTAGACATGAGTAAGTAGTGAAATATTGGAAAATTCAATTCGAGTAGACCTCAATATTCGACTATTCGATCGAATATCGAATCCCATTATAGTCTATGGGAAAAACATGCTCGTTTCAGGCGAAACCAAATTTCGATCAAGAGTCACCAAGTCCACAATGACACCTCAGGAAATTATGCCAACACCTCTGGAATGCAACTGGGACAGCAAGGGAAGCATGCCTGGGTGCATCTAACACGCCCAAGTCCCAGTATTACGCCACTATCACAGCCTATCAACTAGACACTTTCCAAACTCAATACAACTATCAGTGGCGTAACTAGGAATGGCGGGGACCTGTGGCGAACGTTTGACATGGGCCCCCCCAACCGACACCGAAGACCACGACCGGCCCCCTTCTCCGCACTCTATCATGTCCCTTAGTGGCCCCTGCACACAGTATTATCCCCCATAGTGGCCCCTGCACACAGTATTTTGTCCCTTACTGGCCCCTGCACACAGTATTTTGTCCCTTACTGGCCCCTACACACAGTATTTTCCCCCATAGTGGCCCCTGCACACAGTATCATCCCCAATAGTGTCCCCTGAACAACGTATTATACCCCATAGTGGACACCCATAAACAATTATACTCTGAGACCCGGGGGAATAAAAACATAAAAAATTACTGTTTCTTACCTATCCTCCGGCTCCTACGCTGTCTTCTCCGCTGCCGTCATTCTGAAAGACGTCAGACGTCACATGACCCGGACGCAGGCCGGGTTCATGTGACGTCAGAAAGGACGTCAGGAAGGAGGCCTGGCAGGATTGTGGAGAGGTAAGTAACAGTGTTTGTTACGTTCCCTTACCTCTCCCGGTCTGCCGATCATTATACTCGGGGGTCTGCAAAGAACCCCGAGTATAATAATAGTGTTTGTGGGGCCCGCGGTGTCACTTACCGATCCCGGCCCAGCCAGGATCGGCAAGTGAATAGGGCCCGTAACGGCCTATTAAAAAAAAAAAAAAAACACAGCGGTAGCAGCTGTCACAGGGCCCCCTAATGGCTCGGGCCCTGTGGCAGCCGCCTCCGCTGCCTCTATGGTAGTTACGCCCCTGACCTCTATGGAAAGTGGAAAAATACTTGAAAATCTTCTTTCCTCTTCATTAGTATGGACAGAAAGACAAATTTTAAGCTAAAGAAACATTAGCATGTACCCCTTTAAATCACATTGCCTATGACAACCACAGATGGAATAGGCAAGGGGGAAATCAAACAGCCCCCACCCTTAAAGGTCATTGTGTATGTGTGTGTGTGATGTGGTGAGACCTCCAAAAATTACTTTTCTGGCCCTTGAGGTGAGCCCTTCCAAATTAAGTTAAAGGCCATTAAGCTGAGCTATACAAAAATTACTTTCTGGCCCATGGGGTGAGGTAAGCCTTGTAGCAGCAGAGATTGGGGCCCTTAAGGTGAAATGAGCCTGCTAGTAGCAGAGTATTATGCTCGATGGATGAATTGAGGATTGTAGGAGCATAATATTAGGCCCTTGAGGTGAGCCTCAATGGGGTGGTTTTAAATGTCGTTTTTCAATGGTGTTTGTGGAGGAGGAGGAGGAAGAGGGGGAGGATGAACTGACGAGCAGGAGCAGAAACATGGAGCTTCATGTTGGAGTGCTTTATACTGGTGGAGGAGCAAATCCTGGGTCAATCCATTGGCCGTTCATTTTGATCAGCGTAAACCGTTCAGCACTGTCGGACGGCTGCGTTTATCGGTGATGATGCTATCGGCTGCGCTAAAGACCCTTTCTGATAGCACTCTGGCGGTAGGGCAGGACAGCACCTCCAAGGCATAAAAAGCCAGTTCCAACTACAGGTCCAACTTCAACACCCAATACATGTAGGGCGCAGAGGAATCGGAGAGGACAGGGTTGTGGTAGGCCAGGTACTCACGCAACATGCGCCTATACTTGTCCCGCCTGGTGACACTAGGTCCCTCAGCGGCGGTAGTTTGGTGAGGGTGTGCCATTAACGTGTCCCACACCTTGGAAAGTGTTCCCCTGGTGGGTGTGGACCGGCAGTTGTTAGCCTCTTGGAGGGACTCTCCTCTCTGCTGCCAGCGAGGGTTGATGGAAACCTTACCATCATATTCTGCACCAGTTGCTTGTGGCAATCATGAATGCGATTGTTCCTCCCCTCGACCGGAATGAAAGACGAGATGTTATTTTTATACCGGGGTCGAGGATTGCAAAAATCCAGTATTGGTTGCTCTCCATGATGTGTACAATGCGTTTGTCACTGGAAAAGCAGCCCAACATGAAGTCAGCCATGTGTGCCGGAGTGTTAATCGGCTGCCCCCACCGGAAGGGTCACTCTCCATTTCCTCCTCCTCCTCCTCGCCGAAGCAATGGGGTGCACTGAACTTCCCCGCTAGCCTCCTGTGTGAGAATGATATCATCTGCCACTTCAACCTCATACTCTATCAACATCATTCCACGCTGAGAAGCTGACAGGAGTGTGCTCTGAGTATCTAGTTGAGATGGGTCTGCTCCTATCTCGGATCCTCAGTGTGCAATGCGTTATCCCTGATTGGGATGAGGGATTCTCGCATCACACAGAGGAGCAGGATGGTTACACTCACTAATGCGTCGTTACAGCTGACCTTCTTGGTGGACTTCGCAAAGACGCATAAGATTTCACATAAGTCTGCCATCCATGGCCACTCATGGTGAAGAAACTGAGGGAGCTGACTTTAAGAAAACCTTAGGTTTTGTAGATGGAACTCCATCAAAGGTCTCTGCTGCTCACACACCCTGCTCAACATATGGTATGTTGAGTTCCAGCATGTGGGGACGTCGCACAACAGCTGGTGTTCGGACAGATGTAGGCATTGCTGGAGGGTTTTCAGGCTAGCGGTGGCTATTGTAGACTTACCAAAGTGGGCGTACAAGCGCCACACTTTCACCAGTAGCTCAGGCACATTGGGGTAGGGTTTTAAAAACCTTTGCAACACCAAGTTCAAAACGTGGGCCAGGCATGGAACGTGTTTGAGTCTGGCAAGCTCAAGAGCTGCTACCAGGTTCCGGGCCATTATCACACACGACCATGCCTGGGCCCAGGTGCAGTGGCGAAAACCACATTGCCATCTCCTCGAGGATGGCATCTCTCACCTCAGGGGCAGTGTGTTTTCTGTCGCCCAAGCTGATGAGCTTCAGCACGGCCTGCTGACGTCTCCCCACGCCAATGCTACAGTGTTTCCAGCTCGCAGCTGAGGTTGATGTTACGGCAGAGGAGGAGGAGGGTTTGTGAGAACCCCTGCCAGGGATCATGGGTGGGAAAAGGAGGTAAGCCGCCACAGTTTTCAACCCAGTCCCAGCCTCCACTACATTCACCCAGTGTGCCGTGAGATGTAGCGCCCCTGTCCGCATGCACTTGTCCACGCATTGGTGGTCAAGTGGACCTTAGTGCAAAGCGCAGAACTCAAGGCCAGCCTGATGTTATGAGACACGCGCTGGTGCAAGGCGGGGACGGCACAGCGGGAGTAGTGACAGCTAGGGATGGCATAGCGAGGTGCTGCAGATGTGGAGGTGTCCTGGCTGGTGGTCTGGACTGCAGCGCCAGCACTGGAAACAGTGGAAGAGGCAGTGGCAGCAACGTTGGGCGATGATTGTACTGCGTTTGCTCTCTCCCACTGAGCCTAGCGCTTGCCTTCCAAATGACGGCTCATGCCTGAGGTGGTCAGGTTGCTCTTCTCAGAGCCCCTACTCAGTTTTGAGTTGCACAGTGTGCAAACCGCGCTCAGTTTGTCCTCTGCGCATATGTTGAAAAATCTCCACACCATCGAGGAACGTGGGGAGTTTTTCGCGAGTGACTAGGACAGGGAACATCTTGGGCTTTGCTGGCTCTGGCCTGGCTTCTGTGAAGCAGCTGTCCTGTGCCTCTGGACTTGCCTCTGCCTCTAGCCATTTTTTTTTGGTGCTGCGCTTGCCTCCACATCTACACTGCTTTCCCTGCTAGATATCACCCCTGTCCAGGTCTTGTCGGTCGCCTCGTCGTCCACCACCTCCTTTTCCAATTCCTCACTCTGCTCCTGCTGCACACCGCACATGACAACAACCTTCCCTGATGGCAACTGTGTCTCGTCATCAACACTGAGGATGGGAAATGCTGGTTGTGGGTCTACAACAACAAAATTGTCAGAAGATAGACGATGCTCCAGTGTTTGGGCATCAGGACACACAAATTCATCTGTTAGCTCCTGGGATTCGGGAAGTGGTTGAACAGAGTCAAAGTGTGGAAAAGGACCCAAAAACAGCTCCAGGGAGGGGGCAAGGGTGAGATGACTCTGCTGGGAAGATTGCGAATATTAGGAGTTAGGAGGGGCAGACTCTTGGGTACGAACACGACTGGAGGTAGTGGCTGACTGGCTGGTGGAAATGCATCTGGAAGCATTATCCACTAGCCATTGTAACACCTCTTTCTGGTGCTTGGGCCTCGTCATCGTTGTACCCTGCACCCTACTTAACATTGCCATCAAGCCAGGGATTGTGGATGAGCCTAATGCTGGCTGCCCCTCACCAGTAGGCATTGGATCCGCAGTAGCTAGACCGCAGCCTTGGCCCCAGCTGCATTTCCACGCCCCATCCCTTAGCGCTAGCCTTATGAATTTCTAGTATATAACAGGAGATGGGCAAGGTATATAGCGCCCAAACACCTCTGTACGTTAGAAGTATATACTGAGCTTAAAACAGATATATAACAGGAGATGGGTAAGGTATATAGAGCCTGAAATCCTCTCTATGTTAGATGTATACAAGCATACTGTATAGCAAGTTTACACCTAGCTTACAACAGGTATAGAACAGGAGATGGGAAAGGTAGATTGTCCCACCTCCCCTGCATAGTTATTGGTGTAAAAAACAAAGCGCCAGGGAAGGTGGGAGGGGAATTTTTACTCTGTTTACCAGGTGGTATTCAACCAAGTACAAATATTTTGAATACCGTAATATTCGATCGAATACTACTCGCTCATCTTTACTCACCGCGGATCTGCTGTCCCATACAGTATGTAGTAGGGTCTGTGGAGTCACAAGGAAGCAGGGACTCCTAGCGTCACAGATCACTAAGATACGGGGAGTCCTGGCGTGTGGACAGAGTTCAGGCTGGGAAATGTGACTGATGTACAGACCAGATCTTCTAGTCTGGATTCCATAGTGTGATTGGGGTCTAAGGTGAGGTTTACACAGTGACATTTGTAGAAGCTGCTTCAGGAATTCAGAAGAAGAATTTTTCCGCTTTACCAAATCAGCCCCTGAATCTCCATCAGATTCCTTACTGGTCAGGCCGGATTTTCCACCTCCCATTTATTTCCATAGAGCTCTGAGGTAGAATCTGCCTGAAGATCGAGCTGGAGGATTATTTTTCCGCCACCTGAAATAATCTGCTATATAATTCTGATAAATTCTTTCCCTTCACGAGGACTGACAGCCGGGGAGGAAGAAATTTGCCTCGTTCACATCGATGTCAAGTCCATATTCCTGCTGTCCGTTCTATTCTATACTACATTTATTACCCCCTATAGCGGTATCACATTTATATTCAGGTATAATTAGTATTTTACCTGAATCAGGGAACAACAAATAGTCTAAACAATGTCTGAATAGAATCAGTGACCCTTCTGTGCTTTATATAGTGGTGACTCCTCACCTGGGCGGGTCCCTGTAGGAATGTCCTCCTCACACTCCTCATCACCACTCACATAGGGCTCTTCCTTTATTCTCATAGATATAGCATTCATGTCGCTCACATCTTTATCCTGATGGAAAATCTGGGAAACAAATAATGTAAAAGTCACCGGACAAATGGGGAAGTCACAGAGAATGTTCTAGATCATTAATCCGCATGAAGATGAAAGATGTCCTGACAGTAGCTGCAGGTCTGTGAGAAGCCGGATAAACATATTAGATGGCGGCTCAATGACACCGCCCATGTATATAACCATATAATACTGCTGGATACAACAAGACTGACCACAAGGACTTCACAGCCCGTCTACACATCATAGGGAATATCTCCATCTACCTGATCATCATCCTGTGGAAGAAGAGGACTGGGACATCTCTCCGGTGTTGTCCTCTTACTGGATCTACCTGTAGGAAACACAGACAGGGACTGAATTCATTCTGTACATACAAATAATGGAAGTCCATGTGTATATAGTCATGTCTATTACCTGCTGATGTGAGGGGCTGCTGGTCCTCCATCATCACCTCCTTGTACAGATCCTTGTGTCCTTCTAAATACTCCCACTCCTCCATGGAGAAATAGACAGCGACATCCTGACACCTTATAGGAACCTGACAACACAATGATACAGTCATCACCCCGACCCCTCCAGTTACTGTATAATGTCCCAGCATTCCCAGCAGTGTCACCTCTCCAGTCAGCAGCTCCAGCATCTTGTTGGTGAGTTCTAGGATCTTCTGTCCATTGATCTCCTCCTGTATCAGGGGGTGAGGTGGAGGCCCTGGGAATGGGCTCAGGGTTCCTCTCCATCCATCAAATACAAGGGTCTGACAGCGCCCACTAGAGGGCTTCTTCACTACTGTGTAATCCTGGTTATGGGGAGACACATTAATAAATCTCACTACATACATGTCCAGAGTCCATCACCTCTCCAGTCATATCATCTGTTATTACTATAGATAAGAATGATGTCATGATGACATCATCAGAATCTCTCACCTCTCCAGTAAGCTGGTAGATGATCTCTAGGGTGAGATTTAATAGACTTTCCGCCATCTTGTTCCTCTCTCTTTCCATCCTTGATGGATCAATCAGGAATATTCTCTTATATAGAAGATCCTGAGAGGATTCTATATTGTAGGAACCTGAATGGAGAGAAGATGAGACAATGTAATCACTACACGGAATCCCATGGAATAAATAGAAGAGTTGAGTCCCATTATTATCACCACCTCCTACTTCTGACGTCGGCAGCGTGTAGCTCAGGAAGGAAGTGACTTGTTGTGGGCCGGCTTGGTGGGTATATAAGGTGTGTGATAGGCTGAACAGAATCTCATTGGGAGTATTTGACCAGCCTCAAGCGTACTGGCTGAGGGGTGTTCAGTGCTGCCCGGGGTGTTGCAACACAAATTAGATCTAGAAGAACCAAAACCTGATGCCGAACAGCCCAGGAGGCTCCAGCAGCTCTAGTAGAATGAGCTGTGCTACCTACTAAGGAGGGGAAGAAACCCTCAAGAAGGTGAGGAAGGGTCCAAAGATACGGAGCTGACACTTGTACAGATGACACTGACTTTCCCTGCAGCTTCAGTCACAACAAGTGATGGTTCGTCCATCGATCTCTTGGAACAGCCACAACTGTCACAGATAGATCTCCCACATTTCTGTCTGGACTACAATCTACTGGCCATAGAGGTGAAGACACTCGGCCCCTGATATTACCAGCACACTGGAACTAACTGTACAGTCCTCCCTGACCCTGACAGAAGAGGAAGTATTACAGCCTAGTACGCAACGTGCAACAACAAGTTACTAATGCAGAGGAGAAAGTGGCCAACAGGAATCTGTAGGTTTGTGACTTACTGAAATGAGCAGAATCTTACATGATGGTACAGAGGACGTAGAGAATGGGCCCCGCTGTAGGGACATGAGAGGAATGAGTGTCCCGGAGAATGTTCCATCCAGAGATCTAACACCGATACAGGGGCTTGTAAAAGTCTTCGGCCGCACCTCTAATGAGGCGAGGTGAAGCGACGGCTTCAGGCGGCACTTTGGAGGGGGCGGCAGCCAGGGCAATTTGATTTTTTTTTTTCTAAACTAGCGCAGGAGAGGGCTGCCCCGAAAACAAACCAAACAGCCCTCTCCATGCTAGTTTAAACCTCTGCGGCTCTCCTGACCGGTCTCTGCAGTCACAGCCGTGCTGCTTACAGGAGCCACAAAGGGAAGTGACGGGAAATGTGGGAAGACTGTAAGTATTCCTGTACAACATATTACTGCATTGTATTCACGGTAATGTTACCCACAACCCCCACTGTCTGAGGCAGACGATCAAGAGATGACCCCCCCACCCCGGTACTCAGATTTCTGATTTCTGCCCCTTCTTCTTCTTTGCAGCCAGATTGGATGGAGCGTCTGTGAACAGCAATTTTCATGTCTTGCTACAGATGCTCAATAGGATTTAGGTCTGGACTGTGACTGGGCCGTTCTAAGAGCGGAATATTCTGTGATCGAAACCATTCACTGGAGCTCGGGCTGGAGGTTTTGGGTCATTGCTGGAAGGTGAATCTTCTTATCAACCTCCCATACCTCCCAACCATCCCAGATTCGGTGGGACAGTCCTAGATTGTGGGTTGTGTTCCGCGGTTCAGGTCGGCGGGAGGTATGTTTGGAGAGGATGCAGATGAGCTGAATAGTGGTAAAGCAGGAGCCATCCGTGGACAGCCTCTGCATCATCACTGTGCTCCTGTATGCTCCAGTCAAAGCAGTTGTAAAGGGAGTCTATCATTGCAGTAAGTGCTTTTAAGTTAAACACGTGTGAATAGCCTTTATAAAAGCCTATTCTGCTACTACCTTTACTTCAGAGCGTACAGTACATGTCCAAGTGGCCATTTTGTAGTGGTCAACTAAACGAACGTACTGCGCAGGCAGATAGTTGACCACAACAAAATGGCAACTTGGATTTGTGCACTGACTGGATTTCTACACTGCACTGACTGCCCGAGATTTCAACTAGAAGAGCGCGGAGTCAGGGACGAGCTCGGCCCAATATTTGGGGAGGAAGAGGAGATAGAGCACAAGCAATGAAGGGGCGGTGTTAAAGGTAAGACGCGAGGGGTACTCGGAGTCCTTGGGGAACGCCCAGGGTGCATTTTCATAAAGATAAACACTGTTTTAACAAGAACCAGGATGGACAAGAGAAGTAGAGGTAGTCGGAGCAGAGGCTTTTTACAGGCTATTCAAATTTGTTTACCACAAAAGCACTTTCTGCAATGATAGATTCCCTTTAAACTGTGAGGGTAGGTATATGGGGACATGTCTGCCTCTAGCTGCCCCCACGGTGTAATATCACCCTCCAGATGCCCCAGTTTAAACTGGGTCACCAGGAGAGGGACTTCATACTGTGGGGTAATTGGAAATGAA
The DNA here is from genome assembly GCF_031893055.1 of Leptodactylus fuscus. Lineage (NCBI taxonomy): Eukaryota > Metazoa > Chordata > Amphibia > Anura > Leptodactylidae > Leptodactylus > Leptodactylus fuscus. Next base: position 6,713,132 of record NC_134265.1, on the reverse strand, counting down.
CATTATATTGTGGGGGCATATAATGGGTGACTGTAGGAGCATTATACTGTGTGGGGGCACATTTAAAAAAAAAGGGATAAGAGTGGGTGGAGCTAAATTTGCTGCAGCACGCTGCATGTACTGTCCCTCTTTCTGTCATTTGAAAGTTGAAAGGTATGGGGCCACAAGGAGGACATTATAGTGTGTGGGGGTCACAAGGAGGACATTATAGTGTGTGGGGGGTCACAAGGAGGACATTATAGTGTGTGGGGGCCACGTGGAGGACATTATAGTGTATGGGGGCCACGAGAGGACATTATAGTGTGTGGAGGCCACGAGAGGATATTATAGTGTGTGGGGGCCACAAGGAGGACATTATAGTGTGGAGGCCACGAAAAGGACATTACAGTGTGTGGGGGCCACAGGGAGGACATTATAGTGTGTGGGGGGCCACAGGGAGGACATTATAGTGTGTGGGGGCCACAGGGAGGACATTATAGTGTGTGGGGGGCCACAAGGATGATGACTGAATGTATGAGAAGGGCTGAGAGCGAGCACTTACCTCCTTGGGTACAGCAGCCATGTGCTCACAGGACCTGTGATAATGTCATAGATGTGGGAGGAGTCATGGAGTCACATGATCAGGTCCTGCTGTTATCGCTTCATCTGTGCAGAAGATACTAAATCCTAGTGAGCTAAAGGACCTGTGATGATGTCACCTGTGTGGGAGGAGTTACAGAATCACATGACCAGATATTAGAGGTCTCTGCAGAGCCCAAATAATTCAAGTAAGAAAAGGGAAAAAGTAAGAAGACACACAGCCACTTATTATATATTCAAACTTGCTTGTAATCCACTACAATTGATTGGAAGAAGTTCAGCACTGATTTGGAAACCCCTTTGGCTGGGGCAAAAAGCAAGTAAATCCAGCACCACGATGTCCAAGAGAACATAAATTTTAATAAATTATCATGACGAAATTAAAAATACATGAAAATACAGAGGACAAAAACCGCCCCACCATGTTGGTATAATGCGCCCGGCTTACGCCTTCCGGAGGATCCTCCTTATTCCTAGCCTGGCAATACACGAAATCTTGTTCCCTTTTAAATGGTGATTAAACAAACACATGTACCTGAATTCCGGGGTGACGTGTTAACCCAAAGTGTAAAACTCTTAGCTATAACAATACCACAGATACTGACACATAATCTCAGACAAAAGAATCAAAAGAAACTAAATTCCAAAGAAACAATTGACAGAAAAAATAATAAACAATACGCTACAAATACAAATGACTATTCGATAACGTATAAAAGCAACAACACCGACATAAAAACGTGCAGGCAACAATAGAATGTGGTGAAAATATCAAAGATCTGATATCCGGAGGAAAAGACTTGTGAATTGCTTGTGAGGGGCAGGTATAGTCAGGTATCTCTATATCCGCCATTTTGTATCCTCACACATATATACTATGAGGTGAGGTCAATCAGAGTGTGTAACACAGACTTCCAGTCGCCCATTGTTCAGTTATCTGCGCACCAGCCTGTCATCTTATCTCTTCTGCCATGATATATACATCTAAGATGTCAGCTCACACATGAGTGTTTTGTACCTTTCTTTGTTTCACGAGAAAGTCCATCCTAGTTTGGAAAGTTCTAATGAGATGCAGATTACATGAGGCCTCAGCCAATAGTCATGTGCCAGGCTTATCTTATGACTCTACAACCAATCATGTTATACTAATTAGAATAATTAGAATAGCCGAGCCAGCTCTTTGTCTGAATTGTACTTAAACTATGTTTTTCCAGCAATTAAATGAGATGACTTGAATACGGCATCTGAGTGTATGTCTGTGTCACTGTTTTCCCGAGCGCTCGTATCCAACTTTGCCAAATTTGGATACCGATGGCATCTACCCCCGGTGTTCCCCCAACAGTAAACATGGCGCTCTTAAAACGTGGGGCTCGAGGAAAGACATCGCTTGTAGCCAATAGAAGGGTTGACCAGGATCGATCGATTGGGAGATTCACCCAGGACCCCGGATACATAGAACAGCGCTGTAAGGTAAGCCCTTGACTTGCCATAAACTAGTATCCGAGTTCCTGTGATGGGACCCTGCATCGATCAAGGTCAGTCTGCTGCATGCTTTATATGTCTCTCTAGCCTGTTGTATAGTCGGAAGAACCTAAAAAGGGAGATGTCCTCTGGTATTGATCTCCAAAGTATTGCACTTCTGCAGTGTAGGCCTCTGTCTGCTTCTGTTTGCGCTCTACATCTGTTATAAGATTTCTAAGAGAACTGTGATAGGTGACGAGCCTTGGGCTATTCTGGATCCCGAGATTTCTGGGTAGAGTAATGGGCACTGTGCTTTCCACTGTCCAGGAATACGATACTCTGGCGTAGAGTAATAGGCCACTGTGCATGCCACTACCCAGACTATCTTTTGGCTGACTAGCTATCAGACAAAGATGGAGGCTTTTGGATCCAAAGTGTGGTTACCCCCATATGAGTTTATTAGAAGATCTGAAGGAACAGATGTAACCAAACAGAGCAGAAAACGGACCAGGATAGATTCCTGATGGCGTCTATTTGAATGGACCCTTTTGGTAGAGTTTAGACAAGAAAATGGGGGGGGGGTTCATTTGAGAAAAGGACTACAGAAGAAGTATACATGCTTTGGTAGAACTTAGCAAGAAGGTGGAGGAGGAGACAAGGCGGGGAACTAAGATTTCAGCTATAAGTGATTGATTGCAGCCATGCTGTCAGGAATAACATTTGTTTTGTCTTTGCTGCTCCAGAAGTGTCACATGATTCTACAGTGACAGGTGGTCAAGGTAATTAGAGAAGGAAACCACCACTACAGTCTATGGATACACGTCACACACAGACAGCTCCACTACCTACATGTCACACACAGACGGCTCTACTACATACATGTCATGCTTAGACAGCTCTGCTACATACTCCTCACACACAGACGGTTCCGCTACGTGCACATGACACACAGATGACTTTGCTACATACACGTCACACACAGATGGCACTGCTACATACACATCACATACAGATGACTTCGTTACATACACATCACACAGACTGCTCCGCTACATACACATCACCAGTGGTGAACCTAGCCTCTCTGCTGCCTGAGGCGGATGATCGAAAGACAGGTGATGTTCATCTTTTGATCGTCAGCCAAAGACAGCAGGGGGGGACGTCATTACAATAAATACAATGCAGTAATACTCACAGGAGACGTCTCCCCACATTTCCAGTCTCTTCCCTTTGGACCGTCATGACCACTTCTTTCAGCTGTGACTTGACTCTGTAAAGTTTTTTTTTTTTTTTTTTAAATATGGAACGCTTCACGAATTTGCGTGTCATCCTTGCGCAGGGGCCATGCTAATCTTCTCTGTATCGTTCCAATTTTAGTATATGTGCTGCCGAAGTGAGCACGTTGACTCTGTAAAGTTTGAAACAGACATCTTTGACTCCTCAATTCTCCACAGCGGCCCCTGCAGCCTATATTATGCCCCACAGTGGCACAATAGAGGTTGCAGGGGGGCTGCTGTGGGGCATAATAGAGGTTACGGGGCCACAGTGGACCCTCCAAGCTCTATTATGCCCCACAGTTCCACACCCATGAACTATTATTATATTCAGGGGTCAGACCCCCGAGTATAATAATTGGAGCCCCAGGGAAGATGAGGGAACATAATAAACACTGTTACTCACCTCTCCGGGACCCGATGTTAAAGAGGACCTTTCATGGGTTTGGGCAAAGGCAGTTCTATATACTGCTGGAAAGCTGACAGAGCGCTGAATTCAGCGCACTGTCGGCTTTCCTGATCTGTGCCCCGGGTGAAGAGCTATTGGTGCCAGTACCGTAACTCTTCACAATCAGAAGGGCGTTCCTGACAGTCTGTCAGGAACGTCCTTCTTCCCAGCAGCGCCTATAGTTCTGTGCGAGCCCCCTCCCTCTGCTCACAGTACTCGTCCATAGAAGAGCACTATCAGGAGGGGAGGGAGCGTTCCTCCCCGCTCACACAGTACAACGATATAGGCGCTGCTGGGAAGAAGGACATTCCTGACAGACTGTCAGGCATTCCCTTCTGACTGTAAAGAGCTACGGTACCGGCACCAATAGCTCTTCACCCGGGTCAGCTTTCCAGCGGTATATAAAACTGCCTGTGCCCAAACCCATGAAAGGTCCTCTATAATGCTAGCAGGCTTTGGGCCTCTATGGTAATGCCTAGACATCACGTGGTCTGGGATATTATCATATAGGCCCAAAGCCTGCCCTAGCAGTACCATACAGGCCAAAGCCTGTGTTAGCAGTAACAGTCTATTACTACTAGCACAGGCTTCGGGCCTATATGGTACTGCTAGGGCAGGCTTTGGGCCTATATGGTAATATTCCAGACCACGTGACGTCTGGGCATTACCATATAGGCCCGAAGCCTGCTAGGAGTAACATCGGGTCCCGGAGAGGTAAGTAACATTGTTTATTATGTTCCCTCACCTCCCCTGGGGCTCCGATTATTATACTCGGAGGTCTGAAAAGACCCCCGGGTATAATAATGGCGGTAGTGGGATCGCGGCCTGCCCAGGCCTACTCACTGCCGGCCTCCGCGGCCTATAGTACAAGGGGAAGCGGGGGCGGCAGTGAGCAGGTCTGGGGAGGTAGGTAAATAGGCCGCTACCTAATGGAGATACTCCAGCAGGTAGCGGCCTATTATAAAACAAAAAAAGAAGTTTTTATACTTACCGATCTTGTTGTTGCTCCCGCCGCCTCCGCGATCCTCTTCTCATGCAGGCTGACGTCTGCGTAGGCGGCGTCACTAGGCCGCCTACGCACGCTGATACGTACTCAGACGTCATCACGTGATGACGCCACCCACGCTGATACCTAGACGTCTGAGTACGTATCAGCGTGCGTAAGCGGCCTAGTGACGCCGCCTACGCAGATACGTAGACGTCTGAACCAGCGCAGAGAGAAGCAGCTCTCCTGCGCTGGTTCAAAGTAAAAAAAAAAAAAAAAGTAGCCCGTGCGCCACCCCCCTCCCGTGCACCTCATTAGAGGTGCGGTGCTGCACATCACACACATACGACTTCACAACATACACGTCACACACACAGCTCTGCTACATATAGGTCACACACACACACAGCTCAGCTACAAACACATCACACACAGATGACTCCGCTACATACATGTCACACACACAGCTCTGCTACATAAAGGTCATACACAGACAGCTCTGCTACATACAGGTCACTCACAGACAGTCCCGCTACATACACATTACACACAGACGGCTCTGCTACAAACATGTCATGCACAGCTCTGCTATATACAAGTCACACAGAGACAGCTCTGCTACATACATATTACCCGCACAGCTTAACTACATACCCATCACACACAGACAACTCCGCTACATACAGGTCACACACAGACGGCTTCGCTACATACACGTCACACACACAAACACACTGCTCCACTACATACACATCACCTAGACAGCTCTGCTACATACACATCATACACAGACCGTTCCACATCATATAGGTCACACACAGACGTCTCCACTACATACACGTCACACACAGACAGCTTTACTACATACACGTCACACACAGACTACTTCGCTACATACAGGTCAAGACAGACTGCTGGGACCTATAACACACGTTACACGTTACGAATAAAAAAACGTTACAGTGTGAAACAAGATGGATTTTCAGGTTAAAAACGGAGGCCCCTCGGGGGCTAAATGAACAACTGAACTTTAGTTGTTTTATCTAATCATAAATGCGAAAGGGGAGGGATGTTTAGATACACATGCTCTTAACCATCAATTTATTAGCCTCGGAAAAAAGGTGTTTCTGTAGAATAAAAATTAACTGTAATGAACTAGCCAAGAATGCTCTAGGAGCAATGTAGTTGCAGCTCTAGCTGTATATGTGACCCCTTTAAGAACACCCATCTAGGTCCTTTTTTAAAAAGAGATGGGAGGGTGAGGAAGGGGTTAACAGTATGCAGTATGTCCTGGGTAGTTAGGAGATGTGACAGAGGAGCCCCCACTGCTAGGTTACTGTGAGTGGGGGAGAGATCCATGGATGAGGGGCGTGGCTAAGGTATTGCCAGCCCCTGGCCCTCTCTGCTGAGACAGAGCTGCTGAGTTTAGACATGTGAGTGCCGGCCGTCACTGTACAGCGAGCTGTGTAGTGTGCACGTGAGAATCTCCTAGGAGACGCCTGACGCTGAATGCGTTTACAGAGAAGGGGAAGGTGGATGACGTGGTCCCATGTTACGTCATCACCAGGCGCGGAAAGGGCGCGAAATCTCCGGACAGTTTGCATGGGAATGGACTTGGTGACAGAAGAAAAGGTGGAGCTTGGATGGCTTTAAAAAGAAACCAGGTATCGTTCCTCATTTGCTATCATAGTCATCATTGGTAGTCATGCTAGTTAGCACTGTCTAGCTAAGTTACACTAGTCTCACCACTGTGGGCAGGCATATCACTTGGATAATTTAGTGTTTTTGAAAATCCCCTGATGATTGGCGCAATACGGTGCCAGGAAACGCGTAGGGATATATACTATATTATACCAGGCAACTGTAAGGGACAGCTGTGGACTGCCCTTGTCAGGGCGGGAGTTACGGGGAATTGAGGTATAAAAAACAAAAAAAAAACTTTGCAAGTCTTCAGTAGGTGATACCTTTTTTAATGGCTAACTCATAATGATGACAGAATATGACGTTTCGAAGCTTTCCTCTGAGCTTCTTCTTCAGATATAACTAAAAGACACCTTCTAGAGGCTGCATATTTATGTACAACAGGACACAGGGGTAGGATTACAGGAGGGAGGGGGGAAGAGGCTTATTACTATATACTTATAACAACAAACAATCAATTGCCAGATCCCTCAGTTCTTATCTTAATGGCTGTCTTAATGATGTGTATAAAAAGACATAAACCCACGTGAGATGTTCATCCCATTGTCCAACGTCTGGAATAGGGTCATGGCCTTGTACTCATAAATCAGTCGCTGTTTCCTTGATTTAAAGTTCCCTTTTAAGATCAAGATTTTCATGTCATTGGTGATATTATGATCTTCCTGGCAAAAATGACTTGGCACGGGAAGATCCATGTGGACAGAAGAGGTGCAAAACCTGCCCGCACATACTGACCACTGACAAGATAGAGATACCAAACTCTAACAGGGAATATCAAATCCCAGGTACGTTCACCTGTAACACACCTAATGTAGTGTATTTGATCATTTGCACCAAATGTTCCACTGAAAATCTGTATGTTGGAGAGACTGGTCAGAAACTCCGAATGAGAATTAATTCACATCGCCATACAATCAAACAACAGAGAACTGATCTTCCCGTGCCAAGTCATTTTTGCCAGGAAGATCATAATATCACCAATGACATGAAAATCTTGATCTTAAAAGGGAACTTTAAATCAAGGAAACAGCGACTGATTTATGAGTACAAGGCCATGACCCTATTCCAGACGTTGGACAATGGGATGAACATCTCACGTGGGTTTATGTCTTTTTATACACATCATTAAGACAGCCATTAAGATAAGAACTGAGGGATCTGGCAATTGATTGTTTGTTGTTATAAGTATATAGTAATAAGCCTCTTCCCCCCTCCCTCCTGTAATCCTATCCCTATGTGTCCTGTTGTACATAAATATGCAGCCTCTAGAAAGTGTCTTTTAGTTATATCTGAAGAAGAAGCTCAGAGGAAAGCTTCGAAACGTCATATTCTGTCATCATTATGAGTTAGCCATTAAAAAAGGTATCACCTACTGAAGACTTGCAAAGTTTTTTTTTTGTTTTTTATATTTTATAACCACTGGCTAACACGGTACCAAAACAAACATTTTCCTTTTACCAAATGGGGAATTGAGGGTCATTGTGAGACTATGTATAGGGAGGATTCCTGAATTAACCCTTTGTCCACAGTACTCCTGCCGGCGACTAGACCTGGTAAGACCGTTTCTATTTATTACATCTGATAGACGGTTGGGCTTTGCTACATGGGTGAGGAAAGAATAATACTCATGTGCTGAGTCTGAAAGCTTGACTATCTGTTGTCCTTACACAAGGATATTTTATAAGGGATCAAGGTATATTTTATATAGGAAGGAATAAATAAATGTTATGTTTTAATATTGGGCATCAGTGCTTTTGCTTATGACCTATAACACTCCTAAAGCCATGAATAAGTAAGGCCAACCCCTAAACCCCAAATAACACGGACACTGTTATATTTTGGTTAGTGGGATTGGCCACAGCTTTATTTAAATTAATCTTAACACAATTGAGAGTAAATATTTAACCGAATTTCACCGAACAAACAATAATGCATTTCCTCCATGTCCCTGTTGACTCTGATCTTCATTGTTATGGCAACTGTTGACCACAGCTGACATGTAGACCACTTGTGTTCCTTCCGGGGACATGGATCATACACCCACTTGCTGTGACAACTGCAAAAAAGAAGACAAACAACAGAAAAAGAAAAGACACACACAAAACCAACAACATAGAAAAACCGTAGGGGCAGGGTGGGCGGGAGTACTTTCAGCCTAATCCTAGACTAAAGGTATGGGGCCCTGGCCACGTGCCCCTAAATATATAAACTACCAATTTTGATACATTTCTTAGTAACAGGGGCGGGCTTAGGTTTGAAAAAACAACTTTACCTGGCAACCGTGCAGCCAGACCTGGCCCAGCAGTCTTAGCCCTTTTCCCTATGCGGTGCAACGGTGCAATGAGGGCGACATGCTCTGCTACATACACGTCCCACACAGATGGCTCCGCTACATACACGTCACATACACACAGCTCTGCTACATCCATATCCAGACACAGAACTTCTCATCTAGCAGAGATCATGTGACTCCTCCCACATATATATATATATATATATATATATATATATATATATATATGGAGAGAGAGAGAGCGAGCTGTGACTGATCACATGACTCTGACATCATCACAGATCCTGTAACCACCCAGATACCACACGGCTGCTTAGCAGAAGGTTTGTAGTTATTTCTTTTATTAACCCCTTTAGGACCAAATACTTTTAGGACTTAAGGGGATTCTCCACTTTCTACTACTGATGACCTGTCCTTAGAATAGACTATAACTATTATTATCTCAGTGAGGTGAGACACCCCGGACCCCGCAGATCAGCTCTACTGAGGCCATGCAGAGGATCCGCGCTGCTCACTGGCTGTACATACTACAGCATTGTCTCATTGAAGCCTAGTAGTCAGCGCTGCAGTTCCGGCACTCACCACTGCAGTATTTATAGTCAGGGAGCAGCGCTAGGGCCCACCCCCAGAGCTGCGAAATAATTAATTTACATACTGACAGTAACCAAGATTTTAGGCGAACGGCAGCGCAGAGAAGACAACGAAGGGAAGGAGAAGAATAGCCTTTCTTAAGGCTATTCCGACGTGTTAGTTAGAAAAAAAAAGGTTTGAAAGATAGGATCCCTTTAAGGAAATTGGTCATCAAGGACTTGTAAAATTATATTTTGAAGTTGATGTAGAAGCGCACTGCGTACACGTCACACATCCAGCTCTGCTACATGCACGTCACACATCCAACTCTGCTACATACACGTCACATATCCAGCTCTGCTACATACATGTCACACACAGACATCTCCGCTACATACACGTCACACACAGAGATCTCTGCTACATACACGTCACACACAGACAGTTCCACTACATACACATTACACACAGACAGTTCCACTACATACATATCACACACAGACAGCTCTGCTACATACACGTCACACACAGACAACTTCATTACATACACATCATACACAGACAGCTTTGCTAGATATAGGTCACACACAGACAGCTCAACTGCATACACTTCACACACAGACGCCTCTGTTACATACACGTCACACACAAACGGCTCCAGTACATACACGTCACACGCAGACAGCTTCGCTACATACACATGATACACAGTCGGCACCGCTACTTAGAGGTCATACACAGACGGTTCTGCTACATACACGTCACACACAGACGGCTTCACAATATACTTGTCACACACAGACGGCTTCGCTACATAAACGACATACACAGACAGCTCCGCTACGTACATATTACCCAAACAGCTCCACTACATACACATCACACACACAGGGCCGCCATCAGGAATTTTGGGGCCCCATACAGCCTAAGTGTCTGCCCCCCCCCCCCCCCATTTTAAAACTACTTTATTTTGCAACATACCCATTATGTATTATATTACCCTTTATTTAGCAGCATTACAAGGCTTAATCAGATTCTATTTGCAGGTACAATCTGCTACGTGTGACAGCGCCTATAGAGAGCCAACACCATTTATAAGAGCCTCCTAATAAATCCTCAGGGCTTATTCACATTGCGTTTTTGGCCTCCCTTGCCGGGATACGTTGGTAACCAGTCAGAATCAGCTGTCAACTTATCCCGGCACGTAGAACTGGCCATTAAAAAAAAGGGGGGCCTGCAGTTCTCCGTGCAGGGATAAGTGGGGAGCTGATTCTGACTGGTTACCAACGTATCCCAGCAAGGGAGGCCAAAAACGCAATGTGAACACTCCTTTAAAGTGAAAGTCCCACCCCCAAACAGGCTGCTATGCTAGTAACATAGCCTACATCATTATTAATACAAAGCACACGTACCTTTGGAGGTATTGTGTGCCTTGTAGTTCTCCAGCTAAAAACTTATATATTATATATTATTGCCCCAGTTCCCTCTCCGCAGTGCCACACACCCGATGCCCCAATCAATTCTAACATCTTTCCATTGCCCCCTGTACCCATACCTCCCAACTTTTGAAGAACTGAAAGAGGGACAAAATGTGCGGCGCACTCTGTGTGCCGCGGCAAATTTAGCCCCGTCCACTTTTATGTTGACTCCGCCCATTCTCATTCATTTTTCATGTGCCCGCACACAGTATAATCCTCCTACAGTCACCCATAAATTATATGTCCCCCCTCTATCTCTCCCCCAGCTTCATATACACCCTTCATCTACCCCCAGTTTCATGTCCCCCCTCCATCTCTGCCCCCAGATTCATGTCCCCCCCCATCTCTGCCCCCAGATAAATGTCCCCACATCTCTGCCCCCAGATTCATGTCCACTCCATCTCTGCCCCCAGATTCATGTCCCCCATCTCTGCCCCCAGATTCATCTCCCCTCCATCTCTGCCCCCAGATTCATCTCCCCTCCATCTCTGCCCCCAGATTCATGTCCCCATCTCTGCCCCCAGATTCAGGTCTCCACATCTCTGCCCCCAGATTCATGTCCCCCATCTCTGCCCCCAGTGTAATGCCATCCTCTCCATCTCTGCCCCCAGATTCATGTCCCCCATCTCTTCCCCCAGTGCCATGCCATCCTCTCCATCTCTGCCCCCAGTGTCATGTCCCCTCCATCTCTGCCCCCAGTGTCATGCCGTCCTCTCCATCTCTGCCCCCAGTGTCATGCCGTCCTCTCCATCTCTGCCCCCAGTGTCATGCCGTCCTCTCCATCTCTGCCCCCAGTGTCATGCCGCCCTCTCCATCTCTGCCTCCAGTGTCATGCCGTCCTCTCCATCTCTGCCCCCAGTGTCATGCCGTCCTCTCCATCTCTGCCCCCAGATTCATGTCCCCCATCTCTACTCCAGTGTCATGCCATCCTCTCCATCTCTGCCCCCAGTGTCATGCCATCCTCTCCATCTCTGCCCCCAGATTCATGTACCCCATCTCTGCCCCCAGGGTCATGCCATCCTCTCCATCTCTGCCCCCAGTGTCATGCCGTCCTCTCCATCTCTGCCCCCAGATTCATGTCCCCCATCTCTGCCCCCAGTGTCATGCCATCCTCTCCATCTCTGCCCCCAGTGTCATGCCATCCTCTCCATCTCTGCCCCCAGATTCATGTACCCCATCTCTGCCCCCAGTGTCATGCCATCCTCTCCATCTCTGCCCCCAGTGTCATGCCGTTCTCTCCATCTCTGCCCCCAGATTCATGTCCCCCATTTCTGCCCCCAGTGTCATGCCATCCTCTCCATCTCTGCCCCCAGTGTCATGTCCCCTCCATCTCTGCCCCCAGATTCATGTCCCCCATCTCTGCCCCCAGTGTCATGCCATCCTCTCCATCTCTGCCCCCAGTGTCATGCCATCCTCTCCATCTCTGCCCCCAGATTCATGTACCCCATCTCTGCCCCCAGTGTCATGCCATCCTCTCCATCTCTGCCCCCAGTGTCATGCCGTTCTCTCCATCTCTGCCCCCAGATTCATGTCCCCCATTTCTGCCCCCAGTGTCATGCCATCCTCTCCATCTCTGCCCCCAGTGTCATGTCCCCTCCATCTCTGCCCCCAGTGTCATGCCGTCCTCTCCATCTCTGCCCCCAGTGTCATGCCGTCCTCTCCATCTCTGCCCCGTGTCATGCCGTCCTCTCCATCTCTGCTCCGAGTGTCATGCCGTCCTCTCCATCTCTGCCCCCAGTGTCATGCCGTCCTCTCCATCTCTGCCCCATGTCATGCCGTCCTCTCCATCTCTGCTCCCAGTGTCATGCCGTCCTCTCCATCTCTGCCCCCCAGTGTCATGCCGTCCTCTCCATCTCTGCCCCCAGTGTCATGCCGTCCTCCATCTCTGCCCCCAGTGTCATGCCGTCCTCTCCATCTCTGCCCCCAGTGTCATGCCATCCTCTGCATCTCTGCCCCCAGTGTCATGCCGTCCTCTCCTTCATCTGCCCCCAGTTTCACGTTCCACCTCAGTACACATTACTCTTACCTTCTTCCACGTTCACACGCTGCTGTCCAGGCGCCTCTCTCCCTCACTGGCGCACAGTTGTAGACGCGATGTGACGTGATCACATCGCGTTTACACAGTCAGTAGGCGGCGTTCAGCGGCGAAGAGAGGAGCTGACACAGGTCAGCTCCTCGCTTCACCGCTGCGCGCCTCTCTCGCTGACACATAGGAGCTGACACAGATCAGCTCCTCGCTTCAGCCACATATGTGTCAGCGAGAGAGGTGTGCAGTGGCGAAGCGAGGAGCTGTCCTGTGTCAGCTCCTCAGTTCAGCCGTATACCGTATAATGACTGCTGCGGGCGCCAGGGGTCGGCACACGGTGGCGGTCCAAAACCGGGCCCCCCCCCCATTTTTCAATTTGGCCGGGCCCCTGACGCCAGTAGCAGTAATACTGGCCTATCGGCGGCCCTGCACACACATACAGCTCTGCTACATACACGTCACACACAGACAGCTCCACAACATACTTGTCACTTACAGACGGCTCTACTAAATACATGTCACACACAGACTGCTCCGCTACATACACATCACATACAGACAATTTCGCTACATACACATCACACACAGACGGCTTCACTTCATACACAGCTCTGCTACATACACGTCACACACATACAGCTCTGCTACATACACATCACACAGCCCACTACATACTTGTCACACACAGACAGCACCACTACATGAAAACCAAATTTGAAAGATGTCCAGCAAATTTGGTTTTCATGTATCAGTATGTCTCAGTCCGGGCACTTTTGTCCGTGCATTCTGTGGATTCCTGCTATTCAAATGCTGCATAAAGTTGGCTGTGGATCTCTTGTTGCTTTTTTTTGGAGCTCCACCACATATTTGTCGCACACAGACAGCTCCACTACATACTTGTCACACACAGACGGCTCTGCTGCGAGCACATCACACACAGATGACTCCGCTACATACACATCACACACATCCTGCTCTGCTATATGTACATCACACAGAGACAACTTCACTACATACATATCACACACAGACAGTCCCGCTACATACACGTTAGACACAGATAGCTCGGCTACATACACGTCACACACAGCTCCGCTATATACACGTCACACACAGACGGATCCTCTACATACTCGTCATACAGAGACAGCTCTGCTACATACATATTACCCACACAGCTTAACTACATACCCATCACACACAGACGACTCCGCTACATACAGGTCACACACAGACAGCTTCGCTACATACATGTCACACACACACACACACACACACTGCTCCACTACATACACATCACCTAGACAGCTCCTCTACATACACATCACACATAGACAACTCTGCTACATACACGTCACACACAGACGGCTCCGCTACATACACGTCACACATAGACAACTCTGCTACATACACGTCACACACAGACGGCTCTGCTACATACACGTCATACACACACAGCTCTGCTACATCCGTATCCAGACACAGAACTTCTCATCTAGCAGAGATCATGTGACTCCTCCCACACACACACACACACACATATATAGCTGTGACTGATCACATGTCTCTGACATCATCACAGGTCCTGTAACCACACTGATACCACACGGCTGTTTAGCAGAAGGTTTGTAGTTATTTCTTTTATTAACCCCTTTAGGACCAGATACTTTTAGGACTTAAAGGGACTCTCCACTTTCTACGACTGATGACCTGTCCTTAGAATACACTATAACTATTATTATCTCAGTAAGGTGAGACACCCGGGACCCCGCAGATCAGCTCTATTGAGGCCGTGCAGAGGATCTGCGCTGCTCACTGGCTGTACATACTACAGCATTGTCTCATTGAAGCCTAGTAGTCAGCGCCGCAGTACCGGCACTCACCACTGCAGTATTTATAGTCAGGGAGCAGCGCTGGGGCCCGCCCCCAGAGCTGCGAAATAATTCATTTACATACCGACAGTAACCAAGATTTTAGGTGAACGGCAGCGCAGAGAAGACAATGAAGGGTAGGAGAAGAATAGCCTTTCTTAAGGCTATTCCGACGTGTTAGTTAGAAAAAAAAAGGGGTTTGAAAGATAGGATCCCTTTAAGGAAATTGGTCATCAAGGACTTGTAAAATTATATTTTGAAGTTGATGTAGAAGCGCACTGTGTACACGTCACACATCCAGCTCTGCTACATACACATCACACACAGACGGCTCCGCTACATACACATGATACACAGGCAGCTTCGCTACATACACGTGATACACAGTTGGCACCGCTACTTAAGGTCATACACAGAAGGCTCCTCTACATACACGTCGCACACAGACGGCTCCACTACATACACGTCACACACAGACGGCTCCACTACATACACGTCACACACAGACGGCTCCACTACATACACGCCACACACAGACGGCTCCACTACATACTTGTCACACACAGACGGCTCCGCTACACACTTCTCACACACAGACGGCTCCACTACGAGCACAACACACACAGATGACTCCGCTACATACACGTCACACACAGATGGCTCCGCTACATACACGTCACACACAGATGGCTCCACTACATATACGTCACACACAGACAACTCCGCTACATACACATCACATACAGACGATTTTGCTACATACACATCACACACAGACGGCTTCACTTCATACACGTCACACACAGCTCTGCTACATACATGTCACGCACAGACGGCTCCACTACATACACCTTATATAGAGACAGTTACGCTGCATACATATTACCCAAACAGCTCCACTACATACACGTCATACATCCAGCTCTCCTATATACACGTCACACATAGACAACTTCACTGCATACACATTACACACAGACAGCCCTGCTATATACACGTCACACACAGACAACTTCATTACATACACGTCACACACAGACGGCTCCACTACATACAAATCACACACAGACAGTTCCACTACATACACTTCCCACACAGACGGCTTTGCTACATACACTTCACACACAGACGGCACCACTACTTACAGGTCACACACAGACGGCTCCACTACAAACACGTCACACACAGATGGCTACGCTACATACACGTCACACACAGACGGCTACGCTACATACACGTCACACACAGACAGCTTCACTACATACACCTCACACAAAGACAGCTTCACTACATACACGTGATACACAGTTGGCACCGCTACTTACAGGTCACACACAGACGGCTTCACTACATAAACGTCATACACAGACAGCTCTGCTATATACTTGTCACACACAGACGGCTCCGCTACATACACATCACACACAGAAGACTTTGTTACATACACGTCACACACAGACAGTTTCGCTACATACATGTCATGGCTCCACTACATACACATCACACAAAGACAGTTCCACTACATACACTTCACACACAGATGGCACCGCTACATACACGTCACACACAGACAGCTTCGCTACATACACCACACACAAAGACAGCTTCACTACATACACGTGATACACAGTCGACACCGCTACTTACAGGTCACACACAGACGGCTTTGCTACATACACGACACACACAGACAACTCCGCTACATACATATTACCCAAACAGCTCCACTACATACACATCACACACATACAGCTCTGCTACATACACGTCACACACAGACAACTTCAATACATACACATCACACACAGACAGCTCTGCTATATACACGTCACACACAGACAGCTCCGCTACATACACGTCACACATAGACGGCTCCGCTGCATACAGGTCACATGCAGACGGCTTCACTACATACACGTCACACAAAAACAGCTCCACTATATACTTGTCACACACAGACAGCTCCGTTACATACAGGTCTCACGCAGACGGCTCCACTACATAGGCGTCACACACAGACGGCTCTACTACATACACGTCACACACAGACAGCTTCGCTACATACACCTCACACAAAGACAGCTTCACTACATACACGTGATACACAGTTGGCACCGCTACTTACAGGTCACACACAGACGGCTTCGCTACATAAACGTCATACACAGACAGCTCTGCTATATACTCATCACACACAGACAGCTCCGCTACATAGACATCACACACAGAAGACTTTGTTACATACACGTCACACACAGACAGTTTCGCTACATACATGTGATGGCTCCACTACATACACATCACACACAGACAGTTCCACTACATACACGTCCCACACAGACGGCACCGCTACATACATGTCGCACACAGACGGCACCGCTACATACACGTCACACACAGACGGCTCCGCTACATACACATGACATACAGACAATTTTGCTACATACACATCACACGCAGATGGCTTCACTTCATACACATCACACACAGCTCTGCTACATACACATCACACACAGATGGCTCCACTACATACACCTTATATAGAGACAGTTCCGCTGCATACATATTACCCAAACAGCTCCACTCCATACACGTCATACATCCAGCTCTCCTATATACATGTCACACATAGACAACTTCACTACATTCACATCACACACAGACGGCTCCACTACATACACATCACGCACAGACAGTTCCACTACATACACTTCCCACACAGACGGCACCGCTACATACATGTCACACACAGACGGCTCCGCTACATACACTTCACACACAGACGGCACCAGTACATACATGTCGCACACAGACGGCTCCACTACATACACGTCACACACAGACGGCTCTGCTACATACACGTCACACACAGATGGCTCTGCTACATACACGTCACACACAGACAGCTTCGATACATACACCACACACAAAGACAGCTTCACTACATACACGTGATACACAGTTGGCACCGCTACTTACAGGTCACACACAGACGGCTTTGCTACATACACGACACACATAGACAACTCCGCTACATACATATTACCCAAACAGCTCCACTACATACACATCACACACATACAGCTCTGCTACATACACGTCATACATCCAGCTCTGCTACATACATGTCACACACAGACAACTTCAATACATACACATCACACACAGACAGCTCTGCTATATACACGACATACACAGACAGCTCCGCTACATACAAGTCACACGCAGACGGCTTCACTACATACACGTCACACACAAACAGCTCCACTATATACTTGTCACACACAGACGGCTTCGCTACATACAAGTCACACACCGACAGCTCCGCTACATGCTTGTCACACACAGACGGCTCTACTACATACACGTCACACACAGACGGCTCCACTACATACACGTCACACACACAGACGGCTCCGCTACATACACGTCACACACAGACAGCTTCGCTACATACACCTCACACAAAGACAGCTTCACTACATACACGTGATACACAGTTGGCACCGCTACTTACAGGTCACACACAGACGGCTTCGCTACATAAACGTCATACACAGACAGCTCTTCTACATACACGTCACATATCCAACTGCGCAACATACACGTCACACACAGACAGCTCCGCTACATACTCGTCACACACACAGATGGCTCCGCTACATACACGTCACACACAGATGACTTTGTTACATACACGTCACACACAGACGGCTCCGCTACATATACATCATATACAGATGATTTTGCTACATACACATCACACACAGACGGCTTCACTTCATACACATCACACACAGCTCTGCTACATACACGTCACACACAGACAGCTTCGCTACATTCATATCACACTAAGACAACTTCACTACATACATGTGATACACAGTTGGCTACTTACAGATCACACACAGACGGCTTCGCTACATAGAGGTCACACGCAGACAGCTCCACTACATACACGTCACACACAGACAGCTCCGCTACATACACATGACATACAGACGATTTTGCTACACACACATTACACACAGACAGCTTCACTTCATACACGTCACACACAGCTGTGCTACATACACATCATATATCCAGCTCTGCTACATACACGTTACACACAGACAACTTCAATACATACACATCACACATAGACAGCTCTGCTATATACACGTCACACACAGACAGCTCCGCTACATACAGGTTACATGCAGATGGCTCCGCTATATACAGGTCACATGCAGACTGCTCCACTACATAAACGTCACACACAGACGGCTTCGCTACATACACGTCCCAAACCTAAACAGCTCCACTACATACACATCACACGCAGATGGCTCCGCTACATACAGGTCACACGCAGATGGCTCCGCTACATACAGGTCACACGCAGATGGCTCCGCTACATACAGGTCACACGCAGACGGCTCCACTATGTACACGTCACACACAGACAGCTCCACTACATACACGTCACACACAGACAGCTCCACTACATACACATCACACACAGACAGCTCCGCTACATACAGGTCACACGCAGATGGCTCCGCTACATACAGGTCACACGCAGACGGCTCCACTACGTACACGTCACACACAGACAGCTCCACTACATACACGTCACACACAGATAGCTCCACTACATACACATCACACACAGACAGCTCCGCTACATACAGGTCACACGCAGATGGCTCCGCTACATACAGGTCACACACAGACAGCTCCACTACATACACGTCACACACAGACAGCTCCACTACATACACATCACACACAGACAGCTCCGCTACATACAGGTCACACGCAGATGGCTCCACTACATACACGTCACACACAGACAGCTCCACTACATACACGTCACACACAGACAGCTCCACTACATACACGTCACACACAGACAGCTCCACTACATACACATCACACACAGACAGCTCCGCTACATACAGGTCACACGCAGATGGCTCCGCTACATACAGGTCACACGCAGACGGCTCCACTACATACACGTCACACACAGACGACTCTGCTACATACACGTCACACACAGACAGCTTCGCTACATACACCACACACAAAGACAGCTTCACTACATACACGTGATACACAGTTGGCACCGCTACTTACAGGTCACACACAGACGGCTTCGCTACATAAACATCATACAAAGACGGCTCCGCTACATACACGTCACACACAGACAGCTCCGCTACATACACGTCACACACAGACGGCTCCGCTACATACTTGTCACACACAGACGGCTCTACTACGTACACATCACACACAGACAGCTCCGCTACATACATGTCACACACAGATGACTTTGTTACATACACGTCACACACAGACGGCTCCGCTACATACACATCACATACAGACGATTTTGCTACATACACATCACACAAAGACGGCTTCACTTCATACACGTCACACACAGCTCTGCTACATACACGTCACACACAGACGGCTCCACTACATACACCTTATATAGAGACAGTTCCGCTGCATACATATTACCCAAACAGCTCCACTACATACTCGTCATACATCCAGGTCCCCTATATCCACGTCACACATAGACAACTTCACTGCATACACATCACACACAGACGTCTCCACTACATACACATCACACACAGACGGCACCGCTACTTACACGTCACACAGAGACAGCTCTGCTACATACATGTCACACACAGACAGCTTCGCTACATACATGTCATGGCTCCACTACATACACATCACGCACAGACAGTTCCACTACATACACTTCCCACACAGACGGCACCGCTACATACATGTCGCACACAGACGGCTTCGCTACTTACAGGTCACACACAGACGGCTCTGCTACATACACGTCAAACACAGACAGCTCCGCTACATAAATGTCACACTAAGACAGCTTCACTACATACACGTGATACACAGTCGGCAGCGCTACTTATAGGTCACACGCAGACGGCTTCGCTATATACACATCACACACAGACAGCTCCGCTACATACACGTCACACACAGACGACTCTGCTACATACTTGTCACACACAGACGGCTCTACTACATACACGTCACACACAGACAGCTACGCTACATACACATCACATACAGACGATTTTGCTATGTACACATCACACACAGATGGCTTCACTTCATACACGTCACACACAGCTCTGCTACATACACGTCACACACAGATAGCTCCACTACATACACATTATATAGAGACAGTTCCGCTGCATACATATTTCCCAAACAGCTCCACTACATACACGTCACACACAGACAGCTCTGCTATATACACGTCACACATTGTGGTCGTAATCGACTATATCTTGGATCAATCAGTCAGTCCAAATTAATGAACATTACTAAATTGCTAATTATGACACTGACACTGAATTTCCGTATCAAAACCAGCCATGCTTAGCCCCCTCAGGTCAGCTTTGCACTGCTGAAGTTTATTGAAAAGCTCACACACTTATACAACAAAGAAAGGAGGGGTTAATGCATCCTTTGGCATTCCAAGCTTTCACATTGTCATACACTTTTATCATCTCAATATCAGTCCCAGGTCTCATTGTCTAAATCCACAGCCTCGTTTATCATTCCCTTTAGACACGGGGTTACGCAGATTGATATCACTAACAGAATCAGTCTGTACATTGCATATAACATAACAGGAATATAAGTGCAGATTCATCCAACAGTCTTTGAAATTTCTCCTCTCAGGATCTCATATATCTCTTTATCTCCATCCAATCTTTGGGTTTCAGTTTATAAATTTTTTCCACTGACTCAGACTCTGGAGGGAAAAGGGAAAAACTCAAGAATATACATTAATCATATGTTTTTGACAATTCATCACATAGTAAATCAGCACATCAGACTACTTCTGGAACAATTTTGAAAATACAACCCAAATCTAAGGCTAAATGCCAATTTTCCTGTCTAGAATATACCTTACAGATGGGCTGACCGGCACACGGTGTAGTTGAGCAGAACTGGCTCAGCACTGCTAAGTCTCTGCATTCGCATAGGAATGCATTGGCCAGCCTTCGGCCAATCAGCGCTGGCTCTGCCGGAGGAGGCGGAGTCTAAGGTCGGACCTGAATGGAGACTGGTGTGGAGCGATCTTAGACTCCGCCTCCTCCAGCAGAGTCAGCGCTGATTGGTCGAATTCCGTACTCTGGCCAATCAGCGCTGTCCAATGCATTCCTATGGGGAAAAGTTAGCTTGCGAAAATCGCAAGCTAACAGGGATTTCCATGAAATAAAGTGACTTTTATGCCCCCAGACATGCTTCCCCTGCTGTCCCAGTGTCATTCCAGAGTGTTGGTATCATTTCCTGGGGTGTCATAGTGGACTTGGTGACCCTCCAGACACGGATTTGGGTTTCCCCCTTAACGAGTATATGTTCCCCATAGACTATAATGGGGTTCGAAACCCGTTCGAACCTCGAACATTTTCGTGTTCGCTCATCTCTATTATTAATGTGGCCGAGGAAATGATTATTTATAAGGGGGGGCGGTTATTTGTAAGTTATTTATAAGGGGGCGGTGGGGTAGATTTTGGCACGGGGAGCCGTGTCACTCTCTGGTCAAATCCCACCTGCCACGACTGTCGCGGACGCGTCTCTCCCCCCAGAGTCGGCTCAAATGAATGGGCCGACTCCGGAGGTTGCTGCCACCTGAAGAAAGGGCCTGAAGAAGCCTGGCGGTCTTCATGGACCACCATTGTGAGGGGGAGGATTATGATGTGGATTACTTGCCATAATCCGCCCCTTCTGTGCCCGTGTGAACGGGCCCTTAGGGGAAACTATTCCTGATGGGGGGAGTATTATTTATAAGAACAAACTATTATTAGTAAGGGTGAACTATTATTCATAAGCAGGAACTATTATTTATAAAGGGGCGCTATAATAACTCATAAGGTGGTACAAAGGTGCTAATTTCTATTGCATATATTTCTATTACATACCGATGTCCTGTCCTGTGGATAGATTATATACTGACATACCAATGTCCTGTGGATAGATTATATACTGACATACCAATGAGCTGTCCTGTGGTTAGATTATATACTGACATCCTGATGAGCCTTCCTGTGGACAACATAAAGCTGATGTAGCAGAGCTGGATTTGAGTCATTTTGCAAATAAACTCTAGGTCTGTGTTTACATACAGAGGTAATGGACTCCTCCCTATCTCAGCCTTTATCAGCCAAATTCAATTAAACCGACTGATAACTAGAAGAGCAGAGAGATAAACGGCTCAGATATAGAAGCATGGAGCACTCACATCCCCCTCTCCTATCTGAGAGCAGGAGCTCTGTCACTTGTGTGGTGCAGAGACATAAACAGCTCAGAAATATAGGCTGCTCCCGAGCACTCAGCCCCTCCCCTCTCCCTGAGAGCAGGGAGCTATGTCACTTGTAGACCAAGGAGATAAGCTCATCACCAGGCTATGGAAACAAGTGTAAACAATGGTTATCGAAATGCAGTGTAAAGAATGAAGTGAATAAATTAAGATAGCAGCCAAACAAAGCAGTTTTAATAAAGCAATGTATTTAGGAAAAGTCTTAAATCCACATAAACTAGCAGTATAGATAAGATCCTTGAGATGGGAGAACCCCTTTAATAGCCCTAATAGATCCTGAAATATGGGGTGCTAAAGTGCACCCCCCTCCTGTCTTAGGCAGCATCTGCTGACTGCAGAGACAATGATAACTCACAATTGTCTGCATAAGCTGTATGTGACCCCGGAGGGGGGTATCATGGACGTCCGTCGGCTTTCCCGTTATGTGCCCCAGGGCAAGAGATATTGGTGCCGTTACCCATCTCTGACAACTGTTAGAAGGGCGTTCCTGACAGTCTAGCTGGGCTGTGGGGACGCCCCCCTCGCTGTGACAGTACTCATCCGTAGCTCTGTAATAATAATAATAATAAATTTTATTTATATAGCGCCAACATATTCCGCAGCACTGTACAATTTGTAGGGTTCAAATACAGACAGATACATAACAAAGAACTCTGTACTAACAGAGGGGGCGCTAAGCTGTGAAGAACGCCTCACAGCATGGCTAGACTGTCAGGAACTCCCTTCTGACAGTGGGCAGAGATCATTGCCGTATAATGGAACCCATATCTCCAGCCCTGGGGCACATAATGGAAAAGCCAACAGTGCACTGAATGTTTTCTAGGCATTCTCTGTGACCTGTGCAGAGATCATTGTGTAAGGGGGTGGGGCTAAGATGTGACATCACATATACATAAATGATGTGATCATCAGTGTGCTGTAAGTGAGGTAACTGCTGCAAAGAACCCTATAGAAAACAGGAAGTCTCAGTGTATTGATAGTTGGATTAGTGTTCGGAGTCCGAACTGCAGGATTTTTATAGGATTTTTATTTTTTAATATAGATTACATGGTAAATGTGTAAAAATCTCACCAAAAATTATTTTAAAATATCTTTAACCTAAAACTTTATTTTAAAAAAATTGTGTATTTTGTGGAGACACGTTCCCACTCTTACTATTCCTAGACTTACCTCCTTATTAATCCTCTGCCCAGTGACCGATAGAGGATTAGAATAATGAACCAAAATGGGGCTCTGAAGCCTGAGCAAGGCCGGACATTATAAAAATAAATGGTAACCAGAGAAACTTTGTCACACATGTGGAGTCAGCCAGGTTGGGTGGCGGCCATCTTATATTCCAAAGCTCAACTGGATCAGAAGAATTGTGACATGTAAGGGGTTTACTCCTTTTTGTTT
The DNA here is from genome assembly GCF_031893055.1 of Leptodactylus fuscus. Taxonomy (NCBI): domain Eukaryota; kingdom Metazoa; phylum Chordata; class Amphibia; order Anura; family Leptodactylidae; genus Leptodactylus; species Leptodactylus fuscus. The sequence goes on along the minus strand of NC_134265.1, from coordinate 6,688,674 downwards.
TCTAACTGTTTGCTTGTTGTAGGTCACTGATATTCACTTTAATGTTCATTTCTGTATGCTCTATGGATCCATTGCCATTTAATGTTTTTTGCCATCTGTTGTAAAGACTTATTCATGGATGGCTTGGATACCTTCTAACCCGAATCAGTAGGTGGTGGCAGTGTGTATCTGGGGGGCATGGACTGTGCTCAGTGTCATTCATTCTCTGTTGAATGAGTAAAGTGAAATAACCATTTACAGTCACACCCACAGTCCGTACATGACAGCGATACTATGTATTATATATTGTCTCATCTTCTCTCCATTCAGGTTCCTACAATATAGAATCCTCTCAGTATCTTCTATATAAGAGAATATTCCTGATTGATCCATCAAGGATGGAAAGAGACAGGAACAAGATGGCGGAAAGTCTATTAAATCTCACCCTAGAGATCATCTACCAGCTTACTGGAGAGGTGAGAGATTCTGATGATGTCATCATGACATCATTCTTATCTATAGTAATAACAGATGATATGACTGGAGAGGTGATGGACTCTGGACATGTATGTAGTGAGATTTATTAATGTGTCTCCCATAACCAGGATTACACAGTAGTGAAGAAGACCTCTAGTGGGCGCTGTCAGGCTCCTGTGTATGATGGATATGGAGGAACCCTGAGCCTAATCCTGGAGCCTCCACCTCATCCCCTGATACAGGAGGAGATCAATGGACAGAAGATCCTAGAACTCACCAACAAGATGCTGGAGCTGCTGACTGGAGAGGTGACACTGCTGGGAATGCTGGGACATTATACAGTAACTGGAGGGGTCGGGGTGATGACTGTATCATTGTGTTGTCAGGTTCCTATAAGGTGTCAGGATGTCGCTGTCTATTTCTCCATGGAGGAGTGGGAGTATTTAGAAGGACACAAGGATCTGTGCAAGGAGGTGATGATGGAGGACCAGCAGCCCCTCACATCAGCAGGTAATAGACATGACTATATACACATGGACTTCCATTATTTGTATGTACAGAATGAATTCAGTCCCTGTCTGTGTTTCCTACAGGTAGATCCAGTAAGAGGACAACACCGGAGAGATGTCCCAGTCCTCTTCTTCCACAGGATGATGATCAGGTAGATGGAGATATTCCCTATGATGTGTAGACGGGCTGTGAAGTCCTTGTGGTCAGTCTTGTATCCAGCAGTATTATATGGTTATATACATGGGCGGTGTCATTGAGCCGCCATCTAATATGTTTATCCGGCTTCTCACAGACCTGCAGCTACTGTCAGGACATCTTTCATCTTCATGCGGATTAATGATCTAGAACAGACCTGGGCAAAGCCCAGCCCCCGGGCCATATCCGGCCCTCTGACTGATTCAGTCCGGCCCGCACAGCTTGTCTAGGGTGGGGGTGTCTAGGGGGCGTGTCTTAGTGCCGGCAGGACAGTGCAGGAAGATGGAGACATGTGAGTGTGTGTCATAAGGTACTGGGGAATGTAAGATGCAAGGGGGAGTATGTGTCTGTCTATATGTGTCTGTGTGTCTCAGTAACCTAGGGGCAGAGATGGAACGGGAATGTTATACTAGGGCAGAGATGGCAGATGGAGGGGGGGACATGAAACTGGGGGAGTGATGGAGGGGGGACATGAAATGGTGAAAATGAAGGGAGATATGAAACTGAGGGAGACATGGAGGGGGGAACATGAAACTGGGGGTAGATGAAGAGGGCACTTAAACTGAGGGGACATTAAAATGGGGACAACTGGAGGGGGCATTAAACCATGGAGGTAGGTGGAGGGGGACCTGTCTGCCTCTAGTTGCCCCCAGTTTAATGTCACCCTCCAGCTACCCCTATGGTTTTAATGTCTGCTTCCAACTTCCTGATTTTAATGTCCCCCTCTAGTTGCCCCCAGTTTCATGTCCCGCTCCAGCTGTCAATTTATTGCCCCCCTCCAACTATCCCCACTGTTTAATGTCCCCCTCCAGCTGTCCCAGCTTCATGTCCCCTCTAGTTTCCACCAGTTTAAACTGGGGCACCAGGAGAGGGACTTAATACTGTGGGGCAGTTGGAAGGGAACATTACAATGTGGGGGCATATAATGTACGGGTGACTGTAGGAGGATTATACTTTGTGGGGGCACATGGAAAGATGATTGGGAATGGGCGGAGTCAACGTAGAAGTGGGTGGAGTTAAATTTGCCATGGCGCGGCCCTCTAACATAGTTTCAATTTCTTATGCGGCCCCATGGGAAAATTGCCCACCCCTGGTCTAGAACATTCTCTGTGACTTCCCCATTTGTGCGGTGACTTTTACATTATTTGTTTCCCAGATTTTCCATCAGGATAAAGATGTGAGTGACATGAATGCTATATCTATGAGAATAAAGGAAGAGCCCTATGTGAGTGGTGATGAGGAGTGTGAGGAGGACATTCCTACAGGGAACCGCCCAGGTGAGGAGTCACCACTATATAAAGCACAGAAGGGTCACTGATTTTATTCAGACATTGTTTAGACTATTTGTTGTTCCCCGATTCAGGTAAAATCATAATAATCCCAGAATATAAATGTGATACCGCTATAGGGGGTAATAAATGTAGTATAGAATAGAATGGACAGCAGGAATATGGACTGGACATCGATGTGAACGAGGCAAATTTCTTCCTCACCGGCTGTCAGTCCTCATGAAGGGAAAGAATTTACCAGAATTATATAGCAGATTATTTCAGGTAGCGGAAAAATAATCCTCCTGCTCGATCTTCAGGCAGATTCCACCTCAGAGCTCTATGGAAATAAATGGGAGGTGGAAAATCCCGCCTGACCAGTAAGGAATCTGATGGAGATTCGGGGGCTGATTTGGTAAAGCGGCAAAATTCTTCTGATTTTCCGAAGCATCTTCTACAAATGTCACTGTGTAAACCTCACCTTAGACCCCAATCACACTATGGAATCCGGACTAGAAAATCTGGTCTGTACATCAGTCACATTTCCCAGCCTGAACTCTGTCCACACACCAGGAGCTCCCAGAGAGATGGCAGGGAAGATTTATTACCTCCCCTGCTATCTCGATCGCTGTGTATACAGCGCTCAATGAGCACTGTATACACAGCTATGGACGCTGCCAGTGGCGTAACTAGGAATGGCGGGGCCCCGTGGCGAACTTTTGACATGGGGCCCCCCCCAACCGACACAACGCCAAAGACCTCGACCGACTCCCTCCTCCGCACTCTATTATGTCCCTTAGTATGCCCTGCACACTGTATTATGTCCATTAGTGGCCCCTGCACACAGTATTATGTTCATTAGTGGCCCCTGCACACAGTATTATCCCCCATAGTGGCCCCTTCACACTGTATTATACCCCATAGTGGCCTCTGCATACAGTATTATGTCCCTTAGTGGCCCCTGCACACAGTATTATACCCAATAGTGGCCCCTGCACACAATATTATCCCCCATAGTGGCCCCTGCACACAGTATTATGTCCAGGATCGGCAAGTAAATAGGGCCCGTAACGGCCAATTTAAAAAAAAAAAAAAAAAACGCAGCGGTAGCGGCTGTCACTGGGCCCCCTAATGGCCCAGGCCCTGTGGCAGCCGCCTCCGCTGCCTCTATGGTAGTTATGCCCCTGGATGCTGCCATAATTCATCTGCCCTCTGACCCGGTGGACACGTGATCCGCTGGGAGCAGAGTCTTGCAAAAGCTGCTGGGTCCTACAGGACCCAAGATCAGCTCAGTAAGCTGTGTATACAGCGTGCAGGAGGCTGTATTTCTCCTGCAACTGGGGTAAAATGTAGCAGCCCCAGTTATAGGAGAAATCAGCCTCAAGTACAAAAAAATAAGTGATCAGATGTCCCCAAAGGTCTCTTATCACCTTATGGGGACACAATCTGGAAAAAATATAAAATAGAAATATAATAAAAAAGTTTAAAAATAATGTAAATAAAAGAATAATAAAAAATAAATAAATAATACGTTAATAAAACGCCGTTATTAAAGGTTATAGCCCTACCCCCGACGACACCATACAAAATAAAAATTACCGTAACGGAGAGGAAAAACTATATTATAAAGTTTTTCAGTGACACTTTGTGTTATTAAATAAAAAAAATAAAATAAAGTGAAAACCAGACACAATTTCCCTCCTATTTTGTTTATATTTTCCTGGATATAAAAAAAATTATAACACATTTGAAAATAAAAATAACATAAAAATAAAGCCGTATGTGTCCCCGAAAAAAGACACAAAAATTAGCTGACTGAGATATACGAGAAAAATTTTACAGACCTCAAAACCGCACATACATAATAAACCTAAAATGTGTCTGGTCCTGGACCACAAATTGGCCTGGTACTGAAGTGGTTAAAGATATCTTTAACCTAAAACTTTATTTTAAAAAAATTGTGTATTTTGTGGAGACACGTTCCCACGCTTACTATTCCTAGACTTACCTCCTTATTAATCCTCTGCCCAGTGACCGATAGAGGATTAGAATAATGAACCAAAATGGGGCTCTGAAGCCTGAGCAAGGCCGGACATTATAAAAATAAATGGTAACCAGAGAAACTTTGTCACACCTGTGGAGTCAGCCAGGTTGGGTGGCGGCCATCTTATATTCCAAAGCTCAACTGGATCAGAAGAATTGTGACATGTAAGGGGTTTACTCCTTTTTGTTTTCTAACTGTTTGCTTGTTGTAGGTCACTGATATTCACTTTAATGTTCATTTCTGTATGCTCTATGGATCCATTGCCATTTAATGTTTTTTGCCATCTGTTATAAACACTTATTCATGGATGGCTTGGATACCTTCTAACCCGAATCAGTAGGTGGTGGCAGTGTGTATCTGGGGGGCATGGACTGTGCTCAGTGTCATTCATTCTCTGTTGAATGAGTAAAGTGAAATAACCATTTGCAGTCACACCCACAATCCGTACATGACAGCGATACTATGTATTATATATTGTCTCATCTTCTCTCCATTCAGGTTCCTACAATATAGAATCCTCTCAGTATCTTCTATATAAGAGAATATTCCTGATTGATCCATCAAGGATGGAAAGAGACAGGAACAAGATGGCGGAAAGTCTATTAAATCTCACCCTAGAGATCATCTACCAGCTTACAGGAGAGGTGAGAGATTCTGATGATGTCATCATGACATCATTCTTATCTCTAGTAATAACAGATGATATGACTGGAGAGGTGATGGACTCTGGACATGTATGTAGTGAGATTTATTAATGTGTCTCCCCATAACCAGGATTACACGGTAGTGAAGAAGACCTCTAGTGGGCGCTGTCAGGCTCCTGTGTATGATGGTTATGGAGGAACACTGAGCCCATTCCCGGGGCCTCCACCTCACCCCCTGATACTGGAGGAGATCAATGGACAGAAGATCCTAGAACTCACCCACAAGATGCTGGAGCTGCTGACTGGAGAGGTGACAGTGCTGGGAATGCTGGGACATTATACAGTAACTGGAGGGTCGGGGTGATGACTGTATCATTGTGTTGTCAGGTTCCTATAAGGTGTCAGGATGTCGCTGTCTATTTCTCCATGGAGGAGTGGGAGTATTTAGAAGGACACAAGGATCTGTACAAGGAGGTGATGATGGAGGACCAGCAGCCCCTCACATCAGCAGGTAATAGACATGACTATATACACATGGACTTCCATTATTTGTATGTACAGAATGAATTCAGTCCCTGTCTGTGTTTCCTACAGGTAGATCCAGTAAGAGGACAACACCGGAGAGATGTCCCAGTCCTCTTCTACCACAGGATGATGATCAGGTAGATGGAGATATTCCCTATGATGTGTAGACGGGCTGTGAAGTCCTTGTGGTCAGTCTTGTTGTATCCAGCAGTATTATATGGTTATATACATGGGCGGTGTCATTGAGCCGCCATCTAATATGTTTATCCGGCTTCTCACAGACCTGCAGCTACTGTCAGGACATCTTTCATCTTCATGCGGATTAATGATCTAGAACATTCTCTGTGACTTCCCCATTTGTCCGGTGACTTTTACATTATTTGTTTCACAGATTTTCCATCAGGATAAAGATGTGAGCGACATTAATGCTATATCTATGAGAATAAAGGAGGAGCCCTATGTGAGTGGTGATGAGGAGTGTGAGGAGGACATTCCTACAGGGACCCGCCCAGGTGAGGAGTCACCACTATATAAAGCACAGAAGGGTCACTGATTCTATTCAGACATTGTTTAGACTATTTGTTGTTCCCTGATTCAGGTAAAATACTAATAATACCTGAATATAAATGTGATACCGCTATAGGGGGTAATAAATGTAGTATAGAATAGAACGGACAGCAGGAATATGGACTTGACATCGATGTGAACGAGGCAAATTTCTTCCTCCCCGGCTGTCAGTCCTCGTGAAGGGAAAGAATTTACCAGAATTATATAGCAGATTATTTCAGGTAGCGGAAAAATAATCCTCCTGCTCGATCTTCAGGCAGATTCCACCTCAGAGCTCTATGGAAATAAATGGGAGGTGGAAAATCCGGCCTGGCCAGTAAGGAATCTGATGGAGATTCGGGGGCTGATTTGGTAAAGCGGAAAAATTCTTCTTCTGAATTCCTGAAGCAGCTTCTACAAATGTCACTGTGTAAACCTCACCTTAGACCCCAATCACACTATGGAATCCGGACTAGAAAATCTGGTCTGTACATCAGTCACATTTCCCAGCCTGAACTCTGTCCACACACCAGGACTCCCCGTAGCTTAGTGATCTATGACGCTAGGAGTCCCTGCTTCCTTGTGACTGCACAGACCCTACTACATACTGTATGGGACAGCAGATCCGCGGTGAGTTCAGGCTGGGAAATCCAGCAGATGTGGTTTGGATTCTATTGTGTGTATGGGGTGTAATACAGTAAGATTTATGGCATCCTACAGTATTATTCCACATAAGTGGCCATATTTAAGCAGCCATGGATTGTGTTCACCTCTACAGTGACCTAGAGCAGTGGTGGCGTCTCCTGCCCCGCTTCATTACTATTCACTATCACTGACCTCCATCTCAGCACAGTGAATACTAATGAAGTAGGCCGCACTGCCGTCGTTTGCTGCCTGTGCCACTGACTTCACTTCTTCACACGGTCTGAAGCGTCTCAGGCAGCGGCAGCTCAGTGGGGAATATTCTTATAAGGTTATGTTATTCAATAATAGTAATATCCATTATCTTCTTGTCAGATGACTGTACCAGGAGCTCAGAGGGACATCTGATATCTAAAGATTATAAAGCAGAAGATCATGGTATCACACAAGAGCCATATGAAGAACATGTCATTACACCAGATGTTACCTCAGCCATTCTGAAGAATGATCTTTCTCCTAATTCATCACAGTCTGTTAAGCAAAATGAAAACATCAGGAGGGGTGTTATAGATCAGAGAACTCACACAGGGGAGAAACCATATTCTTGTCCCGAATGTAGGAAATGTTTTGCTCAGAAATCAAATCTTGTTAAACATCAGAGACATCACACAGGGGCGAAGCCTTTTTCTTGCTCAGAATGTGGGAAATGTTTTGCTCAGAAAACTCTTCTTGTTGAACATCAAAGAACTCACACAGGGGAGAAGCCATATTTTTGCCCAGAATGTGGGCAATGTTTTCAAAAGAAATTTAATCTTGTTAGGCATCAGAGACTTCACACAAGACAGAAGTTTTGTTCATGCCCTCAGTGTGAGAAATGTTTTAATCACAAATCACATCTTGTTGAACATCAAAGAACTCACACAGGGATGAAGCCATTTCCATGCCCAGAATGTGGGAAATGTTTTACTTATCAATCCAATCTGATTATACATCAGCGAATTCACACGGGAGAGAAGCCATATTCATGCCCAGAATGTGAAAGATGTTTTAATCAAAAGAGACGGCTTGTTGAACATCAGCGAATTCACACAGGGGAGAAGCCATATTCATGTCCAGAATGTGGGAAATGTTTTACTCACAAATCAAGTCTCGTTACACATCAACAAACTCACACAGGAGAATTTTCATGCCCAGAATGTGCAAAATGTTTTACTCAAAAGGGACAGCTCGTTGAACATCAGAGAATTCACACAGGGGAGAAGCCATATTCATGCTCAGAATGTGAGAAATGTTTTAATCGCAAATCACATCTTGTTCAACATCAAAGAACTCACACAGGGGAGATGCCATTTTCATGCTCAGAATGTGGGAAATGTTTTAGGTTGAAATCATATCTTGTTACACATCAGATAAATCACACAGGAGAGAAGCCATATTCATGCTCAGAATGTGGGAAATGTTTTACTTTGAAATCATATCTTGTTACACATCAGAGAATTCACACAGGAGAGAAGCCATATTCATGCTCAGAATGTGGGAAATGTTTTACTTTGAAATCATATCTTGTTACACATCAGAGAATTCACACAGGAGAGAAGCCATATTCATGCTCAGAATGTGGGAAATGTTTTACTTTGAAATCATATCTTGTTGCTCATCAGAAACTTCACACAAGAGAGAAGTCGTATTCATGTCCAGAATGTGGGAAATGTTTTGCTCATAAATCAAGTCTTGTTGAACATCAGAGAACTCACACAGGAGAGAAGCCATTTTGATGCTCAGAATGTGGGAAATGTTTTGCTGAGAAATGTGATCTTGTTAAACAGCTGAGAAGCGGATTGTAAGTGGATTTTCAACCCGATGTTATTGACCCGTCTTGGTATTAACAAGGAACTTACATTCTCTGTATTTTAGGTTAAAATATTTTCTTTAGTTTAATTCCTTTTAAAGTTCTAATTAAGGCTGATCTCTAATTTGTTTGCTATTACATAACGGATTGAGGTTATCTTTATCTGAGATACCTATAATGGCACCTCAGTTACATTTGGATGTCGCTTCTTGGGACTGATTTTTCTGTAGTGTTTTTTTTTTTTTTTAGCATCATTAGGAGATCATGTATACTGCTCTAACAGAATATATCTATGTCTTATATCATACACCCACAGGCCCCTCTCTCAAGTCTCATAAAATGCCCTCCCCGCTCTATGCCATCTTTTTTGAGCTCATATAATGCTCCCCCATGTCCCCTCTTGCTCACACCTTTTCGCCTCTCCTTCTCAGTAACTTCCTCTTTCTCTCACCACACTTTCCTGTACAATGCAGAACATCTCCACCCACACAAGAGTCATGATGTCATCAGAGGTAGCCATCGCACTCTATTATGTCCTCCTTGTGGCCCCTTCACAGTATAATACATCCCCTGTTCCAATGAAGTTTGGATATTGTGTAAAACATAAAAACAGATTACATTGATTTACAAATCCTTTTCAATTTATATTCAATAGAATACACTACAAAGACAAGATTATTATTTTTATTGTTTATATAGCACCATTAATCCCATAGTGCTGTACATTATTATATTAATTCCATGGTGCTGTACATTATTATATTAATTCCATGGTGCTGTACATTATTATATTAATTTCATGGTGCTTTACATTTGGGGGTTACATACAATACACAAAATATACAGGTAGATATAATACTAACAATGACTGACTGGCGAGGGCTTACAATCTATGGGGGAAGGGGGTAGAGACAGAAGGAGAGGGGGAGACTGTACAGATGTCAGTGAGGTGATAGTGTTATTGGACGCTGTAGGCCTTCCTGAATGGGTGAGTCTTCAGGGCCTTCTTGAATCCTGTGGTTGTGGGGGTCAGTCTTATGTGTCTTGGTAGGGAGTGCCAGAGTATGGGGGATGCACGAGAGAAATCTTGGAGGCGGTTGTGTGAGGAGCGGATGAGAGAAGAGCGGAGTAGGAGGTCATTGGAGGATCTGAGGTTACTTGTGGGCAGGTAGCAGGAGATTAGGTCCGAGATATATGGAGGGGCCAGGTTGTGGATGGCTTTGTATGTTAGCGTTAGTAGCTTGAACTCAATTCGCTGGGCTATAGGTAGCCAGTGGAGGGATTGGCAGAGGGGAGCAGCCGATGAAGATCGGGGGAAGAGGTGAATTAAACGAGCAGCACAGTTTAAGAGATAAGATAAGATATTCCTTTAATAGTCCCACAATGGGGAAATTTCAGTGATACAGTTTCATAGATGGTACAGTAGTATATAACAAGAGAGAAAACACATACAAGCTCATGGCAGATGGAGAAATCCTAGGAATCATAGCAACTAAAAAGAAAGAAACACAGAAACACTGCAGGATCATTTAGTTCTGTGCAGATTGATGTTAATAATACAGCCGACTGTGGTTGGAGGACATGAGGAGGGGTCACAGCATGTAGATATATTCAAGCATGCTGTTATAACTCCGCTATTGAAAAAACCCTCCTGTGCTGCTAACTATCGACCCGTCTCTAACCTCCCCTTCATCTCTAAACTCTTGGAACGCCTGGTCTATTCTCGTTTAATCCGCTATCTCTCTGCTACCTCTCTTCTTGACCCCTTACAATCTGGTTTCCGCGCTCTGCACTCTACTGAAACGGCTCTCACAAAAGTCTCCAATGATCTCCTGACGGCTAAATCCAATGGCGATTTCTCTCTTATTCTTCTGGACCTCTCTGCAGCTTTTGACACTGTTGACCATCATCTCCTCCTCACTCTGCTCCGCTCAGTCGGCCTCAATGACACTGCGCTCTCCTGGTTCTCCTCTTATCTCTCAGACCGCACTTTCAGTGTAACATTTGCGGGCTCTGTTTCCTCCCCTCTTTCCCTTGCTGTTGGGGTTCCTCAGGGCTCGGTCCTCGGCCCCCTGCTCTTTTCTCTCTACACAGCCCCCATTGGACAAACCATCGCCAGATTTGGCTTCAGGTACCATCTTTATGCTGACAACACCCAATTATACACATCTTCCCATGACATCACCCCTGTACTCATACAGAACACCAGTGACTGTCTTTCTGCTGTCTCTAATATCATGTCCTCGCTCTATCTGACACTAAATCTCTCTAAGACTGAACTACTACTGTTTCCACCATCTAATAGATCTGTCCCTGATATATCCATTGCAGTCTCAGGCCTTACTATAACTCCTAGGCATCAGGCCCGCTGCCTCGGGGTCATGTTTGACGCAGACCTTTCTTTCACCCCTCATATTGAATCACTCGCACGTTCATGTCCCCTCCACCTCAAAAATATCTCCAGAATACGTCCTTTCCTTACCAGAGATACACTAAAGACACTTATTGTCTCTCTGATTCATTCTCGCCTTGACTACTGTAACTCCTTACTAATCGGTCTTCCCCTCACTAAACTCTCCCCTCTACAATCTATTCTGAATGCAGCGGCCAGGCTCATCTACCAGGCTAGACGCTACAGCGATGCCTCTGGTCTGTGCCAGTCGCTACATTGGCTGCCTATTCAATATAGAATAAAATATAAAGTTATCCCCCTCCCCCACAAGGCTCTCCATAATGCCGCACCTCCCTACATTTCCTCCCTCATCTCTGTCTACCGCCCAACCCGTGCTCTCCGCTCACTCAATGACCTAACACTTACATCCTCTATTATCAGAACCTCCCACGCTCGTATACAAGACTTCTCCCGATCTGCACCACTTCTCTGGAATGCTCTACCCCGGACAATCAGATTAACTCCCAATTTCTACAGTTTCAAACGCAAACTAAAGACGCATTTTTTCAGACAGGCCTATCACAATTCCTAATGCAAACCCTTCTTGATGCCTTTTCAGCCTAACATAGTTGTCCATGCTCTATCCACATGTTAAAGGACACTACTAGTGACGGCCCATAAAGCTTTGTTTGTGTAATGGCTGCAACCTCTATTACAAAATTGTCTGAACACTGTATAAGCAATGCCGTCCCTGCTACCTCTTGTGTCATCCGCTCTACCTCATAGATTGTAAGCTCTTGTGAGCAGGGCCCTCAGTCCCATTGTGTTAAATGACGTTCTTTGTTTTGTATCTGTCTGTATCTGAACCCTACAAATTGTACAGCGCTGCGGAATATGTTGGCGCTATATAAATAAAATGTATTATTATATTATTATTATTATTATTAGATATAACAAGCAGAAAATATTTTTTGCAGAGGTGGGGGACATAGGTAGCTATCATGATAACATGTGGTAGTTCCTTTGGTAGGTGGTGAGATCTCCTGCTCACAGCTGATAGTTCGGTATCTTGCATCAGCACTATTGTCCATTAACCACAAAAAAATGCCTCAAAATGTCCTTCATCACAAGCCCTCCTCCTCCTCCTTTCCACAGTGTTCTACTTCCCCAAAGAAGTCTGAAGCCATCCAGGTATACATGGTGCTGTTCTCTTGCCAAGCTTCCATAACTCCTGGGGTAGGTGGGTGATTGTAGGTTCCCAGGCTATAACAGAGTCCCACATGTCCACAGTAATAGAAAGAAATACCAGTCAGCTGTAGCATCTTCCCACATCAGCAATCGACTCCAGAAATCATCTCCTTGAAAGAAAAAGTCCACACTTCCTTGTAAGTTTCTCCTCCATGCCGCATGGTGTCCTTAGCTCCTGGGGGATGGTAACAGGCACATGTGTACACACAGGAAACCAGCTGAACCAGGTCTTGAGTCATTGTCCATGCTTTACAATAGAAACAAAAGGAACAAAATACTCCACAGGGTCTTCCATTCGATTTATAGTTGCTAATTCATAGTGCTAATTTGCTTGGTTACAGGATTTTTGAAGATACAGAGAAAAAGAGTGAGAAAGGAAAGATAAAGGTTGCTCCTAGCTTGGAGCTCTGTATCGAGGCAGCCACTAAGGGTGCCAGGAAGAGGTGGACTGGAGGGGGATGAGGGTGTTTGCTGGGAGTCCATGGAGAAGGGTGTTCTGTAGTCTAAGCGGGAGAATATGAGGGCTTGGACAAGCATCTTGGTAGTTTCAGAGGTGAGGAAGGAGCAGATTCGATGGATGTTCTTGAGCTGGAGGCGGCAGGAGGGGTTTAAACGTGTGACTTCAAGGATAGGTCAGAGTCCAGGGTTACCCCAAAACATCGGGCCTGTGAAACAGGGGTAATTGTGGTTCTGTTGACTTTGATAGATGGGTCAGGTGGAGGGGCCACATTGGGTGGGGTGAAAATGATGAACTCTGTTTCCTCCATGTTCAGTTTGAGAAAGCGGGAGGCGAGGAAGGAGGCTACGGCCGCTAAGCAATCTGGAACTCTGGCCAGCAGGGAGGTAATGTCTGGTCCAGAGATGTACAGTTAGGGCCGGAAATATTTGGACAGTGACACAAGTTTTGTTATTTTAGCTGTTTACTAAAACATGTTCAGAAATACAATTATATATATATATATATATATATAATATGGGCTGAAAGTGCACACTCCCAGCTGCAATATGAGAGTTTCCACATCCAAATCAGAGAAAGGGTTTAGGAATCATAGCTCTGTAATGAATAGCCTCCTCTTTTTCAAGGGACCAAAAGTAATTGGACAATGGACTCTAAGGGCTGCAATTAACTCTGAAGGTGTCTCCCTCGTAAACCTGTAATCAATGAAGTAGTTAAAAGGTCTGGGGTTGATTCGAGGTGTGTGGTGAAGCAGAACATCCTGAGGCTGAAAAAAAAGAAAAAATCCATCAGAGAGATAGCAGACATGCTTGGAGTAGCAAAATCAACAGTCGGGTACATTCTAAGAAAAAAGGAATTGACTGGTGAGCTTGGGAACTCAAAAAGGCCTGGGCGTCCACGGATGACAACAGTGGTGGATGATCGCCGCATACTTTCTTTGGTCAAGAAGAACCCGTTCACAACATCAACTGAAGTCCAGAACACTCTCAGTGAAGTAGGTATATCTGTCTCTAAGTCAACAGTAAAGAGAAGACTCCATGAAAGTAAATACAAAGGGTTCACATCTAGATGCAAACCCTTCATCAATTCCAAAAATAGACAGGCCAGAGTTAAATTTGCTGAAAAACACCTCAAGAAGCCAGCTCAGTTCTGGAAAAGTATTCTATGGACAGATGAGACAAAGATCAACCTGTACCAGAATGATGGGAAGAAAAAAGTTTGGAGAAGAAAGGGAACGGCACATGATCCAAGGCACACCGCATCCTCTGTAAAACATGGTGGAGGCAACGTGATGGCATGGGCATGCATGGCTTTCAATGGCACTGGGTCACTTGTGTTTATTGATGACATAACAGCAGACAAGAGTAGCCGGATGAATTCTGAAGTGTACCGGGATATACTTTCAGCCCAGATTCAGCCAAATGCTGCCAAGTTGATCAGACGGCGCTTCATAGTACAGATGGACAATGACCCCAAGCATACAGCCAAAGCTACCCAGGAGTTCATGAGTGCAAAAAAGTGGAACATTCTGCAATGGCCAAGTCAATCACCAGATCTTAACCCAATTGAGCATGCATTTCACTTGCTCAAATCCAGACTTAAGGCGGAAAGACCCACAAACAAGCAAGACCTGAAGGCTGCAGCTGTAAAGGCCTGGCAAAGCATTAAGAAGGAGGAAACCCAGTGTTTGGTGAGGTCTATGGGTTCCAGACTTACGGCAGTGATTGCCTCCAAAGGATTCGCAACAAAATATTGAAAATAAAAATATTTTGTTTGGGTTATGTTTATTTGTCCAATTACTTTTGAGCTCCTAAAATGTGGAGTGTTTGTAAAGAAATGTGTACAATTCCTACATTTTCTATCAGATATTTTTGTTCAACCCTTCAAATTAAACGTTACAATCTGCACTTGAATTCTGTTGTAGAGGTTTCATTTCAAAACCAATGTGGTGGCATGCAGAGCCCAACTCGCGAAAATTGTGTCACTGTCCAAATATTTCTGGCCCTAACTGTATATTTGGGTGTTCAAACAAATAAACTTTATGACCTTTTGCAAATATTCACTCATTTTGAATTTGATGCCTGCAACATGTTCCAAAAAAAGCTGGGATGGGCAACAGAAGACGGGGCTCAGGTCATGTTTACCGCTGTGTTACATCACCTTTCCTTTTAACAATAGTCAATAAGTGTTTAGGAACTGAGGACATGGATTGTTGGAGCTTTGTAGATGGAATTCTTTCCCATTCTTGCTTGATGTACCACTTCAGTTTCTCAACAGTCCGGGGTCTCCATTGTCGTATTTTGCGTTTCATAATGTGGCACACATTATCAATGGGAGAGAGGTCTGAACCGCAGGCAAGTCAGTCTAGTACCCGCACTCTTTTACTACGAAGCCACGCTGTTGTAACACGTGTAGAATGGGGCTTGGCATTGTCTTGCTGAAATAAGAAGGGACGTCCCTGAAAAATACGTCGCTTGGATGGCAGCATAAGGTGCTCCAAAAATCTGTATGTACCATTTGGCATTAATGGTGTCTTCACAGATGTGCAAGTTACCTATGTCATGGGTGCTAACACACCCTCATACAATAAGAGATGTTGACTTTCGAACTTTGCGCTGATAACAATCCAGACAGTCCTTTTCCTCATGGCCCTGAGGACACGACGTCCATGATTTCCAAAAACAATTTGAAATGTCAATTGGTCAGACCACAGGACAGTTTTCCACTTTGCGTCAGTCCATCTCAGATGAGTTCAGGCCCCAAGAAGCTGGTGGCGTTTCTGGGTGATGTTGATATACGGCTTTTCACTTGCATGGTAGAGCTTTAACTTGCACTTGTAGATGTAGAGACGAACTGTGTTCACTGACAATGGTTTTCTGAAGTGTTCCTAAATAAATCCCTCAAAAAATGACTAAAGCCCCAAAATTCCCTTTTCCGATATCAAAATGAGTTAAATTAATATAAACAATACATATTTGGCATCGCCGCGTCCGTAACAACCTGCACAATAAAAGGGAAAGGATTTCACCTATACGGTAAATGTCGGTAAAAAAAAGACACCAGAAATAATACATTTTTTGCCATCTCACCTTATATGCCATAAATATGCTATAAATAGTGATCAAAAAGTCACATGTACCCCAAAATAGTACCAATAAAAAGCACAGGTTGTCCCTCAAAAAATAAGCCCTCAACCAACTCGGTCAACCGAAAAATAAAAATGTTACACATCTCAGAAAATCATTGATTTATGTCCCCAAATGGGTTTTTGTTCTGCAGAATTAGTATTGAATACTATAAATGAGGTATTGCCGTAATCGCACCGACCTGCAGATTAAAGGTCACATGTTACTTATGCTGTACGCCGTGTGGAAAAATATTTAAAAAGTAAAATGCAATGCCAGAATTGTTTTTTGTTTTTTTATCCCCCAAAAAGAGTTTAATAAAAAATAGCCACTAAGTTATAGGCACCCAGGTGTCATTAGAAAATGCATCTCATCCCGCAAAAATACAAGCACTCATATGGCGACATCACCAGAAAAATAAAAAATATATAGCTTGTACAATGTGGAGACAAAAATTGCCAAATCATTAGAACACAACTGGCTTCGGCAGGAAGGGAATGTATAAGCTGTGCGAGCGTATATCAGGGGACACCCCAAATTTACAGCTTATGGGGGAAAAGACACCAGAAGTGACCTCCCCCCCCCCAATAATGGGAGCTACTGGGAAATAGTAGGGAATTTGGTGTTCCCAATGTACTCCGCACAGCTACATATTCACTCTTCACCATCTAGTCTCCAAAATGGGGTCACTTTTGGGGGTTTTCCACTGTTGTAGTCCCTCTAGGCCTCTGCAAATGCGACAGCACCTATAAACCATTCTAGTAAAATTGGAGCTCCAAAAGACAAATAACGCTCCTTCTATGCTGAGGCCTCCTCTGTGCCCAAACAGCGGTTTTTGACCACAAATGGGGCATTGCTGTACTCAGGAGAAATGGGGTAACAAAATGGGCTGTTATTCCTTGGTAAAAGGGGAAAAAATTCTGAAACTGTGCATATAACTGTAGAAATTATCATTGACGGGCAAATTCAGAGAAGTTCAGTGAAAAGACTGACGGTTCAAAATGGTCATATGACCCATAGATCAGGGGTGCTCACACTTTGTCAGCATGTGAGCTACTTCTTTAAATGACCAAGCCCTAAGATCGACTACTCACTTCTTGTGGGCGGGACCTAGGCGGGCCTGTGGGCGGGCGGGGCATTCTGTGGGTGGGGCGGGCCATGTGGGCGTGGCCGGACGGATCGTGAGAGGTGGCTGCCCAGGCATCCCCGCTGTCTGCTTCTTCACAGCGCAGGCTGAGAGTTATCTCTGGACACTGGCAGGCTGCCAGTGCCAGATGACTCTCAGCCTGCGACGTGAAGAAGCAGCACCCCGGCCTCCTCCATCCCTAAGAGCGGCCTGCAAGTGCTTGTTCACAGCGCAGGCTGAGAGTCATCTATGGACACTGGCAGGCGGGGCTGCCGCAGCCCCAGCCTGCCAGTGTCTAAAGATAACTCTCAGCCTGCGCTGTGAAGAAGCAGACAGCAGGGATGCCTAGCTGCATCCCGCAATCGACCCATACGTCCATTGCGATCCACCGGTAGATCGCAATCGACATATTGGGCACCCCTGCCCTAGATGAATTCCTTAAGTTTCCAAAATGGGGTCACTTGTGGGGGTACCTCTAGGGCTCTGTCAATGTAACATGGTGTCTAAAAACTATCCTAATGAAGTTGCTGATGAAATTCCTAAAGGTTCTCTTTGATCTCTGAGGACACATATTCAGTCACGTTGCACAGAAGGGCCACATATCAGATATTTCTACAAACTGCAGAATCGGAGTAATAAATATTATGGTAGGTTTTGCTATTAACTAGAGATGAGCGAACAGTATTCTATGGAACTCATGTTCGATTGGATATCAGGCTGTTCGGCATGTTCGAATCGAATCGAACACCGCGTGGTAAAGTGCGCCATTACTCGATTCCCCTCCCACCTTCCCTGGCGCCTTTTTTGCTCCAATAACAGCGCAGGGTAGGTGGGACAGGAACTACGACACCGGTGACGTTGAAAAAAGTAGGCAAAACCCATTGGCTGCCGAAAACATGTGACCTCTAATTTAAAAGAACAGCGCCGCCCAGGTTCGCGTCATTCTGAGCTTGCAATTCACCGGGGACGGAGGTTTCCGTCCAGTTAGCTAGGGCTTAGATTCTGGGTAGGCAGGGACAGGCTAGGATAGGAAGGAGAAGACAACCAACAGCTCTTGTAAGAGCTAAATTCCAGGGAGAAGCTTGTCAGTGTAACGTGGCACTGACGGGCTCAATCGCCGCAACCCAGCTTTCCCAGGATCCTGAATGGAACACACTGACAGTGTATTCCCGTATACCCCATATATACACCCCAAATCCCCGTTCCAACGGTGTGCCCCCCCACCTTCACCTCAGAAATACCCTGCAAGTCCCCTAGCAATAGAATTGGGGCTATATACACCCACAATTTTTGCTACTGGTATATAGTGCCATTGTCTGACTGGGAATTCAAAGAATATATTGGGGTGACGTGCACCCACAATTTTTGCTACTGCTATACAGTGCCATTGTCTCACTGGGAATTCAAAGAATATATGGGGGTTATGTGCACCCACAATTTTTAATACTGGTATACAGTGCCATTGTCTGACTGGGAATTCAAAGAATATATGGGGGTTACGTGCACCCACAATTTTTACTACTGGTATACAGTGCCATTGTCTGACTGGGAATTCAAAGAATATATGGGGGTTATGTGCACCCACAATTTTTACTACTGGTATACAGTGCCATTGTCTGACTGGGAATTCAAAGAATATATTGGGGTTATGTGCACCCACAATTTTTACTACTGGTATACAGTGCCATTGTCTGACTGGGAATTCAAAGAATATATGGGGGTTATGTGCACCCACAATTTTTACTACTGGTATACAGTGCCATTGTCTGACTGGGAATTCAAAGAATATATTGGGGTTATGTGCACCCACAATTTTTACTACTGGTATACAGTGCCATTGTCTGACTGGGAATTCAAAGAATATATTGGGGTTACGTGCACCCACAATTTTTACTACTGGTATACAGTGCCATTGTCTGACTGGGAATTCAAAGAATATATGGGGGTTATGTGCACCCACAATTTTTAATACTGGTATACAGTGCCATTGTCTGACTGGGAATTCAAAGAATATATGGGGGTTATGTGCACCCACAATTTTTAATACTGGTATACAGTGCCATTGTCTGACTGGGAATTCAAAGAATATATGGGGGTTATGTGCACCCACAATTTTTAATACTGGTATACAGTGCCATTGTCTGACTGGGAATTCAAAGAATATATGGGGGTTATGTGCACCCACAATTTTTAATACTGGTATACAGTGCCATTGTCTGACTGGGAATTCAAAGAATATATGGGGGTTATGTGCACCCACAATTTTTAATACTGGTATACAGTTCCATTGTCTGACTGGGAATTCAAAGAATATATGGGGGTTATGTGCACCCACAATTTTTACTACTGGTATACAGTGCCATTGTCTGACTGGGAATTCAAAGAATATATTGGGGTTACGTGCACCCACAATTTTTAATACTGGTATACAGTGCCATTGTCTGACTGGGAATTCAAAGAATATATGGGGGTTATGTGCACCCACAATTTTTAATACTGGTATACAGTGCCATTGTCTGACTGGGAATTCAAAGAATATATGGGGGTTATGTGCACCCACAATTTTTAATACTGGTATACAGTGCCATTGTCTGACTGGGAATTCAAAGAATATATGGGGGTTATGTGCACCCACAATTTTTAATACTGGTATACAGTGCCATTGTCTGACTGGGAATTCAAAGAATATATGGGGGTTATGTGCACCCACAATTTTTAATACTGGTATACAGTGCCATTGTCTGACTGGGAATTCAAAGAATATATGGGGGTTATGTGCACCCACAATTTTTAATACTGGTATACAGTTCCATTGTCTGACTGGGAATTCAAAGAATATATGGGGGTTATGTGCACCCACAATTTTTACTACTGGTATACAGTGCCATTGTCTGACTGGGAATTCAAAGAATATATTGGGGTTACGTGCACCCACAATTTTTACTACTGGTATACAGTGCCATTGTCTGACTGGGAATTCAAAGAATATATGGGGGTTATGTGCACCCACAATTTTTACTACTGGTATACAGTGCCATTGTCTGACTGGGAATTCAAAGAATATATTGGGGTTATGTGCACCCACAATTTTTACTACTGGTATACAGTGCCATTGTCTGACTGGGAATTCAAAGAATATATTGGGGTTACGTGCACCCACAATTTTTACTACTGGTATACAGTGCCATTGTCTGACTGGGAATTCAAAGAATATATGGGGGTTATGTGCACCCACAATTTTTAATACTGGTATACAGTGCCATTGTCTGACTGGGAATTCAAAGAATATATGGGGGTTATGTGCACCCACAATTTTTAATACTGGTATACAGTGCCATTGTCTGACTGGGAATTCAAAGAATATATGGGGGTTATGTGCACCCACAATTTTTAATACTGGTATACAGTGCCATTGTCTGACTGGGAATTCAAAGAATATATGGGGGTTATGTGCACCCACAATTTTTAATACTGGTATACAGTGCCATTGTCTGACTGGGAATTCAAAGAATATATGGGGGTTATGTGCACCCACAATTTTTAATACTGGTATACAGTGCCATTGTCTGACTGGGAATTCAAAGAATATATGGGGGTTATGTGCACCCACAATTTTTAATACTGGTATACAGTGCCATTGTCTGACTGGGAATTCAAAGAATATATGGGGGTTATGTGCACCCACAATTTTTAATACTGGTATACAGTGCCATTGTCTGACTGGGAATTCAAAGAATATATGGGGGTTATGTGCACCCACAATTTTTAATACTGGTATACAGTGCCATTGTCTGACTGGGAATTCAAAGAATATATGGGGGTTACGTGCACCCACAATTTTTAATACTGGTATACAGTGCCATTGTCTGACTGGGAATTCAAAGAATATATGGGGGTTATGTGCACCCACAATTTTTACTACTGGTATACAGTGCCATTGTCTCACTGGGAATTCAAAGAATATATGGGGGTTACGTGCACCCACAATTTTTACTACTGGTATACAGTGCCATTGTCTGACTGGGAATTCAAAGAATATATGGGGGTTATGTGCACCCACAATTTTTACTACTGGTATACAGTGCCATTGTCTGACTGGGAATTCAAAGAATATATGGGGGTTATGTGCACCCACAATTTTTAATACTGGTATACAGTGCCATTGTCTGACTGGGAATTCAAAGAATATATGGGGGTTATGTGCACCCACAATTTTTACTACTGGTATATAGTGCCATTGTCTGACTGGGAATTCAAAGAATATATGGGGGTTATGTGCACCCACAATTTTTAATACTGGTATACAGTGCCATTGTCTGACTGGGAATTCAAAGAATATATGGGGGTTATGTGCACCCACAATTTTTACTACTGGTATACAGTGCCATTGTCTGACTGGGAATTCAAAGAATATATGGGGGTTATGTGCACCCACAATTTTTACTACTGGTATACAGTGCCATTGTCTCACTGGGAATACAAAGAATATATTGGGGTTATGTGCACCCACAATTTTTACTACTGGTATATAGTGCCATTGTCTGACTGGGAATTCAAAGAATATATGGGGGTTACGTGCACCCACAATTTTTGCTACTGCTATACAGTTCCATTGTCTCACTGGGAATTCAAAGAATATATGGGGGTTATGTGCACCCACAATTTTTAATACTGGTATACAGTGCCATTGTCTGACTGGGAATTCAAAGAATATATTGGGGTTATGTGCACCCACAATTTTTACTACTGGTATACAGTGCCATTGTCTGACTGGGAATTCAAAGAATATATGGGGGTTACGTGCACCCACAATTTTTGCTACTGGTATACAGTGCCATTGTCTCACTGGGAATTCCACAAATAATTTGGGGATTCATTCACCCTACATCTCAGGCTCTTGCCATATTCACCCAGGTTGTCAGTGCTGCACCAGCTCATTCCCAGACAGCTCGGCCCGAAAAACACGTTACCTATATAGAGGATTTGGACAATGAAGACAACATGTTCTAAATCTAATGTCTGCACCTTCTCCAGAATTAAAATAAAGGCAGCGTTTAACTTTCAAATAGCACTGCACAAAGGAAGAGCTTATCAGCTTGTCTCATGACATGCTACTGAAAAGTTTCATTTGTGTATCTTAATGTAAATATAGTTGTATAAGCTTTTTGGGTTTTAGGCACTGCCAAGTTATTTATTACCACCCGCTCCCTTATAATGATGATGACGCCAAAGTCACTGTGGGTGTTCAGAGCTCACAGCTTTGGGTGACATTTGTCTTGCTCTCTGTCGGTACCAGCTGTCTTTTTGGATACCGTAAAGTTATGTTGACTTTATTAACAGCTATAGAAGCTTTAGCCAGGTTGTGACGGTGTGTAACCCTAACAACACTAAGTGGGATACACATTAATAGTCAGTCTATGTACGCTAAACGTATCACTGAAGTAATTTTTTTTCCCTCTCCCCTAATATAAGAAAGGAACAGACATTAGACCTAGACCGGGGTTCGAGGCTTGAAAAAATCCAGTATTATTTGTTCTTCATGATGTGAAATATGTGTTGAAAAGCAACCCAAGATGAAGTCAGCCATGTGTGCCAGTGTGTTACTTGGCATGCCTTTGCTGGCCCCAACTGTAAGGGTCACTCTCCATTTCCTCCATTTTCCACTCCCCTTCACACCATTTGTGGTGAAGCAATGGGATGCACTGAAGTGCACCCTCTAGCCTCGTGTGGGATAGGGACATCAGATGCCACTCCAACCCCCTCGTCTTCCTCCGCCAGCCAACGGTGCGAAGATGAGAGGAGTGTGCTCTGAATGTTTTCTGCCTAGCAGAGGCTAGTTCTCACTTACGAAAATGGCCCCACTTTGACCTGTATATCAGGCACAATGGTGTAGGTTTCAAAGAAACATGGCACCAACAAGTTGGAAAACGTGGGCCATGCGTGGACCGTGTTTGAGTCTGGCAAGCTCCAGATCTGCTACCAGGTTCCAGCCATTATCACAGGCGCAAAAATGCCAGGCCCCAGGTGTAGCAGGGAAAAAAAAATGCCATCTCAGCCAGGATGGCATCCCTGACCTCGGAGGCACTGTGCTGTCTGTCCCCCAAGCTGATCAGTTTCAGCACGGCCTGCTGACATCTCCCCATGCCAGTGTTACAGTGTTTTCCGCTAGTAGCTGGGGTGGAGGTTGCAGCTTCGTAGGGTTTCAGTCTACTCCTGCCATGAATTTTGGCCTGGGAGAGGAGATAGGCCACCCCAGTTTGCACCCGGGGAACAGACTCCACCACATTCACCCTGCCTGTCATTAAAGATAAGCACTGCAGCATCCCTGACCACAGGCGCTTGTCCATGTGTCGGTGGTCAAGTGGACCTTGCAGCAAAGCGCAGAGCTCTGGGCCCGACTGATGTTATGGGACACATGCAGGCGCAAGGCAGAGACAGCACACCAAGAGAAGTAGTAACGGCTAGGCCCAGCATAGGGAGGTGCCCCAGCTGCCATCTGCTGACGGAAGGCCTGGGTATCCAGAAGCATAAACAAACACCAACATCTCCAGGGCCAGCAGTTTATCGATGAGGCTGTTACAGGCTTGGGCATGGGGGTGGGTTGTATTGTACTTCTGCCTGCAATGAAAAGCTTGGGAAATGTGGAGTGGCTGGGAAGAGGCGCATGATGGTGCAGGCCAAAAGGGCGCATGAGGGTGAACTCCCCAATGTGTCAGAGATAGGTGTGTAGGTGTCCTTGCATCATATACTTGCACCATATTTGGCTTTGGAAGTTAATTTTGTGCCAAAAAGTGGTTAAGACAGCGATCCCTCAGCTACTCCCGTTACACTGTCTATTGAAGTTACCATCTGTGGAAGTGGACCACCATTTCTAAGATCCCAAAGGAAGCAGGCAAGAGATGTGCAGTTCAGAAAAAAAGATGAGAAAATAAGTTTAGGCTGTAGAGCACAGAGGGATCGGAGAGGACAGAGCTGGTGTCGGCCAGGTATTCCCACAACATGCGCCTATACTTGTCCCTCCTGGTGACACTAGGCCCCTGAGTGGCAGTAATTTGTCCAGGGGGGCCATTAACGTGTTCCAGACCTAGGAATAAGTCTTCCAACAGGGTAGAGTTTTGCATGCCTTTGCTTCTACCCACTGTTTTTGCTGCTTAGCTTCCCTCCACATCTACTCTGCTTTCACCCCTAAACATCACCCCAGTTTATGCCTTTGCTTCTACCCAGGTTTTTTGTTGATTTAGCTTCCCTCTACATCTACACTGCTTTAGCCCCTAGACATCACCCCTGTCCATGTGGGGTCGGTGGCCTCGTCATCCACCAACTCCTCTTCCAATTGCGCACTGCCCCCTTACTGCAAACCGCACATGACCACAGCTTGCCTTGATGGCAACTGTGTCTCATGATCCCCACTTAGGTCCAGACAAGTCGGTGGCGGGTCCAAAACCCCAAAATTGGAAGGAAATGGCAGATGCTGCAGTATTTCTAACACCTGTTCCTGGTGCTCGGGCCTGGTCTGTGTTGTACCCTGCACCCTGCTTAACGCATCTGCCATATCCGAAGTTGTGCTGAGCGCATGCTAATGTTTCGTGTCCAGTGCAATGGATGGGATGGGATTTCACATAAGTCTGCCACCCATGGCCACTCATGGTTGAGCAACTGAGGGAGTTGACTTTGACGAACCCGAGGGTTTTGGAGTTGGAACTACATCAAAGGTCTGTGCTGCTCACACACTCTGCTCAACACATGATATGTTTAGTGCCAGCAGTGTGGAGACGTCGCACAACAGCCGTTGTTCCAGCAGGTACAGGCGTTGTAGGAGTGCATAGAGGCTAGCAGCGGCAACTATACACTTTAAAAACTATCTGCACAAGCACCACACTTTCACCAGTAGCTCAGGAACATTGGGGTACCTTTTTCAAAAGATTAGCAGCAATGAGTTAAAAACGTGGCCCAGGCATGGAATATGTTGCAGGCTGCCAAGCTACAGAGCCAATCCCAGGTTACGGCCATTATCACACATGACAACATGCCTGGGCCCAGGTGCAGTGGCAAAAACCACATTGCCGTCTCATCGAGGATGGCATGACTCACTTTGTAGGCAGTGTGCTGTCTGGCCCCCAAGCTGATGAGCTTCAGCACGGCCCGCTGACGTCTCCCCACACCAGTGTTGCAGCGTTTCCAGCTCGTAGCTGGGGTCAATTTAACAGCGGAGGAGGGTGGTGTTTCAGCCCTCCTCCCAGGAATGTTGTGTGGGGAGACAAGTCAGGCCACCACATTTTGCGACCCGGTCCACGCCTCAACTACATTCAACCACTGTGCCCAAATTGAAAGTTAGCGTCCCTGTCCGCATGCACTTGTCCATTCGTAACTGGTCACATGGAACTTTAGGGCTAAGCGCTGAATTTAGGGACCGCCTCATGTTTGGGGGAAAGTGCCGGTGTGGACGGCACAGTGCGGTGGCGCAGTAGACACTCTGTCCAAAAAGGGCAGAGTGTCCCCCAGCCGGGATTCCAACATCTCCTGGGCCAGATTTCTTGAGATGAGGCCGTTGAAGCCTTGGGCATGTGGGTGGGTTGCGCTGTACTTTAGCATGAAATGAAAGGCTTGGGAGATGGGGAGTTGCTGGGAAGAGGCGCATGATGGCGCGGGCAAAAGGAGAAATGGCAGGAAAAGGTGAGGATAAGGGTGAACTCCCCAAAGTGTCAGAGGCAGATATGGAGGTGTCCTGGCTGCTGGTCTGGACTGCAGCGCCAGCCCTGTCAACAGTGGAAGAGGCAGTGGCCGCCAGGCCAAACGACGATTATCCTGCGCTTGCTCTCACCCACTGAGCCCAGGGCTTGCCTTCCAAATGATGGCACCCGCAAGAGGTGGTGAGATTCCTCTCCGCAGATCTCCAAACCATCTTGGACTTGCAAATTGCACTAAATTTGTCATGTAACTGACATGTATATGATGAGTCTATCCATTGTCTGTTCATTTTGGTGAAAGTCAGCCTGTCAGCTGACAGACAGCTGTGCTTGTCAGTGATGATGCCACCGGCTGCTTGTACCCCCAGTTTTTGCTGCTTAGCTTGCCTCCACATCCACACTGCTTTTGCCCCTACACATCACCCCTATCCATGCCTGTGCCTCTAGCTATAAGTCTGCCACCCATGGAAACTCATGGTGCAGAAAGTGAGGGAGCTGACTCTGAGGAACCCTTGGGTTTTGTAGCTGGTACTCCATCAAAGGTCTCTGCTGCTCACACACCCTGCTGAACATACGGTATCTAGGGTTAGAGCGTGTGGTGACCTCGCACAACAGTAGGTGCTTCAGGCAGATGTAGGCCTTGCTGGAGTGTATTGCGGCTAGCTCCAGGTACTGTAGACTTGGGAAAGTGGGTGTCCAAGTGCCGCACTTTCACCCTTAGCTCAGCTAATTTGGGGTATGTTTTTAAAAATCATTGCACCACTACATTGAACATGTGGGCCAGGCATGGAACGTGTTGGAGGCTGGCAAGCTCCAGAGCCCTCCAACAAGCTAAAAAACCTGGCCCCAGGGGCAGCGGGGATAAACAAATTGCCATCTCATCCAGGATGGCATCCCTGACCTCAGAGGCAATGTGCTGTCCGTCTCCCAAGCTGATGAGCTTCAGCCCAGCCTGCTGACGTCTCCCCACACCAGTGTTGCAGCGTTTTCAGCTCGTAGCTGGGGTCAATCTAACAGCGGAGGAGGAGGAGGGTGGTGTTTCAGCCCTCCTCCCAGGAATGTTTTGTGGGGAAACAAGTCAGGAAAATTCTTGAAACGGGAGAGTTTTGCATCTTTGCCCTTGCTGCCTATGGACATCCCTTTGCCTCTAGCCACCATTTTCCCTGCTTTGCTTGCCTCCACATCCACACTGCTTTTGCCCCTAGACATCACCCCAGTCCATGCCTTAGCTTGTACCCCCAGTTTTTCCTGCTTAGCTTGCCTCTACATCCACACTGCTTTTGCCCCTAGACATCACCCCAGTCCATGCCTTAGCTTGTACCCCCAGTTTTTCCTGCTTAGCTTGCCTCCACATCCACACTGCTTTTGCCCCTAGACATCACCCCAGTCCATGCCTTAGCTTGTACCCCCAGTTTTTCCTGCTTAGCTTGCCTCCACATCCACACTGCTTTTGCCCCTAGACATCACCCCAGTCCATGCCTTAGCTTGTACCCCCAGTTTTTCCTGCTTAGCTTGCCTCCACATCCACACTGCTTTTGCCCCTAGACATCATCCCTATCCATGCCTCTTCCCCTAGCCATAACTCTGCCACCCCTGGAAACTCATGGTGCAGAAACTTTGGTTGCTGACTTTGAGGAACCCTTGGGTTTTGTAGATGGAACTCCATCAAAGGTCTGTGCAGCTCACACACCCTGCTCAAGATATGGTATTGTAGGGTTTCAGCGTGTGTGAATGACGGACAACAGCCTGTGTTTGGACAGATGTAGGCCTTGCTAGAGTGTTTTTAGGCTAGCAGCGAC
This sequence comes from Leptodactylus fuscus, assembly GCF_031893055.1. NCBI lineage: Eukaryota > Metazoa > Chordata > Amphibia > Anura > Leptodactylidae > Leptodactylus > Leptodactylus fuscus. Next base: position 6,661,161 of record NC_134265.1, on the reverse strand, counting down.
TCCTGTGCACTTGCAAAAGTGGGTGCACAAGCGCCGCATTTTCAACAGTAGCTTCGGTACATTTGGGTATGTTTTTAAAAAACTTTGCACCACTAGGTTAGACGTGGGCCAAACATGGAACGTGTTGGAGGCTGGCAAGCTCCAGAGCCGCTACCAGGTTCCAGCCATTATCACAGGCGTAAAAATGCCAGGCCCCAGGTGTAGCAGGGAAAAAAAAATGCCATCTCAGCCAGGATGGCATCCCTGACCTCGGAGGCACTGTGCTGTCTGTCCCCCAAGCTGATGAGCTTCAGCACCGCCTGCTGACGTCTCCCCACACCAGTGTTTTAGCGTTTGCCGCTAGTAGCTGTGGTGGAGGTTGCAGCGTCGTAGGGTTTCAGTCTACTCCTGCCATGAATTTTGGCCTGGGAGAGGAGATAGGCCACCCCAGTTTGCACCCGGGGAACAGACTCCACCACATTCACCCTGCCTGTCATTAAAGATAAGCACTGCAGCATCCCTGACCACAGGCGCTTGTCCAAGTGTCGGTGGTCAAGTGGACCTTGCAGCAAAGCGCGGAACTAAGGGCCCACCTGATGTTGAGTGACACGTGCTGGTGCAAGGCGGGGACGCCACACCGGGAGAAGTTGAGACGGCTAGGGACGGCATAGTGAGGTGCCACAGTTGCCATCAGGTCCGGGAAGGCGGGAGTTTCAACAAGCCGGAACGCCAACCTCTCCTGGGCCAGCAGTTTAGCGATGTTGGCGTTCTAGGCTTGCGTGGGTGGGTGGTTAGCGGTGTATTTCTGCCGGCGCTCCAATGTCTGAGAGATGGTGGGTTGTTGTAAAGAAGCGCCTGATGGTGCCTTTGATGGTGCAGGAGAAGGAGATAAGACAGAAACAGGGGAGGATGAGGGAGAAGTCAACAAAGTGGCGGAGGCAGATGAAGTGATGTCCTGGCTCGTCCTCTGGAGTGCATCGCCAGCACTGTGAGCAGAGGCAGTGGCATGAACGGCGGGCGACGTTTGTCCTGCCGTTGCTGCCTGCCACTGATTCCATTGCTTGGATTCCAAATGACGGTGCATTGAAGTGGTGGACAGGTTGCTCTTCTCAGGGCCCCTACTCGATTTCGAGAGGCAAATTGTGTAGACGACACTATATCTGTCCTCGGCGCATTCCTTGAAAAAACTCTACACCTTCAAGAAACGTGCCCTCGATGGGGGAGTTTTTCTGGGCTGGGTACAAAAGGGAACATCTTCGGACATTCCGGGTCTGGCCTGGCTTCGGCAAAGCAGCTGACCTCTGCCTCTGGACATGTCTCTGCCTCTAGCTACCCTTTTTGGTGCTGCACCTGCCTCAACATCCACACTACTTTCCCAGCTTGACATCTGCCTTGTCCAGGTGGGGTCGGTGTCCTCGTCGTCCACCACCTCCTCTTCCAACTCCTGTCTTGCCTCCTCCTCCTGCACAATGCGCATGTCAACTGGCTGCCCTGACAGCAACTGCGTCTCATCGTCGTCGATGAGGGTGGGTTGCTGGTCATCCGCCACCAAATCGACCGGAGATGGAATGGAGGAGACTCTAGTGTTTGAGCATCTGGACACAGATACTCGTCTGTTAGGTCCGTGGAATCGCGAAATGGAGGGGCAGGTTGCGGTACAGTCAAAGGAAGGGAGAACAGCTCTGGGGAGCAGGGACAGTTGGGGTTATTGTTCTGGGAAGATTGGGAATTTTGGGTGGAAGGAGGACAAGACTGTTGGGTAAGAGGAGGTAGAGGCTGACTGGCTGGTGGACAATGTGCTTTAAGCGTTATCCGACAGCCATTGCAAGACCTGTTCCTGGTTCTCGGGCCTACTAATCTTTGTACCATTCAGCCTAGTTAATGTGGAACTTTTGTGCAAAGCGCAGAACTTAGGGCCCGCCTGATGTTAAGGGACACACGCTGGTACAAGGCTCAACTCACCCTAAGTGCCAAAAACACTGCTGGTGCAAGGCTCTACTCATGCCAAGGGCCTCAATCTCTGCTGGTAGCTCAGCTTAAGGTCATGTAACTTTGTTTGGAAGGGCTCATGTTAAGGGCTAGAAAAGTGAATTTTGGAAGGTCTTACCACATCACACACACACACACTCAAAATGACAGTTAAGGGTGAGGGCTTTTGGAATTCCCATTGCCTATTCCATTTGTGGTTGTCATGGGGAACGTGATTTAAAGGGGTGGTTGTTACTGTTTGTTGAGCTTAAATTGGGGTTTGTGTCCATCCATTTGGGGAGTAAAGAAGGTTTCCAGGTATTTTCCCACTTTGATAGAGGTTTTTTTGAATGTGGAAAGTGTGTAGTTGTTAGGCAGTGATGTTGGGGTAATAGAGGGTCTTTGGTGTGTTAGATGCCCCCAGACATGCTTCCCCTGCTGTCCCAGTGTCATTCCAGAGGTGTTGGCATCATTTCCTGGGGTGTCATAGTGGACTTGGTGACCCTCCAGACACGGATTTGGGTTTCCCCCTTAACGAGTATCTGTTCCCCATAGACTATAATGGGGTTCGAAACCCGTTCGAACACACGAACATTGAGCGGCTGTTCGAATCGAATTTCGAACCTCGAACATTTTAGTGTTCGCTCATCTCTACTATTAACCCATTGTTTGTCACAGTAAAATCTGATTTGAAATGGAAAGTGTGCATTAAAAAGTGACGTTTGGAAATTTCACCTTCATTTTGCATTAATTCCTGTGGAACACCTAAAGGGTTCATAAAGTTCCTATATACTGTTTTGAATAGTTTGACGATTATAGTTTAAAAAATTGGGTCATTTATGGACGTTTTCTATTATAAAGGCCCCTCACAGTCACTCCACAACTAAATAGGTCCCTAGAAAACAATCTTGAAATTTTCTTGAAAATCTGACAATTTGCTACTAAACTTATAGGCCTTCTAACATCCTAGAAACGTAATAGGACATTGAAGAAACAGCCGGTATAAAGTAGTCATATGGCAAATGGTAAGTAGGGAGAATTTTGTGTGATAGGACTGTCTTTGTATTTATGAGAAAAATAGAAACTTTCAAAATTAATAATTTTAGGAAATTTTCTGTATATTGTCCTTTTTTTTTAACAAACAAACAATGACAAAGTATAATGACCAAAATTTACCACCAACATAAAGTAGAAGGTGTCACGAAAAAAACAATCTTGGAGTCACCTGGATAGGTAACTGCATTGTGAAGCTATCCTCACATAAAGTAAGAGATGTCATATATGAAAAACAGGGTCTGAGCCTTAAAGGGGTTGTCCCATCACAAGGATCCTATCTATACTGCTTGTTAATGTGGATGTAAGACTTTTCCTAAATACATTGCTTCAGCAAAACTGCTTTGTTTGTCCACTATATCACTTTATTCAATTCTTTGTGGCCACAGCTCTGACTTAGCTGCTCCTGAGTCAAGTGATGTATCTGCTGCTCTCAGGGGGGAGGGAGTAGGGGCTAAGTGCACGGGAGCGAGCCTGTGTATCTAGCTAATCCTGTGTCTGCACCATGTGACCTAGGTCCTGCACTCAGATAGAGGAGCTGCTTTCATTTCTTCTGTTCTCCCAGTTATCAGGCTAGCTAATTCAGTTGTGTTCATTATGGCAGAGACAGGCAGTCTCTGTATGTAACACAGAATGGAGTTGCTGCTGCCTGTACTTCATAGTCCAATGTGGGTGGGCGGAGATACACACGAATTTGGGGGTGGAGCTAAATGGCTGGTTGCCTGTGAAACCCCGCCCACCAAATGATGCAAGAAACCAGGAAGAAAGAAGATTTTACAAGAGTGCAGACTGCTGAGTATGTGAGGTGGGAATACCCCTTTAAGGCCCTAACTACCTAGTAGCAAATCTATTCGAGGACATCCAATGGAAACTCCTATATTTACCTAAACATCCCTAGCAATGTGAGTTTGTATTTGTGTAAGTCGCACATGAGGTTTGAGTGTCAGCGACAACTGCAGGACATGAAGGCAATGATGGCGGAATAACAAGAACAGAAACTGATTTAGGGGAAGAGATTTTCAGGAATATTTTATAATAATAGAATTAATTTTCCAATATTTTCTTCATCTGTGTTTAATATTGACAAATGTTTATCGGGGTCATTGGATTAACCCCTTCGTGACGCCGAATAGTATGTACGTTAATGCTCGGCGACTTTTTTCATATTTTCCTTCCCCTTCTTTCAAAAATTACACGGTACCTTGGAGTCAAAAATCCAAAATGCCATGGCTGATACGGGTAGGCCGTGGACTGAGTGCCTTCTCCTAGCACGCTTCTCAGTAAGGTACATACCAGAGAAGAGAACAGGTCTGAACTCCTTTTTTTGGGGGCCCCTAGGTTAGGGCTGTATTTTATGCAATATGGTATGATGACAGACTATGTGATAACCTTACAGAAACAGCCGGCCGCTAATGAGGAGTGTATTTTTACGAATGTCACAAAGCTGGTTGGTTCTGCACACAGAGGTGCATTGGGACATTCTAAACTCTGGCAGCTGCCAAGAGATATATTTAGGGTGTGTGGAGGGAGGGCTTATAAATGGAGACCCTCAGGCAGTAGTGGCAACTGTCCATTAGTAAGACTTACCCCTACATCCTTTATCATATCACACAGCATGATTGAATTAGAAATGTTTTCCCGACATGTTCCCCAGCATGTGATTAGCAAGAGGGCCAAAGAAGATAAACTTTGGAGGGATGGAAGACCTGGTTTGGTAACAAGATTGGTGGCACAATGGCTAATGATGATACAAACATGGGATAAACTTGTTGTGTCAGGTACAAGGATCTTCTTGCTGTCATTACATTGATCCTGAGGGGAATCTCCAGGTTCATTGTTGATAGCAGTAACATTACAGTGAATACAGTGCAGTACTTTTTTGTTACTTACAGGAGACGTCTTCCCACATTTCCAGGCTCCCTCATTTCCAGACATCTTCCCTTTGGACCGCCATGACCATTTCTTCCAGCTGTGACTTGACTCAACAAAGACCTCTTTGACTTCTCATTTATCCACGCACCCAACTCCCATATCCTATTAATATTATAAAGGTGAAAGTTTGTGAGTTTGGATGTTTGTGGGTTTGTTTGTTTGGATGTTTGTTACTCAATCACAGCCATACGGCTGAATGGATTTTGTTGAAATTTCACACACACACACACACACACACACACACATACATTGCCCAGGAAAAGTTAATAGGCTACTTTAAATGTGGGTCACTCACCCCAAATCGCCACCGTCACCTTCCAAAGAATCCTCCAGCTCGGCTGTAGCAGCTGGCATTCCGCCAGCGCTGGTCTGTCCACGCACTTCCTATTGGTGCATGGCTGGGTGTGGGCGGGCTATGGAGCTAGGGCTGCGGCACCATGCGTTGGGGGCTGCATGTGGGCGTGCCAATTGAGCAGGGAAACAGTGAGCAAGATGGCGGCAGCCCACATGGTCCCGTCGCCGCAGCTATCCCACACCGCCTACACACTTCACGGACGGCTAAAGAGGAGGCTGATGCACCCGACATCCCCTTAACAGGTTAGTGCAGCGGGTTGGGGGGGGTGTCCCCAACCCCCTGAACAAATGTCATCCCCTCTCCACGCCGGCACCCGGACGAGTCTCCAGGGCCGGCGTCGGGTTGATATGACAGCCGGAAGCCTTGCGCTGGCTCCCCGGCCTGTCAATCTTTCACTTCTATTGCAGCCTTGGCTGCGTAGGATGCAATAGAAGCGCTGGTATTATGCAGTGCATTGCATAAAACCGGCGCATCCATTGCAGTCTACCTGCCATAGTCTGCAATCGAAGCGAAACACTGACAGGCCGGGGAGCCAGCGCAAGGCTTCCGGCTGTCATAGGAACCTGACACTGGCCCCGGAGACTCCTCTGGGTTCCGGGACAGTGGAAGGAACGAGCGGAGAGAGCGGCGAGGGAGCGTGGGAAGGTGAGTACAACTATTTGTGTTACACATCCAAGGGGGACATAATCTAAGGGGCCTATGAAACTGAGGGCAGGAAAGAGAACAGCATGACACTGGGGCACAAAACTGGAGGCAGAGATGGCAGGACATAAAAGACATGGGGGGGAACATGAAACTGGAAGAAGACATGGGGGACATGAAACTGGAAGAAGACATGGGGAGACATGAAACTGGGAGCACACATGGGGGGACATGAAACTGGAAGCAGACATGGGGGGACATGAAACTTGAGGCAGAGATAGGGGGACATGAAACTGGAGGCAGAGATGGGGGACAAGAAACTGGAAGAAGACATGGGGGGACATGAACCTGGAGGCAGAGATGGGAGGACATGAAACTGGAAGAAGACATGGGGGGACTTGAAACTGGAGGCAGACATAGGGGGACATGAAACTGGAAGAAGACATGGGGGGACATGAACCTGGAGGCAGAGATGGGGGGACATGAAACTGGAAGAAGACATGGGGGGACATGAACCTGGAGGCAGAGATGGGGGGACATGAAACTGGAAGAAGACATGGGGGGACATGAACCTGGAGGCAGAGATGGGGGGACATGAAACTGGAAGAAGACATGGGGGGACTTGAAACTGGAGGCAGACATAGGGGGACAAGAAACTGGAGCAGAGATAGGGGGACATGAAACTGGAGAAGCGATTGCGTGCATATAAGCGGTTCAGCGCCACCGCCAACCCGCAGACGAAGTCATGAGATAAGACGAACTATGAGCCTCTCTGATGATGTAAGCTAATGAGACATTGACTGAGATTTCTGTTATTCCAGAAGGTTTCTCTGTTTTCATTTTTTTGTGGTTGGCAATGTAATAGCCTGCGCCAATTGTTTTATCAAAGGCACATGCAATACAGTAGATCCTTCAGATTTAACAAATCCACGCCTTTCTCATTTCTGTATACCTGTCAGTAATAATAATAAATTTTATTTCTATAGCGCCAACATATTCTACAGCGCTGTACAATTTGTAGGGTTCAAATACAGACATAAAGATGCATTACAGAAGAAAGTCATTTCACACAATGGGACTGAGGGCCCTGCTCCTAAGATCTTACAATCCATGAGGTAGAGGGGGTGACACAAGAGGTAGCAGGGCGGCACTGCTTATGCAGAGGTCAGACTATTTTGTAATAGAGGTGACTGTCATTACATAAACATAAGACTTTATGAGCCGTCACCAGTCGTGTCCTGTAACATGTAGATGGAGCTTGGACATATAAAGTTAGCCTGAAATGGCCTCATATCATGTGGGGTAATGTGGGAGCGGGGACAGAGGAGGGTTAAATTTTGGGGATTATAATTATAGTACGGAAGGCTTCTGTTTATCAACTTTGTGCCCTTTCTCAGCGAGACTATTTAACAATAACAAAGTGTCTGTCGTCTTAGGGGGCGTTCACACTACCGTCGGTGTCCGACATGAAGTGTCCGCTCCTAGTGTCCGCTCAAAATCTGTCACGGACACTAGGAGCGGACACTAGATGTGTCCGTGACACCTGTCATTCACTTGAATGGGCATCGGGTGCGTTCTTTTGCACTCCGTGCCCGTCCTTCCCTGTCCGCAAGAGAAGATGTCCGACTTCTCAAGCGGACAGAGGAACCCTGCATGCAAATTTGCTTCCTTAGACAAAGGATACTGTTTTATCTGTGGGATGTTATCTCCTGGTTTGAGTTTGACTTGTACTGGAGCTAAAGAGTGTAATAAACCCACATCTTCACTATCCACAATTTTTCAAGAACCTGACGCAGAATTTCATCATAAACTGGGGATTGTGCCATTGTCAGATCTTCTGATCCGATGTTGTGCATCTCACAGATTGTAGCTAAAGGATGACTTAACCACTTCCGGACCGCCCATAGAGTATATACGTCTGGGCTGTGGTTGCCTAGTTCTGAGAGGAGGTGTCGGTACGTCCTGTCAGAACACAGCAGCTGCACGGAGATCGTGCAGTTGCTGATACTGGGAGCGAGCTGTAACTTCAGCCAGCGCTCTCACAGAGAAGGCAGGGAAAGTTTATTTCCTTCCCTGCCTTCTCAATCGCTGTGTATACAGAGCTCAATGAGCGCTGTATACACAACTATGCGCACTGCCATGATGGGGCCGCCCTCTGACCCGGCGGTCACGTGATCCGCCGGTTTCAGTGTCTTACAAGAGCTGCTGGGTCCTACAGGACCCAGATCAGCTCTGTATACTGTGTATACAGCGTGCAGGAGGCTAAATGTACCAGCCCCAGTTATAGGGAAAATCAGCATCCCTAACAAAGAAAAAAGTGATCAGATGTCCCCAAAGGTCTCTTATGACCTTATGGGGACAGTATCTGGAAAAAAAAAAAAAAACATTAACAAAAAAAGTTTTTTAAAATTAAAATTAAAAAAATAAGTAAAATAATACGCCAATAAAATGCTGTTATTAAAGGTTATAGCCCCACCCCCGACAACACCATACAAAATAAAATCTTACCATAACGGAGAGGAAAAATTATTTTAGAAAGTTTTTCAGTAGCACTTTGTGTTATTAAATAAAAAAAGAAAAGTGAAAACCAGACACAATTTCCCTCCTATTTTGTTTATATTTTCCCAGATATAAAAAAAATTAAAACACATTCAAAAATAAAAACAACATACAAATAAAGCCCTATGTGTCCCCAAAAAAAGACGCAAAAATTAGTTGAATGAGACATACAAGAAAAATGTTACAGCCCTCAAAACTGCACATACAAAATAAACCTAAAATGTGTCTGGTCCTGGACCACAAATTGGCCCGGTACTGAAGTGGTTAAAAATATTCGAAAGTTCCCCTCTGAATCCTGATGTATTTGACTCGTGTGGTCCAGAAGAAACCAGGGTCCTGATGGAACATCAACTAATGCACTAACCAGAGTCATATCATGTGTTTTTAATAGAACTGCCGCCCATCAGTTGCCATTCTGATCTTTAGCTAGAACCTTTGTATACTCCTTGTGGATATACATGTCTGTCACTCTGAGTGATGGATAAATGTCCTCCCTGAGGGATCTAAACAAAATCTCCTGTACTAACTCCTGGTCTTTCACCATATCAATGTGTATTGTACGTAAAATACCAAGTACCCAATAACTGTGTGAGCGATTGAGGGCAGAAAGGTCGTAGATGTGGCTCAGCACTCAAACACATGGATAAATACTGTCCAGCCCCTGGTCTTGTTTCACACACAAGATTCCTATCAGTACATGATATTGTTATATTCAATTTTGTCAGCAGATCCCTGCCCAAAAGATTGGTAGGAGAATGTGAGGCAAACAATATCGATTGGGTCACTGTAGTGGAACCCAATGTCATCTGAACAGTTTGAGTGAACGGTGTAGTTAATATTTCCCCAGAGAAGCCTTGAGTTTCAGTGGTTTGTGCTGTTAAAGACACTGAAGGGGCATCTTTACCTATACAAGTAAAGGTTGCTCCTGTGTCTACAAGAAATCTAACCGGTTTGCCTTCCACCAGTAACGTAACCATGGGCTCCTGTTTGGCTGAACCTCAAATATCTTCCCAGAGCACCCCTAAAAATCTGGGTATTCTCCTCTCATGTAATTTGGACCAGGGCTCTGCTGAGGGACACTTTGAAAGGAAATAGGACAATCCCTAGACATATGGCCAATTCTGCCACAATTCCAACACTGCACCTTGGGTGGACCGGTCCTCCCCCTGCCTCTGGGACCTCTACTCCAACCCCTACAGAGGTTGTCCACCTCCTGTTTCATCCCATTCCTATCCAACCTCTTCTCTCCATTTTTTCTGCATCTTCTCAAGATATACAATAGGATCCTCCTCTTTACTCATAGAACTAGCTGTAATTTTACCAAAGTCTCTCCTATCTGGATACGTCTCTTAAGGCTTTCCAAATTATGGTACGGTACGGGTTAAACATAGCCCCATCGTATGCATCCTCTCTAGTTGTCACCCGCTCATGTCCAAATGCCATTTTAAAAATCTGATTGGTCTTTTCTAGAGATGAGCGAACAGTGTTCTATCGAACACATGTTCGATCGGATATCAGGGTGTTCGCCATGTTCGAATCGAATCGAACACCACGTGGTAAAGTGCGCCAAAATTCGATTCCCCTCCCACCTTCCCTGGCGCCTTTTTTGCACCAATAACAGCGCAGGGGAGGTGGGACAGGAACTACGACACTGGGGGCATTGAAAAAAATTGGAAAAAGTCATTGGCTGCCGAAATCAGGTGACCTCCATTTTAGACGAATAGTGGATTTCAAATCCGGGTCATATGAGAATGTGAACTTTGTGACTATGAGACAGGGATAGCTGTACAGGCAGGGATAGCTAGGGATAACCTTTATTTAGGGGGGAATGTTATTAAAAATAACTTTTTGGGGCTCTATCGGGTGTGTAATTGTGATTTTTGTGAGATAAACTTTTTCCCATAGGGATGCATTGGCCAGCGCTGATTGGCCGAATTCCGTACTCTGGCCAATCAGTGCTGGCCAATGCATTCTATTAGCTTGATGAAGCAGAGTGTGCACAAGGGTTCAAGCGCACCCTTGGCTCTGATGTAGCAGAGCCGAGGCTGCACAAGGGTTCAAGCGCACCCTCGGCTCTGATGTAGGAGAGCCAAGGGTGCACTTGAACCCTTGTGCACCCTCAGCTCTGCTACATCAGAGCCGAGGGTGCGCTTGAACCCTTGTGCACACTCTGCTTCATCAAGCTAATAGAATGCATTGGCCAGCGCTGATTGGCCAATGTATTCTATTAGCCTGATGAAGTAGAGCTGAATGTGTGTGCTAAGCACACACATTCAGCTCTACTTCATCGGGCTAATAGAATGCATTGGCCAGCGCTGATTGGCCAGAGTACGGAACTCGACCAATCAGCGCTGGCTCTGCTGGAGGAGGCGGAGTCTAAGATCGCTCCACACCAGTCTCCATTCAGGTCCGACCTTAGACTCCGCCTCCTCCGGCAGAGCCAGCGCTGATTGGCCGAAGGCTGGCCAATGCATTCCTATGCGAATGCAGAGACTTAGCAGTGCTGAGTCAGTTTTGCTCAACTACACATCTGATGCACACTCGGCACTGCTACATCAGATGTAGCAATCTGATGTAGCAGAGCCGAGGGTGCACTAGAACCCCTGTGCAAACTCAGTTCACGCTAATAGAATGCATTGGCCAGCGCTGATTGGCCAATGCATTCTATTAGCCCGATGAAGTAGAGCTGAATGTGTGTGCTAAGCACACTCATTCAGCACTGCTTCATTACGCCAATACAATGCATTAGCCAGTGCTGATTGGCCAGAGTACGGAATTCGGCCAATCAGCGCTGGCTCTGCTGGAGGAGGCGGAGTCTAAGGTCGGACCTGAATGGAGACTGGTGTGGAGCGATCTTAGACTCCGCCTCCTCCAGCAGAGCCAGCGCTGATTGGTCGAGTTCCGTACTCTGGCCAATCAGCGCTGGCCAATGCATTCTATTAGCCCGATGAAGTAGAGCTGAATGTGTGTGCTTAGCACACACATTCAGCTCTACTTCATCAGGCTAATAGAATACATTGGCCAATCAGCGCTGGCCAATGCATTCTATTAGCTTGATGAAGCAGAGTGTGCACAAGGGTTCAAGCGCACCCTCGGCTCTGATGTAGCAGAGCTGAGGGTGCACAAGGGTTCAAGTGCACCCTCGGCTCTCCTACATCAGAGCCGAGGGTGCGCTTGAACCCTTGTGCAGCCTCGGCTCTGCTACATCAGAGCCGAGGGTGCGCTTGAACCCTTGTGCACACTCTGCTTCATCAAGCTAATAGAATGCATTGGCCAGCACTGATTGGCCAGAGTACGGAATTCGGCCAATCAGCGCTGGCCAATGCATTCTATTAGCCCGATGAAGTAGAGCTGAATGTGTGTGCTAAGCACACACATTCAGCACTGCTTCATCACGCCAATACAATGCATTAGCCAGTGCTGATTGGCCAGAGTACGGAATTCGGCCAATCAGCGCTGGCTCTGCTGGAGGAGGCGGAGTCTAAGATCGCTCCACACCAGTCTCCATTCAGGTCCGACCTTAGACTCCGCCTCCTCCAGCAGAGCCAGCGCTGATTGGCCGAATTCCGTACTCTGGCCAATCAGCACTGGCTAATGCATTGTATTGGCGTGATGAAGCAGTGCTGAATGTGTGTGCTTAGCACACACATTCAGCTCTACTTCATCGGGCTAATAGAATGCATTGGCCAATCAGCGCTGGCCAATGCATTCTATTAGCGTGAACTGAGTTTGCACAGGGGTTCTAGTGCACCCTCGGCTCTGCTACATCAGATTGCTACATCTGATGTAGCAGTGCCGAGTGTGCATCAGATGTGTAGTTGAGCAAAACTGACTCAGCACTGCTAAGTCTGCATTCGCATAGGAATGCATTGGCCAGCCTTCGGCCAATCAGCGCTGGCTCTGCCGGAGGAGGCGGAGTCTAAGGTCGGACCTGAATGGAGACTGGTGTGGAGCGATCTTAGACTCCGCCTCCTCCAGCAGAGCCAGCGCTGATTGGCCGAATTCCGTACTCTGGCCAATCAGCACTGGCTAATGCATTGTATTGGCGTGATGAAGCAGTGCTGAATGTGTGTGCTTAGCACACACATTCAGCTCTACTTCATCGGGCTAATAGAATGCATTGGCCAGCGCTGATTGGCCGAATTCCGTACTCTGGCCAATCAGCACTGGCTAATGCATTGTATTGGCGTGATGAAGCAGTGCTGAATGTGTGTGCTTAGCACACACATTCAGCTCTACTTCATCGGGCTAATAGAATGCATTGGCCAATCAGCGCTGGCCAATGCATTCTATTAGCGTGAACTGAGTTTGCACAGGGGTTCTAGTGCACCCTCGGCTCTGCTACATCAGATTGCTACATCTGATGTAGCAGTGCCGAGTGTGCATCAGATGTGTAGTTGAGCAAAACTGACTCAGCACTGCTAAGTCTGCATTCGCATAGGAATGCATTGGCCAGCCTTCGGCCAATCAGCGCTGGCTCTGCCGGAGGAGGCGGAGTCTAAGGTCGGACCTGAATGGAGACTGGTGTGGAGCGATCTTAGACTCCGCCTCCTCCAGCAGAGCCAGCGCTGATTGGTCGAGTTCCGTACTCTGGCCAATCAGCACTGGCCAATGCATTTCTATGGGGAAAAGTTAGCTTGCGAAAATCGCAAACTGACAGGGATTTCCATGAAATAAAGTGACTTTTATGCCCCCAGACATGCTTCCCCTGCTGTCCCAGTGTCATTCCAGGGTGTTGGTATCATTTCCTGGGGTGTCATAGTGGACTTGGTGACCCTCCAGACACGAATTTGGGTTTCCCCCTTAACGAGTTTATGTTCCCCATAGACTATAATGGGGTTCGAAACCCATTCGAACACTCGAACAGTGAGCAGCTGTTCGAATCGAATTTCGAACCTCGAACATTTTAGTGTTCGCTCATGCGACCACCCTGGGAGAACCGTGCAGGAGGCTGGACTGTCACGGTGACCTTATAGGCACCAGAACTCCCAGGAGAGGTGCACAGGGAAATAGGCAGAGTCAGTTAGATGTGACGCCAGTTGGAGTATTGAGACACCCGCTGGTCCCTGGGCTGAGATGGTGATGTGGGTGCCAGTGCTCTACTCCAACAAAGAGCATTTGCCCAGGGCTTAGCTACAGGGAAGGCAATGTCCAGGCCAGGATCAGTAGAAGTGCTCACTGCTTTATTGTAACAGGCATCTGCTGGTTCACTTGTCCTGTAGCAGTGAGCTGTGGCACAGTGGCTTGTAGCTGGCTGACCCCTTCCCATGTATTAGCAGAGAGTCTAAGATGTCTGCAGATCCAGCTTCTGGTCTACTGCAGGGGCTCAGTTACCTTGTAGAGGTAGGTGCAGGCTGCCAGGGTTATAGCTCTGCTCAGCCTGATATAATCCTGTCCTCTTACTGATAGTGATGGGGGCGCTGTCACACAGCTTCTCTGTCCTGCTGTTGCTGTGGAAATCCTCACAGCACAGTGTCTGAAACACAAGATGGCCACTGCCACACTTCTCCTTCCCTGGCTCTTACAGAATACTACTTCCTGTCTCTGCTATGACTATTTCCTGTTCCAGCTACAGATCCACTCACCATAGTGTGTGTTGCTATGGAGACCACAGCTCACTAGGACAAGTGAAACCAGAGAACAACAGCTTAACAACATTACACAAATGAATACAGAATAAACATGGCAACATATACAAACTATCATAACATGTAAGGCACTTATATGGCCAAATAACCATTAGTAACTCCTGTGAGGGGGTTACATCCCTCCCTTCTTGAATGTAGCACGTCCTCGGGCTACCAATAACACAGAAAACAGTCAATGGCTTAAATATCCCATAGTCCAAAGTAAATGGATTAAACGTTAAATGGGTTAGAACCAAATAAGAGAAATAGAGGTAGAACTTTGGGCAGTCCAAGCATGGTGTCGCCACTATGGCACCAGGTATATGGCTTATTTGTTGAAATGAAGATAAGTTTCCAAGGCAGATGATCAGCTGAAATGCACAGTCTACTATGGCTGATCTGGGCATGCTCCTTTAAGGGCTGTAGCGAACTGAGGGTTTACCCTTATTTACCCTTTGGGATCTCCTTTGAGAAATTGTTTCAGGCTCTGAGGCCTCCTCTCTGTCAGGGAGTACTTGAGTATCCGGAGTCTCTGATACAAAGTCCTCTAAGGAAATGGAGTCACTTGTTTCCCTTGACACAGAAGGAATCTCTCTTTGCAACGGTGTAACCGTAGGTCTCACAAAGAAGTATAAATTAGGGGAAGCCAGAGCAAGTCCTAATTCTGTACCATGTTGGCCAGGAATGGGTATACAGGGTAATGTCCGTCTTGGTTGTGACAGAGCGTGTGGAGTAGCCGGTAACCGACGGGTCACTCTAGGACTTGTATAAGAGGAGGGACAGACTTTGAGATCATCTCGAGACACTAGCTGGGATGGACCTTCTCCATCCTCTGGAACAATTTTACACACTTTAGAGTTATCATGTGGTGCCTCTTGGACAACATAGGCGTTGTCTTCCCAACGATCCTCTAACTTATGATGCCTAACATGTCGCCTTTTTAGGACCTTATCTCCAGGTTGCAATGGTTGAGCATTTGCTCCTTTGTCATACTGGAGAGCCTGTTTGTGTCTAGCCTGGTCCAGAGATTTACACACAAGTTCCTGAAGTTCTCTATTAACCCTTAGTCTTTCTGCTACCCAAGTGTCATTTGGTAAAGGTGGGGACCTAACCTCTGTAATCACTCCCATTTGGTGATCAGCGGGGAGCTGTCCTAACTGTCCTCTAAGGAGGTATGCAGGAGTGTACCCTGTGGAATCCTGTCTGGTGTTATTAT
Source organism: Leptodactylus fuscus (assembly GCF_031893055.1). Lineage (NCBI taxonomy): Eukaryota > Metazoa > Chordata > Amphibia > Anura > Leptodactylidae > Leptodactylus > Leptodactylus fuscus. The sequence goes on along the minus strand of NC_134265.1, from coordinate 6,645,830 downwards.
AGATCTCAGTGATCTCTGGCAATAGCTCTGGCCACTCAGATCGTTTTTCACGGGCAACTGTTCTCAGCATGTTGATAATGATTTGATTGGCTTTTTCACAAAGCCCATTACCCTGGGGATGGTAGGCTGTAGTGCGGATCTTTTGACACCCATAGAGGTTGCAGAACTCTTGAAAAAGCTCTGACTCAAATGCAGGACCTTGATCAGTAAGGATCTTTTCAGGATAACCGTAGGGTCGCCCAAAATGTCTTTGGAATTCCCGAGCTGCTGTTTTACCAGTGAGATCTTTTACTGGGACTACAACCATGAATTTTGAAAAATGATCAATCATTGTTAATGCATAAGTGTAACCTGACCGACTTGGAGTCAACTTGACGTGGTCAAGCGCTACCAACTCTAGTGGTCTGACTGTGACAATGCCCTGTAGAGGGGCCCGTTGGTTAGATCCTCTCCGCAAAGCACATTGTGCACAATCCCGGCACCACTGTTCAATTTGAGGGCGCATTCCCACCCAGTAGAAACGATCCTTAATGGTTCGTTCTGTCTTTTGGGCATTGAAATGTCCTGACTGATTATGATACGCATCCAAGATCAAAGGAGCGTCTTGTCTTGGTATCACAATCTGAAACACTCGCTCATGGGTACGAGGATTTACATAACGGCGGACCAGTTTTCCCTGCAGATAAGTTAAACGACCGCGCTCTCGCCAGAGATTTTGAAGTTCAGGGCTTGCATTGTTATCTGGACCTATTGAATTTGAATCTTTTAAAAGGTCTTTTAATCTTTGCAATGTTGGATCTTGTTTTTGGACTTGTTCCCAATCCATATGATGGAGGGACTCAACCCGCATGGTCTGAAGGTTACAATATTTGGTCCGGACATTTTGATTAACACGTTGAGTGACTTTGTCATAGAAGTCAGGGAGTTCAACTTCTTCCCATTTGTCAGGGTCATCTAGGTCATTAATTGACTCTTGGGGTAACCGAGATAAAATGTCAGCATTAACATTCTCCCTCCCTGCACGGAATTTTAAGGTAAACTGATAATTGGCAAGACGTGAAGCCCAACGCTGCTCAATTGCTCCCAATTTGGCAGTGCTAAGATGGGTCAGAGGATTATTATCTGTGTATGCAACAAAAGGAGTGGCGGTGAGATAATGATGGAATTTTTCGGTAACCGCCCAAACCAAGGCCAGAAACTCCAACTTAAAGGAGCTATAGTTAGAGTCATTACGTTCAGTCGCCCGAAGCGATCGACTGGCAAATGCAATGGGTCTAATCAAACCTTCTTGTTTCTGGGAAAGGACAGCACCAAGTCCAGTTTTACTTGCATCTGTTTGCAGAATGAACGGTTTACTGTAATCAGGGTAAGCAAGGACATTTGGACCGACTAAGGCCGCTTTTAACTCCTCAAATGCTTTTTGCATTTCAGGGGTCCATTGGATAGTTGGACTCTTACCAGATCGGGTGGTAGACTGACCTATCAGTACAGCCTGTAAGGGTGCAGCAATCCGGGCAAAGTTTTTTACAAATCGGCGGTAATAACCGGCGAACCCAAGGAATCTACGGATGTCTTTTACCGTTTCAGGAGTTGGCCAGTCGCGTATCCGTTCAGTGTACTGAGGATCTGGCGACACCCCATCAGCGCTCACAATGTGTCCCAGGTATTGGATTTCAGATTTTAGGAGATGGCATTTGGAAGGTTTGAGTTTCAGACCATAGCGATCCAAAGACTCAAACACTCTCGCAAGGTGATCCAAATGCTCTGCATATGTTCTGGAGTAAACAATTATATCATCCAGATATAACAGGACAGACTCAAAGTTTAGATGACCTAAACAGAACTCCATGAGCCGTTGGAATGTGGCAGGCGCATTGCACAACCCAAATGGCATCCGGTCAAATTCAAACAGACCCATTGGTGTTGTGAAGGCAGTTTTTTCAGCATCAGTTGGGGACATAGGGACCTGCCAGTATCCACTGGTAAGGTCCAGGACAGAGAAGTAGGCTGCAGACTGAAGAGCTGCAAGGGACTCCTCTATCCGGGGCAGCGGATATGCATCCTTGTGAGTGATATCATTCAATTTGCGGTAATCCACGCAAAGGCGAATAGTACCGTCCTTCTTTTTGACGAGTACTAAGGGAGCAGCCCAAGGGCTTCGGCTGTCCCTTATAACACCGGAATCCTTCATGTTTTGGAGTAAGCCTTTTACTTGTTGGTATTGTGCTGGGGGAATGGGCCTATGTCTTTCCTTGATGGGAGGATGATCACCAGTTTGAATTGTGTGTTCTACTGCAGTGACATGCCCAAAGTCCATAGGGGACTTGCTGAAAATGTGTTCGAATTCGTGAACTACCCGCAATAACCCTTCCAGCTGAGATGAAGGCGTCTCAGGGGTTCCAAGGTGAATCTCTTGCCACCATTCTTTTTGCTCCCCAGTGGGGTTACATGTGGGTTGTGAATTGGTGGTCTGAGCTCCACAATGGACTCTCTGGAGGCAATCAGCATCCTGAACTCTGGATAATTTGGCAACCACTGTATACCGTGGTAGTGTAACTTCAGAATCCCCAAAATTCAACAATTGTACAGGGACTCGTCCATGAGTCACCTTAGCCAAACTACGGGCAGCAATAACTGTACGATCCGTAGGCATTGACTCGATGAGCACAGAGTAATCCCTGCCTTTGACACCAAACCTGGCCCGGCACCAGACCATCATCACATGACCAGGTGGTAAGATGATGGGTCTAGCGTCAGTCACCCTAGCTTTTCCGATCTCACCTTGGGAAAGTTGGACCTGTTGTTGTTGGACCAAAACCTTAATGGCCTTATGGTAGATGTATCTCTCTTTTGGAGCGGCTATTTGAAGAGTGTCAGACAAGGCAGCAATGGCTTCATCAAAACAATTAACTAGGACATTGGTCCCAATGATGATGGAGGGAGTGTCTCTGTCTTTGGCAACGTCCACAATGACAATCCCTTGATCCTTCAGTTCGGTTTTGCCAATCTTAAGGGTGGCTAGGAAGTATCCTACCTGTTTAAGTTCTTGTCCATTGCTGGCAATTAGAGTCACCTGCTCATGAGGATTGTATGGTTGTAGCTGATCTCGAGACCAATATTTTTCAAACTGGGCAAGGGGCATGGTAGTCATCTGTGATCCCGTATCCAAGAGAGCAGTCAGTGGGATGTTTTTCATATTGATGGAAAGGATAGGACGGTCTCCAATGAAATGTCGGCCCCATTCAGGTGATAGTGGACCATGGTGGTGGTTGTCTCCTGGGGGTAGGTCCTCTGCCCCAGGACGGCCTAGTTTAAAGGCTGGCATTCTCGTTCAACATGTCCTGGTAAATGACAACTTCGACAGATGGGCCTTCCGGATGAATCAAACTGGTCCGTGACCCTGCGACCGGGTCGGAATAACGGTCTGCGTGAATACTGACGTGGCGAAGGTCGCTGCCAGTGCCGGGATGAGGGAGACCTCGGTGGTGTCAGCTGAAGGTCATCCACTTTTTTGCAAAGCTTAATTAGATTCTTTGAAAGTTCAGCGATTTGTCCTTGGAGTTCAAGGTTGGAGTCAGAAGGTTGGATCTGTGCGCACTGAGCAATGGATTGTTGGATTACACAGGGCGGAGGTGCTGTAGAAGCTGAGGGCACATTATGCTGCTCCTCTGGCATTGTGTCCACTTTAAGGATTTGGATGGCTGTCTCTTTAAATAGGTTGAAGGGTCGGTCAGGGTCTTGAGAGTTAAGCATACGTAGTTGCATTTTAACTGCATCAGGTGTAGCACCCTCGATGAATTGCTCCTTCAGCGTGCAATCATAATTGTGACGCTCGTGAGGATCTAGTTGAGCAACCTGGCGGAGAGCTTCATCCAAGCTCAGAGCATAGTCTCTAAGACTTTCACCTGTGTTCTGCTTGCGGCTAAAGAACCGAGCTTTTAGTTCTGACAGAGTCTTAGTTTCAAATATGGCACGCAGTTTATCAAATATTTGCTTAACAGTTTGTTTCTCCTTAACATCCCAGGACTTAACTTCACGGAGGGCTGCTCCTCCCATCTGACCCATTAACATAGCAACCTTCTGCTCAGCAGTGAGGGGATAAACTTTGAAAGTCGCTTGCATCTTTTCTTTAAAGTCCTTTAGGGTATTTGGCTCGCCTACATAGAGTGGCAGCCATGGCACGCCTGGGTAATAAGGCATTGTGATTGGCATTACTGCAGCTGTGGGGGCTGAAACACTACACCCCTCTTCCTCATCCTCACTACTGGACCCTTGGTGTTTAAAACTGACAAAATCCCTTTTTTCTTTGTTCCTAAACATACTGGCAGTACGTGGCTCACCTGCTGTTGCCTGTGCTGTAGATTCAGGTATAGCGTGCGATGCAGGGCCAAGATGGCGATATTGCACAGTGTCGCAGTCACAGATCCTTTTTCCTGCCAGCAGCTCAAGTGCCTCCCTTCTTTTTTTCAATGGCACAGCAATCCTGTTCGTGACGCCAACTGCGACCACCCTGGGAGAACCGTGCAGGAGGCTGGACTGTCACGGTGACCTTATAGGCACCAGAACTCCCAGGAGAGGTGCACAGGGTAATAGGCAGAGTCAGTTAGATGTGACGCCAGTTGGAGTATTGAGACACCCGCTGGTCCCTGGGCTGAGATGGTGATGTGGGTGCCAGTGCTCTACTCCAACAAAGAGCATTTGCCCAGGGCTTAGCTACAGGGAAGGCAATGTCCAGGCCAGGATCAGTAGAAGTGCTCACTGCTTTATTGTAACAGGCATCTGCTGGTTCACTTGTCCTGTAGCAGTGAGCTGTGGCACAGTGGCTTGTAGCTGGCTGACCCCTTCCCATGTATTAGCAGAGAGTCTAAGATGTCTGCAGATCCAGCTTCTGGTCTACTGCAGGGGCTCAGTTACCTTGTAGAGGTAGGTGCAGGCTGCCAGGGTTATAGCTCTGCTCAGCCTGATGTAATTCCTGTCCTCTTACTGATAGTGATGGGGGCGCTGTCACACAGCTTCTCTGTCCTGCTGTTGCTGTGGAAATCCTCACAGCACAGTGTCTGAAACACAAGATGGCCACTGCCACACTTCTTCTTCCCTGGCTCTTACAGAATACTACTTCCTGTCTCTGCTATGACTATTTCCTGTTCCAGCTACAGATCCACTCACCATAGTGTGTGTTGCTATGGAGACCACAGCTCACTAGGACAAGTGATACCAGAGAACAACAGCTTAACAACATTACACAAATGAATACAGAATAAACATGGCAACATATACAATCCATCATAACATGTAAGGCACTTATATGGCCAAATAACCATTAGTAACTCCTGTGAGGGGGTTACACTCATCTCTAGTCTTTTCTACTATGATGTCAGCTAACAAAGCTTTAATATCTCCTAGCGCTAAAGTCTGACCTGAGGTTTTTTGCTCAAGCTCATAAATCCATTTGCTGGCTCCTGCAGACAAGGAGGGTAAACTATGTCTCAAATTCTCTTTATCAATATGAGGCCATGGGCGATATTTAAGAGTACAGCGATTTGCCCACAAAACCGGAGAGGAGCCAGCAATTGTTTTTTGTTGATATTTTTCCCATACACTCCTTCATATACTGGTAATCCCATCCTAGGTCGCCCCGTATCCCATATACGCAATCTTTGGCTGCTTGTATTTTATCACATGCAAAGGATCCCTCCCTTGGCCAAATACGTTGGAATTGAGATCCTAATTTTTCAGTCCACCCGGCAAGATCATCACAGAATGGGTCAGTAAAATACTCACCATCACTTGCAGTGACAATTTGTCGAGGAGTCTGGCTAACAGCTACACCCATTAACTCCATAACATCTGCGCCCCCCTGTTGTGCCTCCTCCTCTACCTCAGGCCCCTGTTCCCCTTCATCCTCTGGATGTATCAAAGGAGTGTCAGAGAGGTCATGCCTATGACGTACAGGGGGAAGGGGAGGGCGTCCTGCGCTGTTATTTCAACAATTTAGAAGTCTGCTTAACCTTGATTTTTCCTGACTAGAAACAGAGGTAAATGTTTGTTTTTGCAGTGGGTAGGAAATATAAAAAAACAAAAAACTTGATAGTCTTCCTGTCTCTCCTCCATACAGGCCTCCAGAAACAGAGGTAGTCAGCTTAGCTTCTTTTGCATCTATAAATATCCCTTCAGCGAGCAACTTGGATAAATGCTTCACTGAAGTTGGAGGCTGTGCCAAAGACACCAAGCCAGCCATATTAATCCACATGTTTTCTCTTTCTACTTTCAAAGCAGGTTGTTCATCAGAACTTGTATCCTCCTCTGAACTAAGAAAAATCTGCTGATGTGCCGAGCAGATGTCCTGGCCACTATCCAGGAGTTCAAGCTGGTACATTCTCATGATTCTACTCCCCTCCCCTTGCGTTGGGAGGCCCTTAAATGTGTTCTCCGCGGGGTTCTCATTAAACACGGTTCACGTCTCAAAAAGGAGCGGTCGGCCTGGATCTCCGCCCGTCTGGCGAAGATACACTCCTTAGAAACTGCCCACAAGCAGTCACCCAACACATCTACCTTTACTGAACTTCTAAACACGAGGGAAGAACTCCGCTCTTTTCTAGATGAGAAATACATACTGAGCCGAGACAGACAGCGAAAACATTATTATGAATTCGCTGACAAATGTAGCTGCTTGCTCGCCAGACGTTTACATCCCCGAGTGGCCAGGACGTACATTCCTCATATTCAGGGCTGCAACGGTCGTTCTCTTCACAACCCAACAGACATTGCGGACACTTTCCGCTCCTACTACCAGTCCCTTTACAACCGGACTAATTCCGCCGATACTGCGGACGCTGAGGCGGCACTGGCTAACATCCGTGACTATGTACGGAGGACAGCCCTTCCCACTATCTCCTGTGCGGACATATCTGCCTTGGACTCCCCCTTCTCAGAGGAGGAGTTGGCTCTTGCAATTCAATCTGCCCCTGCAGGCAAATCTCCTGGCCCTGATGGCTTTATGCCTTGGTGTTATAAGTTATGTAGAGAGCATTTAATAGCTTGGGTAGGGACACAACGTTTGCACACCAATCTCTCTCAGCGTTAGTTACCGTGAACCCTAAACCCGGCAGGGACCCTACCTGCTGTGCCAACTTCCGCCCTATTTCCCTTCTTAATGTAGACATCAAGCTTTATGCTAAGATGTTGGCCAACCGGCTCTCCCCCCTTATGTACCGTTTAGTCCACACGGACCAGGTCGGTTTCATCCCCGGTTGGGAAGCCAATTTGAATTTGACCCTGCTGATAATGAACGCTGCTCGTTCGCGTAACTTCCCCATCTGTCTCCTGTCAGTCGACACCGAAAAGGCGTTCGACCGGGTTCACTGGGGCTTTCTACGTGCCTCTCTGGAGCAGGTGGGTGTTGGGCCGGTCTTCCTGCATAGGATTCTATCCCTCTACGGGGACCCCTCTGCCAGAGTCCGGGTGAATGGCGTTATCTCTGACCCTTTTTTGGTCCGTAACGGTACTCGCCAGGGGTGCCCCCTCTCCCCCCTCCTATATGCCCTTGTGATGGAGCATATTGCAGTGGCGATCCGCGATCGCTCTGATATAGTGGGGTTCCCCGTGGGTGCGACCCAGGTCAAGGCTGCTCTCTATGCGGATGATCTCCTACTTTATGTTGCCCAACCCCGCACCAAGCCCTTCCGATACCCGTACCTAGGCGTTTCTTCTCTACCCTCAAGACGCTCTTCGGGCGTTTTGTGTGGGACCCCTATCATAGCAGGATTCTCTTACGTCGAGTGAGGGTACGAAAGACCAAGGGTGGAGCTGGCTTTCCGGACCTTCTCTTGTACTACCGAGCGGCAATTCTTCTCCGTATCCTAGATTGGCGTTACAGAGCCCGTGACAAACAATGGGTCTCCCTGGAATCGGAACTTATCTCTGCTCATCTTCGCTCTCTCCCCTGGATACCCTCTCACTTTCTCCCTGCCACAGTCACTGCCTCTATACTTGCCTCCCATTTTCTGTCTGTGTGGGACAACCTCTGTAAGTCTACCGACATAGCAAAGGTGCCCGGCCCCTTAAGCCCCCTCTTACGGAATCCTATGTTCCCTCCCGGGGTCTCCTCTCACCGCTTCCTGGGGTGGTCCGCATCCACAGACATCACCTGGGTTCCCTTTTCAGTTCTGCGTCCTCTCCTCCTCCTCTGAGTCAGCTGCAGGCTGATTGTCTGACTGACTTCTGGCGTAAGTTCTCACTGCAGCCCCTCCTTTCCTCTCCCCCTACTGCTTTGGAGGCCTTATTAGCGCGACCTGAGACTCCCTCCCATGCCCTCTCCCTTCTCTATGACATCCTTTTGAAGGCCGCGACTCCTGGACTCCCCCCTATGTGCGATCATGGGAAACCGACTTAGGCGCCCGCCTTCCTGCTGTTGATTGGGACCGATGCTTCCTCCTGTCTCATAAACTACCCCTGCCTTGTAATGCACAAGAGAAGAATTTTAAGATCCTGTCCCGTTGGTACCGATGCCCGATCCTGCTGCATAAGTTTTATCCTGCGGTCTCTGACCTCTGTTGGCGTTGTGGAACTGCAGAAGGTACCTTTTTTCATGTCTGGTGGGAATGTGGCTTAATCCAACCCTTCTGGTCCTCGGTGTTCTCTTTGTACGAGAAAGTCTCTGGCTGTTCCCTGTCCCCATCCCCTCAGTTAACCCTCCTTTCCATTATCCCAGGTAAATTGTCGAAGGTGAAAGGTGATATCCTGTGTCACTTTCTCACGGCCGCCAGAACTGTTATCCCCCGCCATTGGCGCAGTCCCACACCTCCTTCCCTTGTGGAATGGCTTCAAGAGCTCCTCCTTATTCGTAGAATGGAGAGCCTGGTCGCGAGGGATTCACCCGATTCTTCCAGGTTCGAAGCTCTCTGGCGGCCGTGGGTGGTGTTCCAGAAGACCTCGGATTTCTCCTCCCTGTTTGGCTGACTGCCCTGTCCTCCCAGTGCACCTCTTTCCATCCCTTTTGTGCTCGATGTTTGTCTTGTCTCTCTCCCCCCCTCTGCAGTCTAGTTTGTTTCTTTTGTGTTGTTTGTTCTCCCCCTCAGTTTCATCAGTTTGGGGCTGTGCCCCTACCGTTTTATATGTTCTTATTTAGGTTCCCAGCATGCTCATCCTCTAGTTGGGGGTCTCCCCCTCGATTTGTATTCTACTGTATGGTCCTTTGAGGCTGTCTTCCTTTGGAACCTAGGGTCTGCGGCCCTGTCACTCTGCGTTTGGAGTTCATTCTTTGTTTTGTTTTTTCTTTTATTGTTCTTGTTTTGCTTAACTTCTTGAAAACTCAATAAAAACCTGATTACACCTTTCTTATCATCAGGATATTCCTGAATCATCAGTGATGACGGAGTGGACATGATACAAGATGATGGTAACAATCACACCCACAAAAATTTGTATTATGACCCTAATGGAGGTGCAACTCAAGTCACAGACACTCCAGCGGAGCTCAGTGCAATGCCCCGACAGGCACCGATCCTAATAATACGGCACCAGTTAGTGTTACAATTAGTATCTGCCACTCCACTTGTTGTTCTCAGGGTAAAGTCTAATGAGACCACCCGCTACGCAGCAAGTGTCCCCTTGCCTTAACGCAAGCTGAAGCAACAACGCTCGGTGCGAGCTCTACTCCTCCAAAGTGCTCACAGTAAGGCCAGATGGCGCCACACCTAGGTGTGTCTGCTTAGCAAAACGTGGAGTTTCAGCTTCTCAGCGTATACAAGGAAATGGTTAGTACAATGACAAAAGAAGACAACTGACATAAAACACAAGACAGATCGATCACTTAACATCCCTATTATTTCTATTGTCCCTATAATCGCTACTATCCCTATCATCTCTGTTATCCCTATCACCTATAGGCCTTTTAAACCAGGTCAATCAGACCCAAGCAACACTAATCTAATCTAACCTACGGCCTCTACCTACGTCATCCAGAGCCAAATTTGGTCTGTAATCAATAGAGCCCTTTTCTGGAGCCTTAAAACCACTAATTGGCCAGCCAGTATATCTAACCTGGAACTGTAACTCCTCTCATCTCATATCTCTTAAACCGAGTACTCAGCCAGTTAGGAACACATCCTGAACTGTGGCGCCTCTCATCTCATCTCTCATTTCATTCAACTACTTACTTAAAAATATTATACTTCTTGGAAGTGGTATTAAATTTACCCAAACTAACCCCCAACTTACCGGACTGTGGTGGCCACAGGAAAAACAGTGCGGACAGGCTTTAGCAAAGCAAGATGTCTACTTACCTGTTATGTGCGCAGGCCTGCACTGCAAGATTTCCTGGTGGTCATGCTGCCAGCAAGCCGGTTTAAGTTTTCTCAGTATCACGTCATGGAGTCACCAAATGTCATCAGGAGAATACACTTCAGACCTCGATCTTCAAGAAGTATAAGGCTGTATTCACCCCAGGGTGGGAGAAGGTGCTTGTTACATTAGTAAAGCAGTATTCTCAGCAAGACAAAGAACTCAGGCCTTATTATACATCAGAACCCTCATTTATGACATCATTCTCTATTCCTATTGGTTGAGGCTTACATTTATTATTATCAATCAACTTAAACAAAGAACATATTCATTATTCAAAGCATATGGCTTCATCTTAAAGGGCCCCATAGAATCTGTCCATTACAATAACAGTCAAGAATGACCTTTGACATAGGCATTGGGCACCCCCACCCATAGGGAAATCTAGCAGGACATAATATTTCTTAGGACACATATGGTTACAATCACTAACTAAGAGTATATAAGTATATAGAGACTTGTATTACAATGTGAGATTATGGCATCACAAGTGGATATATATATATATATATATATATATATATATATATATATATATTTTAATAATCCTTATCAAATGAATTCTGGTTGAAAATCCACTTACAATTTGCTTCTCCTGTTTGTGAATTCTCTGATTGTACAATAAAATGGCTTCTCTCCTGTGTGAATTCTTTAATACTTAACAAGAGTTGATTTCTGAGCAAAACATTTCCCATATTCTTGGCATGAATATGGCTTATCCCCTGTGTGAGTTCTTTGATGTTTAACAAGGTCTGATTTAGAGATAAAACATTTCCTACATTCAGAGCAAGAATGACACTTTTCTCCTGTGTGAATACTTTGATGCCTTAAAAAGTCTGAATTACGAGCAAAACATTTCCCACATTCTTAGCATGAATAAGACTTCTCTCCTGTGTGAGTTTGTTTGATGACTAAGGAGGAGAGATTTAGAGAGAAAACATTTGCTACATTCTGATCAACAATAAGACTTCTCTCCGGTGTGAATTCGTTCATGTAAAACAAGATATGATTTAGAAATAAAACATTTCCCACATTCTGGACATGAAAATGGCTTCTCTCCTGTGTGAGTTCTTTGATGGTCAACAAGATTTGTTTTCTTAGTAAAACATTTCCCACAGTCTGGACATGAAAATGGCTTCTCTCCTGTGTGAGTTCTTCGATGCTTAACAAGGACTGGTTTCTGAACAAAACATTTCCCACAGTCTGGACATGAATATGGCTTCTCTCTTGTGTGAGTTCTCTGATGTATAACACCTCTTCTGCAGCTTCCATTTTGCTTAACATACTGTGATGAATTAGAAGAAAGATCTTTCTCCTGAAGGGCTGAGGGTATATCTGGGATAATGACATGTTCTTCATATGGATCTTGTGTGATACCATGATCCTCTGCTGTATAATCTGTAGATATCAGATGTCCCTCTGAGCTCCTGGTACAGTCATCTGACAAGAAGATAATGGATGGTACTATTATTGAATAACATAACCTTATAAGTATATTCCCCACTGAGCTGCCGCTGCCTGAGACGCTTCAGACCGTGTGAAGAAGTGAAGTCAGTGGCACAGGCAGCAAACGACGGCAGTGCGGCCTACTTCATTAGTATTCACTGTGCTGAGACGGAGGTCAGTGATAGTGAATAGGAATGAAGCGAGGCAGGAGACACCACCACTGCTCTAGGTCACTGTAGAGGTGAACACAATCCATGGCTGCTTAAATATGGCCACTTATGTGGAATAATACTGTAGGATGCCATAAATCTTACTGTATTACACCCCATACACACAATAGAATCCAAACCACATCTGCTGGATTTCCCAGCCTGAACTCACCGCGGATCTGCTGTTCCATACAGTATGTAGTAGGGTCTGTGGAGTCACAAGGAAGCAGGAAGCCTATACTCCCAGTCCTGGTTTTGCTGGCTGACCCAAGTGGTCAGCTATTAAAGAACTGAGGCTGCCCAAGGGAGGGGGTGTGGTCGTCTCTTGTGTGAGAACACTGTGTACACACTGCCATGTGTGTCTGGGGAGAAAGGCAAAAATTCACCTTGTGCATTGGTGAGAAACACCTTGGAGACTTCTCTTCTTTGTATCCTGAAGTAAGGACAGTTTATGTTATTTTGAGTTATCGTTATGCTGAAGAAAGCTATTTTGATTTATTTATTGCTGGACTGTGTGAACTGCTGCCAATAAAGAGACAAGTGTGAACTGAGATCTCTGCCTCCACCTCCCTGATTTACCTAGTAACCAGCCTACTCTGAAGGTCCCGCATTTACCCCCCCTATAGCGGTATCACATTTATATTCAGGTATTATTAGTATTTTACCTGAATCGGGGAACAACAAATAGTCTAAACAATGTCTGAATAGAATCAATGACCCTTCTGTGCTTTATATAGTGGTGACTCCTCACCTGGGCGGGTCCCTGTAGGAATGTCCTCCTCACACTCCTCATCACCACTCACATAGGGCTCTTCCTTTATTCTCATAGATATAGCATTAATGTCGCTCACATCTTTATCCTGATGGAAAATCTGGGAAACAAATAATGTAAAAGTCACCGGACAAATGGGGAAGTCACAGAGAATGTTCTAGATCATTAATCCGCATGACACTTACAGAAGGCTCTACTAAATACACGTCACACACAGACAGCTCCGCTACATACACATCACATACAGACAATTTCGCTACATACACTTCACACACAGACGGCTTCACTTCATACACAGCTCTGCTACATACACGTCACACAGACAGCTCTGCTACATATACGTCATATACAGACAGTTCCGCTCCATACATATTACCCAAACAGCTCCACTACATACACGTCACACACGGACGACTCCGCTACATACACGTCACACACATACAGCTCTGCTACTTACACATCACACACAGACAGCTCCACTACATACTTGTCACACACAGACAGCACCACTACATGAAAACCAAATTTGAAAGATGTCCAGCAAATTTGGTTTTCATGTATCAGTATGTCTCAGTCTGGGCACTTTTGTCTGTGCATTCTGTGGATTCCTGCTATTCAAATGCTGCATAAAGTTGGCTGTGGATCTCTTGTTGCTTTTTTTGGAGCTCCACCACATATTTATCACACACAGACAGCTCCACTACATACTTGTCACACACAGAAGGCTCCGCTACATACACATCACACACATCCAGCTCTGCTACATATACGTCACACACAGACAGCTCTGCTACATACATATCACACACAGACAGTCCCACTACATACACGTTAGACACAGATAGCTCCGCTACATACACATCACACAAGACGGCTCCGCTATATACAGGTCACACACATACAGTCCCGCTACATACACGTCACACACAGCTCCGCTATATACACGTTACACACAGACGGATCCTCTACATACACATCATACAGAGACAGCTCTGCTACATACATATTACCCACACAGACAGCTTCGCTACATACATGTCACACACACTGCTCCACTACATACACATCACCTAGACAGCTCCGCTACATACACATCACACAGAGGGCTCCGCTACATACACGTCACACACAGACAACTCTGCTACATACACGTCACACACAGACAACTCTGCTACATACACATCACACACAGACGGCTCTGCTACATTCTTATCCAGACACAGAACTTCTAATTTAGCAGAGATCATGTGACTCCTCCAACACACACACACACATATACACTCACCGGCCACTTTATTAGGTACACCTGTCCAACTGCTTGTTAACACTTAATTTCTAATCAGCCAATCACATGGCGGCAACTCAGTGCATTTAGGCATGTAGACATGGTCAAGACAATCTCCTGCAGCTCAAACCGAGCATCAGTATCGGGAAGAAAGGTGATTTGAGTGCCTTTGAACGTGGCATGGTTGTTCGTGCCAGAAGGGCTGGTCTGAGTATTTCAGAAACTGCTGATCTACTGGGATTTTCACGCACAACCATCTCTAGGGTTTGCAGAGAATGGTCCGAAAAAGAAAAAACATCCAGTGAGCGGCAGTTCTGTGGGCGGAAATGCGTTGTTGATGCCAGAGGTCAGAGGAGAATGGCCAGACTGGTTCGAGCTGATAGAAAGGCAACAGTGACTCAAATAGCCACCCGTTACAACCAAGGTAGCCAGAAGAGCATCTCTGAACGCACAGTACGTCCAACTTTGAGGCTACAGATGGGCTACAGCAGCAGAAGAAGACCACACCGGGTGCCACTCCTTTCAGCTAAGAACAGGAAACTGAGGCTACAATTTGCACAAGCTCATCGAAATTGGACAATTGAAGATTGGAAAAACGTTGCCTGGTCTGATGAGTCTCGATTTCTGCTGCGACATTCGGATGGTAGGGTCAGAATTTGGCGTCAACAACATGAAAGCATGGATCCATCCTGCCTTGTATCGGTAACGGTTCAGGCTGGTGGTGGTGGTGTCATGGTGTGGGGAATATTTTCTTGGCACTCTTTGGGCCCCTTGGTACCAATTGAGCATCGTTGCAACGCCAAAGCCTACCTGAGTATTGTTGCTGACCATGTCCATCCCTTTATGACCACAATGTACCCAACATCTGATGGCTACTTTCAGCAGGATAATGCAATGCCATGTCATAAAGCTGGAATCATCTCAGACTGGTTTCTTGAACATGACAATGAGTTCACTGTACTCCAATGGCCTCCACAGTCACCAGATCTCAATCCAATAGAGGAGCATCTTTGGGATGTGGTGGAACGGGAGATTCGCATCATGGATGTGCAGCCGACAAATCTGCGACTGCAACTGTGTGATGCCATCATGTCAATATGGACCAAAATCTCTGAGGAATGCTTCCAGCACCTTGTTGAATCTATGCCACGAAGAATTGAGGCAGTTCTGAAGGCAAAAGGGGGCCCAACCCGTTACTAGCATGGTGTACCTAATAAAGTGGCCGGTGAGTGTATATAGCTGTGACTGATCACATGTCTCTGACATCATCACAGGTCCTGTAACCACACTGATACCACACGGCTGTTTAGCAGAAGGTTTGTAGTTATTTCTTTTATTAACCCCTTTAGGACCAGATACTTTTAGGACTTAAAGGGATTCTCCACTTTCTACGACTGATGACCTGTCCTTAGAATAGACTATAACTATTATTATCTCAGTGAGGTGAGACACCCCGGACCCCGCAGATCAGCTCTACTGAGGCCGTGCAGAGGATCCCCGATGCTCACTGGCTGTACATACTGCAGCATTGTCTCACTGAAGCCTAGTAGTCAGCGCTGCAGTACCGGCACTCACCACTGCAGTATTTATAGTCAGGGAGCAGCGCTAGGGCCCACCCCCAGAGCTGCAAAATAATTCATTTGCATACCGACAGTAACCAAGATTTTAGGCGAACGGCAGCGCAGAGAAGACAACGAAGGGTAGGAGAAGAATAGCCTTTCTTAAGGCAATTCTGACGTGTTAGTTAGGAAAAAAAGGGTTTGAAAGATAGGATCCCTTTAAGGAAATTGGTCATCAAGGACTTGTAAAATTATATTTTGAAGTTGATAAAGAAGCGCACTGCATACACGTCACACATCCAGCTCTGCTACATACACGTCACACACAGACATCTGCGCTACATACACGTCACACACAGACATCTCCGCTACATACACATCACACACATCCAGCTCTGCTACATACACGTCACACACAGACATCTGCGCTACATACACATCACACACATCCAGCTCTGCTACATACATGTCACACACAGACAGCTCCGCTACATACACGTCACACCTAGACAACTTCATTACATACAGATCACACACAGACAGTTCCACTACATACTCGTCACACACAGATGGCTTTGATACATACACTTCCCACACAGATGGCACCGCTACATACACTTCACACACAGACGGCACCTTTACTTACAGGTCACACACAGACGACTCCACTACATACATGTCACACACAGACGGCTTCGCTACATACACTTCACACACAGACGGCACTGGTACTTACAGGTCACACACAGACGGCTCCGCTACATACACGTGATACACAGTCGGCACCGCTACTTACAGGTCATACACAGATGGCTCCTCTACATACACGTCGCACACAGACGGCTCCACTACATACTTGTCACACACAGACGGCTCTACTACATACACGTCACACACAGACAGCTCCGCTACATACACATCACATACAGACAGTTCCACTATATACACTTCCCACACAGACGGCTTCGCTACATACACTTCACACACAGACGGCACCGCTACTTACAGGTCACACAGAGATGGCTCCACTACATACACATCACACACAGACGGCTCTGCTACATACACATCACACACAAACAGCTCCGCTACATACACGTCACACACAGACGGCTCCGCTACATACACATCACATACAGATGATTTTGCTCCATACACATCACACACAGACGGCTTCACCTCATACACAGCTCTGCTACATACACGTCCACTACATACACCTTATATAGAGACAGTTCCGCTGCATACATATTACCCAAACAGCTCCACTACATACACGTCATACATCCAGCTCTCCTATATAAACGTCACACATAGACAACTTCACTGCATACACATCACACACAGACAGCTCTGCTATATACACACATCACACACAGACAGCTCCGCTACATACATGTCACACACAGACAGTTCCACTACATACACATCTCACAGACAGTTCCACTACATACACTTCCCACACACACGGCACCACTACATACATGTCGCACACAGATGGCTTCGCTACATACACATCACACACAGACAGTCTCGCTACATACACGTTACAAACAGATAGCTCCGCTACAAACACGTCACGCACAGCTCCGCTACATAAATGTCACACACAGACGGTTCCGCTACATACACGTCACACACATACAGTCCCGCTACATACACGTTACACACAGAAGGCTCTGCTACATACTAGTTACACACAGATAGCTCCGCTACAAACACGTCACGCACAGCTCCGCTATATACATGTCACACTCAGACGGATCCGCTACATACACGTCATACAGAGACAGCTGCGCTACATACATGTTACCCACACAGCTTAACTACATACCCATCACACACAGACGACTCCACTACATACACGTCACACACACACAGCTCCACTACATACACATCACCTGGACAGCTCTGCTACATACACGTTACACACATACGGCTTCGCTACACTCAAATCACACACAGACGGCTCCGCTACATACACGTCATACACACAAAGCTCTGCTACATCCGTATCCAGACACAGAACTTCTCATCTAGCAGAGATCATGTGACTCCTCCCACACACACACATATGTAGCTGTGACTGATCACATGACTCTGACATCATCACAGGTCCTGTAACCACACAGATACCACACGGCTCCTTAGCAGAAGGTTTGTAGTTATTTCTTTTATTAAGCCCTTTAGGGCCAGATACTTTTAGGACTTAAAGAGATTCTCCACTTTCTACTACTGATGACCTGTCCTTAGAATAGACTATAGCTATTATCTCAGTGAGGTGAGACACCCCGGACCCCGCAGATCAGCTCTACTGAGGTCGTGCATGGGATCCACGCTGCTCACTGGCTGTACATACTGCAGCATTGTCTCATTGAAGCCTAGTAGTCAGCGCTGCAGTTCCGGCACTCACCACTCCAGTATTTATAGTCAGTGAGCAGAGCGGATCTCTCTCTGTCCTGCTGATCGGTGGTTCCCGGTGTCATATCCTGCAGATGTAATATAAGTCAGTAGTAGAAAGCGGAGAGCCCCTTTATAGGTAGGAACCTCTCCAGACCAGCTCAGTATGTTATTGTATATTCTCGTTGTCTCTGGATTCCATGGCTGAGATTATAATGTTTGTGTATTTTGCTGTCTCAGGTGTTGGCAGTTGTTCTGGGCTGTTTCCATCCCTCCCATAGAGGTAAATAGTAGTCGGAGCCTTCAATCTACGGTATAAATCAGTTGTTGCCGGCAGCTGAGACTCCCATGTGACCCATGAGGGACCACCACAAGCCTCCCCTCTTTACAGACCCACAATTTACAGTGCAGCTGGGGGGGGGGAGGGAGGTGAACTGGGCAGGGCCCCGAACTCCAATGGGGCCCCCGAGATCCGCAGCACCAGATGTTTGGATCAGGGGAAAGCCCTAGTTACACATGTATCGGTGCTGTGCTCGCCAATACTGTGCACATGGAGATCTATGGTAGACACAGGGAGCTGCAGCCTCTGCTCTGCATAGATCACTACACAGAAGACTGAACAGGACCTTGTAGTGACATCATCGCAGGTCCTGCTCCACTAGCAGAGAGAGGCTGAAGCCTCAGCGCACAGCAGGGAGCGGGGGAGGAAAAGCTTTATTATTTTTCTGACAAATTAAAGGGGTGCAAATAATTACTAACAGGGATTAGTTTTAATACTTTCAGGGCAATTTATAAGGGGAGGGGGCTATTTATAAGGAGGGTTTATTGTAACACTAGGGAAGCTATTATATGAGGATGGGGGAGGGGTAGTTCCCCTATCTTTATTACAACAGATCATGCTTATAACCCCCCATTATGAATAATTCCTTTTATACCCCCCTTATATAATAGCTCCCCCAGCCTTATTAATGCTTATTACAAATTGCTCCCATGTATATACATAGAGAGTGAGAGACACTATGTGCTATTTATAATATATATATATATATATATATATATATATATATATAGTGGGGGAGGTAGGCTCAGCGGTAGCAGCAGCGGACCCAGACAGTCAGAGACAGACACCAAATTCAGGTTCAACAGGGTTTACCTGTGCGTTTATTTTGCAATAAAAAGGTTTAAAGGTGTTGGCAAACAAAATAAACAGGCCTTTACGTCAGGCAAAAGCACAAATACCTGCCCAGCTGGGCAACTAACTACACAACAGCACTCTGTCTATACGTGTGGCTTGCTTCAACCACACGGACAAAACAAATCAATAAGAAATACAAGCTGTGAAGCACCCACTGGTCTCACCAGTTTTCAGTTTGGCTGGAAAGGACCTGGCTCCACCACTCTTCCCCAGGACTGAAGTCTTGAGAGGCTTTATAGGCATGTGATTAGACCTAACTGTTCCCACCTGTGCACACAAGCTCCTTCCTGCAGTAGGATGAGAAGAGGTTAATACTGACAGATGCCTTGCTACAGCTATATGAAGCCCTCACTCACCACACATATGAGAGGACTCTAGGGGAGATATAGTGTCCTTCCAGGACTTTTCCTGTCATCTTCTTACAATATATATATATATATATATATATATATTATTAGGGGGAACTATTAATAATAAAGCCCCGCTGGGGAATTATAGTTAATAAGGAGGGATTATTATTAATGTGGCTGAGGAAATGATTATTTATAAGTGGGGGCGGTTATTTGTAAGTTATTTATAAGGGGGCGGTGGGGTAGTTTTTGGCACCGAGCGTGAAGCTGGGAGCCGTGTCACTCTCGGGTCAAATCCCACCTGCCACGACTGTTGCGGACGCAATGTATGCAAAGCAATGTATTTAGGAAAAGTCTTAAATCCACATAAACTAGCAGTATAGATAGGATCCTTGAGATGGGAGAACCCCTTTAATAGCCCTAATAGATCCTGAAATATGGGGTGCTACAGTGCACCCCCCTCCTGTCTTAGGTAGCATCTGCTGACTGCAGAGACAATGATAACTCACAATTGTCTGTGCATAAGCTGTATGTGACCCCGGAGGGGGGTATCATGGACCTCTGTCGGCTTTCCCGTTACGTGCCCCAGGGCAAGAGATATTGGTGCCGTTACCCATCTCTGACCACTGTTAGAAGGGCGTTCCTGACAGTCTAGCTGGGCTGTGGGGTCGCCCCCCTCGCCGTGACAGTACTCATCCGTAGCTCTGTAATAATAATAATAATAATAAATTTTATTTATATAGCGCCAACATATTCTGCAGCACTGTACAATTTGTAGGGTTCAAATACAGACAGATACATAACAAAGAACTCTGTACTAACAGAGTGGGCGCTAAGCTGTGAAGAACGCCTCACAGCATGGCTAGACTGTCAGGAACTCCCTTCTGACAGTGGGCAGAGATCATTGCCGTATAATGGAACCCATATCTCCAGCCCTGGGGCACATAATGGAAAAGCCGACAGTGCACTGAATGTTTTCTAGGCATTCTCTGTGACCTGTGCAGAGATCATTGTGTAAGGGGGTGGGGCCAAGATGTGACATCACATATACATAATTGATGTGATCATCAGTGTGCTGTAAGTGAGGTAACTGCTGCAAAGAACCCTATAGAAAACAGGAAGTCTCAGTGTATTAATAGTTGGATTAGTGTTCGGAGTCCGAACTGCAGGATTTTTATAGGATTTTTATTTTTTAATATAGATTACATGGTAAATGTGTAAAAATCTCACCAAAAATTATTTAAAAATATCTTTAACCTAAAACTTTATTTAAAAAAAAATTGTGTATTTTGTGGAGACACGTTCCCACTCTTACTATTCCTAGACTTACCTCCTTATTAATCCGCTGCCCAGTGACCGATAGAGGATTAGAATAATGAACCAAAATGGGGCTCTGAAGCCTGAGCAAGGCCGGACATTATAAAAATAAATGGTAACCAGAGAAACTTTGTCACACCTGTGGAGTCAGCCAGGTTGGGTGGCGGCCATCTTATATTCCAAAGCTCAACTGGATCAGAAGAATTGTGACATGTAAGGGGTTTACTCCTTTTTGTTTTCTAACTGTTTGCTTGTTGTAGGTCACTGATATTCACTTTAATGTTCATTTTTGTATGCTCTATGGATCCATTGCCATTTAATGTTTTTTGCCATCTGTTGTAAAGACTTATTCATGGATGGCTTGGATACCTTCTAACCCGAATCAGTAGGTGGTGGCAGTGTGTATCTGGGGGGCATGGACTGTGCTCAGTGTCATTCATTCTCTGTTGAATGAGTAAAGTGAAATAACCATTTGCAGTCACACCCACAATCCGTACATGACAGCGATACTATGTATTATATATTGTCTCATCTTCTCTCCATTCAGGTTCCTACAATATAGAATCCTCTCAGTATCTTCTATATAAGAGAATATTCCTGATTGATCCATCAAGGATGGAAAGAGACAGGAACAAGATGGCGGAAAGTCTATTAAATCTCACCCTAGAGATCATCTACCAGCTTACTGGAGAGGTGAGAGATTCTGATGATGTCATCATGACATCATACTTATCTATAGTAATAACAGATGATATGACTGGAGAGGTGATGGACTCTGGACATGTATGTAGTGAGATTTATTAATGTGTCTCCCCATAACCAGGATTACACAGTAGTGAAGAAGCCCTCTAGTGGGCGCTGTCAGACCCTTGTATTTGATGGATGGAGAGGAACCCTGAGCCCATTCCCGGGGCCTCCACCTCACCCCCTAATACAGGAGGAGATCAATGGACAGAAGATCCTAGAACTCACCAACAAGATGCTGGAGCTGCTGACTGGAGAGGTGGGAATGCTGGGACATTATACAGTAACTGGAGGGGTCGGGGTGATGACTGTATCATTGTGTTGTCAGGTTCCTATAAGGTGTCAGGATGTCGCTGTCTATTTCTCCATGGAGGAGTGGGAGTATTTAGAAGGACACAAGGATCTGTACAAGGAGGTGATGGTGGAGGACCAGCAGCCCCTCACATCAGCAGGTAATAGACATGACTATATACACATGGACTTCCATTATTTGTATGTACAGAATGAATTCAGTCCCTGTCTGTGTTTCCTACAGGTAGATCCAGTAAGAGGACAACACCGAAGAGATGTCCCAGTCCTCTTCTTCCACAGGATGATGATCAGGTAGATGGAGATATTCCCTATGATGTGTAGACGGGCTGTGAAGTCCTTGTGGTCAGTCTTGTTGTATCCAGCAGTATTATATGGTTATATACATGGGCGGTGTCATTGAGCCGCCATCTAATATGTTTATTAGATATCCGGCCCTCTGACTGATTCAGTCCGGCCCGCACAGCTTGTCTAGGGGGGGGTGTCTAGGGGGCGTGTCTTAGTGCCGGCAGGACAGTGCAGGAAGATGGAGACATGTGAGTGTGTGTCATAAGGTACTGGAAAATGTAAGATGCAAGGGGGAGTATGTGTGTGTCTGTATGTGTGTCTATATGTGTCTGTCTGTCTATATGTGTCTATCTGTCTATATGTGTCTGTCTATATGTGTCTGTCTGTCTATATGTGTCTGTCTGTCTATATGTGTCTATCTGTCTATATGTGTCTGTCTATATGTGTCTGTCTGTCTGTCTGTCTATATGTGTCTGTCTATATGTGTCTATATGTGTCTGTCTATATGTGTTTGTCTGTCTGTTTATATGTGTCTGTGTGTCTCAGTAACCTAGGGGCAGAGATGGAAGGGGAATGTTATACTAGGGCAGAGATGGCAGATGGAGGGGGGGACATGAAACTGGGGGAGTGATGGAGGGGGGACATGAAACTGGGGGAGTGATGGAGGGGGGACATGAAATGGCGAAAATGAAGGGAGATATGAAACTGCGGGAGACATGGAGGGGGGACATGAAACTGGGGGTAGATGAAGAGGGCACTTAAACTGGGGGGACATTAAAATGGGGACAACTGGAAGGGGCATTAAACCATGGAGGTAGGTGGAGGGGGACCTGTCTGCCTCTAGTTGCCCCCAGTTTAATGTCACCCTCCAGCTACCCCTATGGTTTTAATGTCTGCTTCCAGCTTCCTGATTTTAATGTCCCCCTCTAGTTGCCCCTTGTTTCATGTCCCGCTCCAGCTGTCAATTTATTGCCCCTGTTGGGGACATCAAATGGTCCTCATAAGAGTATGTTGCAGGGTTCCAAATTAAATAATTGATTAACAGGCCTAGATGGACTGCAGCCATCTTCTTTAGGCCTGGAGAACGGATTAAGACACAAGATGGTGGTGTATCAGAAGAGTTCTAATTTTATTGTAAGAAAAAGGTAGTTTAAATACATTACAGACAAAGAGCTGGCTTGGCTATTCTAATCAGTACAACATGATTGGTTATAGAGATATAAGACAAGCCTGGCACATGACTATTGGCTGAGGCCTGATATAATCTGCATCTCATTATAGCTTTCCAAACTGGGATGGACTTTCCCATGAAACAAAGAAGGATTCAAAATACTTATGTGTGAGCTAACATCCCAGACCATGTCTATATGTATATATCATGGCAAAAGAGATAAGATGACACGTTCCATAGACTCTGTGTCTATACACACTCTAAGTGACCTTCATATACCATAAAATATGACAGAGTGCCCAGATACCATAAGATTAATACTTTTGTTGGTTATGTGTCCATACATCATGTAAAAGAGATATACAAAGTCAGCTGCATCTTCTCAAAATGAGGCCCTTGAGAGATAAGGATTAGCAACCTATGCATTAACGTTCATTATCACATTCCTTAAAGTCTAACAAGGGGCCTCCTTGACTTAAGCAGAAAAATACATACTTATGCAATTTATATGTGAAAGAGTACAAGATGGCTGCCAAAATACAAGATTAGAGGATTTGACTCTCACACACCCCTCCAACTACCCCCACTGTTTAATGTCCCCCTCCAGCTGTCCCAGCTTCATGTCCCCTCTAGTTTCCACCATTTTAACCTTTTCGCTGCCAAGGGTCTCTGGAAATTTTGCACCTCCAGTAGCCAGAGCAATTTTCACAGTTTTGAGATGGACAAATCAAACCTAAATTGCAACATTAAAAAAGCATCCAACCCCCCATACCTATATATTTTCTTAAAGTAGACACCTGCAGCATTGTCAGAATGCCACTTGGTACTGTATACGAACAGGCACCTTCATGCAATTTTGATTTAAAGTGAATGTTTTATGGAAAAAAATGCAAATAAATGTATATTAGTTGTTAAAAGCGGAAACCAAACAAAAAATTAAATGCACCAAACCTCCTAAAAATAAGATTCAACATGTGCAGAGTTCATACATATCACTATGGCCTGAACCCGCATGCACGTGTCTTCAGAAAATCGCTAGAACTGAAAGGAACAAAATTCTGCTTTGAAGCTGGAAATGTTAAAAAAGTATCATCCTATAAATTGTAGGGATTACACACCATGAAAAGTAAGTGAACCCCTAAACCCTATATATTTTTTGAAAGTAGACAACCTGAAGATTACAAATGTCTTAATGGGTCATCGATAGCCACATCCACCTTCATGCAACTTTGCGATCAACACAAATAATTTTTTGAAAAAATAAGCTAAAACACATATTTGCACCTAAAACTCATGTTCAATCTCACATTCATATACAAAATACTTTTAAAATAATAGCTTATGGTGTATACAATGTGTATATATACTATATGTACCGCAAACATCAACTACAACAAGAGCTCAGACTCCCAAAAACACGAATACAGAAGACAAGCAGGATTTTGCTGTTGTTCACTAATATGTTAAAAAGCTATACTGCACCTACCAAACGGTGACTGTGATACCAAAATCTAACTTTTTTCAGAGTACACAGCATACCGTATATAAAAACACAATTTAATAGTTTATATATACAACCACCTTCATCCAACTTTGCCGCAAACAGATTGCTAGCAAAAATTGCGCAAAAATTCAAATTTGCCACTAAAGTGCGGCTCAAGAAATCCCTTTCTGCAAACATAATGTACTGTCCATAAAAATGCAATATGTGAGGAGTTCATACATACCACACATGTATATATATACCCCACACTATATATATATATATATATATATATATATATAGTACACACCACACATGTATATATTTACAGAGGCGGGTGTTAAAGAATCGCCAAAATCGCAGAAATGCGCCATCCCATTTTGTGCATGCAAATTAAATAGGACTTTACATAAAAATGTTATTTTCCATCCCCCTATAATAATTTTAGCAATCTATACGTTCATCTCTAGTGATAATCGTTATTACTATTATTTTAGTGTGTAACGGATATCACTAGAGACGTATTTTACTGTAGAAAGCTCAGGTATAGACAGGACAGGGATTGGGTGAAATGTAAACTTTATTTGCGACTTTATGTATATGTTGTGTAAGTGTTTGGTGCGACTTTTTTTTTTGGCTTGCGACCAGGACAATGGTAAACGTCTGGGTCACAGCGCCAATAAACTTCCTGGTTATGTTCAAGGGGTATAACATAAGAATACCCCACTAGAAAAGCTCAGGGGGGAATTACATTATACCTGTATGTGACAATCAGAGACAAATGTATAGTATGTTCTCTGATTGGCAGGAGAAGCGTTAATAGAGACAATAGAGTCCCTGCCACCCCCCTCCTGCTGTCACATACAAGTTATGCAGAGACAGATCGTTTCTGTGTCTCTCTCTCTCTACTGCACAGCTCCGTGTCCCTCTTACTTTCTTGTTAGATCGCAAATTGCTTGCTTAGACAGGAGGGGGGGGACACTTTGGAGCTCTATATCTTTGGACTGCATCAACATATCTTGATGCTTTCAATTGCATTTTAAAGAGGAGAATCTCATCTTTAAAATGATATCAAGAACTCGATGATTGGATGTACAGTTTTGGAGCAATTCACTGTTGAAACGCTGTCGGGAATTGAGATCTGCAGTTGGATCTCAATGCCAAATAGTGTTTTCAACAGTGAATCACTACAAAACTGTAAGTAAAATCATCAAGTCCCTGGTATCATTTTAAAGATGAGAGTCTCTTCTTTAAAATGCATTTTAAAGCATCAAGATATGTTGATGCAGTCCAGAGATATCGGCATTAGTAGGGAGGACGTAATAACTACGTCCTCCGCTACTGAAGTGCCACCTTGGGAGCACGTACAGTGTACGTTCCTGGCAGCGAAAGGGTTAAACTGGGGCACCAGGAGAGGGACTTAATAATGTGGGGCAGTTGGAAGGTGACTGTAGTAGGATTATACTTTGTGGGGGCACATGGAAAGATGATTGGGAATGGGTCAATGAGTCAACGTAGAAGTGGGTGGAGCTAAATTTGCCATGGCGCGGCCCTCTAACATAGTTTCAATTTCTTATGCGGCCCCATGGGAAAATTAATTGCCCACCCCTGATCTAGAACATTCTCTGTGACTTCCCCATTTGTCCGGTGACTTTTACATTATTTGTTTCGCAGATTTTCCATCAGGATAAAGATGTGAGCGACATGAATGCTATATCTATGAGAATACAGGAAGAGCCCTATGTGAGTGGTGATGAGGAGTGTGAGGAGGACATTCCTACAGGGACCCGCCCAGGTGAGGAGTCACCACTATATAAAGCACAGAAGGGTCACTGATTCTATTCAGACATTGTTTAGACTATTTGTTGTTCCCCGATTCAGGTAAAATACTAATAATACCTGAATATAAATGTGATACCGCTATAGGGGGTAATAAATGCAGTATAGAATAGAACGTACAGCAGGAATATGGACTTGACATCGATGTGAACGAGGTAAATTTCTTCCTCACCGGCTGTCAGTCCTCGTGAAGGGAAAGAATTTACCAGAATTACACTCACCGGCCACTTTATTAGGTCCACCATGCTAGTAACGGGTTGGACCCCCTTTTGCCTTCAGAACTGCCTCAATTCTTCGTGGCATAGATACAACAAGGTGCTGGAAGCATTCCTCAGAGATTTTGGTCCATATTGACATGATGGCATCACACAGTTGCCGCAGATTTGTCGGCTGCACATCCATGATGCGAATCTCCCGTTCCACCACATCCCAAAGATGCTCTATTGGATTGAGCACTCAATGAGCACTGTATACACAGCTATGGACGCTGCCAGTGGCGTAACTAGGAATGGCGGGGCCCCGTGGCGAACTTTTGACATGCCCCCCCAACAGACACGACGCCAAAGACCTCGACCGACCCCCTCCTCCGTACTCTATTATGTCCCTTAGTATGCCCTGCACACTGTATTATGTCCATTAGTGGCCCCTGCATACAGTATTATGTCCCTTAGTGGCCCCTGCACACAGTATTATACCCAATAGTGGCCCCTGCACACAGTATTATGTCCAGGATCGGCAAGTAAATAGGGCCCGTAACGGCCAATTTAAAAAAAAAAAAAATGCAGCGGTAGCGGCTGTCACTGGGCCCCCTAATGGCCTAGGCCCTGTGGCAGCTGCCTCCGCTGCCTCTATGGTAGTTACGCCCCTGGACGCTGCCATAATTCATCTGCCCTCTGACCCGGCGGACACGTGATCCGCTGGGAGCAGAGTCTTGCAAAAGCTGCTTGGTCCTACAGGACCCCAGATCAGCTCAGTAAGCTGTGTATACAGCATGCAGGAGGCTGTATTTCTCCTGCAACTGGGGTAAAATGTAGCAGCCCCAGTTATAGGAGAAATCAGCCTCAAGTACAAAAAAAAAAGTGATCAGATGTCCCCAAAGGTCTCTTATCACCTTATGGGGACACAATCTGGAAAAAATATAAAATATAAATATAATAAAAAAGTTTAAAAATAATGTAAATAAAATAATAATAAAAAATAAATAAATAATACGCTAATAAAATGCCGTTATTAAAGGTTATAGCCCTACCCCCGACGACACCATACAAAATAAAAATTACCGTAACGGAGAGGAAAAACTATATTATAAAGTTTTTCAGTGACACTTTGTGTTATTAAATAAAAAAAAAATAAAATAAAGTGAAAACCAGACACAATTTCCCTCCTATTTTGTTTATATTTTTCAGGATATAAAAAAAATTATAACACATTTGAAAATAAAAATAACATAAAAATAAAGCCGTATGTGTCCCCGAAAAAAAGACACAAAAATTAGCTGACTGAGATATACGAGAAAAATTTTACAGACCTCAAAACCGCACATACAAAATAAACCTAAACTGTGTCTGGTCCTGGACCACAAATTGGCCTGGTACTGAAGTGGTTAAAGATATCTTTAACCTAAAACTTTATTTTAAAAAAATTGTGTATTTTGTGGAGACACGTTCCCACGCTTACTATTCCTAGACTTACCTCCTTATTAATCCTCTGCCCAGTGACCGATAGAGGATTAGAATAATGAACCAAAATAGGGC
Source organism: Leptodactylus fuscus (assembly GCF_031893055.1). Lineage (NCBI taxonomy): Eukaryota > Metazoa > Chordata > Amphibia > Anura > Leptodactylidae > Leptodactylus > Leptodactylus fuscus. The sequence goes on along the minus strand of NC_134265.1, from coordinate 6,617,368 downwards.
TCTGAAGCCTGAGCAAGGCCGGACATTATAAAAATAAATGGTAACCAGAGAAACTTTGTCACACCTGTGGAGTCAGCCAGGTTGGGTGGCGGCCATCTTATATTCCAAAGCTCAACTGGATCAGAAGAATTGTGACATGTAAGGGGTTTACTCCTTTTTGTTTTCTAACTGTTTGCTTGTTGTAGGTCACTGATATTCACTTTAATGTTCGTTTCTGTATGCTCTATGGATCCATTGCCATTTAATGTTTTTTGCCATCTGTTGTAAAGACTTATTCATGGATGGCTTGGATACCTTCTAACCCGAATCAGTAGGTGGTGGCAGTGTGTATCTGGGGGGCATGGACTGTGCTCAGTGTCATTCATTCTCTGTTGAATGAGTAAAGTGAAATAACCATTTACAGTCACACCCACAATCCGTACATGACAGCGATACTATGTATTATATATTGTCTCATCTTCTCTCCATTCAGGTTCCTACAATATAGAATCCTCTCAGTATCTTCTATATAAGAGAATATTCCTGATTGACCCATCAAGGATGGAAAGAGACAGGAACAAGATGGCGGAAAGTCTATTAAATCTCACCCTAGAGATCATCTACCAGCTTACTGGAGAGGTGAGAGATTCTGATGATGTCATCATGACATCATTCTCATCTATAGTAATAACAGACGATATGACTGGAGAGGTGATGGACTCTGGACATGTATGTAGTGAGATTTATTAATGTGTCTCCCCATAACCAGGATTACACGGTAGTGAAGAAGACCTCTAGTGGGCGCTGTCAGGCTCCTGTGTATGATGGTTATGGAGGAACACTGAGCCCATTCCCGGGGCCTCCACCTCACCCCCTGATACTGGAGGAGATCAATGGACAGAAGATCCTAGAACTCACCCACAAGATGCTGGAGCTGCTGACTGGAGAGGTGACACTGCTGGGAATGCTGGGACATTATACAGTAACTGGAGGGGTCGGGGTGATGACTGTATCATTGTGTTGTCAGGTTCCTATAAGGTGTCAGGATGTCGCTGTCTATTTCTCCATGGAGGAGTGGGAGTATTTAGAAGGACACAAGGATCTGTACAAGGAGGTGATGATGGAGGACCAGCAGCCCCTCACATCAGCAGGTAATAGACATGACTATATACACATGGGCTTCCATTATTTGTATGTACAGAATGAATTCAGTCCCTGTCTGTGTTTCCTACAGGTAGATCCAGTAAGAGGACAACACCGGAGAGATGTCCCAGTCCTCTTCTTCCACAGGATGATGATCAGGTAGATGGAGATATTCCCTATGATGTGTAGACGGGCTGTGAAGTCCTTGTGGTCAGTCTTGTTGTATCCAGCAGTATTATATGGTTATATACATGGGCGGTGTCATTGAGCCGCCATCTAATATGTTTATCCGGCTTCTCACAGACCTGCAGCTACTGTCAGGACATCTTTCATCTCCATGCGGATTAATGATCTAGAACATTCTCTGTGACTTCCCCATTTGTCCGGTGACTTTTACATTATTTGTTTCGCAGATTTTCCATCCGGATAAAGATGTGAGTGACATGAATGCTATATCTATGAGAATAAAGGAAGAGCCCTATGTGAGTGGTGATGAGGAGTGTGAGGAGGACATTCCTACAGGGACCCGCCCAGGTGAGGAGTCACCACTATATAAAGCACAGAAGGGTCACTGATTCTATTCAGACATTGTTTAGACTATTTGTTGTTCCCCGATTCAGTTAAAATACTAATAATACCTGAATATAAATGTGATACCGCTATAGGGGGTAATAAATGTAGTATAGAATAGAACGGACAGCAGGAATATGGACTGGACATCGATGTGAACGAGGCAATTTTTTTCCTCACCGGCTGTCAGTCCTCGTGAAGGGAAAGAATTTACCAGAATTATATAGCAGATTATTTCAGGTAGCGGAAAAATAATCCTCCTGCTCGATCTTCAGGCAGATTCCACCTCAGAGCTCTATGGAAATAAATGGGAGGTGGAAAATCCGGCCTGGCCAGTAAGGAATCTGATGGAGATTCGGGGGCTGATTTGGTAAAGCGGCAAAATTCTTCTTCTGATTTTCCGAAGCAGCTTCTACAAATGTCACTGTGTAAAGCTCACCTTAGACCACAATCACACTATGGAATCTGGACTAGAAAATCTGGTCTGTACATCAGTCACATTTCCCAGCCTGAACTCTGTCCACACACCAGGACTCCCCGTATCTTAGTGATCTATGACGCTAGGAGTCCCTGCTTCCTTGTGACTCCACAGACCCTACTACATACTGTATGGGACAGCAGATCCGCGGTGAGTTCAGGCTGGGAAATCCAGCAGATGTGGTTTGGATTCTACTGTGTGTATGGGGTGTAATACAGTAAGATTTATGGCATCCTACAGTATTATTCCACATAAGTGGCCATATTTAAGCAGCCATGGATTGTGTTCACCTCTACAGTGACCTAGATCAGTGGTGGCGTCTCCTGCCCCGCTTCATTACTATTCACTATCACTGACCTCCGTCTCAGCACAGTGAATACTAATGAAGTAGGCCGCGCTGCCGTCGTTTGCTGCCTGTGCCACTGACTTCACTTCTTCACACGGTCTGAAGCGTCTCAGGCAGCGGCAGCTCAGTGGGGAATATACTTATAAGGTTATGTTATTCAATAATAGTAACATCAGTTTTCTTCTTGTCAGATGACTGTACCAGGAGCTCAGAGGGACATCTGATATCTACAGATTATACAGCAGAGGATCATGGTATCACACAAGATTCATATGAAGAACATGTCATTACCCCAGATGTTACCTCAGCCCTTCAGGAGAAAGATCTTTCTCCTAATTCATCACAGTCTGTTAAGCAAAATGAAAACATCAGGAGGGGCGTTATAGATAAGAGAACTCACACAGGAGTGAAGCCAAGTTCATGCTCAGAATGTGGAAAATGTTTTATCTCTAAATCTCATCTTGTTACACATCAAAGAACTCACACAGGGGAGAAACCATATTCTTGTCCCGAATGTAGGAAATGTTTTGCTCAGAAATCATATCTTGTTAAACATCAGAGACATCACACAGGGGCGAAGCCATTTTCTTGCTCAGAATGTGGGAAATGGTTTGCTCAGAAAACTCTTCTTGTTAAACATCAAAGAACTCACACAGGGGAGAAGCCATATTTTTGCCCAGAATGTGGGCAATGTTTTCATAAGAAATCTAATCTTGTTAGGCATCAGAGACTTCACACAAGACAGAAGTTTTGTTCATGTCCTCAGTGTGGGAAATGTTTTAATCGCAAATCACATCTTGTTGAACATCAAAGAACTCACACAGGGATGAAGCCATTTTCATGCCCAGAATGTGGGAAATGTTTTACTTACAAATCAAGTCTTGTTGAACATCAAAAAACTCACACAGGAGAATTTTCATGCCCAGAATGTGCAAAATGTTTTACTCAAAAGAGACAGCTTGTTCAACATCAGAGAATTCACACAGGGGAGAAGCCATTTTCATGTCCAGAATGTGGGAAATGTTTTACTCACAAATCAAGTCTCAATACACATCAAAAAACTCACACAGGAGAATTTTCATGCCCAGAATGTGCAAAATGTTTTACTCAAAAGAGACAGCTTGTTGAACATCAGAGAATTCACACAGGGGAGAAGCCATTTTCATGTCCAGAATGTGGGAAATGTTTTAATCGCAAATCACATCTTGTTGAACATCAAAGAACTCACACAGGGGAGAAGCCATTTTCATGCTCAGAATGTGGGAAATGTTTTACTTTGAAATCATATCTTGTTACTCATCAGAGAATTCACACAGGGGAGAAGCCATATTCATGCTCAGAATGTGGGAAATTTTTTACTTTGAAATCATATCTTGTTACTCATCAGAGAATTCACACAGGGGAGAAGCCATTTTCATGTTCAGAATGTGGGGAATGTTTTACTTTGAAATCACATCTTGTTACACATCAGATAATTCACACAGGAGAGAAGCCATATTCATGCTCAGAATGTGGGAAATGTTTTACTTTGAAATCATATCTTGCTACACATCAGAGAATTCACACAGGGGAGAAGCCATTTTCATGCCCAGAATGTGGGAAATGTTTTACTTATAAATCAAGTCTTTTTGACCATCAAAAGACTCACAGAGGGGAGAAGCCATATTCATGCCCAGAATGTGGGAAATGTTTTTCTAAGAAATCAAATCTTGTTACTCATCAGAAACTTCACACAAGAGAGAAGTCGTATTCATGTCCAGAATGTGGGAAATGTTTTAATCGCAAATCACATCTTGTTGAACATCAAAGAACTCACACAGGGGAGAAGCCATTTTCATGCTCAGAATGTGGGAAATGTTTTACTTTGAAATCACATCTTGTTATACATAAGAGAACTCACACAGGGGAGAAGCCATATTCATGCTCAGAATGTGGGAAATTTTTTACTTTGAAATCATATCTTGTTACTCATCAGAGAATTCACACAGGGGAGAAGCCATTTTCATGTTCAGAATGTGGGAAATGTTTTACTTTGAAATCATATCTTGTTACACATCAGAGAATTCACACAGGGGAGAAGCCATTTTCATGCCCAGAATGTGGGAAATGTTTTACTTACAAATCAAGTCTTGTTGACCATCAAAAGACTCACAGAGGGGAGAAGCCATATTCATGCCCAGAATGTGGGAAATGTTTTTCTAAGAAATCAAATCTTGTTACTCATCAGAAACTTCACACAAGAGAGAAGTTGTATTCATGTCCAGAATGTGGGAAATGTTTTAATCGCAAATCACATCTTGTTGAACATCAAAGAACTCACACAAGAGAGAAGCCATTTTGATGCTCAGAATGTGGGAAATGTTTTGCTGAGAAATGTGATCTTGTTAAACATCTGAGAAGCGAATTGTAAGTGGATTTTCAACCTGATGTTACTGACCCATCTTTATATTAACAAGGAACTTACATTCTCTGTATTTTAGGTTAAAATATTTACTTTAGTTTAATTCTATTTAAAGTTCTAATTAAGGCTGATCTCTAATTTGTTTGCTATTACATAACGGATTGAGGTTATCTTTATCTGAGATACCTATAATGGCACCTCAGTTACATTTGGATGTCGCTTCTTGGGACTGATTTTTCTGTAGTGTTTTGTTTTTTTTTAGCATCATTAGGAGATCATGTATACTGCTCTAACAGAATATATCTATGTCTTATATCATACACCCACAGGCCCCTCTCTCAAGTCTCATAAAATGCCCTCCCCGCTCTATGCCATCTTTTTTGAGCTCATATAATGCTCCCCCATGTCCCCTCTTGCTCACACCTTTTCGCCTCTCCTTCTCAGTAACTTCCTCTTTCTCTCACCGCACTTTCCTGTACAATGCAGAACATCTCCACCCACACAAGAGTCATGATGTCATCAGAGGTAGCCATCACACTCTATTATGTCCTCCTTGTGGCCCCTTCACAGTATAATACATCCCCTGTTCCAATGAAGTTTGGACATTGTGTAAAACATAGATAAAAACAGATTACATTGATTTACAAATCCTTTTCAACTTATATTCAATAGAATACACTACAAAGACAAGATTATTATTATTATTGTTTATATAGCACCATTAATCCCATAGTGCTGTACATTATTATATTAATTCCATGGTGCTGTACATTATTATATTAATTCCATGGTGCTCTGTACATTATTATATTAATTTCATGGTGCTTTACATTTGGGGGTTACATACAATACACAAAATATACAGGTAGATATAATACTAACAATGACTGACTGGCACAGTGGGGTAGAGGGCGCTGCCCGCGAGGGCTTACAATTAGAGATGAGCGAACAGTATTCTATGGAACTCATGTTCGATCGGATATCAGGCTGTTCGGCATGTTCGAATCGAATCGAACACCGCGTGGTAAAGTGCGCCATTACTCGATTCCCCTCCCACCTTCCCTGGCGCCTTTTTTGCTCCAATAACAGCGCAGGGTAGGTGAGACAGGAACTACGACACCGGTGACGTTGAGAAAAGTAGGCAAAACCCATTGGCTGCCGAAAACATGTGACCTCTAATTTAAAAGAACAGCGCCGCCCAGGTTCGCGTCATTCTGAGCTTGCAATTCACCGGGGACGGAGGTTTCCGTCCAGCTAGCTAGGGCTTAGATTCTGGGTAGGCAGGGACAGGCTAGGATAGGAAGGAGAAGACAACCAACAGCTCTTATAAGAGCTAAATTCCAGGGAGAAGCTTGTCAGTGTAACGTGGCACTGACGGGCTCAATCGCCGCAACCCAGCTTTCCCAGGATCCTGAATGGAATACACTGTCAGTGTATTCCCGTATACCCGATATATACCCCCGATACCTGTTCCAACGGTGTGCCCCCCCCACCTTCACCCCAGAAATACCCTGCAAGTCCCCTAGCAATAGAATTGGGGCTATATACACCCACTATTTTTGCTACTGCCATATAGTGCCATTGTCTGACTGGGAATTCAAAGAATATATTGGGGTTACGTGCACCCACAATTTTTACTACTGGTATACAGTGCCAGTTTCTGACTGGGAATTCAAAGAATATATTGGGGTTACAAATACCCTCATTTCTTGCTACTGCCATATAGTGCCATTGTCTGACTGGGAATTCAAAGAATATATTGGGGTTACGTGCACCCACAATTTTTACTACTGGTATACAGTGCCAGTTTCTGACTGGTAATTCAAAGAATATATTGGGGTTACGTGCACCCACAATTTTTACTACTGGTATACAGTGCCATTGTCTGACTGGGAATTCAAAGAATATATTGGGGTTACGTGCACCCACAATTTTTACTACTGGTATACAGTGCCATTGTCTGACTGGGAATTCAAAGAATACATTGGGGTTACGTGCACCCACAATTTTTACTACTGGTATACAGTGCCATTGTCTGACTGGGAATTCAAAGAATATATTGGGGTTATAAATACCCTCATTTCTTGCTACTGGTATATAGTGCCATTGTCTGACTGGGAATTCAAAGAATATATTGGGGTTACGTGCACCCACAATTTTTACTACTGGTATACAGTGCCAGTTTCTGACTGGGAATTCAAAGAATATATTGGGGTTACAAATACCCTCATTTCTTGCTACTGCCATATAGTGCCAGTTTCTGACTGGTAATTCAAAGAATATATTGGGGTTACGTGCACCCACAATTTTTACTACTGGTATACAGTGCCATTGTCTGACTGGGAATTCAAAGAATATATTGGGGTTATAAATACCCTCATTTCTTGCTACTGCCATATAGTGCCAGTTTCTGACTGGGAATTCAAAGAATATATTGGGGTTACGTGCACCCACAATTTTTACTACTGGTATACAGTGCCATTGTCTGACTGGGAATTCAAAGAATATATTGGGGTTATAAATACCCTCATTTCTTGCTACTGCCATATAGTGCCAGTTTCTGACTGGTAATTCAAAGAATATATTGGGGTTATAAATACCCTCATTTCTTGCTACTGGTATATAGTGCCATTGTCTGACTGGGAATTCAAAGAATATATTGGGGTTACGTGCACCCACAATTTTTGCTACTGGTATATAGTGCCAATTTCTAACTGGGAATTCAAAATGCGCAAGGCTCCCGGAAAGGGACGTGGACGAGGCCGTGGGCGAGGTCGGGGGAATGGTTCTGGGGAGCAAGGTAGCAGTGAAGCCACAGGGCGTCCCGTGCCTACTCCTGTGGGGCAGCAAGCATTGCGCCACTCCACAGTGCCAGGGTTGCTTGCCACATTAACTAAACTGCAGGGTACAAACCTTAGTAGGCCCGAGAACCAGGAACAGGTCTTGCAATGGCTGTCAGAGAACGCTTACAGCACATTGTCCAGCAGCCAGTCAGACTCTGCCTCCTCTCCTCCTATTACCCAACAGTCTTGTCCTCCTTCCTCCCAAAATTCCCAAGCTTCACAGAACAATAACCCCAACTGTCCCTGCTCCCCAGAGCTGTTCTCCGCTCCTTTCATTGTCCCTCAACCTGCCTCTCCACGTCACGATTCCACGAACCTAACAGAGGAGCATCTGTGTCCAGATGCTCAAACACTAGAGTCTCCTCCATCTCCGTTCGATTTGGTGGTGGATGACCAGCAACCCACCCTCATCGACGATGATGTGACGCAGTTGCCGTCAGGGCATCCAGTTGACCGGCGCATTGTGCGGGAGGAGGAGATGAGACAGGAGTTGGAAGAGGAAGTGGTGGATGATGAGGACACTGACCCGACCTGGACAGGGGGGATGTCAAGCGGGGAAAGTAGTGTGGATGTTGAGGCAAGTGCAGCACCAAAAAGGGTAGCTAGAGGCAGAGGCAGAGGTCAGCAGCTTAGGCGAAGCCAGGCCACACCCGGAATCTCCCAAGATGTTCCAGTTCGTACCCAGCCCCGAAAAACTCCCACCTCGAGGGCACGTTTCTCGAAGGTGTGGAGTTTTTTCAAGGAATGCGCCGAGGACAGATATAGTGTTGTCTGCACAATTTGCCTCTCGAAATTGATTAGGGGCTCTGAGAAGAGCAACCTGTCCACCACTTCAATGCGCCGTCATTTGGAATCCAAGCACTGGAATCAGTGGCAGGCAGCAACGGCAGGACAAAGGCCGCCTGCCGTTCACGCCACTGCCTTTGCCACTGCCTCTGCCACTGCCACTGCTGACTGTGCTGGCGATGCACTCCAGAGGACGAGCCAGGACACCACTTCATCTGCCTCCGCCACTTTGTTGACTTCTCCCTCATCCTCCCCTGTTCCTGTCTTATCTCCTTCTCCTGCACCATCAAAGGCACCATCAGGCGCTTCTTTACAACAACCCACCATCTCTCAGACATTGGAGCGGCGGCAGAAATACACTGCTAACCACCCACACGCGCAAGCCTTGAACGCCAACATCGCTAAACTGCTGGCCCAGGAGATGTTGGCGTTCCGGCTTGTTGAAACTCCCGCCTTCCTGGACCTGATGGCAACTGCGGCACCTCGCTATGCCGTCCCTAGCCGTCACTACTTCTCCCGGTGTGCCGTCCCCGCCTTGCACCAGCACGTGTCACTCAACATCAGGCGGGCCCTTAGTTCCGCGCTTTGCACAAAGGTCCACTTGACCACCGACGCGTGGACAAGTGCATGCGGACAGGGACGCTACATTTCACTGACGGCACACTGGGTGAATGTAGTTGAGGCTGGGACTGCTTCCCAAACTGGCCCGGTGTACCTCGTCTCCCCGCCTAACATTCCTGGCAGGGACACGAGAAGAACACCCCCCTCCTCCTCCTCCTCCTCCTCCGCTGTTAGATTGACCCCAGCTACGAGTTGGAAACGTTGCAGCACTGGCGTTGGTAGACGTCAGCAGGCTGTGCTGAAGCTGATCAGCTTGGGGGACAGACAGCACACTGCCTCCGAGGTGAGGGATGCCCTCCTCGATGAGACGGCAATATGGTTTGAGCCGCTGCACCTGGGCCCAGGCATGGTCGTTTGTGATAACGGCCGGAACCTGGTAGCAGCTCTGGAGCTTGCCGGACTCCAACATGTTCCATGCCTGGCCCACGTCTTCAACCTAGTGGTGCAACGTTTCCTAAAGAGCTACCCCAATGTTCCAGAGCTACTGGTGAAAGTGCGGCGCATGTGCGCCCACTTTCGCAAGTCGACAGTAGCCGCTGCTAGCTTAAAATCTCTCCAGCAACGCCTGCATGTGCCACAACACCGGCTTTTGTGCGACGTCCCCACACGCTGGAACTCAACGTTTCAGATGTTGAATAGAGTGGTTGAGCAGCAGAGACCTTTGATGGAATACCAGCTACAAAACCCTAGGGTGCCACAAAGTCAGCTGCCTCAGTTTCTCATCCATGAGTGGCCATGGATGAGAGACCTTTGTGACATCCTACGGGTGTTTGAGGAGTCCACAAGGAGGGTGAGCTCTGAGGATGCGATGGTGAGCCTTACAATCCCGCTCTTGTGTGTTCTGAGAGAATCCCTGATTGACATCAGGGATAACTCAGATCACACAGAGGAGTCAGGGATAGCATCCGATCCGTCACAGCTGGAGAGTAGGTCCACACATCTGTCCGCTTCACTGCGTTTAATGGAGGAGGAGGAGGAGGAAGAGCTGTCCGATGATGTGATGGTGATACAGGAGGCTTCCGGGCAACTTCGAATCGTCCCATTGTTGCAGCGCGGATGGGTAGACATGGAGGATGAGGAGGAAATGGAGATTGAACTTTCCGGTGGGGCCAGAGGAGTCATGCCAACTAACACTGTGGCAGACATGGCTGAGTTCATGTTGGGGTGCTTTACAACCGACAAGCGTATTGTCAAAATCATGGAGGACAACCAGTACTGGATCTTTGCTATCCTTGACCCCCGGTATAAAAACAACATCTCGTCTTTTATTCCGGTAGAGGGGAGGGCCAATCGCATCAATGCTTGCCACAGGCAATTGGTGCAGAATATGATGGAGATGTTTCCAGCATGTGACGTTGGCGGCAGGGAGGGCAGTTCCTCCAGTAGGCAACCAAGTTCTCACCGGTCCACACAAACGAGGGGCACACTGTCTAAGGTCTGGGACACCTTGATGGCACCCCCTCGCCAAAGTGCCGCCACGGAGGGTCCTAGTGTCACCAGGCGTGAGAAGTATAGGCGCATGTTGCGGGAATACCTTTCCGACCACAGCCCTGTCCTCTCCGACCCCTCTGCGCCCTACACGTATTGGGTGTCGAAGTTGGACCTGTGGCTTGAACTTGCCCTATATGCCTTGGAGGTGCTGTCCTGTCCTGCCGCCAGCGTCCTATCTGAGAGGGTGTTCAGTGCAGCCGGTGGCATCATCACTGACAAGCGCACCCGTCTGTCAGCTGAGAGTGCCGACCGGCTCACTTTGATAAAAATGAACCACCACTGGATAGAGCCGTCATTTTTGTGCCCACCTGTGTAAAGCACCCCAACATGAAACTCCATGTCTGTACTCAACCTCTCCAATTCCTCCGCATCCTCATACTCATCCACCATAAGCGTTGCACAATTCTGCTAATACTAGGCTCCCTCCAACATGATTTTCCCCAACTCTGCTGGTTAGAGGCTCCCTCCACCCTGATTTCCACCAACTCTGCTGGTTAGAGGCTCCCTCCACCCTGCTTTCCCACAACTCTGCTGGTTAGAGGCTCCTTCCACCATGAATTTGCCCAAACTGGGCTGGTTAGAGGCTCCCTCCACCATGAATTGGTCCAAACTGGGGTTTTTAGAGGCTCCCTCCACCATGAATTGGTCCAAACTGGGGTTTTTAGAGGCTCCCTCCACCATGAATTGGTCCAAACTGGGCTGGTTAGAGGCTCCCTCCACCATGAATTGGTCCAAACTGGGGTTTTTAGAGGCTCCCTCCACCATGAATTGGTCCAAACTGGGGTTTTTAGAGGCTCCCTCCACCATGAATTGGTCCAAACTGGGGTTTTTAGAGGCTCCCTCCACCATGAATTGGTCCAAACTGGGCTGGTTAGAGGCTCCCTCCACCATGAATTGGTCCAAACTGGGCTGTTTAGAGGCTCCCTCCACCATGAATTGGTCCAAACTGGGTTTTTTAGAGGCTCCCTCCACCATGAATTGGTCCAAACTGGGGTTTTTAGAGGCTCCCTCCACCATGAATTGGTCCAAACTGGGGTTTTTAGAGGCTCCCTCCACCATGAATTCGCCCAAACTGGGCTGGTTAGAGGCTCCCTCCACCATGAATTGGTCCAAACTGGGGTTTTTAGAGGCTCCCTTCACCATGAATTGGTCCAAACTGGGCTGTTTAGAGGCTCCCTCCACCATGAATTTGCCCAAACTGGGCTGTTTAGAGGCTCCCTCCACCATGAATTGGTCCAAACTGGGTTTTTTAGAGGCTCCCTCCACCATGAATTGGTCCAAACTGGGGTTTTTAGAGGCTCCCTCCACCATGAATTGGTCCAAACTGGGGTTTTTAGAGGCTCCCTCCACCATGAATTTGCCCAAACTGGGCTGTTTAGAGGCTCCCTCCACCATGAATTGGTCCAAATTGGGGTTTTTAGAGGCTCCCTCCACCATGAATTGGTCCAAACTGGGGTTTTTAGAGGCTCCCTCCACCATGAATTTGCCCAAACTGGGCTGTTTAGAGGCTCCCTCCAGCATGAATTGGTCCAAACTGGGGTTTTTAGAGGCTCCCTCCACCATGAATTGGTCCAAACTGGGGTTTTTAGAGGCTCCCTCCACCATGAATTGGTCCAAACTGGGGTTTTTAGAGGCTCCCTCCACCATGAATTGGTCCAAACTGGGCTGGTTAGAGGCTCCCTCCACCATGAATTTGCCCAAACTGGGCTGTTTAGAGGCTCCCTCCACCATGAATTGGTCCAAACGGGGGTTTTTAGAGGCTCCCTCCACCATGAATTTGCCCAAACTGGGCTGGTTAGAGGCTCCCTCCACCATGAATTTGCCCAAACTGGGCTGTTTAGAGGCTCCCTCCACCATGAATTGGTCCAAACTGGGCTGTTTAGAGGCTCCCTCCACCATGAATTGGTCCAAACTGGGCTGTTTAGAGGCTCCCTCCACCATGAATTGGTCCAAACTGGGGTTTTTAGAGGCTCCCTCCACCATGAATTGGTCCAAACTGGGTTTTTTAGAGGCTCCCTCCACCATGAATTGGTCCAAACTGGGGTTTTTAGAGGCTCCCTCCACCATGAATTGGTCCAAACTGGGCTGGTTAGAGGCTCCCTCCACCATGAATTGGTCCAAACTGGGTTTTTTAGAGGCTCCCTCCACCATGAATTGGTCCAAACTGGGGTTTTTAGAGGCTCCCTCCACCATGAATTGGTCCAAACTGGGCTGGTTAGAGGCTCCCTCCACCATGAATTGGTCCAAACTGGGGTTTTTAGAGGCTCCCTCCACCATGAATTGGTCCAAACTGGGGTTTTTAGAGGCTCCCTCCACCATGAATTGGTCCAAACTGGGGTTTTTAGAGGCTCCCTCCACCATGAATTGGTCCAAACTGGGCTGGTTAGAGGCTCCCTCCACCATGAATTGGTCCAAACTGGGCTGTTTAGAGGCTCCCTCCACCATGAATTGGTCCAAACTGGGTTTTTTAGAGGCTCCCTCCACCATGAATTGGTCCAAACTGGGGTTTTTAGAGGCTCCCTCCACCATGAATTGGTCCAAACTGGGTTTTTTAGAGGCTCCCTCCACCATGAATTGGTCCAAACTGGGGTTTTTAGAGGCTCCCTCCACCATGAATTGGTCCAAACTGGGCTGGTTAGAGGCTCCCTCCACCATGAATTGGTCCAAACTGGGTTTTTTAGAGGCTCCCTCCACCATGAATTGGTCCAAACTGGGGTTTTTAGAGGCTCCCTCCACCATGAATTGGTCCAAACTGGGGTTTTTAGAGGCTCCCTCCACCATGAATTGGTCCAAACTGGGGTTTTTAGAGGCTCCCTCCACCATGAATTTGCCCAAACTGGGCTGTTTAGAGGCTCCCTCCACCATGAATTGGTCCAAACTGGGTTTTTTAGAGGCTCCCTCCACCATGAATTGGTCCAAACTGGGGTTTTTAGAGGCTCCCTCCACCATGAATTGGTCCAAACTGGGGTTTTTAGAGGCTCCCTCCACCATGAATTTGCCCAAACTGGGCTGTTTAGAGGCTCCCTCCACCATGAATTGGTCCAAATTGGGGTTTTTAGAGGCTCCCTCCACCATGAATTGGTCCAAACTGGGGTTTTTAGAGGCTCCCTCCACCATGAATTTGCCCAAACTGGGCTGTTTAGAGGCTCCCTCCACCATGAATTGGTCCAAACTGGGGTTTTTAGAGGCTCCCTCCACCATGAATTGGTCCAAACTGGGGTTTTTAGAGGCTCCCTCCACCATGAATTGGTCCAAACTGGGGTTTTTAGAGGCTCCCTCCACCATGAATTGGTCCAAACTGGGCTGGTTAGAGGCTCCCTCCACCATGAATTTGCCCAAACTGGGCTGTTTAGAGGCTCCCTCCACCATGAATTGGTCCAAACGGGGGTTTTTAGAGGCTCCCTCCACCATGAATTTGCCCAAACTGGGCTGGTTAGAGGCTCCCTCCACCATGAATTTGCCCAAACTGGGCTGTTTAGAGGCTCCCTCCACCATGAATTGGTCCAAACTGGGTTTTTTAGAGGCTCCCTCCAGCATGAATTGGTCCAAACTGGGGTTTTTAGAGGCTCCCTCCACCATGAATTGGTCCAAACTGGGGTTTTTAGAGGCTCCCTCCACCATGAATTGGTCCAAACTGGGGTTTTTAGAGGCTCCCTCCACCATGAATTGGTCCAAACTGGGCTGGTTAGAGGCTCCCTCCACCATGAATTTGCCCAAACTGGGCTGTTTAGAGGCTCCCTCCACCATGAATTGGTCCAAACGGGGGTTTTTAGAGGCTCCCTCCACCATGAATTTGCCCAAACTGGGCTGGTTAGAGGCTCCCTCCACCATGAATTTGCCCAAACTGGGCTGTTTAGAGGCTCCCTCCACCATGAATTGGTCCAAACTGGGCTGTTTAGAGGCTCCCTCCACCATGAATTGGTCCAAACTGGGTTTTTTAGAGGCTCCCTCCACCATGAATTTGCCCAAACTCTGCTGGTTAGAGGCTCAATCCACCCTGATTTTCAAAACAAATGTTGGTGCCAACCTCAACTTACTACAAGGGCCAAATTCACTGCTGGTGACAAGCTCTCCTCACTGCAAGTGCCAAATACACATGTTTCAAGGTGTTTTCCTACTGTCAGAGAGGTGGTATTGAGTGTGTAAAGTGTGTAGTTGTTAGGCTGTGATGTTGGGGTAATAGAGGGTCTTTGGTGTGTTAGATGCCCCCAGACATGCTTCCCCTGCTGTCCCAGTGTCATTCCAGAGGTGTTGGCATCATTTCCTGGGGTGTCATAGTGGACTTGGTGACCCTCCAGACACGGATTTGGGTTTCCCCCTTAACGAGTATCTGTTCCCCATAGACTATAATGGGGTTCGAAACCTGTTCGAACACACGAACATTGAGCGGCTGTTCGAATCGAATTTCGAACCTCGAACATTTTAGTGTTCGCTCATCTCTACTTACAATCTATGAGGGAAGGGGGTAGAGACAGAAGGTGAAGGGGAGACTGTACAGATGGAGGTGCGGTGATAGTGTTATTGGAGGTTGTAGGCCTTCCTGAATAGGTGAGTTTTCAGGGCCTTCTTGTAATTGTGGGGCTCAATCTTATGTGTCGTGGTAAGGAGTTCCAGAGTATGGTGGATGCACGGGAGAAATCTTGGAGGCGGTTGTGTGAGGAGTGGATGAGAGAAGAGCGGAGTAAGAGGTCATTGGAGGATCTGAGGTTATGTGTGGGCAGGTAGCGGGAGATTAGGTCAGAGATATATGGAGGGGACAGATTGTAGATGGCTTTGTATGTTAGCGTTAGTAGCTTGAACTCAATTCGCTGGGCTATAGGTAGCCAGTGGAGGGACTGGCAGAGGGGAGCAGCCGATGAAGATCGGGGGGTGAGGTGAATTAAACAAACAGCACAGTTTAAGATGGACTGGAGGGGGGCGAGGGTGTTAGCTGGGAGTCCATGGAGGAGGGTATTGCAGTAGTCTAAGCGGGAGATTATGAGGGCTTGGACAAGCATCTTGGTAGTTTCAGGGGTGAGGAAGGAGCGGATTCGATGCATGTTCTTGAGCTGGAGGCGGCAGGAGGTGTTGAGGGTTTGAACGTGTGACTTGAAGGATAGGTCAGAGTCCAGGGTTACCCCAAGGCATCAGGCCTGTGAGACAGGGGTAATTGTGGTTCTGTTAACTTTGATAGATGGGTCAGGTGGAGGGACCACATTGTGTGGGGTGAAAATGATGAACTCCGTTTTCTCCATGTTCAGTTTGAGAAAGCGGGAGGCGAGGAAGGAGGCTACGGCCGCTAAGAAATCTGGAACTCTGGCCAGCAGGGAGGTAATGTCTGGTCCAGAGATGTATATTTGGGTGTTCAAACGGATAAACTTTATGACCTTTTGCAAATATTCACTCATTTTGAATTTGATGCCTGCAACATGTTCCAAAAAAAGCTGGGACGGGCAACAGAAGACGGGGCTCAGGTCATGTTTACCGCTGTGTTACATCACCTTTCCTTTTAACAATAGTCAATAAGTGTTTAGGAACTGAGGACATGGATTGTTGGAGCTTTGTAGATAGAATTCTTTCCCATTCTTGCATGATGTACAACTTCAGTTTCTCAACAGTCCGGGGTCTCCATTGTCGTATTTTACGTTTCATAATGTGCCACACATTATCAACGGGAGAGAGGTCTGAACCGCAGGCAAGTCAGTCTAGTACCCGCACTCTTTTACGACGAAGCCACGCTGTTGTAACACCTGTAGAATGGGGCTTGGCATTGTCTTGCTGAAATAAGAAAGGATGTCCCTGAAAAATACGTCGCTTGGATGGCAGCATAAGGTGCTCCAAAAATCTGTATGTACCATTCGGCATTAATGGTGCCTTCACAGATGTGCAAGTTACCTATGTCATGGGTGCTAACATACCCTCATACCATAAGAGATGTTGACTTTCGAACTTTGTGCTGATAACAATCCAGACAGTCCTTTTCCTCATGGCCCCGAGGACATGACGTCCATGATTTCAAAAAACAATTTGAAATGTCAATTGGTCAGACCACAGGACACTTTAACACTTTGCGTCAGTCCATCTCAAATGAGCTCAGGCCTCAAGAAGCTGGTGGCCTTTCTGGGTGGTGTTGATATACGGCTTTCACTTTGCATGGTAGAGCTTTAACTTGCACTTGTTTTTCTGAAGTGTTCCTAAATAAATCCCTCAAAAAATGAATAAAGCCCCAAAATTCCCTTTTCCGATATCAAAATGAGTTAAATTAATATAAACAATACATATTTGGCATCTCCGCGTCCGTAACAACCTGCACAATAAAAGGGAAAGGATTTCACCTATACGGTAAATGTCGGTAAAAAAAAAAGACACCAGAAATAATAATTTTTTTGCCATCTCACCTTATATGCCATAAATATGCTATATATAGTGTTAAAAAAGTCACATGTACCCCAAAATAGTACCAATAAAAAGCACAGGTTGTCCCTCAAAAAATAAGCCCTCAACCAACTCGGTCAACCGAAAAATAAAATTGTTACACATCTCAGAAAATCATTGATTTATGTCCCCAAATGGGTTTTTGTTCTGCAGAATTAGTATTGAATACTATAAATGAGGTATTGCCGTAATCGCACCGACCTGCAGATTAAAGGTCACATGTTACTTATGCTGTACGCCGTGTGGAAAAATATTTAAAAAGTAAAATGCAATGCCAGAATTGTTTTTTGTTTTTTTATCCCCCAAAAAGAGTTTAATAAAAAATAGCCACCAAGTTGTAGGCACCCAAAAATGGTGTCATCAGAAAATGCATCTCATCCCGCAAAAATACAAGCACTCATATGGCGACATCACTAGAAAAATAAAAAATATATAGCTTGTACAATGTGGAGACAAAAATTGCCAAATCATTAGAACACAACTGGCTTCGGCAGGAAGGGAATGTATAAGCTGTGCGAGCGTATATCAGGGGACACCCCAAATTTACAGCTTATGAGGGAAAAGACACCAGAAGTGACCTCCCCCCCCCCAATAATGGGAGCTACTGGGAAATAGTAGGGTATTTGGTGTTCCCAATGTACTCCGCACAGCTACTTATTCACTCTTCACCATCTAGTCTCCAAAATGGGGTCACTTTTGGGGGTTTTCCACTGTTGTAGTCCCTCTAGGCCTCTGCAAATGCGACACAGCACCTATAAACCATTCTAGTAAAATTGGAGCTCCAAAAGACAAATAACGCTCCTTCTATGCTGAGGCCTCCTCTGTGCCCAAGCAGCGGTTTTTGACCACAAATGGGGCATCGCTGTACTCAGGAGAAATGGGGTAACAAAATGGGCTGTCATTCCTTGGTAAAAGGGGAAAAAATTCTGAAACTGTGCATATAACTGTAGAAATTATCATTGACGGGCAAATTCAGAGAAGTTCAGTGAAAAGACTGACGGTTCAAAATGGTCATATCACCCATAGATGAATTCCCTAAATTTCCAAAATGGGGTCACTTGTGGGGGTTTCCCGCTGCTGTGGTACCTCTAGGGCTCTGTAAATGTAACATGGTGTCTAAAAACTATCCTAATGAAGTTGCTGACAAAATCCCTAAAGGTTCTCTTTGATCTCTGAGGACACATATTCAGTCACGTTGCACAGTAGGGCCACATATGGGATATTTCTACAAACTGCAGAATCGGAGTAATAAATATTATGGTAGGTTTTGCTATTAACCCCTTGTTTGTCACAGAAAAATCTGATTTGAAATGGAAAGTGTGCATTAAAAAGTGACGTTTGGAAATTTCACCTTCATTTTGCATTAATTCCTGTGGAACACCTAAAGGGTTAATAAAGTTCCTATATACTGTTTTGAATAGTTTGACGATTATAGTTTTAAAAATTGGGTCATTTATGGGCGTTTTCTGTTATAAAGGCCCCTCACAGTCACTCCACAACTAAATAGGTCCCTAGAAAACAATCTTGAAATTTTCTTGAAAATCTGACAATTTGCTACTAAACTTATAGGCCTTCTAACATCCTAGAAACGTAATAGGACATTGAAGAAACAGCCGGTATAAAGTAGTCATATGGCAAATGGTAAGTCGGGAGAATTTTGTGTGATAGGACTGTCTGTGTATTTACGAGAAAATAGAAACTTTCAAAATTAATAATTTTATGAAATTTTCTGTATATTGTCCTTTTTTTTAAACAAACAAACAATGACAAAGACCAAAATTTACCACCAACATAAAGTAGAAGGTGTCACGAAAAAACAATCTTGGAGTCACCTGGACATTATGAAGCTATCCTCACATAAAGTAAGAGATGTCATATATGAAAAACAGGGTCTGAGCCTTAAAGGGGTTGTCCCGTCACAAGGATCCTATCTATACTGCTTGTTAATGTGAATGTAAAACTTTTCCTAAATACATTGCTTCAGCAAAACTGCTTTGTTTGTCCACTATATCACTTTATTCATTTTTTTGTGGCCACAGCTCTGACCTAGCTGCTCATGAGTCAAGTGATGTGTCTGCCTGCTCTCAGGGGGAGGGAGGAGGGGCTAAGTGCACGGGAGCATATCGATGTGAAATGTAGAAAACAGGGCACTCACCCGCCACGGGATACATAAAATATTCGTTTTTATTTCATCCTCTTTAAAAAAAGGTCACACTTTGACCATCGGGGTACAGAAGACGGAATGATGCAAAGAAACAAACAGCGACGATCGTTTCGTGCTTAGTGCACTTCGTCAGGCTTCCTCAAGTGAATTTAAGTGCACGGGAGTGAGCCTGGAGGGAGGGGGGGAGGTAGTTTACCCTTTGGGGGAAGGAGCCGCCAATACAGGGTTAGACGCTGGCACAGGTGAAGCCAGCAACATCGCTATGCTTCTGCCCTGTATGAAGCAAGCAGCGGCAGAAGCGATGTTGTTATTCCAGGGGGGTGGAGGAGCGGAATAACAGCATCCGCTGTAATAGAGAGGCAGATGCTGGGGAGTGTTAGAAGCCGGCACAGGTGAAGCCAGCAACATCGCTATGCTTCTGCCCTGCATGAAGCAAGCAGAGGCAGAAGCGATGTTGTTATTCTGCTTCGGGGTCACATATGCAAAGCCAAGCGGCGAGATGCCGCCGACTCTGTGTGCACACTCATACACCAGTCTAGCCTTCACAATGCGAATACAGACCCGGCACCCTGTCGGGTCTGTATTCGCATTGTGAAGGCTAGACGGTCTATGATCGTGCACGCAGGGCCAGCGGCATCTCACCGCTTGGCTTTGCATATGTGACCCCGCCCACCAATGATGCAACAAAGCCGGAAGACAGAGGATTTTGCAACAACGAAGACTGGTGAGTATGCGACGTGGGGCAACCCCTTTAAGGCCCTAACTACCTAGTAGCAAATCTATTCGGGGACATCCAATGGAAACTCCTATATTTACCTAAACATCCCTAGCAATGTGAGTTTGTATTTGTGTAAGTCGCACATGAGGTTTGAGTGTCAGCGACAACTGCAGGACATGAAGGCAATGATGGCGGAATAACAAGAACAGAAACTGATTTAGGAGAAGAGATTTTCAGGAATATTTTATAGTAATAGAATTAATTTTCCAATATTTTCTTCATCTGTGTTTAATATTGACAAATGTTTATCGGGGTCATTGGATTAACCCCTTCGTGACGCCGAATAGTATGTACGTTAATGCTCGGCGACTTTTTTCATATTTTCCTTCCCCTTCTTTCAAAAATTACACGGTACCTTGGAGTCAAAAATCCAAAATGCCATGGCTGATACGGGTAGGCCGTGGACTGGGTGCCTTCTCCTAGCACGCTTCTCAGTAAGGTACATACCAGAGAAGAGAACAGGTCTGAGCTCCTTTTTTTGGGGGGCCCTAGGTTAGGGCTGTATTTTATGCAATATGGTATGATGACAGACTATGTGATAACCTTACAGAAACAGCCGGCCGCTAATGAGGAGTGTATTTTTACGAATGTCACAAAGCTGGTTGGTTCTGCACACAGAGGTGCATTGGGACATTCTAAACTCTGGCAGCTGCCAAGAGATATATTTAGGGTGTGTGGAGGGAGGGCTTATAAATGGAGACCCTCAGGCAGTAGTGGCAACTGTCCATTAGTAAGACTTTGTTTGTTTGGATGTTTGTTACTCAATCACAGCCAAACGGCTGAATGGATTTTGTTGAATTTACACACACACACACACACACACACACACACACACACACACACACACACACACACATACATTGCCCAGGAAAAGTTAATAGGCTACTTTAAATGTGGGTCACTCACCCCAAATCGCCACCGTCACCTTCCAAAGAATCCTCCGGCTCGGCTGTAGCAGCTGGCATTCCGCCAGCGCTGGTCTGTCCACGCACTTCCTATTGGTGCATGGCTGGGTGTTGGTGGGCTATGGAGCTAGGGCTGTGGCACCATGCGTTGGGGGCTGCATGTGGGCGTGCCAATTGAGCAGGGAAACAGTGAGCAAGATGGCGGCAGCCCACATGGTCCCGTCGCCGCAGCTATCCCACACCGCCTACAACTTCGCGGACGGCTAAAGAGGAGGCTGATGCACCCGACACATCCCCTTAACAGGTCAGTGCAGTGGGTTGGGGGGGGTGTCCCCAACTCCCTGAACAAATGTCATCCGTCGGCCTAGGCTGCAATAGAGGCGCTGGTATTATGCAGTGCATTGCATAAAACCGGCGCTTCCTTTGCAGTCTACCTGCCATAGTCTGCAATCGAAGCGAAACACTGACAGGCCGGGGAGCCAGCGCAAGGCTTTCAGCTGTCATAGGAACCTGACACTGGCCCCGGAGACTCCTCCGGGTTCCGGGACAGTGGAAGGAACGAGCGGAGAGAGCGGCGAAGGAGCGTGGGAAGGTGAGTACAACTATTTGTGTTACACATCCAAGGGGGACATAATCTAAGGGGCCTATGAAACTGAGGGCAGGAAAGAGAACAGCATGACACTGGGGCACAAAACTGGAGGCAGAGATGGCAGGACATGAAACTGGAAGAAGACATGGGGGGACATGAAACTGGAAGAAGACATGGGGGGACATGAAACTGGAAGAAGACATGGGGGGACTTGAAACTGGAGGCAGAGATGGAGGGACATGAATCTGGGGGCAGAGATGGGGGAACATGAAACTGGAGGCAGAGATGGGGGGGACAAGAAACTGGAAGCAGAGATGGGGGAACATGAAACTGGAGGCAGAGATGGGGGGACAAGAAACTGGAGGCAGAGATGGGGGGACAAGAAACTGGAGGCAGAGATGGGGGAACATGGAACTGGAAGAAGACATGGGGGGACATGAAACTGAGAGCATACATGGGGGGACATGAAACTGGAGGCAGAGATGGGGGGACATGAAACTGGAAGAAGACATGGGGGGACATGAAACTGGAAGAAGACATGGGGGGACATGAAACTGGAAGAAGACATGGGGGGACATGAAACTGGAAGAAGACATGGGGAGACATGAAACTGGGAGCACACATGGGGGGGACATGAAACTGGAAGCAGAGATGGGGGGACAAGAAACTGGAGGCAGAGATGGGGGAACATGGAACTGGAAGAAGACATGGGGGGACATGAAACTGGAGGCAGAGATGGGGTTGACAAGAAACTGGAAGCAGAGATGGGGGGACATGAAACTGGAGCAGCGATTGCGTGCATATAAGCGGTTCAGCGCCACCGCCAACCCGCAGACGTGTTGAAGTCATGAGACAAGACAAACTATGAGCCTCTCTGATGATGTAAGCTAATGAGACATTGACTGAGATTTCTGTTATTCCAGAAGGTTTCTCTGTTTCAATTTTTTTGCGGTTGGCAATGTAATAGATTGCGCCAATTGATTTATCAAAGGCTCAATTACAGAATTATATATATATATATATATATATATATATATATATATATATATATACAGTCCTATGAAAAAGTTTGGGCACCCCTATTAATCTTAATCATTTTTAGTTCTAAATATTTTGGTATTTGCAACAGCCATTTCAGTTTGATCTATCTAATAACTGATGGACACAGTAATATTTCAGGATTGAAATGAGGTTTATTGTACTAACAGAAAATGCGCAATATGCATTAAACCAAAATTTGACCGGTGCAAAAGTATGGGCACCTCAACAGAAAAGTGACATTAATATTTAGTAGATCCTCCTTTTGCAAAGATAACAGCCTCTAGTCGCTTCCTGTAGCTTTTAATCAGTTCCTGGATCCTGGATAAAGGTATTTTGGACAAACAATTCAAGTTCAGTTAAGTTTGATGGTCGCCGAGCATGGACAGCCCGCTTCAAATCATCCCACAGATGTTCAATGATATTCAGGTCTGGGAACTGGGATGGCCATTCTAGAACATTGTAATTGTTCCTCTGCATGAATGCCTGAGGATTTGGAGCGGTGTTTTGGATCATTGTCTTGCTGAAATATCCATCCCCGGCGTAACTTCAACTTCGTCACTGATTCTTGAACATTATTCTCAAGAATCTGCTGATACTGAGTGGAATCCATGCGACTCTCAACTTTAACAAGATTCCCGATGCCGGCATTGGCCACACAGCCCCAAAGCATGATGGAACCTCCACCAAATTTTACAGTGGGTAGCATGTGTTTTTCTTGGAATGCTGTTTCTTTTTGGACGCCATGCATAACGCCTTTTTTTATAACCAAACAACTCAATTTTTGTTTCCAAAATGAAGCTGCCTTGTCCAAATGTGCTTTTTCATACCTCAGGCAACTCTATTTGTGGCGTACGTGCAGAAACGGCTTCTTTCTCATCACTCTCCCATACAGCTTCTATTTGTGCAAAGTGCGCTGTATAGTTGACCGATGCACAGTGACACCATCTGCAGCAAGATGATGCTGCAGCTCTTTGGAGGTGGTCTGTGGATTGTCCTTGACTGTTCTCACCATTCTTCTTCTCTGCCTTTCTGATATTTTTCTTGGCCTGCCACTTCTGGGCTTAACAAGAACTGTCCCTGTGGTCTTCCATTTCCTTACTATGTTCCTCACAGTGGAAACTGACAGGTTAAATCTCTGAGACAACGTTTTGTATCCTTCCCCTGAACAACTATGTTGAACAATCTTTGTTTTCAGATCATTTGAGAGCGGGCTGTCCATGCTCGGCGACCATCAAACTTAACTGAACTTGAATTGTTTTGTAGAAAGAAATGGTCCAAAATCCCTTCATCCAGGATCCAGGAACTGATTAAAAGCTACAGGAAGCGACTAGAGGCTGTTATCTTTGCAAAAGGAGGATGTACTAAATATTAATGTCACTTTTCTGTTGAGGTGCCCATATTTTTGCACCGGTCAAATTTTGGTTTAATGCATATTGCGCATTTTCTGTTAGTACAATAAACCTCATTTCAATCCTGAAATATTACTGTGTCCATCAGTTATTAGATATATCAAACTGAAATGGCTGCTGCAAACACCAAAATATTTAGAACTAAAAATGATTAAGATTAATAGGGGTGCCCAAACTTTTTCATAGGACTGTATATATATATATATATATATATATATATATATATATATATATATATATATATATATGTATATATATATATATATATATTTTATGTAGATTGTGAGCCCCATATAGGGATATATGATATAGGGATAACAATGTACTCTTTTTCCTATCAGTATGTCTTTTCGTAGAATGGGATGAAATCCACACAAACACAGGGAGAACATACAAACTCCTTGCAGATGTTGTTCTTGGAGGTATTCGAACCCAGGGCTGCAGCGCTAACCACTGAGCCACCGTGTTGCCCCAATTACAGAGTAATATTTTGCTGTAGGTGGTATATTAGATAAAATAGTGGCAGTGGATTGGGTACAACAGGAAATTTTGCATCCAATCCACAATCTGATTTCTTGGTCTTAAGTCCTGCACCATCCGCCATTCACCAGTTGTACCTTTCTTAACAGGCAGTATGAGTGTATTTGCAGGGCTGCTAGTACGCTTCTCCAAATTTGCTATAACGGGTGCTATGCCTTCCTCTGCTTCCGTAGACAAAGGATACTGTTTTATCCGTGGGATGTTATCTCCTGGTTTGAGTTTGACTTGTACTGGAGCTATAGAGTGTAATAAACCCACATCTTCACTATCCACAATTTTTCAGGAACCTGACGCAGAATTTCATCATAAACTGGGGATTGTCCGAAAATAAAAACAACATACAAATAAAGCCCTATGTGTCCCCGAAAAAAGATGCAAAAATTAGTTGACTGAGACATACGAGAAAAATGTTACAGCCCTCTAAACTGCACATACAAAATAAACCTAAAATGTGTCTGGTCCTGGACCACAAATTGGCCCGGTACTGAAGTGGTTAAAGATATTCGAAAGTTCCCCTCTGAATCCTGATGTATTTGACTCGTGTGGTCCAGAGGAAACCAGGGTCCTGATGGAACATCAACTAATGCACTAACCAGAGGCATATCATATGTTTTTTTTTTTCATTAAAAGTTTTATTGAAGATTTTACAATTTAATACAAAACCAGGGGGGGGGGAGGGGGGGAGGTTGCGAAAGGTAAAAAAATAAAATAAAAGGGGGGGGGGGAGAAAGGGAAAGGTGGGGGGGGAGACATAGTAGCATACAGAAATATCAATTAACGGTAGAGCATGAGGGAGGGAAAGGGGGGGGGGCAGAAAAGGGGAGGCAGGAAAGGGCAAATGGGCAAGAAATCAATAAACGCTCTGGCACAGCAGAGTCTACAAACATAGCATATACAAAACCCTGAAAGACACGGGTATGAATCGTCATATAAAGCGAAGGAGAAATCGGACAAACAAGACGCACAGAGCGACGTCACACAGGGGACACAGAAGGAAAGAGGGAACGGAAATCGGTGGAATAATAGAAGTGGTTCCAAAGGAAGTCTGTCGATGCCTGACATCATCCTGTTGGAGCTCAGCTACCAGGGTCTCCATAGTGCGCAAGGCAAGAACCTCATTCAACCAGCAAATAAGCGAGGGAGGGGTCGTAGACTTCCATAGTCTGGGAATAACTGAGCGAGCTGCCACTAACAGAAATCCAAGAAGTCTACGGGTGGTTTTGCGAAACTTCCGGGAAAACAGGGAAAGAAGGAGCGGGGCCAGGATCATCTTCTAAATCTATCCCTGCCACTCGTAAGATTACCTGTCTGACCCCAGTCCAGAAGGGGCACAGGAGAGGACAACCCCACCAGATGTGGGCCATCCTGCCTCGGTCAGAGAGACACCTCCAGCATGTATCAGGGGTGGAGGGGTAAATATTGTGTAGGTGGGCCAGGACTCTATACCATCTGGAAAGTATTTTGTAATTGGTCTCCTGCGCCCTACACGATATAGAGAAAGTATGGCACGCACGGAAGGCCGATGACCACACCTCCGGAGGGAATGAGACTCCCAATTCCCTTTCCCAGCCAACAGTAAATGACGGAGGCAAATCCCCAGCCCCATCCAACAGAAGACCATACAGAAGAGAGACTATGTGGGAGGGAGGGGAGGCGGAAATACAGAGACGTTCAAACGGCAGCAGAGGTCTATGAAGGTCCCGAGAAGACTTCAAAGAGGAGTAAAAGTGGGAGAGTTGGGAGTATTGCCAATGATAGAGCAGCGTATCGGGACAAGAGGTTTCGGTCAGGATCTCAGGGCGGAAGACGAAGTGACTCGCCTAAAGCTTAAGGTGGGGGAACCTACACGGTGGCATAAAAAGGAGGAGCGCAACACCGCCAGAAAATCCGGATTACCTGAAATGGGAGTCATAGGGCCATCGTTTGTAAAGAGCAGGCGCATGGCACTATACTTGCGGCACACTCCCATAGTCTGACTCGCCACATAGGGAAGTGGGTATCGTTTATCATCGGTCCAGTATATATCATGTGTTTTTAATATAACTGCCGCCCATCAGTTGCCATTCTGATCTTTAGCTAGAACCTTTGTATATTCCTTGTGGATATACATGTCTGTCACTCTGAGTGATGGATAAATGTCCTCCCTGAGGGATCTAAACAAAATCTCCTGTACTAACTCCTGGTCTTTCACCATATCAATGTGTATTGTACGTAAAATACCAAGTACCCAATAACTGTGTGAGCGATTGAGGGCAGAAAGGTCGTAGATGTGGCTCAGCACTCAAACACATGGATAAATACTGTCCAGCCCCTGGTCTTGTTTCACACACAAGATTCCTATCAGTACATGATATTGTTATATTCAATTTTGTCAGCAGATCCCTGCCCAAAAGATTGGTAGGAGAATGTGAGGCAAACAATATCGATTGGGTCACTGTAGTGGAACCCAATGTCATCTGAACAGTTTGAGTGAACGGTGTAGTTAATATTTCCCCAGAGAAGCCTTGAGTTTCAGTGGTTTGTGCTGTTAAAGACACTGAAGGGGCATCTTTACCTATACAAGTAAAGGTTGCTCCTGTGTCTACAAGAAATCTAACCGGTTTGCCTTCCACCAGTAACGTAACCATGGGCTCCTGTTTGGCTGAACCTCAAATATCTTCCCAGAGCACCCCTAAAAATCTGGGTATTCTCCTCTCATGTAATTTGGACCAGGGCTCTGCTGAGGGACACTTTGAAAGGAAATAGGACAATTCCTAGACATATGGCCAATTCTGCCACAATTCCAACACTGCACCTTGGGTGGACCGGTCCTCCCCCTGCCTCTGGGACCTCTACTCCAACCCCTACAGAGGTTGTCCACCTCCTGTTTCATCCCATTCCTATCCAACCTCTTCTCTCCATTTTTTCTGCATCTTCTCAAGATATACAATAGGATCCTCCTCTTTACTCATAGAACTAGCTGTAATTTTACCAAAGTCTCTCCTATCTGGATACGTCTCTTAAGGTTTTCCAAATTATGGTACGGTACGGGTTAAACATAGCCCCATCGTATGCATCCTCTCTAGTTGTCACCCGCTCATGTCCAAATGCCATTTTAAAAATCTGATTGGTCTTTTCTACTATGATGTCAGCTAACAAAGCTTTAATATCTCCTAGCGCTAAAGTCTGACCTGAGGTTTTTTGCTCAATCTCATAAATCCATTTGCTGGCTCCTGCAGACAAGGAGGGTAAACTATGTCTCAAATTCTCTTTATCAATATGAGGCCATGGGCGATATTTAAGAGTACGGCGATTTGCCCACAAAACCGGAGAGGAGCCAGCAATTGTTTTTTGTTGATATTTTTCCCATACACTCCTTCATATACTGGTAATCCCATCCTGGGTCACCCCGTATCCCATATACACAATCTTTGGCTGCTTGTATTTTATCACATGCAAAGGATCCCTCCCTTGGCCAAATACGTTGGAATTGAGATCCTAATTTTTCAGTCCACCCGGCAAGATTATCACAGAACGGGTCAGTAAAATACTCACCATCACTTGCAGTGACAATTTGTCGAGGAGTCTGGCTAACAGCTACACCCATTAACTCCATAACATCAGCGCCCCCCTGTTGTGCCTCCTCCTCTACCTCAGGCCCCTGCTCCCCTTCATCCTCTGGATGTATCAAAGGAGTGTCAGAGAGGTCATGCCTAAGAAGAACGGGAGTTTTGCAGTGGGTAGGAAATATAAAAAACAAAAAACTTGATAGTCTTCAGTAGTTGATCCCTATTTTAATGGCTAACTAATAATGATGACAGATTACAACGTTTCGAAGCTCTCGGCTTCTTCTTCAGGTATATCTAAAAACAATTTCTGAAGGATGCATATTTATGTACAGAGGGACACATAGGAATAGAATTCTAGGAGGGAGGGTGGAAGAAGGTTATTGCTTATTGGTACATACAAATAAACAATTCATCAGTTTGCAATGTTCTTATCAGTTTAGAGAATGTCTTTTATGGTTTGCAGACCCCCGAGTATAATGATCGGCGGACCGGGAGAGGTAAGGGAACGTAAAAAATATTGTTACTTACCTCTCCACGATCCTGGCCAGACCTCCTTCATACTTGTCTGACGTCTCATGAACCCGGCCTGCTTCCCGGGTCATGTGACGTCCGACGTCATTAAAGACGGACGAGAGCGACGGCTGACAGCATAGGAGCCGGAGGACAGGTAAGCAACTGGTTTTTTTAATGTTTTTATTCCCCCGGGTCTCTGATTATTATACTCTGGGGTCTGAAAAGACCCCGGAGTATAATAATTGTTTATGGGTGTCCACAGCGGGACATAATACTGAGTGCAGGGGTCACTATGGGGGATAATACTGAGTGCAGGGGCCACTATGGGACATAATACTGTGTGCAGGGGCCACTATGGAGGATAATACTGTGTGCAGGGGACACTATGGGGAATAATACTGTGTGCAGGGGCCACTATGGGGGATAATACTGTGTGCAGGGGCCACTATGGGACATAATACTGTGTGCAGGGGCCACTATGGGACATAATACTGTGTGCAGGGGCCACTATGGGGGATAATACTGTGTGCAGGGGCCACTATAGGGCATAATACTGTGTGCAGGGGCCACTATGGGATATAATACTGTGTGCAGGGGCCACTATGGGATATAATACTGTGTGCAGGGGCCACTATGGGGCATAATACTGTGTGCAGGGGTCACTATGGGGGATAATACTGTGTGCAGGGGCCACTATGGGACATAATACTGTGTGCAGGGGCCACTATGGGATATAATACTGTGTGCAGGGGCCACTATGGGGCATAATACTGTGTGCAGGGGCCACTATGGGGGATAATACTGTGTGCAGGGGCCACTATGGGACATAATACTGTGTGCAGGGGCCACTATGGGGTATACTACTGTGTGCAGGGGCCACTATGGGATATAATACTGTGTGCAGGGGCCACTATGAGGGATAATACTGTGTGCAGGGGCCACTAATGGACATAATACTGTGTGCAGGGGCCACTATGGGACATAATACTGTGTGCAGGAGCCACTATGGGGGATAATACTGTGTGCAG
Organism: Leptodactylus fuscus; assembly: GCF_031893055.1. Lineage (NCBI taxonomy): Eukaryota > Metazoa > Chordata > Amphibia > Anura > Leptodactylidae > Leptodactylus > Leptodactylus fuscus. Next base: position 6,587,781 of record NC_134265.1, on the reverse strand, counting down.
GGGCCACTATGGGGCATAATACTGTGTGCAGGGGCCACTATGGGATATAATACTGTGTGCAGGGGTCACTATGGGGCATAATACTGTGTGCAGGGGCCACTATGGGACATAATACTGTGTGCAGGGGCCACTATGGGACATAATACTGTGTGCAGGGGCCACTATGGGACATAATACTGTGTGCAGGGGCCACTATGGGGGATAATACTGTGTGCAGGGGCCACTATGGGGCCATTTGGTCGTCCTGGGATGATTACTGTATCACTCATGGGTTTTGATTTACTGCTTACCTGTTCATCCTGTATCCCCCCCTCTTTTTCCTACTTCCTCCCCATGTCTTTGTCTGTTTTTCTTTGTTGGTTTGCTTTTTGTCTCTTGATGATAATTTTTCTGTACGGTCCTAGTGGCCGTAGTTGATTACTGGTTCTATTCCCATTGTTGCTGTTTTATATACATGTTTTATTTTCTTTCTGTAAACCCTTTTGAAAAACTTAACAAAAATTACAGTTAAAAAACAAACAAACAAAAAAAAACCCCGACAGACCGAAGGGAAATAACCAAGTATATTGCAGGTTTCTGAATCTTAAGGCTTCCAACAAGGGTTTTAGAATTCTTCTTTTCTGTAGGGTAGCCTGGGCTAAGTTCTGGAAATGTTGAATCTTGGAGTTTTCAAAGTCGATCCTCGGGTTGTCTCTCGATGCTTTCAGTATAGCAGTGGTATCAGCTGAAGTCAAGAGAGCGCAGATAACATCCCTCGGCAGTTCTGTAGAGCTTGGAACAGGTCTCAGCACTCTGTGTACTCTTTCAATACGGGATTTTTTTTTATGTAGATTGTGAGCCTCATACAGGGCTCACAATGCAAATTCTGTTTTCCCCTATCAGTATGTCTAAGTTGTATGGGAGGAAATCCACGCAAACACGGGGAGAACATACAAACTCCTTGCAGATGTTCCTGACGGGATTCGAACCCAGGACTCCAGCACTGCAAAGTTGCAGTACTAACCACTGAGCCACCGTGTTGCCCCTTTTCTAAAACTTCCTTGTGTCTATATTAGGATAACTCAAAAACTGGTGTACCCTAACCACACCCATGTAGAAGAATGAAGTCAGCAGTCTAGAATTAACCCTATATGCCAGAAATATTGTAATTTCATATTTAACAACATCACCCGCAGACGGCTCCGCTGCATACACATCACACACAGCTCTACTACACACACACCTACACGTTGCCCCACAAGGAGACCTGAATCAGCAATGTACTGATCGCTGGTTCAGCACTATACACGTGTATTGCAGTATACAGTCCTATGAAAAAGTTTGTGCCCCCCCCCTATTAATCTTAATCATTTTTAGTTCTAAATATTTTGGTGTTTGCAGCAGCCATTTCAGTTTGATCTATCTAATAACTGATGGACACAGTAATATTTCAGGATTGAAATGAGGTTTATTGTACTAACAGGAGATGTGCAATATGCATTCCACCAAAATTTGACCGGTGCAAAAATTTTGGTCCCCTTATCATTTTATTGATTTGAATACTCCTAACTACTTTTTACTGACTTACTGAAGCACAAAATTGGTTTTGTAACCTCAGTGAGCTTTGAACTTCATAGCCAGGTATATCCAATCATGAGAAAAGGTATTTAAGGTGGCCAATTGCAAGTTGTTCTCCTATTTGAATCTCCTCTGAAGAGAGGCATCATGGGCTACTCAAAACAACTCTCAAATGATCTGAAAACAAAGATTGTTCAACATAGTTGTTCAGGGGAAAGATACAAAAAGTTGCCTCAGAGATTTAACCTGTCAGTTTCCACTGTGAGGAACATAGTAAGGAAATGGAAGACCAAAGGGACAGTTCTTGTTAATCCCAGAAGTGGCAGGCCAAGAAAAATATCAGAAAGGCAGAGAAGAAGAATGGTGAGAAGAGTCAAGGACAATCCACAGACCACCTCCAAAGAGCTGCAGCATCATCTTGCAGCAGATGGTGTCACTGTGCATCGGTCAACTATACAGCGCACTTTGTACAAGGAGAAGCTGTATGGGAGAGTGATGAGAAAGAAGCCGTTTCTGCAAGCACGCCACAAACAGAGTCGCCTGAGGTATGCAAAAGCACATTTGGACAAGCTAGCTTCATTTTGGAAGAAGGTCCTGTGGACTGATGAAACAAAGATTGAGTTGTCTGGTCATACAAAAAGGCGTTATGCATGGCGTCCAAAAAAAACCCCCAGCATTCCAAGAAAAACACTTGCTACCCACTGTAAAATTTGGTGGAGGTTCCATCATGCTTTGGGGCTGTGTGGCCAATTCCGGCACCGGGAATCTTGGTAAAGTTGAGGGTCGCATGGATTCCACTCAGTACCAGCAGATTCTTGAGAATAATGTTCAAGAATCAGTGAGGAAAGTTGAAGTTACGCCGGGGATGGATATTTCAGCAAGACAATGATCCAAAACACCGCTCCAAATCGACTCAGGCATTCATGTAGAGGAACAATGACAATGTTCTGGAATGGCCATCCCAGTCCCCAGACCTGAATATCATTGAACATCTGTGGGATGATTTGAAGCGGGCTGTCCATGCCCGGCGACCATCTAACTTAACTGAACTTGAATTGTTTTGTAATGGTCCAAAATCCCTTCATCCAGGAACATATTAAAAGCTACAGGAAGCGACTAGAGGCAAAAGGAGGAGCTACTAAATATCACTGGCACTTTTCTGTTGAGGTGCCCAGACTTTTGCACCGGTCACATTTTGGTTTAATGCATATTGCACATTTTCTGTTAGTACAATAAACCTCATTTCAATCCTGAAATATTACTGTGTCCATCAGTTATTAGATATATCAGACTGAAATAGAAAACACCAAAATATTTACAACTAAAAATGATTAAGATTAATAGGGGGACACAAACTTTTTCATAGGACTGTATACTGGAAGTCAGTATATGCAAATGCAGGATGACTTCCTCAGTTCTGTAAAGGAGCAACTAGGTGCTGGGGGGGCTACTAGCAGCCTGAGGTCACTGGCCAGACCCCAGGCTGCAGAAGATGCATATGGGCACCCTCCCCTTCATCTTGAGGGTTAAGGAGAAGGGTGTAAGTTACAGCCAACACCCTCTGCCAATGGTGCCTGCGGAATTCAGTGTCACTAGCAAATAATTAAGATGCTGCAGTCGGTATTGACCACGCCATCTTAAGGGTTAAACAGTGGGTATTGGCGTTATCAACATCCATGATGTTGCAACAGGAGCCTGGCTGTCAGATACAGCTGTGCTCCCATGATGATCATACAGGCTCTGATTCTGAGCCCGCTCAACCATCATCACATACGTGTAGATGTGGTAACTACCCACATTCACCTGCGCACATGTATGTAAGAATGCATGAAGGGGTCAAAGTAAAATAAATAATTTCATCTAAAAAAAACACTTGTGAATATAAGTTCCTTCTTACAACCTAGAGGAGACAAGGACTTCAGGTTGAAAATCCACTTACAATTTGCTTCTCCCGTTTGTGAATTCGTTGATGCCTAACAAGGCCTGATTTCTGAGCAAAACATTTCCCACATTCTAGGCATGAATAAGACTTCTCTCCTGTGTGAGTTCTCTGATGTCTAAGAAGGAGGAATTTAGAGATAAAAGATTTCCCACATTCTGAGCAACAATAAGTTTTCTCTCCTGTGTGAATTCTTTCATGTAAAACAAGATGTGATTTAAAGATAAAAAATTTCCCACATTCTCGGCATGGAAATGGCTTCTCTTCTGTGTGAATTCTTTGATGCGTACTAAGGTCTGAGTTCTGAGCAAAAGATTTCCCACATTCTGGACATGAATAAGGTTTCTCCCCTGTGTGAGTTCTTTGATGCTTAAGAAGGTATGATTTCTGAGCAAAACATTTCCCACATTCTGGGCATGAATAAGGCTTCTCCCCTGTGTGAGTTCTTTGATGTTTAACAAGGTCTGATTTCCGAATAAAACATTCCCCACAGTCTGGGCATGAATACGGCTTCTCCCCTGTGTGAATTCTTTGATGGTCCACAAGGTCTGATTTCTGAGTAAAACATTTCCCACATTCTGGGCATGAATAAGGCTTCTCCCCTGTGTGAGTTCTTTGATGGTTAACAAGGTCTGATTTCTGAGCAAAACATTTCCCACATTCTGGGCATGAATATGGCTTCTCTCCTGTGTGAATTCTTTGATGCTTAACAAGGTTTGATTTCTGAGTAAAACATTTCCCACATTCTGAGCATAAATAAGACTTCTCTCCTGTGTGAATTCTTTGATGCTTGACAAGGCATGCTTTCTGAGTAAAACATTTCCCACATTCTGAGCATGAATATGGCTTCTCTCCTGTGTGAGTTCTCTGATTTATAACGTCCCTTTTGTATTTTTCATGTTGCTTAACAGACCGTGATGAATTAGAAGAAAGATCTTTCTCCTCAAGGGCTGAGGGTATATCTGGGGTAATGACATGCTCTTCATATGGATCTTGTGTGATACCATGATCCTCTGCTTTATAATCTGTAGATATCAGATGTCCCTCTGAGCTCCTGGTACAGTCATCTGACAAAAAGAAAACTGATGTTACTATTATTGAATAACATAACCTTATAAGTATATTCCCCACTGAGCTGCCGCTGCCTGAGACGCTTCAGACCGTGTGAAGAAGTGAAGTCAGTGGCACAGGCAGCAAACGACGGCAGCGCGGCCTACTTCATTAGTATTCACTGTGCTGAGATGGAGGTCACTGATAGTGACTAGTAATGAAGCGGGGCAGGAGACGCCACCACTGCTCTAGGTCACTGTAGAGGTGAACACAATCCATGGCTGCTTAAATATGGCCACTTATGTGGAATAATACTGTAGGATGCCATAAATCTTACTGTATTACACCCCATACACACAATACAATCCAAACCACATCCATTGCCTTACTATAACTCCTAGGCAGTATTCCCGCTGCCTCGGGGTCATGTTTGATGCAGACCTTTCCTACAACCCTCATATTGAATCACTCGCACGCTCATGTCACCTCCACCCCAAAAACATCTCCAGAATACGCCCTTTCCTCACCAGAGATACATTAAAGACACTTATTGTCTCTCTGATTCATTCTCGCCTTGACTACTGTAACTCCTTACTAATCCGTCTTCCCCTCACTAAACTCTCCCCTCTACAATCTATTCTGAATGCAGCGGCCAGGCTCATCTATCAGGCTAGACGATACAGCGATGCCTCCGGTCTGTGCCAGTCACTACATTGGCTGCCTATTCATTATAGGATAAAATATAAAATTATTACTCTCATCCACAAGGCTCTCCATAATGCCGCACCTCCCTACATTTCCTCCCTCATCTCTGTCTACTGCCCAACCCGTGTTCTTACATCCTCTATTAACAGAACCTCCCACGCTCGTATACAAGACCTCCCGAGTTGCACCACTTCTCTGGAATGCTCTACCCCGGACAATCAGATTAACTCCCAATTTCTACAGTTTCAAATGCAAACTAAAGACACATCTTTTCAGACAGGCCGATCACAATTTCTAACGTAAACCCTTCCGTACTATAATCAGAATCCCCAAAATTTAACCCTCCTCTGTCCCCGCACCCACATTACCCCACATGATATGAGGCCATTTCAGGCTAACTTTATATGTCCAAGCTCCATCCACATGTTACAGGACACCACTAGTGATGGCTCAAAGTTTTGTTTGTGTAATGACAGTAACCTCTATTACAAAATTGTCTGAATACTGTATAAGCAATGCCGCCCCTGCTACCTCTTGTGTCAAATGTAACTGATGTACAGACCAGATCTTCTAGTCCGGATTCCATAGTGTGATTGGGGTCCAAGGTGAGGTTTACACAGTGACATTTGTAGAAGCTGCTTCAGGAATTCAGAAGAAGAATTTTTCCGCTTTACCAAATCAGCCCCCGAATCTCCATCAGATTCCTTACTGGCCCGGCCGGATTTTCCACCTCCCACTTATTTCCATAGAGCTCTGAGGAGGAATTGTCATGGTTGTGTAAATGCCCGACAACCGTGGTACTGAATGCTGCTTGCACTACTAGGGAAACGGGGTAGGTAAGATGTCCCTAGCGCTATGACAGCTGACTAGGCCCTGCTTGTAGGTGTTGGTCAGCCATTCCCGAGCTAAGCTCGGCCTTGACAACTACTGGCTCTCTAAACGCAAAGATCTAACAGACAGGTAGGATGACAGCTGAAAGATGCAAGGGACTGGGAAAATAGAGGCGGTCACCCCTACTGAAAAGATAAGTGCAGCTGCAAACAATACTAACTAGGATGGGATGTGCTGGAGAACTAACAGGTGCAGCATAACCATTAAACACGCAACAGGAATAGAGGAGAGGAAGAGTGGAGTAGTGAGGAAAGGGTATCACAGGACGGGGCAAAACAAACCTGAAACCCAAAACAGAAACACACTAATACCAAACAGTGACAGGCAGCAAGAAATGCCGCCGGTGATGAAGAAATTTGCCTCGTTCACATCGATGTCCAGTCCATATTCCTGCTGTCCGTTCTATTCTATACTACATTTATTACCCCCTATAGCGGTATCACATTTATATTCAGGTATTATTAGTATTTTAACTGAATCGGGGAACAACAAATAGTGTAAACAATGTCTGAATAGAATCAGTGACCCTTCTGTGCTTTATATAGTGGTGACTCCTCACCTGGGCGGGTCCCTGTAGGAATGTCCTCCTCACACTCCTCATCACCACTCACATAGGGCTCTTCCTTTATTCTCATAGATATAGCATTAATGTCGCTCACATCTTTATCCTGATGGAAAATCTGGGAAACAAATAATGTAAAAGTCACCGGACAAATGGGGAAGTCACAGAGAATGTTCTAGATCATTAATCCGCATGAAGATGAAAGATGTCCTGACAGTAGCTGCAGGTCTGTGAGAAGCCGGATAAACATATTAGATGGCGGCTCAATGACACCGCCCATGTATATAACCATATAATACTGCTGGATACAACAAGACTGACCACAAGGACTTCACAGCCCGTCTACACATCATAGGGAATATCTCCATCTACCTGATCATCATCCTGTGGAAGAAGAGGACTGGGACATCTCTCCGGTGTTGTCCTCTTACTGGATCTACCTGTAGGAAACACAGACAGGGACTGAATTCATTCTGTACATACAAATAATGGAAGTCCATGTGTATATAGTCATGTCTATTACCTGCTGATGTGAGGGGCTGCTGGTCCTCCATCATCACCTCCTTGTACAGATCCTTGTGTCCTTCTAAATACTCCCACTCCTCCATGGAGAAATAGACAGCGACATCCTGACACCTTATAGGAACCTGACAACACAATGATACAGTCATCACCCCGACCCCTCCAGTTACTGTATAATGTCCCAGCATTCCCAGCAGTGTCACCTCTCCAGTCAGCAGCTCCAGCATCTTGTTGGTGAGTTCTAGGATCTTCTGTCCATTGATCTCCTCCTGTATCAGGGGATGAGGTGGAGGCCCCGGGATTAGGCTCAGGGTTCCTCCATATCCATCATACACAGGAGCCTGACAGCGCCCACTAGAGGTCTTCTTCACTACTGTGTAATCCTGGTTATGGGGAGACACATTAATAAATCTCACTACATACATGTCCAGAGTCCATCACCTCTCCAGTCATATCATCTGTTATTACTATAGATAAGAATGATGTCATGATGACATCATCAGAATCTCTCACCTCTCCAGTAAGCTGGTAGATGATCTCTAGGGTGAGATTTAATAGACTTTCCGCCATCTTGTTCCTGTCTCTTTCCATCCTTGATGGATCAATCAGGAATATTCTCTTCTATAGAAGATACTGAGAGGATTCTATATTGTAGGAACCTGAATAGAGAGAAGATGAGACAATGTAATCACTACACGGAATCCCATGGAATAAATAGAAGAGTTGAGTCCCATTATTATCACCACCTCCTACTTCTGACGTCGGCAGCGTGTAGCTCAGGAAGGGAGTGACTTGTTGTGGGCCGGCTTGGTGGGTATATAAGGTGTGTGATAGGCTGAACAGAATCTCATTGGGAGTATTTGACCAGCCTCAAGCGTACTGGCTGAGGGGTGTTCAGTGCTGCCCGGGGTGTTGCAACACAAATTGGATCTGGAAGAACCAAAACCTGATGCCGAACAGCCCAGGAGGCTCCAGCAGCTCTAGTAGAATGAGCCGCGCTACCCAATAAGGAGGGGAAGAAACCCTCAAGAAGGTGAGGAAGGGTCCAAAGATACGGAGCTGACACTTGTACAGATGACACTGACTTTCCCTGCAGCTTCAGTCACAACAAGTGATGGTTCGTCCATCGATCTCTTGGAACAGCCACAACTGTCACAGATAGATCTCCCACATTTCTGTCTGGACTACAATCTACTGGCCATAGAGGTGAAGACACTCGGCCCCTGATATTACCAGCACACTGGAACTAACTGTACAGTCCTCCCTGACCCTGACAGAAGAGGAAGTATTACAGCCTAGTACGCAACGTGCAACAACAAGTGACTAATGCAGAGGAGAAAGTGGCCAACGGGAATCTGTAGGTTTGTGACTTACTGAAATGAGCAGAATCTTACATGATGGTATAGAGGACGTAGAGAATGGGCCCCGCTGTAGGGACATGAGAGGAATGAGTGTCCCGGAGAATGTTCCATCCAGAGATCTAACACCGATACAGGGGCTTGTAAAAGTATTCACACCCCTATAGCAATACTTTGTAGAGCCGCCTTTGGCTACAATTCCAGCTACAAGTCTTTTGGGCTCGGTCTCTACCAGCTTTGCACATCTAGAGATGAGATTTCTGCCCCTTCTTCTTCTTTGCAGGCAGATTGGATGGAGCGTCTGTGAACAGCAATTTTCATGTCTTGCCACAGATGCTCAATGGGATTTAGGTCTGGACTGTGACTGGGCCGTTCTAAGAGCGGAATATTCTGTGATCGAAACCATTCACTGGAGCTCGGGCTGGAGGTTTGGGGTCATTGCTGAAAGGGGAATCTCCTGCCCAGTCTCAGGTCTATTGTAAGATCCAACAGGGCCACAAGGAGGACATTATAGTGTGTGGGGGCCACGAGGAGGACATTATAGTGTGTGGGGGCCACGAGGAGGACATTATAGTGTAGGGGGGCCACGAGGAGGACATTATAGTGTGTGGGGGCCACGAGGAGGACATTATAGTGTGTGGGGGCCGCAAGGAGGACATTATAGTGTGTGGAGGCCACGAGGAGGACATTATAGTGTGTGGGGGCCACGAGGAGGACATTATAGTGTGTGGAGGCCACGAGGAGGACATTATAGTGTGTGGGGGCCACGAGGAGGACATTATAGTGTGTGTGGGCCATGAGGAGGACATTATAGTGTGGGGGGGCCACGAGGAGAATATTATAGTGTGTGGGGGCCACAAGAAGGACATTATAGTGTGTGGGGGCCACAAGAAGGACATTATAGTGTGGGGGGCCACGAGGAGGATATTATAGTGTGTGGGGGCCACAAGAAGGACATTATAGTGTGTGGGGGCCACAAACAGGACATTATAGTGTGTGGGGGCCACGAGGAGGACATTATAGTGTGTGGGGGCAACAAACAGGACATTATAGTGTGTGGGGGCCACAAGGAGGACATTATAGTGTGTGGGGGCCACGAGGAGGACATTATAGTGTGTGGGGGCCACAGGGAGGACATTATAGTATGTGGGGGTCACAAGAAGGACATTATAGTGTGTGGGGGCCACATGGAGGACATTATAGTGTGTGGGGGCCACATGGAGGACATTATAGTGTGTGGGGGCCACGAGGAGGACATTATAGTGTATGGGGGCAATAAGGAGGACATTATAGTGTGTGGGGGCCACATGGAGGACATTATAGTGTGTGGGGGCCACGAGGAGGACATTATAGTGTGTGGGGGCAACAAACAGGACATTATAGTGTGTGGGGGCCACAAGGAGGACATTATAGTGTGTGGGGGCCACGAGGAGGACATTATAGTGTGTGGGGGCCAAAGGGAGGACATTATAGTATGTGGGGGCCACAAGAAGGACATTATAGTGTGTGGGGGCCACATGGAGGACATTATAGTGTGTGGGGGAGACATGGAGGACATTATAGTGTGTGGGGGCCACGAGGAGGACATTATAGTGTATGGGGGCAATAAGGAGGACATTATAGTGTGTGGGGGCCACTGAATGTATGAGAAGGGCTGGGAGCGAGCACTTACCTCCTCGGGTACAGCAGCCGTCTGCTCACAGGACCTGTGATGATGTCACCTGTGTGGGAGGAGTCACAGAATCACATGACCAGATATTAGAGGTCTCTGCAGAGCTGTGTGTGATGTGTATGTAGCAGAGCTGTGTGTGTGTGATGTGTATGTAGCAGAGCTGTGTGTGTGTGATGTGTATGTAGCAGAGCTGTGTGTGTGTGATGTGTATGTAGCAGAGCTGTGTGTGTGTGTGACGTGTATGTAGCAGAGCTGTGTGTGTGATGTTTATGTAGCAGGGCTGTGTGTGTGACGTGTATGTAGCAGAGCTGTATGTATGTGATGTGTATGTAGCAGAGCTGTGTGTGTGTGATGTGTATGTAGCAGAGCTGTGTGTGTGTGATGTGTATGTAGCAGAGCTGTGTGTGTGTGATGTGTATGTAGCAGAGCTGTGTGTGATGTGTATGTAGCAGAGCTGTGTGTGATGTGTATGTAGCAGAGCTGTGTGTGATGTGTATGTAGCAGAGCTGTGTGTGATGTGTATGTAGCAGAGCTGTGTGTGATGTGTATGTAACAGAGCTGTGTGTGTGATGTGTATGTAGCAGAGCTGTGTGTGATGTGTATGTAACAGAGCTGTGTGTGTGATGTGTATGTAGCAGAGCTGTATGTGACGTGTATGTAGCAGAGCTGTGTGTGTGACGTGTATGTAGCAGAGCTGTGTGTGTGACGTGTATGTAGCAGAGCTGTGTGTGTGATGTGTATGTAGCAGAGCTGTGTGTGTGACGTGTATGTAGCAGAGCTGTGTGTGTGTGATGTGTATGTACTTTAGATCTCTCTTCCTTGCTTCTTCCATATATAATAATCTGGATTACAGCCACAATCTTTCCGTCTCTGGTAACTTTCTTTTCTTGCTATCACTGACATCCTTGGACATCTCCTTCTCTCTGCTGCGGCTTTTTCATGTATTACATATATCACATAGACTTGTATACAATCAGATATGAGCAGTAAACGGCCATTTCTTATGAAATCTTTCCTTCTGCCTTATAAAAGAAGACTGCGGAATAAGAAATGACATAAAGCTTCTTGGGAAATATTTTGCAGCCTCCTAAACCGGGAGAAGATAGAAAAGATGAATGTGATTTTCCTCCTTATGAGGCGAGCACCTTACAATCTGCATCAGGCATGTCAAACATGCGGCCCTTTACAGGCATATCTGCAGCCTGCACAAAAGTCTCAAGCTTTATCTCTAAAGTTTAGAGACAAAGTTTGAGACTTTTGTGCGGGCCGCAGATTTACAAAACTCACACTGCTACTCGCTGTGTTGATGCGATGTGTTGACGTCACATCGCGTCTACAACTGTTAGCACGCGAGAGAGAGAGAGACTGCGGTGGGGGAGCGAGGACTCAGAGTCGTCGGAGAAGGTAAGTTTAATGTGTGTACACATAGAGGAGGAACGTGAAACTAGGGGCAGATGAAGGAGGGGATGGCATGACACTGGGGGCAGAGATGGAGAGGACATGAATCTGGGGGGCAGAGATGGGGGGATATGAATCTGGGGGGCAGAGATGGGGGGACATGAAACTGGGGGCAGAGATGAAGGGGACATGAATCTGGGGGCAGAGATGGAGGGGACATGAATCTGGGGGCAGAGATGGGGGGATATAAATCTGGGGGCAGAGATGGAGGGGGGACAAGAAACTGGGGGCAGAGATGGAGGGGGGACATGAAACTGGGGGCAGATGAAGGGTGTATTTGTAATTTGCATTTTGTAATTTTCTTTTATGAAACTAACAAAATCTTCTCAGAGAACATGGCTGACTGATCACCACTTATCATCTTTGATCAAAGTAGGCAGTACGTTGTCATTTCAGCCTGATATACCAACAATTGTTAGCACAAAGAGGTGTCAGGCCTCAGGACAAAAAACTAAAAAAGATTGAAAAAAATGATAGCAAATAAATGTTTAGTTTTTAATTGCTGTATTTTTGTTAAATATATATGTTGTTGTTACATATTACTACTTCACATCTTGTTGTCATGACTGCTGTTAAAATACGTGTGTGACATGAGCTGCTGTGTGCGGCCCTCGCAACAACCTCTTGTGACTCATGTGGCCCTCGGGGTACCCTGAGTTTGACATGCCTGTCCTAGTGGGCTAAGGGACCTGGTCCTTCTACTCAAAACTTTGTATCTCTAGGGGGAAATTACAGATTGTCAGGAGTCCAAAGTGGATCAGCGTTCACGTGAACTGGGACCGAGTTGCGATCAAGTCATGTGTCATAGGGCCAATAAATTGGAAACGGTTTCCACGGATGTCGCTGCAGCTCCAAACTGCTGATGGAAGCCCCATGGAATAGAAAGTGATCAGATAAGGCATCAATAAAATGGACCAAGAACATGAAAAATGTGTTGGAATACGTCAGCGCTATCAAATATATAAATAAATCAAAATATAACATTTTTATATTTAAATAAAAAAATTAGATTTCTGTAGATATTACATGTCCTTTAGCCAAATAAGATTTAGCATCCTTATATAGAGCCGGCTAAATGCTAGTGGGTAGAAAGACCTGGTCCCTCTGCTCACTAGGATGTAGCCGGCTCTATATAGAACAAGCTAAATCCTAGTGAGCAGAGGGACCAGGTCCTTTAACCCACTAGGATTTAGACTCTTCCCTCCACTCACTGCAGCCTTCTCTTCCTGTGTAACTCGGCACTATCTGGAATAGCTCCGCCCACACCAGAGGCTGATCACATGGTCGTGACGTCATCATAGGTCCTGTAGCCCACTAGGATTTATCATCTCCCGTGCTCAGACGGCTGCTGTATCCGAGGAGGTAAGTGCTCGCTCCCAGCCCCGCTCACTCTGTCAGTCTCCCTCCCTGTGGCCCCCACACACTGTCATTGTATAATATGGATTATCTGATGCATTGTACAGTAGCGGCAAAGTCACGGAGAGCGAAACAAATCTCAGCCTCACGTCCTCTCATACTGCCGCAGCCTCATGTCCTCTTATACTGCGGCAGCCTCATGTCCTCTTATACTGCCGCAGCCTCATGTCCTCTTATACTGCGGCAGCCTCATGTCCTCTTATACTGCCGCAGCCTCATGTCCTCTTATACCGCCGCAGCCTCATGTCCTCTTATACTGCGGCAGCCTCATGTCCTCTTATACTGCGGCAGCCTCATGTCCTCCTGTACTGTGGCAGCCTCACGTCCTCTTATACTGCGGCAGCCTCATGTCCTCTTATACCGCCGCAGCCTCATGTCCTCTTATACTGCGGCAGCCTCATGTCCTCTTATACTGCGGCAGCCTCATGTCCTCCTGTACTGTGGCAGCCTCATGTCCTCTTATACTGCGGCAGCCTCATGTCCTCTTATACTGCGGCAGCCTCACGTCCTCTTATACTGCGGCAGCCTCACGTCCTCTTATACTGCGGCAGCCTCACGTCCTCTTATACTGCGGCAGCCTCACGTCCTCTTATACTGCGGCAGCCTCACGTCCTCTTATACTGCGGCAGCCTCACGTCCTCTTATACTGCCGCAGCCTCACGTCCTCTTATACTGCGGCAGCCTCATGTCCTCTTATACCGCCGCAGCATCATGTCCTCTTATACTGCGGCAGCCTCATGTCCTCTTATACCGCCGCAGCCTCATGTCCTCTTATACTGCGGCAGCCTCATGTCCTCTTATACCGCCGCAGCCTCATGTCCTCTTATACTGCGGCAGCCTCATGTCCTCCTGTACTGTGGCAGCCTCATGTCCTCTTATACTGCGGCAGCCTCATGTCCTCTTATACTGCGGCAGCCTCACGTCCTCTTATACTGCGGCAGCCTCACGTCCTCTTATACTGCGGCAGCCTCACGTCCTCTTATACTGCGGCAGCCTCACGTCCTCTTATACTGCGGCAGCCTCATGTCCTCTTATACTGCGGCAGCCTCACGTCCTCTTATACTGCCGCAGCCTCACGTCCTCTTATACTGCCGCAGCCTCACGTCCTCTTATACTGCCGCAGCCTCACGTCCTCTTATACTGCCGCAGCCTCACGTCCTCCTATACTGCCGCAGCCTCACGTCCTCTTATACTGCCGCAGCCTCACGTCCTCCTATACTGCCGCAGCCTCACGTCCTCTTATACTGCCGCAGCCTCACGTCCTCTTATACTGCCGCAGCCTCACGTCCTCTTATACTGCCGCAGCCTCATGTCCTCTTATACTGCCGCAGCCTCATGTCCTCTTATACTGCGGCAGCCTCATGTCCTCTTATACTGCCGCAGCCTCATGTCCTCTTATACTGCGGCAGCCTCACGTCCTCTTATACTGCGGCAGCCTCACGTCCTCTTATACTGCCGCAGCCTCATGTCCTCTTATACTGCCGCAGCCTCATGTCCTCTTATACTGCCGCAGCCTCATGTCCTCTTGTACTGCGGCAGCCTCATGTCCTCTTATACTGCGGCAGCCTCATGTCCTCTTATACCGCGGCAGCCTCATGTCCTCTTATACCGCGGCAGCCTCATGTCCTCTTATACCGCCGCAGCCTCACGTCCTCTTGTACCGCCGCAGCCTCACGTCCTCTTGTACTGCCGCAGCCTCACGTCCTCTTATACTGCCGCAGCCTCACGTCCTCCTATACTGCCGCAGCCTCACGTCCTCTTATACTGCCGCAGCCTCACGTCCTCCTATACTGCCGCAGCCTCACGTCCTCTTATACTGCCGCAGCCTCACGTCCTCTTATACTGCCGCAGCCTCACGTCCTCTTATACTGCCGCAGCCTCACGTCCTCCTATACTGCCGCAGCCTCACGTCCTCTTATACTGCCGCAGCCTCACGTCCTCTTATACTGCGGCAGCCTCATGTCCTCTTATACTGCGGCAACCTCATGTCCTCCTGTACTGCGGCAGCCTCATGTCCTCTTATACTGCTGCAGCCTCATGTCCTCTTATACTGCCGCAGCCTCACGTCCCCTTATACTGCGGCAGCCTCATGTCCTCTTATACTGCCGCAGCCTCATGTCCTCTTATACTGCGGCAGCCTCACGTCCTCTTATACTGCCGCAGCCTCACGTCCTCTTAGGGTCCATTCACACGAAGTAACGTGCCGTGTGATGTGGCTACTGTACGCACCGTTAAAGCTCCCATTGATTTCAATGGAAATATAAAGAAAACAAAAAAGTTTGATAGTCTTCAGTAGTTGATACCTTTTTAATGGCTAACTCTATAATGATGACAGATTACAACGTTTCGGAACGTCTCGGCTCCTTTCTCAAGTAAATTTAAACCATTTCTGAAGGATGCATATTTATATACAGTGCACAAAGGACACATAGGGATAGAATTCCAGGAGGAAGGGGGGGGGGGGTTGTTAGTAATTGGTAGAGACAATGTAAACACTTACAGGTCCTTATCAGTTCACAGGTTTCTGTAAAGTGACATAAAACCATGTGACAAATTTAACCCCCTCTCCAGTGTTTGATGCAGGGTCATAAATTTGCACTCATGAATGCGTTGTTCTCTCTTTGATTTGAAATTCCCTTCCAAAACCAAAACTTTCATGTGATCGGTGATATTATGATCCTCATTGCAGAAATGTTTTGATACAGGAAGGTCCATTCTTCATGGCAGCTGTGAGAGGGGGTGGGGGTGGCAGGAGCAGTATCGGCTCCATCAGCAGCAGTCTGAGCCTAGAGTCGCTGATGAGCAGCTTTCTTCACCCGCATCAGCAGCTAGACACAGAGCAGAACTTGAACCAGCAGGTAGTGCACCCTGCCACCCATCCTGGAACATTCGCTGGATTTTTGGGCAGCCAAACTGGATTTGTGGCCGCAACTGGCTGAGTTTGCCGTGTGCAGCCCGGACAGCATAGATGGACTGGGAGTGACTGGTAGGTTGTCTCAGGTATCTGGAGCCATGCTGACTGCAGTGCACCCCACATTTACTGGAGGGTACATGGGGGAGGATCCATAGAACAAACACAACGAAAAAGGTGGCCCCACAGATGCTCAACTGGGTTCAAGTCTAGGGAATAAGGGAGTCAGGGAAGTACTTGGAAGTCTTGGTCATTCTCCTCCAACCACTGTCAGACATTTCTAGACATTATTTTGCAGGAAGATTCGATTTGCCCGAGAGAAGACAAATGACATGTACGGGTGGATGTGATCTGCAAGGATGGATTCATACCCAAATCTGTTCAGATTGCCTTCTACATAGACGAGCGGGCCCAGAGAATGATGTGAAAAAGTTCCCCAGACTATAACGCTGCCGCCACCAGCTTGTCTTCTTCCAGCACTGGTTTCAGAGTAAATCGTGATATGGAGATGACAGATGGCACTGCTGTTCCTTCTTAATGCGACACAAAACTCCATTAAGAGTAGACGGTGAAATAAATCACTATGGATGTTTCATTATCGTAGGTGGTGCTCAACAACCCAAAAAAACTTTTAGGAAAATCTTCAGTAAGTAAGAAAACAAAGGGGGGCACTCACCACTTCGATGAATTTTTTCTTAAAACATCATCCTTTTTTACAGTAGTTACATAAAAACATTCTTCAGGAAGGGAGAATATGCATAAACAGGCGTGTAGAGGCAACAGCCGTTTCGCGCTATCAGAAGCGCTTTCTCAAGCCTTAGATGCAACATCAAATAGTATCAAACCCCAAGTTTAAATATACTTAAACACAATTAATCAAAATTGGCATATGGTGTGTCTCACCAATCACATTTCGCCCTTCTCACCTCTTAAACCAGGAGCGGACCTGAATGAGAACTAAATAGACATACGTCACTCTCATTACTCATATATCTTTAGCTACTCGCTGAGTAGAGATATTTCTTGGTGCATGCGCACTGTCTCTATCAAGGGCGACCAATCGTAGCCCGAGCTACGTATACCATTGAAAAGCATTGCCTTCCATTTTATTTTGACGCATGCGCACTTATTGAAAACAGAGCGACCAATCGCGGTCGAAGCTCTATCCTCAAGTTAAAAGTACCGCCTCTTTTCCTCTCATAGCAAGGAGCGGACCTGAATGAAAACTGAATTGACATACGTCACTTATACCCTCTTGGCTATTCGCTGAATAAGGGTATTTTTTAGCGCATGCGCATTTACTCAGCTGTAAGCGACCAATCGTAGTATGAGCTACTTCAGCCATTGAAAACCATTATCTTTCGCTACAGCAAACATCTACTTTAACGCATGCGTACTTGTTAGAACAAGGGCGACCAATCACAAGTTGAGCTACATCTTAAGTTTAAAGATACTGCTATTCTCTTATATAACCCTACTAATCTAAATGTACATGGAGAGAAATAATCTCAACGATCACTTTCTAGTTCACAGAAAGATACTCATGTCAACTTTATCGTTTAGACCTAATGGGCCCATGGCTTCGGTTCGAATTATCCATCTTGCTTCACGTTGCAAAAGTAACCTATTACGGTCTCCTCCTCTAACCGGTAGTTCAACTTGTTCTATTCCTGCAAATTTTAAACAATTAGCATCATGATTGTGTGTTTCCCATATATGCTTAATAAGACGTGAGCAACCCTTCCCTGTCTGTATAGATCTTACATGCTCACGGAAACGTACAAACAGAGGGCGAATAGTCTTTCCAATATAATAAAAGCCGCATGGGCAGAAAATGACGAATACTATGAATTGAGATCTACAATTACGGAATTGTGTAACTTTATGTTCAATTTTTCCCATTTTTAACCAATTCTTTTTTGTGTTAAACCGACAAAAATTGCAATTATTACATGAAAAATTGCCTTTTGGCCATTCATAATCGAGCCAGTTCCGTTTTTTATTTTTAGACAGACTACTAGACACCAGAATGTCTTTAATTGTTTTACATTGTCTAAAACTAATTAAAGGTCTCTCCTTTGCTCTTAGTGCTAAAACACTATCTGACTCTGTTACGCTCCAATTCCGAAAAATTGCAGTCTTAATTTCATTAGCCAATGGGCTAAAACCAAAGGTGAAACTGAATCTATTATCACTTTTATTTTTTCTCTTCTTACTCTTATCATATAAAAGTTTAGTTCTATCCAATTGCTTTGATCTTTCATAAGCTTTTTCTATATTTGATTTAGGGTAACCACGGTTTGTTAAACATTTCTTCAGACTCTCTGCTTGTTCTTCAAAGGTCACAAAATCACTATTAATCCTTCTTAATCTTACAAATTGGCTATAGGGAATTGAGTTCTTAACTGATTGTGCATGATAACTATTATGATGTAATAAAGCGTTTGTGGCTGTTGGTTTTCTAAAAACCTCTGTTGAAAAACCTTCTTTTGTTTTTCTAACCAGCACATCCAAAAACTCTAAGGAGTTATCGTCAATTTTCGCAGTAAACCTCATATTTAAATGATTTTGATTAAGATATTCAACGAAATTGAAAAATTCCTCATTCGATCCTGACCACAAGATAAAGATGTCATCAACAAAGCGGAGATAAAGATGAATACATTTTGAAAAGAGGTTCTTTACACTATAGATATATATATATATATATACATCTTCGAAGTCAGCTAAAAAAATATTTGCATAGGTACATGCTAAAGGCGTACCCATCGCTGTTCTGTCAATCTGAGAGTACCAACTATCTCCAAACATAAAAGCATTATTCCCTAAAACTGTCTCCATTCCTTTTTTAATAAATTGAATTAAATTCTCTTCTTTCTCTGAAAACCGTAGTATTTTCTCAATTGCGTGTATCCCTGCCTTCTGTGGTATTCTAGTATAAAGGCTTTCTACATCTATTGATGCCAATTTTAATCCTGTACTAGCTGTTATATGAGTAAGGTGTCTGAGAAAATCATTTGTGTCCTTCAAATACGAGGGAATTGATGTAAGTAGAGGCTGCAAGAGCCAATCGAGATATTGTGATACCGGCTCCGTCGCAGATCCCACTCCCGACACTATGGGTCTGCCCGTAGGGTTCCTTTTATCTTTATGGATCTTTGGTAAGAAATACCAACAAGGTTTTGTGGGGTTGAGAATAAAAAGTTTCTCTGCTGTTCCCTTTGATATTACTCTATTTTCTACACCATATCTAAGTAGACTCCTAACCTTGTTATTGATGGTAGGTATTGGATTATTCTTTAATTTTTTTTATAAGTTTTCACATCGGCTAGCTGTCTTTCAGCCTCTTGTATATAATAATCTCTGCTCATCATTACAGCATTCCCTCCCTTGTCGGCCTTCTTCACCACCAGGTCTTCACATTCCTTAAGCCATTTTAAGGCTTCTAATTCTTTTTTAGATAAATTTTCCTTTTCTTTTTTTATAAACCAATGCTTTAACGTCTTCCAAGACCTGGTGGTGAAAAAGGTCGATTGCTCCCCCCATTTGTACTGGCGGATTATATTTAGATTTTACTCCCTTTTTAAAGCGTTCGTATATTTCGATCTGTTGAACTATATCGTCTGAAAAGTTGTCCATCAAGCTTTCTAAAGCATCTTTTTCCTCATCAGTTGGGGGGGTCATTTACAAAAAAGCCTAATGGGCCTATTTTACAAGGGGTTTCTCCACTGTACTCCTCTCGTTTTTCGGTGAGTGTTTTATCATGATGATGCTTAAACAAATTTAATTTCCTAATTCCCTTAAACAAGTCAATCTCAAATTCTACTTCATCAAAGGTATTTGTTAGTCCATAATTAAGACCTTTTTCTAGTAAGGAAATAACAGCTTCACTTAAGTTGACCTCTGTAAGGTTAACAACCGTATTTTGGTTTTATTTAAGTCCTCCAAGAGACATGTTTCTTCTTGGTTCCTATACGCAGTTCTTCTGCTGCGTCCTCTTCGGATTGACTTTGATCTAAAGGGGCAGATTGTCCTATGATTTTCTTATTTGAACTTTTTAAACCTGAATTCTTCGGAGTTATTTGACCACCTCGAGGATTTGATAGCAGATCGTCTGATGTATTAGAATCCAAATCTGAAGTCCAGTAATCCCTTGTTTTATTTTTTCTGTTCTTCTTATTATTACTGAAATTGTTGTTTACTCTATTCCTCTTTCTTGAGGGTTGTTTCTTATCAAACCAGTCGAAGATTTTATTTTGATCAAAATCGTTCTTATTCCGTAAAAATTTGTCTGGCTTTTTTTCTTTAACGTCAGCTTGTGTTGAAATTATTTTTTTTATCTATCTTTTTAGTAATTGCAGTTAATTGTTGTTCATTTAATCTGGTTCTCAGTTCAGTTTTCGCTTTGCATAAATCAGCGGTTACTGTCTCATATTCTTTTTCGTTTCTTTTTAATACTAGTTGAAGAATTTTCTAGGAATGTTCCAAGTTTAATCTTTTCCATTCATTGATAAAAACATCATCATTCTGGAAAATTGATGGTTCTTTATAGACACGTAGTCCTCTCGGTACTCTGCCACATGCATTATAGGATTGTAGAGAATTAATCGTCCAAAAAAGGCGTATTTCCCGCTCCGCCAAGTTTAGAATTCTTTGTTCCAACGTTTTTATACTTAAAACTTGAAGTTCGTCTTTTTGATTGCAAAGATTAAAAAACGCCAATGCATTCTCCCTTCCACTGTTTCGTATTTGAAGGACACAAATGATTTTCTCAGACACCTTACTCATATAACATCTAGTACAGGATTAAAATTGGCATCAATAGATGTAGAAAGCCTTTATACTAGAATACCACAGAAGGCAGGGATACACGCAATTGAGAAAATACTACGGTTTTCAGAGAAAGAAGAGAATTTAATTCAATTTATTAAAAAAGGAATGGAGACAGTTTTAGGGAATAATGCTTTTATGTTTGGAGATAGTTGGTACTCTCAGATTGACGGAACAGCGATGGGTACGCCTTTAGCATGTACCTATGCAAATATTTTTTTAGCTGACTTCGAAGATGTGTATATATATATCTATAGTGTAAAGAACCTCTTTTCAAAATGTATTCATCTTTATCTCCGTTTTGTTGATGACATCTTTATCTTGTGGTCAGGATCGAATGAGGAATTTTTCAATTTCGTTGAATATCTTAATCAAAATCATTTAAATATGAGGTTTACTGCGAAAATTGATGATTACTCCTTAGAGTTTTTGGATGTACTGGTTAGAAAAACAAAAGAAGGTTTTTCAACAGAGGTTTTTAGAAAACCAACAGCCACAAACGCTTTATTACATCATAATAGTTATCATGCACAATCAGTTAAGAACTCAATTCCCTATAGCCAATTTGTAAGATTAAGAAGGATTAATAGTGATTTTGTGACCTTTGAAGAACAAGCAGAGAGTCTGAAGAAACGTTTAACAAACCGTGGTTACCCTAAATCAAATATAGAAAAAGCTTATGAAAGATCAAAGCAATTGGATAGAACTAAACTTTTATATGATAAGAAGAGAAAAAATAAAAGTGATAATAGATTCAGTTTCACCTTTGGTTTTAGCCCATTGGCTAATGAAATTAAGACTGTATTTTTTCGGAATTGGAGTGTAACAGAGTCAGATAGTGTTTTAGCACTAAGAGCAAAGGAGAGACCTTTAATTAGTTTTAGACAATCTAAAACAATTAAAGACATTCTGGTGTCTCATAGTCTGTCTAAAAATAAAAAACGGAACTGGCTCGATTATGAATGGCCAAAAGGCAATTTTTCATGTAATAATTGCAATTTTTGTCGGTTTAACACAAAAAAGAATTGGTTAAAAATGGGAAAAATTGAACATAAAGTTACACAATTCCTTAATTGTAGATCTCAATTCATAGTATTCGTCATTTTCTGCCCATGCGGCTTTTATTATATTGGAAAGACTATTCGCCCTCTGTTTGTACGTTTCCGTGAGCATGTAAGATCTATACAGACAGGGAAGGGTTGTTCACGTCTTATTAAGCATATATGGGAAACACACAATCATGATGCTAATTGTTTAAAATTTGCAGGAATAGAACAAGTTGAACTACCGGTTAGAGGAGGAGACCGTAATAGGTTACTTTTGCAACGTGAAGCAAGATGGATCATTCGAACCGAAGCCATGGGCCCATTAGGTCTAAACGATAAAGTTGACATGAGTATCTTTCTGTGAACTAGAAAGTGATCGTTGAGATTATTTCTCTCCATGTACATTTAGATTAGTAGGGTTATATAAGAGAAAAGCAGTATCTTTAAACTTAAGATGTAGCTCAACTTGTAATTGGTCGCCCTTGTTCTAACAAGTACGCATGCGTTAAAGTAGATGTTTGCTGTAGCGAAAGATAATGGTTTTCAATGGCTGAAGTAGCTCATGCTACGATTGGTCGCTTACAGCTGAGTAAATGCGCATGCGCCAAAAAATACCCTTATTCAGCGAATAGCCAAGAGGGTATAAGTGACGTATGTCAATTCAGTTTTCATTCAGGTCCGCTCCTTGCTATGAGAGGAAAAGAGGCGGTACTTTTAACTTGAGGATAGAGCTTCGACCGCGATAGGTCGCTCTGTTTTCAATAAGTGCGCATGCGTCAAAATAAAATGGAAGGCAATGCTTTTCAATGGCATACATAGCTCGGGCTACGATTGGTCGCCCTTGATAGAGACAGTGCGCATGCACCAAGAAATATCTCTACTCAGCGAGTAGCTAAAGGTATATGAGTAATAAGAGTGACGTATGTCTATTTAGTTCTCATTCAGGTCCGCTCCTGGTTTAAGAGGTGAGAAGGGCGAAATGTGATTGGTGAGACACACCATATGCCAATTTTGATTAATTGTGTTTAAGTATATTTAAACTTGGGGTTTGATACTATTTGATGTTGCATCTAAGGCTTGAGAAAGCGCTTCTGATAGCGCGAAATGGCTGTTGCCTCTACACGCCTGTTTATGCATATTCTCCCTTCCTGAAGAATGTTTTTATGTAACTACTGCAATAAAGGATGATGTTTTAAGAAAAAATTCATCGAAGTGGTGAGTGCCCCCCTTTGTTTTCTTACTGGTTTCAGAGTGTTTGTTCTCTGATGTTTCTTGCCTGACATGGAGATGTCCATCTCCTAGGTGAAGGCAACCCTTAGCCAATCATTGGTGGTACAATTCCAATATGGCCGTGTAAAGTGAAGCCTTTTGTTTGCTAGAGTAGGGACAATCGAACCTCCATACACATCAGGGCTCACTGAACTGTTGTTTTAGACACATCTGGTAGCCCAGACTCATTTTTATGCTGAGCTGCTCCACTGTAGAGTGTCGATCTTCCCTCACACACCTTCATAGCTGAGGTTCATCTTTCATATCAGGGGCACGTGATTCTCCACAGTCTCCATGTTGGTTATTCCCAATGGCGCCATTTCTCCGCTCACAATACACTTTCACCAAAGCAGCGCACGAACAGTTCACAACCTGCGCTGTTGGAGAAATACTGTCACCCTTGGTCCGACAGCCAATAATCATCCCTTGTGCAACTCTGATAAGTCGTCCCCTTTACCCAAGACAACAATGAGATTCTGGGGCCAAAACGGTGGCTCAGTAGTTAGCACTGCAGCCTTGCAGCGCTTGAGTCCTGGGCTCGAATCCCGCCAGGAACAACATCTGCAAGGAGTTTATATGTTTATAAGACACACTGATAGGAAAAAAAAGTCCATTGTGATCCCTATATGGGGCTCACAATCAACATAAGAAAAAAAATAAATGAGATTCTGTTCAGCCTATCACACACCTTATATACCCACCAAGCCGGCCCACAACAAGTCACTTCCTTCCTGAGCTACACACTGCCGACGTCAGAAGTAGGAGGTGGTGATAATAATGGGACTCAACTCTTCTATTTATTCCATGGGATTCCGTGTAGTGATTACATTGTCTCATCTTCTCTCCATTCAGGTTCCTACAATATAGAATCCTCTCAGTATCTTCTATAGAAGAGAATATTCCTGATTGATCCATCAAGGATGGAAAGAGACAGGAACAAGATGGCGGAAAGTCTATTAAATCTCACCCTAGAGATCATCTACCAGCTTACTGGAGAGGTGAGAGATTCTGATGATGTCATCATGACATCATTCTTATCTATAGTAATAACAGATGATATGACTGGAGAGGTGATGGACTCTGGACATGTATGTAGTGAGATTTATTAATGTGTCTCCCCATAACCAGGATTACACAGTAGTGAAGAAGACCTCTAGTGGGCGCTGTCAGACCCTTGTATTTGATGGATTTAGAGGAACCCTGAGCCCATTCCCAGGGCCTCCACCTCACCCCCTGATACAGGAGGAGATCAATGGACAGAAGATCCTAGAACTCACCAACAAGATGCTGGAGCTGCTGACTGGAGAGGTGACACTGCTGGGAATGCTGGGACATTATACAGTAACTGGAGGGGTCGGGGTGATGACTGTATCATTGTGTTGTCAGGTTCCTATAAGGTGTCAGGATGTCGCTGTCTATTTCTCCATGGAGGAGTGGGAGTATTTAGAAGGACACAAGGATCTGTACAAGGAGGTGATGATGGAGGACCAGCAGCCCCTCACATCAGCAGGTAATAGACATGACTATATACACATGGACTTCCATTATTTGTATGTACAGAATGAATTCAGTCCCTGTCTGTGTTTCCTACAGGTAGATCCAGTAAGAGGACAACACCGGAGAGATGTCCCAGTCCTCTTCTTCCACAGGATGATGATCAGGTAGATGGAGATATTCCCTATGATGTGTAGACGGGCTGTGAAGTCCTTGTAGTCAGTCTTGTTGTATCCAGCAGTATTATATGGTTATATACATGGGCGGTGTCATTGAGCCGCCATCTAATATGTTTATCCGGCTTCTCACAGACCTGCAGCTACTGTCAGGACATCTTTCATCTTCATGCGGATTAATGATCTAGAACATTCTCTGTGACTTCCCCATTTGTCCGGTGACTTTTACATTATTTGTTTCCCAGATTTTCCATCAGGATAAAGATGTGAGCGACATTAATGCTATATCTATGAGAATAAAGGAAGAGCCCTATGTGAGTGGTGATGAGGAGTGTGAGGAGGACATTCCTACAGGGACCCGCCCAGGTGAGGAGTCACCACTATATAAAGCACAGAAGGGTCACTGATTCTATTCAGACATTGTTTAGACTATTTGTTGTTCCCCGATTCAGGTAAAATACTAATAATACCTGAATATAAATGTGATACCGCTATAGGGGGTAATAACTGTAGTATAGAATAGAACGGACAGCAGGAATATGGACTGGACATCGATGTGAACGAGGCAAATTTCTTCTTCACCGGCTGTCAGTCCTCGTGAAGGGAAAGAATTTACCAGAATTATATAGCAGATTATTTCAGGTAGCGGAAAAATAATCCTTCTCGATCTTCAGGCAGATTCCACCTCAGAGCTCTATCGAAATAAATGGGATGCGGAAAATCCGGCCTGGCCAGTAAGGAATCTGATGGAGATTCGGGGGATGATTTGGTAAAACGGAAAAATTCTTCTTCTGAATTCCTGAAGCAGCTTCTACAAATGTCACTGTGTAAAGCTCACCTTAGACCCCAATCACACTATGGAATCCGGACTAGAAAATCTGGTCTGTACATCAGTCACATTTCCCAGCCTGAACACTGTCCACACACCAGGACTCCCCGTATCTTAGTGATCTATGACACTAGGAGTCCCTGCTTCCTTGTGACTCCACAGACCCTACTACATACTGTATGGGACAGCAGATCCGCGGTCAGTTCAGGCTGGGAAATCCAGCAGATGTGGTTTGGATTCTATTGTGTGTATGGGGTGTAATACAGTAAGATTTATGGCATCCTACAGTATTATTCCACATAAGTGGCCATATTTAAGCAGCCATGGATTGTGTTCACCTCTACAGTGACCTAGAGCAGTGGTGGCGTCTCCTGCCCCGCTTCATTACTATTCACTATCACTGACCTCCGTCTCAGCACAGTGAATACTAATGAAGTAGGCCGCACTGCCGTCGTTTGCTGCCTGTGCCACTGACTTCACTTCTTCACATGGTCTGAAGCGTCTCAGGCAGCGGCAGCTCAGTGGGGAATATACTTATAAGGTTATGTTATTCAATAATAGTAACCTCAGTTTTCTTTTTGTCAGATGACTGTACCAGGAGCTCAGAGGGACATCTGATATCTACAGATTATAAAGCAGAGGATCATGGTATCACACAAGATCCATATGAAGAACATGTCAATACCCCAGATATACCCTCAGCCATTCAACAGAATGATCTCTCTTCTAATACATCACAGTCTGTTGAAAACTTCAGAAGGGGTGTTGAACATCAGAGAACTCACACAGGAGAGAAGCCATATTCTTGCCCCGAATGTTGGAAATGTTTTGCTCATAAATCAAATCTTATTAAACATCAAAAAACTCACACAGGAGAGAAGCCATATTCATGCCCAGAATGTGGGAAATATTTTGCTCAGAAATCACACCTTGTTATTCATCAAAGAATTCACACAGGGGAGAAACCTTACACTTGCTCACAATGTGGGAAATGTTTTACTTGGAAAACAGTCCTTGTTAGGCATCAAACAACTCACACAGGGGAGAAGCCATACACTTGCTCAGAATGTGGGAAATGTTTTATTTTGAAATCAGACCTTGTTAATCATCAAAGAATTCACACAGGAGAGAAGTCTTATTCTTGCTCAGAATGTGGGAAATGTTTTATTTGGAAATCTGACCTTGTTAATCATCAAAGAATTCACACAGGAGAGAAGCCTTATTCTTGCTCACAATGTGGGAAATGTTTTACTTGGAGATCAGACCTTGTTAATCATCAAAGAATTCACACAGGAGAGAAGTCTTATTCTTGCTCAGAATGTGGGAAATGTTTTACTTGGAAATCATACCTTGTTAATCATCAAAGAATTCACACAGGAGAGAAGTCTTATTCTTGCTCAGAATGTGGGAAATGTTTTACTTGGAAATCTGACCTTGTTAATCATCAAAGAATTCACACAGGAGAGAAGCCTTATTCTTGCTCAGAATGTGGGAAATGTTTTAATTGGAAATCAGTACTTGTTAAGCATCAAAGACTTCACACAGGGGAGAAGCCTTACACTTGCTCAGAATGTGGGAAATGTTTTATTTTTAAATCAAAACTTGTTATTCATCAAAGAACTCACACAGGGGAGAAGCTATATTCTTGCTCACAATGTGGGAAATGTTTTACTTGGAAATCTGACCTTGTTAATCATCAAAGAATTCACACAGGAGAGAAGTCTTATTCTTGCTCAGAATGTGGGAAATGTTTTAATTGGAAATCAGTACTTGTTAGGCATCAAAGAACTCACACAGGGGAGAAGCCTTACACTTGCTCAGAATGTGGGAAATGTTTTAATTGGAAATCAGTACTTGTTAGGCATCAAAGAACTCACACAGGGGAGAAGCCTTACACTTGCTCAGAATGTGGGAAATGTTTTTCTTCCAAATCAGGCCTTGTTAATCATCAAAGAACTCACACAGGAGAGAAGCCATATTCATGTCCAGAATGTGGGAAATGTTTTACTCGGAAATCAGTACTTGTTAGGCATCGAAGAACTCACACAGGGGAGAAGTGAATTTTCAACCTGAAGTCTTTGACCCGTCTACGTTGTAAGAAGGAACTTATATTCACAGTGGAGTTTTTTTAGGTTCAATTATTTTTTTTTCTTTAACTCTTTCATGCATTCTTATGTACATGTGCGCGGGCAAATGTGGGTAGTTGCTTCATCTCCACATACGTGATGGTGGTTGAGCGGGCTCAGAAGCAGAGCCCGTACGATCATCATGGGAACAATATGCAAAAACAAGGCACTTAACCCCTTAGCGATGGGTCGCATGGGAATGTATGGAGAGAGCTCACGAGCTGAGCTCGCTCCATACAGGGCAGATGCCGGCTGTATAATACAGCCAGGACCTGCCACTAACAGCAGCGGTCAGTGCCTGAGCCGATCGCTGCTGTTAACCCTTCATACACTGCGGTCAAATGCAACCCCAGCATGTAAAGGGAGCAAGCACCACGGGCGCCGCCATTTTCCGCCGATCGTCGCCCTCCTGAACGTCATCGGAGGGCGGTGATCGGTTGCTATGACAGCCGGAAGCCTATTGAAGGTTTCCAGGCTTGTCCCTGCATTAGTTCTATTAGATGATGCCAGATGCAGCGTCTAATAGAAGTGCTGGGATTTTGCTATTCACTGCCATACTGTAGTATTGTATGAGCGATCAGACCCCCTAGGTTTCAAGGTACCTAAGGGGTCTGATCATAAATGAAAAAGAAGAAAAAAAAGTTTTTAAAAGTATTAAAAATTTTTAAAAAATATAAAAGTTCAAATCATCCCCCTTTCCCTATAATCAGATATAAAAGTAAACAAAGAACATTAAATATAAACATATTGGGTATCCCCGCGCTCCAAAATGCCCGAATTATTAAAATATTAAAACATTTATTCCAAATAGCCAAATAGCGTTTTTTTCAACACTTTGCCTCCTATAAAAAATTGAATAAAAAGTGATCAAACCATCAGATCTTTCATCAAATGGTATCAATAGAAACGTCATCTTGTCCCGCATAAAAAGACACCACACCCAGCTCCATACATGTAAATATGAAAAAGTTACAGGTGTCAGAACATGACGACACAATTTTTTTTTTCTATTTTGCTAAGTTTTTCCTTTTTAAAAAAGTATCAAAACATTTCAAATACTCTATAAATTTGGTATCACCGTGTTTGTACTGACATGTAGAACACAGGTAAGGTGTCATTTGTACCAAACTATGAACGCTGTAAAAATTAAACCCATATGTAAATGGGTAATTGCACCTCATTCTGAATTTTTTTCCAGCTTCCCAGTACATTGCACAGCATATTGAATGGTGCCATTACAAAGTACGATTTGTCCCGCAAACAATAAGCCATGATGTGAACTGAAACATAAAAACGTTATGGCTGTTTAAATGAGAGGAGGGAAAAACGAAAATGTGAAACCAAGAAATGGCCTGGTCATTAAGGAGTTAAGGTAATTTTCAGACAACAGAACAAACTACTATGTCAAAAGACAGAAATCACCAAAAACAAAATAGCTAAAATATTAAATACTAGTAGAATACCCGCGGCTTCGCTCGCAGGAAATATGTTAAATTGTTGGCTATGCGAGCTAAAGTAAAATTTTCCGTGTCACACTGAAATTGAAATTTTCACAGAGCTACAGTAAATCTCTTTTTTCCACTTAAATTTTTTATTATTTTGTCATTTTACTAATTTATCGTAACATTGATGTGAACAGCAACTTATTTTTTTAATTTCAACATTTTTATTGATTTTATATATTCAATACATATTATGTAGTATAAACTATTACAACTATTTTTTGAACTATTTGTTTTTTTATCAAAAATTTAAATTTCTGCCCCTTACACAAATATATAAAACATTTACACCCAATTAACAACATAGTGCAGCCCTTCCCCCCTCCCTCCAGTGTTATACAATAAGTAGAGATGAGCGAACAGTAAAATATTCGATGTTCGTTAGTTGTTACGAATAGCATCTCAATATTGGACTATTCGAACGAATATGGAACCCCATTATAGTCTATGGGAGAAAATGCTTCGTTTCAGGGGATCCCACCATTCGACTCAGGAGGGTCACTAAGTCCACTATCACACCTCAGCAAATGATGCCAACACCTCTAAAATGCAACTGGGACAGCAGGGGGAGCATGTCTGGGGGCATCTAACACACCAAAGTCCCTCTATTACCCCACTATCACAGCCTAACAACTACACACTTTCCACACTCAAAAAAACCTCTATTAAAGTGGGAAAATACCTGGAAACCTTCTTTACTCCCCAAATGGATGGACACAAACCCCAATTTAAGCTCAACAAACATTAACAAGCACCCCTTTAAATCACGTTGCCCATGACAACCACAGATGGAATAGGCAATGGGGAAATCCTTCAGTCCCCACCCTGAACTGTCATTGTGGATGTGTGATGTGGTAAGACCTTCCAAAATTCACTTTTCTAGCCCTTAACATGAGCCCTTTCAAATTAAGTTACAGGCCCTTAAGCTGAGCTACCAGCAGAAATTGAGGCCCTTCAGGTGACTTCAGCCTCTACCTGCAGAGTTTTAGGCCCTTTAACTTAGTTCAGCCTTGCGCCAGCAGAGATTTGTTGGCCTGTTGGGTGAGTGGAGCCTTTAAACTACAGTGCTTTTGGCCCTTGGCATGAGTAGAGCCTTTAAAAAGCAGTGTTTTTGGCCCTTGGAGTGAGTAGAGCCTTGCACCAGCAGTGTTTTTGGCCCTTGGAGTGAGTAGACACTCTAACCAGCAGAGTTGGGGGGAATCAGGGTCGATTGCCACAAACCAGCAGAGTTGGGGTATCAGGGTGGAGTGATCCTATTAGGATCAGAATTGTGCAGCGCTGATGGAGGAGGAGGTGGAATTGTAGAGGGTGAGCACACACATGCAACTTCATGTCGGAGTGCTTGACACCGGTGGACATGAAAATGATGGGTCTATCCAGTGGCTGTTCATTTTTATGAGCGTCGGCCGGTCAGCACTGTCAGCTGACAGCCGGCTGCGCTTATCCGTAATTATGCCACCGGCAGCACTGAAGACCCCTTTGGAAAGCACGCTGGCGGCAGGGCAGGAAAGGACCTCGAATGCGTACAGCGCAAGTTCCAGCCACAAATCCAACTTGGAGACCCAATAAGTATAGGCCGCAGAGGGATCGGAGAGGACAGGGCTGGTGTCAACCAGGTACTCCCGCAACATGCGCCTATACTTATCCCTCAAGGTTATTGAGGAATCTAGAAAAGATATAGGTATGAAGAAACAATGGGAAACAGTGGCCCTAGCGTATAGAATGTGTTAAGACAGTCACTTTGTATGGACTAAAGAGGAGTCTGTTACTAAATGCTATTAAGGAAGTGATGTCATGCGCTTCAAAAGTGTGTTCCAGGCCAATTATATGGTACTGCTGGCTGCTATTTAAAGGGATATATACACAATATATACACACAATATAAACACGCATATATATATATATACACATGGTTTCTCAGTTCACGTACAATATATTGGACAGTGGAGATCTGAAGGAGAGAGCAATTAATGACAATGAATGGATCCAAAACAGTAATGATGAAAATAAATATGAAAATTAGTGGAAAATAAAATTAAAAAATAAAAATAAATAGTAAACTGATAATAGTTGAAAAATAACCAAATGGATAACCAAATGCATATGGTGTGATTAAAGAAAAAAATATATTTTGAAAAAGAGATGATTAAAACAAAAAATAAAAAGTAAAAAATGAAAAGATGAAATGCAAAGTAAAAATTGAAAAAATGGAAGATAAAAAATAAAAATGAAATTAAAAAAATGGTAACGGGGGAGGGGGGGGGCTAACTTATGCTAACGTATATCTATACTATACCAGGGTCGCTGTGTTAGGGGCATAAGACCCCCAGAGCTTATGTTGTTGTAGTTTCAAATTAAATAACAGGCCAAGATTGGCTAAAGCCATCCTTTGGCCTGGAGAACCACAAAGACACAGATGGTGGTGTATCATAATGGATTCTGATTTATTGTTACAGAGAGGTAGCATTTATACAGACAAAAGCAGGTTAGTAGTGAGGCATCTATATGTTTCGTCAAATGCCCCTTTTTTTAGGTTTGACAGGTGCCACGCCCCTTTCTGCCCATTCAACAAGCCCAGTTACGCCCCTTTTCTTTGTGTACGGACAGGTTTCCTGGCCCAGCCACGCCCCTAGCCAGCCTACATGGGTGTGTCTGGACAAGCCCCTTTTCACCCCTCCCTTCGGAATGCGCGCATTCCTGAGGTTGAGGAATGCGATGTGATCAAGAATGTTAATTTGATACAGGTTTGATAAGGTTTTATATCTAGATGAGTCGTTATAGGCTTATTGAATGAGAATGATATTGACTGAGATCAAGAATGTTAATTTGATACGGCCCTGAGAATGTGCGACGCTTTTATAGAAATCTGTGCTGTTATAGGTCGCTGGAATTAGAATGATAAGAATTCCTCTCTCCTACAGTTTATTAGGAGTATACAGTGACAAGGACCGGTATGTCTTATATAGTTTAGCTCACTAGAGATTGAATTAGATTTGATGATGTCAATGTATTTGTTAGTTATTAGGTTGTATACGGATTAAACACAGTAAAACAGGCAATGTTTCAATAACTTTATTCAACAAATCTGAGGTACATTATATAATAACATCTACAGGCTGCATAAAGACTTAATAAAGTAATATCAAGCGCTAATACATCGCACCAAACAATGAAGGGACAGCGCGCCCCTTCATTGTATCATCCAAAATATTAGCTAAATCATCATACATAATACTATCTCATAGCCCTGATATCATACTACGGCTGTATTACATTTAGCCATACACAAAGAAATTCCAATACAACATTCATCTACTTACATTCCTCCGGCTGCGGTGCCTTCAGCTAAATACTATGCAACAACATAATTAGAGGGTTCCTTTAACTAATAAGACAGCTGTTATAATTGAATAGATAGAGGCAAGAGCATTCCTCAGTCCCTTTAATTCCTCATAACGGCATCGTGAGAAATACAGCTTTGGTGGTATATACAGGATGTATCGCAGATAGCTATACCCTGTAGCTTAGAGACTACAAAACTTTCAACTAATTTATCATTATGGGAGCTGTCCTTATTAAACAAATCTAACACTTTCTTATAAGCGACGCCCCTGGCTAAATGGTATAAAAAAAACAAGGTGTAGGCGCCACAGACAGAGGTTTTAAATGATTGCAATTGTCTATTTTGATAGATATATCTCTTACAATTCCTTTCTATAAACTCAACAAAGCTCCGAGGATACATTTCAAAAGCCGGTGAAAATCCATAAGAGTCCAAAAATATAGCGACATCACGATACAATACAATTAACACCCAGTGTGAACCGCGTTTACGCGAATCATCCGTATTAACGATGTACGCCGCCGGTCTTTGTAGCACACGCTCGTCCGGTAGAAAGTCACAGGGGAATACGCTGGCAAATATACGGTTCATATACGGTTCAGATTTAGCGATAATTGTAAGTTGTAGACTATTCATTTCTGAAAATGACAGGGTTTGTTTAATCAAAAATCGCATACGATTTCTCTGCGATTGCTAATTTCCACAATATTTGTATGGATAGAGTAAACTATCATATTCACCGTGTGGGGTGTTGGCACCGCAAAGTGCACTTCGGCTCTAAGATTTCCTGTTTTAATGAGTGAAAAATGTCCGCCCGGTTCTTGATCCGGTGACAAATCAAATGCAAAAAATGTATAACCGTTTATAAATTCATCTCTGTCTATGGCCGATCCACTATCACTTCTCTGCTTGCCTGAAATATGGAGAAGGGCCGCGTACTCCCTGACGGCAGAATCCGTTTCAAAATCCAGTTGAAACGGTCTTGCGGGTATCTGCTGGCCGTCCAGGTAAAGCGACGCTTGATTCACATTATAGTGGTGGAAGCATAAAGGATTGCGGTTATACGATCCGCTAAAGGCCTCATTTTCAACAAAACCTATTATCACCGTTTTAGGCACTTGTCCCAGAAACAGGTTTTCTTGGTTCGTAAGACGCGTACCTTCGGGTATACTATAAACTTTGAGGCACGCCCTATCGATCGGATACTTCGCCGTTGCCGATAGAAGGGCCTGGCTGTGACCGATTCGGACAGCTGGCGAAACCTGAACCCTCTTCACATACAGGCAGGCTTGTAAGATTTGCACCTTAAATTGTTCAGCATCCGCAGACATCAGGCAAAAAGAGTCTTTATTTCTGGTGAGCTTAATTTTCAGATCCAGACCATTCAGTATGAGTTTCGGCTGATTAAATATGTCGCCAAATATAGGACCCAATAACTGCACGGATCGAGATCGCGAAGTATACCGAGCTCTTTTAGCAAACCCAAGATTATTACCCGCGAGGGTCCTTTCATGATGGTGGCCGGCTGTGTCTTTATAGAACAGGCCCGACGTGAACTGCGACGACAGAGATTGGGGGGAGTAATGCAATATCGTTTCTATATAGGCCCTATAAGTATATAAATTATCACTGCGCGATATAAGTCTGTCGCCGAGCGTCACGTCCGTCTGGCTGAAAAGCGTAGCTATCGGGTAATTAACCGATCCAACATTAGCGTCCGCGGGAATAGCCGTATTGTCCGCCTTCACAATACCGCAGGTAATGTACAGAAGCGTGTTGTTCAGATCGTAATAATATTCACCGCTCCCTGAAATGAAGAACTCCAACGGGGTATTGTCCGCAAGAGCTGATATGGGCTGTACTTCTATAAAGAGCGATTTTTCTATGCTCGTCTGCGTCGGGAGTAAATTAAAAATATCTAGTTCGGATTTGGTGCACTCCAAAGAACCGTCGTGTATAAAGGCCATATTATTTCACTAAAAGATGTCGTCTCCGGACGATCTAACAACTCTCTGACGACGGCGTCTTTTACGACTGTTGTTTTTATTCTTGAGCACGGGCGGAAATGAGGCGCTGTGTTTTCTTTTAGCGGGTTTCTTCACAACATAAACGAGGCCCGAGCCTCTCTGATCTTTCGGCTCATGGTTTAATTTATCCATCAAAGGGGCCACACGGTGGCTCAGTGGTTAGCACTGCAGCCTTGCAGCGCTGGAGTCCTGGTGTTCAAATCCCGCCAAGGGCATAAAACCATCTGCAAGGAGTTTGTATGTTCTCCCCGTGTTTGCATGGATTTCCATCCCATATTCCAAAGACATACTGATAGGGAAAAAAAATGTACATTGTGAGCTCTATGTGGGGCTCACAATCCACATAAAAAAATAAATAAATAAAAAATAATAATAATTTATCCATCACAGCCATTGATATACTTGTGACGGCGTCTTTAGCGATATTTCTGGCCGCAGTTTTGACATGCGGTTTCACAAGAGCAATGCCACGCCTGAAAAGAGGCACAGCCCGTCTGAAAAGACCGCGAAACAGACCGGCTAGGCCGGCGCCGTACATTTACTCATCCCCCTTGAAGCCTTCTAGACCATTACCAGCTTGATTAATGTAATAGCGAGCATAAACCGATGGGTCCCCAAACGGACGAGGGGCCAGCATTTTAGCGTGTCAACACCTTGCATGGTCTGAAATGCAATCGTACGATGGTCTTTCCGTACTTGAATTTAACGGGTTTAGCTTGAGTGCAGAGGGGTATATAGTCCGGGCTGCTGTAACGCAATGTGACAATATCGTTTTTTTTTACCGGCAATCTCTACGGTTCTTAAAAGTTGAACGTAACTGTCACCCACCTACTGATGTTGTATGATGTCACTGTAGACGTACAGCGTGTAAAACCCGTCTTTTATATCAGGATGCGGCTTCCGGAGGCCGGTGTTCTTTACAGTCTCGGACCCGTTAAAACAGCACGGTAACCCAAAAATATTAGACAGCTTACGACCTAACTCGAATCTCGTTGTGCGGGATGTGGGTATCCTCACAGTGCCCCTGTGGTACAGACCCAGTCATTACTGAATCTTTAAATATTAGATACAAGGGTCTATCTATGACCATGCTTAATTCCCTCAGAACTCGGGGGTGTATTCCATCTGGACCGGGTGATTTCTCTATTTTAGTGTTTTGCAGGCGGCGCCGCACTTCTTCCTCGGTTACACACGTGACATTTAATTGAGAATTTACATTCCCCCTAATCATGTCGCTGCCAATGGATTTTCTTGTGTAAACACTGTAGAGAAGAAGGCATTTAATACTTGTGCTTTTTCCTCATCCTCCTCCACCATTACGCCCAGATTATTTTTGAGAGTCCCCACATTGTCAGTTTTTATTCTCTTATTATTTATGTAATTGAAGAATAATTTTGGATTACTTTTACTTTCCTTGGCAATGTTTCTCTCGGCCTCCATCTTCGCCTCCTTTATTTGTCTTTTGCACAGGTTATTTTCCTCCTTATAGTATTTAATGCTGTGTCGCTACTTTCTTGTTTTAGTCCTTTAAACGCTTCCTTTTATCCCTCATTGCATTCTGTACTGTTTTAGTTAGCCATTAGAGATGAGCGAACAGTGTTCTATCGAACTCATGTTCGATCGGATATTAGGCTGTTCGGCATGTTCGAATCGAATCGAACACCGCGTGGTAAAGTGCGCCATTACTCGATTCCCCTCCCACCTTCCCTGGCGCCTTTTTTGCTCCAATAACAGCGCAGGGTAGGTGGGACAGGAACTACGACACCGGTGACGTTGAGAAAAGTAGGCAAAACCCATTGGCTGCCGAAAACATGTGACCTCTAATTTAAAAGAACAGCGCCGCCCAGGTTCGCGTCATTCTGAGCTTGCAATTCACCGAGGACGGAGGTTTCCGTCCAGCTAGCTAGGGCTTAGATTCTGGGTAGGCAGGGACAGGCTAGGATAGGAAGGAGAAGACAACCACAACAGCTCTTGTAAGAGCTAAATTCCAGGGAGAAGCTTGTCAGTGTAACGTGGCACTGACGGGCTCAATCGCCGCAACCCAGCTTTCCCAGGATCCTGAATGGAATACACTGTCAGTGTATTCCCGTATACCCGATATATACCCCCGATACCCGTTCCAACGGTGTGCCCCCCCACCTTCACCCCAGAAATACCCTGCAAGTCCCCTAGCAATAGAATTGGGGCTATATACACCCACAATTTTTACTACTGGTATACAGTGCCATTGTCTGACTGGGAATTCAAAGAATATATTGGGGTTATAAATACCCTCATTTCTTGCTACTGCCATATAGTGCCAGTTTCTGACTGGTAATTCAAAGAATATATTGGGGTTACGTGCACCCACAATTTTTACTACTGGTATACAGTGCCATTGTCTGACTGGGAATTCAAAGAATATATTGGGGTTATAAATACCCTCATTTCTTGCTACTGGTATATAGTGCCATTGTCTGACTGGGAATTCAAAGAATATATTGGGGTTACGTGCACCTACAATTTTTACTACTGGTATACAGTGCCAGTTTCTGACTGGGAATTCAAAGAATATATTGGGGTTATAAATACCCTCATTTCTTGCTACTGGTATATAGTGCCATTGTCTGACTGGGAATTCAAAGAATATATTGGGGTTACGTGCACCCACAATTTTTACTACTGGTATACAGTGCCAGTTTCTGACTGGGAATTCAAAGAATATATTGGGGTTACAAATACCCTCATTTCTTGCTACTGCCATATAGTGCCAGTTTCTGACTGGTAATTCAAAGAATATATTGGGGTTACGTGCACCCACAATTTTTACTACTGGTATACAGTGCCAGTTTCTGACTGGGAATTCAAAGAATATATTGGGGTTACAAATACCCTCATTTCTTGCTACTGCCATATAGTGCCAGTTTCTGACTGGTAATTCAAAGAATATATTGGGGTTATAAATACCCTCATTTCTTGCTACTGGTATATAGTGCCATTGTCTGACTGGGAATTCAAAGAATATATTGGGGTTACGTGCACCCACAATTTTTACTACTGGTATACAGTGCCAGTTTCTGACTGGGAATTCAAAGAATATATTGGGGTTACAAATACCCTCATTTCTTGCTACTGCCATATAGTGCCAGTTTCTGACTGGTAATTCAAAGAATATATTGGGGTTACAAATACCCTCATTTCTTGCTACTGCCATATAGTGCCAGTTTCTGACTGGTAATTCAAAGAATATATTGGGGTTACGTGCACCCACAATTTTTACTACTGGTATACAGTGCCAGTTTCTGACTGGGAATTCAAAGAATATATTGGGGTTACAAATACCCTCATTTCTTGCTACTGCCATATAGTGCCAGTTTCTGACTGGTAATTCAAAGAATATATTGGGGTTATAAATACCCTCATTTCTTGCTACTGCCATATAGTGCCAGTTTCTGACTGGTAATTCAAAGAATATATTGGGGTTACGTGCACCCACAATTTTTACTACTGGTATACAGTGCCATTGTCTGACTGGGAATTCAAAGAATATATTGGGGTTATAAATACCCTCATTTCTTGCTACTGGTATATAGTGCCATTGTCTGACTGGGAATTCAAAGAATATATTGGGGTTACGTGCACCCACAATTTTTACTACTGGTATACAGTGCCAGTTTCTGACTGGGAATTCAAAGAATATATTGGGGTTATAAATACCCTCATTTCTTGCTACTGCCATATAGTGCCAGTTTCTGACTGGGAATTCAAAGAATATATTGGGGTTATAAATACCCTCATTTCTTGCTACTGGTATATAGTGCCATTGTCTGACTGGGAATTCAAAGAATATATTGGGGTTACGTGCACCCACAATTTTTACTACTGGTATACAGTGCCAGTTTCTGACTGGGAATTCAAAGAATATATTGGGGTTACAAATACCCTCATTTCTTGCTACTGCCATATAGTGCCAGTTTCTGACTGGTAATTCAAAGAATATATTGGGGTTACGTGCACCCACAATTTTTACTACTGGTATACAGTGCCATTGTCTGACTGGGAATTCAAAGAATATATTGGGGTTATAAATACCCTCATTTCTTGCTACTGCCATATAGTGCCAGTTTCTGACTGGTAATTCAAAGAATATATTGGGGTTATAAATACCCTCATTTCTTGCTACTGGTATATAGTGCCATTGTCTGACTGGGAATTCAAAGAATATATTGGGGTTACGTGCACCCACAATTTTTGCTACTGGTATATAGTGCCAATTTCTAACTGGGAATTCAAAATGCGCAAGGCTCCCGGAAAGGGACGTGGACGAGGCCGTGGGCGAGGTCGGGGGAATGGTTCTGGGGAGCAAGGTAGCAGTGAAGCCACAGGGCGTCCCGTGCCTACTCCTGTGGGGCAGCAAGCATTGCGCCACTCCACAGTGCCAGGGTTGCTTGCCACATTAACTAAACTGCAGGGTACAAACCTTAGTAGGCCCGAGAACCAGGAACAGGTCTTGCAATGGCTGTCAGAGAACGCTTACAGCACATTGTCCAGCAGCCAGTCAGACTCTGCCTCCTCTCCTCCTATTACCCAACAGTCTTGTCCTCCTTCCTCCCAAAATTCCCAAGCTTCACAGAACAATAACCCCAACTGTCCCTGCTCCCCAGAGCTGTTCTCCGCTCCTTTCATTGTCCCTCAACCTGCCTCTCCACGTCACGATTCCACGAACCTAACAGAGGAGCATCTGTGTCCAGATGCTCAAACACTAGAGTCTCCTCCATCTCCGTTCGATTTGGTGGTGGATGACCAGCAACCCACCCTCATCGACGATGATGTGACGCAGTTGCCGTCAGGGCATCCAGTTGACCGGCGCATTGTGCGGGAGGAGGAGATGAGACAGGAGTTGGAAGAGGAAGTGGTGGATGATGAGGACACTGACCCGACCTGGACAGGGGGGATGTCAAGCGGGGAAAGTAGTGTGGATGTTGAGGCAAGTGCAGCACCAAAAAGGGTAGCTAGAGGCAGAGGCAGAGGTCAGCAGCTTAGGCGAAGCCAGGCCACACCCGGAATCTCCCAAGATGTTCCAGTTCATACCCAGCCCCGAAAAACTCCCACCTCGAGGGCACGTTTCTCGAAGGTGTGGAGTTTTTTCAAGGAATGCGCCGAGGACAGATATAGTGTTGTCTGCACAATTTGCCTCTCGAAATTGATTAGGGGCTCTGAGAAGAGCAACCTGTCCACCACTTCAATGCGCCGTCATTTGGAATCCAAGCACTGGAATCAGTGGCAGGCAGCAACGGCAGGACAAAGGCCGCCTGCCGTTCACGCCACTGCCTCTGCCTCTGCCACTGCCTCTGCCTCTGCCACTGCCACTGCTGACTGTGCTGGCGATGCACTCCAGAGGACGAGCCAGGACACCACTTCATCTGCCTCCGCCACTTTGTTGACTTCTCCCTCATCCTCCCCTGTTCCTGTCTTATCTCCTTCTCCTGCACCATCAAAGGCACCATCAGGCGCTTCTTTACAACAACCCACCATCTCTCAGACATTGGAGCGGCGGCAGAAATACACTGCTAACCACCCACACGCGCAAGCCTTGAACGCCAACATCGCTAAACTGCGGGCCCAGGAGATGTTGGCGTTCCGGCTTGTTGAAACTCCCGCCTTCCTGGACCTGATGGCAACTGCGGCACCTCGCTATGCCGTCCCTAGCCGTCACTACTTCTCCCGGTGTGCCGTCCCCGCCTTGCACCAGCACGTGTCACTCAACATCAGGCGGGCCCTTAGTTCCGCGCTTTGCACAAAGGTCCACTTGACCACCGACGCGTGGACAAGTGCATGCGGACAGGGACGCTACATTTCACTGACGGCACACTGGGTGAATGTAGTTGAGGCTGGGACTGCTTCCCAAACTGGCCCGGTGTACCTCGTCTCCCCGCCTAACATTCCTGGCAGGGACACGAGAAGAACACCCCCCTCCTCCTCCTCCTCTACCGCCTCCTCCTCCGCCACCGCCTCCTCCTCCGCCACCGCCTCCTCCTCCGCTGTTAGATTGACCCCAGCTACGAGTTGGAAACGTTGCAGCACTGGCGTTGGTAGACG
This sequence comes from Leptodactylus fuscus, assembly GCF_031893055.1. Classification (NCBI taxonomy): domain Eukaryota; kingdom Metazoa; phylum Chordata; class Amphibia; order Anura; family Leptodactylidae; genus Leptodactylus; species Leptodactylus fuscus. The sequence continues at coordinate 6,547,020 of NC_134265.1, read as the reverse complement.
TCAGCAGGCTGTGCTGAAGCTGATCAGCTTGGGGGACAGACAGCACACTGCCTCCGAGGTGAGGGATGCCCTCCTCGATGAGACGGCAATATGGTTTGAGCCACTGCACCTGGGCCCAGGCATGGTCGTTTGTGATAACGGCCGGAACCTGGTAGCAGCTCTGGAGCTTGCCGGACTCCAACATGTTCCATGCCTGGCCCACGTCTTCAACCTAGTGGTGCAACGTTTCCTAAAGAGCTACCCCAATGTTCCAGAGCTACTGGTGAAAGTGCGGCGCATGTGCGCCCACTTTCGCAAGTCGACAGTAGCCGCTGCTAGCTTAAAATCTCTCCAGCAACGCCTGCATGTGCCACAACACCGGCTTTTGTGCGACGTCCCCACACGCTGGAACTCAACGTTTCAGATGTTGAATAGAGTGGTTGAGCAGCAGAGACCTTTGATGGAATACCAGCTACAAAACCCTAGGGTGCCACAAAGTCAGCTCCCTCAGTTTCTCATCCATGAGTGGCCATGGATGAGAGACCTTTGTGACATCCTACGGGTGTTTGAGGAGTCCACAAGGAGGGTGAGCTCTGAGGATGCGATGGTGAGCCTTACAATCCCGCTCTTGTGTGTTCTGAGAGAATCCCTGATTGACATCAGGGATAACTCAGATCACACAGAGGAGTCAGGGATAGCATCCGATCCGTCACAGCTGGAGAGTAGGTCCACACATCTGTCCGCTTCATCGCGTTTAATGGAGGAGGAGGAGGAGGAGGAGGAGGAGGAAGAAGAGTTGTCCGATGATGTGATGGTGATACAGGAGGCTTCCGGGCAACTTCGAATCGTCCCATTGTTGCAGCGCGGATGGGTAGACATGGAGGATGAGGAGGAAATGGAGATTGAACTTTCCGGTGGGGCCAGAGGAGTCATGCCAACTAACACTGTGGCAGACATGGCTGAGTTCATGTTGGGGTGCTTTACAACCGACAAGCGTATTGTCAAAATCATGGAGGACAACCAGTACTGGATCTTTGCTATCCTTGACCCCCGGTATAAAAAAAACATCTCGTCTTTTATTCCGGTAGAGGGGAGGGCCAATCACATCAATGCTTGCCACAGGCAATTGGTGCAGAATATGATGGAGATGTTTCCAGCATGTGACGTTGGCGGCAGGGAGGACAGTTCCTCCAGTAGGCGACCAAGTTCTCACCGGTCCACACAAACGAGGGGCACACTGTCTAAGGTCTGGGACACCTTGATGGCACCCCCTCGCCAAAGTGCCGCCACAGAGGGTCCTAGTGTCACCAGGCGTGAGAAGTATAGGCGCATGTTGCGGGAATACCTTTCCGACCACAGCCCTGTCCTCTCCGACCCCTCTGCGCCCTACACGTATTGGGTGTCGAAGTTGGACCTGTGGCTTGAACTTGCCCTATATGCCTTGGAGGTGCTGTCCTGTCCTGCCGCCAGCGTCCTATCTGAGAGGGTGTTCAGTGCAGCCGGTGGCATCATCACTGACAAGCGCACCCGTCTGTCAGCTGAGAGTGCCGACCGGCTCACTTTGATAAAAATGAACCACCACTGGATAGAGCCTTCATTTTTGTGCCCACCTGTGTAAAGCACCCCAACATGAAACTCCATGTCTGTACTCAACCTCTCCAATTCCTCCGCATCCTCATACTCATCCACCATAAGCGTTTCACAATTCTGCTAATACTAGCAGAGGCAAACAGAGAGCGGTACATTGAAGAATGGAGAAACGAAATAAATAACTCCAAGAAACTCACCGTGTACCAATCCCTACAAAGGGACTACACCATGGCCACCTACCTGGAGAGAATACGCCATCCCAAGCACAGACAGACCCTGAGCCGATACAGACTGAGCGCCCACAACCTAGAGATAGAGACGGGGCGATACAGACAGACGTACAAGCCACGGGAGAAGAGACTGTGCCAGCACTGTGACCAGGGGGCCCTAGAAGACGAGACCCACTTCCTGCTACACTGCACCAAATACTCAGCTATGAGGGCCGTCTACTACCAAAGACTCTCTGCCCACATCCCAGACTTCATATCTGCAGACGAGAAGAGGAAACTCTACATCCTACTGGGAGAAGAAGAGGCCACTGTGGAGATCGCTGCCCAATACGTGTCCAGCTGTCACCAAACAAGAGGAAGATGAGACTCCATGGACTGTTATATTTATCCCAAAATGGGCTGGTTAGAGGCTCCCTCCACCATGAATTTGCCCAAACTGGGCTGGTTAGAGGCTCCCTCCACCATGAATTGGTCCAAACTGGGCTGGTTAGAGGCTCCCTCCACCATGAATTGGTCCAAATTGGGGTTTTTAGAGGCTCCCTCCACCATGAATTGGTCCAAACTGGGCTGTTTAGAGGCTCCCTCCACCATGAATTGGTCCAAACTGGGGTTTTTAGAGGCTCCCTCCACCATGAATTGGTCCAAACTGGGTTTTTTAGAGGCTCCCTCCACCATGAATTGGTCCAAACTGGGGTTTTTAGAGGCTCCCTCCACCATGAATTTGCCAAAACTGGGCTGTTTAGAGGCTCCCTCCACCATGAATTGGTCCAAATTGGGGTTTTTAGAGGCTCCCTCCACCATGAATTGGTCCAAATTGGGGTTTTTAGAGGCTCCCTCCACCATGAATTGGTCCAAACTGGGCTGTTTAGAGGCTCCCTCCACCATGAATTGGTCCAAACTGGGGTTTTTAGAGGCTCCCTCCACCATGAATTGGTCCAAACTGGGCTGGTTAGAGGCTCCCTCCACCATGAATTGGTCCAAACTGGGTTTTTTAGAGGCTCCCTCCACCATGAATTGGTCCAAACTGGGGTTTTTAGAGGCTCCCTCCACCATGAATTGGTCCAAACTGGGGTTTTTAGAGGCTCCCTCCACCATGAATTGGTCCAAACTGGGGTTTTTAGAGGCTCCCTCCACCATGAATTGGTCCAAACTGGGGTTTTTAGAGGCTCCCTCCACCATGAATTGGTCCAAACTGGGGTTTTTAGAGGCTCCCTCCACCATGAATTGGTCCAAACTGGGCTGGTTAGAGGCTCCCTCCACCATGAATTTGCCCAAACTGGGCTGTTTAGAGGCTCCCTCCACCATGAATTGGTCCAAATGGGGGTTTTTAGAGGCTCCCTCCACCATGAATTTGCCCAAACTGGGCTGGTTAGAGGCTCCCTCCACCATGAATTTGCCCAAACTGGGCTGTTTAGAGGCTCCCTCCACCATGAATTGGTCCAAACTGGGGTTTTTAGAGGCTCCCTCCACCATGAATTGGTCCAAACTGGGCTGGTTAGAGGCTCCCTCCACCATGAATTGGTCCAAACTGGGTTTTTTAGAGGCTCCCTCCACCATGAATTGGTCCAAACTGGGGTTTTTAGAGGCTCCCTCCACCATGAATTGGTCCAAACTGGGGTTTTTAGAGGCTCCCTCCACCATGAATTGGTCCAAACTGGGGTTTTTAGAGGCTCCCTCCACCATGAATTGGTCCAAACTGGGGTTTTTAGAGGCTCCCTCCACCATGAATTGGTCCAAACTGGGGTTTTTAGAGGCTCCCTCCACCATGAATTGGTCCAAACTGGGCTGGTTAGAGGCTCCCTCCACCATGAATTTGCCCAAACTGGGCTGTTTAGAGGCTCCCTCCACCATGAATTGGTCCAAATGGGGGTTTTTAGAGGCTCCCTCCACCATGAATTTGCCCAAACTGGGCTGGTTAGAGGCTCCCTCCACCATGAATTTGCCCAAACTGGGCTGTTTAGAGGCTCCCTCCACCATGAATTGGTCCAAACTGGGCTGTTTAGAGGCTCCCTCCACCATGAATTGGTCCAAACTGGGTTTTTTAGAGGCTCCCTCCACCATGAATTGGTCCAAACTGGGGTTTTTAGAGGCTCCCTCCACCATGAATTGGTCCAAACTGGGGTTTTTAGAGGCTCCCTCCACCATGAATTGGTCCAAACTGGGGTTTTTAGAGGCTCCCTCCACCATGAATTTGCCCAAACTGGGCTGTTTAGAGGCTCCCTCCACCATGAATTGGTCCAAACTGGGCTGGTTAGAGGCTCCCTCCACCATGAATTGGTCCAAACTGGGGTTTTTAGAGGCTCCCTCCACCATGAATTGGTCCAAACTGGGGTTTTTAGAGGCTCCCTCCACCATGAATTGGTCCAAACTGGGGTTTTTAGAGGCTCCCTCCACCATGAATTGGTCCAAACTGGGGTTTTTAGAGGCTCCCTCCACCATGAATTGGTCCAAACTGGGGTTTTTAGAGGCTCCCTCCACCATGAATTTGCCCAAACTCTGCTGGTTAGAGGCTCAATCCACCCTGATTTTCAAAACAAATGTTGGTGCCAACCTCAACTTACTACAAGGGCCAAATTCACTGCTGGTGACAAGCTCTCCTCACTGCAAGTGCCAAATACACATGTTTCAAGGTGTTTTCCTACTGTCAGAGAGGTGGTATTGAGTGTGTAAAGTGTGTAGTTGTTAGGCTGTGATGTTGGGGTAATAGAGGGTCTTTGGTGTGTTAGATGCCCCCAGACATGCTTCCCCTGCTGTCCCAGTGTCATTCCAGAGGTGTTGGCATCATTTCCTGTGGTGTCATAGTGGACTTGGTGACCCTCCAGACACGGATTTGGGTTTCCCCCTTAACGAGTATCTGTTCCCCATAGACTATAATGGGGTTCGAAACCCGTTCGAACACACGAACAGTGAGCGGCTGTTCGATTCGAATTTCGAACCTCGAACATTTTAGTGTTCGCTCATCTCTATTAGCCATATTGGTTTTCTATGATTTGTGGCCCGCTTATTCCCATAGGGTATGTGTTTTCTAGTGCTCTTATTTAGTATATTTTTGAAGATGTCCCATTTAGTTTGTGTTCCCGTCACGTTGAGGACATTGTCCCAGTTTATGCTGCTCAGCGCCTCTCTCAGCTGGTGACCATTGGCCTTCCTGAAGTTTAGTGTTTTTGTACCCCCTCTAATGAACATCTTCTTAATGTGTACAAGAAAACTTATTATGTTATGGTCACTATTACCCAGATGTCCCCCAACCTCCGCTTTTGATAGTGTGTCAGGTTCATTTGTTAAAATTAGGTCTAGTCGTGCCTCGCCTCTTGTTGGGTCCTGCACTAGTTGCGATAGGTCATTGTCTTTTATTACTGACAAGAACCTGTTCCCTTTATTGGTCCTGCAGGTTTCTGCCTCCCAGGTGATATCTGGGTCGGTGAAATCCCCCATAATAATGACTTTATTCTGCTTTGCGGCCTCATCTATTTGTTTTATTAGTATATTTTCAGCTTCTTCCATTATATTTGGAGATTTATAACAAACCCCTTTCAGTATTTTATTATTTTTTGTTCCTCCCGTAATCTCCACCCATAAGGACTCCACATTCATTTTCCTCCCAGATGTCCTCACGCAGGACTGGCTTAAGGCCTGATTTTACGTATAAGCAAACCCCTCCCCCTTTCTTATTTGTACGCTCCTTTCTAAACATACTGTACCCTTATATATTTACAGCCCAGTCATAGCTAGAGTCCAGCCATGTCATAATTTTCTTCTAACATCATTACTTCTAGTTCCTCCATCTTGTTAGTGAGGCTTCGGGCATTCGTATACATACATTTCATAGATTTATCTTCCCTACTCTTCCACTGCCTACTGACTGCTCTAACCCCACCCCCCGCTCCACCCCCAATTACAGTATCTAGCCCTCTTTCCATTTCTACACTATCTTGCCCTCTACATCTGTTACCCTCCCCCCAGTACCTAGTTTAAACACTCCTCCAACTGTCTAGCCATCTTCTCTCCCAGCACAGCTGCACCTTCCCCATTGAGATGCAGCCTGTCCCTAACATAGAACCTGTAGCCCACAGCAAAGTCAGCCCAGTTCTCCAGGAACCCAAACCCCTCCTTCCTACACCAACTCTTGAGCCACTTGTTCACCTCCCTAATTTCCCGCTGCCTTTCCTGTGTGGCTCGTGGAACAGGCAGTATTTCTGAGAATACTACCCTGGAGGTCCTTGCCTTCAACTTGCTCCCTAAATCCCTGAAATCACTTTTAAGGACCTTCCACCTACCGCTAACTGTCATTTGTGCCAACGTGCACCACGACCACTGCATCCACACCAGCCCCACCCAGTAATCTGTCAACCCGATCCGCGATGTGTAGAAAACTGGCAACTGTGTCTCATCATCGTCGTCACTGAGGGACGATTGATGGTCAACAGAAACAACAGGAGATAACCAGTGGTGAACCTAGCCTCTCTGCTGCCTGAGGCGGATGATCGAAAGACGCCCCCCCCCACCGAAGACGCCAAAGACAACAGGGGGGGGGGATATTACAATAAATACAATGCAGTAATACTCACAGGAGACGTCTCCCCACATTTCCAGTCTCTTCCCTTTGGACCGCCATGACCACTTCTTTCAGCTGTGACTTGACTCTGTAAAGTTTGAAACATAGACATCTTTGACTCCTCAATTTTCCACAGCGGCCCCTCCAGCCTATATTATGCCCCACAGTGGCACAATAGAGGTTGCAGGGGGGCTGCTGTGGGGCATAATAGAGGTTACGGGGCCACAGTGGACCCTCCAAGCTCTAATATGCCCCACAGTTGCACACCCATGAACTATTATTATACTCAGGGGTCTTTTCAGACCCCCGAGTATAATAATCGGAGCCCCAGGGGAGATGAGGGAACATAATAAACACTGTTACTCACCTCTCCAGGACCCGATGTTAAAGAGGACCTTTCATGGGTTTGGGCAAAGGCAGTTCTATATACTGCTGGAAAGCTGACAGTGCGCTGAATTCAGTGCATTGTCGGCTTTCCCGATCTGTGCCCCGGGTGAAGAGCTATTGGTGCCGGTACAGTAACTCTTCACAGTCCTTCTTCCCAGCAGCGCCTATAGTGCTGTGCTGTGCTGTGTGAGCCCCCTCCCTCTGCTTACAGTACTCGTCCATAGAAGAGCACTATCAGGAGGGGAGTGAGCGTTCCTCCCCGCTCACACAGTACAGCGATATAGGCGCTGCTGGGAAGAAGGACATTCCTGACAGACTGTCAGGAACGCCCTTCTGACTGTGAAGAGCTACGGTACCGGCACCAATAGCTCTTCAACCGGGGCACAGATCGGGAAAGCCGACAGTGCACTGAATTCAGCGCACTGTCAGCTTTCCAGCGGTATATAAAACTGCCTGTGCCCAAACCCATGAAAGGTCCTCTTTAATGCTAGCAGGCTTCGGGCTTATATGGTAATGCCCAGACATCACGTGGTCTGGGATATTACCATATAGGCCCAAAGCCTGCTCTAGCAGTACCATACAGGCCAAAGCCTGTGTTAGCAGTAACAGGCTATTACTACTAGCACAGGCTTCGGGCCTATATGGTACTGCTAGGGCAGGCTTTGGGCCTATATGGTAATATTCCAGACCACGTGATGTCTGGGCATTACCATATAGGCCCGAAGCCTACTAGGAGTAACATCGGATCCCGGAGAGGTAAGTAACATTGTTTATTATGCTCCCTCACCTCCCCTGGGGCTCCGATTATTATACTCGGAGGTCTGAAAACACCCCCGGGTATAATAATGGCGGTAGTGGGATCGCGGTCTGCCCGGGCCTACTCACTGCTGTCCTCCGCGGCCTATAGTACAAGGGGAAGCGGGGGCGGCAGTGAGCAGGTCTGGGGAGGTAGGTAAATAGGCCGCTACCTAATGGAGATACTCCAGCAGGTAGCGGCCTATTATAAAACAAAAAAATAAGTTTTTATACTTACCGATCTTGTTGTTGCTCCCGCCGCCTCCGCGATCCTCTTCTCATGCAGGCTGACGTCTGCGTAGATGGCGTCACTAGGCCGCCTACGCACGCTGAAACGTACTCGGACGTCTAGGTATCAGCGAGCGTCATCACGTGATGACGCCACCCACGCTGATACCTAGACGTTTGAGTACGTATCAGCGTGTGTAGGCGGCCTAGTGACGCCGCCTACGCAGATACGCGGCCGCCTCATGTCGCCTCATTAGAGGTGCGGCGATGGAGATAACGGATGCTCCAGTGTTTGTGCATCAGGGAAGTCATCTGTTACATATGGTGATTCAGGACATGGTGGGACAGAGACAGAGACAGTGAATGGAGCCGAAAACAGCTCCTGGGAGGTGGGATTAGGTTGCTGGGAAGATTGGGCATGTTGTGAGGAAGGAGGAGCAGTCTGTTGGGTAGGAGGAGTTGAGGTAGAGGCTGACTGGCTGGTGGAGAATGTGCTGGAAGCATTGTCCGCCAGCCATTGTAACACCTCTTCCTGGTGCTCGGGCTTACTTAGGTTTGTACCCTGCAGCCTACTTAATGTGGTCATCAAGCCAGGGACTGTGGAGAAGCGTAATGCTTGCTGCCACAGAGCTGTAGACGCTGTTGGTTGAACGCAACCTTTGCTGAACATCTGCATTTCCACGCCCCCATCCCCTTGCGCTAGCTTTGCGCATTTTGGATGTACTATTCCCTTTTTGATGGTCTATACACCACAAAGAAAAGCTGTTTTCCAGCTCTATATGAACTTGGAAATGCATTGTATTGCTGCTATTTTTCAGGCACCCCAAAAATGCAAGGTTTTTTCAGGTATATGAACTTTGAAATGCTGTGAATTGCTGCAATTTTTCAGGCCCCCCCAAAATTCAAGGTTTTTTCAGGTATATGAACTTGGAAATGCAGTGAATTGCTTCAAATTTTTCAGGCCCCCCAAAAATTCAAGGTTTTTATCAGGTATATGAACTTGAAGGAAAAAAATGCAAAAAGCACGTGATTCCGGCCATCATTATGGGGAATGTGAGATCAATTGTGAATAAGATGGATGAACTGACAGCACTGACCAGACATCAACAGGAGTTTCGTGAGTGCAGTATGATGCTGTTTACAGAGACTTGGCTTACTGAAATCACTCCGGACACACTTGCCTCCGTGGAGGGTTTAAAACTTCTTCGTGCGGACAGGACGCTGGAGAGCGGTAAGTGCAAAGGAGTAGGGCTTGCAATATTTGTGAATGAGAGATGGTGTAATCCAGGACATATTGTAGTTAAGAAACAATTGTGTGGAAAGGATATTGAACTGCTAGCCGTGAGCATGAGACCTTATTACCTGCCAAGGGAACTATCACTGAAATCACTAGTGATATTACTATCACTAAAGCTGATGCTGCCTGTGAAGTCCTCCGTGCTGCTGTGAGTGACCTGCAATCATCTCACCCCCATGCCCTGCTCCTAGTGTCGGGAGATTTCATCCATGTCTCTCCAGCATCTCAGTACATAACCTGCCATACAAGAGACAACAAAACACTTGATTTGCTCTTTGCAAATGTAAGGGATGCATATAACTCATCTGCCCTACCGCCCCTAGGCAGATCAGATCACAACCTGGTACATCTGCGACCCACTTACATTCCACTGGTGTGCAGAGAACCGGCGGTTACCCGTACAGTGAAAATTTGGTCAGAGGGAAGTGTCGAGTCTCTAAGGGACTGTTTTAATATAACATTATGGGAAGTGTTTCAAGACTCATTTCCAGAGGACATTGAGGGACCCACACACTGCATAACGGACTGCATAAATTTCTGCGTGGACAGCACGGCACCAACTAGAAAAGTGAGGTGTTTCTCCAATAACAAACCATGGATCAACTCTGAAATTAAAACTCTTCTCAAGGAAAAAAAGAATTTTTCGGTGTGGGGACAAAAATAGCCTGGGGGCGGTGCCGAAACAGCTGACACAACTGATCAGAGAAGGGAAAGCCAACTACAGGCGGAAGATGGAACTACAGATGGGGGAGGGTAGAGTCTCGGAGGTGTGGAATAGTCTTAAGGCTATATCTGGGCACAAACAAACAGCTAAAAGGCATCAGATAAGAGGGGACAGGAAGTGGCTTAACGAGCTTAATCTATTCTTCAATAGATTTGACTCCAAGCCAACACTCTCTTCACCAGCGTGTCAGTCAACCCCCCTCTCCTCACACACCAAGACCCAACCCCCACCAACTAGCAGTCAACTGCAATCTGACTATCTGATCCTGCAGGAGTCTCAGGTGTGTAGGGAAATCAAGAAGATTAAAGCAGACAAAGCTGGAGGACCTGATGGTATAAGCGCAAGAGTTCTTAAAATGTGCAGTGACCAGCTCGGTGGTATTATTACGTACAATATTATTATATTATTATGTACAATAATATGTTTCCTCCATATTGGGACTTTGTGTTTTTTGACTAAGTATTTGGTGTGGTTGCATTGTCAGAGCCCTAAGCCAGTCTTCCCTCTCTCCCGCCCCTCCCTCCCTCCCCCACGCTGGCTCAGGTGCTCAGGCAGTGCTATTGTTTAAGTTAGAATAGGTATTGTTTTGCTCCCTCGTGTTTGTGTGTTCTTCAATAAAGCTTCGGGCACTGTGTTTACTCCCCCCCCCCCTCCTCCACATGTCAGATAGCTAGTTGTTGAATGCATGCATGCTGTGGGGCTAGGAAATACTGGTATGAGGTAGGACGAGCCTGAGCACTCAGGAGATTTCTTCTGGGTCTCTGCCTCGCCCTGCCCCATGAGGTATGGGAAAAGTAATGTAATTTATTTATTATGCAAGTATTGTAAGTGGTGTAGTATATGCGCTGCGTCGCAGTGCTTTGTAAATACTTTTGCTTGACGACTGATTGTGAATAAACGCATTTTCAATCAAAAATGGAGGATGGAAGGGGAGAGACAGGTTTGTTTTACATGAGATGGCATGTTGGATGAGGGGAGAGAGTGATGTAGTTACATGGGACTGCACGTTGGATGAGGCTGAGGGGGGATTGATTTAGTTACATGGGACTGAATGTTGGATGAGGCTGAAAAGAGAGTGATGTTTCACATGTGACTGTATCCCAGAGGGTGTAGGGGATTGGATTGCGGTTTAGGGTGGTATAGGAGTCGTTGGCATGGAGGGAAACGGGGTCCTTTGGGTGTTTCTGGCATTTAAGGGGGAGGCAGTGGCGTGCACAGTATTTCATACCAAGCAGTGTCCCCCACACACACACACACACAGTGTTACATGCCCAGCAGTGTCCCCCAACACACATACAGTATTATATGCCCAGCAGTGTCCCCCACTCAGTATTACATACCCAGCAGTGCCCCCCCCCACACACACACACACAGTATTACATGCTCAGGTGTTCCCCCAGACACAGTATTACATGGGTTGGGGGGGGTGATTTGGGGTATAACAGTCCATGGAGTCTCATCTTCCTCTTGTTTGGTGACAGCTGGACACGTATTGGGCAGCGATCTCCACAGTGGCCTCTTCTTCTCCCAGTAGGATGTAGAGTTTCCTCTTCTCGTCTGCAGATATGAAGTCTGGGATGTGGGCAGAGAGTCTTTGGTAGTAGACGGCCCTCACAGCTGAGTATTTGGTGCAGTGTAGCAGGAAGTGGGTCTCGTCTTCTAGGGCCCCCTGGTCACAGTGCTAGCACAGTCTGTTCTCCCGTGGCTTGTATGTCTGCCTGTGTCACCCCGTCTCCATCTCCAGGTTGTGGGCGCTCAGTCTGTACCGGCTCAGGGTCGGTCTGTGTTTGGGGTGGCGTATTCTCTCCAGGTAGGTGGCCATGGTGTAGTCCCTTTGCAGTGACTGGTACACGGTGAGTTTCTTGGAGTTATTTATTGCGCTTCTCCATTCCTCGATGTACCGCTCTTTGTCTCTCTCAATGACTCCTTTTATTTGAGCCTTGTTCAGGGCATGTTGGGGGTTTTGGCTTGGCAGATGGCTGATGCTTGGTTGGGGGGTATCAGTTTTTCTTGGGGCTCTGTGGCTCAGCCAGGCTTGGTGGTGGTAAGAGCCAGGGCTGCTGTCCTGTATGTGAGTGCAGAATGATAGCGCCCTCTTCTGCATGGTGAGCCATAGGGGGAGTCTGCCTAGCTCTGCCCTGCAGGCCATGTTGGGGGTGCTGCGATGGACATGGAGGAGATACTTGCAGAACTCCAGGTGGAGGTTTTCTGTTGGAAACAGATAGATGGAAAGGTGGTAATGGTCATAATAAAAAGCCATATGATAGATATCAAATATCATAGATATCTTTCCATCTATCTGGTTACCCATGTATGTATTTATCTGTCAACCAAATCTTACCATGGTTTTTTCTGTTTCTTTTTCTAAAAACTTTTGCTTAGAGCTGCTGAGACAATCCTATCTCCTACACCTGATATTTTATATGTACCAGGTGACTTTTTATTCTGATTACTACCACTGTTTTTTTCTATCTATTTATCTATGTATTTATGATTACGTTTTATCATGTTTTTTTTTTTTTTATCATTAAAGTTTATTGAAGATTTTCCAAAATTTTTATAAACAACACAACGGGGGAGAGGGGAAAAAGGAGGGAGGGGAAAAAGGAGGGAGGGGAAGGGGGGGGAGTCCGTGACCAGCAGTCCAAGTCAGCAGGGAGGGAGCAGGGCGAGGGGGGGAGGGACAAGGGGAGTCAAACAGAGACTCTGACGCAGCAGAGTAAAAATATACAGGAGTATATAACCAGCAAATATCAAACAACAGTATCAATAAGTACAAAGAGAAGGGAGCACAAGACACAAAGACAAAAACAGACAACATTCTTACAAGGGAACAGAGGGAAAGAGGGATCGGAAGTTGGCAGAATATTAGAAAAAATCCCAGAGCTGCCAGGTCTGACCATGATGACCCTCTTCAGGGCGAAGCTGAGCCATCAGATTTTCCATGGTGCGAATATGGAGAAATTCCTTCAGCCAGGAAAGAAGCGTAGGAGAGGCCTGAGACTTCCAGAGTCTGAGGATAACCGACCTGGCAGCTACCAACATGAACCCCAGCAGCCTACGGATGGGTTTCCTGAATTTGCGGTTTTATCATGTTTTGATTATTGATTATAATTCTAGTATTTGTCTGTTACTGTATATTTTAGTGGCCTGAAGAAGACAGCCGTCCGGTGTCGAAACGCGTAGCCGTTTTAAGCTGTTGTTCATGTCCTTGGAGCAATAAAACAGAACCAATTCATCTTAACCTTGCAGATCGTCATTTTTATTTTTCAAGTCTATTACGGATTTTGCTGCCTTTAGCGCTCTGCCAGTTCCCGGTTTTTCTATATATCCTTTCTATTTATAATTTTAAGTCATCTCCCCTGGGCTAGTATCTATTGAAAAAGGGCCTGGTAACATGCCGCTGCCCCTTCTCATTTACAATATATATAGTGGTCAGGGAACCAGGCTTTCCCCGACCGCTGTCACATAGTGGTACTGGACCCCGACTATCTCCAGCTGACTGCTGGCCCTGTGTCTCACAGGGCCAGGTCACGATCATTACACCCCTGGCAGTGGGTCTTTGAGGTACTGCTGGCATCTAATGGGGGGCACGGGGTCTTTGGGATACTGCTGGCATCTAAGGGGGGAGGGGGTCTTTTGGGTACTACTAACATCTAAGAAGGGGCCTTTGGGGTGCTGCTGGCATCTAAAGGAGAAGGACAGGGTTCTTGTGTGTGCTTCTAAAGGGGGGCAGGGTTCCTTACTGGTGCTGCTGGCATCTAAAGGTGGGGCAGGGGTGCAGTTGGCATCTGAAGGAGTGCATGGGTCCCTTGGATGCTGCTAGCATCTAAGTGGGCAGGGGTCCTTGGGATGCTGCTGGTATCTGAAGAAAGGTAGGGGTCCTTAATGTGCTGCTGGCATAAAGGGGGAGGTCCTTGGGGTGCTATTAACATCTAAGATGTATCCTGCTGGCATGGATAGGGGGAAGGTGTCCCTGGCGTGCTTCTGGCAACTAAAAGGGGCGGAGACCCTGGGGTGCCATCAACATCTAATTATGTAGGCATGCATCCTTAGTGTGCTTGGGCATCTACAGGGGGGGGGGGGGTCCTTTGGGTGCTGCTAGCATCTAAAGGGGAGCAAACGACCCTGGGGTGCTGCTTGCATGTAATGGTGGGCAGGGTCCCTGGGGGGGGAGGCTGCTGCATGCGTTTGTGTGGGATCCTAGGGGTATTGAATTTGTGTGTTGGGTTCCTGGGGTACTGCTTGTATGTGAGAGGGAGTTCTGGAGGTGGTCCCAGGGTGCTGCCACCTGTGTCCTTGTTTGGAGGTCCCTGGGATGCTACCTGTGTGTGTGAGGTGGTGCTGGCCCCTTGGGTATTTCACCTGTGGGCATGTGGTGGAGGTTCTGAGGTACTGCTTTGTTGTGTTTAGGTCATTTGGGTGCTGCCTTCATATAAATGGGGGATTCCTGCAGTGCTGCTTGTACTGTATGTTGGTGGGGGTTGTTGATGGGCCCTGAGATGCTACCACCTGTGTGTATTTGGGGATGCCGCCTGTGTGTTGGAGGGGTCCGGCACCTGGGGTATTGCCACCTATGTGTTAGGGTGCTACTGCTGTATACTGACAGGGATGGGGGGCTTCAGTCCCTGGGGGACTGCCATCTGTAATCTGAGAGGGACATGGGGGCTGCCGTCTGTATGCTAGGGGACATCCAGGACCTGGGGGCTACCTCCTGTGTGAGCTGTATGCATAAATATTCTGCACTGCTCACTCTCCAACCCTGCAGTGATCACTAGCACCAAACTGATGGTCAATGCTGTATAAAGAGGTTACTCACAATGCAGGGACTCCTTCAGAGCAGGAGGAGTCCCTGCACTAGATGGGGGTGAATCTTAACCCTTGACTGTGACTCCTGCACTTGGGTTTAGTTGTGGTCAGGTTATGACTGCAATTAACCCTTTCTAGTGCATGAGTTAGCAATTCTAACAAATGTCAGGGTCACTTTACTCTCCTCGTATAGCAGGTGCAACCCTAAGGAAGATTAGGGCTGCTATACTTTATTTCAGGGGTCAGCACTCCAGCTGCTATGAAACTACAACTCCCAGCATGCTCCATTCACTTCCATGGGAGTTCCAAGGACAGCAGAGCAAGTATGCATGCTGGGAGTTGTAGTTTTACAACAGCTGGTGTGCTGAAGGTTGCCTACCCCTGCTTTATTTGTACAGCAGGCTGTCTGTGTCCCCCTCCCCATATATTCATTAATAAGATAAGATAATCCTTTAATAGTCCCACAGTGGGGAAATTTCAGTATGTTTCAGCTGCATAGTAATACAGATACATGATAATACACAGTAAATATTACAGAAGTAGTAGACACACATATGCTGAGAAAGATATACTAGGAGTCCTAAGGAACAGAGAAGAAAGAAGGAGGACATTCATAATCATTAGTTCTCTGTGCGGAGTGATCTCCGCTTGGTCTGATGTAGATTATACAGCCTGGTCGCGGTTGGGAGGAAGGACTTGCGATAGCTCCTTCTCACACTTGGGGTGAAGCAGACGGTCACTTATAGTGCTGCCAAGTGCCATCAAGGTCTCATACATGGGGTGGGATTTGTTCTCCCGCGTGGAGGTCACCACGGACAGTATCCTTCTGTCACCCACCACCTGTACTGGGTCCAAGGGGCTCCCCAGGACAGAGCTGGCCCTCCTGATCAGCCTGTCAAGTCTATTTCTGTCCCTGGTTGATATACTGCTCCCCCAGCAGATGGCTGAGGCAACCACAGAGTTGAAGAAGGCCCTAAGAAGTGTCCCCTGGACTCCGAAGGCCCTCAGCCTCCTGAGCAGGTAGAGTCTGCTGTGGCCCTTTCTGTGCAGCGCCTCCAGGTGGTCAGCCCAATCTAGTTTATTATTGAGGAGCACACCCAGATACTTATAGGTCCTGACTATCTCAATGCATGTTCCCTGGATCTCCACCGGGGTCGGAGCACTCCTCCGTTTCCCAAAGTCCACCACCACCTCCTTGGTCTTCCCAGCATTAATCCTGAGATGGTTCTGCTGGCACCATTCAACAAAATCCCAGTTTAAGTCTCTATATTCCCTATCGTCACCATCAGTGATAAGGCCGACTATAGCAGAGTCATCGGAGTACTTCTGTAAGTAACAGCTGGAGGAGTTGTGCCTAAAGTCAGCAGTGTACAGTGTGAAGAGAAATGGGGCAAGAACTGTACCTTGTGGTGCCCCCGTACTACAGATCACAGTGTCAGACACACAGTCCTGGGCTCTCACATACTGAGGGCATTTGGTCAGGTAGTCTAGGATCCAGATGGACAGGTGGTGGTCCACACCACCAAGGTTCAGTTTCTCCCTCAGTAGTCCTGGCTGAATGGTGTTGAAAGCACTGGAGAAATCAAAGAACATTATTCTCACAGTGTTCCCGGGTTTCTCCAGGTGAGAGAGAGCTCTATGAAGAAGGTGGATGATGGCGTCATCTACCCCAATGCCCGGCCGATAGGCAAACTGCAGGGGGTCCAGAGCGGAGCTCACTAGGGGGCGTAGGTGTGTCAGGACCAGTCTCTCTAGGACCTTCATCAGGTGGGATGTCAGTGCTACGGGTCGGTAGTCATTGTAGTCCATCGGGTTGGGTTTCTTTGGGACTACAACGTGCCCCCTGAAGACCACCAAGTGTGCCTGGTGAGCTGTATTCACCACTGACTCCCCCGACCTCCTGCAATTAGTGGTTCCATCTAAGTGATTGAATTGCTGATTACCCAAGAAAGGGTTAATCACAAGCGTGACATGACTGTGGTTAAGGCCCCACGTAGCACCTGTAGCAAAAAAAAACGCTGTTGGAAAAACAGCAACACATCGGTGTTCTTCCTGTAGCGCTTTGTACAGGTTTCCTCTGTGGACTTTCTGCTTTAATTATACCAATAGGTAAGCCGCCACCGCCGGTGTGTCCTGGGGTATAACTGGCATGCTCCGATTTCCAAAACCATGACAGTGCAGCGTATCCCCTGCATGTATTTTACCGTAAAATGGGGATGGGATTGGGGTTTTTTTCTGCCATGTTTCTTCCTCGATGTTTAAGTGATGTGGGCGCCGGCCTCGAGGAGTTATCCACTTTCTCAGGGTAGGCCATCAATATTAGACCTGCAGGGGAACCCCAACACGTGAAACCCCTGCAGGTCTAGAGATCTCCGGTACAGAGATTGTAATGGCGCATCGCTGCAGTACCTACACTCACCACTACAGTATGTATAGCACCGGAGATCTGCCGGGGCCCCCGCACATCTAATACCGATGGCCTATCCTGAGGTACTACCCTGTCAGTAGGAGGAGGCCTCACATTCTGGTTCTCCATTAAATAAAAAAGAAGGTCACTGGACTAAATTTGTGGTTAGATTCACATCGGCCCCAGATATCGGCAGAGAGAAAAGTCCTGCACGGAGGATTGTTCTCTCTGCCCCTTTCAGTGTGGAAACGGCTGATCCCATTAAGCCAATGGCGTCCACTGATGTCCATGAGTATCCGATGTTTTAGCAATCTGGCTTTTCATCATTCAGGTCACATGACAGATTTATAGAGGACCTTTCACCTCCTGGGGCACATGTAGTGTAATACACCGCTAGAAAGCCAACAGTGCGCTGAATTCATGTTCTGTGCCCCGGTGAAGAGCTATTGGTGCCGGTACTGTAGCTCTTCACTGTCAGAAGGACGTTTCTGACAGTCAGGGACGTCCTTCCTCAAACTAGCGTCTATAGCACTGTACTGTGAGAGCGGTGAGGAACGCCCCCTCCTGATAGTACTCGTCCATAGACATCATTGCTAGGCGGTAAGCAATGCCCCCCAGTCTCACAATACAGCTCAATAGATGCTACTGTGAAGAAAGGCGTTCCTGAATGTCTGTTAGAAATGCCCCTCTGACAGTGAAGAATTACGGTACCGGCTCAGAAAGGGAAAGCCGATAGTGCGCTGAATCAGGACACTGCTGGCTTTCTAGTGGAGAATTACACCACATGTGCCCCAGGAGGTGAGAGCTCCTCTTTAAACAACATAGAACCTGGCGCACATGTGATCCTGTCTGTACTCTAGTAACCCCATCACATGAGACGACAGTGGCTGGTTTATTCCATGAGAGCAGGAAATACTAGACCAGGGCAGGTAAGTGGGTGGAAGGGAGGGGGTTGATAGACTATGTTGGTAACTAGTGGAGGTGTATGGATAATGAGGATTGTGCGGATGGTTTTATTTCAATAAAATATTTATCTTTTAAAATGTATGTTTGTTTTATTAATATTACTGTAGGCGGAGCTTATCATAAGATATAGGCCCTATACTGAGTAACCTATAGAGAATATACCCAGACCATGAACCTACCTGCAGTCACTATATACTTATACATCAGGCGCACAGCGATACGTCAGAATTTATCTCTATATCAGTTATTAATTGCCATATATTTCCATTATCACTTACAAGAAAGTGGCGCGAGTTATAATAAGCACGTAAGGCTGCGGCGTCACCGCCCTGCACAGACCATATGGCAGATATATATCTATAAATTATATGTAATGTAATATAGGTCTATCTATCTGTATATCTCAGTGCCATATGTATCTATGTCCAGGAATGTGTATTTCTTAATGTATTACTCCATTCTAGACGCAACCCTCTCCTCTCAGCCTCATCCAACATGCCATCTCATGTAAAACAATCCTCCCTCTCCCCTTCCATCCTCCATTACCGCGCTACAATCCTCTCTGCTTTCTCTTCTCCAGCTCCATGTGCTCGGCTCCGCCCTCCTCTATACAGCACCGAGTCACGACCCTCCACTCACTGCAGCCTTCTCTTCCTGTGTAACTCGGGACTGTCTGGAATAGCTCTGCCAACACCAGAGGCTGATCACATGGTCGTGACGTCATCATAGGTCCTGTAGCCCACTAGGATTTATCATCTACCGTGCTCAGACGGCTGCTGTACCCGAGGAGGTAAGTGCTCGCTCCCAGCCCCGCTCACTCTGTCAGTCTCCCTCCCTGTGGCCCCCACACACTATCATTGTATAATATGGATTATCTGATGCATTGTACAGTAGCGGCAAAGTGACGGAGAGTGAAACAAATCTCAGCCAGGCGCTGCTTAATCTGAGCTGAGGTGCAGACTTTCTCTCCGCAGCCTCATGTCCTCTTATACTGCCGCAGCCTCACGTCCTCTTATACTGCCGCAGCCTCATGTCCTCTTATACTGCCGCAGCCTCACGTCCTCTTATACTGCCGCAGCCTCACGTCCTCTTATACTGCCGCAGCCTCACGTCCTCTTATACTGCCGCAGCCTCACGTCCTCTTATACTGCCGCAGCCTCATGTCCTCTTATACTGCCGCAGCCTCATGTCCTCTTATACTGCCGCAGCCTCACGTCCTCTTATACTGCCGCAGCCTCACGTCCTCTTATACTGCGGCAGCCTCACGTCCTCTTATACTGCGGCAGCCTCACGTCCTCTTATACTGCGGCAGCCTCACGTCCTCTTATACTGCCGCAACCTTACGTCCTCTTATACTGCCGCAGCCTCATGTCCTCTTACACTGCCGCAGCCTCACGTCCTCTTATACTGCCGCAGCCTCACGTCCTCTTATACTGCCGCAGCCTCACGTCCTCTTATACTGCGGCAGCCTCATGTCCTCTTATACTGCCGCAGCCTCACGTCCTCTTATACTGCTGCAGCCTCACGTCCTCTTATACTGCCGCAGCCTCACGTCCTCTTATACTGCGGCAGCCTCATGTCCTCTTATACTGCGGCAGCCTCATGTCCTCTTATACTGCCGCAGCCTCATATCCTCTTATACTGCCGCAGCCTCATATCCTCTTATACTGCCGCAGCCTCACGTCCTCTTATACTGCCACAGCCTCACGTCCTCTTATACTGCCGCAGCCTCATGTCCTCTTATACTGCCTGTTGGGGGCTTAAGACCCCCCTGGGTTATGTTTGTCGTAGTTCTCATTGCAAAAAGAGGAAGTTACGAGCACTCGGGTGACACACACAACAGACACAGTTGTCAGTTATTCAAGTGCCACACTTTATTGTTCAGCAGCACAGGTTTATAAAGGAAGCACAAATGCATACAGGTCACATGACCCGACATCTAAATATGGTCTCATGGATCCGGTAGCACGTAGCATATATTGTTACATACATATATATATCTTCAACTGAACATCTGCCAACTTATGTGACAGTTAGCAGAACATCCTTGATAAGCACAAAATGTTACATATACCACAGCACTGAGCATCAACGGTCATGTACACCACAACTTCTCGTATCTACAGGTTTTTTAGAATGATAACAGACTACGTCTAACCACTGGCATGCAGCTATCTATAGATCAGCAGAATGAGTCTAACTGCTAACGTGCAGTCTGAGACTTGTGGTTTTGCTGTCCAACTGACTTTGTCTCTTAATAAAAGAGCAAGTTTATTTTAACCCTTACAATTCCCCCATTTTTAGACATTATTCTCCTATCAGATGAGTACATTCACCTACAATGTAGATGCCAGGCCCATTGGATTCCCCATCTGATATTCCTATAATGTCTACCATTTATGTCTAGCTTTATCATAACATCGATTAAAACACATTAAAATTAACTTGAGAAAGCATGAAGCAAGTAATGTCCATCTCTTCATTCCTGCCGTGGTTCAGGAACCTTTTTACAATGGAAAGCGTGTATCCAGGTAGATTTTCCCTCCAATTTGACTGAAGTGACAGTTATCAGCAGCACTTGGAGGGACCGTCCTATCTGGGTTCAAGAGACTTCCTGGTATGTCTTTTCACGACCACCCAATCACTGGGCTGCAAGCTATGTGTTCCTGAAAAATCAAAAGAGTCTGGAATAGAAGAAAACACCTGTTTATATGTTACTTTCAATCTTTGACACAGGCTCTGGACATAGCTGGCAGTGCTGTCATAATTGAGTTGTAAAGTCTGGGAAAAAATACAACCCTAGTCTAGGCATACTTCCAAAAAGCACCTCGAATGGTGACAGACCTGTCTTTCTATTAGGATTGGTCCTCACCGAGTATAAGGCTAGAGACAGGCACTCAGCTAGGGCCTACCTGTCTCTGCCGAGGCTTTCTGGATTTTCAACTTTAGTGTGCCATTCAACCTTTCCACTTTGCCTGAACTCTGGGGATGGTAGGGTGTGTGGAAAGCTTGCTCAATTCCTAATACAGACATTATTTCCTTCATTATTTCACCAGTGAATTGTGTACCTCTATCAGATTCTATCACCTCAGGTATCCCCAATCTACACACAAGCTCAGACATCAATTTCTTGGCAGTTATCTGTGCGGTTGTCCGGCTCACAGGATAGGCCTCGGCCCAACCACACAATCCAATACATACTCGTACATTCCAGACTTAGGCAACTGTATGTAATCTACTTGTATTCTCTGAAATGGATACAGGGGTTTTAGTGTGCATGTGGTAGGTGTTTTAACTACCTGTCCTGGATTGTGTATAGCACATATGTGACATGCTTTTACGTGATTCCCTGCAGCCCTTCCAAACCCTGGGGCAAACCATAATTTACCTACTAGTGACTCCATGGCATTTTAAGAGGCATGCACCTTACCGTGGGCCAAACCAGCCATTTGGGGGTATACTGCTGCGGGCAGACACAATCTATCCCCCATTTTCCACATTCCTTCACATTCTCTGGCACCAGTCACCTTAGAGTACAGCCCCTTGGGATCTGCTAGGTCAATGTCTATTTTACTCACTTGGTTGAGACCCTTCCATGGCAGTAGTGCCGCTGCTCTGGCTGCTCAATCAGCCTTCTCATTTCCAATACTTTCAGGGTCTCTTCCCTTCGTGTGAGCTCTAACTTTCACAATTGCCAACTGCTTAGGGAGCAATATGGCCTCCATCAACTGACTTACTAAGTTTCCATTCTTAATTGGCTTACCCTGTGCCGTCAGGAAGTTCCTGGACCTCCATATTGGACCATAACTATGTGCAATGCCATACGCATACCTGGAGTCAGTGTAAATGTTTGCTGTGCTATCCTTAGCTACTTTGCAGGCTTCTATAATTCAGCCTCTTGTGCTGACATGTGTGGTGGAAGGGCTTCTTATAGTATGGTGTCATGTATAGTGACTACAGCATACCCTGTAACAAATTTGCCTTTGTCTGTTAGGTACCTGGAACCGTCCACAAACATCTCATAGTCAGAATTCTCCAATGGGGCATCAGTAACATGACTGAAGCCGCCTCTTCTGAGAGGGAGTTTAAAAATATCTCATTAATAATAAAAAATTTAAAAAAAAATTAAAAATATCTCATCATCTACTCCTCCCTTTGAATCATGAACTCCTACTGGTAAAAGAGTTGCAGGATTCAAAAGTCAAACAATGCTGAAATGAGATGTTGGAGGAGGATTGTAGAGCAAATTCCATCTTGCGCTGTCTTGCCAAAGACAAATGACGTCTGTCTACCTGTGTGAGGATTGCATGGATGTCATGTGGTGTGTATACCACCAGGGGGTGATCTAGGACAATGTCGGAGCTTTTTTTTTTCACGCAGGGCCTGTACTGAGAGTACAACCCTTACATGAGGGCATTCCCCATGCGACAGCATCCAAACGTGCACTATAATATGCCACAGGACGCTTCCTATCTCCATGTTATTGTGTGAGAATTGCAGTAGCATGCCCCATCATCTCAGTGACATAGATTTGAAAGGGCTTCTGATAGGCAGACTAAGACAGTCATACAAAGGCTGCATGGTCAGAGATGCAGATCTGATCCACGGCCTACAGTATGACACCAAACCCAAAAAGGTATGTAACTGAGCATGAGAGGTTGGCACCTGCATTTCTCTTACCACTTTGGTCCGTTCATCTGAAAGATGTTTGGTACCTTGGCTCAGACAATGACCTAAAAACACCACCTTTTGCTTACAAAATCGCAGCTTGTCTTTACTGGACTTACAACCGTTACGGTAGAGGAAACACAGCAGGTTTATGGTAGCGGCTTCACATGTCTGTTTATCTGGGGCACAAAGAAGAAACATTATCAACATATTGCAACAATACAACAGCATCAGAGGCAGGGTCCCAGGCATTCATGATCAGTGTGAGACACCTTGTGAACTGATTTGGACTATTTTGCGCTCCTTGTGGCAGGACTGTCCACGTGTATTGTTTACCTCTGAAGGTGAAAGCAAACAGCTACTGGCAACACTACCGGGGTCTCTAGCAAAGTTACTTTGTTCAATTCTCTTGAGTCATGGACCATGCGGTAAGTATCTGGTTTGCCCTTTTAGCCCTTCTTTTTGACAGGGAACAGTGGTGTCTTGGCCACTGACATACATTCTTTTAACAATTCTACAATAGTTGTGGCTATAGGATTTTCTTGGGCGCGTGTCAATGGGTACCGTTTGATTCTAGGTGGCTTTGCTCCTGGTTTGAAGTTTACCATAACAGGAGGAACATCTAATTTGACTACATATCCCAGCAGACTTATTTATATAATCCCAAGTAAATTCAGTTCTCTATAACTTCTAAACACTCCAGAATTACAAACAATTCATTGAGGTAAGTAAATGCTCAAAATATATCAGCAGAAAAGGCAGAAGCCTTAAATAAGGGATCAAATCTATCCCCTGATCACCATAACAAAAATTTATACACAAAAAAACATTGCAGGGCAGATATGTGAGTGACTTCTGATTTACTTAGACAGCTATCTAGCACCTTGTAACAAACAATGTCCAAGAAACACCACTTTAATTTTGTAGAACTGCAATTTATTTTTACCTGCGTGTACATGTTTAGGGGTGTTCTGTGCCCTTTGTGGTAAGATAGTTCACATGCATTGCCTACCCCTATGGGGCCTAATCCCATATCAGAAGGATCATCTGAATAACAATGAACAATAATAATGTACATGTACAAGTATTAGATAAAACTTTTTCACACAATAAATCCCGATTGTTAACATTCATAGATTTATAGTATAAACCCATATCCAATATTTGTATTACCAGTATAAAGAACATGTGATATACTTGATACACACAAGCACCAATAAAAAACTGAGTACATAGTACATGTTATATCAAGTACATCTCATCTTCACCAAAACACACATATATATATTCAATATTGGAAATAACTTTTATGTCTCCCTTTCATATCTACTTGTCACCACCCTCTGTGGTTATCAGCTCAATATCTTCATCCGCTCGCTGTGGAGACTGAAAATGTAACAATACAGACATGAACAAACAGAACATGTACACATGGCAGACACATGTAACTTGTACATATAACTGACACACATATGGGCCCATTCACTTCTCTGAACCTTCCATACAAACATGCAAACTTCACACTGGAGCTCCAGTCAAAACAAATGTCCATTAGATCAAAAAGAACTTGTCTGCACTAAAATCAAAATTTCTTATATATATTTTATACTGTGATATCACTTATTATCTCAGGATGGCCACATCTTATTCTTCTTTTCCTACAAATAATCACAGAGTTAGTTATAATCCCCGCACAGCTAAATATTGAGGAGAAAACAAAACAAAACATATAAGTAGATACCTTCATATTCTCACCAATTTGTATATTACCGGTAAAATAAACATAATAATGATGATCTCAAATTTATGTCATTAGTTCAATCTCACAGACATTACCATGAAGAGAAATCTCAAACTGGGACAACCTTTCCTGAATAAAGGACACTATAGACATTCTAGAAATTCCTTAATTCTTATTGTCTTGACCCCTGATTAGGGACAGGCAGGGACTATCTTTTGTTATTATCACTTCGCTTAGGACACCAGCAATCTCTGGCCAAGTGTCTTTGTTTTCCACAATTAAAACACTTACGAGTTTCCCTTTATCCCTGTATTTGTCCTGCATAATCTAATCTCTATTGGTCCCAAAATTTACTATCAAACAGTCCTGTCTTGGGAACCCCTGCTCTCTTAAGAATTTTTTTTTTTTTTTACTTGGGCGGCAACTTCTCTCTCTCCCATCCCTATTAGTTCATATGGGGTGTACCCTATCTCAGAGGGTCCCTTCCCCATACTGGCTGGTAGCTAATCAGCCGTGAGCTTCCCACTCCTCTAGGGCAATTAAGACAATAGAGGGTCACTTTGACTTCTCTTAGTGGGAACTCCCAAACAGTCACTCTGTTATCCTTGAACTAATCTCTAATGTGCAAGTCTCTGGCTTAGTGTCCCTTTACTGAGACACCCCTGAATCTTTGCACTTTTACTAATCTCTGATGTGCAAGTTTCTGGCTTAGTGTCCCTTTACCGAGACACCCCTGAATCTTTGCACTTTTACTAATCTCTAATGTGCAAGTCTCTGGCTTAGTGTCCCTTTACCGAGACACCCCTGAATCTTTGCACTTTTACTTGCGCAGATTCTACTCAGTCCTTAGTGAAACAAGGACTTTTCAATCACTCAGTACTTCTACTCTAGGGATTAAAGATGGAGAATAACTTTCCCTTCTGTGCCGCATTATACACTTTATAACAGATATAAATGGTGAACAGAATCAAACTTAAATAAACCGAAAAAAATATACAAGGTCTCCCTATACAACTACAGCAAACATACCCTCTCGGTTCTTCCGCACTATATAAATGGCATCGATTCGATTATTAAGACATGCAGCACTCACCTCACTTATCAACACACAGGATCCGGGACACGTAGGAACTCAGATTAATTATTTGGTAAGATAAAAGCTTACCTTTTACAGCGCTGTTTTTATTCATCTGAGGTCCTCCGGGCCCACCTCCAAAATCGGTTGGTAAGTGGATCAGTACACTATCGGCTGCACATCAAACGATTATCGATACCCCACGTTTGGGCTGCCAGGTTCTGTTGGGGGCTTAAGACCCCCCTGGGTTATGTTTGTCGTAGTTCTCATTGCAAAAAGAGGAAGTTACGAGCGCTCGGGTGACACACACAACAGACCCAGCTGTCAGTTATTCAAGTGCCACACTTTATTGTTCAGCAGCACAGGTTTATAAAGGAAGCACAAATGCATACAGGTCACATGACCCGACATCTAAATATGGTCTCATGGATCCGGTAGCACGTAGAATATATTGTCACATACATATATATATCTTCAACTGAACATCTGCCAACTTATGTGACAGTTAGCAGAACATCCTTGATAAGCACAAAATGTTACATATACCACAGCACTGAGCATCAACGGTCATGTACACCACAACTTCTCATATCTACAGTTCTTAGAATGATAACAGACTACGTCTAACCACTGGCATGCAGCTATCTATAGATCAGCAGAATGAGTCTAACTGCTAACGTGCAGTCTGAGACTTGTGGTTTTGCTGTCCAACTGACTTTGTCTCTTAATAAAAGAGCTAGTTTATTTTAACCCTTACATGCTGCAGCCTCACGTCCTCTTATACTGCCGCAGCCTCATGTCCTCTTATACTGCCGCAGCCTCATGTCCTCTTATACTGCCGCAGCCTCATGTCCTCTTATACCGCCGCAGCCTCACGTCCTCTTAGGGTGCATTCACACTGAGTAAACGCTAGCTTATTCTGAACGTAAAACACGTTCAGAATAAGCGGCGTCTAAAGCAGCTCCATTCATTTCTATGGGAGCGGGGATACGAGCGCTCCCCATAGAAATGAATGGGCTGCTTCTTTCACTCCGTGCAGTCCCATTGAAGTGAATGGGGAGTGCCGGCGTATACGGCAAGCTCTGCTCATGCCGAAGCGTACACGCCGGCACTCCCCATTCACTTCAATGGGACTGCACGGAGTGAAAGAAGCAGCCCATTCATTTCTATGGGGAGCGCTCGTATCCCCGCTCCCATAGAAATGAATGGAGCTGCTTTAGACGCCGCTTATTCTGAACGTGTTTTACGTTCAGAATAAGCTAGCGTTTACTCAGTGTGAATTCACCCTTATACTGTGGCAGCCTCATGTCCTCTTATACTGCCGCAGCCTCACGTCCTCTTATACTACCGCAGCCTCATGTCCTCTTATACTGCCGCAGCCTCATGTCCTCTTATACTGCCGCAGCCTCATATCCTCTTATACTGCCGCAGCCTCACGTCCTCTTATACTGCCGCAGCCTCACGTCCTCTTATACCGCCGCAGCCTCACGTCCTCTTATACCGCCGCAGCCTCACGTCCTCTTATACTGCCGCAGCCTCGTGTCCTCTTATACTGCCGCAGCCTCATGTCCTCTGAAACTGCCGCAGCCTCATGTCCTCTCATACTGCGGCAGCCTCACGTCCTCTTATACTGCCGCAGCCTCATGTCCTCCTATACTGCCGCAGCCTCACGTCCTCTTATACTGCGGCAGCCTCACGTCCCCTTATACTGCCGCAGCCTCACGTCCCCTTATACTGCCGCAGCCTCACGTCCTCTTATACTGCGGCAGCCTCACGTCCGCTTATACTGCGGCAGCCTCACGTCCTCTTATACTGCGGCAGCCTCACGTCCTCTTATACTGCGGCAGCCTCACGTCCTCTTATACTGCGGCAGCCTCACGTCCTCTTATACTACGGGAGCCTCATGTCCGCTTATAAAGCGGCAGCCTCACGTCCTCTTATACTGCGGCAGCCTCGCGTCCTCTTATACTGCGGCAGCCTCACGTCCTCTTATACTGCGGCAGCCTCATGTCCTCTTATACTGCGGCAGCCTCACGTCCTCTTATACTGCGGCAGCCTCATGTCCTCTCATACTGCCGCAGCCTGACGTCCTCTTATACTGCGGCAGCCTTATGTCCTCTTATACTGCGCCAGCCTCATGTCCTCTTATACTGCGGCAGCCTCACGTCCTCTTATACTGCCGCAGCCTCACGTCCTCTTATACTGCCGCAGCCTCACGTCCTCTTATACTGCCACAGCCTCACGTCCTCTTATACTGCCGCAGCCTCACGTCCTCTTATACTTCCGCAGCCTCACGTCCTCTTATACTGCCGCAGCCTTATGTCCTCTTATACTGCGGCAGCCTAATGTCCTCTCATACTGCGGCAGCCTCATGTCCTCTCATACTGCGGCAGCCTCATGTCCTCTCATACTGCGGCAGCCTCATGTCCTCTCATACTGCCGCAGCCTCACGTCCTCTCATACTGCCGCAGCCTCATGTCCTCTTATACTGTGGCAGCCTCATGTCCTCTTATACTGCGGCAGCCTCACGTCCTCTTATACTGCGGCAGCCTCACGTCCTCTTATACTGCGGCAGCCTCATGTCCTCTTATACTGCCGCAGCCTCATGTCCTCTTATACTGCCGCAGCCTCACGTCCTCTTATACTGCCGCAGCCTCACGTCCTCTTATACTGCGGCAGCCTCACGTCCTCTTATACTGCGGCAGCCTCATGTCCTCTTATACTGCGGCAGCCTCATGTCCTCTTAGGGTCCATTCACACGGAGTAACGTGCCACGTGATGTACGCCCCGTTAAAGCTTCCATTGATTTCAATGGAAATATAAAGAAAACAAATAAGCTTGATAGTCTTCAGTAGTTGATACCTTTTTAATGGCTAACTCATAATGATGACAGATTACAACGTTTCGGAACGTCTCAGCTCCTTTCTCAAGTAAATTTAAACCATTTCTTTAGGATGCATATTTATATACAGTACACAAAGGACGCATAGGGATAGAATTCCAGGAGGAAGGGGGGGGGGGGGGTAGGGGGTTGTTAGTAATTGGTAGAGACAATGTAAACACTTACAGGTCCTTATCAGTTCACAGGTTTCTGTAAAGGGACATAAAACCAGGTGACAAATTTAACCCCCTCTCCAGTGTTTGAAGCAGGGTCATAAATTTACACTCATGAATGCGTCGTTCTCTCTTTGATTTGAAATTCCCTCCCAAAACCAAAACTTTCATGTGATCGGTCATATTATGATCCTCATTGCAGAAATGTTTTGATACAGGAAGGTCCATTCTTCGTTCTTTAATTGTATGGCGATGTGAGTTCATCTGCATTCTAAGCTGCTGTCCGGTCTCTCCAACATACAGATTATCAGTGGAACATTTGGAAAGTTTTGGTTTTGGGAGGGAATTTCAAATCAAAGAGAGAACGACGCATTCATGAGTGTAAATTTATGACCCTGCTTCAAACACTGGAGAGGGGGTTAAATTTATCACATGGTTTTAAGTCACTTTATATAAGGACTTGTAAGTGTTTACATTGTCTCTACCAATTACTAACAACCCCCTCCCCCCCCTCCCCCCTCCTTCCTCCTGGAATTCTATCCCTATGTGTCCTTTGTGTACTGTATATAAATCTGCTCCTTCAGAAATGGTTTAAATTTACTTGAGACAGGAGCCGAGACGTTCTGAAACGTTGTAATCTGTCATCATTATGAGTTAGCCATTAAAAAGATAGTCTTCAGTAGTTGATATCAAGCTTTTTTGTTTTCTTTATATTTCCAACCCACTGGCTAACACGGTACGAGAGCAAACATTTTCCTTATTGATTTCAATGGGAGCCTGGATTGTATACGCCGTGTTATTTTGCAGCCGTGATTTTATGTCATTGTAATGCGCAGCGCTCACCAGTGAATAGTACATGGCTCCTAGGAACAACCTGCTTACTGCAGCGTCCTATTACAGTGCAGGGCAGGAAGAGGTTAATGGCTGGCTGGTATTATGAGGGGGCATCTGCAAATAAAAGGGGGGTAGTTGTATTCTTCATATGGGGAATGGAGGAAACTGATAGTGAAGTGTTTAGTGGCTATGAGGTCAGAGGGGAATCTGGCAGTAAGTGGCTGACATGACAGTATTTAGTCCTGGTATAGCGGTCAGCGGATGATGTGACAGTATTTAGTCCTGGTATAGTGGTCAGCAGGTGATGTGACAGTATTTAGTCCTGGTATAGCGGTCAGCGGGTGATGTGACAGTATTTAGTCCTGGTATAGCGGTCAGCGGGTGATGTGACAGTATTTAGTCCTGGTATAGTGGTCAGTGGGTGATGTGACAGTATTTAGTCCTGGTATAGCGGTCAGTGGGTGATGTGACAGTATTTAGTCCTGGTATAGTGGTCAGTGGGTGATGTGACAGTATTTAGTCCTGGTATAGTGGTCAGTGGGTGACGTGACAGTATTTAGTCCTGGTATAGCGGTCAGCGGGTGATGTGACAGTATTTAGTCCTGGTATAGTGGTCAGCAGGTGATGTGACAGTATTTAGTCCTGGTATAGCGGTCAGCGGGTGATGTGACAGTGTTTAGTCCTGGTATAGTGGTCATCGGGTGATGTGACAGTATTTGGTCCTGGTATAGCGGTCAGTGGGTGATGTGACAGTGTTTAGTCCTGGTATAGCGGTCAGCGGATGATGTGACAGTGTTTAGTCCTGGTATAGCGGTCAGTGGGTGATGTGACAGTGTTTAGTCCTGGTATAGCGGTCAGCGGGTGATGTGACAGTGTTTAGTCCTGGTATAGCGGTCAGCGGGGATGTGACAGTATTTAGTCCTGGTATAGCGGCCAGCGGGTGATGTGACAGTATTTAGTCCTGGTATAGCGGTCAGCGGGTGATGTGACAGTATTTAGTCCTGGTATAGCGGTCAGCGAGTGACATGACAGTATGTAGTCCTGGTATAGCGGTCAGCGGGGATGTGACAGTATTTAGTCCTGGTATAGCGGTCAGCGGGTGATGTGACAGTATTTAGTACTGGTATAGCGGTCAGCGGGTGATGTGACAGTATTTAGTCCTGGTATAGTGGTCAGCGGGTGATGTGACAGTGTTTAGTCCTGGTATAGTGGTCAGCGGGTGATGTGACAGTATTTAGTCCTGGTATAGTGGTCAGCGGGTGATGTGACAGTGTTTAGTCCTGGTATAGTGGTCAGCGGGTGATGTGACAGTGTTTAGTCCTGGTATAGCGGTCAGCGGGTGATGTGACAGTGTTTAGTCCTGGTATAGCGGTCAGCGGGGATGTGACAGTATTTAGTCCTGGTATAGTGGTCAGCGGGTGATGTGGCAGTGTTTAGTCCTGGTATAGCGGTCAGCGGGTGATGTGACAGTATTTAGTCCTGGTATAGCGGTCAGCGGGTGATGTGACAGTATTTAGTCCTGGTATAGCGGTCAGCGGGTGATGTGACAGTGTTTAGTCCTGGTATAGCGGTCAGCGGGTGATGTGACAGTGTTTAGCCCTGGTATAGCGGTCAGCGGGTGATGTGACAGTGTTTAGTCCTGGTATAGTGGCCAGCGGGTGATGTGACAGTATTTAGTCCTGGTATAGTGGTCAATGGGTGATGTGACAGTGTTTAGTCCTGGTATAGCAGTCAGCGGGTGATGTGACAGTGTTTAGTCCTGGTATAGCGGTCCTATTTGATAACTCTGTAGGTATATCAGTATTTTTTAGTGTGGGATCGGGCATGTGCCTTGTTGTTTGTGCATCGGGTCTTTAAAGTTAAGGCTCACAAGTTTAACTTGGCAAATTTTTGTTTTTACATACAACCCCATAAAAGACATAGGAACACCCCTGTAAGTACCAGCTTTAGCTACTGCTGCACACTGAATTAACAGAATGTGACATTGTTGTTGGTACAATATTTCAGAATTTGGGGCCCCACTTTTTATTTTGCCCAGGGCCCCATTTTGGCTAAAATTGCCCCTGTGCTATGGGCTCAGATCCACTATACAGTGAGGATGAGCTACTACTGGACAGTCATCATCTAGAGCCCGGACCAGATCTGGAGGAGACATCTGCTGCTTCCACCGCTACTAGTGATGAGGAGAGTGGTGTGAGAGCTGGTGTTGTGAGTGGTCAGGTTCCTGGCTTAGAGACCATTGAGGAGAACATCAGTGACCTACAGACATTATTGGATCACGATGTAGCCGACCACAATTGGGAGGACTACTGGATCTCCGCAATGTTAGACCCTCACTACCGGGGAAAAATGGGGGCTGTTTTTACACTCGCTTAGAGGGAGGACAAACTGAACTACTATAGAGACATGCTAAGTAGTAAGTTGGTCACTGCCTATCTGCACCACCGTCCACCCTCTCGCATGTCCTACCAGGGGAGCCCTGAGCGCACAGCTTGCACTGGCATGGCAGCTGTGAGAGGGGGTGGGGGTGGCAGGAGCAGTATCGGCTCCATCAGCAGCAGTCTGAGCCTAGAGTCACTGATGAGCAGCTTTCTTCACCCGCATCAGCAGCTAGACACAGAGCAGAACTTGAACCAGCAGCTAGTGCACCCTGCCACCCATCGTGGAAGATTCGCTGGATTTTTGGGCAGCCAAACTGGATTTGTGGCCGCAACTGGCTGAGTTTGCCGTGTGCAGCCCGGGCAGCAGATAGATGGACTGGGAGTGACTGGTAGGTTGTCTCAGGTATCTGGAGCCATGCTGACTGCAGTGCACCCCACATTTACTGGAGGGGACATGGGGGAGGATCCATAGAACAAACACAACGAAAAAGGTGGCCCCACAGATGCTCAACTGGGTTCAAGTCTAGGGAATAAGGGAGTCAGGGAAGTACTTGGAAGTCTTGGTCATTCTCTTCCAACAGTCAAAAAACAAAAAATTACTCCAGCATGCCCAATTATGAATGAAATTTAACTTTTACTTCACAAATTTAAAACCATAGTACAGACATGGATCCAGGCACGTACAAAAAACAGATTATCTTATCCATGTCTGTACTAAGGTTTTAAATTTTTGAAGTAAAAGTTAAATTTCATTCATAATTGGGCATGCTGGAGTAATTTTTTTTTTTTTACTATTGTCCACCCCGTGAGACAGTCCGGGGGTTTCTCTGTGCAGCCCATTTGCTCGTTTAACATATCTATGGAATCCATATACAGGTCATTCCACAGTGGTTAGAGCTGCATATATTCTGCTTTACACAAATTCTCCTCCAACCACTGTCGGACATTTCTAGTCATTATTTTGCAGGAAGATTCGATTTGCCCTAGAGAAGACAAATGACATGTACGGGTGGATGTGATCTGCAAGGATGGATTCATACCCAAATCTGTTCAGATTGCCTTCTACATAGACGAGCGGGCCCAGAGAATGGTGTGAAAAAGTTCCCCAGACTATAACGCTGCGTCACCACCAGCTTGTCTTCTTCCAGCACTGGTTTCAGAGTGTTTGTTCTCTGATGTTTCTTGCCTGACATGGAGATGTCCATCTTCTAGGAGAAGGCAACCCTTAGCCAATCATTGGTGGTCCAATTCCAATATGGCCGTGTAAAGTGAAGCCTTTTGTTTGCTAGAGTAGGGACAATCGAACCTTCATACACATCAGGGCTCACTGAACTGTTGTTTTAGACACATCTGGTAGCCCAGACTCATTTTCATGCTGAGCTGCTCCACTGTAGAGTGTCGATCTTCCCTCACACACCTTCATAGCTGAGGTTCAACTTTCATATCAGGGGCACGTGATTCTCCACAGTCTCCATGTTGGTTATTCCCAATGGCGCCATTTCTCCGCTCACAATACACTTTCACCAAAGCAGCGCACGAACAGTTCACAACCTGCGCTGTTGGAGAAATAGTCACCCTTGGTCCGACAGCCAATAATCATCCCTTGTGCAACTCTGATAAGTCGTCCCCTTTACCCGAGACAACAATGAGATTCTGGGGGCAAAACGGTGGCTCAGTAGTTAGCACTGCAGCCTTGCAGCGCTTGAGTCCTGGGTTCGAATCCCGCCAGGAACAACATCTGCAAGGAGTTTATATGTTTAAGACACACTGATAGGAAAAAAAAAAGTCCATTGTGATCCCTATATGGGGCTCACAATCAACATAAGAAAAACATAAATGAGATTCTGTTCAGCCTATCACACACCTTATATACCCACCAAGCCGGCCCACAACAAGTCACTCCCTTCCTGAGCTACACGCTGCCGACGTCAGAAGTAGGAGGTGGTGATAATAATGGGACTCAACTCTTCTATTTATTCCATGGGATTCCGTGTAGTGATTACATTGTCTCATCTTCTCTCCATTCAGGTTCCTACAATATAGAATCCTCTCAGTATCTTCTATATAAGAGAATATTCCTGATTGATCCATCAAGGATGGAAAGAGACAGGAACAAGATGGCGGAAAGTCTATTAAATCTCGCCCTAGAGATCATCTACCAGCTTACTGGAGAGGTGAGAGATTCTGATGATGTCATCATGACATCATTCTTATCTATAGTAATAACAGATGATATGACTGGAGAGGTGATGGACTCTGGACATGTATGTAGTGAGATTTATTAATGTGTCTCCCCATAACCAGGATTACACAGTAGTGAAGAAGCCCTCTAGTGGGCGCTGTCAGACCCTTGTATTTGATGGATGGAGAGGAACCCTGAGCCCATTTCCGGGACCTCCACCTCACCCCCTGATACAGGAGGAGATCAATGGACAGAAGATCCTAGAACTCACCAACAAGATGCTGGAGCTGCTGACTGGAGAGGTGACACTGCTGGGAATGCTGGGACATTATACAGTAACTGGAGGGGTCGGGGTGATGACTGTATCATTGTGTTGTCAGGTTCCTATAAGGTGTCAGGATGTCGCTGTCTATTTCTCCATGGAGGAGTGGGAGTATTTAGAAGGACACAAGGATCTGTACAAGGAGGTGATGATGGAGCACCAGCAGCCCCTCACATCAGCAGGTAATAGACATGACTATATACACATGGACTTCCATTATTTGTATGTACAGAATGAATTCAGTCCCTGTCTGTGTTTCCTACAGGTAGATCCAGTAAGAGGACAACACCGGAGAGATGTCCCAGTCCTCTTCTTCCACAGGATGATGATCAGGTAGATGGAGATATTCCCTATGATGTGTAGACGGGCTGTGAAGTCCTTGTGGTCAGTCTTGTTGTATCCAGCAGTATTATATGGTTATATACATGGGCGGTGTCATTGAGCCGCCATCTAATATGTTTATCCGGCTTCTCACAGACCTGCAGCTACTGTCAGGACATCTTTCATCTTCATGCGGATTAATGATCTAGAACATTCTCTGTGACTTCCCCATTTGTCCGGTGACTTTTACATTATTTGTTTCCCAGATTTTCCATCAGGATAAAGATGTGAGCGACATGAATGCTATATCTATGAGAATAAAGGAAGAGTCCTATGTGAGTGGTGATGAGGAGTGTGAGGAGGACATTCCTACAGGGACCCGCCCAGGTGAGGAGTCACCACTATATAAAGCACAGAAGGGTCACTGATTCTATTCAGACATTGTTTAGACTATTTGTTGTTCCCCGATTCAGGTAAAATACTAATAATACCTGAATATAAATGTGATACCGCTATAGGGGGTAATAAATGTAGTATAGAATAGAACGGACAGCAGGAATATGGACTGGACATCGATATGAACGAGGCAAATTTCTTCCTCCCCGGCTGTCAGTCCTCGAGAAGGGAAAGAATTTACCAGAATTATATAGCAGATTATTTCAGGTAGCGGAAAAATAATCCTCCTGCTCGATCTTCAGGCAGATTCCACCTCAGAGCTCTATGGAAATAAATGGGATGCGGAAAATCCGGCCTGACCAGTAAGGAATCTGATGGAGATTCGGGGACTGATTTGGTAAAGCGGCAAAATTCTTCTTCTGATTTTCCGAAGCAGCTTCTACAAATGTCACTGTGTAAAGCTCACCTTAGACCACAATCACACTATGGAATCTGGACTAGAAAATCTGGTCTGTACATCAGTCACATTTCCCAGCCTGAACTCTGTCCACACACCAGGACTCCCCGTGTCTTAGTGATCTATGACGCTAGGAGTCCCTGCTTCCTTGTGACTCCACAGACCCTACTACATACTGTATGGGACAGCAGATCCGCGGTGAGTTCAGGCTGGGAAATCCAGCAGATGTGGTTTGGATTCTATTGTGTGTATGGGGTGTAATACAGTAAGATTTATGGCGTCCTACAGTACTATTCCACATAAGTGGCCATATTTAAGCAGCCATGGATTGTGTTCACCTCTACAGTGACTTAGAGCAGTGGTGGCATCTCCTGCCCCGCTTCATTACTAGTCACTATCACTGACCTCCGTCTCAGCACAGTGAATACTAATGAAGTAGGCCGCGCTGCCGTCGTTTGCCGCCTGTGCCACTGACTTCACTTCTTCACATGGTCTGAAGCGTCTCAGGCAGCGGCAGCTCAGTGGAGAATATACTTATAAGGTTATGTTATTCAATAATAGTAACATCAGTTTTCTTCTTGTCAGATGACTGTACCAGGAGCTCAGAGGGACATCTGATATCTACAGATTATAAAGCAGAGGATCATGGTATCACACAAGATCCATATGAAGAACATGTCATTACCCCAGATATACCCTCAGCCCTTCAGGAGAAAGATCTTTCTTCTAATTCATCACAGTCTGTTAAGCAAAATGAAAGCTGCAGAAGAGGTGTTGTACATCAGAGAACAAACACAGGAGAGAAGCCATATTCATGCCCAGAATGTGGGAAATGTTTTATGGCTAAATCATTTCTAGATAGACATCAAAGAACTCACACAGGAGAGAAGCCATATTCATGCTCAGAATGTGGGAAATGTTTTATCTCTAAATCAAATCTTGTTTCACATCAAAGAACTCACACAAAGGAGAAGCCATATTCTTGCCCCGAATGTTGGAAATGTTTTGCTCATAAAGTAAATCTTATTAAACATCAAAAAACTCACACAGGGGAGAAGCCATATTCATGCCCAGAATGTGGGAAATATTTTGCTCAGAAATCAAACCTTGTTATTCATCAAAGAATTCACACAGGGGAGAAGCCTTACACTTGTTCAGAATGTGGGAAATATTTTTCTCAGAAATCAAAACTTGTTAGTCATCAAAGAATTCACACAGGAGACAAGCCTTACACTTGTTCAGAATGTGGGAAATGTTTTGCTCAGAAATCAGACCTTGTTAATCATCAAAGAATTCACACAGGAGAGAAGCCATATTCATGTCCAGAATGTGGGAAATGTTTTACTCGGAAATCAGACCTTGTTAGGCATCAAAGAACTCACACAGGGGAGAAGCAAATTGTAAGTGAATTTTCAACCTGAAGTTTTTGACCCGTCTACGCTGTAAGAAGGAACTTATATTCACAGGGTTTTTTTTTTTAGGTTCAATTATTTTTTTTCTTTAACTCCTTCATGCATTTTTATGTACATGTGCGCGGGCGAATGTGGGTAGTTGCTTCATCTCCACGTACGTGATGGTAGTTGAGCGGGCTCAGAAGCAGAGCCTGTACAATCATCATGGGAAAAATATGCAAAAAACAAAAACAAGGCACTTAACCCGTTAGCGACCCATGACGTAGTACTACGTCATGCGCGCATGGCGATGTATGGAGAGAGCTCACGAGCTGAGCTCGCTCCATACAGGGCAGATGCCGGCTGTATAATACAGCCAGGACCTGCCACCAACAGCAGCGGTCGGGTGCCTGAGCCGATTGCTGCTGTTAACCCTTTACACACTGCGGTCAAACGGGGCGCCGCCATTTTCCGTTGATTGTCGCCCTCCTGAACGTCATCGGAGGGTGGTGATCGGTTGCTATGACAGCCGGAAGCCTATTGAAGGTTTCCAGGCTTGTCCCTGCATTAGTTCTATTAGACGTTGCCAGATGCAGCGTCTAATAGAAGTGATGGCATTTTGCTATTCACTGCCATACTGTAGTATTGTATGAGCGATCAGACCCCCTAGGTTTCAAGGTACCTAAGGGGTCTGATCATAAATGTAACAGAAGAAAAAAAAGGTTTTAAAAGTATTAAAAAAATATAAAAGTTCAAATCACCCCCCTTTCCCTAGATCAGATATAAAAGTAAACAAAGAACATTAAATATAAACATATCAGGTATCCCCGCGCTCCAAAATGCCCGAACTATTAAAATATTAAAACATTTATTCCAAATAGCAAATAGCGTTTTTTTTTCAACACTTTGCCTCCTATAAAAATTTGAATAAAAAGTGATCAAACCATCAGATCTTTCCCCAAATGGTATCAATAGAAACGTTATCTTGTCCCGCATAAAAAGACACCGCACCCAGCTCCATACATGTAAAGATGAAAAAGTTACAGGTGTCAGAACATGACGACACACATTCTTTTTTTCTATTTTGCTAAGTTTTTCATTTTTAAAAAAAGTATCAAAACATTTCAAATACTCTATAAATTTGGTATCACCGTGTTCGTACTGACATGTAGAACACAGGTAAGGTGTCATTTGTACCAAACAGTGAACGCTGTAAAAATTAAACCCATATGAAAATCGGTAATTGCACCTCATTCTGAATTTTTTTCCAGCTTCCCAGTACATTGCACAGCATATTGAAAGGTGCCAATACAAAGTACGATTTGTCCCGCAAACAATAAGCCATGATGTGAACTGAAACATAAAAACGTTATGGCTCTTTAAATGAGAGGAGGGAAAAACTAAAATGTGAAACCAAGAAATGGCCTGGTCATTAAGGGGTTAAGGTAATTTTCAGACAACAGAACAAACTACTATGTCAAAAGACAGAAATCACCAAAAACAAAATAGCTAAAATATTAAATACTAGTAGAATACCCGCGGCTTCGCTCGTAGGAAATATGTTAAATTTTTGGTTATGCGAGCTAAAGTAAAATTTTCCGTGTCACACTGAAATTGATATTTTCTCAGAGCTACAGTAAATCTCTTTTTTCCACTTAAAATTTTTATTTTGTCATTTTACTAATTTATCGTAACATTGATGTGAACAGCAACTTATTTTTTAATTTCAACATTTTTATTGATTTTATATATTCAATACATATTATGTAGTATAAACTATTACAACTATTTTTTGAACTACCGTATTTTTCGGACTATAAGACGCACTTTTTTTCCCCAAAATTTTTGGGGAAAAGAAGGGTGCGTCTTATAGGCCGAATGTGACGCCTGGCATCCGCTGTAATAGAGAGACGGAAGCCGGCAAGTGATAGACGCCATTACAGGTGCCGGGGCCTGCGACATCGCTGCGCTCCTCTGCCCTGCATGAAGCCAGCAGCAGCTCCTCCGTCCCCCCGCCGCTGGCTTCATGCAGGGCAGGGCAGCGATGTCTCCGGCCCCGGCATCTATCCCTCCCCGGCATCCGCCTCTCTAGTACAGCGGATGCCGGGTCTGCAGTCTGTATCAGCGGCCCCTTCTCCCCCGGGGCCGGTCCCCACCGGCCCCGTACCTGTAAAGTTGCAGGCCGGCTCCTGCGCGGCGATATCGCAGGAGCCGACCTGTTCGGGTGACAGCCGGGAGCCTAATGAGGCTCCCGGGCCTGTCACTGTTATATATTAGTACTGCGGCTGGGTCTATGACCAGCCGTAATACTAATAGACAGAATGGCCCATAGACGGCAATACAGTTGTATTGCCGTCTATGGGACTTGCAATCAAGTGACCGCAGGTTCAAGCCCCGGGGGGAAGGGAATAAAATAGTTTAAAAAAAAAAAAAAAAAAAAAGCTTTAAAAATATATAATAAAAATATGAAATAAATAAAAGTTATAAATCACCTCCTGTCCCTAGAAGATATATATATAAAAGTAGAAAATCATATATAATAAACCACCGGGTTTTTTTTTTTCAATAAAAGGTGATCTAAGCAATAGATATTCCCCAAAATGGTATAAGTAAAAAGTACTTCTGGACCCGCAAAAAAAAACACTCTATGCATCTCCGTACAGCTGCAGGGTCACCTGTCAATGTGGCCTTGCAGCTGTTGCAAAACTACAACTCCCATATATTAAATATTTTACCAGTTTTTGCTTCAAATTTTTTTTTCCCTATTTTCCTCCTCTAAAACCTAGGTGCGTCTTATTGTCCGAAAAATACGGTATTTGTTTTTTATCAAAAATCTAAATTTCTGCCCCTTACAAAAATATCTAAAACATTTACACCCAATTAACAACATAGTGCAGCCCTTCCCCCCTCCCTCCAGTGTTATATATAAGTAGAGACGAGCGAACAGTAAAATATTCGATGTTCGTTATTCGTTCCGAATAGCATCTCAATATTGGACTATTCGAACGAATATGGAACCCCATTATAGTCTATGGGAGAAAATGCTTCGTTTCAGGGGATCCCACCATTCGACTCAGGAGGGTCACTAAGTCCACTTTTAGCAGGACAGCAGGGGAAGCATGTCTGGGGGCATCTAACACACCAAAGTCCCTCTATTACCCCACTATCACAGCCTAACAACTACACACTTTCCACACTCAAAAAAACCTCTATCAAAGTGAGAAAATACCTGGAAACCTTCTTTACTCCCCAAATGGATGGACACAAACCCCAATTTAAGCTCAACAAACATTAACAAGCACCCCTTTAAATCACGTTGCCCATGACAACCACAGATGGAATAGGCAATGGGAAATCCTTCAGTCCCCACCCTGAACTGTCATTGTGGATGTGTGTGATGTGGTAAGACCTTCCAAAATTCACTTTTCTAGCCCTTAACATGAGCCCTTCCAAATTAAGTTACAGGCCCTTAAGCTGAGCTACCAGCAGAGATTGAGGCCCTTCAGGTGACTTCAGCCTCTACCTGCAGAGTTTTAGGCCCTTTAACTTAGTTCAGCCTTGTACCAGCAGAGATTTGTTGGCCCGTTGGGTGAGTTGAGCCTTTAAAAAGCAGTGTTTTTGGCCCTTGGAGTGAGTAAACACTCTAACCAGCAGAGTTGGGGTGTCAGGGTGGAGTGATCCTATTAGGATCAGAATTGTGCAGCACTGATGGAGGAGGAGTATGAGGAGGAGGTGGAATTGTAGAGGGTGAGCACACACATGCAACTTCATGTCGGGGTGCTTGACACCGGTGGACATGAAAATGATGGGTTTATCCAGTGGCTGTTCATTTTTATGAGCGTCGGCCGGTCCGCACTGTCAGCTGACAGCCGGCTGCGCTTATCCGTAATTATGCCACCGGCAGCGCTGAAGACCCTTTCGGAAAGCACGCTGGCGGCAGGGCAGGAAAGGACCTCGAATGCGTACAGCGCAAGTTCCAGCCACAAATCCAACTTGGAGACCCAATAAGTATAGGCCGCAGAGGGATCGGAGAGGACAGGGCTGGTGTCGGCCAGGTACTCCCGCAACATGCGCCTACACCTATCCCTCCTGGTGACACTAGGCTCCTCAGTGGCGGTACTTTGGCGATGGGGTGCCATTAACGTGTCCCAGACCTTGGAGAGTGTGCCCCTGCCGGGTGTGGACCAGATGACAGTTTTTTGCCTGTTGGAGGAACTCTCCTGTGTGCCGCCAACGACAGTTGATGGAAACATCTCCATCATATTCTGCACCAGTTGCTTGTGGCAATCACTCATGTGACTGGCCCTTCCCGTCTACCGGAATAAAATTACAAAACAAAATTTTTATACCGGGGGTTGAGGATTGCAAAAATCCAGTAGTCGTTGCTCTCGAGGATTTTGGCAATGCGTTTGTCAGTTGCAAAGCACTCCAACATGTATTCAGCCATGTGTGCCAGAGTGTTACTTGGCGTCACTTGGCTGCCCCCACCGGAATGCTCACTCTCCATTTCCTCCTCCATTTCGCCCCAACCGCGCCTCAGCAATGGGACGCAATAAACTGCCTTGCTAGTCTCCTGTGTGACAATGAGATCTGCCACTTTGTCCTCTTCCTCCTCCTCCTCCCTCATTGTACGCTGTGAAGCGGACAGGAATGTGCCCTGACTATCCTGCTGGGATGTTTCTGCTCCTATGCCCGACTCCTCAGCGTCCAATGCGTTATCCCTGATGGCGATGAGGGATTCTCGCATCACACACAGCAGCGGGATTGTGACACTCACGATTGCGTCGTCTCAGCTGACCCTCATGGTTAACTCCTCAAAGACACACGATCTCAGATAAGTCTGCCACTCATGGTGCAGAAACTGCGGAAGCTGACTCTGAGGAACCCTTGGGTTTTGGAGATGGTACTCCATCAAGGGTCTCTGCTGCTCACACACTCTACTCAACATGTGGTACGTCGAGTTTTAGCGTGTGGGGACGTTGCACATCAGCCGGTGTTCTGGCAGATGGAGGCATTGCTGGAGGCCTCAGAGGCTAGCAGTGGCTACTGTGGACTTGTAAAAGTGGGCGCACAAGCGCCGCACTTTCACCAGTAGCTCGGCTACATTGGGGTATGTTTTCAAAAACCGTTGCACCACTAAATTGAACACGTGGGCCAGGCATGGAACGTGTCGTAGGTTGGCAAGCTCCAGAGCCACTACCAAGTTGCGGCCGTTATCACACACGACCATGCCTGGGCCCAGGTGCAGCGGCGAAAGCCATGTTGCCGTCTCATCAAGGAGGGCATCCCTCACCTCTGAGGCAGTGTGCTGTCTGTCTCCCAAGTTTATGAGCTTCAGCACGGCCTGCTGACGTCTCCCCACGCCAGTGCTGCAGCGTTTCCAGCTGGTAGCTGGGGTCAATGTGATGGCGGAGGAGGAGGGTGGTGGTTCAGAGCTCCTGCCAGGAATGTTGGGCAGGGAAATGAGGTAGACCGCCCCAGATTGTGACCCGCTCCCAGCCTCAACTACATTCACCCAGTGTGCCGTCAGTGAAATGTAGCGTCCCTGTCCGCATGCACTTGTCCACACATTGATGGTCAAGTGGACCTTTGTGCTAATCGCGGAACTTAGGGCCTGCCGGATGTTGCGTGACACGTGCTGGTACAAGGCAGGGACGGCAAACCAGGAGAAGTAGGGACGGCATAGCGAGGTGCCGCACTTGCCATCAGGTCATGGAAGGCCTGAGTTTCAACAAGCTGGAACGGCAACATCTCCTGGGCCAGCAGTTTGGGGATGTGCACGTTTAAGGCTTGTGCATGGGGGTGGATAGCGCTGTATTTTTGCCTGCACTCAAAAGTCTGGGAGATGGTGGGTTGTTTTGAGGAGGCGCATGATGGTACAGGAGAAGGACGTAAGGCAGGAGAAGGAGCTGAGGCAGGAAAAGGGGAGGATGAGGGAGAATTCCCTAAAGTGG
Source organism: Leptodactylus fuscus (assembly GCF_031893055.1). Taxonomy (NCBI): domain Eukaryota; kingdom Metazoa; phylum Chordata; class Amphibia; order Anura; family Leptodactylidae; genus Leptodactylus; species Leptodactylus fuscus. Next base: position 6,504,277 of record NC_134265.1, on the reverse strand, counting down.
TGGGGGAAGACATGGAGGTTTCCTGGCTGCTGGTCTGGACTGCAGCGCCAGCACTGGCAAGAGTGGGAGAGGCAGTGACGGCAATGCCGGACGACGATATTACAGCGTTTGTGCTCTGCCACTGAGCCCAATGCTTGCCTTCCAAATGATGGCGCATGGCAGTGGTTATGAGGTTGCTCTTTTCAGAGCCCCTACTCAGTTTTGAGTTGCAGAGTGTGCAAATGGCACTATATTTGTCCGTAGCACAGATATAAAAAAAAATTCCACACCACCGAAGACCGCGGCCTCGATGGGGGAGTTTTTCTAGGCTGGCTACAAGAGGGAACATTTTGGGCCTTGCTGGCTGTGGCCTGGCTTCGGAGAAGCAGCGGTCCTCTGCCTCTCGACATGCCTCTGCCTCTAGCCACCCTCTTTGGTACTGCACTTCCCTCCACATCTCCACTGCTTTCCTCGCTTGACATCCGCCCTATCCAGGTCAGGTCAGTGTCCTCATCGACCACCACCTCCTCTTCCAAATCCTCCAACGGCTCCTCCTCCTCCTCTTGCGCAACGACGACGGCAACAGGCTGCCCTGATAGTTACATAGTTGATGAGGTTGGATAAAGACATTAGTCCATCAAGTCCAACCTATATCCCTACAATCCCTACAGTGTTGATCCAGGGGAAGGCAAAAAACCCCATGAGGTTCACGCCAATTGCCCTATTTCAGGGGAAAAAATTCCTTCCCGACTCCAAATCTGGCAGTCAGTTTAAAAACCCTGGATCAACGTGTCCTTAAAATCTAGAGTCCATAACCTGTTATATTTTTCTCTTCAAGAAAGGCATCCAGGCCCTCTTTGAACTTGTTTAATGAATCCACCATCACCACTTCCTGGGGCAGAGAGTTCCAGAGCCTAGCTGTTCTTACAGTGAAGAATCCCCTTCTATGTTTCTGGTGAAACCTTTTCTCCTCCAGACATAGAGGATGTCCTTTTGTCACTGTCACTGGCCTAGGAGTAAAAATATCCTTAGAAAGTTCTTTGTATTGTCCCTTCATGTATTTGTACATTGTTATTAGATCTCCCCGTAGACGTCTTTTCTCTAAACTGAATAACCCCAAGTTTGTTAACCTCTCGTTGTCCTCCAGTCCACCCATTCCCCTAATCATTTTGGTTGCCCGTCTTTGCACTTTTTCAAGTTCACTTATGTCTTTCTTGTATATCGGGGCCCAAAATTGCACACAATATTCTAAGTGTGGCCGTACCAGTGATTTGTATAGAGGCACAACTATGTCCTTGTCATGAGAATCTAGACCTCTTTTGATGCATCCCATAATTTTATTTGTCTTGGCAGCAGCTGCTTGGCACTGGTCACTAAAGGTAAGCTTACTGTCCCCCAAAATCCCTAAGTCTTTTTCATTGGCAGTCTTACCCAGTAATTTACTAATAAGTACATAGTCATACATTTTATTACGTCGACCAGAGTGCATTACCTTACATTTGTCAACATTACACTTCATTTGCCAAGTCTCCGCCCATGCTTCCAGTTTCCTTAGATCACCTTGTAATATTCTACTATCCTCCTCATTATTAATTACCCTCCAAAGTTTATGTAATTATTTTATTTTAGATTATCAATATTCTTGTAGCGTACCCAAAAAATTTTTATCGTGTAAACTCAGAGTAGGGGAGTATAACCTACCCAAAATGGGATGTATTAAAATATAGCCTTTATTGGTTCAATTAAAATACCCAAGGAACAAACAAACAAAAATTTCCCCATTAAAAAAGAAAGAAAGGAAAGGAGAACAGACAGAGTAGCGTGTCTCTGAAATTGCTATGGCAATTGTACAGCATTCACAACTAGCAGCTACTAGAGAACCCCAGTGAGCAATCTGATTTACTTGTATGGAATCTCACAATACTCCTAAGGCTCCACTTGTGTCCATATCATTAACACTTGGCTGTTCACTGGTATCGGTGTACTGCTAGGCTAATCTTTGCTTTCTGATAGCTAATTCCTCCTTCTTACCCACTATTGTATTAACCCTTTTCTCATGCTAATAGTGCACTAACTTGTTTGTATAGCTGAGTAGGGAGAAGTTTACTGACTCACATATATCAGGGAATCATTGAACTAACAATAAGGGCGAGTTAGACACTTATCTCTTATCTCATCCATTCTACCACCTCAATCTGTCACCTGACCAGTTTCAATGTCCCTTTACTATCAGACACATCATCAGAGGTGTAATTTCTATTGTTTCTTTCGAACACTGGAGTATGCTTTGTATATTCAGTATAGCCCCCAGCCCCCATCAGCATTAATGAGAGCCGCGCGAGTGAACTAGGAGCCCAGTCTTTTAAAGCCCAGGGAATGAAAGAACAAATATAAAGCCAGTATGGATTTCAACGTGCGTGCCCGCCTAAAAGTAAGACACGGGTTGGAGGGTAGTATCTTTTTTAAAAAAGGATCTGCTTGTAGAACCGGCCAGTATTCCCTCCAACCCGTGTCTTACTTTTAGGCGGGCACGCACATTGAAATCCATTCTGGCCCCCAGTAGACTAAAGAAAAAAGACCCGGCCAGTATAAACATCCATGTAGCCACGAAACCTTTGGGTAGTTGGAAGTGTCAGGCAAAAAAGTGCAAGTGTTGCGCCACCATTATTCATGGCGCTAAGAACATCTGTAGCACAAGCACGGGGGAAATTTTCAACATCAAACACCATCTCTCATGCGATTCAAAGTTCATCATTTATGTCTTGCAGTGCCCTTGCGGTCTACAATACGTAGATCGTACCATAAGAACACTTAGGGAGAGGTTGAACAAGCACCGTTCGAATGTACTTAACAAATTTGAGAAGCACAGTGTGTCGAGACACGCTGCTCAATACCATAATGGCGAGTTTAAAGATTTCACAGTAGTTCCGATAGATCACATTCCAGACACTTATCATGATAGGTTTCAACTTCTCTACAAGCGAGAAATGTTCTGGATATATCGCTTTAATACGTTGGTTCCGTCAGGGTTAAATGAGGCATTGGAGGTTAAATGAGGCATTGGAGGACATCACAAATTAAGATATGTGGGAGCTTTAGCTATGTTGGCAAGCTCAAAACCACTTGCTAACAGTGGGGTCGCTTATTGTTATCCTTTATTAGGGGGTCTGAAGTTGAGGCAGCATGACTGAATATTGAAACCATGTATGGGGTCTTACAGCATTAATTGTCATAATGTATTGCTAGGAATACCATCTATGACCCAGTTTTGATTTGAGGAAAGTTTGTTACAATGTATCACTAGAAATACCTTCTGTGATCCAGTTTTGTCTTGAGGAATCATTGTCGATGTATTTTATTCTGGGTGATATAATCTCCCCCTTGTACCAGTTTTACTATTTTTATGTAATCCTTTTGGAAAACAATTTGCAATTAGTTGTACTAAGTTGTTGACTTTACAGCCACCCATAGATGAATTAGATCCATTCACTTACTCATAAGGTTCCCCCATTGTAAACAAAATCTGATCCAGCTTAGATGTGAAGCAGCCGCATCAGACACATGCGCATTCACCGCTCCAAGCGGTCCGCCTGAGCATCGGGCGGCTCGCGAGAGCATACGTATCGCGCATGCGCGCTCATCGGGGCAGGCGCATGCGCAGAACAAGGGAACGGGCGCATTCGCCGTGCGTTCCCATAGACGCGATCCATCTGCTCGACATGGGCGCACGTGCGCCTTAGAGCGCATGCGCCCGCGCAGGAAGCAGCAGCTTCCCTCTCACCAATGATATAAATGGTCCTGCTTTCCGCCAGGCTGTCAAGTAACCAGCCCAGCAGCGAGAGGTAAGACTGCTATTCTATTTATTTCCCTTTTTTGGTCCTTTCAATGGCATTTGGTTATGCAGATTGTAGTTTGGGTTCAATTACAATACACCTGAAGAAGGGCGTAGTATAGTGCCCGAAACGCGTTGTGTGAGAGTTTTTTTGAAGTTAATAAAATCGAATCTGCTATTTTACCAAACAAGAGAGCGCAGTTCCTTACTCCTGGATTCTTACCGAATCTGAGTTGTTGGTCCTCCACCCCTATCATTCACACCTATGAGGTGTCAGGAACATTGCCTCGACCTAGGAGAAGCATTTTGTGGTCTAACATTTGCAAACAGCGTTGTGGCTTAGACCCACAACCCTCCAAGGTGAGCTCCTTTGCTTAATTAAAAATACACCATAGTCCAAGAAATACTACAGTACAGTTTGCTCGGTGTTTTGTCATTTTTTATCTTTGAGGTCATGAAATAAAGAAGATTTTAAAATATTTATGTGTAAACCAACATCTTACACTAATTCTAGATGTACAGTGGGGCAAAAAAGTATTTAGTCAGTCACCAATAGCGCAAGTTCCACCACTTAAAAAGATGCGAGGCGTCTGTAATTTACATCATAGGTAGACCTCAACTATGAGAGACAAAATGAGAAAACAAATCCAGAAAATCACATTGTCTGATTTTGTAAGAATTTATTTGCAAATTATGGTGGAAAATAAGTATTTGGTCAGTAACAAAATTTCATCTCAATACTTTGTTATATATCCTTTGTTGGCAATGACAGAGGTCAAACGTTTTCTGTAAGTCTTCACAAGGTTGGCACACACTGTTGTTGGTATGTTGGCCCATTCCTCCATGCAGATCTCCTCTAGAGCAGTGATGTTTTGGGGCTGTCGCTTGGCAACACGGACTTTCAACTCCCTCCAAAGGTTTTCTATAGGGTTGAGATCTGGAGACTGGCTAGGCCACTCCAGGACCTTGAAATGCTTCTTACAAAGCCACTCCTTCGTTGCCCTGGCGGTGTGCTTTGGATCATTGTCATGTTGAAAGACCCAGCCACGTTTCATCTTCAATGCCCTTGCTGATGGAAGGAGGTTTGCACTCAAAATCTCACGATACATGGCCCCATTCATTCTTTCATGTACCCGGATCAGTCGTCCTGGCCCCTTTGCAGAGAAACAGCCCCAAAGCATGATGTTTCCACCCCCATGCTTTACAGTAGGTATGGTGTTTGATGGATGCAACTCAGTATTCTTTTTCCTCCAAACACGAAAAGTTGTGTTTCTACCAAACAGTTCCAGTTTGGTTTCATCAGACCATAGGACATTCTCCCAATACTCTTCTGGATCATCCAAATGCTCTCTAGCAAACTTCAGACGGGCCCGGACATGTACTGGCTTAAGCAGTGGGACACATCTGGCACTGCAGGATCTGAGTCCCTGGCAGTGTAGTGTGTTATTGATGGTAGGCTTTGTAACATTGGTCCCAGCTCTCTGCAGTTCATTCACTAGGTCCCCCCGCATGCTTCTGGGATTTTTGCTCACCGTTCTTGTGATCATTTTGACCCCACGGGGTGAGATTTTGCGTGGAGCCCCAGATCGAGGGAGATTATCAGTGGTCTTGTATGTCTTCCATTTTCTAATTATTGCTCCCACAGTTGATTTCTTCTATCCAAGCTGGTTGCCTATTGCAGATTCAGTCTTCCCAGCCTGGTGCAGGGCTACAATTTTGTTTCTGGTGTCCTTTGACAGCTCTTTGGTCTTCACCATAGTGGAGTTTGGAGTCTGACTGTTTGAGGGTGTGCACAGGTGTCTTTTTATACTGATAACAAGTTTAAACAGGTGCCATTACTACAGGTAATGAGTGGAGGAAAGAGGAGACTCTTAAAGAAGAAATTACAGGTCTGTGAGAGCCAGAAATCTTGATTGTTTGTAGGTGACCAAATACTTAATTTCCACCATAATTTGCAAATAAATTCTTACAAAATCAGACAATGTGATTTTCTGGATTTGTTTTCTCATTTTGTCTCTCATAGTTGAGGTCTACCTATGATGTAAATTACAGACGCCTCTCATCTTTTTAAGTGGTGGAACTTGCACTATTGGTGACTGACTAAATACTTTTTTGCCCCACTGTATATATCACAGCAAGAGAGATAATGATCACATGCTGGTCTGACCACTCCTGTCTTGGGCTGACGATCAACAGGTTATAGAACCTGTTTCTACACACACCTTCAAAGATGAGACCCTTACCACAAACAGATAAGGAGTTATAACCCATCCATTTACATTCCACACGCCTTATCCCCTAAAGGGGTCTCTTAGACTCTAAACAGACATTCTTATAAAGTTTATATAAGAAAAAGGTTACAAGATGGCTGACAAAATACAAGATGGAGGATGTGATCCTAACAGCATCTTCCCACATCAGCAATAGACGCCAAAAATCATCTCCTTGAAGACGAAGTCCACACTTCCATGAAGGTTTCTCCTCCAGCTTTGTCTGCCTCATGGTGACCATGTGGGTTCTTAGCTTGTGGGGGGATGGTAACAGGCACATGTGCACACAGGAAACCAGCTTGAGTCTTGTCCATGCTTTAACCCCTTCCCGCCGATGGCATTTTTTGATTTTCGTTTTTCGTTTTTGACTCCCCTCCTTCTAAACCCCATAACTTTTTTATCTCTCCGCTCCCAGAGCCATATGAGGTCTTAATTTTTGCGGGACAAATTTTTCTTCATGATGCTACCATTAAATATTCTATATAATGTACTGGGAAGCAGGAAAAAAATTCAGAATGGGGTGGATTTGAAGAAAAAATGCATTTCTGCGACTTTCTTACGGGCTTTGGTTTTACGGCGTTCAAATGACATGTCCCCTATATTCTGTGTTTCGGTATGGTTCCAGGGATACCAAATTTATATGGTTTTATTTACATTTTGACCCCTAAAAAAAATTCCAAACCTGTGTTAAAATTTTTTTTTTCTAAAAGTCGCCATATTCCAACGGCCGTAACTTTTTTATACGTCAGTGTACGGGGATGCATAGGGCGTCTTTTTTTGCGGGGCCGGGTGTACTTTTTAGTTCTACCATTTTCGGGAAATGTTATTGCTTTGATCACTTTTTATTCAAATTTTTATCAGAATCAAAACAGTGAAAAAATGGCGGTTTGGCACTTTCGACTATTTTTCCCGCTACGGCGTTTACCAAAAAGGAAAAATATTTTTATAGATTTGTAGAGCGGGCGATTTCGGATGCGGGGATACCTAACATGTATATGTTTCACAGTTTTTAACTACTTTTATATGTGTTCTAGGGAAAGGGGGGTGATTTGAACTTTTAATTCTTTTTATATTTTTTTATATTTTTTTTTAACTTTTTTTTTATTTATTTTTTTGCATTTATTAGACCCCCTAGGGGTGTTGAACCCCAGGGGGTCTGATCACTAATGCAATGCATTACAATGCTAATGCATTGCAATGCATTGCAAAAAAGCATCCTTTCTTTTGCAGGCTGCATAGACCAGCCTGCAAAAGAGAGGATTTGCAGACAAGCCTGGGAGCCTGTACAAGGCTCCCGGCTGTCATGGCAACGGGACGTCAGCCCTGGAGCATGCTCCAGGAGCCGGCGATCCTGGCCAAAATGGCGGCGCCCATGCGCTGCCGGGAATATGGCGCCTCCGGTGCCTTTGACCGCGGTGCCGGAGGGGTTAATGCCTCCGATCGGTCTGGGGACCGATCGGAGGCATTAGAGCCGGTTGTCTACTGGGTATACACACGGGTATATTACATTTTATGTTTGTGTAGTGGCCCCATAAGAATTGTCCAATTTTGCACTGATGTATTTTGTATGTGGTTTGTGTGTATGTCCATAAGCGTCATGTGATTATGTGTATCTCATTTTGGATGTCAGTGAAAAACCTGTGATCAGTTGTTATGGATACCTGAAGTAAAGCTGTATCTAATCCTTCCCCGTGTAGTACTGTGTTTAGATGCATGTATCCAATGCTTGTTGGTGTGGTACTTTGTGCAGATGCACATATCTAATCCTCCCCGTGTGGTATTGTGTGAAGAGGCGCGTATCTAATGACTCTGGCATGTGGTACTGTGTGCAGATGCGCGTATCTAATACTCTGGCGTGTGGTACTGTGTGCAGATGCGTGTATCTAATCCTCCCCCATGTGGTACTGTGTGCTGAGACGCGTATCTAATTCTCTGGCATGTGGTACTGTGTGCAGAGGCCTGTATCTAATCCTCCAAAGTGTTGTACTGTGTTCAGATGCACGTATCCAATCCTCCCCTGTGTAGTATTGTGTGAAGAGGCACGTATCTAATCCTATGGCGTGTGGAACTGTGTGTAGACGCGCGTATCTAATCCTACAGCATGTGGTACTGTATGCAGACGTGTGTATCTAATCCTATGACGTGTACAACAGTGTGAAGATGCGTGTATTTATTCCTCTGGCATGTGGATCTGTAAGCAGACGCACGTATCTAATCTTACGGCATGTGGTACTGTGTGCAGACCTGCTTATCTAATCCTCTGGCTGTGGTACTATGTGAAGACATGCGTATCTAATCCTCCAGCGTGTTGAACTGTGTGCAGATGTGCGTATCTAATCCTCCCCGTGTGGTACTTAGAGCAGACACACGTATCTAATCCTTCAGCGTGTGTAATTGTGTGCAGACGCGCACATCTAACCCTCGGTCGTGTGGTACTGTGTGCAGAGGCCTGTATCTAATCCTCCACAGTGTGATACTGTGTGCACACACACGTATCTAATCCTCCCCTGTGTGGTATTGTGTGTAGACGCACGTATCTAATCCTACGGCATGTGGTACTGTGTGCAGACACGCGTATCTAATCCTATGGCATGTGGTACTGTGTGTAGACGCGCGTATCTAATCCTACGGCATGTGGTACTGTGTGCAGACGCGTATATCTAATCCTATGGCGTGTACAACTGTGTGAAGACACGCGTATCTAATCCTCCCCCGTGTGGTACTGTGTGCAGACGCGCGTATCTAATCCTCCCCCGTGTGATACTGTGTGCTGAGACGCGTATCTAATTCTCTGGCTTGTGGTACTGTGTTCAGAGGCATGTATCTAATCCTCCAAAGTGTGATACTGTGTGCACACGTATCTAATCCTCCCCTGTGTGGTATTGTGTGAAGAGGCGCGTATCTAATCCTTCGGCGTGTGGAACTATGTGTAGACGCGCGTATCTAATCCTGCTGCATGTGGCACTGAGTGCAGACGCGTGTATCTAATCCTATGGCATGTACAACTGTGTGGAAACGCGCGTATCAAATCCTCTGGAGTGTGGAACTGTGTAGATGCGTGTATCTTATCCTACGGCATGTGGTACTTTGTGCAGACGTGTGTATCTAATCCTATGACGTGTACAAATGTGTGCAGATGCGCGTATCTAATCCTCTGGAGTGTGGAACTGTGTGTAAACGTGCGTATCTAATCCTATGGCATGTGGTACTGTGTGCACAAACGCGTATCTAATCCTATGGCATGTGGTACTGTGTGTAGACACGCGTATCTAATCCTACGGCATGTGGTACTGTGTGCAGACGCGCGTATCTAATCCTACGGAATTTGGTACTGTGTGCAGACGCGCTTATCTAATCCTCTGGCGTGTGGTACTGTGTGCAGACGCACGTATTTAATCCTCCCCTGTGTGGTATTGTGTGAAGAGGCGTGTATCTAATCCTACGGCATGTGGTACTGTGTGTAGACGCGCGTATCTAATCCTACGGCATGTGGTACTGTGTGTAGACGCGCGTATCTAATCCTACGGAATTTGGTACTGTGTGCAGACGCGCTTATCTAATCCTCCGGTGTGTGGTACTGTGTGCAGACGCACGTATTTAATCCTCCCCTGTGTGGTATTGTGTGAAGAGGCGTGTATCTAATCCTACGGCATGTGGTACTGTGTGTAGACGCGCGTATCTAATCCTACGGCATGTGGTACTGTGTGCAGATGCGTGTATCTAATCCTATGGCGTGTACAACTGTGTGAAGACACATGTATCTAATCCTCCCCTGTGTGGTATTGTGTGAAGAGGCGCGTATCTAATCCTACGGCGTGTGGAACGGTGTGTAGACGCGCATATCCAATCCCCCGGCATGTGGTACTGTGTGCAGACTCGTGTATCTAATCCTATGGCGTGTACAACTGTGTGCAGATGCGCGTATCTAATCCTCTGGAGTGTGGAACTGTGTGTAGAGGCATGTATCTAATCCTACGGCATGTGGTACTTTGTGCAGACGTGTGTATCTAATCCTATGGCGTGTACAAATGTGTGCAGACGCGCGTATCTAATCCTCTGGAGTGTGGAACTGTGTGTAAACGTGTGTATCAATCTATGGCATGTGTTACTGTGTGCAGACGCACGTATCTAATCCTCCCCCGTGTGATACTGTGTGCTGAGACGCGTATCTAATTCTCTGGCTTGTGATACTGTGTGCGCACACACGTATCTAATCCTCCCCTGTGTGGTATTGTGTGAAGCGGCGCGTATCTAATCCTACGGCATGTGATACTTTGTGCAGACGTGTGTATCTAATCCTATGACGTGTACAAATGTGTGCAGATGCGCGTATCTAATCCTCTGGAGTGTGGAACTGTGTGTAAACGCGCGTATCTAATCCTACGGCATGTGGTACTGTGTGCACAAACGCGTATCTAATCCTACGGAATTTGGTACTGTGTGCAGACGCGCTTATCTAATCCTCTGGCGTGTGGTACTGTGTGCAGACGCACGTATTTAATCCTCCCCTGTGTGGTATTGTGTGAAGAGGCGTGTATCTAATCCTACGGCATGTGGTACTGTGTGTAGATGCACGTATCTAATCCTACGGCATGTGGTACTGTGTGTAGACGCGCGTATCTAATCCTACGGAATTTGGTACTGTGTGCAGACGCGCTTATCTAATCCTCTGGTGTGTGGTACTATGTGCAGACGCACGTATTTAATCCTCCCCTGTGTGGTATTGTGTGAAGAGGCGTGTATCAAATCCTACGGCATGTGGTACTGTGTGTAGACGCGCGTATCTAATCCTACGGCATGTGGTACTGTGTGCAGATGCGTGTATCTAATCCTATGGCGTGTACAACTGTGTGAAGACACGTGTATCTAATCCTCCCCTGTGTGGTATTGTGTGAAGAGGCGCGTATCTAATCCTACGGCGTGTGGAACGGTGTGTAGACGCGCATATCCAATCCCCCGGCATGTGGTACTGTATGCAGACTCGTGTATCTAATCCTATGGCGTGTACAACTGTGTGAAGACACGCGTATCTAATCCTCCCCCATGTGGTACTGTGTGCAGACGCACGTATCTAATCCTCCCCCGTGTGATACTGTGTGCTGAGACGCGTATCTAATTCTCTGGCTTGTGGTACTGTGTGCAGAGGCATGTATCTAATCCTCCAAAGTGTGATACTGTGTGCGCACACACGTATCTAATCCTCCCCTGTGTGGTATTGTGTGAAGCGGCGCGTATCTAATCCTTCGGCGTGTGGAACTATGTGTAGACACGCGTATCTAATCCTGCTGCATGTGGCACTGTGTGCAGACGCGTGTATCTAATCCTATGGCGTGTACAACTGTGTGCAGATGCGCGTATCTAATCCTCTGGAGTGTGGAACTGTGTGTAGATGCGTGTATCTAATCCTACGGCATGTGGTACTTTGTGCAGACGTGTGTATCTAATCCTATGGCGTGTACAAATGTGTGCAGACGCGCGTATCTAATCCTCTGGAGTGTGGAACTGTGTGTAAACGTGTGTATCAATCTATGGCATGTGGTACTTTGTGCAGACGTGTGTACCTAATCCTATGGCGTGTACAAATGTGTGCAGACGCGCGTATCTAATCCTCTGGAGTGTGGAACTGTGTGTAAACGTGCGTATCAATCTACGGCATGTGGTACTTTGTGCAGACGTGTGTATCTAATCCTATGGCGTGTACAACTGTGTGAAGACACGTGTATCTAATCCTCCCGTGTGGTATTGTGTGAAGAGGCGCGTATCTAATCCTACGGCGTGTGGAACGGTGTGTAGACGCGCGTATCCAATCCCCCGGCATGTGGTACTGTGTGCAGATGCGTGTATCTAATCCTACGGCATGTGGTACTGTGTGTAGACATGCGTATCTAATCCTCCCCTGTGTGGTACTGTGTGCACATGCACGTATCTAATCCTCCCGTGTGGTATTGTGTGAAGAGGCGCGTATCTAATCCTTCGGCGTGTGGAACTGCATGTGGTACTGTGTGCACACGCATGTATCTAATCCTATGGCATGTACAACTGTGTGCAGACGCACGTATCTAATCCTCTGGAGTGTGGAACTGTGTGTAGACGCATGTATCTAATCTTACGGCATGTGGTACTCTGTGCAGACGTGCGTATCTAATCCTCTGGAGTGTGGAACTGTGTGTAGATGCCTGTATCTAATCCTTCGGCATGTGGAACCGTGTGCAGACGCACGTATCAAATCCTTCAGTGTGTGGAACTGTGTGCAGAAGCGCGTATCTAATCCTCTGGCGTGTGATACTGTGTGCTGATCTGTGTATCTAATCCTCTGATGCGTGTATCTCAGTTTGGATATCAGTGTTGTATTGTGCATGTGGAGTGACCGTGTGTATTGCAGTTGGAATATGAGTGAAAGTCTTGCAGATTTGTATTGGCTAGGGGGGGGGGCACTGTCTTTGGAATGCTGTATCTCAGCAACGGTACCTCCGAGTGAGTTGGAGTCTCGTCTTAAACCTTCCCGGATATCTGAAGTATCTCTGTACCAAATTTGGTGAAGATCGGTCCAGTCGTTTGGTTTGCATTAGAGCACAGACAGACAGACAGACAGACAGACAGACAGACAGACAGAAATTCATTTTTATAATATAGGGAGATATGAAATTGGAAGTGCAGTGAATTGCTGCAATTTTTCAGGCCCCCCCAAATTCAAGGTTTTTATCAAGTACTAGAGGGAGGACCCGGCTTCGCATGGGTGTATTACATTATATGTTTGTGTAGTGGCCCCATAAGAATTGTCCAGTTTTGCACTGATGTATTTTGTATGTGCTTTGTCCATAAGCGTCATGTGATTATGTGTATCTCATTTTGAATGTCTTTGAAAAACCTGTGATCAGTTATGGATACCTGGAGTAAAGCTGTATCTAATCCTTCCCCGTATAGTACTGTGTTTAGATGCATGTATCCAATCCTTGTTGGTGTGGTACTTTGTGCAGATGCACATATCTAATCCTCCCCGTGTGGTATTGTGTGAAGAGGCGCGTATCTAATCCTCCAGTAAGTGAAACTGTGTGCAGACGCGCGTATCTAATGACTCTGGCGTGTGGTACTGTGTGCAGATGCATGTATCTAATACTCTGGTGTGTGGTACTGTGTGCAGATGCGCGTATCTAATCCTCCCCCATGTGGAACTGAGTGCTGAGACGCGTATCTAATTCTCTGGCATGTGGTACTGTGTGCAGAGGCCTGTATCTAATCCTCCAAAGTGTGGCATTGTGTGAAGAGGCGCATATCTAATACTACGGCGTGTGGAACTGTATGTAGACGCGAGTATCTAATCCTACAGCATGTGGTACTGTATGCAGACGTGTGTATCTAATCCTATGGCGGCTACAACTGTGTGAAGATGCGTGTATTTATTCCTCTGACGTGTGGATCTGTAAGCAGATGCACGTATCTAATCCTACGGCATGTGGTACTGTGTGCAGACCTGCTTATCTAATCCTCTGGTGTGTGGAACTGTGTGCAGATGCACGTATCCAATCCTCTGGCATGTGGTATTGTGTGCAGATGCATGTATCCAATCCCCTGGCGTATGGTACTGTGTGCAGACGCGCGTATCTAATCCTCCGGCGTGTGAAATTGTGTGCAGACGCACGTATCTAATACTATGGCATGTGGTACAGTGTGCAGACGTGCGTTTCTAATCCTCCGGCGTATGGAACTGTGTGCAGATGTGCATAACCAATCCTCTGGCATGTGATACTGTGTGTAGAAACGCGTATTTAATCCTCTCGCGGTGGTACTATGTGAAGACATGCGTATCTAATCCTTCGGCGTGTGTAACTGTGTGCAGACGCGCACATCTAACCCTCGGTCGTGTGGTACTGTGTGCAGATGCACATATCTAATCCTCCCCTGTGTGGTATTGTGTGAAGAGGCGCGTATCTAATCCTACGGCATGTGGAACTGTGTGTAGACGTGGGTATCTAATCCTACGGCATGTGGTACTGTGTGTAGACGCGCGCATCTAATCCTACGGCATGTGGTACTGTGTGTAGATGCGTGTATCTAATCCTATGGTGTGTACAACTGTGTGAAGCACGTGTATCTAATCCTCCCCTGTGTGGTATTGTGTGAAGAGGGGCGTATTTAATCCTACGGAATTTGGTACTGTGTGCAGACGCGCTTTTCTATTCCTCTGGTGTGTAGCACTGTGTGCAGATGCGCATATTTAATCCTCCCCTGTGTGGTATTCTGTGAAGAGGCACGTATCTAATCCTAAGGCGTGTGGAACTGTGTGTAGATCCACGTATCTAATCCTACAGCATGTGGTACTGTGTGCAGACACGCATATCTAATCCTACGGCATGTGGTACTGTGTGTAGACGCGCACATCCAATCCTACGGCATGTGGTACTGTGTGTAGATGCGTGTATCTAATCCTATGGTGTGTACAACTGTGTGAAGCACGTGTATCTAATCCTCCCCTGTGTGGTATTGGGTGAAGAGGCGCGTATCTAATCCTACGGCGTGTGGTACTTTGTGTAGATGCGCGTATCCAATCCCCCTGCATGTGGTACTGTGTGTAGATGCGCGTATCTAATCCTCCCCCGTGTGGTACTATGTGCAGACGCGCGTATCTAATCCTCCCCCGTGTGGTACTGTGTGTAGATGCGCATATCTAATCCTCCCCCGTGTGGTACTGTGTGCAGACGCGCGTATCTAATCCTCCCCCGTGTGATACTGTGTGCTGAGATGCGTATCTAATTCTCTGGCTTGTGGTACTGTGTGCAGAGGCATGTATCTAATCCTCCAAAGTGTGATACTGTGTGCACACACACGTATCTAATCCTCCCCTGTGTGGTATTGTGTGAAGAGGTGCGTATCTAATCCTTCGGCGTGTGGAACTATGTGTATATGCGCGTATCTAATCCTACTGCATGTGGTACTGTGTGCAGACGCGTGTATCTAATCCTATGGCGCGTACAAATGTGTGCAGACACGCGTATCTAATCCTCTGGAGTGTGGAACTGTGTGTAGACGCGTGTATCTAATCCTACGGCATGTGGTACTCTGTGCAGACGTGTTTATCTAATCCTATGGCGTGTACAAATGTGTGTAGACGCGCGTATCTAATCCTATGGCATGTGGTACTGTGTGCAGTCACGCGTATCTAATCCTATGGCATATGGAACTGTGTGTAGACGCGCGTATCCAATCCCCCGGCATGTGCTACTGTGTGTAGACGCGCATATCTAATCCTACGGCATGTGGTACTGTGTGCAGACGTGTGTATCTAATCCTATGGCGTGTACAAATGTGTGTAGACGCGCGTATCTAATCCTATGGCATGTGGTACTGTGTGCAGTCACGCGTATCTAATCCTATGGCATATGGAACTGTGTGTAGACGCGCGTATCCAATCCCCCGGCATGTGCTACTGTGTGTAGACGCGCATATCTAATCCTACGGCATGTGGTACTGTGTGCAGACGTGTGTATCTAATCCTATGGCGTGTACAAATGTGTGCAGACGCGTGTATCTAATCCTACGGCATGTGGTACTGTGTGCAGACACGCGTATCTAATCCTACGGCATGTGGCACTGTGTGTAGACGCGCGTATCTAATCCTTTGGTGTGTGGAACTATGTGTAGACACGCGTATCTAATCCTACGGCATGTGGTACTGTGTGCAGATGCGTGTATCTAATCCTATGGCGTGTACAACTGTGTGAAGACACGTGTATCTAATCCTCCCCTGTATGGTATTGTGTGAAGAGGCGCGTATCTAATCCTACGGCATATGGAACTGTGTGTAGACGCGCGTATCCAATCCCCCGGCATGTGGTACTGTGTGCAGACGCGCGTATCTAATCCTATGGCATGTGGTACTGTGTGTAGACGCGTGTATCTAATCCTAAGGTGTGTACAACTGTGTGCAGAAGCGCGTATTTAATCCTGTGGTGTGTGGGACTGTGTGCAGACCCGTGTATCTAATCCTATGGCATGTGGTACTGTGTGCAGACGCGTGTATCTAATCCTATGGCATGTGGTACTCTGTGCAGACGCGTGTATCTAATCCTATGGTGTGTACAACTGTGTGCAGAAGCGCGTATTTAATCCTGTGGTGTGTGGGACTGTGTGCAGACCCGTGTATCTAATCCTCTGGCGTGTGATACTGTGTGCTGATCTGTGTATCTAATCCTCTGATGCGTGTATCTCAGTTTGGATATCAGTGTTGTATTGTGCATGTGGAGTGACCGTGTGTATTGCAGTTGAAATATGAGTGAAAGACTTGCAGGTTTGTATTGGCTAAGGGGGAGGGGGGGCACTGTGTTTGGAATGCTGTATCTCAGCAACGGTACGTCCGAGCGAGTTGGAGTCTCATCTTAAACCTTCCCGGATATCTGAAGTATCTCTGTACCAAATTTGGTGAAGATCGGTCCAGTCGTTTGGTTCGCATTAGAGAACAGACAGACAGACAGACAGAAATTCATTTTTATAATATAGATATGAACTAGAAGGAAAAAAAACGCACAAAGCACGTGATTCCGGCCATCGTTATGGGGAATGTGAGATCAATTGTGAATAAGATGGATAAACTGACAGCACTGACCAGGCATCAACAGGAGTTTCGTGAGTGCAGTATGATGCTGTTTACAGAGACTTGGCTTACTGAAATCACTCCGGACACACTTGCCTCAGTGCCTTCAAACTTCTCCGTGCGGGCAGAACGCTGGAGAGCGGTAAGCGCAAGGGAGGAGGGCTTGCAATATTTGTGAATGAGAGATGGTGTAATCCAGGACATATTGTAGTTAAGAAACAATTGTGTGGAAAGGATATTGAACTGCTAGCCGTGAGCATGAGACCTTATTACCTGCCAAGGGCACTATCACATGTTATCATGCTAGCTGCATATGCCCCCCCCCCTCTGCTAAAGCTGATGCTGCCTGTGAAGTCCTCCGTGCTGCTGTGAGTGAGCTGCAATCATCTCACCCCCATGCCCTGCTCCTAGTGTCGGGAGATTTCAACCATGTCTCTCCAGCATCCACTCTACCAGGCCTTACTCAGTACGCAACCTGCCATACAAGAGACAACAAAACACTGGATTTGCTCTCTGCAAATGTAAGGGATGCATATAACTCATCTGCCCTACCGCCCCTAGGCAGATCAGATCACAACCTGGTACATCTGCGACCCACTTACATTCCACTACTGCGCAGAGAACCGGCAGTTACCTGTACAGTAAAAATTTGGTCAGAGGGAAGTGTCGAGTCTCTAAGGGACTGTTTTAATATAACATTATGGGAAGTGTTTCAAGACTCATTTCCAGAGGACATTGAGGGACCCACACACTGCATAACGGACTACATTAATTTCTGTGTGGACAGCACGGCACCAACTAGAAAGGTGAGGTGTTTCTCCAATAACAAACCATGGATCAACTCTGAAATTAAAACTCTTCTCAAGGAAAAAAAGAGAATTTTTCGGTCTGGGGACAAAAATAGCCTGGGGGCGGTGCCGAAACAGCTGACACAACTGATCAGAGAAAAGAAATCCAACTACAGGCGGAAGATGGAACTACAGATGGGGGAGGGTAGAGTCTCGGAGGTGTGGGATAGTCTTAAGGCTATGTCTGGGCACAAACAGCTAGGAGGCATCAGATAGGAGGGGACAGGAAGTGGCTTAACGAGCTTAATCTATTCTTCAATAGATTTGACTCCAAGCCAACACTCTCTTCACCAGCGTGTCAGTCAACCCCCCTCTCCTCACACACCAAGACCCAGATCCTGCAGGAGTCTCAGGTGTGTAGGGAAATCAAGAAGATTAAAGCAGACAAAGCTGGAGGACCTGATGGTATAAGCGCAAGAGTTCTTAAACTGTGCAGTGACCAGCTAGGTGGTATTATTATGTACAATATTATTATATTATTATGTACAACATGAGTCTAAAGCTGGGAGTGGTACGTCGACTGTGGAAAACATCATGCGTGGTACCAGTCCCAAAGAAACCCACAATGGGCTACAATGACTACCGACCCGTAGCACTGACATCCTTACCTGATGAAGATCCTAGAGAGACTGGTCCTGACACACCTACGCCCCCTAGTGAGCTCCGCTCTGGACCCCCTCCAGTTTGCCTATCAGCTGGACATTGGGGTAGATGACGCCATTATCCACCTTCTTCACAGAGCTCTCTCTCACCTAGAGAAACCTGGGAACACTGTGAGAATAATGTTCTTTGCATTATCAAGTGCGTTCAACACCATCCAGCCATGGCTACTGAGGGAGAAGCTGAACCTTGATGGTGTGGACCATCACCTGTCCATCTGGATCCTAGACTACCTGACAACCCGCCCTCAGAATGTGAGAGCCCAGGACTGTGTGTCTGACTCTGTGATCTGTAGTATGGGGGCACCACAAGGTACAGTTCTTGCCCCATTTCTCTTCACACTGTACACTGCTGACTTTAGGCACAACTCCTCCAGCTGTTACTTACAGAAGTACTCCGATGACTCTGCTATAGTCGGCCTTATCACTGATGGCGATGATAGGGAATACAGAGACTTAAACCGGGATTTTTATTTTTTTTTATGTAGATTGTGAGCCCCACATAGAGCTCACAATGTACATTTTTCCCTATCAGTATGTCTTTTTTTTAGAATATGGGATGGAAATCCATGCAAACACGGGGAGAATATACAAACTCCTTGCAGATGGTTTTTTGCCCGTGGCGGGATTTGAACACCAGGACTCCAGCACTGCAAGGCTGCAGTGCTAACCACTGAGCCACCGTGTGGCCCCCTTAAACCGGGATTTTGTTGAACGGTGCCAGCGGAACCAGCTCAGGATTAACGCTGGGAAGACCAAGGAGTTGGTGGTGGACTTTAGTAAACGGAGAGGTGCTCCGACCCCGGTGGAGATCCAAGGAACATGTATTGAGATAGTCAGGACCTATAAGTATCTGGGCGTGCTCCTCAATAATAAACTAGACTGGGCTGATCACCTGGAGGTGCTGCACAGAAAGGGCCACAGCAGACTCTACCTGCTCAGGAGGCTGAGGGCCTTCGGAGTCCAGGGGACACTTCTTAGGGCCTTCTTCAACTCTGGTTGCTTCAGCCATCTTTTTCGGTGTGGCCTGCTGGGGGAGCAGTATATCAACCAGGGACAGAAATAGACTTGACAGGCTGATCAGAAGGGCCAGCTCTGTCCTGGGGAGCCCCCTGGACCTAGTACAGGTGGTGGGTAACAGAAGGATACTGTCTGTGGTGACCTCCATGCGGGAGAACAAATCCTACCCCATGTATGGGACCTTGATGGGACTTGGCAGCACTGTAAGTGACCGTCTGCTTCACCCCAAGTGTGAGAAGGAGCGCTATCGCAGGTCCTTCCTTCCAACCGCGACCAGGCTGTATAATCTGCATCAGACCAAGCGAAGATTACTCCGCACAGAGAACTAATGATTAAGACGATGACCATGAGGTCTTCCTTCTTTCTCTTCCGTTCCTTAGCTGCTATGGACTCCTAGTATATCTTCTCTTTTCAGCATATGTGTGTCTACGTCTGTAATATATTACTGTGTATTATCCTGTACCTGTATTACTAGGCTGCTGTAACATGCTGAAATTTCCCCACTGTGGGACTATTAAAGGATTATCTTATCTTATCTCTAATTCTGTGTGCAGGGGCCACTATGGGGCATATTAGAGCGCGCAGGAATGCGAGGGGGTGAGGTCGGGGTCTTCAGAGTCGGTCGGGGGGGCCCCGCCATTCCTAGTTACATCACTGCTTATAGTGATCCTATAAGAAAACAATAAAATGGACCAAGAACCTAAAAAACATGCTGGAATACGTTGGCGCTATGAAAAATATAAATACAGTCCTATGAAAAAGTTTGAGCCCCCCTATTAATCTTAATCATTTTTAGTTGTAAATATTTTGGTGTTTGCCATGTCAGTCTGATCTATTTAATAACTGATGGACACAGTAATATTTCAGGATTGAAATGAGGTTTATTGTACTAACAGAAAATGTGCGATATGCATTACACCAAAATTTGATCGGTGCAAAAGTCTGGGCACCTCAACAGAAAAGTGACATTAATATTTAGTAGCTCCTCCTTTTGCCTCTAGTCGCTTCCTGTAGCTTTTAATCAGTTGCTGGATCCTGGATGAAGGGATTTTGGACCATTCCTCTTTACAATTCGCATTCAGTTAAGTTTGATGGTGGCCGAGCGTGGACAGCCCGCTTCCAATCATCCCACAGATGGTCAATGATATTCAGGTCTGGGGACTGGGATGGCCATTCTAGAACATTGTAATTGTTCCTCTGCATGAATGCCTGAGGATTTGGAGCGGTGTTTTGGATCATTGTCTTGCTGAAATATCCATCCCCGGCGTAACTTCAACTTCGTCACTGATTCTTGAACATTATTCTCAAGAATCTGCTGATACTGAGTGGAATCCATGCGACCCTCAACTTTACCAAGATTCCCGGTGCCGGCATTGGCCACACAGCCCCAAAGCATGATGGAACCTCCACCAAATCTTACAGTAGGTAGCAAGTGTTTTTCTTGGAAGTCTGTTTTTTTTGGACGCCATGCATAACGCCTTTTTGAATGACCAAACAACTCAATCTTTGTTTCATCAGTCCACAGGACCTTCTTCCAAAATGAAGCTGGCTTGTCCAAATGTGCTTTTTCATACCTCAGGCGACTCTGTTTGTGGCGTGCTTGCAGAAACGGCTTCTTTCTCATCACTCTCCCATACAGCTTCTCCTTGTGCAAAGTGCGCTGTATTGTTGACCGATGCACAGTGACACCATCTGCAGTAAGATGATGCTGCAGCTCTTTGGAGGTGTCTGTGGATTGTTCTTGACTGTTCTCACCATTCTTCTTCTCTGCCTTTCTGATATTTTTCTTGGCCTGCCACTTCTGGGCTTAACAAGAACTGTCCCTGTGGTCTTCCATTTCCTTATTATGTTCCTCACAGTGGAAACTGACAAGTTAAATCTCTGAGACAACTTTTTGTGTCCTTACCCCCTGAACAACTATGTGGAACAATCTTTGTTTTCAGATCATTTGAGAGCGGACTGTCCATGCTCGGCGACCATCAAACTTAACTGAACGCGAATTGTTTTGTAAAGAGGAATGGTCCAAAATCCCTTCATCCAGGATCCAGGAACTGATTAACAGCTACAGGAAGTGACTAGAGGCAAAAGGAGGAGCTACTAAATATTAATGTCACTTTTCTGTTGAGGTGCCCAGACTTTTGCACCGGTCACATTTTGGTTTAATGCATATTGCACATTTTCTGTTAGTACAATAAACCTCATTCCAATCCTGAAATATTACTGTGTCCATCAGTTATTAGATAGATCAGACTGAAATGGCAAACACCAAAATATTTACAACTAAAAATGATTTAGATTAATAGGGGGGCACAAACTTTTTCATAGGACTGTATATGCAAATAAACCATTTTTACATTTAAATGAAAAAAAAAAAAAATCCACTTCTGTATATATCACATGTCCTGGAGCCAAATAGGATTATAGACAACCCTGAGAGACCTCTAATATCTGGTCATGTGATTCTGTGACTCCTCCCACACTGGTGACATCATCACAGGTCCTTTAGCTTAGTACGATTCTTTTGCATAGATGAAGTTATAACAGCAGGACCCGATCATGTAACTCCTTGACGCCTCCCACACCTATTACATCATCACAGGTCCTGTACCCGAGGAGGTGAGTGCTCGGTAGAGTCTAAATCCTAGTGAGCAGAAGAGGCCAGGTCCCTCAGCCCCTAGAGCAGGGGTAGGGAACGTACGGCTCTCCAGCTGTTGCAAAACTACAACTCCCAGCATACATACTGGCTCTGCTGTTCTTGGAACTCACATTGAAGTGAATGGAGCATGTTGGGAGTTGTAGTTTTACAGCAGCTGGAGAGCCGAAGGTTCCCTACTCCTGCCCTAGAGATACACAGTTTTCAGTAGAAGGACCAGGTCCCTCAGCCCCATAGAGATACACAGTTTTCAGTAGAAGGACCAGGTCCTTTATCCCACTAGCTTTTAGCCTGTTTTATATAAGAAAGCCAAATCTTATTTGGGTAAAGGACATGTAATATATACAGAAATCTTATTTTTTTTTGTTTTTAATTTAAATATAAAAATGGTTTATTTTCATTTATTTATATATTTGATAGCGCTGACGTATTCCAACACATTTTTCAGGTTCTTGGTCCATTTTATTGATTCCTTATCTGATCACTTTCTATCCCATGGGGCTTTCATCAGCAGTGTGAAGCTGCAGTGACGCTCGCAGAAACTGTTTTCATTTTATTCATCCTATGACGTAAGTCACATGACTTGATCGCAGCTCAGTCCCATTCAAATAAATGAGCTGAGCTGTGAAAGCACAAGAACACTGATCCACTGTGGACTCCTGTCAATCTGTATTTGCCCACTAGAGGTAGTTTTCAGGCTAAATCCTAGTGGGCTAAGGGACCTGGTCCTTAATAATAATAATAAATGTTAATTATATAGCACCAACATATTCCGCAGCGCTGTACAATTTGTAGGGTTCAAAAACAGACAGATACATAACAAAGAAAGTCATTTCACACAATGGGACTGAGGGCTCTGCTCACAAGAGCTAACAATCTATGAGGTAGAGGGGGTGACACAAGAGGTAGCAGGGGCGGCATTGCTTATACAGTATTCAGACAATTTTGTAATAGAGGTGACTGTCATTACACAAACAAAACTTTATGAGCCATCACTAGTGGTGTCCTGTAACATGTGGATGGAGCTTGGACAAATAAAGTTAGCCTGAAAAGACATCATACAAACAAAAACCTAGATAAACATTGTTAAGGTTAATTTTTAGTCAAGTGTATAAAAAAAAAAAAAAAAAAAAACAGAGGACATTTTGGAATTTGATGTGACAGCAGAGACACAAGCCCCATGTAAAACAATGAACAACCCCCCCATATGTTAAGTGTTCCCTTCATGAGACTGACCCATTTGTCACACATCCTGCACCTCTCCCTCTCTCACCAAACACAGCCTGGACCCCGTTTCCCTTTCTTACACAGAGCTATACCCTTACTGTACCCCTTTTATCACGCAAGCTGCAACCCCAATTCTCCATCTTCGGCAGCCTGCACCCCAGTCTCCTCTTTATTTCTCAAGCATCCTGTACATCCCCCTAAATTTTTCACACAATGTGCTCACACAGCCTGAACCCCTCTATCATGCTCACACACATCCTGAACCCCCCTATTATGCTCACACACAGCCTGAACCCCACTATCATGCTCACACACTGCCTGAACCCCTCTATCATGCTCACACACAGCCTGAACCCCACTATCATGCTCACACACAGCCTGAACCCCACTATCATGCTCACATACACAGCCTGAACCCCACTATCATGCTCACACACAGCCTGAACCCCACTATCATGCTCACATACACAGCCTGAACCCCACTATCATGCTCACACACAGCCTGAACCCAACTATCATGCTCACACACTGCCTGAACCCAACTATCATGCTCATACACAGCCTGAACCCCATTATCATGTTCACATACACAGCCTGAACCCCACTATCATGCTCACCAACACAGCCTGAACCCCACTATCATGCTCATACATAGCCTGAACCCCTCTATCATGCTCACATACACAGCCTGAACCCCACTATCATGCTCACACACAGCCTGAACCCCACTATCATGCTCACACACTGCCTGAACCCCACTATCATGTTCACATACACAGCCTGAACCCCATTATCATGTTCACATACACAGCCTGAACCCCACTATCATGCTCACCAACACAGCCTGAACCCCACTATCATGCTCATACATAGCCTGAACCCCTCTATCATGCTCACATACACAGCCTGAACCCCACTATCATGCTCACACACTGCCTGAACCCCACTATCATGTTCACATACACAGCCTGAACCCCACTATCATGCTCACATACAGCCTGAACCCCACTATCATGCTCACATACACAGCCTGAACCCCACTATCATGCTCACATACACAGCCTGAACCCCACTATCATGCTCACATACACAGCCTGAACCCCACTATCATGCTCACACACTGCCTGAACCCCACTATCATGTTCACATACACAGCCTGAACCCCACTATCATGCTCACATACAGCCTGAACCCCACTATCATGCTCACATACAGCCTGAACCCCACTATCACGCTCACACACAGCCTGAACCCCACTATCATGTTCACATACACAGCCTGAACCCCACTATCACGCTCACACACTGCCTGAACCCCACTATCATGTTCACATACACAGCCTGAACCCCACTATCATGCTCACATACAGCCTGAACCCCACTATCATGCTCACATACACAGCCTGAACCCCACTATCATGCTCACATACACAGCCTGAACCCCACGATCATGCTCTCACACAGCCTGAACCCCACTATCATGCTCACACACAGCCTGAACCCCACTATCATGCTCACACACTGCCTGAACCCAACTATCATGCTCATACACAGCCTGAACCCCATTATCATGTTCACATACACAGCCTGAACCCCACTATCATGCTCATACATAGCCTGAACCCCACTATCATGCTCACACACTGCCTGAACCCCACTATCATGCTCACATACAGCCTGAACCCCACCATCATGCTCTCACACAGCCTGAACCCCACTATCATGCTCACACACAGCCTGAACCCAACTATCATGCTCATACACAGCCTGAACCCCATTATCATGTTCACATACAGCCTGAACCCCACTATCATGCTCACATACAGCCTGAACCCCACTATCATGCTCACATACACAGCCTGAACCCCACTATCATGCTCACATACACAGCCTGAACCCCCCATCATGCTCATACATAGCCTGAACCCCACTATCATGCTCCGACACAGCCAGCTTACACAGCTTACACATGCTATCTCTTTCCCTCCACTCACTGCAGCCTTCTCTTCCTGTGTAACTCGGCACTGTCTGGAATAGCTCCACCCACACCAGAGGCTGATCACATGGTCGTGACGTCATCATAGGTCCTGTAGCCCACTAGGATTTATCATCTCCCGTGCTCAGACGGCTGCTGTATCCGAGGAGGTAAGTGCTCGCTCCCAGCCCCGCTCACACTGTCAGTCTCCCTCCCTGTGGCCCCCGCACACTATCATTGTATAATATGGATTATCTGATGCATTGTACAGTAGCGGCAAAGTCACGGAGAGCGAAACAAATCTCAGCCTCACGTCCTCTCATACTGCCGCAGCCTCATGTCCTCTTATACTGCCGCAACCTCACGTCCTCTTAGGGTGCATTCACACTGAGTAAACGCTAGCTTATTCTGAACGTAAAACACGTTCAGAATAAGCGGCGTCTAAAGCAGCTCCATTCATTTCTATGGGAGCTGGGATACGAGCGCTCCCCATAGAAATGAATGGGCTGCTTCTTTCACTCCGTGCAGTCCCATTGAAGTGAATGGGGAGTGCCGGCGTGTACGCTCCGGCATGAGCAGAGCTTGCCATATACGCCGGCACTCCCCATTCACTTCAATGGGACTGCACGGAGTGAAAGAAGCAGCCCATTCATTTCTATGGGGAGCGCTCGTATCCCAGCTCCCATAGAAATGAATGGAGCTGCTTTAGACGCCGCTTATTCTGAACGTGTTTTACGTTCAGAATAAGCTAGCGTTTACTCAGTGTGAATGCACCCTTATACTGCGGCAGCCTCACGTCCTCTTATACTGCGGCAGCCTCATGTCCTCTTATACTGCCGCAGCCTCACGTCCTCTTATACTGCGGCAGCCTCACGTCCTCTTATACTGCCGCAGCCTCACGTCCTCTTATACTGCGGCAGCCTCATGTCCTCTTATACTGCCGCAGCCTCACGTCCTCTTATACTGCGGCAGCCTCACGTCCTCTTATACTGCGGCAGCCTCACGTCCTCTTATACTGCCGCAGCCTCACGTCCTCTTATACTGCGGCAGCCTCATGTCCTCTTATACTGCCGCAGCCTCACGTCCTCTTATACTGCGGCAGCCTCATGTCCTCTTATACTGCCGCAGCCTCACGTCCTCTTATACTGCGGCAGCCTCACGTCCTCTTATACTGCGGCAGCCTCACGTCCTCTTATACTGCCGCAGCCTCACGTCCTCTTATACTGCGGCAGCCTCATGTCCTCTTATACTGCGGCAGCCTCACGTCCTCTTATACTGCCGCAGCCTCACGTCCTCTTATACTGCCGCAGCCTCACGTCCTCTTATACTGCGACAGCCTCACGTCCTCTTATACTGCGGCAGCCTCATGTCCTCTCATACTGCGGCAGCCTCACGTCCTCTTATACTGCGGCAGCCTCATGTCCTCTTATACTGCCGCAGCCTCACGTCCTCTTATACTGCCGCAGCCTCATGTCCTCTTATACTGCCGCAGCCTCATGTCCTCTTATACTGCGGCAGCCTCATGTCCTCTAATACTGCCGCAGCCTCACGTCCTCTTATACTGCCGCAGCCTCATGTCCTCTTATACTGCTGCAGCCTCACGTCCTCTTATACTGCGGCAGCCTCATGTCCTCTTATACTGCGGCAGCCTCATGTCCCCTTATACTGCCGCAGCCTCATGTCCTCTAATACTGCGGCAGCCTCATGTCCTCTAATACTGCCGCAGCCTCACGTCCTCTTATACTGCGGCAGCCTCATGTCCTCTTATACTGCGGAAGCCTCATGTCCTCTTATACTGCGGCAGCCTCATGTCCTCTAATACTGCCGCAGCCTCACGTCCTCTTATACTGCCGCAGCCTCATGTCCTCTAATACTGCCGCAGCCTCACGTCCTCTTATACTGCCGCAGCCTCACGTCCTCTTATACTGCCGCAGCCTCACGTCCTCTTATACTGCCGCAGCCTCACGTCCTCTTATACTGCCGCAGCCTCACGTCCTCTTATACTGCCGCAGCCTCACGTCCTCTTATACTGCCGCAGCCTCACGTCCTCTTATACTGCCGCAGCCTCACGTCCTCTTATACTTCCGCAGCCTCACGTCCTCTTATACTGCCGCAGCCTCACGTCCTCTTATACTGCCGCAGCCTCACGTCCTCTTATACTGCCGCAGCCTCACGTCCTCTTATACTGCCGCAGCCTCACGTCCTCTTATACTGCCGCAGCCTCACGTCCTCTTATACTGCCGCAGCCTCACGTCCCTTTATAGTGCCGCAGCCTCACGTCCTCTTATACTGCCGCAGCCTCACGTCCTCTTATACCGCCGCAGCCTCACGTCCTCTTATACCGCCGCAGCCTCACGTCCTCTTATACCGCCGCAGCCTCACGTCCTCTTATACTGCGGCAGCCTCACGTCCTCTTATACTGCGGCAGCCTCACGTCCTCTTATACTGCCGCAGCCTCACGTCCTCTTATACTGCCGCAGCCTCATGTCCTCTAATACTGCCGCAGCCTCATGTCCTCTTATACTGCCGCAGCCTCATGTCCTCTTATACTGCCGCAGCCTCATGTCCTCTAATACTGCCGCAGCCTCACGTCCTCTTATACTGCCGCAGCCTCATGTCCTCTAATACTGCCGCAGCCTCACGTCCTCTTATACTGCCGCAGCCTCATGTCCTCTAATACTGCCGCAGCCTCATGTCCTCTTATACTGCCGCAGCCTCACGTCCTCTTATACTGCCGCAGCCTCATGTCCTCTTATACTGCGGCAGCCTCACGTCCTCTTATACTGCCGCAGCCTCATGTCCTCTAATACTGCCGCAGCCTCATGTCCTCTAATACTGCCGCAGCCTCATGTCCTCTTATACTGCCGCAGCCTCACGTCCTCTTATACTGCCGCAGCCTCGTGTCCTCTTATACTGCCGCAGCCTCGTGTCCTCTTATACTGCCGCAGCCTCATATCCTCTTAGGATCCATTCACACGGAGTAACGTGCCGCGTGATGTGGCACGTATACGGCGTGTGAGACTGTGCGCGCCGTTAAATCTCCCATTGATTTCAATGGGAGCCTGGATTGTATACGCCGTGTTATTTTGCGGCCGTGATTTTATGTCATTGTAATGCGCAGCGCTCACCAGTGAATAGTACATGGCTCCTAGGAACAACCTGCTTACTGCAGCGTCCTATTACAGTGCAGGGCAGGAAGAGGTTAATGGCTGGCTGGTATTATGAGGGGGCATCTGCAAATAAAAGGGGGGTAGTTGTATTCTTCATATGGGGAATGGAGGAAACTGATAGTGAAGTGTTTAGTGGCTATGAGGTCAGAGGGGAATCTGGCAGTAAGTGGCTGACATGACAGTATTTAGTCCTGGTATAGCGGTCAGTGGGTGATGTGACAGTATGTAGTCCTGGTATAGTTGTCAGTGGGTGATGTGACAGTATTTAGTCCTGGTATAGTGGTCAGTGGTTGATGTGACAGTATTTAGTCCTGGTATAGTGGTCAGCGGGTGATGTGACAGTATTTAGTCCTGGTATAGCGGTCAGTGGGTGATGTGATAGTATTTAGTCCTGGTATAGCGGTCAGCGGGTGATGTGACAGTATTTAGTCCTGGTATAGCGGTCAGCGGGTGATGTGACAGTGTTTAGTCCTGGTATAGCGGTCAGTGGGTGATGTGACAGTATTTAGTCCTGGTATAGCGGTCAGCGGGTGATGTGACAGTGTTTAGTCCTGGTATAGCGGTCAGTGGGTGATGTGATAGTATATAGTCCTGGTATAGTGGTCAGTGGGTGATGTGATAGTATTTAGTCCTGGTATAGCGGTCAGTGGGTGATGTGACAGTATGTAGTCCTGGTATAGCGGTCAGTGGGTGATGTGATAGTATTTAGTCCTGGTATAGCGGTCAGTGGGTGATGTGACAGTATGTAGTCCTGGTATAGCGGTCAGTGGGTGATGTGATAGTATTTAGTCCTGGTATAGCGGTCAGTGGGTGATGTGACAGTGTTTAGTCCTGGTATAGTGGTCAGTGGGTGATGTGACAGTATGTAGTCCTGGTATAGCGGTCAGTGGGTGATGTGATAGTATTTAGTCCTGGTATAGCGGTCAGTGGGTGATGTGACAGTATTTAGTCCTGGTATAGCGGTCAGTGGGTGATGTGATAGTATTTAGTCCTGGTATAGTGGTCAGTGGGTGATGTGACAGTATGTAGTCCTGGTATAGTGGTCAGCGGGTGATGTGACAGTATTTAGTCCTGGTATAGTGGTCAGCGTGTGATGTGACAGTATTTAGTCCTGGTATAGCGGTCAGCGGGTGATGTGACAGTGTTTAGTCCTGGTATAGCGGTCAGTGGGTGATGTGATAGTATTTAGTCCTGGTATAGCGGTCAGCGGGTGATGTGACAGTATTTAGTCCTGATATAGTGGTCAGCGGGTGATGTGACAGTATTTAGTCCTGGTATAGCGGTCAGCGGGTG
This sequence comes from Leptodactylus fuscus, assembly GCF_031893055.1. Classification (NCBI taxonomy): domain Eukaryota; kingdom Metazoa; phylum Chordata; class Amphibia; order Anura; family Leptodactylidae; genus Leptodactylus; species Leptodactylus fuscus. The sequence continues at coordinate 6,474,764 of NC_134265.1, read as the reverse complement.
ATGTGACAGTGTTTAGTCCTGGTATAGCGGTCAGTGGGTGATGTGATAGTATTTAGTCCTGGTATAGTGGTCAGCGGGTGATGTGACAGTATTTAGTCCTGGTATAGCGGTCAGCGGGTGATGTGACAGTGTTTAGTCCTGGTATAGCGGTCAGTGGGTGATGTGATAGTATTTAGTCCTGGTATAGCGGTCAGCGGGTGACGTGACTGTACTTGGTCAGTGGGTGATGTGATAGTATTTAGTCCTGGTATAGCGGTCAGTGGGTGATGTGACAGTATGTAGTCCTGGTATAGTGGTCAGCGGGTGATGTGACAGTGTTTAGTCCTGGTATAGCGGTTAGCGGGTGATGTGACAGTGTTTAGTCCTGGTATAGCGGTCAGCGGGTGATGTGACAGTATTTAGTCCTGGTATAGCGGTCAGCGGGTGATGTGACAGTATGTAGTCCTGGTATAGTGGTCAGCGGGTGATGTGACAGTATTTAGTCCTGGTATAGCGGTCAGCGGGTGATGTGACAGTGTTTAGTCCTGGTATAGCGGTCAGTGGGTGATGTGATAGTATTTAGTCCTGGTATAGCGGTCAGCGGGTGATGTGACAGTATTTAGTCCTGATATAGTGGTCAGCGGGTGATGTGACAGTATTTAGTCCTGGTATAGCGGTCAGCGGGTGATGTGACAGTGTTTAGTCCTGGTATAGCGGTCAGTGGGTGATGTGATAGTATTTAGTCCTGGTATAGCGGTCAGCGGGTGACGTGACTGTACTTGGTCAGTGGGTGATGTGATAGTATTTAGTCCTGGTATAGCGGTCAGTGGGTGATGTGACAGTATGTAGTCCTGGTATAGTGGTCAGCGGGTGATGTGACAGTATTTAGTCCTGATATAGTGGTCAGCGGGTGATGTGACAGTATTTAGTCCTGGTATAGCGGTCAGCGGGTGATGTGACAGTGTTTAGTCCTGGTATAGCGGTCAGTGGGTGATGTGATAGTATTTAGTCCTGGTATAGTGGTCAGCGGGTGATGTGACAGTATTTAGTCCTGGTATAGCGGTCAGCGGGTGATGTGACAGTGTTTAGTCCTGGTATAGCGGTCAGTGGGTGATGTGATAGTATTTAGTCCTGGTATAGCGGTCAGCGGGTGACGTGACTGTACTTGGTCAGTGGGTGATGTGATAGTATTTAGTCCTGGTATAGCGGTCAGTGGGTGATGTGACAGTATGTAGTCCTGGTATAGTGGTCAGCGGGTGATGTGACAGTATTTAGTCCTGGTATAGCGGCCAGCGGGTGATGTGACAGTATGTAGTCCTGGTATAGCGGTCAGCGGGTGATGTGACAGTATTTAGTCCTGGTATAGTGGTCAGCGGGTGATGTGACAGTATTTAGTCCTGGTATAGTGGTCAGCGGGTGATGTGACAGTATTTAGTCCTGGTATAGCGGTCAGCGGGTGATGTGACAGTATTTAGTCCTGGTATAGCGGTCAGCGGGTGATGTGACAGTATTTAGTCCTGGTATAGCGGTCAGTGGGTGATGTGACAGTATTTAGTCCTGGTATAGCGGTCAGCGGGTGATGTGACAGTATTTAGTCCTGGTATAGCGGTCAGCGGGTGATGTGACAGTGTTTAGTCCTGGTATAGCGGTCAGTGGGTGATGTGACAGTGTTTAGTCCTGGTATAGCGGTCAGTGGGTGATGTGACAGTATTTAGTCCTGGTATAGCGGTCAGTGGGTGATGTGACAGTGTTTAGTCCTGGTATAGCAGTTAGTGGGTGATGTGACAGTATTTAGTCCTGGTATAGCGGTCAGCGGGTGATGTGACAGTATTTAGTCCTGGTATAGCGGTCAGCGGGTGATGTGACAGTGTTTAGTCCTGGTATAGCGGTCAGTGGGTGATGTGATAGTATTTAGTCCTGGTATAGCGGTCAGCGGGTGATGTGACAGTATTTAGTCCTGATATAGTGGTCAGCGGGTGATGTGACAGTATTTAGTCCTGGTATAGCGGTCAGCGGGTGATGTGACAGTGTTTAGTCCTGGTATAGCGGTCAGTGGGTGATGTGATAGTATTTAGTCCTGGTATAGCGGTCAGCGGGTGACGTGACTGTACTTGGTCAGTGGGTGATGTGATAGTATTTAGTCCTGGTATAGCGGTCAGTGGGTGATGTGACAGTATGTAGTCCTGGTATAGTGGTCAGCGGGTGATGTGACAGTATTTAGTCCTGATATAGTGGTCAGCGGGTGATGTGACAGTATTTAGTCCTGGTATAGCGGTCAGCGGGTGATGTGACAGTGTTTAGTCCTGGTATAGCGGTCAGTGGGTGATGTGATAGTATTTAGTCCTGGTATAGCGGTCAGCGGGTGATGTGACAGTGTTTAGTCCTGGTATAGCGGTCAGCGGGTGATGTGACAGTATTTAGCCCTGGTATAGTGGTCAGCGGGTGATGTGACAGTGTTTAGTCCTGGTATAGTGGTCAGCGGGTGATGTGACAGTATTTAGTCCTGGTATAGCGGTCAGCGGGTGATGTGACAGTGTTTAGTCCTGGTATAGCGGTCAGTGGGTGATGTGATAGTATTTAGTCCTGGTATAGCGGTCAGCGGGTGACGTGACTGTACTTGGTCAGTGGGTGATGTGATAGTATTTAGTCCTGGTATAGCGGTCAGTGGGTGATGTGACAGTATGTAGTCCTGGTATAGTGGTCAGCGGGTGATGTGACAGTATTTAGTCCTGGTATAGTGGTCAGCGGGTGATGTGACAGTGTTTAGTCCTGGTATAGCGGTTAGCGGGTGATGTGACAGTGTTTAGTCCTGGTATAGCGGTCAGCGGGTGATGTGACAGTATTTAGTCCTGGTATAGCGGTCAGCGGGTGATGTGACAGTATGTAGTCCTGGTATAGTGGTCAGCGGGTGATGTGACAGTATTTAGTCCTGGTATAGCGGTCAGCGGGTGATGTGACAGTATTTAGTCCTGGTATAGCGGTCAGCGGGTGATGTGACAGTATTTAGTCCTGGTATAGCGGTCAGCGGGTGATGTGACAGTATTTAGTCCTGGTATAGTGGTCAGCGGGTGATGTGACAGTATTTAGTCCTGGTATAGTGGTCAGCGGGTGATGTGACAGTATTTAGTCCTGGTATAGCGGTCAGCGGGTGATGTGACAGTATTTAGTCCTGGTATAGCGGTCAGCGGGTGATGTGACAGTATTTAGTCCTGGTATAGCGGTCAGTGGGTGATGTGACAGTATTTAGTCCTGGTATAGCGGTCAGCGGGTGATGTGACAGTGTTTAGTCCTGGTATAGCAGTCAGCGGGTGATGTGACAGTATTTAGTCCTGGTATAGCGGTCAGCGGGTGATGTGACAGTGTTTAGTCCTGGTATAGCAGTCAGTGGGTGATGTGACAGTATTTAGTCCTGGTATAGCGGTCAGTGGGTGATGTGACAGTATTTAGTCCTGGTATAGCGGTCAGTGGGTGATGTGACAGTGTTTAGTCCTGGTATAGCGGTCAGTGGGTGATGTGACAGTATTTAGTCCTGGTATAGCGGTCAGTGGGTGATGTGACAGTGTTTAGTCCTGGTATAGCAGTTAGTGGGTGATGTGACAGTATTTAGTCCTGGTATAGCGGTCAGCGGGTGATGTGACAGTGTTTAGTCCTGGTATAGCAGTCAGTGGGTGATGTGACAGTATTTAGTCCTGGTATAGCGGTCAGTGGGTGATATGACAGTGTTTAGTCCTGGTATAGCAGTCAGTGGGTGATGTGACAGTATTTAGTCCTGGTATAGCGGTCAGCGGGTGATGTGACAGTGTTTAGTCCTGGTATAGCGGTCAGCGGATGATGTGACAGTGTTTAGTCCTGGTATAGTGGTCAGCGGGTGATGTGACAGTGTTTAGTCCTGGTATAGCGGTCAGCGGGTGATGTGACAGTGTTTAGCCCTGGTATAGTGGTCAGCGGGTGATGTGACAGTATTTAGTCCTGGTATAGCGGTCAGTGGGTGATGTGACAGTGTTTAGCCCTGGTATAGCAGTCCTATTTGATAACTCTATAGGTATATCAGTATTTTTTAGTGTGGGATCGGGCACGTGCCTTGTTGTTTGTGCACCGGGTCTTTAATGTTAAGGCTCACAAGTTTGACTTGGCAAATTTTTTTTTTACATACAACCCCATAAAAGACATAGGAACACCCCTGTAAGTACCAGCTTTAGCTACTGCTGCACACTGAATTAACAGAATGTGACATTGTTGTTGGTACAATATTTCAGAATTTGGGGCCCCACTTTTTATTTTGCCCAGGGCCCCATTTTGTCTGAAATTGCCCCCGTGCTATGGGCTCAGATCCACTATACAGTGAGGATGAGCTACTACTGGACAGTCATCATCTAGAGCCCGGACCAGATCTGGAGGAGACATCTGCTGCTTCCACCGCTACTAGTGATGAGGAGAGTGGTGTGAGAGCTGGTGTTGTGAGTGGTCAGGTTCCTGGCTTAGAGACCATTGAGGAGGACATCAGTGACCTACAGACATTATTGGATCACGATGTAGCCGACCACAATTGGGAGGACTACTGGATCTCCGCAATGTTAGACCCTCACTACCGGGGAAAAATGGGGGCTGTTTTTACACTCGCTTAGAGGGAGGACAAACTGAACTACTATAGAGACATGCTAAGTAGTAAGTTGGTCACTGCCTATCTGCACCACCATCCATCCTCTCATATGTCCTACCAGGGGAGCCCTGAGCGCACAGCTTGCACTGGCATGGCAGCTGTGAGAGGGGGTGGGGGTGGCAGGAGCAGTATCGGCTCCATCAACAGCAGTCTGAGCCTAGAGTCGCTGATGAGCAGCTTTCTTCACCCGCATCAGCAGCTAGACACAGAGCAGAACTTGAACCAGCAGCTAGTGCACCCTGCCACCCATCCTGGAACATTAGCTGGATTTTTGGGCAGCCAAACTGGATTTGTGGCCGCAACTGGCTGAGTTTGCCGTGTGCAGCCCGGACAGCAGATAGATGGACTGGGAGTGACTGGTAGGTTGTCTCAGGTATCTGGAGCCATGCTGACTGCAGTGCACCCCACATTTACTGGAGGGTACATGGGGGAGGATCCATAGAACAAACACAACGAAAAAGGTGGCCCCACAGATGCTCAACTGGGTTCAAGTCTAGGGAATAAGGGAGTCAGGGAAGTACTTGGAAGTCTTGGTCATTCTCCTCCAACCACTGTCGGACATTTCTAGTCATTATTTTGCAGGAAGATTCGATTTGCCCGAGAGAAGACAAATGACATGTACGGGTGGATGTGATCTGCAAGGATGGATTCACACCCAAATCTGTTCAGATTGCCTTCTACATAGACAAGCGGGCCCAGAGAATGGTGTGAAAAAGTTCCCCAGACTATAACGCTGCCGCCACCAGCTTGTCTTCTTCCAGCACTGGTTTCAGAGTGTTTGTTCTCTGATGTTTCTTGCCTGACATGGAGATGTCCATCTTCTAGGAGAAGGCAACCCTTAGCCAATCATTGGTGGTCCAATTCCAGTATGGCCATGTAAAGTGAAGCCTTTTGTTTGCTAGAGTAGGGACAATCGAACCTCCATACACATCAGGGTTCACTGAACTGTTGTTTTAGACACATCTGGTAGCCCAGACTCATTTTTATGCTGAGCTGCTCCACTGTAGAGTGTCGATCTTCCCTCACACACCTTCATAGCTGAGGTTCATCTTTCATATCAGGGGCACGTGATTCTCCACAGTCTCCATGTTGGTTATTCCCAATGGCGCCATTTCTCCGCTCACAATACACTTTCACCAAAGCAGCGCACGAACCGTTCACAACCTGCGCTGTTGGAGAAATAGTCACCCTTGGTCCGACAGCCAATAATCATCCCTTGTGCAACTCTGATAAGTCGTCCCCTTTATCCGAGACAACAATGAGATTCTGGGGGCAAAACGGTGGCTCAGTAGTTAGCACTGCAGCCATGCAGCGCTTGAGTCCTGGGTTCGAATCCCGCCAGGAATAACATCTGCAAGGAGTTTATATGTTTATAAGACACACTGATAGGAAAAAAAAAAGTCCATTGTGGTCCCTATATGGGGCTCACAATCAACATAAGAAAAAAAAAAAATGAGATTCTGTTCAGCCTATCACACACCTTATATACCCACCAAGCCGGCCCACAACAAGTCACTCCCTTCCTGAGCTACACGCTGCCGACGTCAGAAGTAGGAGGTGGTGATAATAATGGGACTCAACTCCTCTATTTATTCCATGGGATTCCGTGTAGTGATTACATTGTCTCATCTTCTCTCCATTCAGGTTCCTACAATATAGAATCCTCTCAGTATCTTCTATATAAGAGAATATTCCTGATTGATCCATCAAGGATGGAAAGAGACAGGAACAAGATGGCGGAAAGTCTATTAAATCTCACCCTAGAGATCATCTACCAGCTTACTGGAGAGGTGAGAGATTCTGATGATGTCATCATGACATCATTCCTATCTATAGTAATAACAGATGATATGACTGGAGAGGTGATGGACTCTGGACATGTATGTAGTGAGATTTATTAATGTGTCTCCCCATAACCAGGATTACACAGTAGTGAAGAAGACCTCTAGTGGGCGCTGTCAGACCCTTGTATTTGATGGATGGAGAGGAACCCTGAGCCCATTCCCGGGGCCTCCAACTCACCCCCTGATACAGGAGAAGATCAATGGACAGAAGATCCTAGGACTCACCCACAAGATGCTGGAGCTGCTGACTGGAGAGGTGACAGTGCTGGGAATGCTGGGACATTATACAGTAACTGGAGGGGTCGGGGTGATGACTGTATCATTGTGTTGTCAGGTTCCTATAAGGTGTCAGGATGTCGCTGTCTATTTCTCCATGGAGGAGTGGGAGTATTTAGAAGGACACAAGGATCTGTACAAGGAGGTGATGATGGAGGACCACCAGCCCCTCACATCAGCAGGTAATAGACATGACTATATACACATGGACTTCCATTATTTGTATGTACAGAATGAATTCAGTCCCTGTCTGTGTTTCCTACAGGTAGATCCAGTAAGAGGACAACACCGGAGAGATGTCCCAGTCCTCTTCTTCCACAGGATGATGATCAGGTAGATGGAGATATTCCCTATGATGTGTAGACGGGCTGTGAAGTCCTTGTGGTCAGTCTTGTTGTATCTAGCAGTATTATATGGTTATATACATGGGCGGTGTCATTGAGCCGCCATCTAATATGTTTATCCGGCTTCTCACAGACCTGCAGCTACTGTCAGGACATCTTTCATCTTCATGCGGATTAATGATCTAGAACATTCTCTGTGACTTCCCCATTTGTCCGGTGACTTTTACATTATTTGTTTCCCAGATTTTCCATCAGGATAAAGATGTGAGCGACATGAATGCTATATCTATGAGAATAAAGGAAGAGCCCTATGTGAGTGGTGATGAGGAGTGTGAGGAGGACATTCCTACAGGGACCCGCCCAGGTGAGGAGTCACCGCTATATAAAGCACAGAAGGGTCACTGATTCTATTCATTAAAAGAAAAAATATATCCTTGTACCGTGTTAGCTAGTGGATATGAAATGAAAGAAATTTTTTGAGAGAAGTCCTCAGTAGTTGATACCTTTTTTAATGGCTAACTTAAAAAGTTTTTTGATGACATATCAAGCTTTCGAGACTCTATAGAGGTCTCTTCATCAGGATGGTATAACACAATTTCTGAAGGTAGGCATATATATACACAGAGAAATGGAGTGTTGGATGCAAAATAGATGGAGAACAGAACACAATGTAAATAAACAGTAAAAAAAATATATATCAGTTCACAGGAAAGTTCTCTGGGTTTATGGCTTCTTTGATCAGTGACGTGTTGTCTAGTGGTTGTAATACGTCATAAAACTCTGGGCCTGGTTTAAACCCCTTTGGAGAGTGTTAAAGTCACCATAAGTTTAACTTCCCATATGAGGCGATCTTTTCTGCTCTTGAAATTCCCTCTCAGTACCAGGATCTTCATATCCTGGGTCATATTATGATTTTCATTGCAGAAGTTTTTTGGCACAGTCAGTCAGTATGTGTGGGCAGGTCTTGCACCTCTTATTTCCACATGGAAATGTTCCTTTGTTAGTTGGAGGTGACAGAGAGCTGCTAATAATCATATTCCTGAGGTTTGGTGGCTGTCTATAGCACAGGAGAGGGGGGTCTGGAAATATGGATTTTAGATGGTGGTCTTTTTGCAGTAGTGGATGTAATTTGCATGTAATTCCTCTAATTCCACACATACTGACTACGGACAAAATAAAGATCCCGAACTCTGATCGACAGTACAAGATCCCAGGTAACTTCACCTGCAGCACACCTAATGTAGTGTATTTGATATTGTGTACTAAGTGTCCTGAGGGCCTGTATGTAGGTGAGACAGGACAATAATAATAATAATAATACATTTTATTTATATAGCGCCAACATATTCCGCAGCGCTGTACAATTTGTAGGGTTCAAATACAGACAGATACATTACAAAGAGAATCATTTCACACAATGGGACTGAGGGCCCTGCTCGCAAGAGCTTACAATCTATGAGGTAGAGGGGGTGACACAAGAGGTAGCAGGGGCGGTATTACTTATACAGACGTCAGACACTTTTGTAATAGAAGTGACTGTCATTACATAAACATAAGACTTTATGAGCCGTCACCAGTCGTGTCCTGTAACATGTGGATGGAGCTTGGACCTATAAAGTTATCCTGAGATGACATCATATCATGTGGGGAAATGTGGGAGCAGGGACAGAGGAGGGTTAAGGGTTTACGTTAGAATTTATGATAGGCTTGTCTGATAAGATGCGTCTTTAGTTTGCGTTTGAAACTGTAGAAATTGGGAGTTAATCTGATTGTCCGGGGTAGAGCATTCCAGAGAAGTGGTGCAGCTCTGGAGAAGTCTTGTATACGAGCGTGGGAGGTTCTGATAATAGAGGATGTACCGTATTTTTCGGACCATAAGACGCACTAAGGTTTTAGAGGAGGAAAATAGGGGAAAAAAAATTTTAAGGAAAAAAAATTGGTGAAATATTTAATAACCTAATAATATAATATTTCACCAATGTAAATAGAACCGGGGGCTTTCGGACACAGGGATACCAAATGTGTATGTGTTTCACAGTAATGTTTTTGTTTTATATGTATTCTAGGGATATGGGGGTGATTTGAACATATATCTCTATCTATCTATCTATCTGTCTGTCTGTCTGTCTGTGTCTGTCTGTCTTTCTGTCTATCTATCTATCTATCTATCTATCTCCTATCTATCTATCTATCTATCTATCTATCTATCTATCTATCTATCTATATCTAATCTATCTCATCCATGGATGGAAAGAGACACCCTGCAGTGAAGCTATGCAAGAAGAGAAAAAGGGGCGGGCCAGACGGGTGAAGGAGGTGTGGTTTTCTAAGCAAACTTGAAAACACGCCTCTTTCACCCATCTGGCTCGTCCCTCCTTCACTGCCTCTCACATCTTGCTCCGGCAATGAAGCCACACAGACAGGGAAGTAGGGACGGGCCAGACGGGTGAAGGAGGCGTGGTTTCAAGCTTGCCGAGAAAACCACGCCTCCTCCTCCCGTTTGGCCCGCCCCTCCTTCCCTGTCTGTGTGGCTTCATTGCCAGAGCCAGATCTGAGAGGCAGTGAAGGAGGGGCGGGCCAGACGGGAGAAGGAGGCGTGGTTTTCTCGGCAAGCTTGAAACCACGCTTCCTTCACCTGTCTGGCCCGCCCCTACTTCCCTGCCTCTCATATCTCGCTCCTGCAAACACGCGACACAGACAGGGAAGGAGGGGCAGAGCAGGCAGGCACTGTGCTGCTCTCCTTTTGATTCACACAGACGGGACACAGACGCTGCACACGCTGCATTCGGACTATAAGACGCACACACATTTTCCTCCCATATTGGGAGGAAAAAAAGTGCGTCTTATAGTCCGAAAAATACGGTAAGTGTTAGGTCATTGAGTGAGCGGAGAGCACGGGTTGGGCGGTAGACAGAGATGAGGGAGGCAATGTATGGGGGTGCGGCATTATGGAGAGCCTTGTGGGGGAGGGGGATAACTTTATATTTTATTCTATATTGAATAGGCAGCCAATGTAGCGACTGGCACAGACCAGAGGCATCGCTGCAGCGTCTAGCCTGATAGATAAGCCTGGCCGCTGCATTCAGAATAGATTGTAGAGGGGAGAGTTTAGTAAGGGGAAGACCGATTAGTAAGGAGTTACAGTAGTCAAGGCGAGAATGAATCAGAGAGACAATAAGTGTCTTTAGTGTATCTCTGGTAAGGAAAGGACGTATTCTGGAGATATTTTTGAGGTGGAGGTGACATGAACGTGCGAGTGATTCAATATGAGGGGTGAAGGAAAGGTCTGCGTCATACATGACCCCAAGGCAGCGGGCCTACTGCCTAGGAGTTATAGTAAGGCCTGAGACTGCAATGGATATATCAGGGACAGATCTATTAGATGGTGGAAACAGTAGTAGTTCAGTCTTGGAGAGATTTAGTTTCAGATAGAGAGAGGACATGATATTTGAGACAGCAGAGAGACAGATGCTGGTGTTCTGTATGAGTGCAGGGGTGATGTCATGGTAAAATGTGTATAATTGGGTGTCATCAGCATAAAGATGGTACCTGAAGCCAAATCTGGCAATGGTTTGTCCAATGGGGGCTGTGTAGAGAGAAAAGAGCAGGGGGCCTAGGACCGGGCCCTGAGGAACCCCAACAGCAAGGGAAAGAGGAGAAGAAACAGAGTCCGCAAATGATACACTGAAAGTGCGGTCTGAGAGATAAGAGGAGAACCAGGAGAGCGCAGTGTCATTGAGGCAAACTGAGCGGAGCCTATTGAGGAGGAGATGATGGTCAACAGTGTCAAAAGCTGCAGAGAGGTCCAGAAGAATAAGAAGAGAGAAGTTGCCATTGGACAATCACTTAGGATGAGGATTAACTCACACAGACATACGATTAGAGAACAGAGAATGGACCTCCCTGTGCCAAAACACTTCTGCAATGAAAATCATAATATGACCCAGGATATGAAGATCCTGGTACTGAGAGGGAATTTCAAGAGCAGAAAAGATCGCCTCATATGGGAGGTTAAACTTATGGTGAACTTTAACACTCTCCAAATGGGTTTAAACCAGGCCCAGGGATTTATGACGTTTTAAAACCACTAGACAACATGTCACTGATCAAAGAAGCCATAAACCCAGAGAACTTTCCTGTGAACTGATATTATATATATTTTTTTTTACTGTTTATTTACATTGTGTTCTGTTCTCCATCTATTTTGCATCCAACACTCCATTTCTCTGTGTATATATATGCCTACCTTCAGAAATTGTGTTATACCATCCTGATGAAGAGACCTCTATAGAGTCTCGAAAGCTCGATATGTCATCAAAAAACTTTTTAAGTTAGCCATTAAAAAAGGTATCAACTACTGAGGACTTCTCTCAAAAAATTTCTTTGATTCTATTCAGACATTGGTTAGACTATTTGTTGTTCCCCGATTCAGGTAAAATACTAATAATACCTGAATATAAATGTGATACCGCTATAGGGGGTAATAAGTGTAGTATAGAATAGAACGTACAGCAGGAATATGGACTTGACATCGATGTGAACGAGGTAAATTTCTTCCTCACCGGCTGTCAGTCCTCGTGAAGGGAAAGAATTTACCAGAATTATATAGCAGATTATTTCAGGTAGCGGAAAAATAATCCTCCTGCTCGATCTTCAGGCAGATTCCACCTCAGAGCTCTATGGAAATAAATGGGAGGTGGAAAATCCGGCCTGGCCAGTAAGGAATCTGATGGAGATTCGGGGGCTGATTTGGTAAAGCGGAAAAATTCTTCTTCTGAATTCCTGAAGCAGCTTCTGCAAATGTCACTGTGTAAACCTCACCTTAGACCCCAATCACACTATGGAATCCGGACTAGAAAATCTGGTCTGTACATCAGTCACATTTCCCAGCCTGAACTCTGTCCACACACCAGGACTCCCCGTATCTTAGTGATCTATGACGCTAGGAGTCCCTGCTTCCTTGTGACGCCACAGACCCTACTACATACTGTATGGGACAGCAGATCCGCGGTGAGTTCAGGCTGGGAAATCCAGAAGATGTGGTTTGTATTCTATTGTGTGTATGGGGTGTAATACAGTAAGATTTATGGCGTCCTACAGTATTATTCCACATAAGTGGCCATATTTAAGCAGCCATGGATTGTGTTCACCTCTACAGTGACCTAGAGCAGTGGTGGCGTCTCCTGCCCCGCTTCATTACTATTCACTATCACTGACCTCCGTCTCAGCACAGTGAATACTAATGAAGTAGGCCGCGCTGCCGTCGTTTGCTGCCTGTGCCACTGACTTCACTTCTTCACACGGTCTGAAGCGTCTCAGGCAGCGGCTGCTCAGTGGGGAATATACTTATAAGGTTATGTTATTCAATAATAGTAACATCAGTTTCCTTCTTGTCAGATGACTGTACCAGGAGCTCAGAGGAACATCTGATATCTACAGATTATAAAGCAGAGGATCATGGTATCACACAAGATCCATATGAAGAACATGTCATTATCCCAGATATACCCTCAGCCATTCAAGAGAAAGATCTTTCTTCTAATTCATCACAGTCTGTTAAACAAAATGAAGGATGCCAAAGAGGTGTTATACATCAGAGAACAAACACAGGAGAGAAGCCATATTCATGCCCAGAATGTGGGAAATATTTTACTCAGAAATCAAGCCTTGTTATTCATCAAAGAATTCACACAGGGGAGAAGCCTTACACTTGCTCACAATGTGGGAAATGTTTTACTTATAAATCGGTCCTTGTTAGGCATCAAATAACTCACACAGGAGAGAAGCCATATTCTTGCTCACAATGTGGGAAATGTTTTACTTGGAAATCAGACCTTGTTAATCATCAAAGAACTCACACAGGAGAGAAGCCTTATTCTTGCTCAGAATGTGGGAAATGTTTTACTTGGAAATCATACCTTGTTAATCATCAAAGAATTCACACAGGAGAGAAGTCTTATTCTTGCTCAGAATGTGGGAAATGTTTTACTTGGAAATCATACCTTGTTAATCATCAAAGAATTCACACAGGAGAGAAGTCTTATTCTTGCTCAGAATGTGGGAAATGTTTTACTTGGAAATCAGACCTTGTTAATCATCAAAGAATTCACACAGGAGAGAAGTCTTATTCTTGCTCAGAATGTGGGAAATGTTTTACTTGGAAATCAGACCTTGTTAATCATCAAAGAATTCACACAGGAGAGAAGTCTTATTCTTGCTCAGAATGTGGGAAATGTTTTAATTGGAAATCAGTACTTGTTAAGCATCAAAGAATTCACACAGGGGAGAAGCCTTACACTTGCTCAGAATGTGGGAAATGTTTTATTTTAAAATCAAACCTTGTTATTCATCAAAGAACTCACACAGGAGAGAAGCCATATTCTTGCTCACAATGTGGGAAATGTTTTACTTTGAAATCAGACCTTGTTAGGCATCAAAGAACTCACACAGGGGAGAAGCCTTACACTTGCTCAGAATGTGGGAAATGTTTTGCTCAGAACTCAGACCTTAGTATGCATCAAAGAATTCACACAGGAGAGAAGTCTTACACTTGCTCAGAATGTGGGAAATGTTTTTCTTCCAAATCAGGTCTTGTTAAGCATCAAAGAACTCACACAGGAGAGAAGCTATATTCATGTCCAGAATGTGGGAAATGTTTTACTCGGAAATCAGTACTTGTTAGGCATCAAAGAACTCACACAGGGGAGAAGCAAATTGTAAGTGAATTTTCAACCTGAAGTCTTTGACCCGTCTACGTTGTAAGAAGGAACTTATATTCACAGTGGGGGGTTTTTCAGGTTCAATTATTTTTTTTCTTTAACTCCTTCATGCATTCTTATGTACATTTGCGAATGTGGGTAGTTGCTTCATCTCCACATACGTGATGGTGGTTGAGTGGGCTCAGAAGCAGAGCCCATACGATCATAATGGGAAAAATATGCAAAAACAAAAACAAGGCACTTAACCCCTTAGCGACCCATGACGTAGCTGAGCTCTCTCCATACAGGGTAGATGCCGGCTGTATAATATAGCCAGGACCTGCCACTAACAGCAGCGGTCGGTGCCTGAGCCGATCGCTGCTGTTAACCCTTTACACACTGCGGTCAAACGCGACCGCAGCATGTAAAGGGTGCAAGCGCCACGGGCGCCGCCATTTTCCGCCGATCGTCGCCCTCCTGAACGTCATCGGAGGGCGGTGATCGGTTGCTATGACAGCCGGAAGCCTATTGAAGGCTTCCAGGCTTGTCCCTGCATTAGTTCTATTAGATGATGCCAGAGGCAGCGTCTAATAGAAGTGATGGCATTTTGCTATTCACTGCATACTGTAGTATTGTATGAGCGATCAGACCCCCTAGGTTTCAAGGTACTAGACGTTCGGTCTATCAGCAGTGGCAAAGGATCGCCACAACTGATAGAACATGTTAGGGAGGCCCATGGAGGGAGAGCTGATTGTCTGTCTTTCTGTGGGTTACGTCATATAGAACCCCTGCCCAGAGGAGGCGATAGAGGTAGAAAGTTATTACAGGAAGAGGCTAAGATCATTCTGCGCACGGGAGCAATGGGACCACTTGGTCTCAATGAGAGGGTTGATATGAGCGTTTTTTTGTAATCTTCACATGAACAGTATGTGTCTGCTTCGCCCTGTTTGTTTTTCTTATGTTATCCCCTAGAAGAGCTTTGACACGTCTTATAATGTGCAATATAGGAAAAAAGTCCTTACTTCAGCTACTTCCGCTAGTAAGGAGTGCAAGATAAATCGCTGTTTACATCTAGCGATATCTGATACGATCCGTTATAGTTTTCCATAGATTGATATATGTAGCTAGACAAGTTTACTCAGCTTCTTTTTTCGATAGGCATTTATAATCCTGTGTTATAGGGAATTAGGTGTAGACAACAAGAGATTGCTATAGACCTAAATGGAATAACGTTGTTTAGCCCTATATTATTTTAAAGAATGAAGGGGAGGAGTTTGGAGTAGGCTAGGTCATGCTCCCTGCCCCATAGCACAGGAACGAGGATAAAGGCAGTTTATGTATGTAGTTCCTGTCTGGGTCCATCTCTAATAGATTGATAATCAGGGATCACGACAAATGTTACAGTTTCAGTATAGGAATAGCAATGTAGTTCCCTTTTATAGATCCGTTGTATAGATGTGCTGGTGGCGGAAGGTGAATTAGGGGTAGCGCTAATTGGTGCACATTTAATAAAAGAATTACACTCTATAGAGAAGAATGTCACAAATTGAGGCTAATAATGTATGATGTATTACATGTTATCAACATTACATCGATTGTGTATTTTAACTTGTTTTTAACTGATGAATGTAATTATCTGAACTTGGGTGTAGTAAGGTCAAGAGTAGGCGTGTTGACCTGTTCCATCTGGATAAATCAATGATGTTGCTAGCAGTTGAAGGAAGCCTGACGAAGTGCACTAAGCATGAAACGATCGTCGCTGTTTGTTTCTTTGCATCACTCCGTCTTCTGTACCCCGATGGTCAAGGTTTGACCTTTTTTTTAAAGAGGATGAAATAAAAACGAATGTTTTATGTATCCCGTGGCGGGTGAGTGCCCTGTTTTCTACATTTCACATCGCTATGTCACTGCCTGTCTAGGTTTTTTCACAGTGAGCACCACACTGGGATTTAATTTATTCCATGGTTTTTTGGCTGTTACAGCCGGGAATTTTTGCCAATACTGACACAAGATTGTGAATACAAGCGTTGTCGCAGTAGTGCCGCTGACTACTTTGTTCTTTGCAATATATGACATTAAATATAAACATATCAGGTATCCCCGCGCTCCAAAATGCCCGAACTATTAAAATATTAAAACATTTATTCCAAATAGCAAATAGCGTTTTTTTAACACTTTGCCTCCTATAAAAAATTTAATAAAAAGTGATCAAACCATCAGATCTTTCCCCAAATGGTATCAATAGAAACGTCATCTTGTCCCGCATAAAAAGACACCGCACCCAGCTCCATACATGTAAAGATGAAAAAATTACAGGTGTCAGAACATGACGACACACATTTTTTTTTCTATTTTGCTAAGTTTTTCATTTTTAAAAAAGTATCAAAACATTTCAAATACTCTATAAATTTGGTATCACCGTGTTCGTACTGACATGTAGAACACAGGTAACGTGTCATTTGTACCAAACAGTGAACGCTGTAAAAATTAAACCCATATGAAAATGGGTAATTGCACCTCATTCTGAATTTTTTTCCAGCTTCCCAGTACATTGCACAGCCTATTGAATGGTGCCATCACAAAGTACGATTTGTCCCGCAAACAATAAGCCATGATGTGAACTGAAACATAAAAACGTTATGGCTCTTTAAATGAGAGGAGGGAAAAACGAAAATGTGAAACCAAGAAATGGCCTGGTCATTAAGGGGTTAAGGTAATTTTCAGACAACAGAACAAACTACTATGTCAAAAGACAGAAATCACCAAAAACAAAATAGCTAAAATATTAAATACTAGTAGAATACCCGCGGCTTCGCTCGCAGGAAATATGTTAAATTGTTGGCTATGCGAGCTAAAGTAAAATTTTCCGTGTCACACTGAAATTGATATTTTCTCAGAGCTACAGTAAATCTTTTTTTTCCACTTAATTTTTATTTTGTCATTTTACTAATTTATCGTAACATTGATGTAAACAGCAACTTATTTTTTAATTTCAACATTTTTATTGATTTTATATATTTAATACATATTATGTAGTATAAACTATTACAACTAGTTTTCCATTACATCCACCATGACGACTACACAAGGAGGTTGACCTCTGACCCGCTGTAGGGACAGGAACTGAGAGACTTGTTAAATACACCACTCCCACCACCATTCACCAGTGTTTCCTGTCCCTACACAGGGTCAGAATGAGAGGCTCTCCTCCGTCTGGGGGAATAGGTAAGTATTACCACCGTCCGGCCCTCGGTCTTAGTCAAAGGCGCCTGCCTCCCTGGGCCATTAAGGACACGGGGGTATCGCTCCGGCCTGCCCCCGGGTGGAAAACTCCCCCCTTCCAGCGGTCCGTTATGGCTAATGCAGGGGGTAGAGTGGATGCCGGCTCCGGCCAGCACACAGGGGAGGAACGGCCAACCTAGGCGTACTGGCGTTCCAGGGTGTGGCATAGCCGGGCACAGTGGCGTGCGTCCCAGCTTCCGCTGAGGCTGCAGGATCAAGGAATTTCTGGGGGATGAATGCCGGGCGATGAGTGAACTAGGCGACAATCTTGCAAGGTATGTGATGTATCACTGTATGTTCCAGCATGTTGCTCTCTGAGGCACAGCTGTTGATCACAGATCCCCTGGCTGTTCCAGCTCCCTTGGTGTTGTGAGTACTTGGAACAGCTGCTCTGTACCTGAGAATTTTATTTTATTTTTTTCCCTTTCTCCTTTTAATGGAGCAGAGTGTAATTTGGGCTTCCAGTCTCCAATTGTAAGTAGAGACGGAAGGTTCCCATAGGAGCAAGGGTGTATTAAAAACTCCCAGGGCATGACCACTTTTTGGGAAGGAGTTGGCATTCCTGTTCTAGAAGCCCTATGCTCAGGAAGTACGGCGAAGGCCCTTAAGGGGGTAAGCCGACTTGGGAGGACTTAGGCCTTTCAGTATAAAGAAGTCCAGTTCTCCAGTTCTAGCCTTGTGCCCTGTCTAGATGACAGAAGGATAAGTAGGTTTATTTTTCTTAAAGCCTTAGAATGGGTAGGACCTTGTGACTTATAGGAGGCTTCTCCTGAGCTAAAGACTAAGCTTAGCCAGGGAAAGCATAGAGGGTAAAGTTCTATTAAGAGGCAAATTCCCAGGATGTCTAGTGTATTAACAGAGTAAACCTTGGGAGCAGTTTGCTGATTATCCCGCAGATCCTTCTGCGGGAAACACCCAAGGTGAAAGGCTTATCTCAGGTGAAGCCTTGCTAGCTGAGATTCTGACTAAACGGTTTGCACAGGTGCAACATGGTCTGGCGTGGCCTCATTTCAAAATTTGGCCTGGTTCAATCACCACCTGCCACATCCTAAAAGGGTGCGGTAAGGTTAGGGCTGAGGCTCGATCAAACCGGCTATTCTGCTGTTTTAAAGACAGAGTGGTACATATGGATAGGTATACATGCATAACTCCTCTTCCTGGCGCCCTTAGTGGCTGCCTCGATACAGGGCTCCAAGCTTGAAGCAACCTTATCTTTCCTTTCTCACTCTTTTTCTCTGTATCTTCAAAAATCCTGTAACCAAGAATCTAGCACTATGAATTAGCAACTATAAATCGAATGGAAGACCCTGTGGAGTTTTTGTTCCTTTTGTATCTATTGTTAAAACATGGACAATGACTGAAGACCTAGAGCACATGTGCCTGTTACCATCCCCCCAGGACACCATGCGGCATGGAAGAAAACCTACATGGAAGTGTGGACTTCTTCGTTCAAGGAGATGATTTCTGGCATCTATTGCTGATGTGTGAAGATGCCTACAGCTGACTGGTATTTCTTTCTATCACTGTGGACACGTGGGACTCTGTCTTGAAACCAACCATCACCCACCTACCCCAGGAGCTATGGAAGCTTGGCAAGAGAGCAGCACCATGTATACCTGGATGGCTTCAGACTTCTTTGGGGAAGTAGAACACAGTGGTAAGGAGGAGGAGGAGGGCTTGTGATGTTATAACCGCATATATCTCCATACCATATACTATTCAATGATGGTGTTAAGCATGCTATATCTTAATCTGTATATATTGTTCTGTACTGATGTACTGTATCCCTTATACCATTCACCAATGGTGTTATGCATATTATCTACACCTATCTATATACCACATAATATACCCTTCAATAATGGCATTATGTATGCTATATCATTATATACCACTCCGCAGTGGTGTTAAGCATGTTATACCTCTATGCATATACCGTATTTTTCGGACTATAAGACGCACTTTCTTTCCTCAAAATTTTTGGGGAAAAGAAGGGTGCGTCTTATAGTCTGAAGGTGGCGCCTGGCATCCGCTGTAATAGAGAGGCGGAAGCCGGCAAGTGATAGACGCCATTACAGGTGCCGGGGCCTGAGACATCGCTGCGCTCCTCTGCCCTGCATGAAGCCAGCAGCGGCAGGGGCTCCTCCGTGCCCCCGCTGCTGGCTTCATGCAGGGCAGAGGATCGTAGCGGTCTCAGGCCCCGGCGTCTATCCCTCCCCGGCATCCGCCTCTCTAGTACAGCGGATGACGGGTCAGTATCCGTGGCCCCTTCTCCCCTGGGGCCGGTCCCCACCGGCCCCGTACCTGTAAAGTTGCAGGCCGGCTCCTGCGCGGCGATATCGCAGGAGCCAACCTGTTCGGGTGACAGCCGGGAGCCTAATGAGGCTCCTGGGCCTGTCACTGCTATATATTAGTATTGCGGCTGGGTCTATGACCAGCCGCCGTAATACTAATATACAGAATGTCCCATAGACGGCAATACAGTTGTATTGCCGTCTATGGGACTTGCAATCAAGTGACCGCAGGTTCAAGCCCCGGGGGGGAATAAAATAGTAAAAAAAAAAAAAAAAAAACTTTAAAAATATGAAAAAAGTTCTAAATCACCTCCTGTTTTTTTTTTTCAATACAAGGTGATCTAAGCAATAGATATCCCCCAAAATGGTATAACTAAAAAGTACAGCTGGCCCCGCAAAAAAAAAAAAAAAAATCGCTCTATGCGTCCCCGTACAGCTGCAGGGTCACCTGTCAATGTGGCCTTGCAGCTGTTGCAAAACTACAACTCCCATATATCAAATATTTTACCAGTTTTTGCTTCAAAATTTTTTTTCCCTATTTTCCTCCTCTAAAACCTAGGTGCGTCTTATAGTCCGAAAAATACGGTATACCATTCCATATGTAATGCAACCATTATATACACCATTCAACAATGGTGTTATGCAAGCTATTGTGGGGGAGGTAGGCTCAGCGGTAGCAGCAGCGGACCCAGACAGTCAGAGACAGACACCAAAATCAGTTTAAACAGGGTTTTAGCCCTGTGTGTTTATTTTGCAAAAAGGTGTTGGCAAACAAAAACAGGCCTTTACTTCAGGCAAAAACAGAAACACAAATACCTGCCCGGCTGGGCGACTAACTACACAGATGCACTCTGTCTATACGTGTGGCTTGCTTCAACCACACGGACAAAACAAATCAATAAGAAATACAAGCTGTGGAGCACCCACTGGTCTCACCAGTTTTCAGTTTGGCTGGACAGGACCTGGCTCCACCACTCTCCCCCAGGACTGAAGTCTTGAGAGGCTTTATAGGCATGTGATTAGACCTAACTGTTCCCACCTGTGCACACAAGCTCCTTCCTGCAGTAGGATGAGAAGAGGTTAATACTGACAGATGCCTTGCTACAGCTATTGAAGCCCTCACTCACCACACATATGAGAGGACTCTAGGGGAGATATAGCGTCCTTCCAGGACTTTTCCTGTCACTTTCTTACACTATATACACACATATATATATATCCTATTAATATTATAAATGTGAAATGTTTGTGGGTTTGTGACTTTGGATGTTCGGATGTTTGGCGGTCAATCACGCAAAAACCGCTCCACCGATTTGGCTGAAATTTTCCACAAACATAGTCACTACACTCGATTGCGCAATAGGCTACTTTTTGTCACAATAGCGCACATACGTTTTTCCCAGGACTCCCACAAAATCCAAACTCACACCACCATCTCTGCAATCTCACACACTTTGGACCCCGATTTGGCTGAAATTTTCCACAAACATAGTCCCTACACTCGATTGCACAATAGGCTACTTTTCGTCACAATAGCGCACATACGTTTTTCCCAGGACCCCCACAAAACCCAAACTCACATCACTATCTCTGCAATCTCACACACTTTGGACCATAGCAAGCCACAAAATTCATATTACCCCCTACAGCAGAGCTCAGCAACCCCTGGCACACATGCCAAGAGTGGCACTCCTGCCATATTTCACTGGCACACCAGCAGCACAGGACCTGCAAGAGTTAAATGAAGTCTCTGCTAGAGCTGAGGCATAAGGACACTCCCCTTTGAGAGATGTGCAGGAAACCCAGGGGGTGGAGCTTAATCGCTCAAGTCTCTGCCTGCTATAGTGATAGCTCCTGCCGAAGCTGCTAGCAAACTGAAAGTAAGACGCACACAGCTCCCTTCCTTTACTTCCTATTCTCATTAATGTCAGGCATGGGGTTATTAGTTTAGTGTTAGTAACTCCATGTGCCTCACATTAATAGGAATAACCCCCATCATGTCCCTCATATTAACCCCTGTGTGCCCCATATAAAGGTTACTAATATGTGAAACATATGGAGGGACTAACAAAAGACCTCAGTAATGAAGATACTTAATTATTACCTCCAAGTCTCTCATATATCAGTAACTAGAGATGAGCGAGTACTGTTGGGATCAGCCGATCCGAACAGCACGCTCCATAGAAATGAATGGATGCACCTGGTACTTCCGCTTGGACGTAGCCGGCGCGCTTAACCCCCTGCGAGCCGGCTACGTCCATTCATTTCTATGCGAGCGTGCTGTTCGGATCGGCTGATCCCAACAGTACTCGCTCATCTCTATCAGTAACTCTTACACTGGGGTTAATGTGAGGGACATGATGGGGTTAATTGCTATTAATAAGAGGCGCATGGAGTTACTAAACTGTCATGCACAGGGCCAGACTTTATGTTGCTTGCTCAAAAGTATCCTGTGCCCAAAACTTACATGTACTGGCGCAAAATAACAACTCATACAATGTCTTATATCAAAGTATATTAACCTGAAATCCTTCTGTCCCAAAGACACTATGTACAGTTTATACCAACACCGTATAGCGGCTGAAATACAAATTACATTCATCACAAAAATCTCATGTGCTCTCAGAATTACAACAAAAACAAGATACACAGTTACATTTTATATCCCATACCTTATACACAGTACGAAAACCTTACCCGCGCCTGTATATACCCACTTCTACAATCACCGCAGACGAAGTCGCGGGTACCAGCTAGTATATATATATATATATATATATATATATATACTTATGTACTGTATATGGCACGCATAACGCCATTGTGGAATGGTACATATTGATCGGTGTGTGTGTGTGAATATGTATATAGGAATGACACCATTGTCGAATGGTATATGCCTATTGAGCAAGGACATAATATTCATTACAGGTTCCTGCTTATATCAGGTCAGATATCTAGTGATTGGAGAATAAAACCCCTTTCTGACAAAAGAGCAAGCGGCTACAGTCTTCTGTGGTTTACGTCTGCTCTGATAATAGTGGTTTATGATAATAGTGGTTTACGTCTGCTCTGATAATAGTGTATGTTATTATACAGGCGACCTGTTCTGATAATAGTGTATGTTATTATACAGGCGGTCTGTTCTGATAATAGTGTATGTTATTATACGGGCGACCTGTTCTGATAATAGTGTATGTTATTATACAGGCGGTCTGTTCTGATAATAGTGTATGTTATTATACAGGCGGTCTGTTCTGATAATAGTGTATGTTATTACACACACACTCCGCCTGTTCTGATAATAGTGTATGTTATTATACAGGCGGTCTGTTCTGATAATAGTGTATGTTATTACACACTCCGCCTGTTCTGATAATAGTGTATGTTATTACACACTCCGCCTGTTCTGATAATAGTGTATGTTATTATACAGGCGGTCTGTTCTGATAATAGTGTATGTTATTATACAGGCGGTCTGTTCTGATAATAGTGTATGTTATTACACACTCCGCCTGTTCTGATAATAGTGTATGTTATTATACAGGCGGCCTGTTCTGATAATAGTGTATGTTATTATACAGGCGGCCTGTTCTGATAATAGTGTATGTTATTATACAGGCGGTCTGTTCTGATAATAGTGTATGTTATTATACAGGCGGTCTGTTCTGATAATAGTGTATGTTATTACACACTCCGCCTGTTCTGATAATAGTGTATGTTATTATACAGGCGGCCTGTTCTGATAATAGTGTATGTTATTATACAGGCGGCCTGTTCTGATAATAGTGTATGTTATTATACAGGCGGCCTGTTCTGATAATAGTGTATGTTATTATACAGGCGGTCTGTTCTGATAATAGTGTACGTAGGTTACACTTTTTGCCTGTTTGGATAAAGGGGTATGTTCGTAGATATTGGGCAGGTCCGGATAATGGCCTATACACATTCTGCCTGTTCTGCAGCGGGGTCAGTGTCCAGATCTTTTCTATGGAGAGAAGGTTCTCATTCTATCCTTCCTGGATTCTGAGCAAAGCATTATATCAATGGATCCTTATCCTATCAGTTTCAAAAAGAAATTCCACTCCTGAGGACAGGGATGAAGGATTCAATGCCATTAGGTAAAGCCATGAACATTGAAGAGGTAGTTTGTTCGCTCTCTCCACTGCTAGGCACTTAGGGGAGAATCAGGCCCTATCTATTAGGGAAACTTATCTTAGAATCAAAGTGACAGGATTCTTTAAGGCCAGATCCAAAAATTTTATGCCGGAGGCAGTGTCAGAGTTCCTCAGAGAGCAGGTTAGAGAACTACCTCCTTTCACTCAAATTCCTCTTCTTCAAAAGAGGGAGTAGCGGGCCATGGACGTCAGAAGGGCGGAGGTCGCCTACCTGGAAACTACCTCCTCCTGGAGAAAGGATGTCAATTTATTAAATTAAATTTGTGGGTACAAAAATAAAGGTCATAAGGCTTCCAAAACTACCATTGCAGGGGAATTAATGTGACAATCCTGCAGGCTTTCCTGTTAAGGAATCTATCAGAGCCAGGGAACATCAAAGCTCATTCAACTGGGGCAGCTTCCTCCACTTGGGATGAGGGACGGGAGGCTTCCCTAGAGCAGATATGCAGGGCTCCCACTTGAGCTAGTTCGCTAACCTTTGCTAAACACTACAGGTTAGGTTTGGTAAGTGATTTAGCCTTTGGACGTAAGGTCCTTTTGGCGGTAATCCCGCCCTAAGAGTTGTAATCTGGTATATCTCCTTGTGTAGCCGTCATGGTGGATGTAATGGAAAACCGGAGTTAGAACTTACTGATAACTCTGTTTCCATGTAATCCACCATGACGGCGTCTAATTACCCTCCCTAGTTAATATCTTTATGTAAGACAGCATACTGTAGTTTATATTTCACACCTTTCCTTTGTAATTTGGTAAACACTGGTGAATGGTGGTGAGAGTGGTGTACTTAACAAGTCTCTCAGTTCCTGTCCCTACAGCGGGTCAGAGGTCAACCTCCTTGTGTAGCCGCCATGGTGGATTACATGGAAACAGAGTTACCGGTAAGTTCTAACTCCGGTTTTTGAACTATTTGTTTTTTTATCAAAAATTTATATTTCTGCCCCTTACACAAACATATAAAACATTTACACCCAATTAACAACATAGTACAGCCCTTCCCCCCTCCCTCCAGTGTTATCTATGAGTAGAGATGAGTGAACAGTAAAATATTCGATGTTCGTTATTCGTTCCGAATAGCATCTCAATATTCGACTATTCGAACGAATATCGAACCCCATTATAGTCTATGGGAGAAAATGCTTCGTTTCAGGGGATCCCACCATTCGACTCAGGAGGGTCACCAAGTCCACTATCACACCTCACCTCACCAAAATGCAACTGGGACAGCAGGGGAAGCATGTCTGGGGGCATCTAACACACCAAAGTCCCTCTATTACCCCACTATCACAGCCTAACAACTACACACTTTCCACACTCAAAAAAAACCTCTATCAAAGTGGGAAAATACCTGGAAACCTTCTTTACTCCCCAAATGGATGGACACAAACCCCAATTTAAGCTCAACAAACATTAACAAGGACCCCTTTAAATCACATTCCCCATGACAACCACAGATGGAATAGGCAATAGGAAATCCTTCAGTCCCCACCCTGAACTGTCTTTGTGGATGTGTGTGTGATGTGGTAAGACCTTCCAAAATTCACTTTTATGGCCCTTATTGTGAGCACTCCCAAATTCTTAGAGGCCCTTAAGCTGAGCTCCCAGCAGAGATTGAGGCCCTTCAGGTGACTTCAGCCTTTTACCAGCAGTGTTTTAGGCCCTTTGGGTGAGGCGAGCCTTGCACCAGCAGAGTGTTAGCCCCTTTAAAACTCTTTGCCCCTAAAACAGTGGTTCCCGAACCATCACTCTCATTGTGTTGGATTGATGCAGTGGTTTGGACTGAGGACCCAGACATTGACCTTGATTTTGATTAGGAAATTGATAACATTTTGGCATCAAGTCCTGGGGGTAACTTTTATTTAGAGGACCGCAAAGGTGGAGAAGTGGCTGAAACCATTACTAGCGGTAATGGTCGTCTAATACGGGACTCTATTACCTCTACAGGGTTCTGATCAGGTGTTAATAGTCCAAACAACATTGTTCTGCCCTCATAGGCAAAATTTGTATTGTGTGGTAACAGCACCATCTACTAGTCATTCACTGTAACCTCTTTTCAGCTCTAGCCCTATGCATTATGGGTAGTGCCCGGGTTTTTTCTACTTCCTTCCTCTTCAGCCACCATTTTACATCATCTCTCTGAGTGAGGAGGTCACTCCATTCCACCTGTGCCATGTTGTTTGCTATCTCAAGCCTGTTTCAAGCATAGTCGGTAAGAGAGTTATACTTATGTCACTATGCCTTGTTTTACTGTTTGTTTCATGCATTACATAGTCCTGTATAGCCTGTATTGCTACCTCATGTTATACCATACTGAGATTATCTGTATATGTATCTGATATACTGTATATGCACTGTACAGATTGTATTCTAAGTGCCATTATTTCTTCCTATAGTTTCACCTTTCCTGTCTTCCCATCAACTTCCAATAAAGAGGTTTACCACGTCACAAGCCTTTTTCTTAAGAAGACAGGGGGTTTAGCTACATGTCTATTACACACCTCAGTCACGTGTATGAGGACAATATAGTGAAACGACTGCTTATAGCAGACTCACGAGATCAGTGAAACGACTGCTTATAACAGACTCACGAGATCAGTGAAACGACTGCTTATAACAGACTCACGAGATCAGTGAAACGACTGCTTATAACAGACTCACGGGATCAGTGAAACAACTGCTGATTACAAGCTGAGGAGATCCGACCAGACGGAGCCCGCCATTATCCACGCAGAGTCAGCATACGGATAACACAGCTACCTCCTAACGGTCACATCATTTCTCAAAGCCGAGCATCTTCAGTTAAGACAAGATCCCTGACAAATGGCTCTAGCAGGACATCTATCAAAGATGCTGCCACCATTGCCCGTGCAGAAGCGGAAGCAGCAAAAGTGAAAGCCAGCTTCACAGAACAAGAGATACAGTTGAGGCTAAGGTATGAGATGGAGAAAGCACGCCTCGATGCTGAGAAAGAGACGGCAACCGCCTTAGCAAAAGCAGAATTCCTAGAAGCTGCAGAACTTTCAGAATCTGAGATTCATCGCGACATTCTCCAGCCAGAACTTGAACTCCAAGATCCAGAACAACGTACTTCACAATACGTCTATCAATATTCCAAGTCAGATGACGACTTAGATGCAGAGCGTGATACAAAGCCCGTCATTAACAGACCAAGTGAACCTGATTATGCAGATCGCCAGGAAGACTACTACCACTCTGCTTACTACAAACCAGAGAAGGCAGATCAATGCAAGACTGGCTACAACAACTGCCCCCCAGAACGGAAGATCCGAAATACTTCCCAACTTAGAGAGACACCCTTCGCTTCTGAAAGGTACTACACAGATTGGACTAAACCAGAGACATCCACCAGGTATGACCACACACCACGCACGTACTTTGACAACACACCAGCAGCTGGTTCTATTGCTGTTCCAGCCACCATGGACTTTGCCAGGTTCCTTGCTCGACGTGAGTTGGTCACCAAGGGACTTGTAAAGTTCACTGATCGTGCTGAAAACTACAGAGCCTGGCGAGCCTCTTTCCAAAACGCCACCAGAGACATAGGTCTATCATGTAGTGAGGAACTGGATCTCCTGGTAAAGTGGTTGGGAAATGAATCTGCAGAACATGCTAAGAGAATCAGAGACATCAATATAAATCGCCCAGATGTCGGTCTCAAAATGGTCTGGGATAGACTTAATGAGTGCTATGGCTCACCCGAGGTCATAGAAAGTGCTTTATTCAAAAGAATCGAGGACTTTCCTAAAATATCTAACAGAGACTATCCAAAGCTTAGAGGGTTAAGTGACTTGTTATCGGAGTTGTGTGTAGCAAAGGCAGAAGGAGATTTGGTAGGATTGACATTTCTTGATACTGCCAGAGGCGTTAACCCCATAGTTCAGAAGCTCCCATATAATATACAAGAAAAGTGGGTTATGCATGGTTCTCACTATAAACAGGTTCACAAAGTGCCATTTCCCCCATTTAATGTATTTGTAGATTTTGTCTCTGAACAAGCAAAAATCAGAAATGATCCAAGCTTTGATTTCATGTTGTCATGTGGTACCACCCATGTTAGTAAACCTCATAGAGCATTGGTAGAAGTGCACAAAACTAATGTTTCCTCCACAGGTTCAGTCCGCCAAGAGTCTAGCCCACGTCTAGACAAGGACCCAAGCAGACAGTGTCCCTTACACAAGAAGCCACATTCTCTACTTAAGTGTAGAACCTTCAGGGAAAAGTCACTGGAGGACTGGAAAGCCTTCCTTAAGGAGAACAACATCTGCTTCAAATGCTGCTCTTCAACTTCACATTTCGCTAGAGACTGCGAGGTCAATCCAAAGTGTTCCGAATGTGACAGCTCAGAACATAACTCAGCTCTACACCCTGGACCACCACAGCGGACTGTTCCCCAAACCGAAGAGCATAGCGGGGAGTCAAAAGACGTTAATACAGACACTCCAGCAGTCACTTCTAAATGTACAGAGGTATGTGGAGGCCTCAAAGGAGGCAAGTCCTGCTCTAAAATCTCTCTAGTGAGAATCTACCCAGCAAGTGACCGGAACAAGGCCATCAAAGTGTATGCAATTCTGGACGATCAAAGTAATAGGTCGTTAGCCAAGTCTGCCTTCTTTGATAGCTTTAATATTGAAGGACCCAGTGCACCCTACTCTCTAAAAACGTGCCGGTATGGTACAGACGGCTGGAAGGAGAGCAAGAGACTACGTAGTAGAGTCCATAGATGGCAAGGTGTGTCTGCCCCTGCCAACTATACTGGAATGCAACCAAATTCCAGACAATAGACCTGAGATACCCACCCCTGAGGCAGCAGCGCATCAACCTCATCTGAAGCATATTGCACACCTGATTCCAAACCTTGATCCAGAGGCTCAGATAGTCTTGCTCCTTGGTAGAGATATTCTGCAAGTCCACAAGGTTAGACAACAGATCAACGGTCCCCACAACACTCCTTATGCCCAGAGACTGGACCTAGGATGGGTCATCGTAGGGGAGGTCTGTTTGGGAGGTCTACACAAACCCACAACAGTCAACAGCATGCTTACCAATACACTCGAGTGTGGACGTCCATCTCTTCTCCAACCATGCAAAAATCACTTCTTCATGAAGGAACTGCCACATAGCACTTCACCACCAAATATCATGTGTAGTCCTGCCTGTGATGACTGCATGTGGGACAGCAATCAAGATCACTTAGGGTGCACAGTTTTTCACAAGACAAGAAAAGACGATCATATAGCAATGTCATTTGAAGATAAACTGTTCCTTGATATAATGGATTACGAAATGGTGCAAGATGAAACAAAGAGTTGGGTTGCACCCCTACCATTGAAGCCTCAGAGGCAACGCTTACCGGACAATAGAGGACAAGCTTACAAGCGATTCGTCTCCCTCAAGCACAGACTACAAAGCAAGCCAGAGATAAGAGATCAATTCTTTACCTTCATGGAAAAGATATTCCAGAATGGTCATGCAGAGTTAGCACCTACTCTTCCAGACTCTGAGGAACGCTGGTACCTGCCCATGTTCGGGGTCTATCACCCAAAGAAGCCTGGTCAGATCAGAGTGGTGTTTGAATCAAGCGCCAATTACGAAGGTGTCTCATTGAACGACGTCCTGCTGTCAGGCCCGGATCTAAACAACAAGCTCATAGGAGTACTGTTACGCTTTCGCCAAGATTCCATTGCATTTACAGCCGACATCCAACAGATGTTCCATTGTTTTCTTGTCAAGAAAGAACATAGGAATTTTCTGAGATTCTTGTGGTTCGAGGATAACGACCTGTCTAAAGACATTACGGAATATCGGATGAAGGTACACATCTTCGGTAATAGCCCTTCTCCTGCGGTCGCCATCTACGGGCTGAGACGCGCAGCTCAGGAAGTCGAAGCAGGGTACAGAACTGATGTCAGACTCTTCGTAGAAAAGGATTTCTATGTGGATGACTGTTTGAAATCCATGCCCACAATTGAGTCCGCGATTAGTCTTCTAAAGAGAGCCAAGGAAACGCTTGCTTTATCTAACTTGAGGTTACACAAAATCGCTTCTAACTGCCAGAAATTGATGGAAGCCTTTCCTTCTCAGGACCGTTCAAATGATTTAAAGGATTTGGATCTAGGTGTCGATCCCCTTCCCATGCAACGAAGTCTTGGCCTACTCTGGGACATTAAAGCTGACACCTTTACCTTCCAGGTTGGCAAAGACGAAAAGCCCTTCACACGCAGAGGAGTGCTATCGACTATAAGCAGTCTATACGACCCACTGGGTTTTGCAGCTCCAGTAATCATCGAAGGCAAAGCTATGTTAAGAGACTTCACCAAAGAGGTGACGGACTGGGACACTCCTCTCCCCATACAGGAAAAAGCCAACTGGTTGTCCTGGAGGAATTCCCTATCAGCCTTATCAAATCTTCACATTGGACGCTCCTATGTTTCTGTATCAACTGTCAAGGTTGCGACACAAACCCTTTGTGTCTTCTCTGATGCATCAGTCAAGGCGATTGCTGCCGTAGCTTATTTGAAGACAATAGACACCAGTGGACAATGCCATGTAGGGTTCGTCATGAGCAGAGCAAAGCTGACGCCGCTCCATGAACACACGATACCACGTCTGGAACTTTGTGCCGCTGTGTTAGCAGTAGAGTTGGCTAAATTGATCACAGCAGAGATGAATTTGGACATTAAAGAAGCCGAGTTCTATACTGACAGCAAGATAGTTCTAGGATACATCTATAATGAAGCTAGACGCTTCTATGTGTACGTCAACAACAGAGTGCTAAGGATCAGAAGGTCTACCTCTCCCGAACAATGGCAGTATGTGCCTACACATTTCAACCCAGCAGATCTAGCAACCAGATCCGTTGCTGCCAATCGCCTCAAAGACACAATGTGGTTTACTGGACCTACGTTCTTGTATAGACCAAAGTCCAGCATGACAAGAACCACCATGTTTGAGCTCATAGACCCCCATGCTGATGTTGAGTTACGCCCTCAGGTATCTGTACTGAACACAGAGACTGTAGATTGTCAGCTGGGATCCCATCGCTTCAGTAAGTTCTTTACTTGGAGATTCCTTATCCTTGCCATCACCTGCCTGACTCACTTATTTTGGTTATACAAGACTACCTCCTTGGTTAAAGAGAAAGTCTACACAGGCTGGCACCATTGTAAACGTGTTTACACAGCTCTTGATCTGGAGCAACCTAAGAATGTAATTGCCCAAGTAGTAAAAAGTCTTTCCAACGCCTTCTGGGGCAAGTGGAAAAAGGAATACATTCCTACCCTACAACCTAGGAGAAAGTGGCAAACTGGCAAGTCTAACCTCCAGCCTGGTGATGTGGTGTTAATGAAAGATTGTCAGACACTCCGTAATGAGTGGCCCCTTGGTTTTATCACAAGACATTCAAGAGTACAGATGGAATTATATGTAAGGTAGAGGTTAAAATTTGGAAACAAGGTGAGACCAAATTGTTCTTGAGGTCAGTGGGAGAACTTGTTCCTTTGTTTTCATCTAATGAACCTAGTAGTGACGTCGACCGACGTCAAGCGGGGAGTGTTCTGCCCTCATAGGCAAAATTTGTATTGTGTGGTAACAGCACCATCTACTGGTCATTCACTGTAACCTCTTTTCAGCTCTAGCCCTATGCATTATGGGTAGTGCCCGGGTTTTTTCTACTTCCTTCCTCTCCAGCCACCATTTTACATCATCTCTCTGAGTGAGGAGGTCACTCCATTCCACCTGTGCCATGTTGTTTGCTATCTCAAGCCTGTTTCAAGCATAGTCGGTAAGAGAGTTATACTTATGTCACTATGCCTTGTTTTACTGTTTGTTTCATGCATTACATAGTCCTGTATAGCCTGTATTGCTACCTCATGTTATACCATACTGAGATTATCTGTATATGTATCTGATATACTGTATATGCACTGTACAGATTGTATTCTAAGTGCCATTATTTCTTCCTATAGTTTCACCTTTCCTGTCTTCCCATCAACTTCCAATAAAGAGGTTTACCACGTCACAAGCCTTTTTCTTAAGAAGACAGGGGGTTTAGCTACATGTCTATTACACACCTCAGTCACGTGTATGAGGACAGTATAAACATGCTCCAGTACTTTACATGTAGATCAGAAACCACTTTCCCTTCCAACACCAGATGTAACCAAGCTTCACCATCATCATCTTGCTGAGATGGAGCCACTAAAGCAAACCTTGCCTTCCAAGGCCTGTCCTGGAGCTGCGACTGAGCCAAATCTAAACACAGAGTCCTTTGGAACTGAACAAAATTCAAAGTGTCAAAAGACTTTAGAGACTGTTGAAAGTAATGGGATCCAGAATGAGGAGTTCATCACAAGGCTGACAGACCCAACTCCACATGCTGCAGCACAAGCAACCAGCAGTCAGACTAAGATTGTCTCTTCTTCAAGTAAGACACAAGATTCTTTGGAACCAGAACAGGAAAACCCAGTGATTGCCATTGCAGCAGTGCCTAGGTCATCTGTCAGAGCAGTTCATTCAGGGATTGAATTGGAGAAAAATAAGGACATTTACTGTGATCGAGTCTTCATGCATAATAGTGGGCATGGACAACCTCACGTACAAGATCCTCATGCTGAGCTGGCCTCATTACTGAACACGATCAACCAGGATAATCAGGGCTGGAAACAGCCATCACATCTTAACGAAAGGAATCACCCTTGGTTTGGAAAGAAGCCATCTAAACGTTGCACCTTTAATTGAGATGAGCATTGCACCAGCAGAATGTTAGGCCCTTTGGGTGAGTTGAGCCTTTAACCAGCAGAGCTTTAGTTTTTGGCCCTTTGGGTGAGTTGAGTCATGCACCAGCAGTGTTTTTGGCCCTTGGGGTTAGTTGAGCCTTGCACCAGCACGTGTCCCGTAACATCAGGCGGGCCCTAAGTTCTGCGCTTTGCACAAAGTTCCAGTTGACCACCGACGCGTGGACAAGTGCACGGCACACTGGTTGAATGTAGTTGAGGCTGGGACCGAGTTGCAAACTGTGGCGGCCTGCCTTGTCTCCCCGCCTAATATTCCTGGCAGGAGTGCTGAAAAACCACCCTCCTCCTCTTCCACCGTTGAATCGACCCCAGCTACTGGCGTGGGGAGACGTCAGCAGGCCGCGATGAAGCTCATCAGCTTGGGGGACAGACAGCACACTGTTTTTCCCTGCTGCACCCACCTAGGGCCAGGCATGTTTGTCATGTGTGATAACGGCAGGAACCTGGTAGCGGCTCTGGGGCTTGCCAGCCTCCAACACGTTCCATGCCTAGCCCACGTCTAACTTAGTGGTGCAATGTTTTTTGAAAACATACCCAAATGTACACGAGCTACTGGTGAAAGTGCGGCGCTTGTGCGCCCACTTTTGCAAGTCTACGGGAGCCGCTGCTACAGTCAGGTACGTCCTTCTCCACAGCAGCGCCTATCGCGCTATGCAGTGTGAGTGGGGAGGAACGCCCCCCCCCCCTCTGCTCACAGTACTCGTCCATAGACGAGTATTATCAGGAAGGGATAGGGCGTTCCTCCACGCTCACACAGCACAGCGAGATAGGCGCTGCTGTGGAGAAGGACGTACCTGACTGTCAGGAACGCCCTTCTGATTGTAAAGAGCTATGGGACCGGCACCTCTAGCTCTTTACACGGGGTACAGATCGGGAAAGCCGACAGTGCTCTGAATTCAGCACACTGTCGGCTTTCCAGCAGTATATAGAACTGCCTGTGCCCCGGACCATGAAAGGTCCTCTTTAAAGCAGGAGCTGTCACAGCTCATCTCCTGCTCTAATGCTGCGCTCCGGCATTTGTAGCCACTATGTGATGACGTCACATCGCGCCTACAACTATGTGTACGAGGGAGAGAGCGGCGGGGGAGCGATGGAAGGTGACTGTGGGAGGATTATACTGTGTGGGAGCACATGAAAAATTTATGAGAATGGGCGGAGTAAACATTAAAGTGGACGGGGCCAAATTTGCCATGGTGCGCTGAGCGTGCCGCGCACATTTTATCCCTCTTTCTACCCTTAAAAAGTTGGGAGGTATGTATACTGTGTACTATAATGTGTACTATAATGTGCACTATACTGTGGTACTATACTGTGCACTATACTCATAGCTCCCAACTGTCCCGATTTTACACTTCTGTCCTGCCGTCCCGGATGGCTTAGGGTCAGTTCACACGTGAACTGCCCGCGCGGGTTTTGACACCGAGAGAGCCGCGGCGAGCCCCGTCTCTCTCTTGTCAAAACCCGCCTGCCGCGACCATCGCGGTCGCGGCTTTCCCCTCCGCTGTCGGCTCAAATGAATGAGCCGACAAAGGAGGGAGCTGCCGGGGGCGGAAGCCGCGCGGCTTCCGTCTGAAGATAGGGCAGGTCGCTTCTTTTCTCCGCTAGCGGCAGCCCACCGCTAGCGGAAAAAAAAAGCCCGGTGGTCTACATAGACCACCATTGTAAAGGGGCGGATTTTGAAGCGAAATCCGCTGTCAAAATCCACCCCTTTGCCCACGTGTGAACTAGCCCTTAGAGCTTGTCCTGCTATGCCCCTGTAGGAGTGTTTTCTCCCCCCCCCCCCCCATCTCTGCTGCATCTCCTCCCCCCACTGAGCCAGTAGAGGGGACTGCTGACCTATGACCCCTCCTCCTCTACAGTCCAGCACAGAGCAGAGCAGCATTACCTGGCAGTGTCTCCTGTAAGTAGTAACATGTCTGTGTGGGGTGAAGGAATCCTCCAGGGTCTCCACAAACCTGCAATCTGTGCACTAGAGGGGGAGATGGCGGACAGGGTGGGATGTTTATTTGGAAATGCATTTTGCTGAAGTTTGGGAGAAATTGTAAAGATAAGTTACAGGGGACTCCATGTTGTAGTGGCTGAAGGGGGAGGGATTGTAGGGGCGGCTTTATTCATGGGACTGCATTGTAGGGGCGGCTTTATTCATGGGACTGCATTGTAGGGGCGGCTTTATTCATGGGACTACATTGTAGGGCGGCTTTATTCATGGGACTACATTGTAGGGGCGGCTTTATTCATGGGACTACATTGTAGGGGCGGCTTTATTCATGGGACTGCATTGTAGGGGCGGCTTTATTCATGGGACTGCATTGTAGGGGCGGCTTTATTCATGGGACTGTCTGCTGGATGGAGCTGAAGCAGGGAGAGGGGATAATGGGGTCTGCATGTAGTCCCATGTGGTAAGTGGGTGAGGGGAGAGGGGTGATGCCTTTTAAATGAGGCTGCATGTTGGGAGGTGGCTGAAGCTGTACATGTGTAGTGTGTGGGGATGTGGGAATGACATTGGAGTATATGTGTATAGGTAGGGGAGTTACATGTATGATGTGTTGTACAAGGGGCACTAGCTTCACACCTGT
The DNA here is from genome assembly GCF_031893055.1 of Leptodactylus fuscus. NCBI lineage: Eukaryota > Metazoa > Chordata > Amphibia > Anura > Leptodactylidae > Leptodactylus > Leptodactylus fuscus. The sequence goes on along the minus strand of NC_134265.1, from coordinate 6,439,823 downwards.
GATCGGGTTTCCGTTCTTCGGGCCCACTTGAGGATTTGAAAAACAGAAATCCAATCCCCTTAAAAAATGCAAACCCTTGCTTCCAGGACTTTTGTCTCACTGTTTTTTAAGCAGAATGGGGGAACGGAATCCCCGAACAGGATGTAAGTGCAAAACTGAACCTCGCCAGACACCAACGTTGCGTCTGTAACAAGTCATATTCTAGGCGTATTTCAGTTTCTTATCCTCTGGACAGGTCGTCAATAAAAGATCAGTGGGGGTAGAACAGTGACTGCCATCCCCCCTACATGCACACACAAATAGCTGTTTTAGGATGAGGCCTCACGTTGCGTAAATGCAGCTTTTGTTGTTGCAGATTTTATTGCGTTATTCTGAGCCAAAGCTAAGAATGGCTACAAAAGTAACAGGAACTATACAGGAAGTTCTTCTGCTTCTCCCTTCTGCTCAATCCACTCCTGGCTTTGGCTTTGTCACACGCAGATGGCTCCACTACATACACGTCACACACATAACTTTACCTCATTCAGAATAGACCTGATCACGAGACTGTGACATCTTTAAAGGTCCTTTAACCTACCAGCATATTAAGCAATAACAGCAGGACCTGATCATGTGACTTGTTGACTCCTCCCACATGTGACATCATCACAGGTCCTGTAACCACGGTTACTATACAGCGGTCGCTCCCAGTCCCGGCAGGATTATTATTAACCCCTTTACCCCTGGACAGTTCTGGACCATAAAGGCCTTGTGCGCATGTGCAGGTAATTCCTAGTGATGACTCCTCTGCAGCCCCTCAGTATCACATGGCTCAGGCTCTGACCCCCGGCCCAGCACATGGCTCAGGTATATTCTAGTGTATGGGAAGGGGGCGCAGCTCCAGAGACTGTATACAGCTACCGGTACGTACACTATATATATATTTTATATATATACAGCTACCGGTACATACAATATATATATATATATATATATATATATATATATATATGTATATATATATATATATATATATATACACACGGCTACCGGTACATACACTATATATATATATATATATATATATATATATATATATATAGTATGCTAGCTTTTACCCGCGACTTTGTCTGCGGTGATTTGAGAATTGGGCGGACACAGACGTGTGAAACTGTAAAAGTGCTTTAAAAAGTTTGGTGGGCTAGCAAATGTGATGTGTTGTATTGTGTATGTAGTGATACAGACAATGTGATGTGTTATTGGAAAGCTATATGTAAATGTGAGTGAGTAGAGTGAGGGCTACTCCTGAGGTGACAGTAAGGAGTGTGCAGGCAGGTTGAGGCAGGAAATGCCAGGCAGTGTGTGTGAGTCTATAGCTGGGGCTAGGAGTCCTGCTTTTGTGAATCTCCTGCTAGGAAGCCATGTTGTTTAGTGGCACCAAAAGTAGCCTGTGACTCAATCCTAAGGGAAAACTATGTTTGTGGAAAATTGCACGCAAATCCGTCCAGGCGTTTTAGCGTGATTGAGGAACAAACATCCAAACTCACAAACATCCAAACACACAAACTTTCACACTTATAATATTAGTAGGATATATATACAGCTACCGGTACATATATAACTAGCAGTTACCTGCGACTTTGTCTGTGGTTTGGCGGTGGTGCCGAGCCGCTTATATTTCTTGTCCCCCTATCTGTGCCTCCAGCTTCATGTTCCCTCCATCTCTGCTCCCAGTTTGTTCTCCTGTATGGGGAGGGGGCGCAGCTCCAGAGACCCCAATACAGAGCTCCATAGACTGTATACAGCTGCCGGTACATACACTATATATATACAGCTACCGGTACATACAATATATATATATATATATATATATATATATATATATATATATATATATATATATATACAGCTACCGATATATACAGCTACCGGTATACACACTATATACACAGCTACTGATATATATATATACACTAGCAGTTACCCGCGACTTCGTCTGTGGTTTTTTGGCGGTGGCGCCGAGCTGCTTATATTTCTTGTCCCCCTATTTGTGCCCCCAATATCTTGTCCCCCCCATCTCTGCCCCCAGTATCTTGTCCCCCCCATCTCTGCCTCCAGCTTCATGTCCCCTCCATCTCTGCTCCCAGTTTTTTCTCCCTCCATCTCTGCCCCCAGCTTCATGTCCACCCTTCTCTGCCCCCAGTCCACTTCATCTGGCCCCAGTTTCTTTCACCCCCAATTCTGCCCCCAGCTTCATGTCACCCCCCCCCCCCCATCGGCCCCCTGTGTAGTACGACTCACCTTTGTCTATGTCCTCCGCTGCTGTCTGTGCTGGCTGAGTGCACACACTTCTCGTGCTGCTGCCTGTGGCGTATATGTAGCAGAGCAGGCCCGGCGTCATAGCAACCTGACGCCGGAGCTCGCTGTGCTTCATATAGGACACAGGCAGCAGCAGGCGGAGACCTGTGTGCACTCAGCCAGCACACACAGCAGCGGAGGACAAAGACAAAGGTGAGTCATACTACACAGGGGGCCGATGTAGGGAGGGAACTGAAGCTGGGGAGACCGACCGGGGGACACCCCCTCCCCCCGGGACACCCCCCCGCTGCACTGACCTGTATGTGTTGAGTGTGGTGCAGCAGCCTCCTCCTTAGCCTCCGCAATGTGTGTAGGCAGCCTGGTATAGCTGCGGCTCCGGGACCCTCTGGGTGGCCGCCATGTTGTTCAGTGTGTCCCTGCTGAATCGGCACGCCCACATTCAGCCCCCAACCTATGGTGCCGCAGCCTTGGCTCTATAGCCCGCCCACAGCCTGCCCTGCACCAATAGGAGGAGCGTGGACAGACCACCACTGGCAGAATGCCAACTTCTATAGCCGAGCCCAGAGGGGTCTTTGGAGGGTGATGGTGGCGATTTGAGGTGAGTGACCCACATTTAAAGTAGCCTATTGCACCTTCCTGGGAAATATGAGGGTGTGTTTGAAATTTCACCAAAATCCGTTCAGCCGTTTGGGTGTGATTGAGGAACAAAGATCAAATATATATATACTGTGTGTGTGTGTATATATATATATATATATATATATATATATATACAGCTACCGGTACATACACTATATATATACAGCTACTGGTACATACACTATATATCGCTACAAGAAGTCCATGGACTAACCATCACTAGTAGAAATGAGCGAATGCTGTTCGATCAAATAGGTATTCAATCGAATACAAGGCCGCATATGCAGTATGCATTCATGTCCCCTCCCACCTTCCTGGCACGTTTTTTGCACCAATAACTGTGCAGGGCAGGTGGAACAGGACCTACGACAACTGAGGCAGTGAAAAAAAATGAAAAAACCCATTGGCTGCCGAAAACATGTGACCTCCCAATTCATAAGAATGGCCGCCGCCCTATTTGTGTCATTTCAGTTTTGGAGTGATAGGGAGAGTGTGATGTCAGACTGTCAGTACGATACAGGGCTTTGGTTAGGCAGGAATTGACAATAATAACAGCTCAGAGCTCAATAATCGCAGCAGGGTACGTGGGCGAGGACGTGGACGTGTATACCCAGCTGTATATCCATCCCACAGTCCAGCCACTGGAGAGGGGCTGCCAGCATTGCCTCTTGTCAATAGCAGCAGAGGACATGGACGTGCATACCCAGCTGGGTGTCTAGTCCACAGTCCAGCTACTGTAGAGGGGATGCCACCGAATGTCCTTCGTCATCATGAGCAGGGGACATGGGCTAGGATGTGGATACCCAGCTGTATATCCACTCCACAGTCCAGGTACTGGAGAGGAGCTGCCAGCAGCAGCAGGGGACATGGGTGAGGATGTGGATAACCAGCTGGGTATCCACTCCATAGCCCAGGTACTGGAGAGATTCAGTCAGCAAACAATTTACTCTTCCTCCTCATACTCCTCCTCCACCTCCTACAACCCCAGACCCTAATTCTGCATGTAATTTTTTTATATATATATATATATATATATATATATATATATATATATATATATATATATACACTCACCGGCCACTTTATTAGGTACACCTGTCCAACTGCTCGTTAACACTTAATTTCTAATCAGCCAATCACATGGCGGCAACTCAGTGCATTTAGGCATGTAGACATGGTCAAGACAATCTCCTGCAGTTCAAACCGAGCATCAATATGGGGAAGAAAGGTGATTTGAGTGCCTTTGAACGTGGCATGGTTGTTGGTGCCAGAAGGGCTGGTCTGAGTATTTCAGAAACTGCTGATCTACTGGGATTTTCACGCACAACCATCTCTAGGGTTTACAGAGAATGGTCCGAAAAAGAAAAAACATCCAGTGAGCGGCAGTTCTGTGGGCGGAAATGCGTTGTTGATGCCAGAGGTCAGAGGAGAATGGCCAGACTGGTTCGAGCTGATAGAAAGGCAACAGTGACTCAAATAGCCACCCGTTACAACCAAGGTAGCCAGAAGAGCATCTCTGAACGCACAGTACGTCCAACTTTGAGGCAGATGGGCTACAGCAGCAGAAGACCACACCGGGTGCCACTCCTTTCAGCTAAGAACAGGAAACTGAGGCTACAATTTGCACAAGCTCATCGAAATTGGACAATTGAAGACTGGAAAAACGTTGCCTGGTCTGATGAGTCTCGATTTCTGCTGCGACATTCGGATGGTAGGGTCAGAATTTGGCGTCAACAACATGAAAGCATGGATCCATCCTGCCTTGTATCAACGGTTCAGGCTGGTGGTGGTGGTGTCATGGTGTGGGGAATATTTTCTTGGCACTCTTTGGGCCCCTTGGTACCAATTGAGCATCGTTGCAACGCCAAAGCCTACCTGAGTATTGTTGCTGACCATGTACATCCCTTTATGACCACAATGTACCCAACATCTGATGGCTACTTTCAGCAGGATAATGCAATGCCATGTCATAAAGCTGGAATCATCTCAGACTGGTTTCTTGAACATGACAATGAGTTCACTGTACTCCAATGGCCTCCACAGTCACCAGATCTCAATCCAATAGAGGAGCATCTTTGGGATGTGGTGGAACGGGAGATTCGCATCATGGATGTGCAGCCGACAAATCTGCGGCAACTGTGTGATGCCATCATGTCAATATGGACCAAAATCTCTGAGGAATGCTTCCAGCACCTTGTTGTATCTATGCCACGAAGAATTGAGGCAGTTCTGAAGGCAAAAGGGGGTCCAACCCGTTACTAGCATGGTGTACCTAATAAAGTGGCCGGTGAGTGTATATACAGTCCTATGAAAAAGTTTGGGCACCCCTATTAATCTTAATCATTTTTAGTTCTAAATATTTTGGTGTTTGCAACAGCCATTTCAGTTTGATATATCTGATAACTGATGGACACAGTAATATTTCAGGATTGAAATGAGGTTTATTGTACTAACAGAAAATGCGCAATATGCATTAAACCAAAATTTGACCGGTGCAAAAATATGGGCACCTCAACAGAAAAGTGACATTAATATTTAGTAGATCCTCCTTTTGCAAAGATAACAGCCTCTAGTCGCTTCCTGTAGCTTTTAATCAGTTCCTGGATCCTGGATGAAGGTATTTTGGACCATTCCTCTTTACAAAACAATTCAAGTTCAGTTAAGTTAGATGGTCGCCGAGCATGGACAGCCCGCTCTCAAATGATCTGAAAACAAAGATTGTTCAACATAGTTGTTCAGGGGAAGGAGACAAAACGTTGTCTCAGAGATTTAACCTGTCAGTTTCCACTGTGAGGAACATAGTAAGGAAATGGAAGACCACAGGGACAGTTCTTGTTAAGCCCAGAAGTGGCAGGCCAAGAAAAATATCAGAAAGGCAGAGAAGAAGAATGGTGAGAACAGTCAAGGACAATCCACCGACCACCTCCAAAGAGCTGCAGCATCATCTTGCTGCAGATGGTGTCACTGTGCATCGGTCAACTATACAGCGCATTTTGCACAAATAGAAGCTGTATGGGAGAGTGATGAGAAAGAAGCCGTTTCTGCACGTACGCCACAAATAGAGTTGCCTGAGGTATGAAAAAGCACATTTGGACAAGGCAGCTTCATTTTGGAAACAAAAATTGAGTTGTTTGGTTATAAAAAAAAAAGGCGTTATGCATGGCGTCCAAAAAGAAACAGCATTCCAAGAAAAACACATGCTACCCACTGTAAAATTTGGTGGAGGTTCCATCATGCTTTGGGGCTGTGTGGCCAATGCCGGCATCGGGAATCTTCTTAAAGTTGAGGGTCGCATGGATTCCACTCAGTATCAGCAGATTCTTGAGAATAATGTTCAAGAATCAGTGACGAAGTTGAAGTTACGCCGGGGATGGATATTTCAGCAAGACAATGATCCAAAACACCGCTCCAAATCCTCAGGCATTCATGCAGAGGAACAATTACAATGTTCTGGAATGGCCATCCCAGTCCCCAGACCTGAATATCATTGAACATCTGTGGGATGATTTGAAGCGGGCTGTCCATGCTCGGCGACCATCTAACTTAACTGAACTTGAATTGTTTGTCCAAAATACCTTTATCCAGGATCCAGGAACTGATTAAAAGCTACAGGAAGCGACTAGAGGCTGTTATCTTTGCAAAAGGAGGATGTACTAAATATTAATGTCACTTTTCTGTTGAGGTGCCCATACTTTTGCACCGGTCAAATTTTGGTTTAATGCATATTGCACATTTTCTGTTAGTACAATAAACCTCATTTCAATCCTGAAATATTACTGTGTCCGTCAGTTATTAGATAAATCAAACTGAAATGGCTGTTGCAAATACCAAAATATTTAGAACAAAAAATGATTAAGATTAATAGGGTGCCCAAACTTTTTCATAGGACTGTATATATATATATATATATATATATATATATATATATATATATATATATAAAATGAATATTTCCATTATCTACCCCCCCCCCGCCCCCAGCGGGTTGCAATTCAATTTTTTAGGGCTCTAGCCCAAGGGCTTGCAAAATAATGTTTTAGGGCTCCCCCCAAGGGCCTGAAATCTAATTTTTTAGGGGTCACCCCAAGGGCCAAAAAATGAAATACTGCTGCTGCATGGCTCTAGTCACCAAAAGGGCATAAAACACTGCTTTTTAAAGGCTCTACTCATGCCAAGGGCCAAAAACACTTTAGTTTAAAGGCTCCACTCACTCCAAGGGCCAAAAACACTGCTTTCTAAAGGCTCTACTCACTCCAAGGGCCAAAAACACTGCTTTCTAAAGGCTCCACTCACTCCAAGGGCCAAAAACACTGCTTTCTAAAGGCTCCACTCACTCCAAGGGCCAAAAACACTGCTTTCTAAAGGCTCTACTCACTCCAAGGGCCAAAAACACTGCTTTATAAAGGCTCCACTCACTCCAAGGGCCAAAAACACTGTAATTTAAAGGCTCTACTCACTCCAAGGGCCAAAAACACTGCTTTCTAAAGGCTCTACTCACTCCAATGGCCAAAAGCACTGTAGTTTAAAGGCTCCACTCCAAGGGTCAAAAACACTGCTTTCTAAAGGCTCCACTCACTCCAATGGCCAAAAGCACTGTAGTTGAAAGGCTTCACTCACTCCAAGGGCCAAAAACACTGTAATTTAAAGGCTCTACTCACTCCAAGGGTCAAAAACACTGCTTTCTAAAGGCTCTACTCACTCCAATGGCCAAAAGCACTGTAGTTGAAAGGCTCCACTCCAAGGGTCAAAAACACTGCTTTCTAAAGGCTCCACTCACTCCAAGGGCCAAAGACACTGCTTTCTAAAGGCTCCACTCACTCCAAGGGCCAAAAACACTGCTTTCTAAAGGCTCTACTCACTCCAAGGGCCAAAAACACTGCTTTATAAAGGCTCCACTCACTCCAAGGGCCAAAAACACTGTAGTTGAAAGGCTCCACTCACTCCAAGGGCCAAAAACACTGTAATTTAAAGGCTCTACTCACTCCAAGGGTCAAAAACACTGCTTTCTAAAGGCTCCACTCACTCCAATGGCCAAAAGCACTGTAGTTGAAAGGCTTCACTCACTCCAAGGGCCAAAAACACTGTAATTTAAAGGCTCTACTCACTCCAAGGGTCAAAAACACTGCTTTCTAAAGGCTCTACTCACTCCAATGGCCAAAAGCACTGTAGTTGAAAGGCTCCACTCCAAGGGTCAAAAACACTGCTTTCTAAAGGCTCCACTCACTCCAAGGGCCAAAGACACTGCTTTCTAAAGGCTCCACTCACTCCAAGGGCCAAAAACACTGCTTTCTAAAGGCTCTACTCACTCCAAGGGCCAAAAACACTGCTTTATAAAGGCTCCACTCACTCCAAGGGCCAAAAACACTGTAGTTGAAAGGCTCCACTCACTCCAAGGGCCAAAAACACTGTAATTTAAAGGCTCTACTCACTCCAAGGGTCAAAAACACTGCTTTCTAAAGGCTCCACTCACTCCAATGGCCAAAAGCACTGTAGTTGAAAGGCTTCACTCACTCCAAGGGCCAAAAACACTGTAATTTAAAGGCTCTACTCACTCCAAGGGTCAAAAACACTGCTTTCTAAAGGCTCTACTCACTCCAATGGCCTAAAGCACTGTAGTTGAAAGGCTCCACTCCAAGGGTCAAAAACACTGCTTTCTAAAGGCTCCACTCACTCCAAGGGCCAAAGACACTGCTTTCTAAAGGCTCTACTCATGCCAAGGGCCAAAAGCACTGTAGTTGAAAGGCTCCACTCACTCCAAGGGCTAAAAACACTGCTTTCTAAAGGCTCTACTCACTCCAAGGGCCAAAAACACTGCTTTCTAAAGGCTCTACTCACTCCAAGGGCCAAAAACACTGCTTTCCTACTCATGCCAAGGGCCAAAAGCACTGTAGTTTAAAGGCTCCACTCCAAGGGCCAAAAACACTGCATTCTAAAGGCTCTACTCATGCCAAGGGCGAAAAGCACTGGTTTCTAAAGGCTCTACTCATGCCAAGGGCCAAAAGCACTGTAGTTTAAAGGCTCAACTCACCCAACGGGCCAACAAATCTCTGCTGGTGAAAGCTGAACTAAGTTAAAGGGACTAAAACTCTGCAGGTAGAGGCTGAAGTCACCTGAAGGGCCTCAATTTCTGCTGGTAGCTCAGCTTAAGGGCCTGGAACTTAATTTGGAAGGGCTCATGTTAAGGGCTAGAAAAGTGAATTTTGGAAGATCTTACCACATCACACACATCCACAATGACAGGTCAGGGTGGGGACTGAAGGATTTCCCATTGCCTATTCCATCTGTGGTTGTCATGGGGAATGTGATTTAAAGGGGTGCTTGTTAATGTTTGTTGAGCTTAAATTGGGGTTTGTGTCCATCCATTTGGGGAGTAAAGAAGGTTTCCAGGTATTTTCCCACTTTAATAGAGGTTTTTTTGAGTGTGGAAAGTGTGTAGTTGTTAGGCTGTGATAGTGGGGTAATAGAGGGACTTTGGTGTGTTAGATGCCCCCAGACATGCTTCCCATGCTGTCCCAGTTGCATTGCAGAGGTGTTGGCATCATTTGCTGAGGTGTCATAGTGGACTTGGTGACCCTCCTGAGTTGAATGGTGGTTTCCCCTGAAACGAAGCATTTTCTCCCATAGACTATAATGGGGTTCCATATTCGTTCGAATAGTCCAATATTGAGATGCTATTTGGAACGAATAACGAACATCGAATAATTTACTGTTCGCTCATCTCTAATCACTAGTAGTGACAGAAGCTGCAGAGGAAGTCGGCGCCATCTTGTCATCTCTACCTATATATGTCCTGTACCAGCCTAGGTCTGTCTCCCTGGTGTAGGGCGCTCGTTCTTCATTACAGGTTAGTGGAGAAGAGTCTGATACTGTGCAGAGAGGAGGAATGTGCCTGATATCTTCACATACTAGTGCCAGAACCGGAAGCCTCCCTTATACTCCCTACTAATCCTATTTATTCCATGGGATTCCGTGTAGCGATTACATTGTCTCACCTTCTCTCCATTCAGGTTCCTACAATATAGAATCCTCTCAGTATCTTCTATAGAAGAGAATATTCCTGATTGATCCATCAAGGATAGAAAGAGACAGGAACAAGATGGCGGAAAGTCTATTAAATCTCACCCTAGAGATCATCTACCAACTTACTGGAGAGGTGAGAGATTCTGATGATGTCATCATGACATCATTCTTATCTCTAGTAATAACAGATGATATGACTGGAGAGGTGATGGACTCTGGACATGTATGTAGTGAGATTTATTAATGTGTCTCCCCATAACCAGGATTACACAGTAGTGAAGAAGACCTCTAGTGGGCGCTGTCAAGCTCCTGTGTATGAAGGATATGGAGGAACCCTGAGCCCAATCCTGGGGCCTCCACCTCACCCCCTGATACAGGAGAAGATCAATGGACAGAAGATCCTAGAACTCACCAACAAGATGCTGGAGCTGCTGACTGGAGAGGTGACACTGCTGGGAATGCTGGGACATTATACAGTAACTGGAGGGGTCGGGGTGATGACTGTATCATTGTGTTGTCAGGTTCCTATAAGGTGTCAGGATGTCGCTGTCTATTTCTCCATGGAGGAGTGGGAGTATTTAGAAGGACACAAGGATCTGTACAAGGAGGTGATGATGGAGGACCAGCAGCCCCTCACATCAGCAGGTAATAGACATGACTATATACACATGGACTTCCATTATTTGTATGTACAGAATGAATTCAGTCCCTGTCTGTGTTTCCTACAGGTAGATCCAGTAAGAGGACAACACCGGAGAGATGTCCCAGTCCTCTTCTTCCACAGGATGATGATCAGGTAGATGGAGATATTCCCTATGATGTGTAGACGGGCTGTGAAGTCCTTGTGGTCAGTCTTGTTGTATCCAGCAGTATTATATGGTTATATACATGGGCGGTGTCATTGAGCCGCCACCTAATATGTTTATCCGGCTTCTCACAGACCTGCAGCTACTGTCAGGACATCTTTCATCTTCATGCGGATTAATGATCTAGAACATTCTCTGTGACTTCCCCATTTGTCCGGTGACTTTTACATTATTTGTTTCCCAGATTTTCCATCAGGATAAAGATGTGAGCGACATGAATGCTATATCTATGAGAATAAAGGAAGAGCCCTATGTGAGTGGTGATGAGGAGTGTGAGGAGGACATTCCTACAGGGACCCGCCCAGGTGAGGAGTCACCACTATATAAAGCACAGAAGGGTCACTGATTCTATTCAGACATTGTTTAGACTATTTGTTGTTCCCCGATTCAGGTAAAATACTAATAATACATGAATATAAATGTGATACCGCTATAGGGGGTAATAAATGCAGTATAGAATAGAATGTACAGCAGGAATATGGACTGGACATCGATGTGAACGAGGCAAATTTCTTCCTCCCGGGCTGTCAGTCCTCGTGAAGGGAAAGAATTTACCAGAATTATATAGCAGATTATTTCAGGTAGCGGAAAAATAATCCTCCTGCTCAATCTTCAGGCAGATTCCACCTCAGAGCTCTATGGAAATTAATGGGAGGTGGAAAATCCGGCCTGGCCAGTAAGGAATCTGATGGAGATTCGGGGGCTGATTTGGTAAAGCGGAAAAATTCTTCTTCTAAATTCCTGAAGCAGCTTCTACAAATGTCACTGTGTAAACCTCACCTTGAACCCCAATCACACTATGGAATCCGGACTAGAAGATCTGGTCTGTACATCAGTTACATTTGACACAAGAGGTAGCAGGGGCGGCATTGCTTATACAGTATTCAGACAATTTTGTAATAGAGGTTACTGTCATTACACAAACAAAACTTTGAGCCATCACTAGTGGTGTCCTGTAACATGTGGATGGAGCTTGGACATATAAAGTTAGCCTGAAATGGCCTCATATCATGTGGGGTAATGTGGGTGCGGGGACAGAGGAGGGTTAAATTTTGGGGATTCTGATTATAGTACGGAAGGGTTTACGTTAGAAATTGTGATCGGCCTGTCTGAAAAGATGTGTCTTTAGTTTGCATTTGAAACTGTAGAAATTGGGAGTTAATCTGATTGTCCGGGGTAGAGCATTCCAGAGAAGTGGTGCAGCTCGGGAGAAGTCTTGTATACGAGTGTGGGAGGTTCTGTTAATAGAGGATGTAAGTGTTAGGTCATTGAGTGAGCGGAGAACACGGGTTGGGCAGTAGACAGAGATGAGGGAGGAAATGTAGGGAGGTGCGGCATTATGGAGAGCCTTGTGGATGAGAGTAATAATTTTATATTTTATTCTATAATGAATAGGCAGCCAGTGTAGTGACTGGCACAGACCGGAGGCATCGCTGTAGCGTCTAGCCTGATAGATGAGCCTGGCCGCTGCATTCAGAATAGATTGTAGAGGGGAGAGTTTAGTGAGAGGAAGACCGATTAGTAAGGAGTTACAGTAGTCAAGGCGAGAATGAATCAGAGAGACAATAAGTGTCTTTAATGTATCTCTGGTGAGGAAAGGGAGTATTCTGGAGATGTTTTTGGGGTGGAGGTGACATGAGCGTGCGAGTGATTCAATATGAGGGTTGTAGGAAAGGTCTGCGTCAAACATGACCCCGAGGCAGCGGGAATACTGCCTAGGAGTTATAGTAAGGCAATGGATGTGGTTTGGATTGTATTGTGTGTATGGGGTGTAATACAGTAAGATTTATGGCATCCTACAGTATTATTCCACATAAGTGAAAGAAATTTTTTTTTGAGAGAAGTCCTCAGTAGTTGATACCTTTTTTAATGGCTAACTCAAACAGTTTTTTGATGACATATCGAGCTTTCAAGACTCTATAGAGGTCTCTTCATAGGATGGTATATATGAAGAGACCTCTATAGAGTCTCGAAAGCTCGATATGTCATCAAAAAACTTTTTGAGTTAGCCATTAAAAAAGGTATCAACTACTGAGGACTTCTCTCAAAAAAAAATTTTCATTTCATATCCACTGGCTAACACGGTACAAGGATATATATATTTTCTTCCACATAAGTTGCCATATTTAAGCAGCCATGGATTGTGTTCCTGTGGTTTGGGCTCTGAGACTTATTTCACTTTGGATTCTTAGAAGAGACGTCCAGATAAGACGATCTATATCAGGGCAGGACAACTAGTAATGTAGTCAAAGGCCTGAACTTACTGGTACAAAATAAGGACCTTAATGTTAGGTCCTAAATGTGGGTTCTATTGGGATAAGACAAAAACATTTTCAAAATAAGACGAGGCTATCAAAAAAATATATCAAAATTTTATTAAAGTGATTAAAAACACAGAAACACATAGCAACAAGAGGAGGGAGGAAAAACACATCCAAAAGACCATGCATGTGGAAAAAATGGCATTCAAAACGATCAATAGTTAAAAGGGTTTAGAAGTCCAAGTAGGAAAGTGCATATATACACAAGTGATATACATGCTCAATATATATGACTAGCAGGAGGACGCAGCTTCGCACGGGTGTATTACATTTTAAGTTTGTGTAGTGGCCCCATAAGAATTGTCCAATTTTGCACTGGTGTATTTTGTATGTGCTTTGTGTGTATGTCCATAAGCATCATCTGATTATGTGTATCTCATTTTGGATATCAGTGAAAAACCTGTGATGAGTTGTTATGGATACCTGGAGTTAAGCTGTATCTAATCCTTCCTCGTGTAGTACTGTGTTTAGACGTAAGTATCTAATCCTTGTTGGTGTGGTACTGTGTGCAGATGCACATATCTAATCCTACGGCATGTGGTACTATGTGCTCTTATGGGGCCACCAGAGGATTAGATAAGAACGTCTGTACACAGTACCACATGTCGTAGGATTAGATACGTGCGTACATTCTTTTGGTAGTATCTCCTTATTTCGGCAATGTTTTTGTATTATTTGGGTAACTATCTCTACATTGTGCCCTATATATTTTATATATATATTTTTGTGGATAAGATAAACTACTCTAGGTGCAGAAATTGTAATTAGATTGTGTTGAATGTCCTTTATGTAATATGAGTAAGGTGATCTACCAGGGACAGGCAGGGCCGCCATCAGAACAGTACTGGTGCTATCAGAGGTCCGGTCACCGCTCTAAGAAAAAAAGAGGCCGGTAGCTTGCACTAGAAATGAATCTTATGTGATGTATCTGTATGTAAGTGCCACCATTCCTTTCCTTAGAGCTGTGACTGGGTGTGCCCGCTTCATTCACCCACCACCAGCACCAATACAGTGACTTAGAGCAGTGGCGTCTAAGGATGAGCGAACACTGTTCGGAACAGCCGTTCCGAACAGCACGCTCCCATAGAAATGAATGGAAGCGGCTGGTACGCAGGGGGTTAAGCGGCCAGCCGCCGGCAAAGTCTGCGTGCCAGGTGCTTCCATTCATTTCTATGGGAGCATGCTGTTCGGAACGGCTGATCCGAACAGTGTTCGCTAATCTCTAGTGGCGTCTCCTGCCCCGCTTTATTACTATTCACTATCACTGACCTCCATCTCAGCACAGTGAATACTAATGAAGTAGGCCGTGCTGCCGTCGTTTGCTGCCTGTGCCACTGACTTCACTTCTTCACACAGTCTGAAGCGTCTCAGGCAGCGGCAGCTCAGTGGGGAATATACTTATAAGGTTATGTTATTCATTAATAGTAACATCAGTTTTCTTCTTGTCAGATGACTGTACCGGGAGTTCAGAGGGACATCTGATATCTACAGATTATAAAGCAGAGGATCATGGTATCATACAAGATCTATATGAGGAACATGTCATGACCTCAGATATATCCGCAGCCCCTCAGGAGAAAGATCTTTCTTCTAATTCATCACGGTCTGTAAAGCAAAATAAAAGAAGCAAAAGAGGTGTTATACATCAGAGAACTCACACAGGAGAGAAGCCATATTCATGTCCAGAATGTGGGAAATGTTTTACTAAGAAATCAAATCTTGTTAAACATCAGCGAATTCACACAGGGGAGAAGCCATATTCATGCCCAGAATGTGGGAAATGTTTTACTCAGAAATCAAGTCTTGTTGAACATCAGCGAATTCACACAGGGGAGAAGCCATATTCATGCCCAATATGTGGGAAATGTTTTGCTCAGATGTCAACTTTTGTGAAACATCAGAGAACTCACACAGGAGAGAAGCCATTTTCATGCTTAGAATGTGGGAAATGTTTTACTCACAAATCAAATCTTGTTGACCATCAAAAGACTCACACAGGGGAGAAGCCATATTCATGTCCAGAATGTGGGAAATGTTTTACTCACAAACCAAATCTTGTTGACCATCAAAAGACTCACACAGGGGAGAAGCCATATTCATGCCCAGAATGTGGGAAATGTTTTACTCACAAACCAAATCTTGTTGACCATCAAAAGACTCACACAGGGGAGAAGCCATATTCATGCCCAGAATGTGGGAAATGTTTTACTCAGAAATCACATCTTGTTGAACATAAAAAAACTCACACAGGGGAGAAGCCATATTCTTGCCCAGAATGTGGGAAATGTTTTATTCAGAAATCACATCTTGTTAAACATCAAATATCTCACACAGGGGAGAAGCCATATTCTTGCCCAGAATGTGGGAAATGTTTTATTCAGAAATCAAATCTTGTTAAACATCAAATATCTCACACAGGAGAGAAGCCATTTTCATGCTTAGAATGTGGGAAATGTTTTGCTCAGATATCAACTTTTGTGAAACATCAGAGAACTCACACAGGAGAGAAGCCATTTTCATGCTTAGAATGTGGGAAATGTTTTACTCACAAATCAAATCTTGTTGACCATCAAAAGACTCACACAGGTGAGAAGCCATATTCATGTTCAGAATGTGGGAAATGTTTTACTCACAAACCAAATCTTGTTGACCATCAAAAGACTCACACAGGGAAGAAGCCATATTCATGCCCAGATTGTGGGAAATATTTTACTAGGAAATCAAATCTTGTTAAACATCAAATATCTCACACAGGGGAGAAGCCATATTCATGCCCAGATTGTGGGAAATGTTTTACTAGGAAATCAAATCTTGTTAAACATCAAATATCTCACACAGGGGAGAAGCCATATTCTTGCCCAGAATGTGGGAAATGTTTTATTGAGAAATCACATCTTGTTAAACATCAAATATCTCACACAGGGGAGAAACCATATTCATGCCCAGATTGTGGGAAATGTTTTACTCAGAAATCAAATCTTGTTAAACATCAAATATCTCACACAGGGGAGAAACCATATTCATGCCCAGAATGTGGGAAATGTTTTACTCAGAAATCAAATCTTGTTAGACATCAAATATCTCACAGAGGGGAGAAGCCATATTCATGCCCAGAATGTGAAAAATGTTTTTCTCAGAAATCACATCTTGTTGAACATCAAAGAACTCACACAGGAGAGAAGCCATATTCATGCCCAGAATGTGGAAAATGTTTTACTCGGAAATCAAACCTTGTGGAACATCAGAGAATTCACACAGGGGGAGAAGCCATATTCATGACCAGAATGTAGAAAATGTTTTACTCAGAAATCAAAGCTTGTTGAACATATTCAAATGGAAAAATATTTCCAACTTCCATCTCAGAACTTACACAGAAAATGCAGTTTTGTTTTCAGAATGGTCTATCCCCAATTCACATCTTAAAACTTACAAGAGCTCTCCAAGTACAGGAGCAAATCTTTTTTTTTTTTTTCCCTAAAAACTCATTTTAATGACAATTAGAACAAGCATAAAATACAACATTTAGACTGTAATCACAACTGTGACATAGTTTGATGCAGTTTTTCAGTAAATCCTGGATGGCTTTAGTTTCTCTTTCCCTTTATCCACACATAAATCTTTACAGTCCTTTATTCTTGGTAAGGCCTGGGGTTACAAGAGGTTTCTCTGCGGCCTATACTGTTTATACATCTTTCCCATATCCCTCTAAACTACCATATACAGTGACACCTCTCCAGGCCATCGCTCCTTTAAGAAATTCACCCCCTCGTAAGGACTTATATTTCCGCTGATTATCCTCCCTTTATTCTTTATGACAGCTGCCATTCTATAAGCAGACCACCCCCTTATGTAACAAAGCCCAATTGTGTAAGTGTAAACTCATACAGGCAGTCTGACACTACACCAGATTTATCACAGTGACTGATGCTGGATGATAAATCTGCCCTATCTATATCCTGTCTAGTCTACATTTATACCACCTCTTACTTGGCTTACTTTGAGACAAAATTTTATAACACAATGTTCTTCACCAGTCAACAGCTCCATACTGTACAAGTGGTCAATCTCTTTACTCCACTCATTCACTGTCGGGGGCTAACTGGGACTACCAGTGTTCGGGAATAACAGCTCTAGCTGTAGTCAGGATCTGTCAGAGGAGCCTATTTTTGATCTTGGCCAAGGGGCCAGGGATTAGGGTAAGAAGAGTCAACTGAGGAGATGATGATAGAGACCCCACGGTGACTTCTGTGTAAATATTAAAGATCGCAGTACAAAATGGATGTAGCATGGGTCACAACCACCATATGTGGAGGATAGAGCCCTCGGTTGGTCCAAACCTCTGGGCAGGGTCAGATTGGCTCACTGAAGGACCGGTGTACCCATTTACTTAGTGGGCCAACAGGACCCCCAACGCTTATTTTAATAGGCTATGAAAGTCTGGTAACGGGTGACTCCTCCCCTGCAACCATGACCACAGGTGGTCAGGGACCTGCAGCACTATCAAAATGATCGGAGAAAGCCTGGTTCCCCGATCATTATAAACATTGTTAATGGAAAGGGTTCAACCTCAGAGTATAATAATCAGAGGCCTAGGGAAGGTGATTAAAGGGATCTTATCATTGGATACCATTTTTTTCTCGATAACACCTAGGAATAGCCTTGAGAGAGGCTATTCTTTTCCTACCTTTAGATGTCTTCTTCGCGCCGCTGTTCGGTAGAAAACCGGGTTTTTTTTGGTATGCAAATGAGTTCTCTAGCAGCACTGGAGGCGTCCCAAATGCTGCGGGAGAACTCTCCAGCGATGCCTCCATCTTCTCCTGGAATCCCCACTCTGTGAGTCTTCTTCCATCCTGTGTTTTCAATTTTCTAGGCCTCGGGCCGACTGTTCGTGCCCGGGCCACAAGAAAATTGCTGCCACTATGGAGCTTATTATACTGTGTGGGGACCACTGCGGAGCATATTGTACTTTATGGGGGGACACTGTGGAGCATATTATACTGTTTGGGCCACTTATTTACATAACACGCCATCTATTTTATAACATACATGTGATATTGTCTGATCTGCAGGGGTCCTGGTGGTGGTTCCCTAGAAAAAATCCCACTGGTGGGCCCTAGACATCCCAGTCTGACACTGTCTTTGGGAACAGTCTCTGGAGAAGGACAGGGCATCTATACCATCTTGTCAGAAATTTAAAATTTCTTTTCCTGAGCGTGGCAGACCATGGGAACTTTGTGATAGAAAAAGAAAATTTTCTGCCAGTCTTGGTCTGAGAGTTGAATTTGGTCCGTATGGGTGACCTCTAGTTAAAGAGAGGCCAGATAGTTCTCAATGAGTATCGCAAAGAATTTCACATCATTATTTATCAAGGAGATGACTTTTATTGTATTTGAGTGCGTTTGGGGACTAAAGGGGTACCCTCATCACAAAAGACGCGAGTTGGGGAGTAAAAATTTAGTAGAACTTCACGGGGAGATCACCTAAGCTCAGGCTCTTTCTACTATGGAAGTCCCAGATCACCCCGGAAAGGTCCTCAGCCAAGAATTCCTCATTTAGTGTGGTCCTACTCTCGTCCATAAGCCCAGGGAGTGTCATTGCAGCCACCTAATCGTTGATCTTGTTTTGCATCTCTTGCTGAGGTAAATCTGAGAGGCGGCCCCTACAATTGTAGAGATTTGAGTCGTAATCTCAGAAAGATTGAACATTAGCGGGGGAACAGGGACTCTCCAGGGTCATTTTAATGGTAGGAACAAACGCAGTAGGTGGCCGTGGGTGAAGAAATTTTTCTAGGGAACTGCCACACATCTGGCTTCCACTAGGTCCACCAGTGTTTGTGATCCCTGTTGCATTTATGGAAGGATTCAGGTGTTCGTATCTGAGTAAGAAGGCATGAGATCTGAAAAATCCTCTCCCGCTTCAGCCCTCGCTCCTTCTTGAATGAAATCCCCCCACTGACACTATTTAGTGCTTCCCATTGTATCGGGATTGGGGTCACATCATGCTCGTGATGGTGAAGAAGGTCCATAATGGCTTGTGAAATCACCCCTGTGCGCGCCCCGTCTTTGAGAAGGTTGGTTTTAAGAGTCCAGTCCCGCTCACCTCGCCTTGATAAGGAAGTAGTAGCATCTACTGTGAGTGTTGTGGACGTGTGAAAAGTAGGTCTAGTCTTTCACTTAGGGATGAAGGACCCACCAAACATTGACAAGCCGCATGTCAGCGACCTTAAATTTTTTTATTTTTTTTTTAAATGTAGATTGTGAGCTCCACATAGAGCTCACAATGTACATTTTTTCCCTATCAGTATGTCTTTTTGGAATACAGGATGGAAATCCATGCAAACACGGGGAGAACATACAAACTCCTTGCAGATGGTTTTTTGCCCTTGGTGGGATTTGAACACCAGGACCCAGCGCTGCAAGGCTGCAGTGCTAACCACTGAGCCACCGTGTGGCCCCAGCAACCTTAAATTTCAGGGCCTGTAAATGTGACAAAGGGATGGAGAACCTGCCTAACAAGAAATCCAATATTGAATTCATGGTTAATTTCATGACCTTCAACCCTACAGCAAATTCAGCTAAGGCAGAAAGGAATGACAGGATTGAGTTTAGCTCTGGTTAGGGAGATTGAAATTAGGGATCTTGAATAATTTCTGATGGCCAGGATTTTTTTTTGAAACAAATATCTACCCCGTGCATCAGAGCACTGGGACATGACCATGGCTTGGAGGTCTTTATATAAGCCAACACTAACTCTCTTTGATTTACCATCAGGGTCGGAGCTGTGGAACCAGCGAGGGAAATATCAGTTTACTATTGTGGGCACGTGGCTCGTCTTAAAGTAGGTTTCCTGTAGCAGTAGGATGTGAACCCTTAGCTTGTGCATATTGTAGAGTACCCGGGTCCTCTTCTGCGGCACACTAAAGCCTCTGAGCCTCGGGGAGCACAACTGAAGTCTGGCCATTTCTGTGCATGAAGTCAATTACTGTAAAAGAGGAGAAGAGACAAATAAGAATGTGGGGGAAGAAAGCAGAAGAGAGAGGCGATGGTAAGAAATAAGGTGACAGAACGGAAGAAGGTAGAGAAGAAGTGAGGGAGGTCAGGTAGTCAAGGCACTTAGTGGTGCCTGTTTGTCCCTGAAACATAAACCAAGGGGAAGAGCAAAAATGTTCTATGAGCAAACCCTATAGGGGGAGGTGACTGCGGTATGGACAGGAATGTCCAAGTCAATATGTTTCTACTACACCAAACTTGTTATCAAAATAAAAATTAAAGTTGAAAAAGTGTGTGAGGTGCATGGGATGTGGCATATCATGGCCAGCAATTACATGAACTATCACATAATGCAGACCCTATATAAAGTCCATTAAATCACTAGGTGGGGGGTGGACATAGGTGTCTCCTACCGAGGATGAAATCACTGTCCAGAGGGGGTCTGGAATGTTATGGATACAGGGACGTATGTAGTTCCTCCCTCAATGTCAGAGGGCCATCACGTAGGGGAGGATCAACATCAGTATATGGAACAAAATCAGTGTGCACATTTATGGGGTGAAGTTAATCACATCACTGTGTCATCCCCAAGGACAAAAGAGGCAGGAGATCAGGAGTGTAATGTGTAGAAAGAGGAGACTGAGGACTCCTATAAGGCGCATGGGTCTGAAGACTTCCAGGCCACCTCAATAACGAAGGGTGCTGCATGGGTGTTGTCATCCTACTAATAGGCTGTTTGTTCCTCAATCACGCAAAAACCGCTCAATCGATTTGGCTCATTAGACCCCCACAAAACCACAACTCATACCACCAGCTCTGCAATCCCACACACTTTTTAGCATAGAAAGCCACAAACTCCCTATTGCCCTCACGGGCCTAGCTCCTAACCCCAGGCAGGGGAGGAGGCCAATGGGCAAACGGATTAGGCTGAAATTGCGCACATACATACTTTGGGTCCCGGATTGAATGATAGGCTACATGGTATTCCCGTACACCACCGCAATTCACTCCTGTGACCGATGCTTTTCACTTTTGAATTCGCTGCAGGACCTGGGACGCTGTAGGACCTGGGATGACGTCATCCCAGCCCCATCAGCAGCTCACCTGGATGGGTGCCGCTTCTCTATGTGGGCGGAGCTATCGGCCGGCCAGCGTCCACAAGAACATGGCGGCTCTCAGAGGTCCAGAGTGACCTGAACCAGCGCCCGTACTCTGGGGCAGCGAGAAGTGCGTACGCTGCCCCGCGTGTGTGGGCTTACCACAGGACCGCAGTGCTCTGCCGCGGCCGGGCAGGGGGTCGCCTGCGCTGCGGTCTGGAACGCCAGTTCGGCCTGCTGTCCCGTGGCGGTTGCGGCCTCTGGACTCTGCATGTCTGTCGGGGATGTCGCCAATGTCTGCTCAGGGCTATCTACAGTGTCATTTGGCCGTGGGAGAAGAGTTGTGATGACAGGCGAGTTAGGGGACTTTGAGAAGGGAGAGGGGTGGGGTGTTGGGAGTGAGGAGGTTGCCGATCCAGTGGGGGACGCGGGAATGGGGGGGCCTGGGCAGGTAAACCCGGGGGCCCCTGGAAGGGGGACAGGGACAGGCCCGCCACAGCGCCCACAGATGGAATGGGGGCACATGGCTTGCCGCGGGAGGGGGGCCCCATATAGGCACCCCTGTAACATCGGTGCACGGGGAGCCCGGGGTTTGGTGAGGCCGTGGGCACAGGTTGGTGCGGGGAAAGGTGACACAGGGTCTGGGGGGGGGGGAAAGGGGTCACTGGGTAGGTAAGACAGGGAAGGGGGCATGGGGTGGTGGAAAAAGGGGGCACAGGGTAGGTATCACGGGGGAAGGGGGCATGGGGTTGGGGGGGAAGGGGACACGGAGCTAGGGGGGAAAAGGGGCACGGAGTAGGAGAAAGAAGCGAGCACATGAGAGAGTGGGTAGGAAAAAAGGGGGTTGGCGGGTGCCAGGGGGGAGATGAGGAAAAGGGAGCTGCTGTGGACACAAGGCAAAGGAAGAAGCCTGCGCGGCGCTACAGGTGGGTCACACAGGGGGTCAGGGTTCCGCGCACGAAGTCACGGGTACTGCTAGTATAATATAAAGCCTGAAGGTCTAGTCCTTGCTGGGTGAGTCAGTAGTCTTGGGTGTTACTGGAGCTCATCAATTTGGACATTGCAGAGCCATATTGAAATGAGTCATGTCCTCACGTAGGGCTCTGCTCTCCACTTAACATTCAGCACTCCATGTCGGATTTGCTACAACAGTCTCATGTGTGGATAGATCAAATGAGTAGCGAGGCGTTTCGGTCAGAGGTGAGACACTGTCTCGGTTCAGTGGAAAGAAACAGGTGTTAGGATAGGGTCCCGCAGGCTTCCCATGCAGTGCATAGCGCCACCTGTGGGCCAATCCAAACCTCGGCGTTGTGCAGTGAGGTGTCTGGAGTCTAAGTCCAGCTTTTGGCCCACTGAGCATGCTCAGACATCTTGGAGCCGCTCAGAGGCTGTGCCATTCTTTCCCTACTGAGCATGCTCAGACATTTTGGGTCCGCTCAGAAGCTAAGTCCCATTTTGGCCATACTGAGCATGATCGGTGACGTCATGCCACCGCCCCTGTTGGGCAAGGACTAGCCTTTATATAGTGTGAGCCAACGCCCGCCCGGTGCTCACACTTTAACTAAAATTGAGACAGGAGGTCAGGGCTAGGTTCCTGTTAATGGCAGGTTGTCAGGTCAGGGATATAAGCTAGGAATCAGATAGCCTATTGGTACTGTCCATTCATATTGTTGCTCCAAGCTGTTTAGGAGCCCTTTGTGTTACTATCCAGGGGTGACGTTTAACCCCTGGCAGCCTTTCGTGTGCAGCAGGCTGAAGCTTGTACTAGTGCCTATCCCTCTGCTGTGTTATAGCAGAAGTCTTGTGCAAGGCTTCTTTCAGCTTCACAGCGGCTATGCACAGGTGCACTCTCCCAGTGAGGTTAATTGGTGAGAGTGTGTTTGCAGTTAGTTCACACCAGAACTGCACAAACACCACTGCCAGTGCAGTTAACTGGTGGTTAGCCTTTCAGGCACATGGCCGCCCCTTCCCCCTGGGGCTTGTGGACCTCATTGCAGTGTCTGCAGTCCAGCGGGCAGTAACAACAGGTAACTGATCAGGAGAGTCACCTTGTCTAGGGATGTTGGGGATGGAAGCGTGCTCGTCGTCTGCCATGTTAGGTTGCTGTAGTGGTGTAGGAAGGCTGAAATGTATTTTTGTGTATTCCATTTTATGTTTTAACAGTTCTTATGCACTTGAAAAATTGTCTTTTGACTTGAAACGCGTTGTGTGTGAACCTTAATAAATCTGTTTATCCAACCTAATTTGAAGGGGTGAAGCGAAGTCCTGGGTTTTTGGTCCTAACATTTACTTCTACACCATTGGTGATTGGGCACTGCAGCTGAATATCCCCCAGGGAGGAACCCCGTAGTAAATGGTTCCATTGCCTTACTGATAGTTGTGATCTCTCACAACCTAAAAAGGTGAAAGTAACCACTATATTGAAATTATTCACTATTTTACTAAATATACTACACCATATACAGCGCGGCGCTGTCTACTTTTTATCTTTACACACGTAACTAGGAATGACGGGGCCCCGTGGCAAACTTTTGACATGTAGTCCACCCCCTAAAGAGGGGTATGTGGGCATGCAGGCTGTATGTGAACAAGAGGGTGACGTGGGGTGTAGGTATGTATGAGCAAGAGGGGGGAGTGGGGGTGAAAACTGTGTGCAAGCAAGAGGGTGATTTATTAACATTGGGATGTGTTATTGAAAAATTACTAAATCGTCACTTTATCCCCAAATTTTTCATTTTCACAAGGGGTTAAAAGAGAAAAATCCCCCCACAGTTTGTTACACAATTTCTCCTGAACACAGAAATACCCCATATGTGGTTATAATCTGCTGTATGGGAACATGGCGGGGCACAGAATGGGAAGAGCGCTATTTGGAGGGCAGATGTGTCTGGAGTAGTTTTCAGGTGCCATGTCACATCTGCAGAGCCCCTAAAGTACCAGGAAAATGAAACTCCCAAAAGTGACCCCATTTTAGAAACTACAACCCTCAAAGAATGTATCAAGGGGTATTTTCATTTTGAGTCTAAAAATGATTCCCAAAAATTAATGTACAAAATTAAACTTTTTAAAGAAATCTGCCATTTCAGTGACTAAAACATTGCGGGCACTTTGTGGCATCAGAGGCCTGCACTCCTAAAACTATTAAGTGGGCCATCCCGAGGGCCAAAAAATTATATATGTAGGTGTAAACTGCTGCTTGGGCACACAGCAGGGCTCAGAAGGGAAGGAGCGCTATTTTGGTTTTTGGAGCACAGTTTGGCTTTTGGACATCATGACACTTTTGCAAAGCCCCTGAATTGCCAATAAAGTGGAATCCGCAGACATGTCATTCCCTTTTGGACATTACACCATTGAAGGGATTTATCAGGCAATGAAGCGAGCATTTTTATTATTTGAGTGTTGCATGTATTTAATTTCCAGAAATGAATGGGCAGCTGATAAAGAAAATTTAAAAATTAAATTTTTCCATAGATTCGCCATTTCAGTGCCCGATATGTTGTGCTCACCTTGTGCCAGCAGAAACTGGGCACAAGAGCTTTTAGAACGTTCATCTCTGATACAAGTCGGGCACAACATATTACGCACTGAAATGATGGATTCCTGGAAAAATTACTATTTTCATCTTTCACCATCAGCTTCGTATTCATTTATGTATAATAAGTTATAGGAACACTTCAGGGTTAAAAATGCTCTCTGTACCCCATGATAAATCCTTCAGGGGTGTAGTTTCCAAAATGGGTCCCATATCAGGGGATTCTACTTCACTGGCATTTCAGCTCTGAAAAAGTCTCACGGCGTCCAAAAAAACCAAACCGTCTAAGTCTGTCCTAAAAAACCCAAACTAGCGCTCCTTCCCTTCTGTGCCCAAATATCAGTTTATACCACATATGACATTACGTACGTCATCCTGGGTACACCAGTGTCATACATGTGCCCTAATATCAGTTTATACCACATATGACATTACGTACGTTATCTGGGATAAACCAGTGTCATACATGTGCCCTAATATCAGTATATATCACATATGACATTACGTACGTCATCCTGGGTACATCAGTGTCATACATGTACCCTAATATCAGTTTATACCACATATGACATTACGTACGTTATCCTGGGTACACCAGTGTCATACATGTGGGGCACACAGCAGGTCACAGAAGGGAAGGCGCGCAATGTGATTTTTGGAGTGCAGATTCAGATGTTTGGTATCTGGATGTCATGTCATGTCTGCAGAACCTCTAAGATACCAGTAATGTACCGCGGCCAGCGCCGCACCTCCCATGAGGCGACCTGAAGCGAGCGCTTCAGGCGGCGCTATGCCAGGGCCTCAGGGAGGGCAGCATTTTTGCTAACCTAAGCCAGTCCAGGACAAGCTGTCCTGGACTGGTTTAGCACGGAGCGGTGGTTTGGGGAGGCCACTGGAGCAGCGCTGCTCCAGCAGCCTCCCCGCACGCTCAGGCAGAGCGCAGGCAGTCTTCGGGCCTGCTCTCTGCTGGCGAATGGCACTAAGCCACGCCCTCTCCACTAAGCCACGCCCCCGCTCCGCCCCCTCCCCCGGCGGGGGGGGGGGCGGCTTTCTGCACTTTGCCTCGGGCGGCGAAAGGAGCAGGTTCACCCCTGACCGCGGCATCCAAGGGGTTAAAACCTCCCATCAGAGCTCAGCTCTAACAGGAGGTTTTGGAAAAGGGTGTTAGCTGTTAGTAACAGCTAACAACCACTTCCGATGCCGCCTGCTTAGACAGTGGCCGGCCTTGGGTGTAGTATTACGTCCTGGTTCGCGAAGTACCAGGCGCCCAGGACATAATCGTATGTCCCAGGTCGTTAAGGGGTTAATGCTTCTGTATGATATATTCGGAGTATTTACTAACCTTATTGAATTCTTTGTAATTCTGGAGTGTAGAAGTTGTAGAGAACTGAATTTACCGCATACTTAATTGTCTATGCGATTGTATAAATATGCCGCTGGCACCTTAATAACTATGTGTTTATGTGCTGCAGGTTCTGCTCTGATGGATTTTCTTGTTCTGTGTTTGAGGAGTCGCCTTCGGTGATCACTAGAGATTGCGTATAACACGGTTTAGACTATAGTGCGCCTTACATATATCTACTAATGACAATCCCTTAATCCTGTTGCCAGTAGATTTACATTTATATAAACTTATTGACTTTATTACAGTTTATATTTTATTGTCATTAATCTTAATATATGAATGTATATATGTGTTTGGATTCATTTGTTTTCTGCTCACAATATAGAACATTATTGTATGTCACAAGAAACTGTCGGGTTTGGTCATGTAAACGATGAACCTATTGCTAACCCTGATTTTGAGTTACTTTGTAGATGGCTGTTGATTTGGGAAGGATGGCAGATTCTACATCGGATATGCCATGGTCACTGAACAGGAGGCAAAACAAGAGGAGCCATTACAGAACCCCACAGGTCTCAGCTGACGAAGCTGAACTAATAACACTCACCGAAACAGGGTATAATGGCTGAGGGTAACTGTTTGGTACAGCAGGACTATGATCCGATCTGGAGAGCGAGAGCTTTCTGTACATTTAATGTTAAGCCTAAAAGGATTTCTAGGCTGTTCAGGAGATGATGGGGACTCTGCTGCTGCTACCCGAAAAGGTGGGTATAGTCAAGTACAGGCGCACACCAAGGCTGATATAAAAGTAAGTAGAGGTACCGTGTGAGCAGGATCTGCCAACAAACCAGCTGCAGTGAAGCCTAGGGAACATGCCTCAATACAGGGGGTCACTGTACTGGACCAAAACTGTCAGCTCTCTTTCCAGGGTCTAAAAACACTGCAGGACCAAAACAGCTCAGAAGACAAGAAGATTTGGAAACCACAAGGAAAAGGAAAAAGGATGAACAAGTCCTGATGGCCAGTGGTAAGAGAGTATGTTTACAGAGAGCATAGTTCTCAATGATGGCGCAAACAGCTCAAGTGCACCACTCGGAAATAGCCATGTATGAACTGGAGAACAGATGATGGACGGCTTCAGGATTTAGCATCAGTCAGATACGTGTAAGCCTGCATACCATGTGCCAGACACAGTGTAGGCTAAAAAGTAAAAGGTTTCTCAGAAGCATACCAACAACAATACCAACTACACTTCAGACTGTCCATTCTCATCTTTTGAACCTGTTACAGAAGAGAAAGTCTCTCAGCTACTCTCTTCATCTCCCCCTACGACCTGCAGTAGTGACCCCTTCCCCTCACACCTTCTCCAATCTGTCACCTGCTGTCACGACTTACCTTACTAAAATATTTAACCTCTCTCTCTTCTGGAATTTTCCCTTGTCTTTCAAACATCCTGTCATAACTCCGCTACTGAAGAAATCCTCCCTTGACCCATCCTGTGCTGCTAACTATCGACCCCTCTCTAATCCTTCATCTCCAAAATTCTCGTCTGATCCGCTATCTCTCTGCTAACTCTTTGTTTGACCCCTTACAATCTGGCTTCCGCACTCTGCTCTCTACTGAAATGGCCCTCACAAAAGCCTCCAATGATCTCCTGACGTTTAAATCTAAAGGTGACTTCTCTCCTCTCATTCTTCTGGATCTCACAGCAGCATTTGACACTGTTGACCATCAACTCCTCCTCACTATGCTCCACTCAGTCGGTGTCATGGACACAGCACTCTCCTAGTTCTCCTCTTATCTAATAGATCTGTCCCTGATATATCCATTGCAGTCTCAGGCCTTATTATAACTCCTAGGCAGTATGCCCGCTGCTTCGGGGTTGTGTTTGACTCTATATATATAAAACTCAAAATCTGTAGTAGTCCGCTCTATACAAATCCACAGTTCTCGCCCGACTGGGTAAAATTTACCACGCCCTCTCTACACCCACAGGAGCAGAAAACTGCACACGTTACATCTCGCTAGCATCCCCCTGCCATGAGATTGGGGCCCCCAAAGTTAGGCCCTATACATATAATGGGGAAATGTGAACATGAAAGTGCTGAAGGGAAAACAACAGTTGTGACTGACTGACGGATTATAGTGATGGCGCCAGAGTCGCTGCTAAAGGGGCCGCACCACCACACACAACACACAAACATTTTACAAAGAGCCATATATACATCACACAGACAGCACACATACACCAACCTACAAGCACAACACCACACAAACACCAGACCATTGCCAGTGAGGCGGTTTTCATTACTGAGATGTCATAGTAATACTGTGAGGGCAGCTCTGTATTACTATTCATTCTATTACATCTCTTATCAGTGTCAGGTCTATACTAAAGGGTCAGAATCCTAAGGACTGTTTTTTAAAATGCCGCCCAAAAAGAGCAACGGGAAAGTCGTCTTCACAAGAATCAGATAAGGCAACTGAAGCAAGAAATATGGAAACATCTGAACAAAAGGATAAACGTTCTGAAAATGACCGCATACGACATACGCAACGTGTGCAGAGATGTAGGCAGGCTGATGTGAGTTTGGAAGTATTTCACTACAACCCAATTCAAGACTATAGGTCACATCAGAAGACTGTGTAGACTAACCAAACGCTTACCCTTGGAATCTCCCCCTCCTATATAAATAACCACGCAACACAGATTTAAACTCAAAGTGGACGGGGTAGGCCACAGCTTTATTAATTGTAACTTGACTTTACGTCATACTTTAACCTTAATACTTAACTCCCAACGTACAACGTTCCACGAATTACGTGGTGACATCATCAAAAAGGGGGTGGGGTGGGATGACGCGATATGTCAGACGCAGTAGACCTGCGTACAAATCCGCCATCATCCCACCTTAACCATAATACACCGCCAGCTGTGACTTAAATAAACCTCAGAAACCATAAATCAAACAGTACATTCAAAAGGGGAGGGAGGGCGGGAAATTCACTCTGGCAAGGGCTGGAAAGAAGAAGAGGAAGAGGAGGTAAGACTTATTATTAACCAGGAAGAACCACTTGCCACTGCCTGGGGGGGGGGGGAATTATGGGCGGAGTTACCCTTTAATAACAAAAACATCCAGCAGTAACAGCTTTATCCCCCTCTTACTTGAACTCACCCAAAGCTGCATAATGTAAAGAGGGAGAGATAAACCTACAACATTCCCTCTAAAGAACCTGCTCCACAGTCAGTAACGCCTTCCATATAATATCGGCGTTATGCCAAGTCAGAATTGGCAAAATGGACATAATATGCAAAACATTGTCAAGCAAAGAAGTTTCACTTGGAGAGGCCTGGTATGTGCTGCTCAGTTTGCCCCCTTTAGCTCGACCTCCTGAACCACTTCTATCATACATGTCAGGAACAACTCCTGAGTCGAGGCATTTTCTGCACAATATTAGGAGATACAATTCATCTTTCCAGAGGACATCCTTTGGTACGACAGCTGGACTCCCAGAGGCAGGATTTATGCCAAAGTCCAGGGCCAAATATATCACAAAATCAGTTCAAAGCTTCCTGCAGCAAATGAAGATCCAAAGTTTGTACAAATTTATTTTTTGGGAGACGAACAAAGGCAAGCTGATAGACGTTGTGAAGCTATACATGAGAGAAAAGAAGAGATTGTGTTGAATTTGCAAAGATTTTTCCATCAGCACCATCAGTTAGTAAACCATTTCAAAACAGCCTTAGAAAGAATTCCAAGTGATGAATATCAAGTTGTAATAAGACAAGACACCGGTTGGCGATTTAATACACCCACTGTTAACGCAGTAGCGATTGTACTGGTTGGACAGGACTTTCAAAGTCAAAATATAATTATTCAGTGACAAAGCGACAATATTCAACGTATTGCAGAAACACATAGATCACATGATGCTCTGCAATATCCGATAATATTTTGGAATGGCCAAGATGGCTATCACTGTAATCTAACACAGACTGATCCCAACACTGCTAGGCCAAGCAATAAAAAAATATCAGCTATGGACTTTTATGCCTACCAAATAATGATCAGACATGGGTCTTCTAATCACTTTTTACAATGTAGGCAACTTTTTCATCAATTTATAGTTGATATGTAAGCCAAGGTGGAAAGTGAGCGTCTTGTGTACATACGATTGAACCAACAAAGACTTATAGTGGATGAATACATTAATTTAAGGGATGCTGTTGCTAATGATGGCAATGTGGCTGACATTGGGCGTATGTTCATTTTACCGGCTACATTTACTGGAAGTCCCAGACATATGCATGAGTCTGCTCAGGACGCCATGACATATGTTCGGATATATGGTCGCCCTGATTTGTTTATTACAGTTACATGTAATCCAACTTGGCCAGAGATAAGGGAACAGCTTCTGAATGGTTGGGACCCCTCTGATCGACATGATTTAACAGCAAGGGTTTTTAAAACAAAAACTGATCAAGCTCATGGACGTCGTTACAAAGTGTTACATGTTTGGTGAAAGTCAGTGTTGGATGTATTCAATTGAGTGGCAAAAAAGAGATCTTCCACATTTTCATTTACTGATATAGCTAAAGGATAAGATACGCCCTGATCAAATTAACTGTGTTATTTCTGCTGAGCTTCCAAATCCAGAAGAGGATCCGATACTTTTTGAAACTATTTCTAAAAATATGATCCATGCGCCATATGGCCCATGAGTGCAAAGGAGAGTTAATCCAGACTTAGATTTAAATTTCACCACTGACATATTCAACAAAGTCCTCTTGATATTAGAAGAAAGGTGCATATCTATCAATAGTAAAACTCTAATAGAATTAGGTTTACCAGCACCAAATCAACCAGACTTTGATATTATGAACAGAGATATTCTGCAAGAAAAAAGCTATGATTTGGAAAAATGTAAAGAATTTGTCGCATTAAATAAGTCTCTTTTGGTTGATGACCAAAGAACGGCCTATATGGCCATTATGGCTCAGATTTCCAGTGGAAATGGGGGACTATTTTTCTTAGATGCCCCAGGAGGTTCTGGTAAAACATTTTTAATTAATTTGCTGCTTGCAGAAGTTCGCTCAAACAATGAAATTGCTTTGGCTGTTGCATCATCTGGGATCGCGTCCACTCTTATAGATGGAGGGCGCACGGCTCATTCAGCTTTAGTATTGCCTTTTAATCTAGCGCTGTCAGAAATTCCTGTCAGTAATATCACTAAGGGCTCTGGAAAAGCTAAGGTATTACAAACTTCCAAAGTAATTGTTGAGGCCCTTGATCGCACCTTGAAAGATCTGCGGGGAACCGATTGTTTAATGGGGGGAATTGTTGTAATTTTTGCCGGTGACTTCTGCCAGACGTTACCTGTTCTTAACCCCTTAGTGACCAGCCTGTTTTGGACCTTAATGACCAAGCCAAATTTTTGAAATTTGCCCTGTGTGACTTTATCAATGAATAATTCTGTAACAGTATATTGCATCCAAGCGATTCTGATATTGTTTTTTCGTGACATGTTGTACTTTACTGAGAAGGTAAAATTAGACTGATATAACTTGTGTAAATTTATTAAAAAACTCGCAAATGCTGAAAATTTTGAAAATTTTTCAATGTTTTCCATTTTTAGCTGCGATATCTCACATATACACAATAATACAGGGCAAAAAAGTTAGTAGTTATATATTTCCAAATGTTCCTTTTGTGTTTCAAGCATATTTGAGATAATTTTAGCATATTTGAGTAACTTAGACAATTTACAAGTTTATCAAGTTTATAAGCAAATTTTGGAAATTTTGAGTTTGTGATTTTTTCCTGTACCAAGCTATGTTTGCAGACAGGAATAGGTGGCATAATGACAGAAACTCCCATTAAATGACCCAATTTGGAAAACTAGACCCCTTCAGGTATTCTTTGAGGGGTATAGTGAGCATTTTGATCAAACAAATATTGTTTTGCAAGAATTATTACAAATGATGAAAAAAATTTCATTTTAATTTTCTTCAAATATGTGTCATATTAAAGCCAGTTTTTTTGCACACAACACATCAAAAAGAAGAAACACACCCCAAAATATATCACCCCACTTCTCCCGTGTTAAAAAATGTTCACTTTGTGGCCTTAGTCCTATATACGCACGTACAGTAGGGCCTAAGAGGTAGGGAGGGCCAAATGGATTTCAAAACACAAATTTTGCTTGCAGATATTTTATGTCCATTGCACATTCAAACAAGATTTGAGTTACCAAAGCAATTGAAAACACCCATAAATGACACCATTTTATAAACTAGACCCCTTAGGGTATTCATTGAGGGGTATAGAGAGTACTTTGACCCTATAAGTTTTGAGAAAATTTGCGTCAAACAAAAAAAATTTCATATTTTTTACACAAGTGTCATTTTAAGAAAATGAAGAAAAACACCCCAAAATAGATGACCCCATTTCTCCCGTGGTCAAAAATGTACACTTTGTGGCCTTAATCCCATGTACAGACGCACAGTAGGGCCCAAAAAGAAGGGAGCACCAACTGGATTTCAAGACACAATTTTTGCTTCTAAATGTTTCAGGCCCATTGCGCATTCAAACAAGATTTGAGTTACCAAAACAATTGAAAACCCCAATAAATGACACAATTTTATAAACTAGACCCCTTGAGGTATTCATTGAGGGGTATAGTGAGTATTTTGACCCCATAGGTTTTAAAAGAATTTGCGTCAAACAAAAAATTCTCATATTTTTTACACAAAAGAGTAATTTTAAAGGCAGTTTTTTTGCACATAACACATGAAAATGAAGAAAAACACCCCAAAATAGATGGCCCCATTTCTCCCGTGTTCAAAAATGTACACTTTGTGGCCTTAATCCTATGTACGGACGCACGGTAGGGCCCAAAAAGAAGGGATCACCAACTGGATTTCAAGACTCAAATTTTGCTTGCAGATATTTCAGGCCCATTGCACATTCAAACAAGATTTGAGATACCAAAACAATTGAAACCCCCATAAATGACCCCATTTTATAAACTAGACCCCTTAAGGTATTCATTGAGGGGTATAGTGAACATTTTGACCCTATAGCCGTTTCACAGATTTTACTAACTTAGGGATGTGTAGGTTAAAAATTAGTAAAATGTCCCTTTATCCCCAAAGTTTTCATTTTCACAAGGGGTTAAAGGAGAGAAAGCCCCCCACCAGTTTGTTACACAATTTCTCCTGAACACGGCAATACCCATATGTGGCCATAATCTGCTGTATGGGAACATGATGGGGCTCAGAATGGGAAGAGCGCTATTTGGATTTTGGAGGGCAGATGTTGCTGGAATAGTTTTCAGGTGCTATGTCGCATTTGCTGAACCCCTAAAGTACCAATACAATGGAAACCCCTCAAATGTGACTCCATTTTAAAAACTACACCCATCAAGGAATGTATCAAGGGGTATTATCATTTTGAGCCTAAAAATGCTTCCCAAAAATTAATGTACAAAATGAAAATTGAAATTTTTAAAGAAATATGCCATTTCGGTGCCCAATACGTTGCACCCACTTTGTGTTGTCAGAGACCTGCACTCCTAAAACTATTAAGGGGCCATCCCGAGGGTCAAAAAATTATATATGTGGGTGTAAACTGCCGCTTGGGCACACAGCAGGGCTCAGAAGAGAAGGAGCAGTGCGCTTTTTAGCTATTGGGGTACAGTGTTAGAGGGACTTTCGGGGCGCCATGTTGCTTTTGCAGAGCCCTGAAGGTGCCAGTAAACTGGAATTCGTCAAGAAGTGACCCCATTTTGTAGGGGAAATTTTAGGGTCTCGGCAAATATGACATGGTGTCCAAAAACCAACAATCTAAATCTGCACTCCAAAAGCACATAGCGCTCCTTCACATCTGCGCCCTGCTGTGTACCCAAATGGCGGTGTATGCCCACATGTATGACACTGGTGTACCCCGGATAACAGACTTAATGCCATATGTAGGTAGAAAGGCTGTTTGGACACAGCCGGGCACAGAAGGAA
Source organism: Leptodactylus fuscus (assembly GCF_031893055.1). Lineage (NCBI taxonomy): Eukaryota > Metazoa > Chordata > Amphibia > Anura > Leptodactylidae > Leptodactylus > Leptodactylus fuscus. Next base: position 6,405,702 of record NC_134265.1, on the reverse strand, counting down.
AGGAGCGCTATATTGGTTTTTGGAGCACAGTTTGGTTTTAGGACACCATGCCACTTTTGCAAAGCCCCTGAAGTGGAATCTGCAGACATCTCACCCCATTTTGGACACTACCCCACTGATGGCATTTATCAAGCGGTGTAGCGAGCATTTTAACCCTTGAGGGTTGCATTTATTTGGTTTCCAGAAATGAAATTGCGGCTGATAATGAGAAGTTAAAAATGAAGTTTTCCAGAGATTCGCCATTTTAGTATCTGATATGTTGTGCCCAACTTATGTCAGCAGAGATACACACTCCAAAAACTGTTAAGTGGGTATCCCGGGCACAACAGCTTTCAGAGCGTTCATGTCTGATACGAGTCGGACACAACATATTACGCACTGAAATGACCGATTCTTGGAAAAATTGTCATTTTCACTTCTCACAATCAGCTTTGTATTCATTTATGGATAATATGTTATAGCAACACTTGGGGGTTAAAAATGCTCTCTGTACCCCTGGATAAATCCTTCAGGGGTGTAGTTTCCAAAATAAGGTCACATATCAGGGGATTCCACTTTACTGGTGCTTCAGCTCTGCAAAAGTGTCATGGCATCCAAAAACCAAACCGTCTGCGCTCCAAAAACCCAATAACCCTTCTTTTCCCTTCTGTGTCCGGCTGTGCCCTAATATCAGTTTATACCCACATATGACATTACGTACATTATCCCGGTTACACCAGTGTCATACATGTGTCATACATGTGGCATAAACTGCAGTTTTGGGCGCACAGCAGGGCGCAGAAGGGAAGGAGCGCTATGCGACTTTTAGAGTACAGATTCAGATGTTTGGTATCCGGACGCCATGTCATGTTTGTAGAGCCTATAACGTACCAGAAAACTGGATTCCCCAAAGGAGTCACCCCATTTTGAAAACTGCACCCCTCAAAGAATTTATCAGGGGGTGTAGTGAGTATTAGTACCCCGGACGTGATTGCAGAGGGGATGGCGAAGAGGGAATATATAAGCGGTGTGGAGGACATTGCAAACACCAAATTCCCTACTATGTCCCATGATTGGGGGAGTCACTCTGGGGTCACTTAGGGGGTCACTTCCGGTGTCTTTTCCCTCGTAAGCTGTAAATCTGGGGTGTCCCCTGATATCCGCTTGCACAGCTTATATATTCCCTACCTGACGCAGCCAGTTGTATTCTAATGATTTGGCGATTTTGGGGTTGTTTGTCTTCACATTACTAGATGCTATATTTTCTTTATTTTTCTGGTGACGTGGCCATATAAGGGCTTGTTGTTTGCGGGATGTGATGCATTTTGTAATGACACCATTTTTGGGTGCCTACAACTTATTGAATACATTTTATTAACCCTTTTTTGCAGGATTTTTTAAAGAAAAATCAATCCTGGCATTGCATTCTACCTTTTAAATTTTGCGCCATGCAGCGTACAGTATAAGTAACATGTTCCCTTTATTCTGCGGGTCGGTACGGTTACGGCGATACCTCATTTATAGTATTTTTTTTATGCGATACTAATTCTGTAGAATAAAAACACATTTAGGGACATAAATCAATGTTTTTTGCATCGCCATCTTCTGAGAAGCGTAACATTTTTATTTTTCGGTTGACAGTGTTGGTTGTGGGCTTATTTTTTGCTGGACAATGTGCGCTTTTTATTGGTACTGTTGTGGGGTGTATATGACTTTTTGATCACTTTTTATAGCATATTTTGTAAGGTGAGATGGTGAAAAATCACTACTTCCGGCGGGTTTTTTCCGGGTTTTTTTTTCGACGTTCACCGTATACATTAAATATTGTTGGAGTTTTATTGTTCAGATTGTTACGGACGCGACAATACCAAATATGTATTGTTTTTATTAAGTTTTAGGTTTTTTTAATATAATTCATTTTTTATAGAAAAAAGGAAATTTTGGGGCTTTATAAGTTTATTCATTTTTATCAGACACTTTATTTATTTTTCACTTTTTATTTTTTACTTTTACACTTTTTACTTTAGGACACTTTGATTAGTGATGCTTTGATAAAAGCATCACTAATTCTCTATTAGACGCTGCAGGACACAGCTCTCAGTGTCTTGCAGCGTCTGGAGGAAGTCAGACGCAGGGGCTGCCTGCGTCTGACTTCCTCTTCCCCGGGCAGGATCAACCAGGTATTGGGGGTCTTTTGGAGCTTGGGGTCACTGGCCAGACCCCAGGCTCCATGTTAGAGACATCGGCACCCCTCGATCTCGCCGCGGGGGGTGCCGATTCGGCCGGCACCGTCACGGAACCGCTTCAGTTCCGTAATCATGTTTGATCACGGAACTGAAGGGGTTAAAACCCCCCGATCGGAGCCCCCTCCGATGGGGGGTAATGGAGCAGAGTCTTAGCTGTCAGATACAGCTAAGATCCGCTCCAATTACATCGGCACTGACAGGGAATCCTTCCCTGACTGCCCGACGTAATTTTACTATAGGGCAGTCAGGAAGGACCTGTCAGTGCCGACGTAATTTTACTATGGGCCGGTCGTTAAGGGGTTAAGGGAAGTAAATATACAACACAAAAAAGCAAAAGGCTTAATGACAAGGTGAAAAATCCAAAAAATACTAATAGAACAAAATGTCAAGAGACTGGATCACTAGGGGATGAAGCCATTAGGCCAGCGGTTCTCAACCTGTGGGTCACGACCCCGGTGGGGGTCGAACGACCAAAACACAGGGGTCGCCTAAAGCCATCGGAAAATACATATTTCCGATGGCTTTAGCAGCTGAGAAGCCGCGCTACGTTTTGCAGCAGGGTAGATCCTAGTGGGCTGAAGGACCTGTGATGATGTAATGACCATGTGATCGGACTCTGTGGGCAGAGCTATTCAGTACAGTGCCGAGTTACACAGGAAGAGGAAGCTGCAGTAAATGGAGACTGGAAGGTAAGATGGAGAGAAGAGACAGCATGTGTAAGCAGGCTGTGTGTGAGCATGATAGGGGGGTTCAGGCTGTGTGTGAGCATGATAGGGGGGTTCAGGCTGTGTGTGAGCATGATAGGGGGGGTTCAGGCTGTGTGTGAGCATGATAAGGGGGTTCAGGCTGTGTGTGAGCATGATAGGGGGTTCAGGCTGTGTGTGAGTATGATAGGGGGGTCAAGCTGTGTGTGAGCATGATAGGGGGTTCAGTCTGTGTGTGAGCGAGATGGGGGGTGTTTCAGGCTGTGTGTAAGCATGATAGGGGGGGTTCAGGCTGTGTGTGAGCATAATAGTGGGGTTCAGGCTGTGTGTGAGCATGATAGGGGGGTTCAAGCTGTGTGTGAGCATGATAGGGGGTTCAAGCTGTGTGTGAGCATGATAGGGGGGTTCAGGCTGTGTGTGAGCATGATAGGGGGTTCAGGCTGTGTGTGAGCATGATAGGGGGGTTCAGGCTGTGTGTGAGCATGATAGGGGGGGTTCAGGCTGTGTGTGAGCAAGGGGGGGGTCAGCAGATTTTGTGGAAGAGAGCTTTTGTGATTACTCACTATGTTTAAATTATGTTTGATTTCTAGCAATGAGAATACATAATGCATATCAGGTATTTACATTCCGAATCATAACTGTAGCAAAATTAAGGTCCGTTCACATGGGCACAGAGGGGGCAGATTATGGCACGAAATCCATGTCATAATCCGCCCCCTCACAATGGAGGTCTATTTAGACCGCCAGGCTTGTTTTTTGCAGCATGCCGCTCACGAAAAAAAAAAAGCGTGCTGCCCTTCAGGCAGATTCCGTGGCTCGGAGAGCCGTGGCGTCCGCCTGGCGGCAGCGAGCTCCGGAGTCGGCCCATAAATTTGAGCCGACTCCGGGGGGAAGCCGTGACAGTCGTGGCAAGCGTGTTTTGACCCGAGAGTGATGCGGCTCCCCGCGTCACTCTCAGTGCCTAAATCCGCTATAAATCCACTATACCGCCCCCTGTGTGAACTAGCCCTTACAGTTATGAAGTAGCCACCAAAATTATTTTTTGGTTTGGGGTCACCGCAACATGAGGAACTGTATTGCGGGGTCACGGCATTAGAAAGATTGAGACCTACTGCATTAGGTGGTGAAACGCGTGTCGGGCGCACCAGTACTGTGGTAGGAATATCATTACTATCATCTATTATGTTCTAATTATGTGCTTGGTTTTCTTCACACTGTTTGGCTTCACTGTGATTTACCTGTTGAATATATGGCTTTACTTTGGTAGGGAATGCTTTTGTTACTAATTAGCACTTGGTGATTTTCACTTGTTTTACTTGGAGAGTGTCTCTCCTCTTGTTTTTCACTTTTGAAATCCAACACGTTGTTTTTACCATGTACCCTTTCTTAAGATAATTGTGCCTTCACACATACTGGTTTATATTTGGTCGCATTGGTCCTCCATTTTATTATGTCATTATACTAGTCTATATTACATTTGCTTTTATATTATTTATTCTAATAAAATTTCAAATTTTATGGTGATCCTGTCTCTTGACAATTTGTTCTATCTGTTCTTAAGGGAGCAACACCAGCGGATGAGCTGAATGCCTGTCTAAAATCTTCTTATCTGTGGATGCAAGTTCAGAAGCAAACTCTTACTACTTATATGCGGGTTCATTTGATGGGGAATACAACTGTGGACAAATTTACACACCAGCTACTATGTCTTGGAAATGACAGGTTCCCTACTGATTCCACTACTGGTCTCATTTCCCTTCCGGAAGATTTTTGTGAAATGACATCTTCGGTAATGGAACTTATTGACAAAGTTTTCACTGATATTTATAACAATTTTAACAACCATCAGTGGCTTTGTGAACGTGCAATCCTAGCGCCTAAAAATTATAGTGTCAGCTCCATAAATGTACTAATTCAGAGAAGGCTGCCTGGTCTAGCAACCACATACATGTCCATTGATTCAGTCATGGAGAGTGAACAAGCCGTAACGTATCCATTGCAGTTCCTGAATTCTTTGGAGCCTCCTGGAATGCCACCACATAAGCTGACTTTAAAAATAGGAGCCAAAATAATTTTGCTTTGGAACCTTGACCCACCAAAAATGTGTAACAGCACAAGATTGTGCATTAAGAGTCTCATGCTGTTACGGTTCTGTCTATATATATGAAAATAATAATATTTTAATCACGACAGAACCGCTAGACTGCAAGACACTGCAGTGAGGTCCACAAGCCCTAGGAGGGCATCCGTCTGCCTGAATGTGAACTACCAGTTAAACTGCACTGGCAGTGATGTTGGCAGTGATGTAGGTTCAAATGTGAACAGAGTGCAACAGTTAAACTTCACTGGGAGAGCGTGCCTGTGTATAGCTGCTGAGTGAAGCCAATTGAAGCCTTGCACAGACATCTGCTGATTACAGCAGAGGAAACAGGCCCTAGTGGACGTTTCACCCTGCTACACAATAAAGACTGCCAGGGGTTAAACTCCACTCCTGGTCAGTAACAAAAAAGACTCCCTAAACAGCTTGGAGCTACAGAGTAAGTAGACGGTTCAAATAGGCTTTACTGATTCCAACTGGCAGAGCCAAGGAATTTTAACTAGATCCCTAGACTGCTCCTGCCTTTCACTGGAACCTAGTCCTGACTCCTGTCTCAGAGTATTTTAGTGTGAGAGCCTGGCGGGCGTTGGCTCACACTATATAAAGGCACGTCCACACCCGCAGGGCGGTGGCATAACTTCACCGCACATACTCAGCATGAGCAGAATGGGACATAACCTCCAAGCGACTCCAACAGGTCCGAGCATGCTCAGTAGGAGAGGAATAGGACTTAGCCTCTGAGCGTCTCCAAAAGGTCTGCTCAGTAGGTAGACAGCTGGACCACACTCCTTACTGCACAACGCCGACGGTTAGATTGGCCCGCAGGTGGCGCTATGCGCTGGACAGGAAACCTGAGGGACCCTATCCTAACACATGCCCAATGTTATTGAAGCCACTATTCTTATGGGAAACTCTAAGAGAGCAAATGTTTTAATTCCACTTATTCCTTTGCTACCAAGCGACAGGCCCTTCAATTTTAAGTTTCTGCAGTTCCCAATCCGACTTGCATTTGCTATGACTATAAACAAAGCACAAGGTCAATCAAAGTAGCCGGCATTAATTTGGAGAGCCCGTGTTTTTCACATGGACAGTTGTATGTTGCTCGCTCTAGAGTAGGTAACCCCAAAAATCTTTTCATATACAGATATGTACCTGAAGGTAAAACCAGAAACATTGTTTACCAAAAAGCACCGCAATAGGTAGTTGTGTCACTGTAACCAATTTTGCTCTTTTGTCCGTGAACTACTTATAGATGACACTGGAGAGAGGGGGAAGGGCTGTACTATGTTGTTATTTGGGTGTAAATGTTTTATATGTTTGTGTAAGGGGCGTACATTTTAATTTTTGACAAAAAAAAATTGTTAAAAAAATAGTTGTGGGACCTGCAGTTTGACATGGACCTTCCTCCCCTTGGTCCCTGGAGGGGGTTACAGCTTTCCTACTTTCTCTCCTCCTTCCCTGATCTGAGCGACTTTGACAGGCATCTTACGGGTTTTGAGAAGGCCTGCACCAGTTCTGGCCTCCTGCGTCACTCTCTGTCGGAGTTATACACGGCGTTGGTTTCCCCTTCTCCAGACCACAGACCCTCCTTTTTAGCTAGATGGGAGACTGATCTCGATCTATCCTTTTCAGATGTGGACTGCTCTAGGATCTTGGAACTTGCTCATAAAAGCTCTGTTGCCTGTAAGTACCAGTAGGCGGGTTATAAGATCCTGACTAGATGGTACCATGTCCCCTCCCTTTTGCACAAGTTCATTCCTTCTGCCTCTCCTCTCTGCTGGCGCTGTGGTTCGGAGGAGGGGACCCTCCTCCATGTCTTCTGGTCTTGCTCGGCTCTGAGAGCATTCTGGGATGGTGTCCACCGTTTGACGTCCAAAATTTTTCAAACTACTCTTCCTAATACACCAGCTTGCTTTCTGCTTCACCTTTCTGGTATTCCCCGTCGGGCCTATCGTAAGTCTGCAATTCGGCATCTGATTAACACGGTTAGGCCTGTATCCCGGCTATGTGGAAGTCCTCTAACCCCCCGTCTCTTCGCCATTGGCTCCGCAAGGTAGAGAACATCCAATCCATGGAGGACCTTACGGTGTTGCTTCATGACCAACACAAAGCTTTCTTGAGGGCTTGGACCCCCTGGATCCTCTTCCAGGGGTCCCGGTCATACAGGGATATTATGGGTTGCGCTGGGGTTCTGGCTAGTGGTTTGTTTTTTTCTTTCTGTTTATATAGTGTGTTTATAAATAAAGAATTTATTGAAAAAAAAAATAGTTGTAATAGTTTATACTACATAATATGTATTGAATACGTAAAATCAATAAAAATGTTGAAATTAAAAAATAAGTTGCTGTTCTCATCAATGTTACGATAAATTACGGTAGTAAAATGACAAAATAATAAAAATTTTAAGTGGAAAATTTTTTTTTACTGTAGCTCAAAAATGTCAATTTCAGTGTGACACTGAAAATTTTACTTTACCAATAATTTAACATATTTCCTGCAAGTGGAGCCGCGGGTATTCTACTAATATTTAATATTTTAGCAATTTTGGTGTTTGCTGATTTCTTTCTTTTGACATAGTAGTTTGTTCTGTTGTCTGAAAATTACCTTAAGTGTCTTGTTTTGTTTTTTGCATATTTTTCCCATGATGATTGTACGGGCTTTGCGTCTGAGCCCGCTCAACCACCATCACTTACGTGGAGATGCAGCAACTACCCACATTCGCCCGCGCGCATGTACATAAGAATGCATGAAGGAGTTAAAGAAAAAAAATTATTTAACTTAAAAAAAACCCCCAAACCTGTGAATATAAGTTCCTTCTTACAACGGAGACAGGTCAATGACTTCTGGCTGAAAATCCACTTACAATTTGCTTCTCCCCTGTGTGAGTTCTTTGATGCCTAACAAGGCCTGATTTCCGAGTAAAACATTTCCCACATTCTGAGCAAGAATAAAACTTCTCTCTTGTGTGAGTTCTTTGATGATTAACAAGGTCTGATTTCCGAGCAAAACATTTCCCACATTCTGAGCAAGTGTAAGGCTTCTCTCCTGTGTGAATTCTTTGATGACTAACAAGAACTGATTTAAAAATAAAACATTTTCCACATTCTGAGCAAGTATAAGGCTTCTCACCTGTGTGAGTTCTTTGATGCCTAACAAGGTTTGATTTCTGAGAAAAATATTTCCCACATTCTGAGCAAGAATAAGACTTTTCCCCTGTGTGAGTTCTCTGATGTATACCAAGATATGATTTCCGAGTAAAACATTTACCACATTCTGGGCATGAATATGGCTTCTCTCCTGTGTGAGTTTTCTGAAGTATAGCACCCTTACTACATCTTCTATTTTTTTTAACAGACGCCGATGAATTAGAAGAAAGATCTTTCTTCTGAAGGGCTGAGGGTATATCTGGGGTATTGACATGCTCTTCATATGGATCTTGTGTGATACCATGATCCTCTGCTTTATAATCTGTAGATATCAGATGTCCCTCTGAGCTCCTGGTACAGTCATCTGACAAGAAGAAAACTGATGGTATTATTATTGAATAACATAACCTTATAAGTATATTCCCCACTGAGCTGCCGCTGCCTGAGACGCTTCAGACCGTGTGAAGAAGTGAAGTCAGTGGCACAGGCAGCAAACGACGGCAGCGCGGCCTACTTCATTAGTATTCACTGTGCTGAGCGGAGGTCAGTGATAGTGAATAGTAATGAAGTGGGGCAGGAGACGCCACCACTGCTCTAGGTCACTGTAGAGGTGAACACAATCCATGGCTGCTTAAATATGGCCACTTATGTGGAATAATACTGTAGGATGCCATAAATCTTATTGTATTACACCCCATACACACAATAGAATCCAAACCACATCTGCTGGATTTCCCAGCCTGAACTCACCGCGGATCTGCTGTCCCATACAGTATGTAGTATGGGTCTGTGGAGTCACAAGGAAGCAGGGACTCCCCGAATCTCCATCAGATTCCTTACTGGCCAGGCGGGATTTTCCACCTGCCATTTATTTCCATAGAGCTCTGAGGTGGAATCTGCCTGAAGATCGAGCAGGAGGATTATTTTTCCGCTACCTGAAATAATCTGCTATATAATTCTGGTAAATTCTTTCCCTTCACGAAGACTGACAGCCGGTGAGGAAGAAATTTGCCTCGTTCACATCGATGTCAAGTCCATATTCCTGCTGTACGTTCTATTCTATACTACATTTATTACCCCCTATAGCGGTATCACATTTATATTCATGTATTATTAGTATTTTACCTGAATCGGGGAACAACAAATAGTCTAAACAATGTCTGAATAGAATCAGTGACCCTTCTGTCCATTATATAGTGGTGACTCCTCACCTGGGTGGTTCCCTGTAGGAATGTCCTCCTCACACTCCTCATCACCACTCACATAGGGCTCTTCCTTTATTCTCATAGATATAGCATTATTGTCACTCACATCTTTATCCTGACGGAAAATCTGCGAAACAAATAATGTAAAAGTCACCGGACAAATGGGGAAGTCACAGAGAATGTTCCAGATCATTAATCCGCATGAAGATGAAAGATGCCTTGACAGTAGCTGCAAGTCTGTGAGAAGCCGGATAAACATATTAGATGGCGGCTCAATGACACTGCCCATGTATATAACCATATAATACTGCTGGATACAACAAGACTGACCACAAGGACTTCACAGCCCGTCTACACATCATAGGGAATATCTCCATCTACCTGATCATCCTGTGGAAGAAGAGGACTGGGACATCTCTCCGATGTTGTCCTCTTACTGGATCTACCTGTAGGAAACACAGACAGGGACTGAATTCATTCTGTACATACAAATAATGGAAGTCCATTTGTATATAGTCATGTCTATTACCTGCTGATGTGAGGGGCTGCTGGTCCTCCATCATCACCTCCTTGTACAGATCCTTGTGTCCTTCTAAATACTCCCACTCCTCCATGGAGAAATAAACAGCGACATCCTGACACCTTATAGGAACCTGACAACACAATGATACAGTCATCACCCCGACCCCTCCAGTTACTGTATAATGTCCCAGCATTCCCAGCAGTGTCACCTCTCCAGTCAGCAGCTCCAGTATCTTGTTGGCGAGTTCTAAGATCTTCTGTCCATTGATCTCTTGTATCAGGGGGTGAGGTGGAGGCCCCAATATTGGGCTTAGGGTTCCTCCATATCCTACATATACAGAAGCCTGACAGCACCCACTAGAGGCCTCCTTCACTACTGTGTAATCCTGGTTATGGGGAGACACATTAATAAATCTCACTACATACATGTCCAGAGTCCATCACCTCTCCAGTCATATCATCTGTTATTACTATAGATAAGAATGATGTAATGATGACATCATCAGAATCTCTCACCTGTCCAGTAAGCTGGTAGATGATCTCTAGGGTGAGATTTAATAGACTTTCCGCCATCTTCTTCCTGTCTCTTTCCATCCTTGATGGATCAATCAGGAGTATTCTCTTCTATAGAAGATACTGAGAGGATTCTATATTGTAGGAACCTGAATGGAGAGAAGATGAGACAATGTAATCACTACACGGAATCCCATGGAATAAATAGAAGAGTTGAGTCCCATTATTATCACCACCTCCTACTTCTGACGTCGGCAGCGTGTAGCTCAGGAAGGAAGTGACTTGTTGTGGGCTGGCTTGGTGGGTATATAAGGTGTGTGATAGGCTGAACAGAATCTCATTGGGAGTATTTGACCAGCCTCAAGTGGACTGGCTGAGGGGTGTTCAGTGCTGTCTGGGGTGTTGCAACACAAATTGGATCTAGAAGAACAAAAACCTGATGCCGAACAGCCCAGGAGGCTCCAGCAGCTCTAGTAGAATGAGCCGTGCTACCCACTAAGGAGGGGAAGAAACCCTCAAGAAAGTGAGGAAGAGTCCAAAGATACGGAGCTGACACTTGTAAAGATGACACTGACTTTCCCTGCAGCTTCAGTCCCAACAAGTGATGATTCGTCCATCGATCTCTTGGAACAGCCACAACTGTCACAGATAGATCTCCCACATTTCTGTCTGGACTACAATCTCCTGGCCATAGAGGTGAAGACACTCGGCCCCTGATATTACCAGCACACTGGAACTAACTGTACAGTCCTCCCTGACCCTGACAGAAGAGGAAGTATTACAGCCTAGTACGCAACGTGCAACAACAAGTTACTAATGCAGAGGAGAAAGTGGCCAACGGGAATCTGTAGGTTTGTGACTTACTGAAATGAGCAGAATCTTACATGATGGTATAGAGGACGTAGAGAATGGGCCCCGCTGTAGGGACATGAGAGGAATGAGTGTCCCGGAGAATGTTCTATCCAGAGATCTAACACCGATACAGGGGCTTGTAAAAATCTTCACACACCTTGACCATTATAGTGTGTGGGGGCCACAAGGACATTATAGTGTGTGGGGGCCACAAGGAGGACATTATAGTGTGTGGGGGTCAAGAGGAGGACATTAAAGTGTGTGGGGGCCTTGAGGAGGACATTATAGTGTGTGGGGCCCTCGAGGAAGACATTATAGTGTGTGGGGGCCACAAGCAGGACATTATAGTGTGTGGGGGCCACAAGGAGGAAGACTGAATGTATGAGAAGGGCTGAGAGTGAGCATTTACCTCCTCAGGTACAGCAGCCGTCTGCTCACAGAACTTGTGATGATGTCATAAATGTAGGAGGAGTCACATGATCAGGTCCTGCTGTTATTGCTTTATCTGTGCAGAAGAATCGTAGTGAGCTAAAGGACCTGTGATGATGTCACCTGAGTGGGAGGAGTCACAGAATCACATGACCAGATATTAGAGGTCTCTGCAGAGCACTCTGTGTGTGACGTGTATGTAGCGGAGTCGTCTATGTGTGACGTGTATGTATTGGAGCTGTCTGTGTGTGACATATATGTAGCTGAGCCGTCTGCGTGTGACGTGTATGTAGCGGAGCTGTCTGTGTGTGACGTGTATGTAGCGGAGTTGCCTGTGTGTGATTTGTATGTAGTGGAGCCGTCTGTGTGTGATGTGTATGTAGTGGAGCCGGCTGTGTGTGATGTGTATGTAGCGGAGCCGTCTGTATGTGACGTGTATGTAGCGGAACTGTTCTTTGTGTGCCGTGTATATAGCAGAGCCGTCTGTGTGTGACGTGTATGTAGTAGAGTCGTCTATGTGTGACGTGTATGTAGTGGAACTGTTCTTTGTGAGCCGTGTATATAGCGGAGCCGTCTGTGTGTGACGTGTATGTAGCAGAGTCGTCTATGTGTGACGTGTATGTATTGGAGCTGTCTGTGTGTGACGTGTATGTAGCGGAGCCGTCTGTGTGTGACGTGTATGCATTGGAGCCGTCTGTGTGTGATGTGTATGTATTGGAGCCGTCTGTGTGTGACGTGTATGTATTGGAGCTGTCTGTCTGTGACGTATCTGTAGCGGAGCTGTCTGTGTGTGACGTGTATGTAGCGGAGCCTTCTGTGTGTGACGTGAATGTAGAGAAGCTGTCTGTGTGTGACGTGTATGTAGCGTAGCCATCTGCATGTGACGTGTATGTAGCGGAGCCACCTGAGTGTGATGTGTATGTAGTGGAGCCGTCTGTGTGTGACGTGTATGTATTGGAGCCGTCTGTGTGTGACGTGTATGTAGCGAAGCTGTCTGTGTGTGACGTGTATGTAGCGGAGCCGCTGAGTGTGACGTGTATGTAGCGGAGTAGTCTGTGTGTGACAATTATGTAGAGAAGCTGTATGTGTGTGACATGTATGTAATGGAGCTGTATGTGTGTGACGTGTATGTAGTGGAGTAGTCTGTGTGTGACAAGTATGTAGTGAAGCTGTATGTGTGTGACGTGTATGTATTATAGTCGTCTATGTGTGACGTGTTTGTATTGGAGCTGTATGTGTGTGATTTGTATGTAGTGGAGCCGTCTGTGTGTGACGTGTATGTATTGGAGCTGTCTGTGCGTGACGTGTATGTATTGGAGCCGTCTGTGTGTGATGTGTATGTAGTGCAGCCGTCTGCGTGTGACATGTATGTAGCAGAGCCTTCTGTGTGTGACGTGTATGTTGCGGAGTCGTCTATGTGTGACGTGTATGTATTGGAGCTGTCTGTGCGTGACGTGTATGTATTGGAGCCATCTGTGCGTGATGTGTATGTATTGGAGCCGTCTGTGTGTGATGTGTATGTATTGGAGCCATCTGTGTGGGAAGTGTATGTATTGGAGCCATCTGTGTGTGACATGTATGTAGCGGAGCCGTCTGTATGTGACGTGTATGTAGCAGAACCGTCTGCGTGTGACGTGTATGTAGCGGAGCCGTCTGCGTGTGACGTGTATGTAGCGGAGCCGTCTGCGTATGACATGTATGTAGTGGAGATGCTTATGTGTGACGTGTATGTATTGGAGCTGTATGTGTGTGACGTGTATGTAGCGGAGCCGCTGAGTGTGACGTGTATGTAGCGGAGTAGTCTGTGTGTGACAATTATGTAGAGGAGCTGTATGTGTGTGACGTGTATGTAGCGGAGCCGCTGAGTGTGACGTGTATGTAGCGGAGTAGTCTGTGTGTGACAATTATGTAGAGGAGCTGTATGTGTGTGACGTGTATGTATTGGAGCTGTATGTGTGTGACGTGTATGTAGTGGAGTAGTCTGTGTGTGACAAGTATGTAGTGAAGCTGTATGTGTGTGACGTGTTTGTATTGGAGCTGTATGTGTGTGATTTGTATGTAATGGAGCCGTCTGTGTGTGCCGTGTATGTATCGGAGCCGTCTGTTTGTGACATGTATGTAGCAGAGCCGTCTGTGTGTGATGTGTATGTAGTGGAGCTGTATATGTGTGACGTGTATGTATTGGAGCCGTCTGTGTGACGTGTATGTAGCGGAGCTGTCTGTGTGTGACGTGAATGTAGCGGAGCCGTCTGTGTGTGCCGTGTTTGTAGCGCAGCCGTCTGTGTGTGACGTTTATGTAGCGGAACTGTTCTTTGTGTGCCGTGTATATAGCGGAGCCGTCTGTGTGTGACATGTAGATAGCGGAGCCGTCTGCGTGTGACGTGTATATAGTAAAGTCGTCTATGTGTGACGTGTATGTATTGGAGCTGTCTGCGTGTGATGTTTATGTAGCGGAGACGCCTGTGTGTGACGTGTATGTTGCGGAGTCGTCTGTGTGTGATGTGTATGTAGTGGAGCTGTCTGTGATGTGTATGTATCGGAGCCGTCTGCGTGTGACGTGTATGTAGTAGAGCCGTCTGTGTGTCACGTGTATGTATTGGAGCTGTCTGTGCGTGACGTGTATGTATTGGAGCCGTCTGTGTGTGACGTGTATGTATTGGAGCCGTCTGTGTGGGAAATGTATGTATTGGAGCCGTCTGTGTGTGACATATATGTAGCGGAGCCGTCTGTGTGTGACGTGTATGTAGCGGAGCCGTCTGTGTGTGACGTTAATGTAGCGGAGCTGTCTGTGTGTGACGTGTATGTAGCGGAGCCGTCTGCGTGTCACGTGTATGTAGCGGAGCTGTTCTTTGTGTGCTGTGTATGTAGTGGAGCCGTCTGCGTGTGATGTGTATGTAGCGGAGCCATCTGTATGTGATGTGTATGTAGTGGAGCCGCCTGTGTGTGAAGCATATGTAGCGAAGCTGTCTGTGTGTGACGTGTATGTAGCGGAACTGTTCTTTGTGTGCCGTGTATATAGCTGAGCCGTCTATGTGTGACGTGTATGTATTGGAGCCGTATGTGTGTGATTTGTATGTAGCAGAGCCGTCTGTGTGTGACGTCTATGTTGCGGAGTCGTCTATGTGTGACGTGTATGTATTGGAGCTGTCTATGCGTGACGTGTATGTATTGGAGCCGTCTGTGTGTGACATGTATGTATTGGAGCTGTCTGTGCGTGACGTGTATGTATTGGAGCCGTCTGTGTGTGATGTGTATGTATTGAAGCAGTCTGAGTGTGACGTGTATGTAGCGGAGTAGTCTGTGTGTGATAATTATGTAGAGGAGCTGTATGTGTGTGACGTGTATGTAGTGGAGTAGTCTGTGTGTGATAAGTATGTAGTGAAGCTGTATGTGTGTGACGTGTATGCATTGGAGTCGTCTATGTGTGACGTTTTTGTATTGGAGCTGTATGTGTGTGATTTGTATATAGTGGAGCCGTCTGTGTGTGCCGTGTATGTAGCGGAGCCGTCTGTTTATGACGTGTATGTAGCAGAGTCGTCTATGTGTGACGTGTATGTATTGGAGCTGTCTGCGTGTGATGCTTATGTAGCGGAGCCGCCTGTGTGTGATGTGTATGTAGCGCAGCCGTCTGCGTGTGACATGTATGTAGCAGAGCCGTCTGTGTGTGACGTGTATGTAGTGGAGCTGTATATGTGTGACGTGTATGTATTGGAGCCGTCTGTGTGTGACGTGTATGTAGCGGAGCTGTCTGTGTGTGACGTGAATGTAGCGGAGCCGTCTGTGTGTGCCGTGTTTGTAGCGCAGCCGTCTGTGTGTGACGTGTATGTAGCGGAACTGTTCTTTGTGTGCCGTATATATAGCGGAGCCGTCTGTGTGTGACATGTAGATAGCGGAGCCGTCTGCGTTTGACGTGTATATAGTAAAGTCGTCTATGTGTGACGTGTATGTATTGGAGCTGTCTGCGTGTGATGTTTATGTAGCGGAGACGTCTGTGTGTGACGTGTATGTTGCGGAGTCGTCTGTGTGTGACGTGTATGTTGCGGAGTCGTCTGTGTGTGACGTGTATGTAGTGGAGCTGTCTGTTTGTGATGTGTATGTATCGGAGCCGTCTGCGTGTGACGTGTATGTAGTAGAGCCGTCTGTGTGTGACGTGTATGTATTGGAGCCGTCTGTGTGTGACGTCTATGTATTGGAGCCGTCTGTGTGGGAAGTGTATGTATTGGAGCCGTCTGTGTGTGACGTATATGTAGCGGAGCCATCTGTGTGTGACGTTTATGTAGCGAAGCTGTTCTTTGTGTGCTGTGTATGTAGCGGAGCCGTCTGCGTGTGATGTGTATGTAGCGGAGCCATCTGTATGTGATGTGTATGTAGTGGAGCCGCCTGTGTGTGAAGCATATGTAGCGAAGCTGTCTGTGTGTGACGTGTATGTAGCGGAACTGTTCTTTGTGTGCCGTGTATATAGCTGAGCCGTCTATGTGTGACGTGTATGTATTGGAGCTGTATGTGTGTGATTTGTATGTAGTGGAGCCGTCTATGTGTGATGTGTATGTAGCGGAGCCATCTGTGTGTGATGTGTATGTAGTGGAGCCGCCTGTGTGTGAAGCATATGTAGCGAAGCTGTCTGTGTGTGACGTGTATGTAGCGGAACTGTTCTTTGTGTGCCGTGTATATAGCTGAGCCGTCTATGTGTGACATGTATGTAGTGGAGCTGTTCTTTGTGTGCCGTTTATGTAGCGGAGCCGTCTGTGTGTGACGTGTATGTAGCAGAGCCGTCTGTGAGTGACGTGTATGCATTATAGCAGTTTGTGTGTGACGTATATGTAGTGGAGCCGTCTGCGTGTGACGTGTATGTAGTGGAGCTGTATATGTGTGACGTGTATGTATTGGAGCCGTCTGTGTGTGACGTGTATGTAGCGGAGCCGTCTGTGTGTGCCGTGTTTGTAGCGCAGCCGTCTGTGTGTGACGTGTATGTAGCGGAACTGTTCTTTGTGTGCCGTATATATAGCGGAGCCGTCTGTGTGTGACATGTAGATAGCGGAGCCGTCTGCGTGTGACGTGTATATAGCGGAGTCGTCTATGTGTAACGTGTATGTATTGGAGCTGTCTGCGTGTGATGTTTATGTAGCGAAGCCGCATCTGTGCGACGTGTATGTTGCGGAGTCATCTGTATGCGATGTGTATGTAGCGGAGCCGCCTGTGTGTGAAGCATATGTAGCGAAGCCGTCTGTGTGTGACGTGTATGTAGCGGAACTGTTCTTTGTGTGCCGTGTATATAGCTGAGCGGTCTATGTGTGACGTGTATGTATTGGAGCCGTATGTGTGTGATGTGTATGTAGCGGAGCCATCTGTGTGTGATGTGTGTATAGTGGAGCCACCTGTGTGTGATGTGTATGTAGTGGAGCCGTCTGTGTGTGACGTGTATGTAGCGGAACTGTTCTTTGTGTGCCGTGTATATAGCTGAGCCGTCTATGTGTGACATGTATGTAGTGGAGCTGTTCTTTGTGTGACGTGTATGTAGCAGAGCCATCTGTGTGTGACGTGTATGCATTGGAGCCGTTTGTGTGTGATGTTTATGTATTGTAGCCGTTTGTGTGTGACGTGTATGTATTGGAGCTGTCTGTCTGTGACGTATATGTAGCGGAGCCGTCTGCGTGTGACGTGTATGTAACGGAGCTGTCTGTGTGTGACGTGTATGTAGCGGAGCTGTCTGTGTGTGACGTGTATGTAGCGGAGCCGTCTGCATGTGATGTGTATGTAGCGGGGCCGTCTGCATGTGAGGTGTACGTATTGGAGCCGTCTGTGTGTGATGTGTATGTAGCGGAGCCGCCTGTGTGTGACGTGTATGTATTGGAGCTGTCTGTGTGTGACATGTATGTATTTGAGCCGTCTGTGTGTGATGTGTATGTATTGGAGCCGTCTGTGTGTGACTTGTATGTAGCGGAGCCGTCTGCGTGTGACGTGTGTGTAGCGGAGCCGTCTGAATGTGACGTGTATGTAGTGGAGTAGTCTATGTGTGACGTGTTTGTATTGGAGCTGTATATGTGTTACGTGTATGTAGTGGAGTCGTCTATGTTTGACGTGTTTATATTTGAGCTGTATGTGTGTGATTTGTATGTAGTGGAGCCATCTGTGTGTGATGTGTATGTAGCGGAGCCGTCTGTGTGTGATGTGTTTGTATTGGAGCTGTATGTCTGTGACGTGTATGTAGTGGAGTAGTCTGTGTGTGACAAGTATGTAGTGGAGCTGTATGTGTGTGATGTGTATGTATTGGAGTCGTCTATGTGTGACGTATTTGTATTGGAGCCGTATGTGTGTGATTTTTATGTAGTGGAGCCGTCTGTGTGTGCCGTGTATTTTAGGGTACCGTCTGAGTGTGACGTGTATGTAGCGGAGTCGTCTATGTTTGACGTGTATGTATTGGAGCTGTCTGTGTGTGACGTGTATGTAGCGGAGCTGTCTGTGTGTGACGTGTATGTAGCGGAGCTGTCTGTGTGTGATGTGTATGTAGCGCAGCCATTTGCGTGTGACGTGTATGTAGCGGAGCCGCCTGAGTGTGACGTGTATGTAGTGGAGCAGTCTGTGTGTGACGTGTATGTATTGGAGCCATCTGTGTGTGACATGTATGTATTGGAGCCGTCTGTGTGTGTGACGTGTATGTAGCGGAGTTGTCTGTGTGTGACATGTATGTATTGGAGCCGTCTGTGTGTTTGACATGTATGTAGCGGAGTCGTGTATGTTTGACGTGTTTGTATTGGAGCTGTATGTGTGTGACGTGTATGTATTGGAACCGTCTCTGTGTGACGTGTATGTAGTGGAGCTGTCTGTGTGTGACGTGAATGTAGCGGAGCCGCCTGAGTGTGACGTGTATTTAGTGGAGTAGTCTGTGTGTGACAAGTATGTAGAGGAGCTGTATGTGTGTGACGTGTATGTATTGGAGTCGTCTATGGGTGACGTGTTTGTATTGGAGCTGTATGTGTGTGACGTGTATGTAGCGGAGCCGTCTGTGTGTGACGTGTATGAAGAGCAGCCATCTGCGTGTGATGTGTACCTATTGGAGCTGTATGTGTGTGACGTGTATGTATTGGAGTCGTCTATGTGTGACGTGTTTGTATTGGAGTCGTCTATGTGTGACGTGTTTGTATTGGAGTCGTCTATGTGTGACGTGTTTGTATTGGAGCTGTATGTGTGTGATTTGTATGTAGTGGAGCCGTCTGTGTGTGATGTGTATGTAGCGGAGCCGTCTGCTTGTGACGTGTATGTAGCAGAGCCCTCTGTGTGTGACGTGTATGTTGCGGAGTCGTCTATGTGTGACTTGTATGTATTGGAGCTGTCTGTGTGTGACGTGTATGTAGCAGAGCCGTCTGTGTGTGACTTGTATGTATTGGAGCCGTCTGTGTGTGACGTGTATGTATTGGAGACGTCTGTGTGTGATGTGTATGAATTGGAGCTGTCTGTGTGTGACGTGTATGTACTGGAGCAGTCTGTGTGTGACGTGTATGTATTGGAGCCGTCTGCGTGTGACGTGTATATAGCGGAGCCGCCTGAGTGTGACGTTTATGCAGTGGAGTAGTCTGTGTGTGACAAGTATGTAGAGGAGCTGTATGTGTGTGATGTGTATGTATTGGAGTCGTCTATGGGTGACGTGTTTGTATTGGAGCTGTATGTGTGTGACGTGTATGTAGTGGAGTCGTCTATGTGTGACGTGTATGTATTGGAGCTGTCTGTGTGTGACGTGTATGTATTGGAGACGTCTGTGTGTGACGTGTATGTACTGGAGCAGTCTGTGTGTGAAGTTTATGTAGCGGAGCCGCCTGAATGTGACGTGTATGTAGTGGAGTAGTCTGTGTGTGACAAGTATGTAGAGGAGCTGTCTGTGTGTGACGTGTATGGATTGGAGTCGTCTATGGGTGACGTGTTTGTATTGGAGCTGTATGTGTGTGACGTGTATGTAGCGGAGCCCTCTGTGTGTGACCTGTATGTAGCGGAGCCGTCTGTGTGTGACGTGTTTGTATTGGAGCTGTATGTGTGTGATTTGTATGTAGTGGAGCCATCTGTGTGTGATGTGTATGTAGCGGAGCTGTCTGCTTGTGACGTGTATGTAGCGCAGCCGTCTGCATGTGACACGTATGTAGCAGAGCCGTCTGTGTGTGACGTGTATGTTGGGGAGTCGTCTATGTGTGACGTGTATGTATTGGAGCCGTCTGTGTTTGACTTGTATGTAGTGGAGCTGTCTGTGTGTGACGTGTATGTAGGGGAGCCGTCTGCGTGTGACGTGTACTGTATGTAGCGGAGCCGCCTGAGTGTGACGTGTATGTAGTGGAGTAGTCTGTGTGTGACAAGTATGTAAAGCAGCTGTATGTGTGTGACGTGTATGTATTGGAGTCGTCTATGTGTGACGTGTTTGTATTGGAGCAGTATGTGTGTGACGTGTATGTAGTGGAGTAGTCTGTGTGTGACAAGTATGTAGTGGAGCTGTATGTGTGTGACGTGTATGTATTGGAGTCGTCTATGTGTGATTGTATTGGAGCTGTATGTGTGTGATTTGTATGTAGTGGAGCCGTCTGTGTGTGATGTATATGTAGCGGAGCCGTCTCCTTGTGACGTGTATGTAGTGGAGCCGTCTGTGTGTGACAAGTATGTAGTGGAGCTGTATGTGTGTGACGTGTATGTATTGGAGTCGTCTATGTGTGATGTGTTTGTATTGGAGCTGTATGTGTGTGACGTGTATGTAGTGGCGTCGTCTATGTGTGACGTGTATGTATTGGAGCTGTCTGTGTGTGATGTGTATGTATTGGAGCCGTCTGTGTGTGACGTGTATGTAGCGGAGAGGTCTGTGTGTGACTTGTATGTATTGGAGCCGTCTGTGTGTGACGTGTATGTATTGGAGTTGTCTATGTGTGATGTGTTTGTATTGGAGCTGTATGTGTGTGACGTGTATGTAGTGGAGTCGTCTATGTGTGACGTGTATGTATTGGAGCTGTCTGTGTGTATTGTGTATGTAGCGGAGCCGTCTGTGTGTGACGTGTATGTATTGGAGCCTTCTGTGTGTGACGTGTATGTAGCAGAGATGTCTGTGTGTGACTTGTATGTATTGGAGCCGTCTGTGTGTGACGAGTATGTATTGGAGTCGTCTATGTGTGATGTGTTTGTATTGGAGCTGTATGTGTGTGACGTGTATGTAGTGGAGTCGTCTATGTGTGACGTGTATGTATTGGAGCTGTCTGTGTGTGATGTGTATGTAGCGGAGCCGTCTGTGTGTGATGTGTATGTATTGGAGCCGTCTGTGTGTGACGTGTATGTAGCGGAGCCGCCTGACTGTGACGTGTATGTAATGGAGTAGTCTGTGTGTGACGTGTTTGTATTGGAGCTGTATGTGTGTGATGTGTATGTAATGGAGTCGTCTATGTGTGACGTATTTGTATTTGAGCTGTATGTGTGTGATTTGTATGTAGTGGAGCCATCTGTGTGTGCCGTGTATGTAGCGGAGCCGTCTATGTGTGACGTGTTTGTATTCGAGTCGTCTATGTGTGACGTGTTTGTATTGGAGCTGTATGTGTGTGACGTGTATGTATTGGAGTCATCTATGTCTGACGTGTTTGTATTGGAGTCGTCTATGTGTGACGTGTTTATATTGGAGCTGTATGTGTGACGTGTATGTAGTGAAGTAGTTTGTGTGTGACAAGTATGTAGAGGAGCTGTATGTGTGTGACGTGTATGTATTGGAGTCATCTATGTCTGACGTGTTTGTATTGGAGTCGTCTATGTGTGACGTGTTTATATTGGAGCTGTATGTGTGACGTGTATGTAGTGAAGTAGTCTGTGTGTGACAAGTATGTAGTGGAGCTGTATGTGTGTGACGTGTATGTGGCGGAGCCGTCTGCGTGTGACGTGTATGTAGCGGAGCCGCCTGAGTGTGACTTGTATGTAGTGGAGTAGTCTGTGTGTGACAAGTATGTAGAGGAGCTGTATGTGTGTGACGTGTATGTATTGGAGTCGTCTATGTGTGACGTGTTTGTATTGGAGCTGTATGTGTGTGACGTGTATGTAGTGGAGTAGTCTGTATGTGACAAGTATGTAGTGGAGCTGTATGTGTGTGACGTGTATGTATTGGAGTCGTCTATGTGTGACGTATTTGTATTGGAGCTGTATGTGTGTGATTTGTATGTAGCGGAACCGTCTGTGTGTGACGTGTATGTAGCGGAACCGTCTGTGTGTGACGTGTATGTAGTGGAGCTGTTCTTTGTGTGCCGAGTATGTAGTGGAGCCGTCTGTGTGTGACGTGTATGTACTGGAGCAGTCTGTGTGTGACGTGTATGTATTGGAGCCGTCTGTGTGACGTGTATGTACTGGAGCAGTCTGTGTGTGAAAAGTATGTAGAGGAGCTGTCTGTGTGTGACGTGTATGTATTGGAGTCGCCTATGTGTGACGTGTTTGTATTGGAGCTGTATGTGTGTGACGTGTATGTATTGGAGCCGTCTGTGTGTGATGTGTATGTAGAGGAGCTGTATGTGTGTGACGTGTATGTATTGGAGTCGTCTATGTGTGATGTGTTTGTATTGGAGCTGTATGTGTGTGACGTGTATGTAGTGGAGTCGTCTATGTGTGACGTGTATGTATTGGAGCTGTCTGTGTGTGAAGTGTATGTAGCGGAGCCGTCTGTGTGTGACGTGTATGTATTGGAGCCGTCTGTGTGTGACGTTTATGTGGAGGAGCTGTCTGTGTGTGACTTGTATGTATTAGAGCCGTCTGTGTGTGACGTGTATGTAGCGGAGCTGTCTGTGTGTGACGTGTATGTAGTGGAGCCGTCTGCGTGTGACGTGTATGTAGCGGAGACGCCTGAGTATGACTTGTATGTAGTGGAGTAGTCTGTGTGTTACAAGTATGTAGAGGAGATGTATGTGTGTGACGTGTATGTATTGGAGCCGTCTATGTGTGACGTGTTTGTATTGGAGCTGTATGTGTGTGAGGTGTATGTAGTGGAGTAGTCTGTGTGTGACAAGTATGTAGTGGAGCTGTATGTGTGTGACGTGTATGTATTGGAGTCGTCTATGTGGGACGTGTTTGTACTGGAGTCGTCTATGTGTGACTTGTTTGTATTGGAGTCGTCTATGTGTGACTTATTTGTATTGGAGCTGTATGTGTGTGATTTGTATGTATTGGAGCCGTCTGTGTGTGACGTGTATGTATCAGAGCCATCTGTGTGTGACGTGTATGTATTGGAGCCGTCTGTGTGTGACGTGTATGTATTGGAGACGTCTGTGTGTCATGTGTATGTATTGGAGACGTCTGTGTGTGATGTGTATGTAGCGGAGCCGTGTGCGCGTGACGGCTCCACTTCATACACACCACACACAGACGGCTCCACTACATACACGTCACACGCAGATGGCTCCGCTACATACACATCACACACAGACGGCTCCACTACATACAAATCACACACATACAGCTCCAATACAAACACGTCACACATAGACGACTCCAATACAAACAAGTCACACATAGACGACTCCAATACAAACAAGTCACACATAGACGACTCCAATACAAACACGTCACACATAGACGACTCCAATACATACACGTCACACACATACATCTCCTCTACATACTTGTCACACACAGACTACTCCACTACATACACCTCACACACATACAGCTCCAATACAAACACATCACACATAGACGGCTCCAATACATACACGTCACACACATACATCTCCTCTACATACTTGTCACACACAGACTACTCCACTACATACACGTCACACTCAGGTGTCTCCGCTACATACACGTCACACGTAGACGGCTGCGCTACATACACGACACACACAGACAGCTCCGCTACATACACGTCACACACAGACGGCTCCAATACATACACGTCACACACAGACGGCTCCAATACATACAAGTCAGACATAGACGACTCCACTACATACACGTCACACACATACAGCTCCAATACAAACACATCACACATAGACGACTCCAATACATACACGTCACACACATACAGCTCCACTATATAATTGTCACACACAGACTACTCCACTACATACACGTCACAAGCAGACGGCTCCGCTACATACACATCAAACACAGACGGCTCTACTACATACAAATCACACACATACAGCTCCAATACAAACACGTCACACACAGACTACTCCACTACATAGACGTCACACACATACAGCTCCAATACATACACGTCACACATAGACGACTCCCCAACATACACGTCACACACAGACGGCTCTGTTACATGCATGTCACATGCAGACGGCTGCGCTACATACACGTCACAAGCAGACAGCTCCGCTACATACACATCACACACAGATGGCTCCACTACATACAAATCACACACATACAGCTCCAATACAAACACGTCACACATAGACGACTCCAATACAAACACGTCACACATAGACGACTCCAATACATACACGTCACACACAGACGGCTCCGCTACATACACGTCACACACAGAGGGCTCCGCTACATACACGTCACACACAGACAGCTCCTCTACATACTTGTCACACTCAGACTACTCCACTACGTACACGTCACACTCAGGCGGCTCCGCTACATACACGTCACACGCAGACGGCTCCGCTATGTACACGTCACACACAGACAGCTCCGCTACATAAACGTCACACACAGACTGCTCCAGTATATACACGTCACACACAGACGGCTCCAATACATACACATCACACACAGACGGCTCCAATACATACACGTCACACACAGACGGCTCCAATACATACACGTCACACACAGACGGCTCCAATACATACACGTCACACACAGACAGCTCCAATACATACAAGTCACACATAGACGACTCCGCAACATACACGTCACACACAGACGGCTCTGCTACATACAAGTCACAAGCAGACGGCTCCGCTACATACACGTCACACACAGACCGCTCCACTACATACAAATCACACACATACAGCTCCAATACAAACACGTCACACATAGACGACTCCAATACAAACACGTCACACATAGACGACTCCAATACAAACACGTCACACACATACAGCTCAAATACAAACACGTCACACATAGACGACTCCAATACATACACGTCACACACATACAGCTCCTCTACATACTTGTCACACACAGACTACTCCACTACATACACGTCACAGTCAGGCGGCTCCACCACATACACATCACACACAGACGTTTCCGCTACATACACGGCACACACAGACGGCTCCACTACATACACGTCACAAGCAGACGGCTCCGCTACATACACATCACACACAGACGGCTCCACTACATACAAATCACACACATACAGCTCCAATACAAATACGTCACACATAGACGACTCCAATACATACACGTCACACACATACAGCTCCACTACATACTTGTCACACACAGACTACTCCACTACATACACGTCACAGTCAGGCGGCTCCACCACATACACGTCACACACAGACAGCTCCACTACATAAACGTCACACACAGACAGCTCCAAGACATACACATCACACATAGACGACTCCGCTACATACACATCACACACAGACGTTTCCGCTACATACACGGCACACACAGACGGCTCCACTACATACAAATCACACACATACAGCTCCAATACAAACACGTCACACATAGACGACTCCAATACATACACGTCACACACATACAGCTCCTCTACATACTTGTCACACACAGACTACTTCACTACATACACGTCACAGTCAGGCGGCTCCGCCACATACATGTCACACACAGACAGCTCCGCTACATAAACGTCACACACAGACAGCTCCAATACATACACGTCACAAACAGACGGCTCCACTACATACACATCACACACAGACGGCTCAAATACGTACTTGTCACACACAGACTACTCCTCTACATACACGTCACACACATACAGCTCCAATACAAACACGTCACACATAGACTCCAATACAAACACGTCACACATAGACGGCTCCGCTACATACACGGCACACACAGACGGCTCCACTACATACAAATCACACACATATAGCTCAAATACAAACACGTCACACATAGACGACTCCATTGCATACACGTCACACACATACAGCTCTATTACAAACACGTCACACATAGACGACTCCGCTACATACACGGCACACACAGACGGCTCCGCTACATACACGTCACACGCAGACGGCTCCGCTACGTACACGTCACACACAGACAGCTCCGCTACATAAACGTCACACACAGACTGCTCCAGTATATACACGTCACACACAGACGGCTCCAATACATACACATGACACACAGACGTCTCCAATACATACACGTCACACACAGACGGCTCCAATACATACACGTCACACACAGATGGCTCTGCTACATACACGTCACACACAGACAGCTCCAATACATACAAGTCACACATAGACGACTCCGCAACATACACGTCACACACAGACGGCTCTGCTACATACAAGTCACAAGCAGACGGCTTCGCTACATACACGTCACACACATATAGCTCAAATACAAACACGTCACACATAGACGACTCCATTGCATACACGTCACACACATACAGCTCAAATACAAACACGTCACACATAGACGACTCCACTACATACACGTCACACATATACAACTCCAATACAAACACGTCACACATAGACGACTCCAATACATACACGTCACACACATACAGCTCCTCTACATACTTGTCACACACAGACTACTCCACTACATACACGTCACAGTCAGGCGGCTCCACCACATACACATCACACACAGACGTTTCCGCTACATACACGGCACACACAGACGGCTCCACTACATACAAATCACACACATACAGCTCCAATACAAATAGGTCACACATAGACGACTCCAATACATACACGTCACACACATACAGCTCCTCTACATACACGTCACAGTCAGGCGGCTCCGCCACATACACATCACACACAGACAGCTCCGCTACATAAACGTCACACACAGACAACTTGTAGTGGAGCTGTATGTGTGTGAAGTGTATGTAGTGGAGTAGTCTGTGTGTGACAAGTATGTAGTGGAGCTGTATGTGTGTGAAGTGTATGTGGCGGAGCTGTCTGTGTGTGACGTGTATGTAGTGGAGTAGTCTGTGTGTGACAAGTATGTAGAGGAGCTGTATGTGTGTGACGTGTATGTATTGGAGTCGTCTATGTGTGACGTGTTTGTATTGGAGTTGTATGTGTGTGACGTGTATGTAGTGGAGTAGTCTGTGTGTGACAAGTATGTAGAGGAGCTGTATGTGTGTGACGTGTATGTATTGGAGTCGTCTATGTGTGACGTGTTTGTATTGGAGCTGTATGTGTGTGACGTGTATGTAGTGGAGTAGTCTGTGTGTGACAAGAATGTAGTGTAGCTGTATGTGTGTGACGTGTATGTATTGGAGTCGTCTATATGTGACGTATTTGTATTGGAGCTGTATGTGTGTGATTTGTATGTATTGGAGCCGTCTGCTTGTGACGTGTATGTAGAGGAGCCTTCTGTGTGTGACGTGTATGTAGCGGAGCTGTATGTGTGTGATGTGTATGTAGTGGAGCCGTCTGTGTGTGACGTGTATGTAGCGGAGCTGTCTGTGTGTGACGTGAATGTAACGGAGCCGTCTGTGTGTGCCATTGATGTAGCGGGGCCGTCTGCGTGTGACGTGTATGTAGCAGAGTCGTCTATGTGTGACGTGTTTGTATTGGAGCTGTATGTGATTTGTATGTAGCAGAGCCGTCTGCGTGTGACGTGTCTGTAGTGGAGCCGTCTGTGTGTGACGTGTATGTAGCGGAGTCGTCTATGTGTGACGTGTATGTATTGGAGCTGTATGTGTGTGATTTGTATGTAGCGGAGCCGTCTGTGTGTGACGTGTATGTAGCGGAGCTGTTCTTTGTGTGCCGTGTATGTAGCGGAGCCGTCTGCATGTGACGTGCATGTAGCGCAGCTGTCTGTGTGAAGTGTATGTAGTGGAGTAGTCTGTGTGTGACGTGTATGTAGCTGAGCTGTCTGCGTGTGACGTGTCTATAGCGGAGTCGTCTATGTGTGACGTGTATGTAGTGGAGCTCTTCTTTGTGTGCCGTGTATGTAGCGGAGCCGTCTGTGTGTGACGTGTATGTTGCGGAGTCGTCTATGTGTGACGTGTATGTATTGGAGCTGTCTGCGTGTGATGTGTATGTAGCAGAGCCGTCTGTGTGTGACGTGTATGTAGTGGAGCTGTTCTTTGTGTGCCGTGTATGTAGCCGGGCCGTCTGTGTGTGACGTGTATGTTACGGAGTCGTCTATGTGTGACGTGTATGTATTGGAGCTATCTGTGTGTGACGTGTATGTACTGAAGCAGACTGTGTGTGACGTTTATGTAGCGGGACTGTCTGTGAGTGACCTGTATGTAGCGGAGCCGTCTGTGTGTGATGTGTATGTATTGGAGCCGTCTGTGTGTGACGTGTATGTACTGAAGCAGACTGTGTGTGACGTTTATGTAGCGGAGGTGTCTGTGTGTGACGTGTATGTAGCGGAGCCGTCTGCGTGTGACGTGTATGTAGCGGAGCTGTCTGTGTGTGACGTGTATGTAGTGGAGCCGTCTGCGTGTGATTTGTATGTAGCGGAGCCGCCTGTGTGTGACGTGTATGTAGCGGAGCCGTCTATGTGTGACTTGTATGTATTGGAGCTGTCTGTGTGTGACGTGTATGTAGCAGAGCCATCTGTGTGTGACGTGTATGTATTGGAGCTGTCTGTGTGTGACGTGTATGTAGTGAAGCCGTCTGCGTGTGACGTGTATATAGCGGAGCCGCCTGAGTGTGACGTGTATGTAGTGGAGTCGTCTATGGGTGACGTGTTTGTATTGGAGCTGTATGTGTGTGACGTGTATGTAGTGGAATAGTCTGTGTGTGACAAGTATGTAGAGGAGCTGTCTGTGTGTGTCGTGTATGTATTGGAGTCGTCCATGTTTGACGTGTTTGTATTGGAGCTGTATGTGTGTGACGTGTATGTATTGGAGTCGTCTATGTGTGACAAGTATGTAGAGGAGCTGTCTGTGTGTGACGTGTATGTAGCGGAGCCGTCTGTGTGTGACGTGTATGTAGCGGAGCCGTCTGTGTGTGACGTGTATATAGCGCAGCCATCTGCGAGTGATGTGTACGTATTGGAGCCGTCTGTGTGTGACGTGTATGTATTGGAGCTGTATGTGTGTGACATGTATGTATTGGAGTCGTCTGTGTTACGTGTTTGTATTGGAGTCATCTACGTGTGACGTGTTTGTATTGGAGTCATCTACGTGTGACGTGTTTGTATGAAAGCTGTATGTGTGTGATTTGTATGTAGCGGAGCCGTCTGCTTGTGACGTGTATGTAGTGGAGCCGTCTGTGTGTGACAAGTATGTAGTAGAGCTGTATGTGTGTGACGTGTATGTATTGGAGTCGTTTATGTGTGACGTGTTTGTATTGGAGCTGTATGTGTGTGATTTGTATGTAGTGGAGCCATCTGTGTGTGATGTGTATGTAGCAGAGCCGTCTGCTTGTGACGTGTATGTAGCGCAGCCGTCTGCGTGTGACATGTATGTAGCAGAGCCGTCTGTGTGTGACGTGTATGTTGGGGAGTCGTCTATTTGTGACGTGTATGTAGCGGAGCCGTCTGGGTGTGACGTGTATGTGGCGGAGCCGCCTGAGTGTGACGTGTATGTAGTGGAGTAGTCTGTGTGTGACAAGTATGTAGAGGAGCTGTATGTGTGTGACGTGTATGTATTGGAGTCGTCTATGTATGACGTGTTTGTATTGGAGCTGTATGTGTGTGACGTGTATGTAGTGGAGTAGTCTATGTGTGACAAGTATGTAGTGGAGCTGTATGTGTGTGACGTGTATGTATTGGAGTCGTCTATGGGTGACGTGTTTGTATTGGAGCTGTATGTGTGTGACGTGTATGTAGTGGAGTAGTCTATGTGTGACAAGTATGTATTGGAGCTGTATGTGTGTGACGTGTATGTATTGGAGTCGTCTATGTGTGATGTGTATGTATTGGAGCTGTCTGTGTGTGACGTGTATGTACTGAAGCAGTCTGTGTGTGACGTTTATGTAGCAGAGCTGTCTGTGTGTGACGTGTATGTAGTGGAGCCGTCTGCGTGTGAAGTGTATGTAGCGGAGCCGCCTGAGTGTGACGTGTATGTAGTGGAGTAGTCTGTGTGTGACAAGTATATAGAGGAGCTGTATGTGTGTGACGTGTTTGTATTTCAGTCGTCTATGTGTGACGTGTTTGTATTGGAGTCGTCTATGTGTGACGTGCTTGTATTGGAGCTGCATGTGTGTGACGTGTATGTAGTGGAGTAGTCTGTGTGTGACAAGTATGTAGTGGAGCTGTATGTGTGTGACGTGTATGTATTGGAGTCATCTATGTGTGACGTGTTTGTATTGGAGCTGTATGTGTGTGACGTGTATGTATTAGAGTAGTCTGTGTGTGACAAGTATGTCGTGGAGCTGTATGTGTGTGACATGTATGTATTGGAGTCGTCTATGTGTGACGTGTTTGTATTGGAGCTGTATGTGTGTGATTTGTATGTAGTGGAGCCGTCTGTGTATGATGTGTATGTATCGGAGCCGTCTGCTTGTGACGTGTATGTAGAGGAGCCTTCTGTGTGTGACGTGTATGTAGCGGAGCTGTCTGTGTGTGACGTGAATGTAACGGAGCCGTCTGTGTGTGCCATTGATGTAGCGGGGCCGTCTGCGTGTGACGTGTATGTAGCAGAGTCGTCTATGTGTGACGTGTTTGTATTGGAGCTGTATGTGATTTGTATGTAGCAGAGCCGTCTGCGTGTGACGTGTCTGTAGTGGAGCCGTCTGTGTGTGACGTGTAAGTAGCGGAGTCTTCTATCTGTGACATGTATGTATTGGAACTGTATGTGTGTGATTTGTATGTAGCGGAGCCGTCTGTATGTGACGTGTATGTAGCGCAGCTGTCTGTGTGACGTGTATGTAGTGGAGTAGTCTGTGTGTAACGTGTATGTAACGGAGCCGTCTGTGTGTGACGTGTATGTAGCTGAGCCGTCTGCGTGTGACGTGTCTATAGCGGAGTCATCTATGTGTGCCGTGTATGTAGCGGAGCCGTCTGTGTGTGACGTGTATGTAGCGGAGTCGTCTATGTGTGACGTGTATGTATTGGAGCTGTCTGCGTTTGATGTGTATGTAGCGCAGCCGCCTGTGTGTGACGTGTATGTAGCGGAAATCGTCTGTGTGTGACGTGTATGTAGCGCAGCCATCTGCGTGTATTGTGTATGTAGCGCAGCCGTCTGCATGTGACATGTATGTAGCAAAGCCGTCTGTGTGTGACGTGTATGTTGCGGAGTCGTCTATGTGTGACTTGTATGTATTGGAGCTGTCTGTGTGTGACGTGTATGTATTGGAGCCGTCTGTGTGTGACGTGTATGTATTGGAGCCGTCTGCGTGTGACGTGTATATAGCGGAGCCTCCTGAGTGTGACGTGTATGTAGTGGAGTAGTCTGTGTGTGACAAGTATGTAGTAGAGCTGTATGTGTGTGACGTGTATGTAGCGGAGCCGTCTGTGTGTGACGTGTATGTAGCGCAGCCATCTGCGAGTGATGTGTACGAATTGGAGCCGTCTGTGTGTGACGTGTATGTATTGGAGCTGTATGTGTGTGACGTGTATGTATTGGAGTCGTCTATGTGTTACGTGTTTGTATTGGAGTCGTCTATGTGTGACGTGTTTGTATTGGAGTCGTCTATGTGTGACGTGTTTGTATTGGAGCTGTATGTGTGTGATGTGTATGTAGCGGAGCCGTCTGCTTGTGACGTGTATGTAGTGGAGCCGTCTGTGTGTGTCAAGTATGTAGTGGAGATGTATGTGTGTGACTTGTATGTATTGGAGTCCTCTATGTGTGACGTGTTTGTATTGGAGCTGTATGTGTGTGATTTGTCTGTAGTGGAGCCATCTGTGTGTGATGTGTATATATCGGAGCCGTCTGCTTGTGACGTGTATGTAGCGCAGCCGTCTGCGTGTGACATGTATGTAGCAGAGCCGTCTGTGTGTGACGTGTATGTTGGGGAGTCGTCTATGTGTGACGTGTATGTATTGGAGCTGTGTGTGTGTGACGTGTATGTAGCAGAGCCGTCTGCGTGTGACGTGTGTCACGGGATGGTTAGAGTCCATACTATAGGCCATGTGTAATATATATTTCATGTGGAATGTATTCTCTAACCTGTTATATACATCAATGTGTAGTTGGCTGATTAGGGTCTAGTGTGTTAGCACATTGTATGCAAATACCTCTAACTAGTGAGGACCAGTGAGGACAATGGGTGGAGATAATCTGATCAGTGTCTCCAAGAAGAGGTTGGATGGTGCATTGTCCATAGTAGACAGGGAGTCTGCTCTCCTTGGTATAGGTGAGGGGGGAAGGATCTGTGACTCAACCCTTTCCACCCACAGATATAGGTGTAACAGTCTTAGTATATTGTATATAGTTGTAGCTAGCAGTTAGTATGTGTTAGCCAGCCTGTGCACAGCTCTGCAGAGAGCCAGGACTTAGTTACAGGACCAAGGAGCCAAAGCTATCATTGGATTGTGACTTCTGTGGACTTATTGTTATTACGGTTGATGTGACCGCCGCCGGCTACTAACTTTGTGGATTACAATAAATTGCTGTTGTCTCCCGACCTCTTGCGTCCCTGTTGATTCAAGATATTTTCCGGAGGAAGGACGTATACCTTTGCTCCGTGACAACTGGTTGGCAGCGGTGGGATCGACAGCGGACAGCGAGATGGACTACAGCAGCCCAGCGATTAATGGAGCCACAACCTCAGAATACAGGAACTGGACTATGGCAAGTCTACAAGTAAGGGCCCGGGAACTAAACCTGAGTTACCAGGGAAGAACGAAAGAGCAACTGATCGAGGCACTGGAGGAGATGACCCTGCAAAGCGACCATGAGGAGGGCTGCCCCCAGGAGACAGTAGAGATACGGGAGTGGCAGGTACAGACCCAAAAGAGCAGATGGGTTGTTTTGTATGAGGAGGAATTGGCAGTGCTGGGGCTAGGAGCAACTGCAGAGCAAAGGAGTAGAGCGTTACAGAGGGCTCAGGAAACGGAGAAGGAGGAACAGAGAATGGCGCATGAAAAGGAAAGAATGGCGCATGAAATGCGAATGGCTGAGATAACTACGCGGAATTATAATCAAACGTCGACCCCCAGCCCAACAGTGAGAGAACCACCATATGTCTCCCATAAACACTTCAAGACCTTTGATGAAGCGGCTGGGGATGTTGATGGATATTTTCAGGACTTCGAACACCAGTGCCACCTGATGGAAGTCCCAGAGAAGGATTGGGTCCGGTATCTGGTGGGGCACCTACGAGATGGGGCTGCGGAAGCTCTCAGAGCCATGGACCCTAGTGATCAGCGGGACTATGAGGCCATTAAAAGAGCGGTGCAGAAGTATTATGCAGTCACTCCAGAGACCTACCGAGTTCAATTCCGCTCTTTGTCTTACAATGGGGGAAGCTCCTTCCACATGTTTGCCCACAAGTTGAAGCAAGCATGCAAGTGCTGGCTAGAAGGAGAGGAGGCTGTCACAGTCGATAAGATCCTCCAAGTCATACTTAAGGAACAGTTCTTTTCCCAGTGCCCCGCTGAGATCCGTGAGTGGGTGCTGGAACGGAACCCAGCCACAGTGGAGCAAGCTGCTTCCCTTGCAGATGAGGGCCTGACCATCAAGCCGCAGTGGAAGAGGTTGTTTGCAGAGGAGCGGAAAACTACCACAGTCCGCCAGACACCCTTCATCCAGCCACCCACCTTTTGTGCCCGGCCTCAGGATTACAATTCCCCCTCTACCCCTGCCCCAGCCCATCGGCCTCCAGCTATGAACAACCCTGTCCCTAGACAACGACCTACTGGAAGAATGCTAGAGCGCAGATGTTTTGGGTGCGGGCGGCCTGGACATTTGCAAGCTAGTTGCCCTGTTAACATGGGGGCACGGGCCACCGTGGCATCCCGGCCTATTCACTACCTGGGAACCACCCCTAGGACTGAAAGTTTGGCCCCATTTCCAGATGACTCCATGAATGACCCATCTGTTCCACCTCCAGGGGTCTATGGGATTCAGCCTTCCGCCACACATCCCGCAAACCTTCAGCGGAAGCACTTGCAGGAGGTCCTACTGGATGGCCGAACAGTTGTTGGATTCCGGGACTCGGGAGCTTTCCTAACGGTAGCGGACCCCCGAGTGGTTCGACCCGAGGCCCTAGAGGAGGGCCCTGGCCTTTCTATCGAGTTGGCAGGAGGTACTCGGAAACGTATTCCTAAAGCTACCGTGGAACTCGACTATGGTTATGGACCAAAACGATGCACAATTGGTGTGATGAGCGGGCTGCCAGCCGATGTTCTGTTAGGCAACGATGTTGGAAATCTACAGTGCCACTTTGTGGGAGCAGTGACCCGAAGCCAAGCTCAGAGAGACGCCAACATGGATCGACCGGATTTTCTGCCAGATGCCAGCCCTTCAACTCTACAACTTTACCATTCAGTACCGCCGAGGGAACCAACACCAGAACGCAGATGGGTTATCCCGGCAGGAGGACATATGAGCTATAGAGACTGATGTGCATTCCCCAATTTACCTGTGTAGGCCAATTGTGTCATGCACATGTTTTGAGAGGGGGAGGGGTTGTCACGGGATGGTTAGAGTCCATACTATAGGCCATGTGTAATATATATTTCATGTGGAATGTATTCTCTAACCTGTTATATACATCAATGTGTAGTTGGCTGATTAGGGTCTAGTGTGTTAGCACATTGTATGCAAATACCTCTAACTAGTGAGGACCAGTGAGGACAATGGGTGGAGATAATCTGATCAGTGTCTCCAAGAAGAGGTTGGATGGTGCATTGTCCATAGTAGACAGGGAGTCTGCTCTCCTTGGTATAGGTGAGGGGGGAAGGATCTGTGACTCAGCCCTTCCCACCCACAGATATAGGTGTAACAGTCTTAGTATATAGTTGTAGCTGGAGTTAGTATGTGTTAGCCGGCCTGTGCACAGCTCTGCAGAGAGCCAGGACTTAGTTACAGGACCAAGGAGCCAAAGCTATCATTGGATTGTGACTTCTGTGGACTTATTGTTATTACGGTTGATGTGACCGCCGCCGGCTACTCACTTTGTGGATTACAATAAATTGCTGTTGTCTCCCGACCTCTTGCGTCCCTGTTGATTCAAGATATTTTCCGGAGGAAGGACGTATACCTTTGCTCCGTGACAACGTGTATGTAGCGGAGCCACCTGAGTGTGACGTGTATGTAGTGGAGTAGTCTGTGTGTGACAAGTATGTAGAGGAGCTGTATGTGTGTGACGTGTATGTATTGGAGTCGTCTATGTGTGACGTGTTTGTATTGGAGCTGTATGTGTGTGACGTGTATGTAGTTGAGTAGTATGTGTGTGACAAGTATGTAGAGGAGCTGTATGTGTGTGACGTGTATGTATTGGAGTCGTCTATGTGTGACGTGTTTGTATTGGAGCTGTATGTGTGTGACGTGTATGTAGTGGAGTAGTCTGCTTGTGACAAATATGTAGTGGAGCTGTATGTGTGTGACGTGTATGTATTGGAGTCGTCTATGTGTGACGTGTTTGTATTGGAGCTGTATGTGTGTGATTTGTATGTAGTGGAGCCGTCTGTGTGTGATGTGTATGTAGCGGAGTAGTCTGTGTGTGACAAGTATGTAGTGGAGCTGAATGTGTGTGACGTGTATGTATTGGAGCCGTCTGTGTGTGATGTGTATGTAGAAGAGCTGTATGTGTGTGACGTTTATGTATTGGAGTCGTTTATGTGTGATTTGTTTGTATTGGAGCTGTATTTGTGTAACATGTATATAGTGGAGTCGTCTATCTGTGACGTGTATGTATTGGAGCTGTCTGTGTGTGACGTGTATGTATTGGAGCCGTCTGTGTGTGACGTGTATGTAGCGGAGCTGTCTGTGTGTGACGTGTATGTAGCGCAGACGCCTGAGTGTGACGTGTATGTAGTGGAGTAGTCTGTGTGTGACAAGTATGTAGAGGAAATGTATGTGTGTGACGTGTTTGTATTGGAGCTGTATGTGTGTGACGTGTATGTATTGGAGTCGTCTATGTGTGACGTGTTTGTATTGGAGCTGTATTTGTGTGTTGTGTATGTAGCGGAGCCGTCTGCTTGTGACGTGTATGTAGTGGAGCCGTCTGTGTATGACAAGTATGTAGTGGAGCTGTATGTGTCTGACGTGTATGTATTGGATCCGTCTGTGTGTTACGTTTATGTATTGGAGTTGTCTGTGTGTGACGTATATGTAGCGGAGCCGTCTGCGTGTGACGTGTATGTAGCGGAGCCGTCTGCTTGTGATGTGTATGTAGTGGAGTAGTCTGTGTGTGACAAGTATGTATTGGAGCTGTCTGTGTGTGATGTGTATGTATTGGAGCTGTCTGTGTGTGACGTATATGTAGCGGAGCTGTATGTGTGTGACGTATATGTAGTGGAGCCGTCTGTGTGTGACGTGTATGTAGCGGAGCTGTCTGTGTGTGACGTGAATGTAGCGGAGCCATCTGCTTGTGATGTGTATGTAGCGGAGCCATCTGAGTGTGACATGTATGTAGCGGAGTCGTCTATGTGTGACGTGTATGTAGCGGAGCTGTTCTTTGTGTGCCGTGTATGTAGTGGAGCCGTCTGCGTGTGACGTGTATGTAGCGGAGTTGTCTGCGTGTGACGTGTATGTAGTGCAGCTGTCTGTGTGACGTGTATGTAGTGGAGTCGTCTATGTGTGACGTGTATGTTTTGGAGCTCTCTGTGTGTGACGTGTATGTAGCGGAGCCGTCTGTGTGTGACGTGTATGTAGCGGAGTCGTCTATGTGTGACGTGTATGTATTGGAGCTCTCTGTGTGTGACATGTATGTAGTGGAGTAGTCTGTGTGTGACAAGTATGTAGAGGAGCTGTATGTGTGTGACGTGTATGTATTGGAGTCGTCTATGTGTGACGTGTTTGTATTTGAGCTGTATGTGTGTGATTTGTATGTAGTGGAGCCGTCTGTGTGTGCCGTGTATGTAGTGGAGCCGCCTGAGTGTGACGTGTTTGTATTGGAGTCGTCTATGTGTGACGTGTTTGTATTGGAGCTGTATGTGTGTGACGTGTATGTAGTAGAGTAGTCTGTGTGGGACAAGTATGTATTGGAGCTGTATGTGTGTGAAGTGTATGTATTGGAGTCGTCTATGTGTGACGTGTTTATGTTGGAGCTGTATGTGTGTGACGTGTATGTAGTGGAGTAGTCTGTGTGTGACAAGTATGAAGTGGAGCTGTATGCGTGTGACGTGTATGTATTGGAGTCGTCTATGTGTGACGTGTTTGTATTGGAGCTGTATGTGTGTGACGTGTATGTAGTAGAGTAGTCTGTGTGTGACAAGTATGTAGTGGAGCTGTATGTGTGTGACGTGTATGTATTGGAGTCATCTATGTGTGACGTGTATGTATTGGAGCTGTCTGCGTGTGATGTGTATGTAGCGGAGCCACCTGTGTGTGACGTGTATGTAGAACAGCCGTCTGTGTGTGACGTGTATGTAGTGGAGCTGTTCTTTGTGTGCCGTGTATGTAGCAGAGCCGTCTGTGTGTGATGTGTATGTATTGGAGCCATCTGTGTGTGACATGTATGTACTGAAGCAGTCTGTGTGTGACGTGTATGTAGCGGAGCCGTCTGCGTGTGACGTGTATGTAGTGGATTCGTCTATGTGTGACATGTTTGTATTGGAGCTGTATGTGTGTGATTTGTATGTAGTGGAGCCATCTGTGTGTGCCGTGTATGTAGCGGAGCCGTCTGTGTGTGACGTGTATGTAGCGGAGTTGTCTATGTGTGACGTGTATGTATTTGAGCTGTCTGTGTGTGACGTGTATGTAGTGGAGCCGTCTGTGTATGACGTGTATGTAGCGGAGTTGTCTATGTGTGATGTGTACGTATTGGAGACGTCTGTGTGTGACGTGTATGTATTGGAGCTGTATGTGTGTGACGTGTATGTATTGGAGTCGTCTATGTGTGACGTGTTTGTATTGGAGTCGTCTATGTGTGACGTGTTTGTATTGGAGCTGTATGTGTGTGACGTGTATGTAGCGGAGTAGTCTGTGTGTGACAAGTATGTAGTAGAGCTGTATGTGTGTGACGTGACGTTTTTGTATTGGAGCTGTATGTGTGTGATTTGTATGTAGTGGAGCTGTCTGTGTGTGATGTGTATGTAGCGGAGCCGTCTGCTTGTGACGTGTATGTAGTGGAGCCGTCTGTGTGTGTCAAGTATGTAGTGGAGATGTATGTGTGTGACTTGTATGTATTGGAGTCCTCTATGTGTGACGTGTTTGTATTGGAGCATTATGTGTGTGATTTGTATGTAGTGGAGCCGTCTGTGTGTGATGTGTATGTAGCGGAGCCGTCTGCTTGTGACGTGTATGTAGTGGAGCCGTCTGTGTGTGACGTGTATGTAGCGGAGCTGTATGTGTGTGACGTGTATGTAGTGGAGCCGTCTGTGTGTGCCGTGTATGTAGCGGGATCGTCTGCGTGTGATGTGTATGTATTGGAGCTATCTGTGTGTGACGTGTATGTAGCGGAGCCGTCTGTGTGTGATGTGTATGTATTGGAGCCATCTGTGTGTGACGTGTATGTACTGAAGCAGTCTGTGTGTGACGTTTATGTAGCGGAGCTGTCTGTGTGTGACGTGTTTGTAGCGGAGCCGTCTGCGTGTGACGTGTATGTAGCGGAGCCGTCTGTGTGTGCCGTGTATGTAGCGGAGCCGTCTGTGTGTGCCGTGTATGTAGCGGAGCCGTCTGTGTGTGCCGTGTATGTAGCGGAGCCGTCTGTGTGTGCCGTGTATGTAGCGGAGCCGTCTGGGTGTGACGTGTATGTAGCGGGATCGTCTGCGTGTGACGTGTATGTATTGGATCTATCTGTGTGTGACGTGTATGTAGCGGAGCCGTCTGTGTGTGATGTGTATGTATTGGAGCCGTCTGTGTGTGACGTGTATGTACTGAAGCAGTCTGTGTGTGACGTTTATGTAGCGGAGCTGTCTGTGTGTGACGTGTTTGTAGCGGAGCCGTCTGCGTGTGACGTGTATGTAGCGGAGCCACCTGAGTGTGACGTGTATGTAGTGGAGCCGTCTGTGTGTGACAAGTATGTAGAGGAGCTATATGTGTGTGACGTGTATGTATTGGAGTCATCTATGTGTGACATGTTTGTATTGGAGCTGTATGTGTGTGACGTGTATGTAGTGGAGTAGTCTGTGTGTGACGTGTATGTAGTGGAGTAGTCTGTGTGTGACAAGTATGTAGTAGAGCTGTATGTGTGTGACGTGTATGTATTGGAGTCGTGTATATGTGACGTGTTTGTATTGGAGATGTATGTGTGTGATTTGTATGTAGTGGAGCCGTCTGTGTGTGATGTGTATGTAGCGGAGCCGTCTGCTTGTGACGTGTATGTAGTGGAGTAGTCTGTGTGTGACAAGTATGTAGTGGAGCTGTATGTGTGTGACGTGTATGTATTGGAGTCGTCTATGTGTGACGTGTTTGTATTGGAGCTGTATGTGTGTGATTTGTATGTAGTGGAGCCGTCTGTGTGTGCCGTGTATGTAGCGGAGTTGTCTATGTGTGACGTGTATGTATTGGAGCTATTTGTGTGTGACGTGTATGTAGTGGAGCCGTCTGTGTATGACGTGTATGTAGCGGAGTTGTCTATGTGTGATGTGTACGTATTGGAGACGTCTGTGTGTGACGTGTATGTATTGGAGCTGTATGTGTGTGACGTGTATGTATTGGAGTCGTCTATGTGTGACATGTTTGTATTGGAGCTGTATGTGTGTGACGTGTATGTAGTGGAGTAGTCTGTGTGTGACAAGTATGTAGTAGAGCTGTATGTGTGTGACGTGTATGTATTGGAGTCGTCTATATGTGACGTGTTTGTATTGGAGCTGTATGTGTGTGATTTGTATGTAGTGGAGCCGTCTGTGTGTGATGTGTATGTAGCGGAGCCGTCTGCTTGTGATGTGTATGTAGTGGAGCCGTCTGTGTGTGACAAGTATGTAGTGGAGCTGTATGTGTGTGACGTGTATGTATTGGAGTCGTCTATGTGTGACGTGTTTGTATTGGAGCTTTATGTGTGTGATTTGTATGTAGTGGAGCCGTCTGTGTGTGATGTGTATGTAGCGGAGCCATCTGCTTGTGACGTGTATGTAGTGGAGCCGTCTGTGTGTGACGTGTATATAGCGGAGCTGTATGTGTGTGACGTGTATGTAGTGGAGCCGTCTGTGTGTGACGTGTATGTAGTGGAGCTGTTCTTTGTGGACCATGTATGTAGCAGAGCCGTCTGTGTGTGCCGTGTATGTAGCGGGATCGTCTGCGTGTGACGTGTATGTATTGGAGCTATCTGTGTGTGACGTGTATGTAGCGGAGCCGTCTGTGTGTGATGTGTATGTATTGAAGCCGTCTGTGTGTGACGTGTATGTACTGAAGCAGTCTGTGTGTGACGTTTATGTAGCGGAGCTGTCTGTGTGTGACGTGTATGTAGCGGAGCCGTCTGCGTGTGACGTGTAAGTAGCGGAGCCGCCTGAGTGTGACAAGTATGTAGAGGAGCTGTATGTGTGTGACGTGTATGTATTGGAGTCGTCTATGTGTGACATGTTTGTATTGGAGCTGTATGTGTGTGCCGTGTATGTAGCGGGATCGTCTGCGTGTGACGTGTATTTAGCGGAGTCGTCTATGTGTGACGTGATTGTATTGGAGCTGTATGTGTGTGATTTGTATGTAGTGGAGCCGTCTGTGTGTGATATGTATGTAGCGGAGCCGTCTGCGTGTGATATGTATGTAGCGGAGCCGTCTGCGTGTGACATGTATGTTTTGGAGCCGTCTGTGAGTAACGTGAATGTAGCGGAGAATAGAGAGACACCGAGCACACTTATAGTGTAGATGGTCTATTATAAATATATAGATGAATTATTTATGAAAGGAACTCAGGACCTGATGGCGTCTCACCTGATCGGGTTGTGACTCCGTTCACAACACCGTTTTAAGCAATATTAGGCTTCGTCAGAGTGAGAGTGGCAGCACGTCTCTATAACACTGGTCAAAAACCAGGAGGATGCATCAATGAAAGAACAAAAGGACGGCGCTCTCAGGTCCAAAGGAATTTATTCGAAAGGAAGATTGCGCAACGCAAAAACAGTTGCCGCGTTTCGGGTCGGAACCCTTTATCAAGTGCGTAACTTCACTAATCGAGCTTCACTCAAGCTAGGAAGAAATAAACCTTATCCGGTACACTACTCGGCTTATTTAACCGTACCGCTCCATGTGTCACTTCCAGGTTAAATTCCAGGTTTGTTCTTTCATTGGTGTATGTAGCGGAGTCGTCTGAGTGTGACAAGTATGTAGTGGAGCTGTATGTGTGTGACGTGTATGTATTGGAGCCGTCTGTGTGTGACATGTATGTAGCGGAGCATTTCATAAGAATAAAAATGTGGAGGTGAAATTTATAAAAAAAAAAAATTCAGTAATACTTTTATTCCTAAAATTATCACATTCACAAACAGTTAAAGGAGAGAAATGCATCTCACAGATTGTTATACAATTTCTCCTGAGCACAGACATCCCCCACATGTGGGTGTAACTGATGTTTAGGCAGACGGCAGCGCACAAAAGCAGTGGCGTAACTAGGAATAAAATGTTAGGACCAAAAACACAGGACTGCGCTTCACCCCTTCAAATTAGGTTGGATAAACAGATTTATTAAGGTTCACACACAACGCGTTTCAAGTCAAAAGACAATTTTTCAAGTGCATAAGAACTGTTAAAACATAAAATGGAATACACAAAAATACATTTCAGCTTTCTTAACTTAATAAAAAATTACTCGACTGTTGTTAGCACTAGCACACAAAGTTATACGTAATAGCAAGTTCGTATATCTCCACAAAATGGATGTGAACGCATAAGTATAAGCAGACAAATCTACATGGAGGAGGGGTAAGAGGGAACAAGTATTCGTGTAAGCATGAATCCATTAATAAACAGCTTAAACATTAGGCCGAATAATTGACGCATAGGTGTACATGCAAACTAGTAAAAGATCAGAGTGCACTTTTATGAAGACATTGTATAGGCTACATTCACACTATGTTCAAGAATCCTCTAGGGCTAACGATGTCTGTCACGATATATGTGTATAAATGACAGGTGTCCAATGGATAAACAGACAACTAGGATCAGTACTCACGATTTCGGTGTTATAGATTGCCTACCTCTTTCTGCCGGCTGATTGAATGCCGGCTATCAGTCGTCAGGCATCTATAAGGCATTAGTGGGAGTGGTTACAGTACTTCCCGCACTGTTCGAGTGACGCACGTGCAATAGATTGCAGGTGCGGCCGCTCGCTGTTAGGGCTCGGTGTTCTGGCAAGCTGCATGTCGGGATACGCTGTGTTTCAAGTATTTGTTGATGACATTAGATCGATGTTTATTTAACCTTTCCCTGAGGGTCCTGATGGTTCGACCCACATATTGAAGTCCACATGGGTATTGGAGGACATAAATGATGTAGTTGGAATCGCAAGAAAGGTTGTGACAGATTTTGAAAGTCTCTCCTGTGGATGAGCTGGTGATTTGTTTTGTACCATCAGAGGTTCTGACAGCATTTGCATCTTTGATGGTCGCGTTTAAAGCTGCCTGCTGGACGGCTCCCTGTATGGTCTATAGGTTGGTTAGTTTTGATATCCCGTAGACGGCTTGGAGCTAAGGAGTTCTTCAAGGCGTTCGCCCTCCGGAATGTCAATCTTGGGTTTCTTGGTAATGTAATTTTCAGGTCTTCACCCAGAATGTACCAATATTTATTAAGGATCCTTCGGATGTCCGGATGGGCTGACTTGTAGGTGGTGATGAAGTTGAATCTATACTCATCTGTTTGGGTGTCGTGTTTCGGAAATTTGCACTCTTTCTGTGTATAACCCTGACGCTTGTTCCTTTGCTGCTTTCACTCATTTTCTTATTAAGAAATCTATCGGTCAAGATTTTGACTTTGGGTCATAAAATCGGCGTCTTTAGTACAGATGCGCCGTATTCTTTTGAATTGACCGAACGGTACTTTGTCCTTCCACTTTTTAAAGTGGAGGCTCCTGTAGTCCAGCATACTGTTGCAATCGACCGGTTTGAAATGGGTTTTGGTCAAAATTTTACCGTTTTCGTGCATCAGTGTTAGATCTAGATACTTGATCTGTGTCGTGTTGGTTTCACCAGAAAAAGTCAGACCCCAATCGTTTCTATTTAGTGATTCTGTGAACATCTCGAATTCCCTGTCGGTGCCGTCCCAGATAAAGACCAAATCATCAATAAACCTCTTATAAAACACAACGTGTTTGGACCATTGGCTGGTGGTATGAATGTACTGGTCTTCAAATTTGCCTACGTAGAGATTCGCGTAGCTCGGCGCAAAACGCGTCCCCATGGCGGTCCCCCGCGTCTGTAGGTAGATGGTGCCTTCAAAGACGAACACATTGTGTGTTAGAATGAAGTCAATGCCATGGAGTATGAAATCCTTCTGGGAATCTGGCATTCTTGGGTCTTCGGTTAGTACCGTCTTCATGACTTCGAGACTTTTTTTATGAGGAATATTGCTCTATAGCGCTGCAGCGTCAAGGGTTGCCCATATATAGCTCTCCTTCCATTCAACATCAAGGAGCAGATGAATAAGATCGGGGGAGTCTTTGAGATGCGATTTCAGTTGTAACACAAAGGGCTGGAGTTGAACATCAATATACTGGGACAAATTACAGGTGATGGTGTTCGTATAATTGGTCTCCCCGGTGGGTTGTCCCGATTTTTGTGAACTTTTGGGAGGTGGTAGTAGATTGCCACACTTGGGTTTTTTACCCACAGGAACTCTTTCTTCAAGAGAATTCCTTTGAAAGCTGCGTCTTGTATCCATGAGAGGTGCTCGTTATGAGGTTGTGCTGTTGGGTCTGAGGGGAGGATTACTATTCTGGAAGCTTCCTTGATCTAGTCCTCCCTATTCTGTATAACGATGCCTCCTCCCTTATCGGCACTGCGTATCACAATTTGGTGATTGGAACGTAATGACGTAATTGCTTCCTTTTCTGTCCTACTGTGTGATCCTTGATGGTTTGTTTTGCTTTTTGGTATCTGAATTCATTCGCAACTAGTGTGTAAACGGTCTCAATGTGGCGACTCTTGTGATGGGTTGGATTGAAGGAACTTTTCGGTTTTAAAACAACAGAGTCGTGTAATTTTTATTTAATTTTTTATTAAGTTAAGAAGGCTGAAATGTATTTTTGTGTATCCCATTTTATGTTTTAACAGTTCTTATGCACTTGAAAAAGGGTCTTTTGACTTGAAACGTGTTGTGTGTGAACCTTAATAAATCTGTTTATCCAACCTAATTTGAAGGGGTGAAGCGCAGTCTTGTGTTTTTGGTCCTAACATTTTACGCTACGTTCACACCTGCGTTCTACTCTCTTCAAATGAATGGGTGAGAAAGACTCCTGCAGGTTTCCGTCTCCTACTCTGTTTTATGCAGAACAGACCCCTTGAACGCAGATGTGAACGAGCCCTTATTCCTAGTTACGTCACTGCTTTTATGCGCTGCC
Source organism: Leptodactylus fuscus (assembly GCF_031893055.1). Classification (NCBI taxonomy): domain Eukaryota; kingdom Metazoa; phylum Chordata; class Amphibia; order Anura; family Leptodactylidae; genus Leptodactylus; species Leptodactylus fuscus. The sequence goes on along the minus strand of NC_134265.1, from coordinate 6,361,336 downwards.
GTCTGCCCAAACATCAGTTACACCCACATGTGGGGGAGAAACTGTATAACAATCTGTGAGATGCATTTCTCTCCTTTAACTCTTTGTGAATGTGATAATTTTAGGATTAAAAGTATTACTGAAAAAAAAATGTCTAAATTTCACCTCCACATTATTTTTATTCTTATGAAATGCTCAGCTACATGTCACACACAGACTGCTCCGCTACATACACGTCACACACAGACGGCTCCACTACATTCACGTCACACACAGACGGCTCCACTACATTCACGTCACACACAGACGGCTCCACTACATTCACGTCACACACAGACGGCTCCACTACATACAAGTCACACACAGACAGCTCCGCTACATACACGTCACACACAGACGGCTCCGCTACATACATGTCACACACAGACGGCTCCAATACATGTCACACACAGACGGCTCCAATACATACACGTCACACACAGATGGCTGCTCTACATACACGTCACACTCAGACGACTCCGCTACATTTACGTCACACACAACAGCTCCGCTACATACACGTCACACACAGACGGCTCCGCTACATACACGTCACAAGCAGACGGCTCCACTACATACACGTCACACACAGACGGCTCCACTACATACACGTCACACACAGATGGCTGCTCTACATACACATCACACACAGACGACTCCGCTACATACACGTCACACACAGACGGCTCCGCTACATTCATGTCACACGCAGCTGGCTCCGATACATACACGTCACACACAGGCGGCTCCGATACATACACGTCACACACAGACGGCTCCATGTTATGGTCAGCAGGGTTTATTAAAAAAAAAAAAAAACTAAACCCTACGGAGCCCACTGGGCTTCTGACTGCTAACACCTAAGTGTGAATACTGTCTGACAATTGAAGTCACTGCCAGCTAAATTAAATCAGCAGGTGTACTCTGTTACCAGTCACAGAGTTGGGTCTGAGGGGAGGATTTGATAGTACTCCGTGTCGGATACTATTCTGGAAGCTTCCTTGATCTAGTCCTCCCTATTCTGTATAACGATGCCTCCTCCCTTATCGGCATTGCGTATCACAATTTGGTGATTGGAACGTAATGACGTAATTGCTTCCTTTTCTGTCCTACTGAGTGATCCTTGATGGTTTGTTTTGCTTTTTGGTATCTGAATTCATTCGCAACTAGTGTGTAAACGGTCTCAATGTGGCGACTCTTGTGATGGGTTGGATTGAAGGAACTTTTCGGTTTTAAAACAACAGAGTCGTGTAATTTTTATTAATTTTTTATTAAGTTAAGAAGGCTGAAATGTATTTTTGTGTATCCCATTCTATGTTTTAACAGTTCTTATGCACTTGAAAAAGGGTCTTTTGACTTGAAACGCGTTGTGTGTGAACCTTAATAAATCTGTTTATCCAACCTAATTTGAAGGGGTGAAGCGCAGTCCTGTGTTTTTGGTCCTAACATTTTACGCTACGTTCACACCTGCGTTCTACTCTCTTCAAATGAATGGGTGAGAAAGACTCCTGCAGGTTTCCGTCTCATACTCTGTTTTATGCAGAACGGACCCCTTGAACGCAGATGTGAACGAGCCCTTATTCCTAGTTACGTCACTGCTTTTATGCGCTGCCGTCTGCCCAAACATCAGTTACACCCACATGTGGGGGAGAAACTGTATAACAATCTGTGAGATGCATTTCTCTCCTTTAACTCTTTGTGAATGTGATAATTTTAGGATTAAAAGTATTACTGAAAAAAAAATGTCTAAATTTCACCTCCACATTATTTTTATTCTTATGAAATGCTCAGCTACAGGTCACACACAGACTGCTCCGCTACATACACGTCACACTCAGACGACTCCGCTACATTTACGTCACACACAACAGCTCCGCTACATACACGTCACACACAGACGGCTCCGCTACATACACGTCACACACAGACGGCTCCACTACATACACGTCACAAACAGATGGCTGCTCTACATACACATCACACACAGACGACTCCGCTACATACACGTCACACACAGACGGCTCCGCTACATTCATGTCACACACAGACAGCTCCGCTACATACACGTCACACACAGATGGCTGCTCTACATACACATCACACACAGACGACTCCGCTACATACACGTCACACTCAGACGACTCCGCTACATTTACGTCACACACAACAGCTCCGCTACATACACGTCACACACAGACGGCTCCGCTACATACACGTCACACACAGACGGCTCCACTACATACACGTCACAAACAGATGGCTGCTCTACATACACATCACACACAGACGACTCCGCTACATACACGTCACACACAGACGGCTCCGCTACATTCATGTCACACGCAGCTGGCTCCGATACATACACGTCACACACAGGCGGCTCCGATACATACACGTCACACACAGACGGCTCCATGTTATGGTCAGCAGGGTTTATTAAAAAAAAACAAAAAAAAAACTAAACCCTACGGAGCCCACTGGGCTTCTGACTGCTAACACCTAAGTGTGAATACTATCTGACAATTGAAGTCACTGCCAGCTAAATTAAATCAGCAGGTGTACTCTGTTACCAGTCACAGAGTCCTATGCAGTCAGAGCAGCCGCTACAAATAAACACTGGTTAGCCAGAACTTCTGGACTAGCCAGAGACCAACAAACCCTGTGTGCTTCTAGTTCCACCCAACCCCCCAAAGCAACTACAGCCAGCAACCTGTCAGTGTGAATACGGACTGACACAGCAAAGGCCTAATGAGCTTTCACACAACTCACCCACACAAGGCAGCATGCTGCCCAACTACCAATAGCATTGCTGTCTCTGGGGAATTTACTAACTAGGGCCACTAAATATTTTACAGGCTGGAACCCAAGCACCAAACACACACATCAATTCAGGTTATGTTATGAGATTTGGTTTGATCTTAGAGCGCCGGGCATCCAGACCAGCCCCCTTGTATAGGCAAGGGGCGGTCCCCAGCAAATAGCCCAGCTGCCCAATCCGAGCATCCATTGGTCGACACACCAGTTCATCAAAGACTCGACCACACCCGGCTGTTGCAATTCAGGTTAACCCCTGCAACCCTGGACTGTACAGAAGAACAGGTAGCGACACCCATCTCATGGCCGCAGCTTCTGCACAGTCCTAACACTCCGCTACATACACGTCACACACAGACGGCTGCACTACACACACATTACACGCAGACAGCTGCGCTACACACACATCACACGCAGACGGCTCCCCTACATACACATCACGCACAGACGTCTCCGCTACATACACGTCACACACAGACGGCTCCGCTACATACACGTCACCAGGGCCGGCTCCAGGTTTTTATGGGCCCTTGAGCGACAGAGCCTCAGTGGGCCTCCTTGTGAAGGAGGCGGGGGAGTCGGGACACTGCGCGTCGCAGATGAAGCTAGTGACGTCATGCAGGAGTGTGGCGTCACCAACACCATACCTCCCAACTTTTGAAGAGTAGGAAGAGGGACAAAATGTGTGTCAAATTTAGCTCCACCCACTTATGTTGACTCCGTCCATTCTCATTCATTCATCCTACAGTCACCCGTAAATTATATGCCCCCCTCCATCTCTCCCCCAGTTTCATATACACCCTTCATCTGCCCAGTTTCATGTCCCCCTCTCTGCCCCAGTGTCATGCCGTTCCCCTCGTCATCTGCCCCAGTGTCATGCTGTTCCCCCCGTCATCTGCCCCAGTGTCATGCCGTTACCCCCCCCTCATCTGCCCCAGTGTCATGCCGTTCCCCCCCCCCTCATCTGCCCCAGTGTCATGCCGTTCCCCCCCCTCATCTGCCCCAGTGTCATGCCGTTCCCCCCCCCTCATCTGCCCCAGTGTCATGCCGTTCCCCCCCCCCCCATCTGCCCCAGTGTCATGCCGTTCCCCCCCCTCATCTGCCCCAGTGTCATGCCGTTCCCCCCTCATCTGCCCCAGTGTCATGCCGTTCCCCCCCTCCATTTGTCCCCCAGTTTCATGGGCCCCCTTCTTTATGTTCCACTTTAATGTTTAACATGCCATAGAACGTGGCCTCTCAAAGGAGGGAGGAGTTTCGGCCATCACTGCTCGGTGCTGTATAGAGGAAGGGTTGTGACTAAATACTAGACGCCGTAAGGACCTGGTCCTTACAGTGTCTAGTATTTAGCCAGCTCAGTGTGAGCTGTCTATTTCCCATTACTGGTAAGGACCTTTTTGCCCCCTAGTGGTCAGGTCCTTAACTGATATAGTATTTAGCCAGCTCACAGTGAATTGGCTAAATACCGTACTCCAGAGGGACCTGGTCCTTACGGCGTCTAGTATTTAGCCGGCTCAGAGTGAGTTGTCTATTTCCCATTACTGGTAAGGACCTTTTTGCCCCCTAGTGGTCGGGTCCTTAACTGATATAGTATTTAGCCATCTCACACTGAACTGGCTATTTACTATACTCCGTAAGGACCTTTTCGATCAGGTCCTTTCCAGTGATAGTATTTAGCCGGCTCACAGTGAACTGGCTATTTACTATACTCCATAAGGACCTTTTCCATCTTTCATGTACTTACAAGGTTTCATACCGGTGAGGTCCTTTCCAGTGATAGTATTTAGCCGTCTCACACTGAACTGGCTATTTACTATACTCCGTAAGGACCTTTTCCATGTATCCTATACTTACAAGGTTTCATACTGGTGAGGTCCTTTCCAGTGATAGTATTTATCCATCTCACACTGAACTGGCTATTTACTATACTCCGTAAGGACCTTTTCCATCTTTCATGTACTTACAAGGTTTCATACTGGTGAGGTCCTTTCCAGTGATAGTATTTAGCTGTCTCACACTGAACTGGCTATTTACTATACTCCGTAAGGACCTTTTCCATGTATCCTATACTTACAAGGTTTCATACTGGTGAGGTCCTTTCCAGTGATAGTATTTAGCTGTCTCACACTGAACTGGCTATTTACTATACTCCGTAAGGACCTTTTCCATCTTTCATGTACTTACAAGGTTTCATACTGGTGAGGTCCTTTCCAGTGATAGTATTTAGCTGTCTCACACTGAACTGGCTATTTACTATACTCCGTAAGGACCTTTTCCATGTATCCTATACTTACAAGGTTTCATACTGGTGAGGTCCTTTCCAGTGATAGTATTTAGCTGTCTCACACTGAACTGGCTATTTACTATACTCCGTAAGGACCTTTTCTATGTATCCGATACTTACAAGGTTTCATACTGGTGAGGTCCTTTCCAGTGATAGTATTTCACTGTCTCACACTGAACTGGTTATTTACTATACTCCGTAAGGACCTTTTCTTATGTCTCACACTGTATCCATGTATCATATACTGTACTTAGGAGGTATCAGATGGTATAAGATAGTATATAGTCAGTGTATGAAGAGATCTGTGAGGAAAGAGAACATGTATTGTTTGATGGTCTGCGACCCGGATATGTGAATCCCCTCATTGAATGTAAGACTACCATGTGATGACATGGCCATTATTCAGTGTGGTGTGAATGTAGGCTTATAATATGAGTACTGTATACTGCTTATATGTAGTAGATAACTGCTGTATTACCCAGAAGCCGCACGGCTTGTAACATCGGCAGCAGTTTTGTGAGTGAAGCCGCTGTTTTCCGGTAATATTCAGTATTCACTATACAATTGTATAGTAAACTGTGCTGAATGTATCTTAGGGCGGGTTCACACCTGCGTCCGGTCTCCGCTTTGCAGGTTTTCGTCCTCTGCCTGAGAAACTGGACAGGAGACGAAAACTGGCAGTCACTTTTCATTTGAATGGGTTTGCAAAGTGTCCGCCCGTGTGCGTCTTCTGGTCTTCATGGCTAAACCTTTTTTTTTTTTTTTTTTTAAACTGGACACAAAGTCGGACATGCAGGACATTTTGTCTGGTTAAAAAATAAAAACGTTTTCATTGCGGAAATCAGAAGATGCTCACCAGCGGACACTGAATTCCGGGTTTCCATCAGGGTTTCTCGGGCACAAGACGGAAACTCACAAAGCAGAGACCGGGCGCAAGTGTGGACCCGCCCTTAGATCAGTCCTATTTTGTGTGGCCTCAGCTTAGAGTTACATGAAGGTATTAATTAAAGGGATTATTGGGACTACGATATTGATTGCTGCGGTCTCTTCTCTACTTACCAAGCACAGCGCCATACACTGTACAGAGGCCGTGCTGAGTATTGCAGCTCATCCACATTCATCCATCATGTTCTAGATTTTCCACTACTGTATGCAGAGATCTTGTTGTGCCTTGATGGGACAGAGTCGCTTTGGTGACACAAGGGGGGTGGTGTGGGGGTGGGAAGGGGTTAAGTTATGGCTAATTGGCTACTAAGTTATGGCTTACTATTAAAGCTATGACACTCAGAAAACACTATTTACACTTATTTTTATTAAATTTTATTTTGGGGGCAAAAAAATACATAAAGTAAAAACAACAAAATAACAGCAAAACATGAACAAACTCAGAGGTCACTTTTTAAAGGGATCCTATCATTCAAATGCATTTTTTTATGACTAACACGACGGAATAGCCTTAAGAAAAGCTATTCTTCTCCTACGTTTCCTTGTCTTCTTCGCGCCGCCGTTCGCCTGAAATCACGATTTTTTGTCTGTATGCAAATTAGATCTCTCACAGCAGTGGGGGCGGGCCCCAGCGCTCAAACAGCACTGGGGGCATCCCCAATGCTGCGAGAGAGCTCTCTCCAGCGTTGCCTCCATCTTCGTCAGCAACAGCCTCTTCATCTTCTTACGGTGCGTGGTGGGTCAAAATTCAACGCATGCGCAAGTCGGCTTTGCCAGCGGCCTTTTTTTGTGGCCGCTTATGCGAGCAGGCACAGTACATTCTTGTAGTTCTATGGAGTTCTTACTGTGCCTGCTCGTGTAAGCAGCCACAAAAAAGGGCCACCCACATGTGAAGTTGGCTCTGCCCAAGGCCCACTGGCAGAGCAGACTTGTGCACGCGTTGAATTTTGACCCACCGCGCACCGAAAGAAGAAGATGAAGAGGCCGTTGCTGATGAAGATGGAGGCAGCACTGCAGAGAGTTCTCTCGCAGCATTAGGGCCGCCCCCAGTGCTGTCTGAGCGCTGGGGCCCGCCCCCAGTACTGCAAGAGAACTCATTTGCATACCGACAAAAACCAGGATTTCAGGCGAACGGCAGCGCGGAGAAGACAACGAAATGTAGGAGACAAATAGCCTTTCTTTAAGGGATCCTATCATTTAAACACTTTTTTTTTTTCTAGTTGACATGTCGGAATAGCCTTAAGAAAGGCTATTCGTCTCCTACCTTTATCAGTCGTCTCCGGCCTGCAGTTCGGTAGAAATACCAGGTTTTTACTGGTATACAAATGAGTTCTTTCGCAGCACTGGGGGCAGGCCCCAGCGCTCAGACAGCACTGGGGGCGTCCCCAATGCTGCCAGAGAACTCTCTCCAGCGACACCTCCATCTTCAACAGCAACGACCTCTTCTACGTCTTCTTCCGGCTGGGGTCACACTCCGGCACCTGCGCAGTCTGCTCTACCATTGGGACGCAGGCAAGAGCCGAGCGCACAGGCTGCCCGGCGGCCATTATTTTGGAGGCCACTACGTGCGCATGCACAGTACGCTCCTGTAGTTGTATGGAGAACAGGAGCCTACTGCGTATGCGTGCGTAGTGGCCTCCAAAAAAATAGCTGCCTGCCGGCCTGTGCACTCTGCTCTTGCCTGCATCCCAATGGCAGAACTGACTTCGCAGGCGCCGGAGTGTGACCCAAGAGAAGACGCAGAAGAGGCGGGTGCTGTTAAAGATGGAGGCGTCGCTGGAGAAAGTTCTCTGGCAGCATTGGGGACGCCCCCAGTGCTGTCTGAGCGCTGCTGCGAAAGAACTCATTTGCATACCTGTAAAAAACTGTTATTTCTACCGAATGGCGGGCCGGAGACGACGGATAAAGGTAGGAGATGAATAGCCTTTCTTAAGGCTATTCTGACGTGTCAGCTAAAAAAAAAAGTGTTTAAATGATAGGATCGCTTTAAGGCTATTCCGACGTGCTAGTCATAAAAAAATGCGTTTGAATGATAGGATCCCTTTAAATAATTGTACCCCTTCCCGACATCCGTAATAGTACATGCTGGACCTTTAAAGATGGCGGCCATCATAGCCACTGGGTCTTCAGAGTATTGTATAATGGAGACCCGATACTAATGAGTGCAGCTATAACTACATCCAGGTATATCCCACTATCCCCCATGTCCCTCCAGTGTACCCCACATTACTAACAAGCACCCCACTATCCCCCATATCCCTCCAGTGTACCCCACATTACTAACAAGCACCCCACTATCCCCCATGTCCCTCCAGTGTACCCCCACATTACTAACAAGCACCGCACTATCCCCCATGTCCCTCCAGTGTACCCCACATTACTAACAAGCACCACACTATCCCCCATGTCCCTCCAGTGTACCCCATATTACTAACAAGCACCGCACTGTCCCCCTAAGTCCCTCCAGTGTACCCCACATTACTAACAAGCACCACACTATCCTCCATGTCCCTCCAGTGTACCCCACATTACTAACAAGCACCACACTATTCCCCATGTCCCTTCAGTGTACCCCACATTACTAACAATCATCCTACTATCCCCCATGTCCCTCCAGTGTCCCTCCATTACTAACAAGCACCGCACTGTGCTCCATGTCCCTCCAGTGTACCCCACATTACTAACAAGCACCGCACTGTCCTCCATGTCCCTCCAGTGTACCCCACATTACTAACAAGCACCGCACTATCCCCCATGTCCCTCCAGTGTACCCCACATTACTAACAATCATCCTACTATCCCCCATGTCCCTCCAGTGTCCCTCCATTACTAACAAGCACCGCACTGTGCTCCATGTCCCTCCAGTGTACCCCACATTACTAACAATCATCCTACTATCCCCCATGTCCCTCCAGTGTCCCTCCATTACTAACAAGCACCGCACTATCCCCCATGTCCCTCCAGTGTACCCCACATTACTAACAAGCACCGCACTGTGCTCCATGTCCCTCCAGTGTACCCCACATTACTAACAAGCACGGCACTGTCCTCCATGTCCCTCCAGTGTACCCCACATTACTAACAAGCACCGCACTATCCCCCATGTCCCTCCAGTGTACCCCACATTACTAACAAGCACCGCACTATCTCCCATGTCCCTCCAGTGTACCCCACATTACTAACAAGCACCGCACTATCTCCCATGTCCCTTCAGTGTACCCCACATGACTAACAAGCACCGCACTGTCCTCCATGTCCCTCCAGTGTACCCCACATTACTAACAAGCACCCCACTATCCCCCATGTCCCTCCAGTGTACCTCCACATTACTAACAAGCACCGCACTATCCTCCATGTCCCTCCAGTGTACCCCCACATTACTAACAAGCACCGCACTATCCCCCATGTCCCTCCAGTGTACCCCACATGACTAACAAGCACCGCACTGTCCTCCATGTCCCTCCAGTGTACCCCCACATTACTAACAAGCACCGCACTATCCCCCATGTCCCTCCAGTGTACCCCACATGACTAACAAGCACCGCACTGTCCTCCATGTCCCTCCAGTGTACTCCGCATTACTAACAAGCACCGCACTGTCCTCCATGTCCCTCCAGTTTGCCCCCAGACTGTTACTATCCCCCATGAACCTTAAAGAGCAGCCATTCCATTAAAACTGGTGTGCAAAACACCCAAACTCTTATCACCCCTGTGCATGATGCCCACGGGGAGGGGTTACCTTGTGGTCACCAGATAGCTCCTATAAGCCTGCCCCCGCAATGCTAGCATTTCACCAATATCCATATATTTCCTGTGCACCCCCTCACAAGCATTCTACATCTCTCTAGTGCACCCCCATAGTGTTAAGCACTCCACAGCTCAGAGCCCCCCAAACAAGTTTCCCACAGCTCCCCATGTGTCTTCTAAGGCTGAAGCCCAACATGGCAGAAACACCACAGCAAAAACCGCAGCGTTTACAGTCCCTGCAAAGTGGAGTCTAGCGAATCCCATCCACAAATATCAGAAAATACCTGGGGAGTTTATGGACGTTGCAGCACATGGAAACTATATCTATGGAAACGCTGGCAGACTCCCTATAAGTATATCGAAAGTGGAAAGTCCGCAGAGGAAAACTGCGCATTTTATGTGAAAGGCCTTGTGGGAAGATCGCAATGTGTTTCCATAGAGGTTTTTCCGGCAGGGCTTTTTGGCTGTGGCCCCCTATGTGGGGCTTTAACCTAAAGCACATTGTCAATCACCTCTGCACCGCCAATGGAGGAGTTTCTTTGCGCCTCTTATGCAAACCTTAGGCCAGGTTCACATGGGGTATTTTGGACCGGAACCTGAGACGGAGGCTGCCTCAGGTTTCAGTACAAAATACGGGTAGCCACAACTGGATGTCGGTGCAGTGCACTCCGCTCCGTATTAGGTCCAAATGAATGGGCCTAGTCGGGAGGAGGGAGTGTTTTCAGGCGGATGTTGCGAGGTGACTCGGCCTGAAGAATGAGCATGTCCGTTCTTTTTTCCGGGAGCTGGAACAAACGGCTCCTATTCGTTTCAATGGTAGCTGTCTGTATGGTCAGGAGGCGGATACGGCCTCAAAATCCTGACCAAAAAAACCCGTGTGAACTTACCCTAAATCCACCAAGCATCAACCATAGCTTGTCATCCCCTACTGTAACACAGCTCTAAATCCCCCACCCACACTGCACCCCACCATCTCTCCCCCCCACACTACACCCCACCATCTCTCCCCCCCCACACTACACCCTGCACCCCACCATCTCTCCCCCCCACACTGCACCCCACCATCTCCCCCCCCACACTACACCCTGCACCCCATCATCTCTCCCCCCCACACTGCACCCCACCATCTCTCCCCCCCCACACACTACACCCTGCACCCCACCATCTCTCCCCCCCCACACTACACCCCACCATCTCTCCCCCCCACACTGCACCTCACCATCTCCCCCCCCCACACCCCACCATCTCTCCCCCCCACACTACACCCTGCACCCCACCATCTCTCCCGCCCACCCCACCATCTCTCCCCCCTACCCTGCATCCCACCATCTCTCCCCCCACCCTGCACCCCACCATCTCTCCCCCCCACACTGCACCCCACCATCTCTCCCCCCCATACCCTGCACCCCACCATCTCTCCCCCCCACACTACACCCTGCACCCCACCATCTCTCCCCCCCACCCCACCATCTCTCCCGCCCACCCCACCATCTCTCCCCCCTACCCTGCATCCCACCATCTCTCCCCCCCACCCTGCACCCCACCATCTCTCCCCCCCACCCTGCATCCCACCATCTCTCCCCCCCACCCTGCACCCCACCATCTCTCCCCCACACACTGCACCCCACCATCTCTCCCCCCCACACTGCACCCCACCATCTCTCCCCCCCCACACCCTGCACCCCACCATCTCTCCCCCCCCACACTACACCCTGCACCCCACCATCTCTCCCCCCCACACTACACCCTGCACCACACCATCTCTCCCCCCCACACTACACACTGCACCCCACCATCTCTCCCCCCACACTGCACCCCCCCATCTCTCCCCCCCACACTGCACCCCCCCATCTCTCTCCCCCCCACTGCACCGCACCATCTCTCCCCCCCACCCTCTCTCCCCATGTCCCTTCAGTGTACCCCACATTACTAACAATCATCCTACTATCCCCCATGTCCCCTCCAGTGTCCCTCCATTACTAACAAGCACCGCACTGTGCTCCATGTCCCTCCAGTGTACCCCCACATTACTAACAATCATCCTACTATCCCCCATGTCCCTCCAGTGTCCCTCCATTACTAACAAGCACCGCACTATCCCCCATGTCCCTCCAGTGTACCCCACATTACTAACAAGCACCGCACTGTGCTCCATGTCCCTCCAGTGTACCCCACATTACTAACAAGCACCGCACTGTCCTCCATGTCCCTCCAGTGTACCCCACATTACTAACAAGCACTGCACTATCCCCCATGTCCCTCCAGTGTACCCCACATTACTAACAAGCACCGCACTATCCCCCATGTCCCTCCAGTGTACCCCACATTACTAACAAGCACCGCACTATCCCCCATGTCCCTCCAGTGTACCCCACATTACTAACAAGCACCGCACTATCTCCCATGTCCCTCCAGTGTATCCCCACATGACTAACAAGCACCGCACTGTCCTCCATGTCCCTCCAGTGTACCCCACATTACTAACAAGCACCGCACTATCTCCCATGTCCCTCCAGTGTATCCCCACATTACTAACAAGCACCTCACTATCCCCCATGTCCCTCCAGTGTATCCCCACATGACTAACAAGCACCGCACTGTCCTCCATGTCCCTCCAGTGTACCCCACATTACTAACAAGCACCCCACTATCCCCCATGTCCCTCCAGTGTACCTCCACATTACTAACAAGCACCGCACTATCCTCCATGTCCCTCCAGTGTACCCCCACATTACTAACAAGCACCGCACTATCCCCCATGTCCCTCCAGTGTACCCCACATGACTAACAAGCACCGCACTGTCCTCCATGTCCCTCCAGTGTACCCCCACATTACTAACAAGCACCGCACTGTCCCCCATGTCCCTCCAGTGTACCCCACATGACTAACAAGCACCGCACTGTCCTCCATGTCCCTCCAGTGTACCCCACATTACTAACAAGCACCGCACTGTCCTCCATGTCCCTCCAGTGTACCCCCACATTACTAACAAGCACCGCACTGTCCTCCATGTCCCTCCAGTTTGCCCCCAGACTGTTACTATCCCCCATGAACCTTAAAGAGCAGCCATTCCATTAAAACTGGTGTGCAAAACACCCAAACTCTTATCACCCCTGTGCATGATGCCCACGGGGAGGGGTTACCTTGTGGTCACCAGATAGCTCCTATAAGCCTACCCCCGCGATGCTAGCATTTCACCAATATCCATATATTTCCTGTGCACCCCCTCACAAGCATTCTACATCTCTCTAGTGCACCCCCATAGTGTTAAGCACTCCACAGCTCAGAGCCCCCCAAACAAGTTTCCCACAGCTCCCCACGTGTCTTCTAAGGCTGAAGCCCAACATGGCAGAAACACCACAGCAAAAACCGCAGCGTTTACAGTCCCTGCAAAGTGGAGTCTAGCGAATCCCATCCACAAATATCAGAAAATACCTGGGGAGTTTATGGACGTTGCAGCACATGGAAACTATATCTATGGAAACGCTGGCAGACTCCCTATAAGTATATCGAAAGTGGAAAGTCCGCAGAGGAAAACTGCGCATTTTATGTGAAAGGCCTTGTGGGAAGATCGCAATGTGTTTCCATAGAGGTTTTTCCGGCAGGGCTTTTTGGCTGTGGCCCCCTATGTGGGGCTTTAACCTAAAGCACATTGTCAATCACCTCTGCACCGCCAATGGAGGAGTTTCTTTGCGCCTCTTATGCAAACCTTAGGCCAGGTTCACATGGGGTATTTTGGACCGGAACCTGAGACGGAGGCTGCCTCAGGTTTCAGTACAAAATACGGGTAGCCACAACTGGATGTCGGTGCAGTGCACTCCGCTCCGTATTAGGTCCAAATGAATGGGCCTAGTCGGGAGGACGGAGTGTTTTCAGGCGGATGTTGCGAGGTGACTCGGCCTGAAGAATGAGCATGTCCGTTCTTTTTTCCGGGAGCTGGAACAAACGGCTCCTATTCGTTTCAATGGTAGCTGTCTGTATGGTCAGGAGGCGGATACGGCCTCAAAATCCTGACCAAAAAAACCCGTGTGAACTTACCCTAAATCCACCAAGCATCAACCATAGCTTGTCATCCCCTACTGTAACACAGCTCTAAATCCCCCACCCACACTGCACCCCACCATCTCTCCCCCCCCACACTACACCCCACCATCTCTCCCCCCCACACTACACCCTGCACCCCACCATCTCTCCCCCCCACACTGCACCCCACCATCTCTCCCCCCCCACACTACACCCTGCACCCCACCATCTCTCCCCCCCACACTACACCCTGCACCCCACCATCTCTCCCCCCCACACTACACCCTGCACCCCACCATCTCTCCCCCCCACACTACACCCTGCACCCCACCATCTCTCCCCCCCACACTGCACCCCACCATCTCTCCCCCCCCACACTACACCCTGCACCCCATCATCTCTCCCCCCCACACTGCACCCCACCATCTCTCCCCCCCCCACACACTACACCCTGCACCCCACCATCTCTCCCCCCCACACTACACCCCACCATCTCTCCCCCCCACACTGCACCCCACCATCTCCCCCCCCCACACTGCACCCCACCATCTCTCCCCCCCACACTACACCCTGCACCCCACCATCTCTCCCGCCCACCCCACCATCTCTCCCCCCTACCCTGCATCCCACCATCTCTCCCCCCCACCCTGCACCCCACCATCTCTCCCCCCCACACTGCACCCCACCATCTCTCCCCCCCATACCCTGCACCCCACCATCTCTCCCCCCCACACTACACCCTGCACCCCACCATCTCTCCCCCCCACCCTACCATCTCTCCCGCCCACCCCACCATCTCTCCCCCCTACCCTGCATCCCACCATCTCTCCCCCCACCCTGCACCCCACCATCTCTCCCCCCCACCCTGCATCCCACCATCTCTCCCCCCCACCCTGCACCCCACCATCTCTCCCCCACACACTGCACCCCACCATCTCTCCCCCCCACACTGCACCCCACCATCTCTCCCCCCCCACACCCTGCACCCCACCATCTCTCCCCCCCCACACTACACCCTGCACCCCACCATCTCTCCCCCCCACACTACACCCTGCACCACACCATCTCTCCCCCCCACACTACACACTGCACCCCACCATCTCTCCCCCCACACTGCACCCCCCCATCTCTCCCCCCCACACTGCACCCCCCCATCTCTCTCCCCCCCCCACTGCACCCCACCATCTCTCCCCCCCACCCTGCACCCCACCATCTCCCCCCCCCCACCATCTCCCCCCCACCCTGCACCCCACCATCTCCCCCCCCCTGCACCCCACCATCTCCCCCCCCCACCATCTCTCCCTCCCCCCCCACCCTGCACCCCACCATCTCTCCCTCCCCCCCCCCACCCCACCATCTCTCCCTCCCCCCCCACACCCTGCACCCCACCATCTCCCCCCCACCCTGCACCCCACCATCTCTCCCCCCCCACCACCCCCATGGGACTGCATGTTGGATGAGGCTGAGGGAAGGAGTGATGTAGTTACATGGGACTGCATATTGGATGAGGCTAAGGGGGGAGTGATGTAGTTACATGGGACTGCATGTTGGATGAGGCTGAGGGGAGAGAGTGATGTAGTTACATGGGACTGTATGTTGGATGAAGCTGAAGGAAGGAGTGATGTAGTTACATGGGACTGCATGTTGGATGAGGCTGAGGGGAGAGAGTGATGCAGTTACATGGGACTGCATGTTGGATGAGGCTGAGGGGAGTGAGTGATGCAGTTACATGGGACTGAATGTTGGATGAGGCTGAGGGAGGAGTGATGTAGTTACATGGGACTGCATGTTGGATGAGGCTGAGGGGAGAGAGTGATGTAGTTACATGGGACTGCACGTTGGATGAGGCTGAAAAGAGAGTGATGTTTTACATGGGACTGTATCCTGGAGGGTCTGGGGGATTGGATTGATGTTTAGGGTGGTATAGGAGTCGTTGGCATGGAGGGAGACAGGGTCCTTTGGGTGTTCCTGGCATTTAAGGGGGCGCAGGAGATCTTTGGGGGTACTGCTGGCATCTATGCTCAGCAGTGCCCCCTGCCACAGTATTATAGTATTACATGCCCAGCAGTGTCCTCCCTCCCCCCAAACAGGATTATATGCCCATCAGCAGTGGCGTCACTACCGGGGTAGCGGCTGCCACAGGGCCTGGGACATTAGGGGCCTGGCGACAGCCGCTACCCCTGCCTTTTTTTTCTTTTTTTAATAGGCTGTTACCGGCAGGGGCCGGGATCGGTAAGTGACACCGCGGGGCCCCCAAGCACTATTATTATACTAGTTTTTTTTAATACTACTATTATACTATTTTCAGAACCCCAAGTATAATTATCGGAGGCCCCGGAAAGGTAAGAGAACATAATAAACGTCACACAACTAGGCCCGGGTCATGTGACGTCCGTACGTCATTAAAGGTGGCCGACACCACCGAAGACTGCAGCGGAGCGGGAGATAGGTAAGTTACAGTGTTTTTTATGTTTGTATCACCCTTGGTCTCCGATTATTATACTCTGGGGTCTGAAAAGACATCAGAGTATAATAATTGTTCATGGGTGGTCATTATGGGGCATAATACTGTGTGCAGGGGCCACTATGGGACATAATACTGTGTGCAGGGGCCACTATGGGGGATAATACTGTGTGCAGGGGCCACTATGGGACATAATACTGTGTGCAGGGGCCACTATGGGGGATAATACTGTGTGCAGGGGCCACTATGGGACATAATACTGTGTGCAGGGGCCACTATGGGGGATAATACTGTGTGCAGGGGTCACTATGGGGGATAATACTGTGTGCAGGGGCCACTATGGGACATAATACTGTGTGCAGGGGCCACTATGGGACATAATACTGTATGCAGGGGCCACTATGGGACATAATACTGTGTGCAGGGGCCACTATGGGGGATAATACTGTGTGCAGGGGCCACTATGGGGGATAATACTGTGTGCAGGGGCCACTATGGGACATAATAGCACGTGCAGGAATGCGGCGGGGGGGGGGGGGGGGGTCGTCGGTCGAGGTCTTCGGTGTCGGTCAGGAAGGGGGGGGGGGCATTTCTAGCAGTATTACATGCCCCACAGTGTCCCCCCATACAGTATTACATGCCCAGCAGTGCCCCCCCCCACAGTATTATATGCCCAGCAGTGCCCCCCCCATACAGTATTATATGCCCCACAGTGTCCCCCCCATACAGTATTACATGTCCAACAGTGCCCCCCCCCACAGTATTACATGCACAGCAGTGTCCCCCCATACAGTATTACATGCCCAGCAGTGCCCCCCCCACAGTATTACATGCCCAGCAGTGTCCCCCCCCCACAGTATTACATGCCCAGCAGTGTGTTCCCCCACACAAACACACAATTATATCTCCAGCAGTGCCCCCCCCAAATATTATATGCTCCCAACAGCCCCCCTCCGCTCCGGTGATATTATTCTACACTGTGATCTCCTCAGACCCCAGAGTATAATAATCGGAGGCCTAGGGCAGGTGAATAAAAATACCAATCACTAATCCTCGCCTTTCCTGGCATCCTGTCTCTGGCTGCCTTCAGTATCTTCCCGACGTCTCTGTTGAGGCCTGTGATTGGTCCTCAGCAGTCATGTGGTGGGACACTAACGTCATTACACCGCTGCGCTCCATCTGACTGCTGGGGCCTATTCTCATGCACATGATGGAAGACGCGGAGAGGACGCAGAGCCCATGAGAGGTGAGTATATCTATTTATTATTTTAAGTCACCTCCCCTGGGTTAGTATCTATTAAAAAGGCCTGACGGGGGGCCACACGGTGGCTCAGTGATTACCGGTAGCACTGCAGCCTTGCAGCGCTGGAGTCCTGGTGTTCAAATCCTGCCAAGGGCAAAAAAAAAAAAACATCTGCAAGGAGTTTGTATGTTCTCCCCGAGTGTGCATGGATTTCCATCCCATATTCCAAAGCCATACTAATAGGCAAAAAAATGTACATTGTGCGCTCTATGAGGGGGGAGGGGCTCACAATCTACATAGAAAAAAAAGAAAAAGGGCCTGGCAACATGCCGGTGCCCCTTTTCATTTACAATATATATAATGGTCGGGGAACCAGGCTTTCCTCCACCGCTGTCATAGTGGTACTGAACCCCGGCTATCTCTAGCTGGTCACGATAGTTACGCCCCTGGCAGTGGGTCTTTGAGGTACTGCTGGCATCTAAGGGGGGCAGGGGGTCTTTGGGGTACGGCTTGCATCTGAAGGAGGGGCGGGGGCCTTTAGGGTGCTGCTGGCATCTAAAGGGGGAGTAAACATCCCTGGGGTGCTGCTTGCATGTAATGGTGGGCAGGGGACCTGCTGCATGCGTTTTGTATGGGATCCCAGGGGTATTGAATTTGTGTGTTGGGTTCCTGGGGCACTGCTTGTGTGTGAGAGGGAGTTCTGGAGGTGGTCCCTGGGTGCTGCCACCTGTGTCCTTGTTTGGAGGTCCCTGGATGCTACCTGTGTGGTGAGGGGGGTGCTGGTGGTGGCCCCTTGGGTACTTCCACCTGTGGGCATGTGGCGGAGGTTCCGGGGTACTGCTTTGTAGTGTTTAGGTCACTTGGGTGATGCCTTCATGTGAATGGGGGATTCCTGCAATGCTGCCTGTATGTGGGCGGGGGTTGTTGATGGGCCCTAGGATGCTACCACCTGTGTGCATGTGGGGATGCTACCTGTGAGTTGGAGGGGTCCGGCACCTGAGGTGTTGCCACCTATGTGTTAGGGTGCTTCTGCTGTATGCTGAGGGGGATGGGGGCTTCAGTCCCTGGGGGGCTACCATCTGTATCCTGAGAGGGGTGCAGGGGCTGCCATCTGTATGTTAGGGGGATCCAGGACCTGGGGGCGGCCTCCTGTGTGCTGTTGTGATCTGGACCCTGGGGGGCTGCTGCCTGTGTGCTGAGGTGATCCAGACACTGGGAGGCTACCACTTGTGTGTTGGGGGGAGGATCCGGTCCATGGGCGGCTACTGCCTGTATGTGGGCGGGGGTGGTTGATGGACTCTGAGATGCAACCACCGGTGTGCGTGTGGGGATGCTACCTGTGTGTTGGAGGGGTCCGGCACCTGAGGTGTTGCCACCTATGTGTTAGGGTGCTTCTGCTGTATGCTGAGGGGGATGGGGCTTCAGTCCCTGGGAGCTACCATCTGTATCCTGAGAGGGGCGCAGGGGCTGCCATCTGTATGCTAGGGGGATCCAGGACCTGGGGGCTGCCTCCTGTGTGCTGTTGTGATCTGGACCCTGGGGGGCTGCTGCCTGTGTGCTGAGGTGATCCAGACACTGGGGGGCTACCACTTGTGTGTTGGGGGGGAGGGTCCGGTCCATGGGCGGCTGCTGCCTGTATGCTAGGGGAGGTGGTGGTCCGGTCCTTGGGGGCTGCCACCTGTATGCTGGGGGCCTGCAATCTGTGTGCTAGGATCTCCGGTACTTGGGAGACTGCTGTCTGTGAGCTGTTGTGATCTGGACCCTGGGGGGCTGCCTGTATGATACGGGTTCCAGTCCCTAGGGGCTGCCGTCTGTGCCTTGGGAAGGGGGATTCCTTAGAGGTTGCTGTCTGGTGTGGGGTGCTATCTTCATGTAAGTGGGGGGTGCTGCCTGTGTGTGAGGGGAGGCTGTGGGTGTCCCTGGGCAGGCTGCCACCTGTGTGCATGGGGTCAGGTCCCTGGTGGGTTGTCATCTGTGTGTTGGTGGAGGGGGTTCCTGGGATTGCCGTTTTTCTAGTGTGTGTGGAGTCCCTGGGTGTTTCTGCATGTGTGAAGTAGGTGGTTGGGGAAGGGGCTGCTTGGGTGTAAGCAGAGTAAATCACGTATCTCTGGTTACATGGCGCAGGGACGCTGAAGTTATCACATACAGTAGTGCCCCCCCTGTGTTATATATTCTCCCTCCTTCTGCATTATACATAGAATGGCCCCACATCCTACTGTCCCAGCCTTTATATCCAGGTGTGAGCTGTATACATAAACACTCTGCACTGCTCACTCTCCACGGTGTATAAAGATGACCTTTCATCACTTGGGGCACATGCGGTTTTATACAGTGGGCTGAATTCAGCGCTCTATCGGCTTTCCCGATCTGTGCCCCCGGTGAAGAGCTATCAGTGCCGGTACCGTAGCTCTTCATAGTCAGAAGGGCGTTTCTGATACTCTGTCAGGAACGCCCTTCCTCACAGCAGCGCCTATAGCGCTGTACTGTGAGAGCGGGAAGGAACGCCTCCTCCCCCTCCTAATAGTACTCGTCCATAGACTAGTACTGGGGGGCGTTCCTCCCCGCTCTCGCAGTACAGCACTATAGGCACTGATGTGAGGGGAGGCTGTGGGCGTCCCTGGGCAGGCTGCCACCTGTCTGCATGGGGTCAGATCCCTGATGGGTTGTCATCTATGTGATGGTGGAGAAGGTTCCTGGGGATAATACTCGTCCATAGACTAGTAGTGTGTGTGTGTGTGTGTGGGGTTCCTGCCCGCTTTCGCAGTCCAGGGCGTTCCTGACTGTCATAAATGCCCTTCTGACAGTGAAGTGCTACGGTACCCGGCACTGATAGCTCTTCACCAGTGACACAGAACGGGAAAGCCGATAGAGCGCTACATTCAGCACACTGTTGGCTTTCTAGCGGTGTATTACACTGCATGTGCCCCAGGAGGTGAGAGCTCCTCTTTAAACAATGTACAGCCTGGCGCACATGTGATCCTGTCTGTACTCTAGTAACCCCATCACATGAGACGACAGTGGCTGGTTTTTTTCCCATGAGAGCAGGAAATACTAGACCAGGACAGGTAAGTGGATGGGGGGGGGGGGGGGGGGGGGGGGGTGATAGACTACATTGGTAACTAGTGGAGGTGGTTTTTGTTTGTTTATTGTTTTGTTTTTTAAAATGGATGAGGATTGTGCGGATGGTTTTATTTCAATAAAATATACATTTTTAAAAATGTATGTTTGTTTTATTATTACTGTAGGCGGAGCTTATCATAAGATATAGGCCCTATACTGTAACCTATAGAGAATATACCCAGACCATGGACCTACCTGCAGTCACTATATACTGATATATCAGGCGCACAGCGATACGTCAGAATTTAACTGTATATCAGTTATTAATTGCCATATATTTCCATCATCACTTACAATAAGAAAGTGACGCAAGTTATAGTAAATACATCAGGCTGCGGAATCAGTGCCCTGTTCAGACCATATGGTACATATATATATATATATATATATATATATATTTATCTACCCCTATATATATGTAAAATATATATATATATATATTTGAGTTTTATATGTATATATGTCCAGGAATGTGATTTCCTATATTTTTATCGATAATTTTATATATATACAATGTCTGTCTTGGCCAGTTCTGGCTCCTCCCTATAGACACGCCCCTCTCGCGGCTCCTGTACTGAGGGGAATAGATTGGAGTTTCTGGCGGTGGCTCCTCTAAGCAACTCCATTCTAGTCACCTCAGTACTGAACAGTCTACATTGGAGTTGCTCCTGCTGGTCTTCCCTCCAGCAACTCCAATCTAGAGCGGCCACTAGTGAGGTGACTAGACTGGAGTTGCTGGAGGGAGGAGCTACCAGGAGCAGCTCCATTCTAGACGCAACCCTGTATCTCCCCCCTCACTACACCCGGCACCTCACAGCAGCTCTCCATGTTACTCCACTACACAGGATACAGTGGAAGGTCCTGCTTACAATTAAAGACACGCCCATCCGGTCATGTGACCTTGTGACGTCAGAAGGTCCTTACGGTGTCTAGTATTTAGCCTTTACCCTTCCTCTATACAGCACCGAGCAGTGATGGCCGAAACTCCGCCCTCCTTTGAGAGGCCACGCCCTTCCTGTGACATCATACCTACCAGGAGCAACTCCATTCTAGTCACGACCGCTGTACCTGAGGAGGTAAGTGCTCGCTCCCAGCCCTTCTCATACATTCACTCTCCCTCCTCGCAGCCCCCACACGCTATAACCCCCGATCTTCATCGGCTGCTCCCCTCTGCCAGTCCCTCCACTGGCTACCTATAACCCAGCGAAATGAATTCAAGCTACTAACGCTAACATACAAAGCCATCCACACCTGTCCCCTCCATATATCTCTGACCTCATCCACACCTGTCCCCTCCATATATCTCTGACCTCATCCACACCTGTCCCCTCCATATATCTCTGACCTCATCCTCACCTGTCCCCTCCATATATCTCTGACCTCATCCTCACCTGTCCCCTCCATATATCTCTGACCTCATCCTCACCTGTCCCCTCCATATATCTCTGACCTCATCCTCACCTGTCCCCTCCATATATCTCTGACCTCATCCACACCTGTCCCCTCCATATATCTCTGACCTCATCCACACCTGTCCCCTCCATATATCTCTGACCTCATCCACACCTGTCCCCTCCATATATCTCTGACCTCATCCTCACCTGTCCCCTCCATATATCTCTGACCTCATCCTCACCTGTCCCCTCCATATATCTCTGACCTCATCCACACCTGTCCTCTCCATATATCTCTGACCTCATCCTCACCTGTCCCCTCCATATATCTCTGACCTCACCCTCACCTGTCCCCTCCATATATCTCTGACCTCACCCTCACCTGTCCCCTCCATATATCTCTGACCTCATCCTCACCTGTCCCCTCCATATATCTCTGACCTCATCCACACCTGTCCCCTCCATATATCTCTGACCTCATCCACACCTGTCCCCTCCATATATCTCTGACCTCATCCACACCTGTCCCCTCCATATATCTCTGACCTCATCCACACCTGTCCCCTCCATATATCTCTGACCTCATCCACACCTGTCCCCTCCATATATCTCTGACCTCATCCTCACCTGTCCCCTCCATATATCTCTGACCTCATCCTCACCTGTCCCCTCCATATATCTCTGACCTCATCCTCACCTGTCCCCTCCATATATCTCTGACCTCATCCTCACCTGTCCCCTCCATATACTTCTGACCTCATCTCGCGCTACCTGCCCACACGTAACCTCAGATCCTCCAACGACCTCTTACTCCGCTCTGCTCTCATCCACTCCTCACACAACCGCCTCCAAGATTTCTCCCGTGCATCCCCAATACTCTGGAACTCCTTACCACGACACATAAGACTGACCCCCACAATCACAGGATTCAAGAAGGCCCTGAAGACTCCCCTATTCCGGAAGGCCTACAAGCTCCAATAACACTGTGACCTCACTATTCAGGAAGGGTTGTGACTAAATTCTGGACGCCATAGGGATCTGCGCCTTACCAGTGATAGTATTAGCCGGCTCAGTGTGAGTTGTCTATTTCCCATTACTGGTAAGGACCTTTTTGCCCCCTAGTGGTCGGGTCCTTTCCAGTGATAGTATTTAGCCGTCTCACACTGAACTGGCTATTTACTATACTCCGTAAGGACCTTTTCTTATGTCTCACACTGTATCCATGTATCATATACTGTACTTAGGAGGTGTCAGATGGTATAAGATAGTATATAGTCAGTGTATGAAGAGATCTGTGAGGAAAGAGAACATGTTGTATTGTTTGACGGTCCGTGACCCGGATATGTGAATCCCCTCATTGAATGTAAGACCGCCATGTGATGACATGACCATTATTCAGTGTGGTGTGAATGTAGGCTTATAATATGAGTACTGTATACTGCTTATATATAGTAGATAACTGCTGTATTACCCAGAAGCCGCACGGCTTGTAACATCGGCAGCAGTTTTGTGAGTGAAGCCGCTGTTTTCCGGTAATATCCAGTATTCACTATACAATTGTATAGTAAACTGTGCTGAATGTATCTTAGGGCGGGTTCACACCTTGGTCCGGTCTCCGCTTTGCAGGTTTCCGTCCACTGCCCGAGAAACTGGACAGGAGACGAAAACTGGCGGTCACTTTTCATTTGAATGGGTTTGCAAAGTGTCCGCCCGTGAGCGTCTTCTGGTCTCCGCGGCGAAACAGTTTTTTTTTTTTTTTTAACTGGACACAAAGTCGGACATGCAGCACTTTGTGTCTGGTTAAAAAAAGAAATGGTTTCGCCGTGGAGATCAGAAGACGGACGCTCACCAGCGGACACTGAATTCCGGGTTTCCATCAGGGTTTCTCAGGCACAAGATGGAAACTCACAAGGCAGAGACCGGGCGCAGTGTGGACCCGCCCTTAGATCAGTCCTATTTTGTGTGGCCTCAGCCTAAAGTTACATGAAGGTATTAATTAAAGGGATTATTGGGACTATGATATTGATTGCTGCGGTCTCTTCTCTACTTACCAAGCACAGCGCCATACACTGTACAGAGGCCGTGCTGAGTATTGCAGCTCATCCACATTCAGTTCAATTAGATTGCACTACAGCATGGCCGTGTGACGTACAGATACTACCTGAGTAGAAGTGGAGCTCTACAGCATATTCCTAGAATACTCCTTTAGGCTAAGGACCCACGTTGCGGAAACGCAGCTTTATTTGTTGCAGTATTTTGCGGCCGCAAAATAGTGCCGCGTATATGATCCCGGCTCCCATTGAAATCAATGGGAGCGTATACAGCCCACAAAAGCTCACGCGGCGTATACGTGCCACATCACGCAGCACTTTACTCCGTGTGAACTCACCCTTAGGCCGGCTTCACACAGACATTACAGTATGAGACACTGAAGCTGCGACGAAGCAGAGACTCCTAACATCATAAACAACTATACTGCTGACAACCAAATGTGTCCATGTGAAGCCGGCCTTAGGGTGCCATTACACATGTGGTCTTTATTCACATTAGCGCATGTGCTGCTGTTTCTACTCTGATCAAAAACACACCTGTGTAATAGCAGCTCTAGGGCGGGTTCAGGCTACCCTTGTTAATGTCCATTGATGGATGAGAGCAACGAACATAAACTGCAGCAGAGAAATGGACAGAAACAGTCAGTGACCATTCCCATTAACACTAATGTAAACAACATAATGGACGCTGTCTCCCGCCTGTCCTCCGCCTCCCGCCTGTCCTCCGCCTCCCGCCTGTCCTCCGCCTCCCGCCTGTCCTCCGCCTCCCGCCTGTCCTCCGCCTCCCGCCTGTCCTCCGCCTCCCGCCTGTCCTCCGCCTCCCGCCTCTCCTCCGCCTCCCGCCTCTCCTCCGTCTTCCATCATTTAGGTTTAGTTATCTGACTGAAGAATAAGTTGCGCGCACTGGACATTTTCCTTCCTTTACAAAAATAACGGAAGAAACACGAGACAGAAAAAGGGAGACAGAAGACGGCGTCCTTAATGGGGTTTTTGTAACATTCTAGTCAATGGGAACAGACGCAGGAGGACGAGGAGGCTCCATCTATGTCTGTTGCTCTCATCCTATGACAGATGACAGTAACGGACATGTATAACAGTAGTGTGAACATAACCTTACTCCATCATGTTCTAGGTCTTCCACTACTTTATGCAGAGATCTTATTGTGACTTGATGGGTCAGAGTCGTTTTGGTGACACAAGGGGGGGGGGAGTGATTAAGTTATAGCTAATTGGTAGATTTCTTACTATTAAAGCTATGACACTCAGAAAACACTATTTACACTTTTATTTTTATAAAATTTTATTTTGGGGGCAAAAAAATAAAACATACATAAAGTAAAAACAACAAAATAACAGCAAAACATGAACAAACTCAGAGGTCACTTTTTAAAGGGATCCTATCATTCAAATGCATTTTTTTTATGATTAACACGTTGGAATAGCCTTAAGAAAAGCTATTCTTCTCCTACGTTTCCTTGTCTTCTTCGCGCCGCCGTTCGCCTGAAATCCTGTTTTTTGTCTGTATGCAAATTAGTTCTCTCGCAGCACTGTGGGCGGGCCCCAGCGCTCAAACAGCACTGGGGGCATCCCCAATGCTGCAAGAGAGCTCTCTCCAGCGTTGCCTCCATCTTCGTCAGCAACAGCCTCTTCATCTTCTTCTGGTGCGCGGTGGGTCAAAATTCAACGCATGCGCAAGTCGGCTTTGCCAGCGGGCCTCGGCCATTTGTTTGTGGCCGCTTACGCGAGCAGGCGCAGTACACTCCTGTAGTTCTATGGAGCTCTTACTGTGCCTGCTTGTGTAAGCAGCCACAAAAAAAGGGCCACCCGCATGTGAAGTTGGCTCTGCCCAAGGCCCACTGGCAGAGCAGACTTGCGCACTTGTTGAATTTTGACCCACCGCGCACCGAAAGAAGATGAAGAGGCCGTTGCTGATGAAGATGGAGGCAGCACTGCAAAGAGTTCTCTCGCAGCATTAGGGCCGCCCCCAGTGCTGTCTGAGCGCTGGGGCCCGCCCCCAGTACTGCAAGAGAACTCATTTGCATACCGACAAAAACCAGGATTTCAGGCGAACGGCGGCGCGGAGAAGACAACGAAACGTAGGAGACGAATAGCCTTTCTTTAATCCTATCATTTAAACATTTTTTTTTTTTCTAGTTGACACGTCAGAATAGCCTTAAGAAAGGCTATTCATCTCCTACCTTTATCAGTCGTCTCCGGCCTGCAGTTCGGTAGAAATACCAGGTTTTTACTGGTGTGCAAATGAGTTCTTTCGCAGCACTGGGGGCAGGCCCCAGCGCTCAGACAGCACTGGGGGCGTCCCCAATGTTGCCAGAGAATTCTCTCCAGCGACACCTCCATCTTCAACAGCAACAACCTCTTCTACGTCTTCTTCCGGCTGGGGTCACACTCCGGCACCTGCGCAGTCTGCTCTACCATTGGGACGCAGGCAAGAGCCGAGTGCACAGGCTGGCCGGCGGCCACTATTTTGGAGGCCGCTACGCACGCATGCACAGTACGCTCCTGTAGTTGTATGGAGAACAGGAGCCTACTGCATATGCGTGTGTAGCGGCCTCCAAAAAAATAGCCACCGGCCTGTGCACTCCGCTCTTGCCTGCGTCCCAATGGCAGAACCGACTTCGCAGGTGCCGGAGTGTGACCCAAGAGAAGACGCAGAAGAGGCGGGTGCTGTTGAAGATGGAGGCGTCGCTGGAGAGAGTTCTCTGGCAACATTTGGGACGCCCCCAGTGCTGTCTGAGTACTGCTGCGAAAGAACTCATTTGCATACCTGTAAAAAACTGTTATTTCTACCGAATGGCGGGCCGGAGACGACGGATAAAGGTAGGAGACGAATAGCCTTTCTTACGGCTATTCTGACGTGTCAGCTAGAAAAAAAAAAGTGTTTAAATGATAGGATCCCTTTAAGGCTATTCCGACGTGTTAGTCATAAAAAAATGCGTTTGAATGATAGGATCCCTTTAAATAATTGTACCCCTTCCCGACATCCGTAATAGTACATGTCGGACCTTTAAAGATGGCGGCCATCATAGCCACTGGGTCTTCAGAGTATTGTATAATGGAGACCCGATACTAATGAGTGCAGCTATAACTACATCCAGGTATATCCCACTATCCCCCCATGTCCCTCCAGTGTACCCCACATTACTAACAAGCACCGCACTATCCCCCATGTCCCTCCAGTGTACCCCACATTACTAACAAGCACCGCACTATCCCCCATGTCCCTCCAGTGTACCCCACATTACTAACAAGCACCGCACTATCCCCCATGTCCCTCCAGTGTACCCCACATTACTAACAAGTACCTCACTATCCCCCATGTCCCTCCAGTGTACCCCACATCACTAACAAGCACCCCACTATCTCCCATGTCCCTCCAGTGTACCCCACATTACTAACAAGCACCACACTATCCCCCATGTCCCTCCAGTGTATCCCCACATTACTAACAAGCACCCCACTATCCCCCATGTCCCTCCAGTGTACCCCACATCACTAACAAGCACCGCACTATCCCCCATGTCCCTCCAGTGTACCCCACATCACTAACAAGCACCCCACTATCCCCCATGTCCCTCCAGTGTACCCCACATTACTAACCAGCACCGCACTGTCCCCCTAAGTCCCTCCAGTGTACCCCACATTACTAACAAGCACCGCACTATCCCCCATGTCCCTCCAGTGTACCCCCACATTACTAACAAGCACCACACTATCCCCCCATGTCCCTCCAGTGTACCCCACATTACTAACAAGCACCTCACTATCCGCCATGTCCCTCCAGTGTACCCCACATTACTAACAAGCACCGCACTATCCTCCATGTCCCTCCAGTGTACCCCCACACCGTTACTATCCCCCATGAACCTTAAAGAGCAGCCATTCCATTAAGACTGGTGTGCAAAACACCCGAACTCTTATCACCCCTGTGCATGATGCCCACGGGGAGGGGTTACCTTGTGGTCACCAGATAGCTCCTATAAGCCTGCCCCCGCAATGCTAGCATTTCACCAATATCCATATATTTCCTGTGCACCCCCTCACAAGCATTCTACAGCTCTCTAGTGCACCCCCATAGTGTTAAGCACTCCACAGCTCAGAGCCCCCAAACAAGTTTCCCACAGCTCCCCACGTGTCTATTAAGGCTGAAGCCCAACATGGCAGAAACACCACAGCAAAAACCGCAGCGTTTACAGTCCCTGCAAAGTGGAGACTAGCGAATCCCATCCACAAATATCAGAAAATACCTGGGGAGTTTATGGACGTTGCAGCACATGGAAACTATATCTATGGAAACGCTGGCAGACTCCCTATAAGTATATCGAAAGTGGAAAGTCCGCAGAGGAAAACTGCGCATTTTATGTGAAAGGCCTTGTGGGAAGATCGCAGTGTGTTTCCATAGAGGTTTTTCCTGCAGGGCTTTTTGGCTGTGGCCCCCTATGTGGGGCTTTAACCTAAAGTACATTGTCAATCACCTCTGCACCGCCAATGGAGGAGTTTCTTTGCGCCTCTTATGCAAACCTTAGGCCGGGTTCACATGGGGTATTTTGGACCGGAATCTGAGACGGAGGCTGCCTCAGGTTTCAGTACAAAATACGGGTAGCCACAACTGGATGTCGGTGCAGTGCACTCCGCTCCGTATTAGGTCCAAATGAATGGGCCTAGTCGGGAGGACGGAGTGTTTTCAGGCGGATGTTGCGAGGTGACTCGGCCTGAAGAATGAGCATGTCCGTTCTTTTTTCCGGAAGCTGGAACAAACGGCTCCTATTCGTTTCAATGGTAGCTGTCTGTATGGTCAGGAGGTGGATACGGCCTCAAAATCCTGACCAAAAAAACCCGTGTGAACTTACCCTAAATCCACCAAGCATCAACCATAGCTTGTCATCCCCTAAAGTAACACAGCTCTAAATCCCCCCCCCCCCCCCAATTCACCCTGCACCCCACATCTCTCCCCCACAGTCAATTGTGTACCCTACATCCACCCCCCACAGTACACCCTGCATCTCTCCTCCTACAGAACACCATGCATCCATCATCTCCCCCACACTACACCCTGCGCCCCGCATCTCTCCCCCACACTACACCCTGCGCACCAAATCTGTCCCCCCCCACACTACACCCTGCATATCACACTACACCCTGCATCCCCATCTCTCCCCACTACACCCTGCGCCCCACACCTGTCCCCCCCACACTGCGCCCCACACCTGTCCCCCCCACACTGCGCCCCACACCTGTCCCCCCCACACTGCGCCCCACACCTGTCCCCCCCACACTGCGCCCCACACCTGTCCCCCCCACACTGCGCCCCACACCTGTCCCCCCCACACTGCGCCCCACACCTGTCCCCCCCACACTGCGCCCCACACCTGTCCCCCCCACACTGCGCCCCACACCTGTCCCCCCCACACTGCGCCCCACACCTGTCCCCCCCACACTGCGCCCCACACCTGTCTCCCCCACACTGCGCCCCACACCTGTCCCCCCCACACTGCGCCCCACACCTGTCCCCCCCACACTGCGCCCCACACCTGTCCCCCCCACACTGCGCCCCACACCTGTCCCCCCCACACTGCGCCCCACACCTGTCCCCCCCACACTGCGCCCCACACCTGTCCCCCCCACACTGCGCCCCACACCTGTCCCCCCCACACTGCGCCCCACACCTGTCCCCCCCACACTGCGCCCCACACCTGTCCCCCCCACACTGCGCCCCACACCTGTCCCCCCCACACTGCGCCCCACACCTGTCCCCCCCACACTGCGCCCCACATCTGTCCCCCCCACACTGCGCCCCACATCTGTCCCCCCCACACTGCGCCCCACATCTGTCCCCCCCACACTGCGCCCCACATCTGTCCCCCCCACACTGCGCCCCACATCTGTCCCCCCCACACTGCGCCCCACATCTGTCCCCCCCACACTGCGCCCCACATCTGTCCCCCCACACTACACCGTGCACATCACACTGCGCCCTGCACCCCACATCTCTCCCCACTACACCCTACGCCCCACATCTGTCCCCCACACTACGCCCCACATCTGTCCCCCCCACACTACGCCCTGCGCCCCACATCTGTCCCCCCCACACTACGCCCTGCGCCCCACATCTGTCCCCCCCACACTACGCCCTGCGCCCCACATCTGTCCCCCCCACACTACGCCCTGCGCCCCACATCTGTCCCCCCCACACTACGCCCTGCGCCCCACATCTGTCCCCCCCACACTACGCCCTGCGCCCCACATCTGTCCCCCCCACACTACGCCCTGCGCCCCACATCTGTCCCCCCCACACTACGCCCTGCGCCCCACATCTGTCCCCCCCACACTACGCCCTGCGCCCCACATCTGTCCCCCCCACACTACGCCCTGCGCCCCACATCTGTCCCCCCCCACACTACGCCCTGCGCCCCACATCTGCCCCCCACACTACGCCCTGCGCCCCACATCTGCCCCCCACACTACGCCCTGCGCCCCACATCTGCCCCCCACACTACGCCCTGCGCCCCACATCTGCCCCCCACACTACGCCCTGCGCCCCACATCTGCCCCCCACACTACGCCCTGCGCCCCACATCTGCCCCCCACACTACGCCCTGCGCCCCACATCTGCCCCCACACTACGCCCTGCGCCCCACATCTGCCCCCACACTACGCCCTGCGCCCCACACCTGTCCCTCCCACACTACGCCTGCGCCCCACACCTGTCCCCCCCACACTGCGCCCCACACCTGTCCCCCCCACACTGCGCCCCACACCTGTCCCCCCCACACTGCGCCCCACACCTGTCCCCCCCACACTGCGCCCCACACCTGTCCCCCCCACACTGCGCCCCACACCTGTCCCCCCCACACTGCGCCCCACACCTGTCCCCCCCACACTGCGCCCCACACCTGTCCCCCCCACACTGCGCCCCACACCTGTCCCCCCCACACTGCGCCCCACACCTGTCCCCCCCACACTGCGCCCCACACCTGTCCCCCCCACACTGCGCCCCACACCTGTCCCCCCCACACTGCGCCCCACACCTGTCCCCCCCACACTGCGCCCCACACCTGTCCCCCCCACACTGCGCCCCACACCTGTCCCCCCCACACTGCGCCCCACACCTGTCCCCCCCACACTGCGCCCCACACCTGTCCCCCCCACACTGCGCCCCACACCTGTCCCCCCCACACTGCGCCCCACACCTGTCCCCCCCACACTGCGCCCCACACCTGTCCCCCCCACACTGCGCCCCACACCTGTCCCCCCCACACTGCGCCCCACACCTGTCCCCCCCACACTGCGCCCCACACCTGTCCCCCCCACACTGCGCCCCACACCTGTCCCCCCCACACTGCGCCCCACACCTGTCCCCCCCACACTGCGCCCCACACCTGTCCCCCCCACACTGCGCCCCACACCTGTCCCCCCCACACTGCGCCCCACACCTGTCCCCCCCACACTGCGCCCCACACCTGTCCCCCCCACACTGCGCCCCACACCTGTCCCCCCCACACTGCGCCCCACACCTGTCCCCCCCACACTGCGCCCCACACCTGTCCCCCCCACACTGCGCCCCACACCTGTCCCCCCCACACTGCGCCCCACACCTGTCCCCCCCACACTGCGCCCCACACCTGTCCCCCCCACATCTGTCCCCCCCATCTGTCCCCCCCACATCTGTCCCCCCCATCTGTCCCCCCCACATCTGTCCCCCCCACACTGCGCCCCACATCTGTCCCCCCCACACTGCGCCCCACATCTGTCCCCCCCACACTGCGCCCCACATCTGTCCCCCCCACACTGCGCCCCACATCTGTCCCCCCCACACTGCGCCCCACATCTGTCCCCCCCACACTGCGCCCCACATCTGTCCCCCCCACACTGCGCCCCACATCTGTCCCCCCCACACTGCGCCCCACATCTGTCCCCCCCACACTGCGCCCTGCACATCACACTGCGCCCTGCACCCCACATCTCTCCCCACTACACCCTACGCCCCACATCTGCCCCCCACACTACGCCCTGCGCCCCACATCTGTCCCCCCCACACTACGCCCTGCGTCCCACATCTGCCCCCCACACTACGCCCTGCGCCCCACATCTGCCCCCCACACTACGCCCTGCGCCCCACATCTGTCCCCCCCACACTACGCCTGCGCCCCACACTACACCCTGCACCCACATCTCTCCCCCCACACTACACCCTGCACCCCACATTTCTCCCACACACGACTCCCTGCACCCCACCATCTCTCCCCCACACGACACCCTGCACCCCACCATCTCTCCCCCACACTACACCCTGCACCCCACCATGTCTCCCCCACACTACACCCTGCACCCCACCATGTCTCCCCCACACTACACCCTGCACCCCACCATCTCTCCCCCACACTACACCCTGCACCCCACCATCTCTCCCCCACACTACACCCTGTACCCCACATTTCTCCCCCTCTATACTTCTCCCTGCAGGCCACCTACTGTATCTTCCCCCTCACTACACCCTGCACCTCACAGCAGCTCTCCATGTTGCTGCACTACACAGGATACAGTGGAAGGTCCTGCTTACAATTAAAGACACGCCTATCCGGTCATGTGACCTTGTGACGTCAGAAGGTCCTTACGGTGTCTAGTATTTAGCCTTTACCATTCAGAAAGGCCTATAACCTCCAATAACACTATTCATTCATTATGCTTACTTATATAGCGCCATCATATTCCGCAGCGCTTTACAAATATTGTCAATCACTGTGCCATATAGGGCTCACAATCTACATTCCCTATTAGTATGCCTTGCGTGTGTGGGAGGAAACCGGAGTACCTGGAGGAAACCCACACAAACACGGGGAGAACAACTCCTTGCAGATGTTGCCCTTGGCAGGATTTGAACCTAGGACTTCAGTGCTGCAAGGCTGCAGTGCTAACCACTGAGCCACCGTGCTGCCCGCTATCACCGCACTGCCATCTGTACAGTCTCCCCCCTCTCCTTCTGTCTCTACCCCCTTCCCTCATAGATTGTAAGCCCTCACGGGCAGGGCCCTCTACCCCACTGTGCCAGTCGGTCATTGTTAGTATTATATCTACCTGTATATTCTGTGTATTGTATGTAACCCCCAAATGTAAAGCACCATGGAATTAATATAATAATGTACAGCACCATGGAATTAATGGTGCTATATAAATAATAATAATTTCCTCCTCAAGGCCCCCACACTATAATGGTGAAGGGGTGTGAATACTTTTACAAGCCCCTGTATCGGTGTTAGATCTCTGGATGGAACATTCTCCGGGACACTCATTCCTCTCATGTCCCTACAGCGGGGCCCATTCTCTACGTCCTCTATACCATCATGTAAGATTCTGCTCATTTCAGTGAGTCACAAACCTACAGATTCCCGTTGGCCACTTTCTCCTCTGCATTAGTCACTTGTTGTTGCACGTTGCGTACTAGGCTGTAATACTTCCTCTTCTGTCAGGGTCAGGGAGGACTGTACAGTTAGTTCCAGTGTGCTGGTAATATCAGGGGCCGAGTGTCTTCACCTCTATGGCCAGTAGATTGTAGTCCAGACAGAAATGTGGGAGATCTATCTGTGACAGTTGTGGCTGTTCCAAGAGATCGATGGACGAACCATCACTTGTTGTGACTGAAGCTGCAGGGAAAGTCAGTGTCATCTTTACAAGTGTCAGCTCCGTATCTTTGGACTCTTCCTCACCTTCTTGAGGGTTTCTTCCCCTCCTTAGTGGGTAGCACGGCTCATTCTACTAGAGCTGCTGGAGCCTCCTGGGCTGTTCGGCATCAGGTTTTGGTTCTTCCAGATCCAATTTGTCTTGCAACACCCCAGACAGCACTGAACACCCCTCAGCCAGTCCACTTGAGGCTGGTCAAATACTCCCAATGAGATTCTGTTCAGCCTATCACACACCTTATATACCCACCAAGCCGGCCCACAACAAGTCACTCCCTTCCTGAGCTACACGCTGCCGACGTCAGAAGTAGGAGGTGGTGATAATAATGGGACTCAACTCTTCTATTTATTCCATGGGATTCTGTGTAGTGATTACATTGTCTCATCTTCTCTCCATTCAGGTTCCTACAATATAGAATCCTCTCAGTATCTTCTATATAAGAGAATATTCCTGATTGATCCATCAAGGATAGAAAGAGACAGGAACAAGATGGCGGAAAGTCTATTAAATCTCACCCTAGAGATCATCTACCAGCTTACTGGAGAGGTGAGAGATTCTGATGATGTCATCATGACATCATACTTATCTATAGTAATAATAGATGATATGACTGGAGAGGTGATGGACTCTGGACATGTATGTAGTGAGATTTATTAATGTGTCTCCTCATAACCAGGATTACACAGTAGTGAAGAAGCCCTCTAGTGGGCGCTGTCAGACCCTTGTATTTGATGGATGGAGAGGAACCCTGAGCCCATTCCCGGGGCCTCCACCTCACCCCCTGATACAGGAGGAGATCAATGGACAGAAGATCCTAGAACTCACCCACAAGATGCTGGAGCTGCTGACTGGAGAGGTGACACTGCTGGGAATGCTGGGACATTATACAGTAACTGGAGGGGTCGGGGTGATGACTGTATCATTGTGTTGTCAGGTTCCTATAAGGTGTCAGGATGTCGCTGTCTATTTCTCCATGGAGGAGTGGGAGTATTTAGAAGGACACAAGGATCTGTACAAGGAGGTGATGATGGAGGACCAGCAGCCCCTCACATCAGCAGGTAATAGACATGACTATATACACATGGACTTCCATTATTTGTATGTACAGAATGAATTCAGTCCCTGTCTGTGTTTCCTACAGGTAGATCCAGTAAGAGGACAACACCGG
Organism: Leptodactylus fuscus; assembly: GCF_031893055.1. Taxonomy (NCBI): domain Eukaryota; kingdom Metazoa; phylum Chordata; class Amphibia; order Anura; family Leptodactylidae; genus Leptodactylus; species Leptodactylus fuscus. The sequence goes on along the minus strand of NC_134265.1, from coordinate 6,326,371 downwards.
AGAGATGTCCCAGTCCTCTTCTTCCACAGGATGATGATCAGGTAGATGGAGATATTCCCTATGATGTGTAGACAGGCTGTGACATCCTTGTGGTCAGTCTTGTTGTATCCAGCAGTATTATATGGTTATATACATGGGCGGTGTCATTGAGCCGCCATCTAATATGTTTATCCGGCTTCTCACAAACCTGCAGCTACTGTCAGGACATCTTTCATCTTCATGCGGATTAATGATCTAGATCAGGGGTGGGCAATTAATTTTCCCATGGGGCCGCATAAGAAATTGAAACTATGCTATAGGGCTGCGCCACGGCAAATTTAGCTCCACCCGCTTCTACGTTGACTCCGCCCATTCCCAATCATCTTTCCATGTGCCCCCACAAAATATAATCCTCCTACAGTCACCCGTACATTATATGCCCCCACATTATAATCATTATAATGTTCCCTTCCAACTGCCCCACAGTATTAAGTCCCTCTCCTGGTGCCCCAGTTTAAATTGGTGGAAACTAGAGGGGACATGAAGCTGGGACAACTGGATCCGGACATGAAACTGGGGACAACTAGAGGGGGACATTAAAATTGGGAAGCTGGAAGCAGACATTAAACCGTAGGGGTAGCTGGAGGGTGACATTAAACTGAGGGCAACTAGAGGCAGACAGGTCCCCCTACAGCTTCCTCTATGGTTTAATGCCCCCTCCAGTTGTCCCCAGTTTAATGTCCCCCCTCCATTTCTCCCTCAGTTTCATATCCCCCTTTATTTGCCCCATTTCATGTCCCCCCCCCTCCATCTGCCATCTCTGCCCTAGTTTAACATTCCCCTTACATCTCTGCCCCTAGGTTACTTAGACACACACACATATAGACACACACATACAGACAGACACATATAGACACACACACACACTCTCCACCCTGCATCTCACCTTACATCTCTCAGTACCTTATGACACACACCACATGTCTCCATCTTCTGCCGGCACTAAGACACGCCCCCTAGACACGCCTCCCTGGTCAAGCTGTGCGGGCCAGTCTGAATCAGTCAGAGGGCCGGATATGGACCTAGGGCCGGGCTTTGCCCAGGTCCGATCTAGAACATTCTCTGTGACTTCCCCATTTGTCCGGTGACTTTTACATTATTTGTTTCGCAGATTTTCCATCAGGATAAAGATGTGAGCGACATTAATGCTATATCTATGAGAATACAGGAAGAGCCCTATGTGAGTGGTGATGAGGAGTGTGAGGAGGACATTCCTACAGGGAACCGCCCAGGTGAGGAGTCACCACTATATAAAGCACGAAGGGTCACTGATTCTATTCAGACATTGTTTAGACCAGAGGTGCTCACACTTTGTCAGCATGTCAGCTACTTTATAACATGCCCAAGTCGAAAGATCTACTACTCACTTCTTGGGGGTGGGGTAGGCCTGTGGGTGGGGCGTGTCTGTGGGCAGGGCATGTGGGCGGGGCCGGACGGATCGTGAGAGCAGGAGACAGCGGCGTTCTGTGGCCGCCCAGGGATCCCCGCTGTCTGCTTGTTCACAACGTAGGCTGAGCGTTATCTCTGGACACCGCCTGCCAGTGTCTGTAGATGACTCTCAGCCTGTGCTGTGAACAAGCAGCACCCCGGCCCCCTCCATCCCTAAGAGCGGCCTGCAAGTGTCCGGAGTGCTTGTTTACAGCGCAGGCTGAGAGTCAACTCTTAGCCTGCACTGTGAACAAGCAGACACCGGGGATCCCTGGCTGCATCCTGCGATCAACCAATACGTCCATTGCGATCGACCAGTAGATCGCGATCGACGTATTGGGCACCCCTGGTTTAGACTATTTGTTGTATACATGAATATAAATGTTTTGGGTTTTTTTTTTTTTAAATTCAACAAGTTTTATTAAGTTTTGAACGATAAATGGCAAACATAGAAAAGTACAATAAATTGAGTATGGAACAACATAGTACTATAAACAGAATGAGGGTATAGTTGATGAACAAAAATAACTATATGAAGAAATGCGTCAATACCTACACAACGTAGGTACGTAGAGAAAAGGGAAGTGCGATGATGGGTGTTGAAGAACAAAAAATAGAGACAAGAAGAGAATATGAGAGTGAGGCATGTAGATTACATGTCAATGGAGAGAAGACAAACAAGAATAGGGGGGGACGCGGACCCCACAGGACCCCATCTTTAGGAATTGTGTACTAAAGGAGGGGGGGTGGGAGTGGGGGGAGGATGAGAGAGAGTAAGCCATCGCGAGTAAGGTGGGGGGGGGGGAAGCAGGAAGAGAAGAGAGGGTTAAAAAGGAGGGGGGTGGTGGAAGAGATAGAGAAGGGGAATATGAGATGAGTAGAGTCAAGTGGGAATGGGGGAAACTCACCAGGTAGGTACCTAGGATCATAAGACCGGTAATTGCTGAGCCACAGGGGAGAAGGGGGGGGGGGGGGGGGAGGAAGGCGGCAGGTCAAGCGGCACGGTCTAACCAAGGTGACCACACTTTATAGAACCTGTCATGTGACCTATTGGCCCAACTAAGGAGTTCCTCAAATCGTGCAATGAGATTTACTTTATGAATCCAATTCTGAGCAGTCGGGGGGACGGTTTGTAGCCAGTGAAAGGGGTATGAGCGCCTTTGCAGCAGCCAAGAGGTGAGAAATAAGGATGTGTTTGGAGGGGTGATACTCAGGTGACGAAGCGGAGAAGAAGATCATAGCCGGCGTGAACTCAAACTGAGGGTATCCAATGGATCTTATTGTGTCTCTGACGTCGGTCCAGTACTGTTGGATGAGGGGGCATTCCCACCAAATATGTAAGTAAGTGCCTTCTGCCTGAAGACATCTCCAGCACTGGTTCGTGGGGGCAAGACCTTTGCGATTTAGCCAGGAGGGAGTGCGGTACCATCTCGTTAGGAGCTTATAGTGGCTTTCCTGTAAGCGTATACATCTGGACGGACCGTGAGAGTGCTGTAAAATAGAATCGACCACATGTTCCGGGAAAACAATGCCTAGTTCTTGTTCCCATGAGTCGATAAAGTGCGGTTTGTTATAGCAAATGGGGTCAATGTATCGTTGTAATAGACGAGAGGTCTTCCTGAGAAGGGAGGTCTTGGAAACCATCAATTTCTCAAACTCCGTGAGCTCAGTCCTGAGTGTAAATTTCTGAGGAAGGAGGCTTAAGCAGGTTTTCATGTGTTGGACATAGAGGAAGGAAAGAGAGAGGTTTGGAAACAAAGCGAGAATATCAGGCAGTGGTAGAAGACCTTCCGCAGTCGAGATGTCCAGAAGAGTTGTGGAGCCGAATTTAGACCACATCTCTCGATAAGGAGTGCCATCTAGCCCTAGGAGATCTGGGAGAGCCAGGAGGGGCATCAGTGGAGAAGGAGCCGGCGCGAGGTCTTTGCTTAGGACCGACCAGAGTGACATTGGGCCTTTCATTAAAGGGTTGGATTGAAGCGATTTGGCGGTCTTGGAAGAAGGGATCCAGAGGGCAGGCAAGGGTGGGGAGGAGGTCCGTGGCGACAGGAAGCGAAGGGGCAATCCAGACCGTATGGGAGAAGTCAACTCCAGCCACCATGCCAATTGATTTGCTCTATAATATTTGCGGATATAAGGGAGGTCACATGAATATAAATGTGATACCGCTATAGGGGGTAATAAATGTAGTATAGAATAGAACGGACAGCAGGAATATGGACTGGACATTGATGTGAAAGGCAAATTTCTTCCTCACCGGCTGTCAGTCCTCGTGAAGGGAAAGAATTTACCAGAATTATATAGCAGATTATTTCAGGTAGCGGAAAAATAATCCTCCTGCTCGATCTTCAGGCAGATTCCACCTCCGAGCTCTATGGAAATAAATGGGAGGTGGAAAATCCGGCCTGGCCAGTAAGGAATCTGATGGAGATTCGGGGGCTGATTTGGTAAAGCGGAAAAATTCTTCTGAATTCCTGAAGCAGCTTCTACAAATGTCACTGTGTAAACCTCACCTTAGACCCCAATCACACTATGGAATCCGGACTAGAAAATCTGGTCTGTACATCAGTCACATTTCCCAGCCTGAACTCTGTCCACACACCAGGACTCCCCGTATCTTAGTGATCTATGACGCTAGGAGTCCCTGCTTCCTTGTGACTCCACAGACCCTACTACATACTGTATGGAGAAAAAACACAAAAGTAGGTATACAGACACTCAGAATGGTGAGGTCAGAAAAAGACCAAAACTCGTAATAGGTAGAGATGAGCGAACAGTGTTCTATCGAACACATGTTCGATCGGATATCACGCTGTTCGCCATGTTCGAATCGAACACCGCGTGGTAAAGTGTGCCAAAACTCGATTCCCCTCCCACCTTCCCTGGCGCCTTTTTTGCACCAATAACAGCGCAGGGGAGGTGGGACAGGAACTACGACAACGGGGGCATTGAAAAAAAAATCGGAAAAAGCCATTGGCTGCAGAAATCAGGTGACCTCCATTTTAGACGAATAGTGGATTTCAAATCCGGGTCATATGAGAATGTGAACTTTGTGACTAAGAGACAGGGATAGCTGTACAGGCAGGGATAGCTAGGGATAACCTTTTATTTAGGGGGGAATGTTATTAAAAATAACTTTTTGGGGCTCTATCGGGTGTGTAATTGTGTTTTTTGTGAGATAAACTTTTTCCCATAGGAATGCAATGGCCAGCGCTGATTGGCCAGAGTACGGAATTCGGCCAATCAGCGCTGGCTCTGCTGGAGGAGGCGGAGTCTAAGATCGCTCCACACCAGTCTCCATTCTGGTCTGACCTTAGACTCCGCCTCCTCCAGCAGAGCCAGCGCTGATTGGCCGAATTCCGTACTCTGGCCAATCAGCACTGGCCAATGCATTCTATTGGTGTGATGAAGCAGTGCTGAATGTGTGTGCTTAGCTCAACTACGCCGGTGGAGTAGTTGAGCTAAGCACACACATTCAGCTCTGCTTCAATCAGCGCTGGCCAATGCATTCTATTAGCGTGATGAAGCAGAGTGTGCACAAGGGTTCAAGCGCACCCTTGGCTCTGATGTAGCAGAGCCGAGGGTGCACAAGGGTTCAAGTGCACGCTCGGCTCTGCTACATCAGAGCCGAGGTTTGCGCTTGAACCCTTGTGCACCCTCGGCTCTGCTACATCAGAGCCGAGGGTGCGCTTGAACCCTTGTGCACCCTCGGCTCTGCTACATCAGAGCCGAGGGTGCGCTTGAACCCTTGTGCACACTCGGCTCTGCTACATCAGAGCCGAGTGTGCGCTTGAACCCTTGTGCACACTCTGCTTCATCACGCTAATAGAATGCATTGGCCAGCGCTGATTGAAGCAGAGCTGAATGTGCGTGCTTAGCTCAACTACTCCACCGGCGTAGTTGAGCTAAGCACACACATTCAGCACTGCTTCATCACGCCAATAGAATGCATTGGCCAGCGCTGATTGGCCAGAGTACGGGATTCGGCCAATCAGCGCTGGCTCTGCTGGAGGAGGCGGAGTCTAAGGTCGGACCAGAATGGAGACTGGTGTGGAGCGATCTTAGACTCCGCCTCCTCCAGCAGAGCCAGCGCTGATTGAACAGAGAACAGAATTCGGCCAATCAGCGCTGGCCAATCCATTCCTATGGGAAAAAGTTAGCTTGCGACAATCGCCAGCTGACAGGGATTTCCATGTAATAAAGTGATTTATATGCCCCCAGACATGCTTCCCCTGCTGTCACGGTGTCATTCCAGGGTGTTGGCATCATTTCCTGGGGTGTCATAGTGGACTTGGTGACCCTCCTGAGACGGATTTGGGATTCCCCCTTAACGAGTATATGTTCCCCATAGACTATAATGGGGTTGGAAACCCGTTCGAACAGTCGAACAGTAAGTGACTGTTCGAATCGGATTTCGAACCTCGAACATTTTGGTGTTCGCGCATCTCTAGTAATAGGAATATACAAACTTTAATAGTATCACATTAAAAAGTTATACAAAATATATTATGCGAGTGACACACAGGTAAATGTACAGAAAAGAGCACAGCAAAGAATCCAATATTGACCAGGGTAGTTATTAGATGTAGTTAAACGTAAGTGGTATACAGACTATATATATACCACATGAATCAACAAGGTAGGCAAAAACATAAGGCCAGATTATACAAGTGCTACCAAAAGGAGGCCAAATTTATCATGTAACATATATAGTGCAAAGTGCAATAAAGCAAAAATGCATTGAAGGTAAAAGTAGAATATCACAACATGTAAGCATTGAGTACTTTTAGACAAGAAAAAATGGCCACAAAGTAGATTGTAAGAGACTTAATCAGCGGCAGCAGAAGTTAATCAGCAGGTCTATAATATTTATAAATGGAAGTAGAGCTTACCCATGATATAAACCACGTAAACAGATATAAGAGGAAACGCCGGCTCACACCGACGCACACGTTTCGGCACGCCTGCCTTCATCTGGGGGTCTTAAAACTATATTTAGCTTTTCCCTCTTATGTGCAAGGTTTGTTTTTATCTTACATACTGTATGGGACAGCAGATCCGCGGTGAGTTCAGGCTGAGAAATCCAGCAGATGTGGTTTGGATTCTATTGTGTGTATGGGGTGTAATACAATAAGATTTATGGCATCCTACAGTATTATTCCACATAAGTGGCCATATTTAAGCAGCCAGGGATTGTGTTCACCTCTACAGTGACCTAGAGCAGTGGTGGCGTCTCCTGCCCCGCTTCATTACTAGTCACTATCACTGACCTCCGTCTCAGCACAGTGAATACTAATGAAGTAGGCCGCGCTGCCATCGTTTGCTGCCTGTGTCACTGACTTCACTTCTTCACACGGTCTGAAGCGTCTCAGGCAGCGGCAGCTCAGTGGGGAATATACTTATAAGGTTATGTTATTCAATAATAATACCATCAGTTTTCTTCTTGTCAGATGACTGTACCAGGAGCTCAGAGGGACATCTGATATCTACAGATTATAAAGCAGAGGATCATGGTATCACACAAGATTCATATGAAGAACATGTCATTACCCCAGATGTTACCTCAGCCATTCTGAAGAATGATCTTTCTCCTAATTCACAGTCTGTTAAGCAAAATAAAAGCTGCAGAAGTGGTGTTATACATCAAAGAACTCACACAGGAGAGAAGCCATTTTCATGCCCAGAATGTGGGAAATGTTTTGCTCGGAAACCAGACCTTGTTAAGCATCAAAGAACTCACACAGGAGAGAAGCCATTTTCATGTCCAGACTGTGGGAAATGTTTTACTCGAAAATTAAGCCTTGTTAGGCATCAAAGAACTCGCACAGGGGAGAAGCCATTTTCATGCCCAGAATGTGGATATTGTTTTATTCAGAAATCAGACCTTGTTAAGCATCAAAGAATTCACACAGGAGAGAAGCCATTTTCATGCCTAGAATGTGGGAAATGTTTTGCTCAGAAACCAGACCTTGTTAATCATCAAAGAACTCACACAGGAGAGAAGCCATTTTCATGCCTAGAATGTAGGAAATGTTTTGTTAAGAAATCAGACCTTGTTAAGCATCAAAGAACTCACACAGGAGAGAAGCCATTTTCATGCCTAGAATGTGGAAAATGTTTTGCTCAGAAATCAGACCTTGTTAAGCATCATAGAACTCACACAGGAGAGAAGCCATATTCATGTCCAGACTGTGGGAAATGTTTTACTCTGAAATTAAGCCTTGTTAGGCATCAAAGAACTCACACAGGGGAGAAGCAAATTGTAAGTGGATTTTTAACCTGGAGTCATTGACCCATCTACGTTGTAAGAAAGAACTTATATTCACAGGTTTTTTGTTTGTTTTTTTTAGGTTAAATTATTTATTTTTCTTTAAAGGGATTCTACCACTAAACTAACATTTTTTTCTAATGACCACGTCGGAATAGCCTTAAGAAAGGCTATTCGTCTCCTACCTTTAGATGTGGTCTCCGCCGCGCCGTTCCGCAGAAATACCGGTTTTAACCGGTATGCAAATGAGCTCTCCGCAGGAGCCTACTGCTCAGGCGTCTGAAGTTGGACCGCATCAGAAGACAGAAGAGGCGGAGTTGCTGCGCAAGAAGGAGGCGGCACTGGAAACAGCTCTCGGGCACCACATCTAAAGAAATTTCTAACTGAAATTTCCCCATTGTGGGACTATTAAAGGATTATCTTATTTTAGGATTATCTTAAAGGTAGGATACGAATAGCCTTTCTTAAGGCTATTCCGACATGGTCATTAGAAAAAAATGTTAGTTTAGTGGTAGAATCCCTTTAACTCCTTCATGCATTCTTATGTACATGTGCACGGGTGAATGTGGGTACTTGCTTCATCTCCACGTACGTGATGGTGGTTGAACGGGCTCAGAAGCAGAGCCCGTACGATCATCATGAGAAAAATATGCAACAAAAAGCAAAACAAAGCACTTAAGGTCATTTTCAGACAACAGAACAAACTACTATGTCAAAAGACAGAAATCACCCCCCAAAAAATTGCTAAAATATTAAATACTAGTAGAATACCCGCGGCTTCGATCGCAGGAAATATGTTAAATTTTTGGTTATGCGGGCTAAAGTAAAATTTTCAGTGTCACACTGAAATTGATATTTTCACAGAGCTACAGCTTTTTTTTCCACTTAAAATTTTTATTATTTTGTCATTTTACTAATTTATCTGAAACTAAATCTCTCCAAGACTGAACTACTTCTGTTTCCACCATCTAATAGATCTGTCCCTGATATATCCATTGTAGTCTCAGGCCTTACTATAACTCCTAGGCAGTAGGCCCGCTGCCTCGGGGTCAAGTTTGACGCAGACCTTTCCTTCACCCCTCATGTTGAATCACTCGCACGTTCATGTCACATCCACCTCAAAAACATCTCCAGAATACGCCCTTTCCTTACCAGAGATACACTAAAGACACTTATTGTCTCTCTGATTCATTCTTGCCTTGACTACTGTAACTCCTTACTAATCGGTCTTCCCCTCACTAAACTCTCCCCTCTACAATCTATTCTGAATGCAGCGGCCAGGCTCATCTATCAGGCTAGACGATACAGCGATGCCTCCGGTCTGTGCCAGTCGCTACATTGGCTGCCTGTTCATTATAGAATAAAATATAAAGTTATTACTCTCACCCACAAGGCTCTCCATAATGCCGCACCTCCATACATTTCCTCCCTCATCTCTGTCTACCGCCCAACCCGTGTTCTCCGCTCACTCAATGACCTAACACATACATCCTCTATTACACAGGTCAACAAAAAAAAAAAAATTTACTGGTGTCCAAAATATTTTAATGAATTTGGGGTATTTTTGGGGTGCTGATTCTGAATATGCTATCAGTTTTGCCAGATTGGCTCAAGTTTTTGAGATTTTTGGTATCTTATTTATAGCACTTGTTGGTAAATGCGACGCATCATCTCATTAATTTATTTGGATTAGTACTTGAACTGAGCAGTTCTCAATATAGTTTTTTGTTAATTAGTGTTCTAAAAGTTTGTTCATAGCTTGATTTTTGCACTAACTTTATGTTGTTGTCTGTTTTCCAGTGAAAAGCATGAACTCATCAAGAAGAAGTTGTCTTAACGATCCAGACTCATTCTGTTACATTTGTGGTGAATATACACTGCAAAAACATAGAAGAAACATAACAGACTTCATAAAAAAAGTGTATTTGGCCTATTTTGGGGTTATGCTTTGGGGACCAAGACAAGTCTTGGGCACCACACATAGTGTGCAAAGCATGTATCGAATTATTACGAAAATGGAGCAAAGGACAAAGAAAAAGCTTCAAATTTGGTGTTCCAATGGTGTGGAGAGGGCAAAAAAATCATCATGATGACTGTTATTTCTGTGCAGTGCAAGGATTCAATAAGCATAAGAAACGAAAATGGGAGTATCCTAACATGGAATCTGCAAGAAGGCCTGTCCCTCATTGTGAAGATGTGCCTGTACCTGTGTTTACCATGTTACCTGACCTTCCCCCACCTGATGATGATGAAATGCAGGGTATGGAGCTAAGCATTAGTTCTGGAAGTGAACCAGAATATGAAGGAAGTTTCAGAACACCTACGCAATTTACCCAAGGAGAGCTCAACGATCTAATAAGAGACCTCAACCTCTCAAAAAGTGCATCCGAACTTTTAGCTTTAAGGCTAAGTGAAAAAAATTGTCTGACGCCTGGAACTAAAATTACATCTTACAGGACCAGAGAAGAAGCACTTCTTCAATTTTTCTGTGAAGATGACCTACTTGTATATTGTAAGGATATTCCTGGCCTGATGCTGCAAATGGGTTTACAAGTATATCGTCCTGAAGACTGGAGGCTTTTCATAGATAGTTCTAAAAGGAGTTTGAAATGTGTTTTGTTGAACAATGGCAATCAGTGTGCATCTCTTCCAGTAGCTCACTCAACTAAACTTGCAGAACAATACAAAAATGGTCTTGGAGAAACTGTGCTACCATGAACATTCGTGGCTATGTGTTGATATAAAAATGGTCAACTTTTTACTTGGACAGCAAAGTGGATACACAAAGTATCCTTGCTTCATCTGCATGTGGGATAGTAGAGCAAAACATCAGCACTGGGAGAAACTGAATTGGCCTCCAAGGGACACCTTGACAGTAGGAGCATCAAACATAGTGAATGAACCTTTGGTGGACAGGGAAAAAATCATTCTACCACCACTTCACATAAAGTTAGGATTAATGAAGCAGTTCGTAAAGGCATTAGACAAAGATGGTAATTGCTTCATGTACATCTGCAGATCTTTCCCTGGTCTTAGTAGCAAAAAACTGAAGGCAGGAATCTTTGATGGTCCTCAAATTTGGAAACTCATTAAAGATTCAAATTTTCCTAAGGAAATGAATGACATTGAAGCTGCTGCATGGTGTAGTTTTGTGTTGGTAGTGAAGAACTTCTTGGGAAATAAAAAGGCAGACAATTATGAAGAACTGGTACAAAACATGCTATTGAGATTTAGAAATCTGGGTGTACACATGAGCATTAAATTGCAGTATCTTCACAGTCACTTGGACAGATTTCCAGAAAACCTTGGAGATTTTAGCGAAGAACGAGGGGAGAGATTTCATCAGGATATTATGGTGATGGAGGAAAGGTACCAAGGCAGATGGGACAGACATATGATGGCTGATTACTGCTGGAATCTACAGCGTGACTGCCCGAATAGCTCACATAGAAGAAAATCATATAAAAAGCGCTTTTCCAGCGATTAAATGTCTCCTATCTTTCATGTCTTGTTCATTTTTGAAGATTACTTTCTAAAACTAGTTAAAATAAACTAAAATCAACATTTACTTTAAATTTATTGTATTCATGACAATATCAATAAAGTTAATGCGCGTGTAGCAAATTACGTCTTTTTTTTTTTTTTTTACACATTTTACGAAAAATCTCAAAAACTTGAGCCAATCTGGCAAAACTGATGACATATTCAGAATCAGCACCCCAAAGTTACCCTAAATTCGTTGAAATATCTTTGGCCCCAAAAATGCCGTTGACCTGTGTTATCAGAACTTTCCACGCTCGTATACAAGACTTCTCCCGAGCTGCACCACTTCTCTGGAGTGCTCTACCCCAGACAATCAGATTAACTCCCAATTTCTACAGTTTCAAACGCAAACTAAAGACGCATCTTATCAGACAGGCCGATCACAATTTCTAGCGTAAACCCTTTACACAACTATCTATTGCGGTGCTTTTTGGTGCTTTTTCTGGTTTTACCTTCAGGTGCATACCTGTATATGAAAAGATTTTTGGGGTTACCCAGTCTAGAGCGAGCAACGTACAACTGTCCATGTGAAAAACACGGGCTCTCCAAATTAAAGCCGACTACTTTAAGTTATTGACCTTGTGCTTTGTTTATAGTCATAGCAGATCTTCTTGTGCAATCCCTGTGGAGAGCCATTCCAGGTACTCAACACTTCAGTCTGAAGGGGACGCAAATGCCATAAAGCCCAAGCGACCGCCCTGGCCGAGGATGACATCAGGCCGAGGACTCTCATGGCGGTGCGGATGGTAACTCGCCGGGTCCGAAATAGGAAGCGGGCGGCAGCCTCTATACTCAACCGCCTTGGGCTGGAAGGAAGATCTGCATCAACTCTGGATCCACAATAAAACTCAGGAACTTCTTCCGGGTAGCTGGCACGATCTCTGACTATCCAACCTAACTTCTGTAGGAGGTTGATAGCTATCTGGAGGTGTTGGAGGATTGCAGCAGACTGAGCTTTTACAAGCCAGTCGCTGAAGTAGGGAACGATGAATAGGCCTTGTAGTCTGAGGGCGGTGGCGACCGGAGCGACCACCTTGATGAATATGAATGGGGCTGAGAAAATGCCAACCGGCAATGCGGTGACTTGATAATGCTCTCTGTGGTGGGCCATATAAATGGCGATTCTGGTGATGCTTCCTGTGAGGACTAAAAATAGGGCCCTGGAGATACGCGTCTTTAAGATCTAGAGTGATCATTACTTCTCCCTGCTGTAGATAAAATGTTAGTGTCTACAGACTCCAACCGCCGGTCGGAAGGTAGATGATCGAACTCTATAGAGTAACCGCGTTCTACCACCAGTAGAACCCAAAGATCTTCTATGTTGGTTCTCCATACCACATAAAAAAATGGAAAGACGTCCTCCAACATGAATGATGGCCACAGAGAGCGGTGCCCCATAACAATTCAGGCTTCTTTTTGGGGTCATCCCCGGATTACCACTACCCGCGCCTCTAGGACGGTATCTAGACCGCCGGTGTTGCTGGCGTCTAAGACCAGATGTTGACCCTTGACCCCTAGGAGGGGGCGATCTCCTTCCTCTGGAGGCTTGCGGCAGGGATTTCCCTTTGCCCTCAACTAGACCTTCCATGAGGTCATCCAGCCCTCAGCCGAATACCTTCCCAGGCTCAAAGGGAAGGGAGCAGAGCGCGAAATTTGAGGCGAGATCAGCTTTCCAAAGTTTAACCATAGAGGCCTCATACGGGCGTAGACATAGCCATGGAACTGGAGGCGAGCCTTAGCTGTTGTCTGGACGAGATGTAGTTCACTGTTCTGTGGAGGCTTCCATTCTAGTTGAGAAAGACGGGTCCACAGATAATCGGACTCAGCAGTTGAGGCTATGGCTACTGAGGCCTGAGGTGACCAGGCGGAATACACCTTCTTTAGGTTAAAGTCCGCTTTGTGATCCCGGAGGTCCTGAAGATTCGAGCCATCTTCTAAGGTCTATCTTCGGGGGAGGCCCCCACTTGTCCCATTGTGATGGGTCCTGGGGAACAGGGACCTGACTCTCATAGAGGAATGTCCCTTCTCAGGTTGTTTCCATTGCTGAAGCATGATGCTGGCCAGAGATGCGTCTGCATGGAAGGTAATGTACCCCCCAGAGGTAGACGTGGAGGTTTCCCCGTCAACATCCTTAGTCCTCTGTAGACCGGATGGACTTCAGCAGCCTGGTCTGGTCCTAATAGGAGATATGTCTACTGGAATGAGTCGTCGTCTTCCTGGAGCCTCAAATAGGGGAGCGACAGGGAAAGCCTTCCAGGGCATGGCTTCTTTGAGCTGAGACAAGGAAGTACGGATGTCTACCAGAAGTGAGGAAATGCTTTCACTTTATTCCGGATCCGTACTCACCAAACCACCTCCTTGAGGAGGGTCTATAATCTGCACCAGCAATATGCTTCTGCTCATGATGCTCCTCAGGAGCAGAGGTAGCAGGTATTCAAGGCAGGTAGCCCTCACTAGGAGGCCAGTAGCCGAGTCAGGCAGATACTGCAGATGGCTGCCCAAGTAGGCAGCAGTGCGATGATCCAGGTAGTCAAGCCGACACAGTAGGCGTTAGTCAAGCAGCCCACAGGCAGATGGCAGCAGGCAGGTCTAACCTTCGGGTAGAGTACAAACAGTATAGAACTCTAGACCCGGTGCACTCAACATAAAAGTCTGTTTCATTACAGACAGAAACACAAAAAAAAACTTTTTTTTTTTTTTTTAAGGGCCTTGTTCACTCACAAAAGTAGTCTTGGTGCACCTTCAGCTTACCTCACCAGAGCTGTGGGAGTTTCTGGAGAACTCACTGCCATCTCATAGGCTGCTGTTCCCATTAGCTGCGGTTTATGGCAGCGGGCGAAACCTGGCCAGCTAGGTGCGCACAAGCCATAGCAATCGCACAGGTCATCGCAATAGACATGCCCAATTCCATGCTTGATTATAACACAGACATATACAGGCCATTGCAATAGACATAAGTGCTCATACTATGCACGAAGCATAAAGGGAACGCTGGAAGCTCCCACACCATTTCCATGCCTGTGAATGTAACACAGCCAGGCACATACAGGCCATTGCAATAGACATAAGTGCTCAGACTATGCACTAAGCATGACAGTGTGCCCATAGCAAAAAGTATCAGTGCTTTTAGTTTGCACTAAACACAGAGTAAAGCTAGGACTCAGCTTACCTTACTGGGGAGTGAATGAGCTGTGCACAGCTGAACCATCAGACACCCTGCAGAGCAGGGAAGACAAAACCTAAATCTCTCTCTCAGGAGGAAAGAAAAGAAGGGGGAGAAGAAGGGTTAACAGACACCTTCTTCCAACCCCTGCAGGAGGCCACAGGCCTCCTCACCACCTGTCCGGTCACACAGGACAGAAAAAAACACGCAGGGGGGAGGTTCTTAGGCCCTCTTACAGGGCAAGCCATGATTAATTGGCTAATTAAAAATCCGCCTGTCCTACCAGCACACAGGGGCAGAAATACCCCATATTGTGCCGCTGTAGGACGACAGGGAACTAATATGGAGGCACTAGAGAAAATAATGGAGCACGAGGACTAATAACAAAGCACTGTAACCTATGAGCGGGCTTTATTGATTATTACGTAGCACAAAGGGAGTCATTGTTATTGTTTGCGTAGAGGCACAAAGAGGGGAATTGTTGGTTTAGTTAGTAAAAACAATAATATTCAATTTTTGCCCCAAAACTGTAATATCAAGACTCTTTTACCCCACACAATGAAAATGCCCACCGTTATTACTGATGTTATGGGAGAAAGGGATGCAAGTCATTGGAAGCTGTGAGCCATGGATGGAATTATTATCACAGTCCCTACCAAGCAATCTGATAGGCCATGGGTAGACCTGTCATTATCTCCATGAAGGTAGCCGGGGGTCCACTACCATGCCGGACCAGCATGAAGCTATACAGCTTGCACAAATAGTATATACACCCTGATTATGGAGGTAGTACAGGGCCATATTCACTCCATGTTCCCTGTGCATATTCCTGTATACATGCAATGCAGATGAATCAGTAATAATCTATTCACACTAGTTGTGATTCTGACTGTGTGTGTGAATGGAGTCATGGCGGCAGATGTGATAAATCTTATAAAGGAATGTGTTCACATCATACAATTGTATTACCGATACCACAAACATACAGTAACATTGTATGTGCATTCAGCTTTACCGCTGACCTATGTGCTATTACGTGTATTGTTCTCATACAGTACAGTGACAGTAACGGGCCCTATTTACTTAACGATCCTGGCAGGGGCCCCACAAACACTAGTATTATACTCGGGTCTCGACATCATTGAAGATGGCCGACACCACTGAGGAGTGCAGCGGAGCCAGGGATAGGTAATCAACAGTGGTTTTTATGTTGGTATCCCCCTCAGAAAAGACCCCAGAGTATAATAATTGTTCATTGGTGTTCACTATGGGGCATAATACTGTGTGCAGGGGCCACTATGGGGGATAATACCGTGTGCAGGGGTCACTATGGGGGATAATACCGTGTGCAGGGGTCACTATGGGACATAATACCGTGTGCAGGGGTCACTATGGGACATAATACTGTGTGCAGGGACCACTATGGGACATAATACTGTGTACAGGGGCCACTATGGGGCATAATACTGTGTACAGGGGTCACTATGGGGGATAATACTGTGTGCAGGGGCCACTATGGGACATAATACTGTGTACAGGGGTCACTATGGGGGATAATACTGTGTGCAGGGGTCACTATGGGGGATAATACCGTGTGCAGGGGTCACTATGGGGGATAATACCGTGTGCAGGGGTCACTATGGAGCATAATACTGTGTGCAGGGACCACTATGGGACATAATACTGTGTACAGGGGCCACTATGGGGCATAATACTGTGTACAGGGGTCACTATGGGGGATAATACTGTGTGCAGGGGCCACTATGGGACATAATACTGTGTACAGGGGTCACTATGGGGGATAATACTGTGTGCAGGGGCCACTATGGGACATAATACTGTGTGCAGGGGTCACTATGGGACATAATACTGTGTGCAGGGGCCACTATGGGACATAATACTGTGTACAGGGGTCACTATGGGACATAATACTGTGTGCAGGGGCCACTACTGTGAGTGCTCGGTAGAGTCTAAATCAGGGGTCCTCAAACTTTTCAAACACGCGGCCAGTTCAGTGTCCTTCAAAACACTGGAGGGCCGAAATATTTCGCCTCAGGCGGAAAAAAGGCTAGGTTCACCCCTGCTCCTCAGTATGCCCCCACCCCACAGTATTATATGCTCCTCAGTACCCCCCACTGTATTATATACTCCTCAGTAACCCCCCCCACTGTATTATTTACTCCTCAGTACCCCCCACTGTATTATATACTCCTCAGTAACCCCCCCCCCACTGTATTATTTACTCCTCAGTACCCCCCCACTATATTATATGCTCATCACTACCCCGCCCCACTGTATTATATGCTCATTAGTACCCTCCCCCCACTATATTATATGCTCATTAGTACCCTCCCCCCACTGTATTATATGCTCATTAGTACCCTCCCCCCACTGTATTATATGCTCATTAGTACCCTCCCCCCCACTGTATTATATGCTCATTAGTACCCTCCCCCCACTATATTATATGCTCATCAGTACCCTCCCCCCCATACTGTATTATATGCCCATCAGTACCCTCCCCCCCCACTGTATTATATGCTCATTAGTACCCTCCCCCCACTGTATTATATGCTCATTAGTACCCTCCCCCCACTGTATTATATGCTCATTAGTACCCTCCCCCCACTGTATTATATGCTCATCAGTACCCTCCCCCCACTGTATTATATGCTCATTAGTACCCTCCCCCCACTGTATTATATGCTCATCAGTACCCTCCCCCCACTATATTATATGCTCATCAGTACCCTCCCCCCCACTGTATTATATGCTCATTAGTACCCTCCCCCCACTGTATTATATGCTCATTAGTACCCTCCCCCCACTATATTATATGCTCATCAGTACCCTCCCCCCCTACTGTATTATATGCTCATCAGTACCCTCCCCCCACACTGTATTATATGCTCATTAGTACCCTCCCCCCACTGTATTATATGCTCATTAGTACCCTCCCCCCACTGTATTATATGCTCATTAGTACCCTCCCCCCACTATATTATATGCTCATTAGTACCCTCCCCCCACTATATTATATGCTCATCAGTACCCTCCCCCCCTACTGTATTATATGCTCATCAGTACCCTCCCCCCCACTGTATTATATGCTCATTAGTACCCTCCCCCCACTATATTATATGCTCATTAGTACCCTCCCCCCACTGTATTATATGCTCATTAGTACCCTCCCCCCACTATATTATATGCTCATCAGTACCCTCCCCCCTACTGTATTATATGCTCATCAGTACCCTCCCTCCCCACTGTATTATATGCTCATTAGTACCCTCCCCCCACTGTATTATATGCTCATTAGTACCCTCCCCCCACTGTATTATATGCTCATTAGTACCCTCCCCCCACTATATTATATGCTCATCAGTACCCTCCCCCCCCTACTGTATTATATGCTCATCAGTACCCCCCCACTGTATTATATGCTCATTAGTACCCTCCCCCCACTGTATTATATGCTCATTAGTACCCTCCCCCCACTGTATTATATGCTCATTAGTACCCTCCCCCCACTGTATTATATGCTCATTAGTACCCTCCCCCCACTGTATTATATGCTCATTAGTACCCTCCCCCCACTGTATTATATGCTCATCAGTACCCTCCCCCCACTGTATTATATGCTCATTAGTACCCTCCCACCACTATATTATATGCTCATCAGTACCCTCCCCCCCCTACTGTATTATATGCTCATCAGTACCCCCCCCCCCCCACTGTATTATATGCTCATCAGTACCCTCCCCCCACTGTATTATATGCTCATTAGTACCCTCCCCCCACTGTATTATATGCTCATTAGTACCCTCCCCCCACTATATTATATGCTCATTAGTACCCTCCCCCCACTATATTATATGCTCATTAGTACCCTCCCCCCACTGTATTATATGCTCATCAGTACCCTCCCCCCACTGTATTATATGCTCATTAGTACCCTCCCCCCACTATATTATATGCTCATCAGTACCCTCCCCCCCCTACTGTATTATATGCTCATCAGTACCCCCCCCCCCACTGTATTATATGCTCATCAGTACCCTCCCCCCACTGTATTATATGCTCATCAGTACCCTCCCCCCACTGTATTATATGCTCATTAGTACCCTCCCCCCACTATATTATATGCTCATTAGTACCCTCCCCCCACTATATTATATGCTCATTAGTACCCTCCCCCCACTGTATTATATGCTCATCAGTACCCTCCCCCCCTACTGTATTATATGCTCATCAGTACCCTCCCCCCCACTGTATTATATGCTCATTAGTACCCTCCCCCCACTGTATTATATGCTCATCAGTACCCTCCCCCCCTACTGTATTATATGCTCATCAGTACCCTCCCCCCCCACACTGTATTATATGCTCATTAGTACCCTCCCCCCACTATATTATATGCTCATCAGTACCCTCCCCCCACTGTATTATATGCTCATCAGTACCCTCCCCCTCTACTGTATTATATGCTCATCAGTACCCTCCCCCCACTGTATTATATGCTCATCAGTACCCTCCCCCCCTACTGTATTATATGCTCATCAGTACCCTCCCCCCCCCCCCACTGTATTATATGCTCATTAGTACCCTCCCCCCACTATATTATATGCTCATCAGTACCCTCCCCCCCCACTGTATTATATGCTCATTAGTACCCTCCCCCCACTGTATTATATGCTCATCAGTACCCCCCCACCACCACTGTATTATATGCTCATTAGTACCCTCCCCCCACTATATAATATGCTCATCAGTACCCTCTTGGCTTTTGCTCAGAAAACTGCAGCAAAATCCGCATAAAAAAAAGCTAAATTTCTGTAAGGTGGGACCTCAACCTTGTAGTGTGTAGAGCAGGATAAATCCTAGTGCGCACAGTAGCTGAATCCTTATGTTCAGGACCAGTTGTATTCTAGTGGCCGGGTGAACACGTCTTTTAGCCCACTAGATTGTAAATGTAATGTTATTTATACAGTGAGATGGCTGCCATAGAAAAAGCAGAAACTCTCTATTAGAAATGCTGTTTTTCTGTCACCTCACCTCTTTAGGGCCTGTTCACACGGGCACAGAAGGGGCGAATTATGGCACGTAATCCACATCATAGTTCGCCCCCTCACAGTGGTGGTCTATGCTGACTGCCAGGCTGCATGCTGCCGCTTACAGTAAAAAGAAACAGGCGGATTCCGTGGCTCGGTGATCTGCGGCGTCCACCTGGCGGCAGCAACCTCCGGGATCGGCCCATTCATTTGAGCCGACTCCGGGAGGGAAAGCCGCGACAGTCATGGCAGGCAGGTTTTGACCCGAGAGTGATGCTGCTCCCCGCGTCACTCTCGGTGCCAGAATCAACCCCACGTGTGAACTTAGCCTTACTGTGTCCAGGCTGGTCTTCGAATTGCAGCTCAGCCTTAGCCACTTGAATAGGAGTGAACTGTAACCAGGCCATGTGATTGATTTGATGACCGGTGTCATACTGCCGATATGTGAGTTGGGGGCCTGGTGTCATACCGCCCATATGTGTGTGTGGGGGGGGGGCTCGGTGTCATACCACTGATATGTACGTTGGGGCCCGGTGTCATGTCGGCGATATATGTTGGGGGGCCCGGTGTCATACTGCCAATATGTTTGGGGGGGCCCGGTGTCATACTGCTAATACGTGAGGGAACCCAGTGTCATACTGCTGCGATAATATTGATGACCTATCCACACCCTGCCTTCTTTCCAGAAAGTGCTAATATTGGTGTAAGAGGCGATTTGCAAATAAAAAAGTTTGCAACTTTTTTTTGCCATAAGCACAAGGGGTTGATGAATTTCCCAGTGAGTTTAAAGCAAGAAAAAAATAGAGTAAAAACACACACTGACGTGGGCCAAACTGGTGACCAGATTATTGGGGGGGGGGGGAGCATCTCCAATATGGCTGGTCTTGTGGGGTGTTCATGGTATATTTTAGTTAGTACCTACCAAAAGTGCTCCAAGTAAGGACAACCAATGAACCAGCAACAGGGTCATGCGAACCTAAAGCTCATCAATGGATGTGAGGAGTGAAGGCTCGCCCGTCTGGTCTGACCGCAGATAAGACCCCCTGGAGCACAAGCTGCTGTAACGTGTCTGTCGGCTGGGCTGCATTCACACCATGTTGCCTGGGGCAGTTTTCTGGCATACAAGGCATAAAAATAGCAACTGTGTTAAAAGGCAATTTGCACAACAAAATTGGTTCTGCGCTGCCTGTGCCACTTTTCCAAGGAGGCCCCATCAGATTTACCATCATTTACACCTGAAATGTGTCGTAAATGATGGGGGAAACGTATGGCGGCTACGAGATGGCGCACATTTCCCCTGAATCGTGTCTTATCTACGAGGAGCGCCTGATCATACTGACCATAATGTCTTCTGTTCATCGTCAAACATTTCCATCAGAAGTGTATGATGGAACAGTAAAAGATGCCTGGTCATCAAAACCCTCTTTAAAAGGATCTTAAAGGGAATGTCTCTCCCACCTTGTTTCCCAATAGAGGCCCCATCTATAGTATAGAGCAGGGGTAGGGAACGTACGGCTCTCCAGCTGTTGCAAAACTACAACTCCCAGCATGCATACTTGCTCTGCTGATCTTGGAACTCCCATGGAAGTGAATGGAGCATGATGGGAGTTGTAGTTTCACAGCAGCTGGAGAGCCAAAGGTTCCCTACCCCTGGTATAGAGAATAAATACCTAATCAGTGGGGTCTGAACACTGAGACCCCCACTTATCCCAAGAACAGGAGATTATTTTCCCCTCCTGCACATTGAGGCATGACTGGTAGTGGCCGGCGCCCCCATTCTCTTCAGTGGGTGCACCGGAGATAGCCAAAGTCCAGCATTCAGTGATATCTGACACCGTCCACCACCAGATACACCTACATTCAGCCTGACACTGATCAGGCTCAATACAAAGCAGGTGAAAAGAACCCCCCAACTCTCAGGACCGGTGGGGGACGCAGCCGTCAGACCCGCACCGATCAGATATTTGTCGCCTATCCTGTGGACAGATAAATACTTTTCATGGCATAATCCTATTTACAGGGCTTTATTTTAAGCTTAGTACCTATTACAGCGGCCAATCCCCACAGCTCTGACACTAATCTATCCTGACCACTAGGACCCCCACCATCATCAAAACAGGGGTCCTACATTTGTACTACTGCGCCATTCATCTCTATGGGACTGATGAAAAGAAGTAGAGATCAGAATTATTATCACTGGCATCTCAAAGAGATGAAGGAATCATCAGCGCACATTGTGGATCATATAGGGGAGAAACAGGACATGTGATCAGTGGGGGCCCAATAGACAGATCCCCAGTGATCGACTTCTTATTCCTAGAGGGAATAGCTTGTTGCCTCTGGTGCTGGAAGCCGACATCTGTATCCCTGGTATAGCGGTGGTGCTGGAGGACTACAGCCCTGCCCCCAATGACTATATACAGTGAACACAGCTGCAGTATTCACCACCGCCTATATACAGTGTACACAGCTGCAGTATTCACCACCACCTATATACAGTGTACACAGCTGCAGTATTCACCACCACCTATATACAGTGAACACAGCTGCAGTATTAGCCGCCTATATACCGTGAACACAGCTGCAGTATTCACCACTGACTATATACAGTGTACAGAGCTGTAATATTAACCACCGCCTATATACAGTGAACACAGCTGCAGTATTCACCACCACCTATATTCAGTGTACAGAGCTGTAGTATTAACCACCACCTATATACAGTGTAAAGAGCTGTAGTATTAACCACCACCTATATACAGTGTAAAGAGCTGTAGTATTAACCACCACCTATATACAGTGTACAGAGCTGTAGTATTAACCACCACCTATATACAGTGTAAAGAGCTGTAGTATTAACCACCACCTATATACAGTGTACAGAGCTGTAGTATTAACTACCGCCTATATACAGTGTAAAGAGCTGTAGTATTAACCACCACCTATATACAGTGTAAAGAGCTGTAGTATTAACCACCACCTATATACAGTGTACAGAGCTGTAGTATTCACCACCGCCTATATACAGTGTACACTGCTGCAGTATTCACCACCACCTATATACAGTGTACAGAGCTGTAGTATTAACCACCACCTATATACAGTGTACAGAGCTTTAGTATTAACCACTGCCTATTTAGGCTGGTCTTACACGACCGTAATGATTCTACGGTCCGCATGTTGCTAATCAGCAACACTAGTTGCTGATCGGCAACATTCACTCTGCAGACGTCCGTGTCCTGCTGCACTCGCCCATACAGTTCTATGGGCGAGTCCATGCAGTGCCGCAATTCACGGGCATTACGGACATGCTCTATAAATTGCAGAACACGGTTTCAGCCCGGCCACACCACGGATAAAATATCTGGTGGTGTAAGAGGCCGCACTGAGTATAATGTGTCTGCAATTGAAAACCCTCAATTGCAGACCATTTGTGGACTTACATTACGGTCGTGTAAGACCAGCCATACAGTGAACAGAACTGTAGTATTAACCATCGCCTATATACAGCGATCAGAGCTGTAGTATTCTACCCCGCCTATATACAGTCTACAGAGCCTTCTAGGTTCTAGCACTGGAGACTGGCTGGAAGTGCTGAGTGCTGGGCCCCACTGATCGAATATTGGTGACCTTATCCTAAGGTGGGGGGGGACCATCAAAATGAAAACAGGACAATGAATATATTTAGTTAAAAATCGATTTTAATTTCATATTTAGTATTAAAAAGGTATTCATTAAAATACAAAGAAAACATTATATATATGTACAAAATATAGAAAACCCCGTGCAGGGGGCATACAAATAAAGATCACATAAAAACCCATAATGTATAGCATAATTTAAGGAAAAAAAATTTAAAACCTACAAAAGAAAGACCGAGGAGAAGGGTAAGACCCAAATAAACAAGGAATGGGAATAGGAAGAGGAGAGGCGGGGGAAGGGAATTCTAGACCACATCACGTTAAAAGATTATATAGTATATACTTACAGTGTTGGCCAAAAGTATTGGCACCCCTGCAATTCTGTCAGATAACACTCATGTTCTTCCAGAAAATGATTGCAATCACAAATTCTTTGGTATTATTATCTTCATTTAATTTGTCTTCAATGGAAAACCACAAAAAGAATTGTCAAAAAGCCAAATTGGATCTAATTCCACAGCAAACATAAAAAAGGGGGTGGACAAAAGTATTGCCACTGTTTGAAAAATCATGTGATGCTTCTCTAATTTGTGTAATTAACAGCACCTGTTACTTACCTGAGGCACCTAACAGGTGGTGGCAATAACTAAATCACACTTGCAGCCAGTTGAAATGGATTAAAGTTGACTCCACCTCTGTCCTGTGTCCTTGTGTGACCACATTGAGCATGGAGAAAAGAAAGAAGACCAAAGAACTGTCTGAGGAAGCATGAGCAATCTCAAGGCTACAAGTCCCTCTCCAAAGACCTGAATGTTCCTGTGTCTACCGTGCGCAGTGTCATCCAGAAGTGTAAAGCCCATGGCCCTGTGGCTAACCTCCCTAGATGTGGACGCAAAAGAAAAATTGACAAGAGATTTCAATGCAAGATTGTGCGGATGGCGGATAAAGAACCTCGACTAACATCCAAACAAGTCCAAGCTGCCCTGCAGTCCGAGGGTACAACAGTGTCACCCCGTACTATCCAGCGTCAGCGTCTGAATGAGAAGGGACTGTATGGTAGGAGACCCAGGAAGACCCCACTTCTTACCCAGAGACATAAGCCAGGCTGGAGTTTGCCAAAACTTACCTGAGAAAGCCAAAACCGTTCTGGAAGAATGTTCTCTGGTCAGAGGAGACAAAAGTAGGAAAAGGCATCAACATAGAGTTTACAGGAAAAAAGAGGCCTTCAAAGAGAAGAAGACGCCCCCTACAGTCAGACATGGCAGAGGTTCCCTGATGTTTTAGGGTTGCTTTGCTGCCTCTGGCACTGGACTGCTTGACCGTGTGCATGGCATTATGAAGTCTGAAGACGACCAACACATTGTGCAGCATCATGTAGGGCCCAGTGTGAGAAAGCTGGGTCTCCCTCAGAGGTCAGGGCTCTTCCAGCAGGACAAGGACCCAAAACACACTTCAGGTCAGCACTAGAAAATGGTGGTGAGAGAAAGCCCTGGAGACTTGTAAAGTGGCAGCAATGAGTCCAGCCCTGAATCCCATAGAACACCTGTGGGGGAGGGGGAGAGATCTCTTGGTGGCAGTTTGGAGAAGGCCCCCTTCACATCTCAGGGGGGACCGCGAGCAGTTTCCCAAAGAAGAATGGGCTAAGATTCCAGCAGAGCCTTGTAAGAAACTCATTGCTGGTTAGCGGAAGCGGTTGTGCACAGTTATTGTGTCTAAAGGTTGTGCTACCAAGTATTAGGCTGAGGGCGCCAATACTTCTGTCCGCACCATTATTGGAGTTTTGTGTAAAATGATCAATGATGTGTGTTATGCCTCCAGCAGGTATCTCATATTACCTGTCATAGCTCCATCTAGTGGCCATTGTGCAAATTACAAACTACTATAGCTTTTTTATGTGTCCCACTAGAGTCACCGTAGTTCCTGCCCACAACTTGGTGTTGTCACCAGGCTACACTGTAGTTAGTCTTTTTCACTTCAGGCATGGACCCTGCCACACCATCTTATACCTTCTCCAAGACTTGGGCCTTAAGTAGCATCGTTGGTATGTAATAGCTATACCCAGCACTATACCTTCATGTATTACATATATTGTTATGTTTCCACACTCCCTAGCATCATTTCTATATGTAGTTGTTCTAGCTAGTAGACCATGCTCATTGAGCCAGACCCAGCTCCCATTCCAGACCACATGTAACCATACGCCTCATAGATGTCTATTACCTCCCCACTACCACAATGTTACATATCTGATGTTCCTTCCAGCAAGATACATGTATAGTTTGTGTCATAGTGTGCTGTTATGTAATAGTAATGCCTGCATAGCCATGTCATAGAAGATTGTCACATGTATGTCTGCCATAGTAATACATACACAGTTTGTGTCATGGAAGATTACCACATGCCCATTGTAACTGCAATGTACTGTTTTCTGTTCCCCAGTTTCACCCTATCCCTTGTAATAAAAGCAAAGTTTGGACACCTCTCCAGAGTGCATGAGTTACTGGGAAGGAGTTTAGCTGCCTGTCAACCTATACCCCACACACATAGGGAGGACAGAACAATGTGACTTTTTTTTCATTCTCTTTTGTGTTTTTTCATTGCAAGCAAAATAAATGAAGATATTACCAAAGAGTTTGTGCTTGTAATCATTATCTGGAAGAACACGAGTATTATCTGACAGAATTGCAGGGGGGCCAATACTTTTGGCCAACACTGTAATAATAATGGACATCTCATGGGGCCGGGGTAACAGCTAGTGTCAGATCCTGAGGGGTCGCACCTACACTGCACTGGGATTGGTTGTTACTAGCAATAGGTGGATTCACACCTGCGATATTTCCTTTGGGGGTCTCTGTCCCCTATTCCGCTTGAAAAATGTGGAGAGAAAAATCCTACAAGCAGCACTTTTCTCTCCGCATGATTCATGTGGAAAATACACAGACCCCATTATAGCCTATGGGGTCCATGTGGTTTCATTGCTTATTGCTTTTTAATGCGTTCAATATTCCGTTCAGAGGGCATCCCCAAGCGGACTCCCTGAATGGAATACCGAACACTGATGTGCACCAGGCCTTAGCAAATGCATCATGGTATGTGTAGGGTGACTCGCACTGCCTCAACCTCCGTCTCTCTAGCTATCCCGCCCACTACTAGACCTTCCCAACTAACTTAGCCCACCGCCCCATCATACTTGCCTCTCTCTTACTTCCAGACTTCCTCCGGTGAGACAGCTCCTCCCTCTTTTCTGACTCTGCCGGAGCACGCAATAGTCCCGCCGCTGCTCTTTGCTCTGCAGTCGGCAATCCACCTCTACAACGCAGGCATCAGAGGCTATTGCTCCCACACCTGCATAGTAGAGGTGGATTGTCAGCAAAGAGGGAGGAGACATCCCGCAGAAGGAAGTCTAGAAGGAAGAGAGGTAAGTATGATGGGGTGGAGGGAAAAGGGGCGGGGGGAGTAGTACTAACATTCTGTTTCCGGAAATGGAACGTCACCAGTAACCAGAAAATGTCCCTGGGGCGGTCACATGATCGGGGTAAATATATATTTTTGATAAATTATGTAATTTAGAAAGTAGTCAGGGGGGGGGGTGTTTATATTAGTATAGGAATTACATTTTATCCTGGACCACTCTTTTAATGTTTGCGGGACAAATTTATTCTTCATAAAGGTGCCATTTATTATTCTGTACAATGTGCTGTGAGGCTGGAAAAAAAATTCAGACGTGGGTGGAATTGGAGAAAAACTGCATTTGTGCAACTTTTTTACCGGCTTTGTTTTAATGGCATTTACTCTGTAGCCAAAAATGACATATGTCCCCTGTATTCTATGTGTCCCCTGTATTCTATGTGTCCCCCCTGTATTCTTTGTGTCCCCCCTGTATTCTTTGTGTCCCCCCTGTATTCTTTGTGTCCCCCCTGTATTCTATGTGTCCCCCCTGTATTCTATGTGTCCCCCCTGTATTCTATGTGTCCCCCCTGTATTCTATGTCCCCCCCCTGTATTCTATGTGACCCCCCTGTATTCTATGTATCCCCCCTGTATTCTATGTGTCCCCCCTGTATTCTATGTGTCCCCCTGTATTCTATGTGTCCCCCCCTGTATTCTATGTGTCCTCCCTGTATTCTATGTGTCCTCCCTGTATTCTATGTGTCCCCCCTGTATTCTATGTGTCCCTCCTGTATTCTATGTGTCCCCCTCTATTCTATGTGTCCCCCTCTATTCTATGTGTCCCCCTGTATTCTATGTGTTCCCCTGTATTCTATGTGTCCTCCTGTATTCTATGTGTCCTCCTGTATTCTATGTGTCCCCCCTGTATTCTATGTGTCCCCCCTGTATTCTATGTGTCCCCTCTGTATTCTATGTGTTCCCCTGTATTCTATGTGTCCTCCTGTATTCTATGTGTCCCCCCTGTATTCTATGTGTCCCCCCTGTCTTCTATGTGTTCCCCTGTATTCTATGTGTCCTCCTGTATTCTATGTGTCCCCCTGTATTCTATGTGTCCTCCTGTATTCTATGTGTCCCCCCTGTATTCTATGTGTCCCCCCTGTATTCTATGTGTCCCTCCTGTATTCTATGTGTCCCCCTCTATTCTATGTGTCCTCCTGTATTCTATGTGTCCCCCTGTATTCTATGTGTCCCCCCTGTATTCTATGTGTCCCCCTGTATTCTATGTGTCCCCCCTGTATTCTATGTGTCCCCCCTGTATTCTGTGTCCCCCCTGTATTCTATGTGTCCCCCCTGTATTCTATGTGTCCCCCCTGTATTCTATGTGTCCTCCCTGTATTCTATGTGTCCCCCCTGTATTCTATGTGTCCCCCCTGTATTCTATGTGTCCCTCCTGTATTCTATGTGTCCCCCTCTATTCTATGTGTCCTCCTGTATTCTATGTGTCCCCCCTGTATTCTATGTGTCCTCCTGTATTCTATGTGTCCCCCTGTATTCTATGTGTCCCCCCTGTATTCTATGTGTCCCCTGTATTCTATGTGTCCCCCCTGTATTCTATATGTCTCCTGTATTCTATGTGTCCTCCCTGTATTCTAGGTGTCCCCCCTGTATTCTATGTGTCCTCCCTGTATTCTAGGTGTCCCCCCTGTATTCTATGTGTCCCCCCTGTATTCTATGTGTCCTCCTGTATTCTATGTGTCACCCCTGTATTCTATGTGTCCCCCCTGTATTCTATGTGTCCTCCTGTATTCTATGTGTCCCCCCTGTATTCTATGTGTCCCCCCTGTATTCTATGTGTCCCTCCTGTATTCTATGTGTCCCCCTCTATTCTATGTGTCCCCCTGTATTCTATGTGTCCCCCTGTATTCTATGTGTCCCCCCTGTATTCTATGTGTCCCCTGTATTCTATGTGTCCCCCCTGTATTCTATATGTCTCCTGTATTCTATGTGTCCTCCTGTATTCTATGTGTCCCCCTGTATTCTATGTGTCCCCCCTGTATTCTATATGTCTCCTGTATTCTATGTGTCCCCCTCTATTCTATGTGTCCTCCTGTATTCTATGTGTCCCCCTGTATTCTAGGTGTCCCCCCTGTATTCTATGTGTCCCCCCTGTATTCTATGTGTCCCCCTGTATTCTATGTGTCCCCCCTGTATTCTAGGTGTCCCCCTGTATTCTATGTGTCCCCCCTGTATTCTAGGTGTCCCCCTGTATTCTATGTGTCCCCCTGTATTCTAGGTGTCCCCCTGTATTCTATGTGTCCTCCCTGTATTCTATGTGTCCTCCCTGTATTCTATGTGTCCCCCCTGTATTCTATGTGTCCCCCTGTATTCTATGTGTCCTCCTGTATTCTATGTATCCCCCCTGTATTCTATGTGTCCTCCCTGTATTCTATGTGTCCCCCCTGTATTCTATGTGTCCCTCCTGTATTCTATGTGTCCCCCTGTATTCTATGTGTTCCCCCTGTATTCTATGTGTCCCCCCTGTATTCTATGTGTGTCCCCTGTATTCTATGTGTCCTCCTGTATTCTATGTGTCCTCCTGTATTCTATGTGTCCTCCTGTATTCTATGTGTCCCCCCTGTATTCTATGTGTCCCCCCTGTATTCTATGTGTCCCCCCTGTATTCTATGTGTCCCCTCTGTATTCTATGTGTTCCCCTGTATTCTATGTGTCCTCCTGTATTCTATGTGTCCCCCCTGTATTCTATGTGTCCTCCTGTATTCTATGTGTCCCCCCTGTATTCTATGTGTCCCCCCTGTATTCTATGTGTCCTCCTGTATTCTATGTGTTCCCCTGTATTCTATGTGTCCTCCTGTATTCTATGTGTCCCCCCTGTATTCTATGTGTCCTCCTGTATTCTAGGTGTCCCCCTGTATTCTAGGTGTCCCCCTGTATTCTATGTGTCCCCCCTGTATTCTATGTGTCCCCCTGTATTCTATGTGTCCTCCCTGTATTCTATGTGTCCCCCTGTATTCTATGTGTCCTCCCTGTATTCTATGTGTCCCCCCTGTATTCTATGTGTCCCCCCTGTATTCTATGTGTCCCCCTGTATTCTATGTGTCCCCCCCTGTATTCTATGTGTCCCCCCTGTATTCTATGTGTCCCCCCTGTATTCTATGTGTCCCCCCTGTATTCTATGTGTCCCCCCTGTATTCTAGGTGTCCCCCCTGTATTCTATGTGTCCTCCCTGTATTCTAGGTGTCCCCCTGTATTCTATGTGTCCCCCCGTATTCTATGTGTCCCCCCTGTATTCTATGTGTCCCCCTGTATTCTATGTGTCCCCCCTGTATTCTATGTGTCCCCCTGTATTCTATGTGTCCCCCCTGTATTCTATGTGTCCTCCCTGTATTCTATGTGTCCCCCTGTATTCTATGTGTCCTCCCTGTATTCTATGTGTCCCCCCTGTATTCTATGTATCCTCCCTGTATTCTATGTGTCCCCCCTGTATTCTATGTGTCCTCCCTGTATTCTATGTGTCCCCCTGTATTCTATGTGTCCTCCCTGTATTCTATGTGTCCCCCCTGTATTCTATGTGTCCCCCCTGTATTCTATGTGTCCCCCCTGTATTCTATGTGTCCCCCTGTATTCTATGTGTCCCCCTGTATTCTATGTGTCCCCCCTGTATTCTATGTGTCCCCTGTATTCTATGTGTCCCCCCTGTATTCTATATGTCTCCTGTATTCTATGTGTCCTCCCTGTATTCTAGGTGTCCCCCCTGTATTCTATGTGTCCTCCCTGTATTCTAGGTGTCCCCCCTGTATTCTATGTGTCCCCCCTGTATTCTATGTGTCCTCCTGTATTCTATGTGTCACCCCTGTATTCTATGTGTCCCCCCTGTATTCTATGTGTCCTCCTGTATTCTATGTGTCCCCCCTGTATTCTATGTGTCCCCCCTGTATTCTATGTGTCCCTCCTGTATTCTATGTGTCCCCCTCTATTCTATGTGTCCTCCTGTATTCTATGTGTCCCCCTGTATTCTATGTGTCCCCCCTGTATTCTATGTGTCCCCCCTGTATTCTATGTGTCCCCTGTATTCTATGTGTCCCCCCTGTATTCTATATGTCCTCCTGTATTCTATGTGTCCTCCCTGTATTCTAGGTGTCCCCCTGTATTCTATGTGTCCCCCTGTATTCTATGTGTCCCCCCTGTATTCTATGTGTCCCCCCTGTATTCTATGTGTCCCCTGTATTCTATGTGTGTCCCCTGTATTCTATGTGTCCCCCTGTATTCTATGTGTTCCCCTGTATTCTATGTGTCCTCCTGTATTCTATGTGTCCTTCCTGTATTCTAGGTGTCCCCCTGTATTCTATGTGTCCCCCCTGTATTCTATGTGTCCCCTCTGTATTCTATGTGTCCTCCTGTATTCTATGTGTCCTTCCTGTATTCTATGTGTCCCCCTGTATTCTATGTGTCCCCCCTGTATTCTATGTGTCCCCCTGTATTCTATGTGTCCCCCCTGTATTCTATGTGTCCCCCCTGTATTCTATGTGTCCTCCCTGTATTCTATGTGTCCCCCCCCTGTATTCTATGTGTCCCCCCTGTATTCTATGTGTCCCCCCCTGTATTCTATGTGTCCCCCCCTGTATTCTATGTGTCCCCCCTGTATTCTATGTGTCCCCCCTGTATTCTATGTGTCCCCCCTGTATTCTATGTGTCCCCCCTGTATTCTATGTGTCCCCCCCTGTATTCTATGTGTCCCCCTGTATTCTATGTGTCCCCCCTGTATTATATGTGTGTCACCTGTATTCTGTGTTTCGGTACAATTCCGGGGAAAACTAATTTACATGGTTTTATTTGTGGCTGTTTACGTGAAAAGGGCCCAGATCGTCGATACTAATTATAGAGAAAATAGTCCAAAACATATTTGGGTAAAAAAATCACAATTTTGTTTTATGCAAAAATTTTATTTAAAAATATGTCAAGTTTACAAATTTGTTGAGACTTGTTGAGATTAGACAATGTTACACCATAACCGTTACAATGATACCAAGAACTCCATATCGACAGTGTGGGCCCTTTTCACATAAACAGCCACATTTAAATTTGAATCCCTTAAAGGGGTTGTCCCGTCACAAGGATCCTATCTATAATGCTTGTTAATGTGAATGTAAGACTTTTCCTAAATACATTGCTTCAGCAAAACTGCTTTGTTTGTCTACTATATTACTTTATTCATTTTTTTGTGGCCACAGCCCTGACCTGAGTCAAGTGATGTATCAGCCTGCTCTCAGGGGGGAGGGAGGAGGGGCTAAGTGCACGGGAGTGAGCCTGGAGGGGGGGGGGGGGTAGTTTACCCTTTGGGGGAAGGGGCTGCCAATGCAGGGTTAGACGCCGGCACAGGTGAAGCCAGCAACATCGCTATGCTTCTGCCCTGCATGAAGCAAGCAGCGGCAGAAGCGATGCTGTTATTCCGCTCCGGGGTCACATATGCAAAGCCAAGCGGCGAGATGCCGCCGGCCCTGCGTGCGCGTTCATACACCAGTCTAGCCATCACAATGCGAATACAGACCCGGCACCCTGTCGGGTCTATATTTGCACTGTGAAGGGTAGACTGGTCTATGAGCGCGCACGCAGGGCCGGTGGCATCTCGCCGCTTGGCTTTGCATATGTGACCCCGCCCACCAATGACGAGCCAAAGCCGGAAGACAGAAGAATTCACAGAAACGAAGACTGGTGAGTATGCGACGTGGGACAACCCCTTTAAGTCGCCATTATTATGACACCCATAACTTTTTTCTAATTCTGTGTATGGGGGTGCATAGGGCAGGTGTACCCCCGGGGGGCCTTGAACCCCAGGGAGTCTGATCCCTAATGTAATGCATTACAAAATTTTGGCACTTCTACTGCAGGCTACATACATGTAGAGGCAGAGTAAGGGCCATTATATTACATGTGGGCACTGAAGGGGGGGGGCACTGAGGGGCCATCAAATAAATGTTACTGAAAGCTCCAAACAAAGCCTTGTTATATAAACCTTTATAAGTGTTGCCTATTTGGAGGTGCCCGGTTGAGACATTTGATCACTAGGGGGCACTTCGCTTGGTCTAGAGCACTGGCACCTAATGATCTTGTAGCGGGGTCTTCACACCATTGAGATCTCACATAAACCTAGAAACAAACAAAAACCTAGATAAACATTGTTTTGAGGTTTATTTTTAGTCAAATGTATAAAAAAAAAAACCAGAGGACATTCTGGAATTTGATGTGACAGCAGAGACACAAGCCCCATGTAACACAATGAATACACCCCCCCCCCCATATGTTATGTGTTCCTTTCATGAGACTGAGCCATTTGTCACCCATCCTGCACCTCTCCCTCTCTCACCTCACACAGCCTGAACCCCGTGTCCCTTTCTCACACAGAGCTATACCCTTAATGTACCCCTTTTATCACGCAAGCTGCAACCCCAATTCTCCATCTTGGGCAGCCTGCACCCCCATCTCCTCTTTATTTCTCAAGCATCCTGTACATCCCCCTCTATTTTTCACACAAAGTGCTCCCCACATCCTCTATCTTGCTCACACACAGCCTGAACCCCACTATCATGCTCACATACACAGCCTGAACCCCACTATCATTTTTTAAAATGTATGTTTGTTTTATTAACCGGTTAAGGACCAGGCCCAAAAGTATGTTAAAGACCAGGCCTTTTTTTTCAAAACTGACATGTGTCACTTTAAATGGCAATAACTTTGAGACGGTTTAACTTACACAAATGATTTTGAGATTGTTTTTTTCGTAACACATTATACTTCATGTTAGTGGTAAATATTAATCAATATTTGTGTATTTATTTATAAAAAAAACTAGGAAATTTGATGGAAATTTGGAAAAAATTGCAATTTTCAAAATGTGAAATTCTCTGCTTTTCAGGCAGATAGTCATACCACCCAAATACATGAATAAATATTATCTCCCATATCTCTGCTTTATATCGGCCTCATCTTTTGATGGTCTTTTAATTTATTTTGGACGTTACAAGGCTTACAAGTGTAACAGCGATTTTCTAGATTTGCAAGAAAATTCTCCAAACCAATTTTTTAGGGACCGCTTCAGTTCTGTAAGGAATTATAAAGGCCTATATAATAGAAGCCCCCATAAATCACCCCATTTTCAAAAC
This sequence comes from Leptodactylus fuscus, assembly GCF_031893055.1. Lineage (NCBI taxonomy): Eukaryota > Metazoa > Chordata > Amphibia > Anura > Leptodactylidae > Leptodactylus > Leptodactylus fuscus. Next base: position 6,292,671 of record NC_134265.1, on the reverse strand, counting down.
TACACCCCTCAAATTATTCAAAACAGCATTTGGGATGTTTGTTAACCCTTTAAGTTTTTCATAAGAATAAACATAATATGGAAGTGAAATTTAGACATTTCATTTTTTTTCATTAATACATTAATTTAGACCTAAAATTAACACATTCACAAAGGGTTAAAGGAAAAAATGCATCTCACATTTTGTTATGCAATTTCTCCCGTACACAGAAATACCCCACATGTGGGCGTAAACTGATTTTTGGGTACACAGCAGTGCATGGAAGGGAAGGAGCGACACTGGGTGTGTGAACAGCAGATTTTGCTGGAATAATTTTCAGGCACCATGCCTCATTTGCAGAGCCCCTAGAGTACCAAAACAATGGAAACCCTCCAAAAGTGACCCCATTTTAGAATCTACACCCCTCACAGAATTCATCAAGGGGTATAGTCAGCATTTAGACCCCACAGTTGTTCCACAGATTTTACTAACATTGGGATGTGTAAATGAAAAATTACTAAAATGTCACTTTATCCCCAAAGTTTTAATTTTCACAAGGGGATAAAGGAGTAAAAGCCCCCCACAGTTTGTTAAACAATTTCTCCTGAACACGGCAATACCCCATGTGTGGCCATATTCTGCTGTATGGGTACATGGTGGGGCTCAGAATGGAAGGAGCGCTATTTTGCTTTTGGATGGCAGATTTTGCTGGAATAATTTTAGGTGCCATGTCGCATTAGCAGAGCCCCTAGAGTACCAATACAGTGGAAACCCCCTAAAAGTGACCCCATTTGGGAAACTACACCCCCCACAGAACATATTAAAGGGTAGAGTGAGCATTTTGACCCTACAGCTGTTTCACAGATTTTATTAACATTGGGGCATGAAAATGAAAAATTACTTTTTTTCCAATAAACTGTCAATTTAGCCCCAAATTTTTCATTTTCACAAGAGGATAAAGGAGAAAAAGCTCCCTAAAGTTCGTTACACAATTTCTCCTGAACACAGAAATGCCCCATATGGGGTCATAATCTGCTGTATGGGAACATGGCGGGGCGCAGAATGGAAAGAGCGCTATTTGGCTTTTGAAGGACAGATTTTGCTGGAATATTTTTCAAGTCCTATGTCGCATTTGCAGAGCCCCTAAAGTATCAATATAGTGGAAACCCCCTAAAAGTGACCCCATTTTGGAAACTACACCACTCATAGAATTTATCTAGGGGTTTGGTGAGCATTTTGGCCTCACAGCTGTTTCACAGATTTTATTAACATTGGGACGTAAAAATGAAAAATTACTTTTTTTTCACAATGTATCGTCCATTTAGCGCCATATTTTTAATTTTGCAAGTAGTTAAAGAATTAAAAGCCCCCCACAGTTTGTTACACAATTTCTCCTGAACATGGCAATACCCCATATGTGGCCATAATCTGCTGTATGGGTACATGGTGAGGCTCAGAATGGAAAGAGAGGTATTTGGATTTTGGAGGGCAGATGTGGCTGGAATAGTTTTGAGGGGCCATGTCACATTTGCTGAGCCCCTAAAGTACCAATACAATGGAAACCCCTCAAAAGTGACCCCATTTTATAAACTACACCTGTCATGGAATGAATCAAGGGGTATTATCATTTTGTGCCTAAAATGCTTCCAAAAAATGAATGTCCAAAATGAAAATTGAAATTTTGAAAGAAATATGCCATTTCGGTGCCCAATACGTTGCACCCACTCTGTGTTGTCAGAGACCTCCACTCCTAAAACTATTAAGGGGCCATCCCGAGGGGCAAAAAAATATATATGTGGGTGTAAACTGCTGCTTGGGCACACAGCAGGGCTCAGAAGGGAAGGAGCAGTGCGCTTTTTAGCTTTTGGGGTACAGATTTAGAGGGACTTTCTGGGGGCCATGTTCCTTTTGGAGAGACCTGGAGGTAACTGTAAACCCCATTTTGTAGGGGCAAGTTTAGGGTCTCTGCAAAAGTGTCATGGCATCCAAAAACCAAACCATCTGTGCTCCAAAAACCCAATAACCCTTCTGTGTCCGTCTGTGCCCTAATATCAGTTTATAACCACTTATCACATTACGTACGTTATACCGGGTACACCAGTGTCATACATGTGCCCTAATATCAGTTTATACCCACATATGACATTACGTCCATTATCCCGGGTACACCAGTGTCATACATGTGGCATAAACTGTAGTTTGGGCACACAGCAGGGCGCAGAAGGGAAGGAGCGCTATTTTGGTTTTTGGCGCAGTTTGGTTTTTGGACGTCACTTTTGCAAAGCCCCTGAATTGTCAGTAAAGTGGAATCTGCAGACATGTCACCCTATTTTGGACACTACCCCACTGATGGGATTTATCAAATGAAGTAGCGAGAATTTTTAACCCTTGAGTGTTGCATTTATTTAGTTTCCAGAAATGAAATCGCAACTGATAATGAGAAATTAAAAATGAAAAATTTCCAGAGATTCGCCATTTCAGTACCCGATATGTTGTGCCCAACTTATGTCATCAGAGACACTCCAAAAACTGGTAAGCGGGTATCCCGGGCACAACAGCTTTCAGAGCGTTCATCTCTGATACAAGTCGGGCACACTATATTACGCACAGAAATGATGTATTCCTGGAAAAATGGTCATTTTCACCTCTCACAATCAGCTTCGTATTCATTTATGGATAATAAGTTATAGCAAAACTTGGGGGCTAAAAATGCTCTCTGTACCCCTGGAGAAATCCTTCAGGGGTGTAGTTTCCAAAATAGGGTCTCATATCAGGGGATTCCACTTTACTGGCGTTTCAGCTCTACAAAAGTGTCATGGCATCCAAAAACCAAACCGTCTGCGCTCCAAAAACCCAATAACCCTTCTTCCTTTCTGTGTCCGGCTGTGCCCTAATATCAGTTTATTCCCACATATGACATTACGTCCGTTATCCCGGGTACACCAGTGTCATACATGTGTTATACATGTGGCATAGACTGCAGTTTGGGCGCACAGCAGGGCGCAGAAGGGAAGGAGCGCGATGAGGCTTTTGGAGTACAGATTCAGATGTTTGGTATCTGGACGCCATGTCATGTTTGTAGAGCCTGTAAGGTACCAGAAAAGTGGATTCCCCAAAGGAGTGACCCCATTTTGAAAACTGCACCCCTCAAAGAATGTATCAGGGGGTGTAGTGAGTATTAGTATCCAAGACGTGACTGCACAGCGGATGGCGAAGAGGGAATATATAAGCTGTGCGGAGGACATTGCAGACACCAAATTCCCTACTATGTCCCCGTAGCTCCTATGATTGGGGAAGTCACTCTGGGGGTCACTTTGGGGGTCACTTCTGGTGTCTGTTCCCTCATAAGCTGTAAATCTGGGGTGTCCCCTGATATTCGCTCACACAGCTTATATATTCCCTTCCTGACGCCGCCAGTTGTATTCTAATAATTTGGCGATTTTGCGGACTTTTGTCTTCACATTGTGAGATGCTATATTTTCTTTATTCTTTTGGTGACGTGGCCATATAAGGGCTTGTTGTTTGCGGGATGTGATGTATTTTGTAATGACACCATTTTTGGGTGCCTACAACATACTGAATACATTTTATTAACTCTTTCTTGCTGGATTTAAAAAAAAAAATCAATCCTGGCATTGAGTTGTACCCTTTAAATTTTGCGCCATGCAGTGCACAGTATAAGTAACATGTAGCCTTTATTCTGCGGGTCAGTACGGTTACGGCGATACCTCATTTATAGTATTTTTTTATGCGATACTAATTCTGCAGAACAAAAACACATTTGGGGACATACATCAGTGATTTTTGCATCGCCATCTTCTGAGAGGCGTAACATTTTTATTTTTCGGTTGACAGTGTTGGTTGAGGGCTTATTTTTTGCGGGACAACCTGCGCTTTTTATTGGTACTGTTGTGGGGTGCATATGATTTTTTGATCACTTTTTATAGCATATTTTGTAAGGTGATATGGTGAAAAATCATTACTTCCGGCGGGTTTTTTCCGTTTTTTTTTTTTTTCAGATGTACACCGTATACATTAAATATTATTTCAGTTTTATTGTACAGGTTGTTACGGACGCGGCGATACCAAATATGCATTGTTTTTATTAATTTTTAGTACCTTTTTTTATATAATTCATTTTGTATAGAGAAAAAGGGATTTTTGGGCTTTATAAGTTTATTACTTTTTTCATACTTTACTTTTTTTTTTTAACTTTTTCATGTGTCCATTTAGGACACTTCAATCAGTTGATGCTTTGTTGAAAACATCAACTGATTCTGTATAGTAGCTTGCAGGACACGAGCAGGACATGAGCCTGCTCGTGTCCTGTAAGCTGCAGAGGAAGTGAGACACATCGCTCACTTCCTCCATCGGTCGGCAGGATCAACCAGGTATGTGGGGCTCCGGTAGTCTGGGGTCACTGGCCAGACCCCAGACTACCTTCTACTGACATCGGCACCCCCCGATCTCGCCGCGGGGGGTGCTGATCAGCTTCAATCTGCGGCGGATCCCTTTCGATCGCGCCGTGATGTTTCACGGCAGGATCGAAAGGGTTAAAACGTTCAGTCGGAACTGAGTCCGACTGAACGTTGTTGAGGGGGTGGTTAGGTGTCAGTAACACCTAACCCCTGCCCTCCCCCCGCCCCACCCCCTGCCTAGTGAGTCTCTGAAGACCGGCCGTAAATTTACTATCGGCTGGTCTTAGAGACCAGGACTGCTGGCCGTAAATTTACGGCCAGCGGTCCTTAACCGGTTAATATTACTGTAGGCGGAGCTTATCATAAGATATAGGTCCTATACTGAATAACCTATAGAGAATATACCCAGACCATGAACCTACCTGCAGTCACTATATACTGATACATCAGGCGCACAGCGATACGTCAGAATTTATCTCTATATCAGTTATTAATTGCCATATATTTCCATTATCACTTACAAGAAAGTGGCGCGAGTTATAATAAGCACGTAAGGCTGCGGCGTCACCGCCCTGTACAGACCATATGGCAAATATATATTTATAACTATATATGTAATATAATCTAGGTCTATCTATCTGTATATCTCAGTGCCATATGTATCTATGTCCAGGAATGTGATTTCCTATATTCTTATTGATATCATATACATATACAATGTCTGTCTTGGCCAGTTCTGGCTCCTCCCTATAGACACGCCCCTCTCGCTGCTCCTGTACTGAGGGGAATAGATTGGAGTTACTGGAGGGAGGAGCTAACAGGAGCCGCTGCATACTAGACTCCGCCCTGCTGACACCTGCTGTCTCCTCCCTCCACTCACTGCAGCCTTCTCTTCCTGTGTAACTCGGCACTGTCTGGAATAGCTCCGCCCACACCAGAGGCTGATCACATGGTCGTGACGTCATCATAGGTCCTGTAGCCCACTAGGATTTATCATCTCCCGTGCTCAGACGGCTGCTGTACCCGAGGAGGTAAGTGCTCGCTCCCAGCCCTGCTCACACTGTCAGTCTCCCTCCCTGTGGCCCCCGCACACTGTCATTGTATAATATGGATTATCTGATGCATTGTACAGTAGCAAATAATGGCATCAATTTTTTGGATATCACGTTGGAGGTTTTGCCCAAAAAAGGACAAGTAGTGACAAAACTTTATAGAAAGCCTACTTCCAGCAATGGCATCCTCGGAGCACCATCCAGGGCATCCCCATGGGGGAACTGGTTAGAGCCAGAAGATCCTGTAGTCGGGATGTAGACTACGAACAAGAAAGTAACAATATCACCAAACGCCTGAAAGCTAGGGCTTACCCTACCTGGATGATGAAAAGAGCGCAAACAAAAATGAACATCAAAACCAGAGAAGATCTCTTGACCAAAACGGGGAAAAAAAAGTGACAAAGACTCACCTATAGTCTTTTCCGCGCCCTTCACTCTCGAATTTCCAGAAATAAAACGCATAATCCAGAAAAATCTCCCGACACTTGAGACAGATAATATTACAAGCCAAATTCTTCAAAAAGGCATGAGATATGTGGCCAAAAAAAGGAGCCACGTTAGGAAACACTCTAGCACCTAGTTTTTTTTACAAACACCTACCAGCACAAATGATGAGACCGCAATGTAAAGTATGCAAATACACATGTAACATCAATAATATCAAGAGCAGTGCAAATCATTTCCTTCATACTCAGAAATCGCTTTCAGACTGCAATTCAGATTTTGTAGTCTATTGTATACGTTGCACCAGTTGTGATCTTGACTATTTAGGTAGTACTACTCGCCAGTTAAAAACACGTATTCAGGAACATATACGGGACAGCTCAAAAAATGCATCCGACAACATATCGGGCGCCGCAAGGCATTTTACCACAGTACATGGAGGATCAGTAGATTCCCTTAGATTTTGGGGTTTAGAAAAAATTTACCCAAATAAAAGAGGGGGAGATATGAAAAAAGCATTACATAAAAAAGAGGCATTTTTTATATTAAAATTTGAAAGTAGATCTCCATCTGGACTTAATCTCAGATCAGATCTGGCATTGGTCTATTAACATGGACAATGTCTTTTCTGTACAGCTCTACATTACAAAGTACATAGTGATCAGATAAGTATGACATGGGGGGGTTCAAAATATTTAAATCCTATTCAGTCCATGTGAACTGATAAGAAAGGGGATGGTAGGTTCATCAGTAGCATCATTCAATATATCTAAGTCAGTGAACGGGCTGATCCCTTTATGTCATATAGAAACATGGATCTCTTTCATCTATAATTTGAGCCCGAACTATTTAACTACATAATATCAGGAAAGGAGTTCACTCCCGAATATGTGTTCTTTGAAGAATTAGAGGGTTAACTAATGTATTCTAACAAATATAGCAACAGCTATGTAGCAAAGTCAGTTCTATTGATGTTTCAGAGTCCCACAGACCCGATGCCTTGGGGTAACCCTGGACTCTGACCTATCCTTCAAGCCACATATTCAAGCCCTCAACACCTCCTGCCGCCTCCAGCTCAAGAACATCCACTGAATTCGCCCCTTCCTCAACCAGGAAACTACCAAGATGCTCGTCCATGCCCTCATAATCTCCCGCCTAGACTACTGCAACACCCTTCTCCATGGACTCCCAGCAAACACCCTCGCCCCCCTCCAGTCCACCTTAAACTGCGCTGCTCGCTTGATCCACCTCAACCCCCGGTCTTCATCGGCTGCTCCCCTCTGCCAGTCCCTCCACTGGCTACCTATAGCCCAGCGAATTGAGTTCAAGCTACTAACGCTAACATACAAAGCGATCCACAACCTGTCCCCTCCATATATCTCTGACCTCATCCTCACCTGTCCCCTCCATATATCTCTGACCTCATCCTCACCCTGTCCTCTCCATATATCTCTGACCTCATCCTCACCCTGTCCCCTCCATATATCTCTGACCTCATCCTCACCTGTCCCCTCCATATATCTCTGACCTCATCCACACCCTGTCCTCTCCATATATCTCTGACCTCATCCACAACCTGTCCCCTCCATATATCTCTGACCTCATCTCCCGCTACCTGCCCACACGTAACCTCAGATCCTCCAAAGACCTCTTACTCCGCTCTGCTCTCATCCGCTCCTCACACAACCGCCTCCAAGATTTCTCCCGTGCATCCCCCATACTCTGGAACTCCTTACCACGACACATAAGACTGACCCCCACAATCACAGGATTCAAGAAGGCCCTGAAGACTCCCCTATTCAGGAAGACCTACACCCCCAATAACACTGTGACCTTACCGCCATCTGTACAGTCTCCCCCTCTCCTTCTGTCTCTACTCCCCCCTTCCCCCACAGATTGTAAGCGCTTGCGGGCAGGGCCCTCTACCCCACTGTGCCAGTCAGTCATTGTTAGTATTATATCTACCTGTATATTCTGTGTATTGTATGTAACCCCCAAATGTAAAGCACCATGGAATTAATATAATAATGTACAGCACCATGGGATTAATATAATAATGTACAGAGCACTATGGGATTAATATAATAATGTACAGCACTATGGAATTAATATAATAATGTACAGCACCATGGGATTAATATAATAATGTACAGCACCATGGGATTAATATAATAATGTACAGCACCATGGGATTAATATAATAATGTAAAGCACCATGGAATTAATGGTGCTATATAAATAAATAATAATGTCAGACAATTTTCCTGGGTCACTAAGAACATGGGGGAGGTGACCTGGACGGACAGCTGGTGAGCTGGGATTGCATTCAGGTTCAGCATTGTGGGGAATGTAGTAGTAATGCTGTGCACGGAGCCATGCTTTGTATCCGGACCCACAGCTTAATGCATAGCAGGGGTAATAGATGATACATTCTTCACAAGCACTGTAAGGTCCGATCACATAATCATTGGGGGAGGTGCTTACCCCGACAACATGTCCATATATGAGAGTTATGTTGGTGCACGCACTTACCAGGATATTATAATGATAGAGATTGTGCCAACAATACTTTAAATCGGCTTCATGGGAAATATATAGAAACATGGAGTGTAAAAGCCATGCATCATACAGGGCCACACGGTGGCGCAGTGGTTAGCACTGCAGCGCTGGAGTCCTGGTGTTCAAATCCTGCCAAGGGCAAAAAACCATCTGCAAGGAGTTTGTATGTTCTCCCCGTGTTTGCATGGATTTCCATCCCATATTCCAAAAAAGACATACTGATAGGGAAAAATGTACATTGTGAGCTCTATGTGGGGCTCACGATCTACATTTAAAAAAAAAAAAAAAAAGCCATGCATCATATCCAGATCTATAACAAATTGAGTCATAAAATGAGATAATGGATATGTACACGAGATAATGTTAATTAGTAACTATAAGGGGGCGTTCACACTACAGTGTCCGACAGGTAGTGTCTGCTCCTAGTGTCCGTTCAAAATCTCTCACGGACATGTCAGGTTTTTCTGTCCGCTTGAAAAGTCGGACATCTTTACATGCGGACAGTGAAGGAAGGGCACGGAGTGCAAAACAACGCCCCCAATCGCCATTTAAGTGAATTACAAGTGTCACGTACACAGCTAGTGTCCGCTCCTAATGTTCATGAGAGATTTTGAACGGACACTAGGAGCGGACACTACCTGTTGGACACAGATGGTAGTGTGAACGCCCCCTAACAAGCGCTTTTAAGCAATGTAGTTTATTTATATCTATATTGATGGGCTCACTGCATGTCAGTACTTATTAAGCAGGTTTCCCAAGAGTTAATATGTTGATAGTCAACAGATGCTATCTGGGTAGGAGTGGCCCTGAACAGGCCTTTTAAGCAGCAGCAAAATTCAGTGCATAGCGTGCTATGACTAAGAGATAAGGATCTCGAAACGTGTCAGCCAGGATGCGGTTTTAACTCACTATTTTTTCTCTACTTCACCAAGATGTCTGTATCACCGCTTTTAAGCATAATGGATTAAAGGTTATGTTTTATACATGAAGCCTGGTCGAGCCAATCCTTCTATCGTTGTTCAGCGTCCAGAAGCCAGGATTGAGCACCCAGCATACTAAGCAGCACAAGCAGAAGTTGTGGTGAGCTGCCAAGCTTATTTTTTCTTTTCATATAAGTAGCAAATAATGTACAGACAAGAAAAACACTCTATAGTGCAGAAAATGTTGCTCACTTAATCCAATTGTAACCCAAAAAGAGCAACCAAGATATAAGACTTAACGTTTAATGATATAAATTAAAAGTATAAATATACACAAAAATATAAAAAAAAGTCACACATCTGACATGTCACCTCATAGAAAACAATGAAACATCTCCACAACCACGGAATAGTTTACAGTGGACACGGCGGTCCCAAGTAAGGTAACCAATCACACTTACCCGACTTCAATCCGTGATAGGAAAATTCCAAAAAAGAAATATCTGTGATCGGATTGTTAATAGCCATTTTGTTGACAACTCTACGAATACGTGTTGGCTTCCTTCAAGGATTAAAGGATGTTATAAATGTAGTGGTTGTGTGGCTTGTCCACATGTTGCCAGTGCTAAAAGTTTTAGGAGTAATGCAACGGGTATGAATAATGACATCCGGCATTTTATTAATTGCCGTACCACAGGTGTTATCTATAGGGCAGTGTGCGTCTGTGGCTTGGAATACATCGGCAAAACGAAAAGGGAGTTCAGGTGACGGGTGGGGGAGCATTTGGGGGACATTCGGCATGGATGAGACACCCCAATTGCACGACACATCCATAATGAACATGCAGGGGATTTTTCAGGTTTATGGGGATTGACGTGGTGAAATTTCCGCTATGTAAAGGCGACTGGGATTGACTTATTACAAAAAACCGAGACAAGATGGATTCACAGGTTAAAAACTGTTTATCCTTCCGGATTAAACGAGCAACTAAGTTTTGCCTGTTTTATATGATTTGGTTTATGATAGTCCAGTTTTTTCATAGTTTGAGGGTCATTATTGACATGATGGCCACTGAGCCGGTATATAAGATTGTCCTGGGTTTTTGGACTAGTTTAAATATCTTTCTTTGCACTGTGTTCTTGACCCGTATTCAGACGATGCGTTTTTGTGAGTAGTTACATTATGGACACAGTCCTGATCACTCTTTCAGGCAGGATATATCCCCTTGGGTGGGATGTTCCTTTTTTGCTTGAAGTTATTTGTGGGTTAGTTCTTTAACCATATCCTGCCCTTTTCTTTAGGAGCCTATATCCACCTTTTAGGGCTCTTTTTCTATATCTGTGAGTGCAGGCGTGTACAGGTTGTTGTATGGCACGGGCTCTCAGATCTCTATTCTGAATTGAACTACACAGGTGCGATGTCTGATTGATGAGCATGTGCACTCAGGATAGCTATAAAGTTGCCATCTGGTAAGCTGTAGTAGAAGGGTTTTGCCTGGAAGAGACGCACACTCGCTGGCACTCCGGAGTGTTTCTGGACTTGGATGAGTTTAGACGGCTGTTCTCTACTATTTTATTGCTATTTACCCCTGATGAGCGGGTGCATTTATATACATTGCATACCACGAAACGTGCATGTCGGGTCATGCTATTTTGTTTGAATGCTATTGTGTGTTTTACTAGCCCTTTTTACTTTGGCATATACAAATTGTTGGAAAGGGTTAATCAGGGACGGACCCTGAATTAAGGTGAGGTTCCGGTCAGGGCACTGGCTATGTGTCACTTTAAATGGCAATAACTTTGAGAAGCTTTAACTTACACAAGTGATTCTGAGATTGGTTTTTCGTGACACATTGCACGTCATGTCAGTTGTGAATTTTCGTCAATATGTTTGGTCTTTAATTATGAAAAAATAGGAAATTTGGTGAAAATTTTGAAAAAAATGCAGTTTTCAAACTTTGAAATTGCAAGCCTTTCAAATAGAAATCCATACTACCCAATTTTTTTCATAAATATAATTAACCATGTCTCTGATTTATGGAGCAATCACATTTTAATCACCCTTTCATTTTTTTCAGATATTATAAGGCTTACAAGTCAAGCAGTAATTTTCCAAATTTTCAAGAAAATTTCCAAAACACATTTTTCAAGGGACCAGTTCAGTTCTGAAGGGAACTTGAAAGGCCTCTCTAATAAAACCCCCCATAAGTCACCCCATTCTAAAAACTGCATTCCTGAAAGAATCCAAAACAGCAGTTAGAAAGTTTCTTAACCCTTTCAGCATTTCACAGCAATGACAACAAAATGGAGGTCAAATTTACATTTTTGAATTTCTGTCACTAATATATTCATTTAGCCTTAGAATTTACACATTTACTAAGGGTTAAAGGAGAAGAAACTGCACCCCACATTTTGTTACACAATTTCTCCCGAACACGACAATACCCCATATGTGCTGGTACCCTAATGTACGGGCACGCGGTCGCTCTCAGAGCGGATGGAGCGCTAATTGGATTTTGTAGGCCAGCTTTTGCTAGAATACTTCTCAGGCACCATGTCCCGTTTGCAGAGCCCCCAAGGTGCCAAAACAGTGGAAACCCCCAAAATGTCACCCCCATTTTGGAAACTAGACCCCTCAAGGAATTTATCAAGGGGTATACAGTAGTGAGCCCTTTGACCCTACAGGAGTGTAGCAGAATTGGCCCAACAAAAGGAAAAGTAACATTTTTTGCTCTAAAATGTTGCTTTAACCCCAAATTTTGCATTTCCACAAGGGGTTAAAAGAGAAAATGCACCCCACAAATTGTCAAGCATTTTCTCCCAACTACAGAAATGCCCCACATGTGGACGTAAAGTGATGTCTGGTCACACAGTGGGAGAGAACAATAGTTGCAGGGTAGATTTGGCTGTAATTGATTTTAGCTACCATGTCACATTTGCAGAGGCCTTGAAGTGCCAAAACAGTGAAAACTGCAAAAAATTTGACCCCATTTTGGAAACTAGACCCCTTGACTTCAGTGACGTTAGTGTTAAATTACACCGCTTAAAAAATTTACCAAGTAGTATAGCAAACATTTGGATGCAACTTGTATGACAATAATTTATTTTCCAGAAATTATTGCATAATCGGATGAAAGTAATTGTGCGCAGAGTACGTGATGGTATAAGGAGGCGATATTCCATGGAAAATACATTCTAAAATTATATTCCATGGAAGTGTGGTACAGTCTGAAGCACTCCTTCACGTACAGGCCAGGTTTATCAGGGCAGGTGTGACACACTTTACATCTTTTTTGGCTTCTCCCTTTTTTTGCAGTTTGGGGGACTTCACCGGGAAAATGTTGCCCTGGTACAATACGGGAACCATGAGCTTCAGAAGTACTGGGGCCTGGCACTTCTAGGTCCCCAAATATCAGGGTCTTGATAATTGCCTCCTGAAACTCAAGAAAAGTTCCTGTGTGGCCTGCACAAGGTGATAGCACGTAAGCGTTATACAATGCCATCTGAACCATGTGCACCACCAGCTTTTTGTACCACACTCTTGTTTTTCGCATGGCACTGTAGGGCTTTAGGACTTGATCAGACAGATCAACCCCTCCCATGTACTTATTGTATGCCAGGATGCAGTGTGGCTTGGAGACAGTGGTATTGGTGCCACGCACAGAGGTGCTGCCGCTGCCATGAATTGTGGTCAGTACAAGGACATCCCTCTTGTCCCTATACTTGACCAGCAGCGTATTTTCATTGCAGACGGTACTGCTCTCACCCTTTCTGAGGCGCTGCTCAGTATGTACCCTAGGGAGGCCTCTTTGGTTTCTGCGCACTGTCCCACAAGCTGCAGTTCCTCTGGAACTCGGGGACCTAAAGAGTGGGATGCTGGTGTAAAACTTATCCATATAGAGGTGATAACCCTTGTCCAGCAGTGGGTGCAGCAAATCCCACACTATTTTCCCACTAACTCCTAGGATTGGGGGGCAGTCTGGGGGCTCAATCCTTGTGTCTCTTCCTTCATACACCCTACACTCATAAGTGTATCCTGAGCTGCTCTCACACAGCTTGTACATTTTGATGCCATACCGTGCCCGCTTACTGGGCAAGTATTGGCGGAATTTTAGCCTCCCTTTGAAACTGATCAGAGACTCATCAATTGCAATGTTCTGATCAGGAATGTAGGACTCTGCAAATTTAGTACTAAAGTGTTGAATCAGTGGCCTAACTTTGTATAAGCGGTCAAAATTTGGGGCATCTTGGGGCGGGCACTGGGATTTATCGTTGTAATGGATGAATTTTAGGATGCTTTCAAACTGCTTCCTGGACATAGCCATTCGATAGATTGGAGTGTTGTGCAAGACATCTGTACTCCAATACTGACAAATTGTAGGTTTTTTCACTATGCCCATATGCAGAATAAGACCCCAGAAAATCTTCATTTCTGCTGCATTTACTGGGGTCCAGTTTTCGGGCCTGGCATAGGAAGAGGTGGCGTTTTCTTGTATGAATTGTTCGGCGTACAAATTAGTGTGAGCCACCATAAAATCTACAAACTCCTCAGAGAAAAAGATTTTGAAAAAATCATTTTCTCTGAAGCCCTCAGTCTCAATTTTTATTCCTGACTGGGCCACAAAGTCAGGAAGCTGAGGTTCAAAATTTTCTGGAGGTGGGGTTCACATGGGCTCTACAGGTGGGGCAACTGAATCAGCAATTGTTCTGGGGTGCCTCCTTTGGGGTTGCTCATCACTGGAGGAGGAAGAAGAGGAAAAATAAAGGAATGGGGCATTTTCCTCTTCCCCCTCACTAGCGGTATCAGTGTCAGAGGCCAGTATGGCGTACGCCTCTTCTACTGAAAACCTTCTTTAGGATGATTGGGACTGTTGGGACATTTTTGTGTTTGTGGTGTTTTACTTGAGAATATAAAACTTTATTTCTTGAAACTTTATTGTTAGTTCAAAGTGTGGGGTGTGTGTTGTGCTTTAACACGTGTATTTTATGTAAAAAAAAAAAAAAAATGCTTGTGCAACAAAATTTTTTTAAAAAGTTCTTCTAGCTAAAATTGAGCTATCTATATAGATAGTAAACGACTATCTATATGAAATAGCAATTCTAACTACTATGAGAGCAAAAAAACTGCGCCAAAAAACTAAGCACAGATGTCAGTAACAAATATACGTTACTGTTTAGTGCTTTGTGGCGGCAAAAAAGAAAAATTCTTGTGCTAAAAAAATAAAAATTCCCTTCCTCTACCTAAAATTGAACTATAATAATATAGATAGATAGATAGATAGATAGATATATTATTATAGGCAACTAAGAAAAAAAAAAAAGAGAAAAGCCAAAAAGGGCTTTCTCAAAAAAGGGTTAATTTACCAGCAGGAGGGGGGAGACTCTTTGCACAGATTCAAAAGTGCAGGAGCCAGATGATGCAGGAGCCAGACAGTGGAGAAGGTCAGGGGTGGTTGGAGATTGTTGGAGTAGGTAAGGAAAGGGTGGACAGGAGATCAGAGGGGGAGGGGAAGATTGGGGTCGGCAGGGGAATGGAGAGTTGGATGTACAGCTGGGGGAAGGTGGATTTTACAGCTGGGAGAGCCGAAGGATGTCTGACAGTAGCAATGGACGACTGATCACGGAGATCACAGAAAAATGCAGCGGTAACGCACAGATCGCTCACAGGGCAGCAAGGGTCTACTCTGCTCGCAATTCCCAGAGGGAGTGGCGTGAGCAGAGAAATGACCCGATCTTTACCACTGCCCTGCACGCCATAATTGGTCAATTTGCCATGACACAGGCAGAGTGACCAATTGCAACATCTGGAGGGGTGGCACCACTGTACACCCCCCCCAAACACTCGACAGGGATTGGTGCTACGTATAGCACCAATCACAGTCACTTTTATCTTTACAGATCTTTACAGATCATTGGATCTGTGCCGGCAAGCTGTAATTGGCCGATGTGAAACAATCGGCCAATTACAGCGATCTACGTGGCGGGGAGGGGGTTAAACCGCCTGATTCACATGTAGAAAGTTGTCAGCTGTCACGGACAGCAGCAGCTTTCTTACAGTCTCCGTGTCTAGAGACACTAAGACTGTTTATAACCATGACGTACTAGTACTTCATGGTGCACGAAGTACCTAGCTTCCATGACGTACTACTACGTCATGGGTCGTTAAGGGGTTAATTAACGCACTCTCACTCGGCGTAAACAGAGGGGGGGGTGCGGGTCTGCCCGACGTTCGTTTGTATTAACGCGCCTCGGTGCTCCTCCGTTTGTTTGACTGGCGATTTCACCATGATGACAAGCAGTGGGTTTCCATAGAGGCGGACTTGATTTCCTCCTCTCTCTCTTCCCTGCCGTGGATCCCGTCGCACTTCCGGCCCTTCGGGCCACTCCATTCTCTCTCTACATTTTCTTAAAGTCTGGGACCTAGTGTGCTCTACTGGGAGGCTGGCTAGGGTTCCGGGACCTCTGACTCCTTTGTTCGGCAACCCCATGTTTCCTCCGGGTCAGTCCGTAGCTCGCTTTCTCTATTGGGGCAGAGAGGAAGATGTTCGCCTTCGTCAGGTTGCTGGCAATTCCTTACTCTCCCCCTTTGCTCAGTTCTGCCTCTCCCATCCCGATATTCGTCTCTCCTGGTTGGAATACGGTCAGTTGTCGTCCACTCTGAGGAAGTTTTCTCTTCCTCCCTTGCTCTCCTTGCCCCTGACCGCGCTGGAATCCTACGCTGCGGGTTCAGCTTCCTTCCCGCGTGTCCTCTCTGCCCTCTATGATCTTCTCGTTTGTGACGCCACTCCAGGGCTTCCCTCTTTTGTCAAGTCTTGGAATTCTGATCTCCCTTCAAGTCTGCTGCCTGCCGATTGGAGTAAATCTTTCATGTTGTCCCATAGATTGGCTTTACCTTGTAGTGCGCAGGAGAGGAACTTTAAAATTTTGACACGTTGGTATAGGTTTCCCGACCTTCTCCACAGGATCTTCCCTGCTGTTTCTGACAGGTGTTGGCGCTGTGGTGCCGAGAGGGGCACCATGCTTCATATTTGGTGGGATTGCGACGTCCTCCGGTCCTTTTGGGATGCAGTCTTCTCGCTTTATGCTAAGGTATATGATCGTTCTGTCGCTCCTACTCCCCAACTGGCCTTGCTGTCCGTCATACCTGGTAAGCTTTCTCGGATTGAAAAAACCCTATTGGGTCATTTCCTCATGGCCGCCAGGGCTGTCATCCCACGACATTGGCAGAGCTCTACGCCGCCCTCAATGCTTGAGTTCCTACAGGAATTTCTCCTCATACGGAGAATGGAAGCTCCCCTGACTCTTCCTGGTTTGATCGGCCCTGGGTGATCTTTCAGGAATCTTCTGCTTTCTCGTCTTTCTTTCTTGACTAGCTTCTGGTTGTTCTTTCATTTCCCTCCCCTTACTTCTTATTGACTGCCCCCCCTTCCCTATGTGTCTGCCCTTTTCCTCCCGTTTGTGGTCTTGTCTCGTCATACGTTAGTTGTCTCCTCGTAGCGGCTGTTGCTGTATCCTCCCCTTCCCCCCCCCTTTCTTTTTGTTTTCTTGGTTATGGCCTGGTTCAGGTCTGTTTCTGTTGTACCCCTTCTTTTACTTTTGTGTTTCCGTGGCCCTTGTGGTCCTTTACATTATTGGGCTGGGGGGTTCCCCCCTTGCCAATTCTTACTGCTTGGGGCCTGCGCGCCTGGTCTGTTGACCCTTGTTTTCTTTTGGTGTTTTTTTTTTTTTTTTCTTGTGCTTTATTCTGTTCTTTTGTAAAAATCTCAATAAAAGCAGATTATACATAAACACTTCCATTAATCTTTTCATTTTTTTAACATGCTGTTTGCCTTCTCTCTTCACAATTAAATCATGGGGGTATTCATGTCCTTCATGGACAGGCTCTTTTGACTTAAACACGGACCGTAAGCATGCTTCTTTCCCTCTCTAGTCTTGACCAACTCTACTGCCGTCTGTGCCCCACTGGGCAAAGTATGTTTACATTTGAAACGCCGTAACATGATCACTAATTAGAGATACAACACCAGTGCAGCTGCCCACCGGTGTTAGGCTTACATTTACGTATACAAGATCGCCCCCCCCCCTTTGGCTAGAGGATCTTGCCGTTAGGTCCCCAACCTACAACTGTAGGGCTACCATGCCTTATCTCTTAAGCCTCTAGCAGACTTACGGGACCTTAAGGGTCCTGTGGACACCTGTCCTGGCTCCTTTCTCGGACTCGACAGCCTGTGTCCAGCAATATGTTACGGCACTAATCTCAACACCTTTCCTAACTAAACAGACGGCTTCCAACTATCTGACTTCACTTAGACTTTCTCAACTTTCGGCCTCATGTCCGCTTATACTGCGGCAGCCTCATGTCCTCTTATACTGCGGCAGCCTCACGTCCTCTTATACTGCGGCAGCCTCATGTCCTCTTATACTGCGGCAGCCTCATGTCCTCTTATACTGCGGCAGCCTCATGTCCGCTTATACTGCGGCAGCCTCATGTCCTCTTATACTGCGGCAGCCTCATGTCCTCTTATACTGCGGCAGCCTCATGTCCTCTTATACTGCGGCAGCCTCATGTCCTCTTATACTGCGGCAGCCTCATGTCCTCTTATACTGCGGCAGCCTCATGTCCTCTTATACTGCGGCAGCCTCAAGTCCTCTTATACTGCGGCAGCCTCACGTCCTCATACTGCGGCAGCCTCACGTCCTCTTATACTGCGGCAGCCTCACGTCCTCTTATACTGCGGCAGCCTCACGTCCTCTTATACTGCGGCAGCCTCACGTCCTCTTATACTGCGGCAGCCTCACGTCCTCTTATACTGCGGCAGCCTCACGTCCTCTTATACTGCGGCAGCCTCACGTCCTCTTATACTGCGGCAGCCTCACGTCCTCTTATACTGCGGCAGCCTCACGTCCTCTTATACTGCCGCAGCCTCATGTCCTCTTATACTGCCGCAGCCTCATGTCCTCTTGTACTGCGGCAGCCTCATGTCCTCTTATACTGCGGCAGCCTCATGTCCTCTTATACCGCGGCAGCCTCACGTCCTCTTATACTGCGGCAGCCTCACGTCCTCTTATACTGCGGCAGCCTCATGTCCTCTTGTACTGCGGCAGCCTCATGTCCTCTTATACTGCGGCAGCCTCATGTCCTCTTATACTGCGGCAGCCTCACGTCCTCTTATACTGCGGCAGCCTCACGTCCTCTTATACTGCGGCAGCCTCACGTCCTCTTATACTGCGGCAGCCTCACGTCCTCTTATACTGCGGCAGCCTCACGTCCTCTTATACTGCCGCAGCCTCACGTCCCCTTATACTGCAGCAGCCTCATGTCCTCTTAGGGTCCATTCACACGGAGTAACGTGCTGTGTGATGTGGCACGTATATGGCGTGTGATACTGTGCGTGCCGTTAAAGCTCCCATTGATTCCAATGGAAATATAAAGAAAACAAAAAAGCTTGATAGTCTTCAGTAGTTGATACCTTTTTAATGGCTAACTCATAATGATGACAGATTACATCGTTTCAGAACGTCTCGGCTCCTTTCTCAAGTAAATTTAAACCATTTCTGTAGGATGCATATTTATATACTGTGCACAAAGGACACATAGGGATAGAATTCCAGGGGGGGGGGGGTTTAGTAATTGGTAGAGACAATGTAAACACTTACAGGTCCTTATCAGTTCACAGGTTTCTGTAAAGGGACATAAAACCATGTGACAAATTTAACCCCCTCTCCAGTGTTTGAAGCAGGGTCATAAATTTACACTCATGAATGCGTCGTTCTCTCTTTGATTTGAAATTCCCTCCCAAAACCAAAACTTTCATGTGATCGGTCATATTATGATCCTCATTGCAGAAATGTTTTGATACAGGAAGGTCCATTCTTCGTTCTTTAATTGTATGGCGATGTGAGACGCTGAGAGGAATCACACGTATACTACATCCACTACTACAAAAAGACCACCGTCTAAAATCCATATTTCCAGACCCCCCCCCCCCCCTCTCCTGTGCTACAGACAGCCACCAAAACTCAGGAATATGGTTGTCAGCAGCTCACTGTCACCTCCAACTAACACAGGAACATTTCCATGTGGACAGAAACATTGCAAAACCTGTCCTCACGTACTGACCATGGACAGGATAGAGATACCAAACTCTAACAGGGAATATAAAGTCCCAGGTACGTTCACCTGCAGCACACCCACATGTAGTGTATTTAATAATGTGCACCAAATGTTCCACTGATAATCTGTATGTTGGAGAGACTGGACAGCAGCTTAGAATGCAGATGAACTCACATTGCCATACAATTAGAGAACGAAGAATGGAAATTTGTCACATGGTTTTATGTCACTTTACAGAAACCTGTGAACTGATAATGACCTGTAAGTGTTTACATTGTCTCTACCAATTACTAACAACCCCCTACCCCCCCCCCCCCCCCCCCCCCCCCGGAATTCTATCCCTATGTGTCCTTTGTGTACTGTATATAAATATGCATCCTTCAGAAATGGTTTAAATTTACTTGAGAAAGGAGCCGAGACGTTCCGAAACGTTGTAATCTGTCATCATTATAGAGTTAGCCATTAAAAAGATAGTCTTCAGTAGTTGATATCAAGCTTTTTTGTTTTCTTTATATTTCCAACCCACTGGCTAACACGATACGAGAACAAACATTTTCCTTATTGATTTCAATGGGAGCCTGGATTGTATACGCCGCGTTATTTTGCAGACATGATTTTATGTCATTGTAATGCGCAGCGCTCACCAGTGAATAGTACATGGCTCCTAGGAACAACCTGCTTACTGCAGCGTCCTATTACAGTGCAGGGCAGGAAGAGGTTAATGGCTGGCTGGTATTATGAGGGGGCATCTGCAAATAAAAGGGGGGTAGTTGTATTCTTCATATGGGGAATGGAGGAAACTGATAGTGAAGTGTTTAGTGGCTATGAGGTCAGAGGGGAATCTGGCAGTAAGTGGCTGACATGACAGTATGTCGTCTTGGTATAGTGGTCAGCGGGTGATGTGACAGTATTTAGTCCTGGTATAGCGGTCAGCGGGTGATGTGACAGTGTTTAGTCCTGGTATAGTGGTCAGCGGGTGATGTGACAGTATTTAGTCCTGGTATAGCGGTCAGCGGGTGATGTGACAGTGTTTAGTCCTGGTATAGTGGTCAGCGGGTGATGTGACAGTATTTAGTCCTGGTATAGCGATCAGCGGGTGATGTGACAGTATTTAGTCCTGGTATAGCGGTCAGTGGGTGATGTGACAGTGTTTAGTCCTGGTATAGCGGTCAGTGGGTGATGTGACAGTGTTTAGTCCTGGTATAGCGGTCAGCGGGTGATTTGACAGTATTTAGTCCTGGTATAGCGGTCAGCGGGTGATGTGACTGTATTTAGTCCTGGTATAGCGGTCAGCGGGTGATGTGACAATATTTAGTCCTGGTATAGCGGTCAGCGGGTGATGTGACAGTGTTTAGTCCTGGTATAGCGGTCAGCGGGTGATGTGACAGTTGTTTAGTCCTGGTATAGCGGTCAGCGGGTGATGTGACAGTGTTTAGTCCTGGTATAGCGGTCAGCGGGTGATGTGACAGTGTTTAGTCCTGGTATAGCGGTCAGCGGGTGATGTGACAATATTTAGTCCTGGTATAGCGGTCAGCGGGTGATGTGACAGTGTTTAGTCCTGGTATAGCGGTCAGCGGGTGATGTGACAGTTGTTTAGTCCTGGTATAGCGGTCAGCGGGTGATGTGACAGTGTTTAGTCCTGGTATAGCGGTCAGCGGGTGATGTGACAGTGTTTAGTCCTGGTATAGCGGTCAGCGGGTGATGTGACAGTATTTAGTCCTGGTATAGCGGTCAGCGGGTGATGTGACAGTATTTAGTCCTGGTATAGCGGTCAGTGGGTGATGTGACAGTGTTTAGTCCTGGTATAGCGGTCAGCGGGTGATGTGACAGTGTTTAGTCCTGGTATAGCGGTCAGCGGGTGATGTGACAGTATTTGGTCCTGGTATAGCGGTTAGCGGGTAATGTGACAGTATTTGGTCCTGGTATAGCGGTCAGCGGGTGATGTGATAGTATTTAGTCCTGGTATAGTGGTCAGCGGGTGATGTGACAGTGTTTAGTCCTGGTATAGCGGTCAGTGGGTGATGTGACAGTATTTAGTCCTGGTATAGCGGTCAGCGGGTGATGTGACAGTGTTTAGTCCTGGTATAGCGGTCAGCGGGTGATGTGACAGTGTTTAGTCCTGGTATAGCGGCCAGCGGGTGATGCGACAGTGTTTAGTCCTGGTATAGAGGTCAGTGGGTGATGTGACAGTGTTTAGTCCTGGTATAGCGGTCAGCGGGTGATGTGACAGTATTTAGTCCTGGTATAGCGGTCAGCGGGTGATGTGACAGTGTTTAGTCCTGGTATAGCGGTCAGCGGGTGATGTGACAGTGTTTAGTCCTGGTATAGCGGTCAGTGGGTGATGTGACAGTATTTAGTCCTGGTATAGTCGTCAGCGGGTGATGTGACAGTATTTAGTCCTGGTATAGCGGTCAGTGTGTGATGTGACAGTGTTTAGTCCTGGTATAGTGGTCAGCGGGTGATGTGACAGTGTTTAGTCCTGGTATAGCGGTCAGTGTGTGATGTGACAGTGTTTAGTCCTGGTATAGCGGTCCTATTTGATAACTCTGTAGGTATATCAGTATTTTTTAGTGTGGGATCGGGCATGTGCCTTGTTGTTTGTGCATCGGGTCTTTAAATATAAGGCTCACAAGTTTAACTTGGCAAATTTTTTTTTTACATACAATCCCTTAAAAGACATAGGAACACCCCTGTAAGTACCAGCTTTAGCTACTGCTGCACACTGAATTAACAGAATGTGACATTGTTGTTGGTACAATATTTCAGAATTTGGGGCCCCACTTTTTATTTTGCCCAGGGCCCCATTTTGTCTGAAATTGCCCCCGTGCTATGGGCTCAGATCCACTATACAGTGAGGATGAGCTACTACTGGACAGTCATCATCTAGAGCCCGGACCAGATCTGGAGGAGACATCTGCTGCTTCCACCGCTACTAGTGATGAGGAGAGTGGTGTGAGAGCTGGTGTTGTGAGTGGTCAGGTTCCTGGCTTAGAGACCATTGAGGAGGACATCAGTGACCTACAGACATTATTGGATCACGATGTAGCCGACCACAATTGGGAGGACTACTGGATCTCCGCAATGTTAGACCCTCACTACCGGGGAAAAATGGGGGCTGTTTTTACACTCGCTTAGAGGGAGGACAAACTGAACTACTATAGAGACATGCTAAGTAGTAAGTTGGTCACTGCCTATCTGCACCACCATCCATCCTCTCATATGTCCTACCAGGGGAGCCCTGAGCGCACAGCTTACACTGGCATGGCAGCTGTGAGAGGGGGTGGGGGTGGCAGGAGCAGTATCGGCTCCATCAGCAGCAGTCTGAGCCTAGAGTCGCTGATGAGCAGCTTTCTTCACCCGCATCAGCAGCTAGACACAGAGCAGAACTTGAACCAGCAGGTAGTGCACCCTGCCACCCATCCTGGAACATTCGCTGGATTTTTGGGCAGCCAAACTGGATTTGTGGCCGCAACTGGCTGAGTTTGCCGTGTGCAGCCCGGACAGCAGATAGATGGACTGGGAGTGACTGGTAGGTTGTCTCAGGTATCTGGAGCCATGCTGACTGCAGTGCACCCCACATTTACTGGAGGGGACATGGGGAGGAGCCATAGAACAAACACAACGAAAAAGGTGGCCCCACAGATGCTCAACTGGGTTCAAGTCTAGGGAATAAGGGAGTCAGGGAAGTACTTGGAAGTCTTGGTCATTCTACTCCAACAGTCAAAAAACTAAAAATTACTCCAGCATGCCCAATTATGAATAAAATTTAACTTTTACTTCAAAAATTTAAAACCATAGTACAGACATGGATCCAGGCACGTACAAAAAACAGATTAGCTGAAGTAAAAGTAAAATTTTATTCATAATTGGGCATGCTGGAGTAATTTTTTTTTTTTTTACTATTGTCCACCCCGTGAGACAGTCCGGGGGTTTCTCTGTGCAGCCCATTTGCTCGTTTAACATATCTATGGAATCCATATACAGGTCATTCCACAGTGGTTAGAGCTGCATATATTCTGCTTTACACAAATTCTCCTCCAACCACTGTCGGACATTTCTAGTCATTATTTTGCAGGAAGATTCGATTTGCCCGAGAGAAGACAAATGACATGTACGGGTGGATGTGATCTGCAAGGATGGATTCATACCCAAATCTGTTCAGATTGCCTTCTACATAGACGAGCGGGCCCAGAGAATGGTGTGAAAAAGTTCCCCAGACTATAACGCTATAACTATAACTATAACACCACCAGCTTGTCTTCTTCCAGCACTGGTTTCAGAGTGTTTGTTCTCTGATGTTTCTTGCCTGACATGGAGATGTCCATCTCCTAGGAGAAGGCAACCCTTAGCCAATCATTGGTGGTCCAATTCCAATATGGCCGTGTAAAGTGAAGCCATTTGTTTGCTAGAGTAGGGATAATCGAACCTCCATACACATCAGGGCTCACTGAACTGTTGTTTTAGACACATCTGGTAGCCCAGACTCATTTTCATGCTGAGCTGCTCCACTGTAGAGTGTCGATCTTCCCTCACACACCTTCATAGCTGAGGTTCAACTTTCATATCAGGGGCACGTGATTCTCCACAGTTTCCATGTTGGTTATTCCCAATGGCGCCATTTCTCCGCTCACAATACACTTTCACCAAAGCAGCGCATGAACAGTTCACAACCTGCGCTGTTGGAGAAATAGTCACCCTTGGTCCGACAGCCAATAATCATCCCTTGTGCAACTCTGATAAGTCGTCCCCTTTATCCGAGACAACAATGAGATTCTGGGGGCAAAACGGTGGCTCAGTAGTTAGCACTGCAGCCTTGCAGCGCTTGAGTCCTGGGTTCGAATCCCGCCAGTAACAACATCTGCAAGGAGTTTATATGTTTATAAGACACACTGATAGGAAAAAAAAAAAGTCCATTGTGATCCCTATATGGGGCTCACAATCAACATAAGAAAAACATAAATGAGATTCTGTTCAGCCTATCACACACCTTATATACCCACCAAGCCGGCCCACAACAAGTCACTTCCTTCCTGAGCTACACGCTGCCGACATCAGAAGTAGGAGGTGGTGATAATAATGGGACTCAACTCTTCTATTTATTCCATGGGATTCCGTGTAGTGATTACATTGTCTCATCTTCTCTCCATTCAGGTTCCTACAATATAGAATCCTCTCAGTATCTTCTATAGAAGAGAATATTCCTGATTGATCCATCAAGGATGGAAAGAGACAGGAACAAGATGGCGGAAAGTCTATTAAATCTCACCCTAGAGATCATCTACCAGCTTACTGGAGAGGTGAGAGATTCTGATGATGTCATCATGACATCATTCTTATCTATAGTAATAACAGATGATATGACTGGAGAGGTGATGGACTCTGGACATGTATGTAGTGAGATTTATTAATGTGTCTCCCCATAACCAGGATTACACAGTAGTGAAGAAGACCTCTAGTGGGCGCTGTCAGGCTCCTGTGTATGATGGATATGGAGGAATCCTGAGCCCATTCCCGGGGCCTCCACCTCACCCCCTGATACAGGAGGAGATCAATGGACAGAAGATCCTAGAACTCACCCACAAGATGCTGGAGCTGCTGACTGGAGAGGTGACAGTGCTGGGAATGCTGGGACATTATACAGTAACTGGAGGGGTCGGGGTGATGACTGTATCATTGTGTTGTCAGGTTCCTATAAGGTGTCAGGATGTCGCTGTCTATTTCTCCATGGAGGAGTGGGAGTATTTAGAAGGACACAAGGATCTGTACAAGGAGGTGATGATGGAGGACCAGCAGCCCCTCACATCAGCAGGTAATAGACATGACTATATACACATGGACTTCCATTATTTGTATGTACAGAATGAATTCAGTCCCTGTCTGTGTTTCCTACAGGTAGATCCAGTAAGAGGACAACACCGGAGAGATGTCCCAGTCCTCTTCTTCCACAGGATAATGATCAGGTAGATGGAGATATTCCCTATGATGTGTAGACGGGCTGTGAAGTCCTTGTGGTCAGTCTTGTTGTATCCAGCAGTATTATATGGTTATATACATGGGCGGTGTCATTGAGCCGCCATCTAATATGTTTATCCGGCTTCTCACACACCTGCAGCTACTGTCAGGACATCTTTCATCTTCATGCGGATTAATGATCTAGAACATTCTCTGTGACTTCCCCATTTGTCCGGTGACTTTTACATTATTTGTTTCGCAGATTTTCCATCCGGATAAAGATGTGAGTGACATTAATGCTATATCTATGAGAATAAAGGAAGAGCCCTATGTGAGTGGTGATGAGGAGTGTGAGGAGGACATTCCTACAGGGACCCGCCCAGGTGAGGAGTCACCACTATATAAAGCACAGAAGGGTCACTGATTCTATTCAGACATTGTTTAGACTATTTGTTGTTCCCCGATTCAGGTAAAATACTAATAATACCTGAATATAAATGTGATACCGCTATAGGGGGTAATAAATGTAGTATAGAATAGAACGGACAGCAGGAATATGGATTGGACATCGATGTGAACGAGGCAAATTTCTTCCTCCCCGGCTGTCAGTCCTCGTGAAGGGAAAGAATTTACCAGAATTATATAGCAGATTATTTCAGGGGCCGGAAAAATAATCCTCCTGCTCGATCTTCAGGGAGATTCCACCTCAGAGCTCTATGGAAATAAATGGGAGGTGGAAAATCCGGCCTGGCCAGTAAGGAATCTGATGGAGATTCAGGGGCTGATTTGGTAAAGTGGAAAAATTCTTCTTCTGAATTCCTGAAGCAGCTTCTACAAATGTCACTGTGTAAACCTCACCTTAGACCCCAATCACACTATGGAATCCGGACTAGAAAATCTGGTCTGTACATCAGTCACATTTCCCAGCCTGAACTCTGTCCACACACCAGGACTCCCCGTATCTTAGTGATCTATGACGCTAGGAGTCCCTGCTTCCTTGTGACTCCACAGACCCTACTACATACTGTATGGGACAGCAGATCCGCGGTGAGTTCAGGCTGAGAAATCCAGCAGATGTGGTTTGGATTCTATTGTGTGTATGGGGTGTAATACAGTAAGATTTATGGCATCCTACAGTATTATTCCACATATTATTCTACAGTGACCTAGAGCAGTGGTGGCATCTCCTGCCCGGCTTCATTACTATTCACGATCACTGACCTCCGTCTCAGCACAGTGAATACTAATGAAGTAGGCCGCGCTGCCGTCGTTTGCTGCCTGTGCCACTGACTTCACTTCTTCACACGGTCTGAAGCGTCTCAGGCAGTGGCAGCTCAGTGGGGAATATACTTATAAGGTTATGTTATTCAATATAGTAATATCAGTTTTCTTCTTGTCAGATGACTGTACCAGGAGCTCAGAGGGACATCTGATATCTACAGATTATAAAGCAGAGGATCATGGTATCACACAAGATCCATATGAAGAACATGTCATTACCCCAAATCTACCCTCAGCCCTTCAGGAGAAAGATCTTTCTTCTAATTCATCACAGTCTGTTAAGCAAAATGAAAGCTTCAGAAGGGGTGTTGAACATCAGAGAACTCACACAGGAGAGAAGCCATATTCATGCCCAGAATGTGGGAAATGCTTTATCTCTAAATCACATCTTGTTACACATCAAAGAACTCACACAAAGGAGAAGCCATATTTTTGCCCCGAATGTTGGAAATGTTTTGCTCATAAATCAAATCTTGTTATACATCAAGAAACTCACACAGGAGAGAAGCCATATTCATGCCCAGAATGTGGGAAATATTTTGCTCGGAAATCAAACCTTGTTATTCATCAAAGAATTCACACAGGGGAGAAGCCTTACACTTGCTCACAATGTGAGAAATGTTTTACTTGGAAAACAGGCCTTGTTAGGCATCAAACAACTCACACAGGGGAGAAGCCTTACACTTGCTCAGAATGTGGGAAATGTTTTATTTTGAAATCAGACCTTGTTGATCATCAAAGAATTCACACAGGAGAAAAGCCATATTCTTGCTCAGAATGTGGGAGATGTTTTACTTGGAAATCAAACCTTGTTGAACATCAGAGAACTCACACAGGAGAGAAACCATATTCATGTCCAGAATGTTGGAAATGTTTTACTCAGAAATCAGCACTTGTTAGGCATCAAAGAACTCACACAGGGGAGAAGCAAATTGCAGGTGGATGTTCAACCTGAAGTCTTTGACCCGTCTACATTGTAAGAAGGAACTTATATTCACAGGGTTTTTTTTTTAGGTTAAATTATGTTTCTTCTTTAACTCCTTCATGGATTCTTATGTACATGTGCGCGGGCGAATGTGGGTAGTTGCTTCATCTCCACATACGTGATGGTGGTTGAGCGGGTTCAGAAGCAGAGCCTGTACGATCATCATGGGAAAAATATGCAAACCGCAGCGTGTAAAGGGTGCAGGCGCCACGGGCGCTGCCATTTTCCGCCAATCTTCGACCACCTGAACGTCATCGGAGGGCGGTGATCGGTTCCAATGACAGCCGGAAGCCTATTGAAGGTTTCCAGGCTTGTCCCTGCATTAGTTCTATTAGACGATGCCAGATGCAGCGTCTAATAGAAGTGATGGCATTTTGCTATTCACTGCCATACTGTAGTATTGTATGAGCGATCAGACCCCCTAGGTTTCAAGGTACCTAAGGGGTCTGATCATAAATTTAAAAGAAGAAAAAAAGTTTTTAAAAGTATTAAAAAAATTAAAAAAATATAAAAGTTCAAATCACCCCCCTCTTCCTAGATCAGCTATAAAAGTAAACAAAGAACATTAAATATAAACATATTAGGTCTCCCCGCGCTCCAAAATGCCCGAACTATTAAAATATTAAAACATTTCTTCCATACTGTGAACGGCGTAGCGGCAAAAAAAATAAAAATAGCCAAATAGCATTTTTTTCAACACTTTGCCTCCTATAAAAAATTGAATAAAAAGTGATCAAACCATCAGATCTTTCACCAAATGGTATCATTAGAAACGTCATCTTGTCCCGCATAAAAAGACACCGCACCCAGCTCCATACATGGAAATATGAAAAAGTTACAGGTGTCAGAACATGACGACACAAAGTTTTTCATTTTTTGTTTTTTCATGTATCAAAACATTTCAAATACTCTATAAATTTGGTATCACCGTGTTTGTACTGACATGTAGAACACAGGTAAGGTGTCATTTGTACCAAACAGTGAACGCTGTAAAAATTAAACCCATATGAAAATCGGTAATTGCACCTCATTCTGAATTTTTTTCCAGCTTCCCAGTACATTGCACAGCATATTGAATGGTGCCAATACAAAGTATGATTTGTCCCGCAAACAATAAGCCGTCATGTGAACTGAAACATAAAAACGTTATGGCTGTTTAAATGAGAGGAGGGAAAAACGAAAATGTGAAACCAAGAAATGGCCTGGTGATTAAGGGGTTAAGGTAATTTTCAGACAACAGAACAAACTACTATGTCAAAAGACAGAAATCACCAAAAACAAAATAGCTAAAATATTAAATACTAGTAGAATACCCGCGGCTTCGCTCGTAGGAAATATGTTAAACTGTTGGCTATGCGAGCTAAAGTAAAATTTTCCGTGTCACACTGAAATTGATATTTTCTCAGAGCTACAGTAAATCTCTTTTTCTTTCCACTTAAAATTTTTATTTTGTCATTTTACTAATTTATCGTAACATTGATGTGAACAGCAACTTATTTTTTAATTTCAACATTTTTATTGATTTTATATATGCAATACATATTATGTAGTATAAACTATTACAACTAGTTTTTGAACTATTTGTTTTTTATCAAAAATTTAAATTTCTGCCCCTTACACAAATATATAAAACATTTACACCCAATTAACAACATAGTGCAGCCCTTCCCCCCTCCCTCCAGTGTTCTATAATAAGTAGAGATGAGCGAACAGTAAAATATTCGATGTTCGTTATTCGTTCCGAATAGCATCTCAATATTGGACTATTCGAACGAATATGGAACCCCATTATAGTCTATGGGAGAAAATGCTTCGTTTCAGGGGATCCCACCATTCGACTCAGGAGGGTCACCAAGTCCACTATGACACCTCAGCAAATGATGCCAACACCTCTGCAATGCAACTGGGACAGCATGGGAAGCATGTCTGGGGGCATCTAACACACCAAAGTCCCTCTATTACCCCACTATCACAGCCTAACAACTACACACTTTCCACACTCAAAAAAACCTCTATCAAAGTGAGAAAATACCTGGAAACCTTCTTTCTTCCCCAAATGGATGGACACAAACCCAAATTTAAGCTCAACAAACATTAACAAGCACCCCTTTAAATCATGTTGGCCATGACAACCACAGATGGAATAGGCAATGGGAAATCCATCAGATCCCCCCCTGAACTGTCATTGTGGATGTGTGTGATGTGGTAAGACCTTCCAAAATTCACTTTTATGGCCCTTAACGTGAGCCCTTCCAAATTAACTTAGAGGCCCTTAAGCTGAGCTCCCAGCAGAGATTGAGGCCCTTCAGGTAACTTCAGCCAATACCTGCAAAGTTTTACGCCCTTTGGGTGAGTTGGGCCTTGCACCAGCAGAGTGTTAGCCCCTTTAAAATTCTTAGCCCCTAAAACGGTGGTTCCAGAACCATCACTCTCATTGTGTTGGAATGATGCAGTGGATTGGACTGAGGACCCAAACATTGACCTTGATTTGGATTGTGAAATTGATAACATTTTGGCCTCAACTCCTGGGGGTAACTTTTATTTAGAGGGCCGCAAAGGTGGAGAATTGGCTGCAACCACTACTAGCGGTAATGGTCCTCTAATATGGGACTCTACATTACCTCTACAGGGTTCTGATCAGGTGTTAATAGTCCAAAAGACATGCTCCAGTACTTTACATGTAGATCAGAAACCACTTTCCCTTCCAACACCAGATGTAACCAAGCTTCACCATCATCATCATCATCCTGCTGAGATGGAGCCACTAAAGGAAACCTTGCCTTCCAAGGCCTGTCCTGGAGCTGCGACTGAGCCAAATCTAAACACAGAGTCCTTTGGAACTGAACAAAATTCAAAGTGTCAAAAGACTTTAGAGACTGTTGAAAGTAATGGGATCCAGAATGAGGAGTTCATCACAAGGCTGACAGACCCAACTCCACATGCTGCAGCACAAGCAACCAGCAGTCAGACTAAGGGTAAGTTCACACTGAGTAAACGCTAGCTTATTTTGTAGAGTAAAATTAGGGGGCATTCACACTGAGTAACGCCGGGCGTGTATCACAGCCGTACACGCCAGCGCTTCGGCAGGCTGCCGAACACTTCCCATTCATTTCTATGGGAGCCGGAATACGCGCGCTCCCCATAGAAATGAATAGAAAAACGCAGCCCATTCATTTCTATGGGGAGCGCTCGTATGCCGGCTCCCATAGAATTGAATGGCAAATGCTTTATACGCCACCAATTCTGAACGTGTTTTACGTTCAGAATCAGCTGGCGTAAACGCAGTGTGAATGCACCCTTTCACTTGTAAATTTTGCTATCCCATTGACTTCAATGATATTTTTTTACACGTGTAAAAATACGCCTGTAAAAATACACCTGTAAAATGTAATTGAAGTCAATGGGAGTCTTATTTTTACATGTGTATTTTGCAAAAATACACGCGCGTTTACTCAGTGTGAATGCACCTGAGTAAACACTAGCTTATTTTGTAGAGTAAAATTACATAGATAGAAATTTTGCTATCCCATTGACTTCAATGACATTTTACACGCGTATTTTTTACACGTGTAAAAAAAAAATCATTGAAGTCAATGGAATAGCAAAATTTCTATCTATGTAATTTTACTCTACAAAATAAGCTAGTGTTTGTCTCTTCTTCAAGTAAGACACAAGATTCTTTGGAACCAGAACAGGAGACCCCAGTGATTGCCATTGCAGCAGTGCCTAGGCCATCTGTCAGAGCAGTTCATTCAGAGATTGAATTGGAGAAAAATAAGGACATTTACTGTGATCGAGTCTTCATGCATATTTGTGGGCATGGACAACCTAACATACAAGATCCTCATGCTGAGCTGCCTCATTACTGAACACGATCAACCAGGATAATCAGGGCTGGAAACAGCCATCACATCTTAACGAAAGGAATCACCCTCAGTTTGGAAAGAAGCCATCTAAACGTTGCACCTTTAATTGAGATGAGCATTGCACCAGCAGAATGTTAGGCCCTTTGGGTGAGTTGAGCCTTTAACCAGCAGAGCTTTAGTTTTTGGCCCTTTGGGTGAGTTGAGTCATGCACCAGCAGTGTTTTTGGCCCTTGGGGTTAGTTGAGCCTTGCACCAGCACATGTCCCGTAACATCAGGCGGGCCCTAAGTTCTGCGCTTTGCACAAAGTTCCAGTTGACCACCGACGCGTGGACAAGTGCACGGCACACTGGCTGAATGTAGTTGAGGCGAGAACGGCCTGCCTTGTCTCCCCGCCTAATATTCCTGGCAGGAGTGCTGAAACACCACCCTCCTCCTCCTCCGCCGTTGAATCGACCCCAGCTACTGGCGTGGGGAGACGTCAGCAGGCCGCGATGAAGATCATCAGCTTGGGGGACAGACAGCACACTGTTTTTCCCTGCTGCACCCACCTGGGGCCAGGCATGCTTGTCATGTGTGATAACGGCAGGAACCTGGTAGCAGCTCTGGAGCTTGCCAGCCTCCAACACGTTCCATGCCTGGCCCACGTCTAACTTAGTGGTGCAATGTTTTTTGAAAACATACCCAAATGTACACGAGCTACTGGTGAAAGTGCGGCGCTTGTGCGCCCACTTTTGCAAGTCTACGGGAGCTGCTGCTAGCCTCAAAACACTCCAGCAACGCCTCCATCTGCCTGAAGCAGACGTCCCCACACGCTGAAACCCTAGATACCATATTTTGAGCAGGGTGTGTGAGCTGCAGAGACCTTTGATGGAGTTCCATCTCCAAAACCCAAGGGTTCATCAAAGTCAGCTCCCTCAGTTTCTGCACCATGAGTGGCCATGGGTGGCAGACTTATGTGAAATCCTATCCCATCCTTTCCACTGGACACGAAACATTAGCATGCGCTCATCACAATTCCGGATATGGCAGCTGTGTTATGCAGGGTGCAGGGTACAACGCAGACCAGGCCCGAGCACCAGGAACAGGTGTTACAAATACTGGAGCATTCGCCATTTCCTTCCAATTTTGTGGTTGTGGACCCGCAACTGACGTTTCTGGACCTCAGTGATGATGATGAGACACAGTTGCCATCAGGGCAAGCTGTGGTTATATGCGGTTTGCAGTAAGGGGACAGTGAGCAATTGGAAGAGGAGTTGGTGGACGACAAGTCCACCGACCCAACATGGACAGGGGTGATGTCTAGCGGGGAAAGCAGTGTAGACATGGAGGCAAGCTAGGCAGCAAAAACGGCTACAGTGGCTAAAGGCAAAGGCATGTCCAGAGGCAGCAAGGCCACTCATGCAAAACTCTACCAAGACTTAATCCAAGGTCTGGGACACGTTAATGGCACCCCTGGCCAAATTACCACCACTGAGGGGCCTAGTGTCGCCATGAAGGACAAGTATAGGTGCATGTTGTGGGAGTACCTGGCCGACCCCAGCCCTGTCCTCTCCGATCCCTCTGCGCCCTACACTTATTTTCCCGCTACGGATGCCAATGAGCTCAATACATAGGCAAAGAGGACCTTTCATGGTCCGAAGCACAGGCAGTTCTATATACTGCTGGAAAGCCGACTTTCCCGATCTGTGTCCCGTGTAAAGAGCTAGCAGTGCCGGTACCGTTGCTCTTCACAATCAGAAGGGCGTTCCTGACAGTCAGTCAGGTACGTCCTTCTCCACAGCAGCGCCTATCGCGCTGTACAGTGTGAGTGGGGAGGAAAGCCCCCCCTCCCTCTGCTCACAGTACTCGTCCATAGACGAGTATTATCAGGAGGGGAGAGGGCATTCCTCCCCGCTCACACAGCACAGCGCGATAGGCGCTGCTGTGGAGAAGGACGTACCTGGCTGACTGAGGGCCAGCCGAAAACTATGACTGGGGGCCAGAATGAATTTAGGGTCTAAAAATTACGCTATGGACTTTAGTTCTGGGGAATCCTAAGACCTAGTCTGCCTCTGAAGAAGAAAATAGCAGAAACGCGTCAGGCAGTAATTAGAACCATACCTAACGTTACCATTGCTGCTTAGATAGATAGTGATAAGCAATAGCTGTGTAGTGGAGCTTATTATGAGTTTCTTAGCCAGTCACTCTATCTAGGATTAACTGACAGGCCTCGGTCACGTTGTTTGAAGGGGGAGTGTGCTACAGTGGAGGGGGGTGGATATGTGCAAACACAGGGGAACAATACTAACAAAAAGTGACAGGGGATTGGCAAACACTAGCCCTAATCCTCTGTATGCTGTTCCGTCAAGTTCCTGAGACTAAAACATAAGGATATTGAATGAGTCTCCTCCTCCCTGTATTCCCTTTATCTGGTAAAATAAGCAGGTGCCTCTAACTAAGCCTGGTTATCTAGTGACCTTAAGTGTCTGTTGTTGCTACAGGCACATTAGTTTCTTTTGTTATGTATGGGCATCTAAACACTGGCTAATACATAATAGTGGCCTGTCTCACTAATGAGTGTTTATCCAGTCTGCAACAATAACAGACGGAAACATTATTAGTGTAGCTTGGTATTGACACTGGTTCTATCATAAATACACCAGTGCAAAACACTGGTCATTGACTGGGAGATAGTTTCCCTATTTTTGTCTAATATTTTAATACACGAATTGACACTTTTTAATGTACAACTAATAAAAGTTATTTTTTAAGTGTATCATCCTTTAGTAGTTTCCTATAATTTTTGGATACACCTACCTATTACCTTTCTATTAGCATTTGACCTAGGATTAGATACACGCATCTGAACACAGTATCACATGCTGTAGGATTAGATACGCACGTCTACACACAGTTCCACACGCCGTAGGATTAGATACGCGCCTCTTCACACAATACCACACAGGGGAGGATTAGATACATGCCTCTGCACACAATACCACATGCCAGAGAATTAGATACGCGTCTCAGCACACAGTACCACACAGGGGAGGATTAGATACGTGCATTTGCACACAGTACCGCACGACTGAGGGTTAGATATGCGCGTCTGCACACAGTTCCACACGCTAAAGGATTAGATACGTGTGTCTCCACAAAGTACCACACGGAGAAGAATTAGATACGCACCTCTTCACACAATACCACACAGGAGAGGATTAGATACGCAAATCTGCACACAGTTCCACACGCTAAAGGATTAGATACGTGTGTCTGCACATAGTACCACACGGGGAGGATTAGATACCCACCTCTTCACACAATACCACACGAGGAGGATTAGATACGCAAATCTGCACACAGTTCAACACGCTGGAGGATTAGATACGCATGTCTTCACATAGTACCACCGCCAGAGGATTAGATACGTGCATCTACACACAGTACCACACGGGGGAGGATTATATACGCGCATCTGCACACAGTACCACATGCCAGAGGATTAGATATGCACATCTGCACACAGTTCCATACGCCAGAGGATTAGAAACGTACGTCTGCACACAGTACCACATGCCGTAGTATTAGATACGTGCATCTGCACATATTTTCACACGCCGGAGGATTAGATACGCGCGTCTGCACACAGTACCATACGCCGGGGTATTGGATACATGCGTCTGCACACAATACCACATGCCAGAGGATTGGATACATGCATCTGCACACAGTTCCACACACCAGAGGATTAGATAAGCACGTCTGCACACAGTACCACATGCCGTAGGATTAGATACGCACGTCTGCTTACAGTTCCACACGCCAGAGGATTAGATATGCGCGTCTTCACACAGTTGTACACGCCATAGGATTAGATACACACGTCTGCACACAGTACCACATGCTGTAGGATCAAATACACATGTCTACACACAGTTCCACACGCCGTAGGATTAGATACGCACCTCTTCACACAATTCCACACAGGGGAGGATTAGATACGTGCTGAGATACAGCATTCCAAACACAATGCCCCCCCCCCCCCTAGCCAATACAAACCTGCAAGTCTTTCACTCATATTCCAACTGCAATACACACGGTCACTCCACATGCACAATACAACAGTGATATCCAAACTGAGATACACGCATCAGAGGATTAGATACACAGATCAGCACACAGTATCACATGCCAGAGGATTAAATATGCACTTCTGCACACAGTTCCACACACTGAAGGATTAGATACAGGGGCGTAACTACCGTGGTAGCAGCTGCCACAGGGCCCGGGCCATTAGGGGGCCCGGTGACAGCCGCTACCGCTGCGTTTTTTTTTTTTTTGTTTTTTTTAAATAGTCCGTTACGGGCCCTATTCACTTGCCGATCCTGGCTGGGCCGGGATCGGCAAGTGACACCGCGGGGCCCACAGAGGCTATCATTATACTCGGGGGTCTTTGCAGACCCCCGAGTATAATGATCGGCGGACCAGAGAGGTAAGGTAACATAGCAAACAGTGTTACTTACCTCTCCACGATCCTGCCAGGCCTCCGTCATTCGTGTCTGACGTCTCTGACGTCACATGACCCAGGCCAGCTTCCCCGGTTATGTGACGTCTGACGTCATTAAAGCTGGACAAGAGCGGCGGCCGACAGGAACAGGTAAGCAACTGTCTCTGTTCTTTTAATGGTTTTAATCCCCCGGGTCTCCGATTATTATACTCTGGGGTCTTTTCAGACCCCAGAGTATAATAAATGTTTATAGGTGTCCACAGTGGGACATATGGGGACACTATTGGGGATAATACTGTGTGTGCAGGGGACACTATAGGGGTTAATACTGTGTGTAGGGGACACTATGGGGGATAATACTGTGTGCATTGGACACTATAGGGGTTAATACTGTGTGTGCATTGGACACTATATGGGTTAATACTGTGTGTGCAGGGGACACTATAGGGGTTAATACTGTGTGTGCAGGGGACACTATAGGGGTTAATACTGTGTGCATTGGACACTATAGGGGTTAATACTGTGTGTGCAGGGGACACAATTGGGGATAATACTGTGTGCAGGGGACACTATTGGGGATAATACTGTGTGCAGGGGTCACTATGGGGCATAATACTGTGTGCAGGGGCCACTATGGGGGATAATACTGTGTGCAGGGCTTACTAAGGGACATAATAGAGTGCGGAGGAGGGGGTCAGTCGAGGTCTTCGGCATCGGTTTGGGGAGGGGGGGCCCCATGTCAAAAGTTCGCCACGGGGCCCCGCCATTCCTAGTTACGCCACTGATTAGATACGTGCGTCTGGACATGTTTCCACATGCCGAAGGATTAGATACACACGTCTGCACACAGTACCACACGTCGAGGGATTGAATACATGCGTCTGCACACAGTACCACATGCCAAAGGATTGGATACACGCATCTGCACACAATTCCACTCACCAGAGCATAAGATATGCACCTCTGCACACAGTACCACATGCCGTAGGATTAGATATGCGCGTCTACACACAGTTCCACACTCCAGAGGATTAGATATGCGTGTCTGCACACAGTTGTACACGCCGTATATACTAGCAGGAGGACCCAGCTTCACATGGGTATATTACATTTTAAGTTTGTGTAGTGGCCCCATAAGAATTGTCCAATTTTGCGATGGTGTATTTTGTATGTGCTTTGTGTGTATGTCCATAAGCGTCATGTGATTATGTGTATCTCATTTTGGATATCAGTGAAAAACCTGTGATGAGTTGTTATGGATACCTGGAGTTAAGCTGTATCTAATCCTTCCCCGTGTAGTACTGTGTTTAGACGCAAGTATCTAATCCTTGTTGGTGTGGTACTGTGTGCAGATGCACTTATCTAATCCTACGGCATGTGGTACTGTGTGCAGATGCACATATCTAATCCTACGGCATGTGGTACTATGTGCTCTTATGGGACCACCAGAGGAATAGATAAGCATGTCTGCACACAGTACCACATGTCGTAGGATTAGATACGTGCGTACATTCTTTTGGTAGTATCTCCTTATTTCAGCAATGTTTCTGTATTATTTGGGTAACTATCTCTACATTGTGCCCTATATATTTTATATATATATTTTTGTGGATAAGATAAACTACTCTGGGTGCAGAAATTGTAATTAGACTGTGTTGAATGTCCTTTATGTAATATGAGTAAGGTGATCTACCAGGGACAGGCAGGGCCGCCATCAGAACAGTACTGGTGCTATCAGAGGTCC
The DNA here is from genome assembly GCF_031893055.1 of Leptodactylus fuscus. Taxonomy (NCBI): domain Eukaryota; kingdom Metazoa; phylum Chordata; class Amphibia; order Anura; family Leptodactylidae; genus Leptodactylus; species Leptodactylus fuscus. The sequence goes on along the minus strand of NC_134265.1, from coordinate 6,254,871 downwards.
GGTCACCGCTCTAAGAAAAAAGGAGGCCGGTAACTTGCACTAGAAATGAATCTTATGTGATGTATCTGTATGTAAGTGCCACCATTCCTTTCCTTAGAGCTGTGACTGGGTGGGCCCGCTTCATTCACCCACCACCAGCACCAATACAGTGACTTAGAGCAGTGGTGGCGTTTAAGGATGAGCGAACACTGTTCGGAACAGCCGTTCCGAACAGCACGCTCACAGCACGCTCCCATAGAAATGAATGGAAGCGGCCGGCCGCAGGGGGTTAAGCGGCCAGCCGCCGGCAAAGTCTGCGTGCCAGGTGCTTCCATTCATTTCTATGGGAGCGTGCTGTTCGGATCGGCTGATCTGAACAGTGTTCGCTAATCTCTAGTGGAGTCTACTGCCCCACTTCATTACTAGTCACTATCACTGACCTCCGTCTCAGCACAGTGAATACTAATGAAGTAGGCCGCGCTGCCGTCGTTTGCTGCCTGTGCCACTGACTTCACTTCTTCACACAGTCTGAAGCGTCTCAGGCAGCGGCAGCTCAGTGGGGAATATACTTATATGGTTATGTTATACAATAATAGTAACATCAGTTTTCTTCTTGTCAGATGACTGTACCAGGAGCTCAGAGGGACATCTGATATCTACAGATTATAAAGCAGAGGATCATGGTATCACACAAGATCTATATGAGGAACATGTCATGACCTCAGATATATCCGCCGCCCCTCAGGAGAAAGATCTTTCTTCTAATTCATCATTCATCTATAAAGCAAAATAAAAGAAGCAAAAGAGGTGTTATACATCAGAGATCTCACACAGGAGAGAAGCCATATTCATGTCCAGAATGTGGGAAATGTTTTACTAAGAAATCAAATCTTGTTAAACATCAGCGAATTCACACAGGAGAGGAGCCATATTCATGCCCAGAATGTGGGAAATGTTTTGCTCAGATATCAACTTTTGTGAAACATCAGAGAACTCACACAGGAGAGAAGCCATTTTCATGCTTAGAATGTGGGAAATGTTTTACTCACAAATCAAATCTTGTTGACCATCAAAACTCACACAGTGGAGAAGCCATATTCATGCCCAGAATGTGAAAAATGTTTTTCTCAGAAATCACATCTTGTTCAACATCAAAGAATTCACACAGGAGAGAAGCCATATTTATGCCCAGAATGTGGAAAATGTTTTTCTCGGAAATCAAAGCTTGTTGAACATCAGATAACTCACACAGGGGAGAAGCCATATTCATGACCAGAATGTAGAAAATGTTTTACCGTATTTTCCGGACTATAAGGCGCACATAAAAACCTACGATTTCCTCAGAAATCGTAAGTGCGGCTTATTGTCCGGTGCGCCTTATATATGGATGGAAGCGGCGGCAAAGTCTGCGTGCCGCTTCCATACATACATAAAAGGCACCGTAAGGGGGCATTCACACTACGGAACGCCGGCGTGTATCACAGCCGTACACGCCGGCGTTACAGCAGGGCTGCCGGACACTTCCTATTCATTTCTATGGGATCCGGCATGCGAGCGCTCCCCATAGAAATGAATGGAAAAAAGCAGTCCATTCATTTCTATGGGGAGCGCTGGCATGCCGGCTCCCATAGAAATGAATGGGAAGTGTCCGGCAGCCCTGCTGTCACGCCGGCCTGAAACAGAACGTGAAACTTACCGAGCGGTGCAGGGCGGGCGGGCATTCAGGCCTCCTCTTCCTCCGATGTCCTGACCACTTCCTCCGGCGCTCGCGATCTGATAATGGCCTGGGCGCATGCGCAATATCATAATGCTTCTACTACGGCTACTGCGCATGCGCCCAGGCCATTATCAGTTAGCGAGCGGCGGAGGAGGAGGACGGAACATCGGAGGAAGAGGAGGCCTGAATGCCCGCCCACCCTGCACCGCTCGGTAAGTTTCACATTCACATTCTGTTTCAGGCTTTTATTTTAAAACGGGGGGGGGGGGGGGGGGTAGTTTAATCTAACTTTTACGGTTGGGCTCTATCAGCATGATTTTGCTGATAGAGCCCCTCCTCGCCTGCCGAGCGCTTCCAATAGAAGCGGCTGGCACGCGAGGGGTTAAGCGGCCGCTGGCAAAGTCTGCCTTCCGCCGCTTTCAATAACATATAATGCGCACCGGACTGCGGCTTATAGTCCGGTGCGCCTTATTTATGAACCGAGACGGACTATAAGGCGCTCATGGGCAATGCGCCTTATAGTCCAGTGCGCCTTATAGTCCGTAAAATACGGTACTCAGAAATCAAAGCTTGTTGAACATATTCAAATGGAAAATATTTCCAACTTTCATCTCAGAACTTACACAGAAAATGCAGTTTTGTTTTCAATGGTTTATCCCCAATTCACATCTTAAAACTTACAAGAGCTCTCCCAGTACAGGAGCAATTTTTTTTTTTTTTCCTAAAAACTCATTTTAATGACAATTAGAACAAGACTAAAATCCAACATTTAGACTGTAATCACACCTGTGACATAGTTTGATGCAGTTTTTCAGTAAATCCTGGATGGCTTTAGTTTCTCTTTCCCTTTATCCACACATAAATCCTTACAGTTCTTTATTCTTGGCAAGGCCTGGGGTTACAAGAGGTATCTCTGCGGCCTATACTGTTTATACATCTTTCCCATATCCCTCTAAACTACCATATACAGTGACACCTCTCCAGGCCATCGCTCCTTTAAGAAATTCACCCCCTTGTAAGGACTTATATTTCCGCTGATTTTCCTCCCTTTATTCGTTATGACAGCTGCCATTCTATAAGCAGACCACCCCCTTATGTAACCAAGCCCAATTGTGTAAGTGTAAACTCAGACAGGCAGTCTGACACTACACCAGATTTATCACAGTGACTGATGCTAGATGATAAATCTGCCCTATCTATATCCTGTCTAGTCTACATTTATACCACCTCTTACTTGGCTTACTTTGAGACAAAATTTTATGACACAATGTTCTTCACCAGTCAACAGCTCCATACTGTACAAGTGGTCAATCTCTTTACTCCACTCATTCACTGTCGGGGGCAACTGGGACTACCAGTGTTCGGGAATAACAGCTCTAGCTGCAGCCAGGAAATGTCGGAGGAGCCTATTTTTGATCTTGGCCAAGGGGCCAGGGATTAGGGTAAGAAGAGTCAACTGAGGAGATGATGATAGAGACCCCACGGTGACTTCTGTGTAAATTTTATAGATTGCAGTACAAAATTGTTATAGCATGGGTCACAACTACCATATGTGGAGGATAGAGCCCTCGGCTGGTCCAAACCTCTGGGCAGGGTCAGACTGGCTCACTGGAGGACCGGTGTACCCATTTACTTAGTGGGCCAACAGGACCCCCACTGCTTATTTTAATAGGCTATGAAAGTCTGGTAACAGGTGACTCCTCCCCCGCGACCATGACCACAGGTGGTCAGGGACCTGCAGCACTATCAAAATGATCGGGAAAAGCCTGGTTCCCCGATCATTATAAACATTGTTAATGGAAAGGGTTCAACCTCAGAGTATAATAATCAGAGGCCTAGGGAAGGTGATTAAAGGGATCCTATCATTGGATATCTTTTTTTTTTTCTCTATAACACCTAGGAATAGCCTTAAGAAAGGCTATTCTTTTCCTACCTTTAGATTTCTTCGCGCCACTGTTCGGTAGAAAACCAGGTTTTTTCTGGTATGCAAATGAGTTTTCTCATTTGCATACCAGAAAAACCTGGTTTTCTACCAATGTCTCCATCTTCTTCTGGAATGCCCAGTCTGTGAGTCTTCTTCCATCCTGTGTTTTCAATTTTCTAGGCCTCGGGCCAACTGCGCATGCCTGGGCCACAAGAAAATGGCTGCCACTATGGAGCTTATTATACTGTGTGGGGACGACTGCGGAGCATATTGTACTTTATGGGGGGACACTGTGGAGCATATTATACTGTGTGGGCCCCTTATTTACATCACACCCCATCTATTTTATAGCACACATGTGATATTATCTGATCTGCAGGGGTCCTAGTGGTGGGTCCCTAGAAAAAAATCCCACTGGTGGGCCCTAGACATCCCAGTCTGACCCGTTCTTTTTCTGAACGTGGCAGGCCATGGGAACTTTGTGATAGAAAACGAAAATTTTCTGCCAGTCTTGGTCTGAGAGTTGAATTTGGTCCGTATGGATGACCTCTAGTTAAAGAGAGGCCAGATAGTTCTCAATGAGTATCGCAAAGAATTTCACATCATTATTTATCAAGGAGATGACTTTTATTGTATTTGAGTGCATTTGGGGACTAAAGGGGTACCCTCATCACAAAAGACGCGAGTTGGGGAGTAAAAATTTAGTAGAACTTCACGGGGAGATCACCTAAGCCCAGGCTCTTTCTACTATGGGAGTCCCAGATCACCCGGGAAAGGTCCTCAACCAAGAGTTCCTTATTTAGTGTGGTCCTACTCTCGTCCATAAACCCAGGGAGTGTCATTGCAGCCACCTAATCTTTGATCCTGTTTGCATCTCTTACGGAGGTAAATCTGAGAGGAGGCCACTACAATTGTAGAGATTTGAGTTGAAATCTTAGAAAGATTGAACATTAGGGTGGGACAGGCACTCTTCAGGGTCATTTTAATGGTAGGAACAAACGCAGTGAGTGGCTGTGGGTGAAGAAATTTTTCTAGGGAACTGCCACACATCTAGCTTCCACTAGGTCCACCAGTGTTTGTGATCCCTGTTGCATTTATGGAAGGATTCAGGTGTTCGTATCTGAGTAAGAAGGCATGAGATCTCAAAAATCCTCTCCTGCTTCAGCCCTCGCTCCTTCTTGAATGAAATCCCTGCGCTGACACTATTTAGTGCTTCCCATTGTATCGGGATTGGGGTCACATCATGCTCGTGATGGTGAAGAAAGTCCATAATGGCTTGTGAAATCACCCCTGTGCACGCCCCGTCTTTGAGAAGGTTGGTGTTAAGAGTCCAGTCCCGCTCACCTCGCCTTGATAAGGAAGTAGTAGCATGTACTGTGAGTGTTGTGGACTTGTGAAAAGTAGGTGCAGTCTCTCATCTGGGGATGAAGGACCCACCAAACATTGACAAGCCGCATGTCAGCGACCTTAAATTACAGGGCCAGTAAACGTGACAAAGGGATGGAGAACCTGCCTGACAAGAAATCCAACATTGAATTCATGGTTAATTTCATGACCTTCAACCCTACAGCAAATTCAGCTAAGGCAGAAAGGAATGACAGGATTGAGTTTAGCTCTGGTTAGGGAGATTGAAATTAGGGATCTTGAATAATTTCTGATGGCCAGGATTTTTTTTTGAAACAAATATCTACCCCGTGCATCAGAGCACTGGGACATGACCATGGCTTGGAGGTCTTTATATAAGCCAACACTAACTCTCTTTGATTTACCATCAGGGTCGGAGCTGTGGAACCAGCGAGGGAAATATCAGTTTACTATTGTGGGCACGTGGCCTGTCTTAAAGTAGGTTTCCTGTAGCAGTAGGATGTGAACCCTTAGCTTGTGCATATTGTAGAGTACCCGGGTCCTCTTCTGCGGCACACTAAAGCCTCTGAGCCTCGGGGAGCACAACTGAAGTCTGGCCAAAATAGTGCTCCTTCCCTTCTGTGCTCAAACAGCAGTTCATACCCACATACTGTATGACATTAAGTACATTATCCTGGGTACACCAGTGTCATACATGTGGGCATACACTGCCATTTGGGTACACAGCAGGGTTCAGATGTGAAGAAGCTCTATGTGGTTTTTGGAGCACAGATTTAGATTGTTGGATTTTGGACACCATGTCATATTTGTAGACATTATAAAATTGCCCCTACAAAATGGGGTCACTTCTTGGGGAATTCCAAATTACTGGCACCTCCAGGGCTCTGCAAATACAACATGGTGTCCAGAAAGCCCCTCTAACTCTGTACCCCAATAGCTAAAAAAGTAGTGCTCCTTCCCTTCTGAGCCCTGCTGTGTGCACAAGCAGCAGTGTACACCCACATATAAACTTCTTTCTACCTGGGATGGCATGTCACTGATGACATAAAGTGCGTGCAACGTACTGGGCACCGAAATGGCAGATTTCTTTAAGAATTTCATTTTTCACTTTACTTCCTGAGAAATTCCTTGAGGGGTGTAGTTTATGGGGTCACTTTGGGGGGGGGGTTTCCATTGTACTGGCACTTTAGGGACTTGGCAAATGTGACATGGCACCTGAAAACTATTCCAGCAAAATCTGCCCTCTAAAAGCCAAATATTGCTCTTTCCATTCTGAGCCTCACCATGTTCCCATACAGCAGAGTTTGACCACATATGGGGTATTGCTGTACTCAGGAGAAATTGTGTAACAAACTTTAGGGAATTTTTTATCCTCTTGTGAAAATTAATTTAATTTTAGGATTAAAAGTATTACTGAAAAAAAAAATGTCTAAATTTCACCTTCACATTATTTTTATTCTTATGAAATGCTCCGCTACATACACGTCACACAGTCAGCTCCACTACATACATGTCACACGCACATGGCTCTGCTAGATACACGTCACACGCAGACGGCTCCGCTACATACACGTTACACGCCGACGGCTCCGCTACATACACGTCACACACAGACGGCTGCTCAACATACACGTCACACACAGAAAGTTCTGCTACATACATGTCACACGCAGACGGCTCCGCTACATACATGTCACACACAGACGGCTCCAATACATACACGTCACACACAGATGGCTCCGCTACATACACATCACACGCACATGGCTCCGCTACATACACGTCACACGCAGACAGCTGCGCTACATACACGTCACACGCAGACAGCTGCGCTACATACACGTCACACACAGACGGCTCCGGTACATACACATCACACACAGATGGCTCCAATATATACACGTCACACACAGACTCCTGCGGTACATACACATCACACACAGATGGCTCCAATACATACACGTCACACACAGACGGCTCTGCTACATACACGTCACACACACAGACGGCTCCGCTACATACACGTCACACACAGACGGCTCTGCTACATATACATTACACACAGACGGCTCTGCTACATATACATTACACACAGACGGCTCTGCTATAAACACGTCACACACAGATGGCTGCGCTACAGACTGCTCTGCAGAGACGTCTAATATCAGGTCATGTGATTCTGTGACTCCTCCCACACAGGTGACATCATCACAGGTCCTTTAGCTCACTACACAGCCTTTAGCTCTTCTGCACAGATAAAGCAATAACAGCAGGAACTGATCATGTGACTCATTGACTCCTCCCACACCTATGACATCATCACAGGTCCTGTGAGCAGACGGCTGCTGTACCCGAGGAGGTAAGTGCTCGCTTTCAGCCCTTCTCATACATTCAGTCTCCCTCCTTGTGGTCCCCACTCGCTATAATGTCCTCTTTGTGGCCCCCACACACTATAATGGTCAAGGGGTGTGAATACTTTTACAAGCCCCTGTATCGGTGTTAGATCTCTGGATAGAACATTCTCCGGGACACTCATTCCTCTCATGTCCCTACAGCGGGGCCCATTCTCTACGTCCTCTATACCATCATGTAAGATTCTGCTCATTTCAGTAAGTCACAAACCTACAGATTCTCGTTGGCCACTTTCTCCTCTGCATTAGTCACTTGTTGTTGCACGTTGCGTACTAGGCTGTAATACTTCCTCTTCTGTCAGGGTCAGGGAGGACTGTACAGTTAGTTCCAGTGTGCTGGTAATATCAGGGGCCACTGAGGAAATATCTAGAAAGAAAATATATAATATGTAACTTTTATTAATTTATAGGATTAAAAAAGTATCAAAACGTGTTTCCAATAGCCAGGAAACAACAATGGATCTATGTCCTTGGTCACAATGCGCACTAGGACGTATCCATGTGTACCAATAAATCGTGGAACTAATTGTCATATAAAACTATCTTTCAGGTCAAAAGGTAAAAGATACAAGGTATGAGGGTGCAGTGATTTTGTTGGCTAAAGCACAATAACTGATTGCTTCTCTGCCTCCCTCAACCGTAGAAAGCATGCCTAATAGACAAACAGCACGGTTCAAAATTGTGTCCAACTCACTTGTGTGCTTTAAAGCCCTCCAGCACTTGTCTCCCCCGAGGTTACTGGCCTAACGCCACGCCAACGGGATCTGGCAAGCCTGAAGGTGCTTAGTGAGTGGCACTTAACCGTCTGCTGTTTATCTAATAAAAGACATGTAACTAAATAGTCTGACCTATATGTAGCCCAACGCTGAATTTCTTCAAAACTATGAGTCATCAGGGGCCAATGAACTGTAATACATCATGGGTTAATACCCTAATCACAAATGAGTGTGACCACACGAGACCGCACTGATGCCGGCGGTAGCGTGTCGCAAACATAACCCACTCTTAAAGAACAGTCCCCTCTTTCCCTATGTCATTCCTCCAATCGCTGCGCTAGGTGGGTGTGTCATCGCTCGATGATGCAAGCATATCGTCGTATATACACTGCACAGCCTCGCGCATGCGCATACTAGCGAGAGAGGGACTTAGTTTCGCGGCCGACATACCATTCCTCCAATCACTGCGCTCAGTGGGTGTGTAATCGCTCGATAGTATGAGCATATCACGGTATGTCCATTGCACAACCCGGCGCATGCGCATAATAACAGAAGAGGAACTTAGTCTATCGTCCGCTTAATGATGCTCGCGCATGCGCTTTACACCACATACCATGAACAGCTACACCAAGGACAGACATCGCTACATGATGGATACATAATGCAATTGTATCCAACATCAATATGTTCTAACAATGTCATGAAGAAAACAGGTGTGTATAAGATGCATCCAAAGCACCAATCACCCAAAAAGAATAAATAGCTTGTCAGAGCAACAACCCGCCTTAGCATAATTATAGCTCATTACTTTTTCTATTCTAAATTAACATATAACATATAATCCAAAGGTAAGTATACATAACTATTATCATTAATAACTAATATACGGTGTCAAAAGATGTGAATACCAAACTGGTATACATCAAGTAATCCTATGAAATAGTGAAACGTATATACCCTTTGGCTATCACTTGTGATTCTAGATGCTAGATAAAACAGAAAAGGAAGCATGACAGGTAAATATGCTCACTAGAGAGTAGGTGTTCATGGGGATGGCTACAATATGTCTCAGAATGACAATAAGAATAAATGATACCCGTAGGAGGACTGTAATATCAGTACAAAAAAGGGGGAAAACACTGACCATAGCCAATGGTCAGATCAAAAGCTGATAAGCGGTTCATTTTCCAGTGACATTACCAATATCTAGGCAGAAAGTGAACAAGATGTCTTCAGAGGCAAAATATATACAAAGCAAATCATAAGTGACGTAGATGGCTATGCCAATACAGATCATAATATTGGGAGTGAATAAACTTATGTTGTTATCACATGACCCAAGTACCTAACCCATGTCAAATCTAACATGAGAAGTCAAGGGTCTCATTTATTCCACTCGGTTGGAGAGTATCTAGTTTATAGATCCATTGAGTCTCCTTTCTCAGGACCAAATTGTCCCAATCTCCACCACGAGCATGTGGTCCCACAACTTCAATGGCCTGAAATTTCAAAGATCTGATGTCTGCATTATGGCACCTTTTAAAGTGCCTTGCCACTGGGGTATCACGATCGTTCAGGATTCGTTTAGGAGAAGAATAAGAGACCATGTATGCGACATTGGGTTGTGCAATGGACATACCGCGATATGCTCATACTATCGAGCGATTACACACCCACTGAGCGCAGTGATTGGAGGAATGGTATGTCGACCGCGAAACTAAGTCCCTCTCTCGCTAGTATGCGCATGCGCGAGGCTGTGCAGTGTATATACGACGATATGCTTGCATCATCGAGTGATGACACACCCACCTAACGCAGCGATTGGAGGAATGACATAGGGAAGGAGGGGACTGTTCTTTAAGAGTGGGTTATGTTTGCGACGCGCTACCGCCGGCATCAGTGCGGTCTCGTGTGGTCACACTCATTTGTGATTAGATTATTAACCCATGTTGTATTACAGTTCATTGGCCCCTGATGACTCATAGTTTTGAAGAAATTCAGCGTTGGGCTACATATAGGTCAGACTATTTAGTTACATGTCTTTTATTAGATAAACAGCAGACGGTTAAGTGCCACTCACTAAGCACCTTCAGGCTTGCCAGATCCCGTTGGCGTGGCGTTAGGCCAGTAACCTCGGGGGAGACAAGTGCTGGAGGGCTTTAAAGCACACAAGTGAGTTGGACACAATTTTGAACCGTGCTGTTTGTCTATTAGGCATTAGAGATGAGCGAACAGTGTTCTATCGAACACATGTTCGATCGGATATCAGGGTGTTCGCCATGTTCGAATCGAATCGAATCGAACACCACGTGGTAAAGTGCGCCAAAATTCGATTCCCCTCCCACCTTCCCTGGCGCCTTTTTTGCACCAATAACAGCGCAGGGGAGGTGGGACAGGAACTACGACACCGGGGGCATTGAAAAAAATTGGAAAAAGTCATTGGCTGCCGAAATCAGGTGACCTCCATTTTAGACGAATAGTGGATTTCAAATCCGGGTCATATGAGAATGTGAACTTTGTGACTATGAGACAGGGATAGCTGTACAGGCAGGGATAGCTAGGGATAACCTTTATTTAGGGGGGAATGTTATTAAAAATAACTTTTTGGGGCTCTATCGGGTGTGTAATTGTGATTTTTGTGAGATAAACTTTTTCCCATAGGGATGCATTGGCCAGCGCTGATTGGCCGAATTCCGTACTCTGGCCAATCAGTGCTGGCCAATGCATTCTATTAGCTTGATGAAGCAGAGTGTGCACAAGGGTTCAAGCGCACCCTCGGCTCTGATGTAGCAGAGCCGAGGCTGCACAAGGGTTCAAGCGCACCCTCGGCTCTGATGTAGCAGAGCCGAGGCTGCACAAGGGTTCAAGCGCACCCTCGGCTCTGATGTAGGAGAGCCGAGGGTGCACTTGAACCCTTGTGCACACTCTGCTTCATCAAGCTAATAGAATGCATTGGCCAGCGCTGATTGGCCAATGTATTCTATTAGCCTGATGAAGTAGAGCTGAATGTGTGTGCTAAGCACACACATTCAGCTCTACTTCATCGGGCTAATAGAATGCATTGGCCAGCGCTGATTGGCCAGAGTACGGAACTCGACCAATCAGCGCTGGCTCTGCTGGAGGAGGCGGAGTCTAAGATCGCTCCACACCAGTCTCCATTCAGGTCCGACCTTAGACTCCGCCTCCTCCGGCAGAGCCAGCGCTGATTGGCCGAAGGCTGGCCAATGCATTCCTATGCGAATGCAGACTTAGCAGTGCTGAGTCAGTTTTGCTCAACTACACATCTGATGCACACTCGGCACTGCTACATCAGATGTAGCAATCTGATGTAGCAGAGCCGAGGGTGCACTAGAACCCCTGTGCAAACTCAGTTCACGCTAATAGAATGCATTGGCCAGCGCTGATTGGCCAATGCATTCTATTAGCCCGATGAAGTAGAGCTGAATGTGTGTGCTAAGCACACACATTCAGCACTGCTTCATCACGCCAATACAATGCATTAGCCAGTGCTGATTGGCCAGAGTACGGAATTCGGCCAATCAGCGCTGGCTCTGCTGGAGGAGGCGGAGTCTAATGTCGGACCTGAATGGAGACTGGTGTGGAGCGATCTTAGACTCCGCCTCCTCCAGCAGAGCCAGCGCTGATTGGTCGAGTTCCGTACTCTGGCCAATCAGCGCTGGCCAATGCATTCTATTAGCTTGATGAAGCAGAGTGTGCACAAGGGTTCAAGCGCACCCTCGGCTCTGATGTAGCAGAGCTGAGGGTGCACAAGGGTTCAAGTGCACCCTCGGCTCTCCTACATCAGAGCCGAGGGTGTGCTTGAACCCTTGTGCAGCCTCAGCTCTGCTACATCAGAGCCGAGGGTGCGCTTGAACCCTTGTGCACACTCTGCTTCATCAAGCTAATAGAATGCATTGGCCAGCGCTGATTGGCCAATGTATTCTATTAGCCTGATGAAGTAGAGCTGAATGTGTGTGCTAAGCACACACATTCAGCTCTACTTCATCGGGCTAATAGAATGCATTGGCCAATCAGCGCTGGCCAATGCATTCTATTAGCGTGAACTGAGTTTGCACAGGGGTTCTAGTGCACCCTCGGCTCTGCTACATCAGATTGCTACATCTGATGTAGCAGTGCCGAGTGTGCATCAGATGTGTAGTTGAGCAAAACTGACTCAGCACTGCTAAGTCTCTGCATTCGCATAGGAATGCATTGGCCAGCCTTCGGCCAATCAGCGCTGGCTCTGCCGGAGGAGGCGGAGTCTAAGGTCGGACCTGAATGGAGACTGGTGTGGAGCTATCTTAGACTCCGCCTCCTCCAGCAGAGCCAGCGCTGATTGGTCGAGTTCCGTACTCTGGCCAATCAGCACTGGCCAATGCATTTCTATGGGGAAAAGTTAGCTTGCGAAAATCGCAAACTGACAGGGATTTCCATGAAATAAAGTGACTTTTATGCCCCCAGACATGCTTCCCCTGCTGTCCCAGTGTCATTCCAGGGTGTTGGTATCATTTCCTGGGGTGTCATAGTGGACTTGGTGACCCTCCAGACACGAATTTGGGTTTCCCCCTTAACGAGTTTATGTTCCCCATAGACTATAATGGGGTTCGAAACCCATTCGAACACTCGAACAGTGAGCGGCTGTTCGAATCGAATTTCGAACCTCGAACATTTTAGTGTTCGCTCATCTCTATTAGGCATGCTTTCTACGGTTGAGGGAGGCAGAGAAGCATTCAGTTATTGTGCTTTAGCCAACAAAATCACTGCACCCTCATACCTTGTATCTTTTACCTTTTGACCTAAAAGATAGTTTTATATCACGATTAGTTCCACGATTTATTGGTACACATGGATACGTCCTAGTGTGCATTGTGACCAAGGACATAGATCCATTGTTGTTTCCTGGCTATTGGAAACACGTTTTGATACTTTTTTAATCCTATAAATTAATAAAAGTTACATATTATATATTTTCTTTCTAGATAGTTCCTCAGTGAATCTACTAGTTATCTAGATCAACATATATTTTGCACACAGTGAATAATATCAGGGGCCGAGTGTCTTCACCTCTATGTAGGGGTGAACTTAGCCCTTTCGCCGCCCGAGGCGAACTACAGAAAGCCGCCCCCCACCTGCCGGAGGAGGGGGCGGAGCAGAGGGGGTGTGGCGAAGTGAAGGGGGCGGGGCTTAGCACAGAGAGCAGGCACGGAGAAGACCTGCTCTCTGCCTGAGCGTGAGGGGAGGCTGCTGGAGCAGCGCTGCTCCAGTGGCCTCCCCAAACCACCGCTCGGTGCTAAGCCAGTCCAGGACAGCTTGTCCTGGACTGGCTTAGGTAACCATAGGTAACCGCCTGAAGCACTCGCTTCAGGTCGCCTCATGGGAGGTGCGGCGCTGCCTCTATGGCCAGAGATGTGGGAGATCTATCTGTGACAGTTGTGGCTGTTCCAAGAGATCGATGGACGAACCATCACTTGTGACTGAAGCTGCAGGGAAAGTCAGTGTCATCTTTACAAGTGTCAGCTCCGTATCTTTGGACTCTTCCTCACCTTCTTGAGGGTTTCTTCCCCTCCTTAGTGGGTAGCACGGCTCATTCTACTAGAGCTGCTGGAGACTCCTGGGCTGTTCGGCATCAGGTTTTGGTTCTTCCAGATCCAATTTGTGTTGCAACACCCCGGGCAGCACTGAACACCCCTCAGCCAGTACGCTTGAGGCTGGTCAAATACTCCCAATGAGATTCTGTTCAGCCTATCACACACCTTATATACCCACCAAGCCGGCCCACAACAAGTCACTCCCTTCCTGAGCTACACGCTGCGGACGTCAGAAGTAGGAGGTGGTGATAATAATGGGACTCAACTCTTCTATTTATTCCATGGGATTCCGTGTAGTGATTACATTGTCTCATCTTCTCTCCATTCAGGTTCCTACAATATAGAATCCTCTCAGTATCTTCTATAGAAGAGAATATTCCTGATTGATCCATCAAGGATGGAAAGAGACAGGAACAAGATGGCGGAAAGTCTATTAAATCTCACCCTAGAGATCATCTACCAGCTTACTGGAGAGGTGAGAGATTCTGATGATGTCATCATGACATCATTCTTATCTATAGTAATAACAGATGATATGACTGGAGAGGTGATGGACTCTGGACATGTATGTAGTGAGATTTATTAATGTGTCTCCCCATAACCAGGATTACACAGTAGTGAAGAAGACCTCTAGTGGGCGCTGTCAGGCTCCTGTGTATGATGGATATGGAGGAACCCTGAGCCCAATCCCGGGGCCTCCACCTCACCCCCTGATACAGGAGGAGATCAATGGACAGAAGATCCTAGAACTCACCAACAAGATGCTGGAGCTGCTGACTGGAGAGGTGACACTGCTGGGAATGCTGGGACATTATACAGTAACTGGAGGGGTCGGGGTGATGACTGTATCATTGTGTTGTCAGGTTCCTATAAGGTGTCAGGATGTCGCTGTCTATTTCTCCATGGAGGAGTGGGAGTATTTAGAAGGACACAAGGATCTGTACAAGGAGGTGATGATGGAGGACCAGCAGCCCCTCACATCAGCAGGTAATAGACATGACTATATACACATGGACTTCCATTATTTGTATGTACAGAATGAATTCAGTCCCTGTCTGTGTTTCCTACAGGTAGATCCAGTGAGAGGACAACACCGGAGAGATGTCCCAGTCCTCTTCTTCCACAGGATGATGATCAGGTAGATGGAGATATTCCCTATGATGTGTAGACGGGCTGTGAAGTCCTTGTGGTCAGTCTTGTTGTATCCAGCAGTATTATATGGTTATATACATGGGCGGTGTCATTGAGCCGCCATCTAATATGTTTATCCGGCTTCTCACAGACCTGCAGCTACTGTCAGGACATCTTTCATCTACATGCGGATTAATGATCTAGAACATTCTCTGTGACTTCCCCATTTGTCCGGTGACTTTTACATTATTTGTTTCCCAGATTTTCCATCCGGATAAAGATGTGAGCGACATGAATGCTATATCTATGAGAATAAAGGAAGAGCCCTATGTGAGTGGTGATGAGGAGTGTGAGGAGGACATTCCTACAGGGACCCGCCCAGGTGAGGAGTCACCACTATATAAAGCACAGAAGGGTCACTGATTCTATTCAGACATTGTTTAGACTATTTGTTGTTCCCCGATTCAGGTAAAATACTAATAATACCTGAATATAAATGTGATACCGCTATAGGGGGTAATAAATGTAGTATAGAATAGAGCGGACAGCAGGAATATGGACTTGACATCGATGTGAACGAGGCAAATTTCTTCCTCACCGGCTGTCAGTCCTCGTGAAGGGAAAGAATTTACCAGAATTATATAGCAGATTATTTCAGGGGCCAGAAAAATAATCCTCCTGCTCGATCTTCAGGCAGATTCTACCTCAGAGCTCTATGGAAATAAATGGGAGGTGGAAAATCCGGCCTGGCCAGTAAGGAATCTGATGGAGATTCGGGGGCTGATTTGGTAAAGCGGAAAAATTCTTCTTCTGAATTCCTGAAGCAGCTTCTACAAATGTCACTGTGTAAACCTCACCTTAGACTCCAATCACACTATGGAATCCGGACTAGAAAATCTGGTCTGTACATCAGTCACATTTCCCAGCCTGAACTCTGTCCACACACCAGGACTCCCCATATCTTAGTGATCTATGACGCTAGGAGTCCCTGCTTCCTTGTGACTCCACAGACCCTACTACATACTGTATGGGACAGCAGATCCGCAGTGAGTTCAGGCTGGGAAATCCAGCAGATGTGGTTTGGAGTGTATGGGGTGTAATACAGTAAGATTTATGGCGTCCTACAGTATTATTCCACATAAGTTGCCATATTTAAGCAGCCAGGGATTGTGTTCACCTCTACAGTGACCTAGAGCAGTGGTGGCGTCTCCTGCCCCGCTTCATGACTAGTCACTGTCACTGACCTCCGTCTCGGCACAGTGAATACTAATGAAGTAGGCCGCGCTGCCATCGTTTGCTGCCTGTGCCACTGACTTCACTTCTTCACACGGTCTGAAGCGTCTCAGGCAGCGGCAGCTCAGTGGGGAATATACTTATAAGGTTATGTTATTCAATAATAGTAACATCAGTTTTCTTCTTGTCAGATGACTGTACCAGGAGCTCAGAGGGACATCTGATATCTACAGATTATAAAGCAGAGGATGATGGTATCACACAAGATCCATATGAAGAGCATGTCATTACCCCAGATATACCCTCAGCCATTCAAGAGAAAGATCTTTCTTCTAATTCATTGGCGTCTGTTAAAAAAAATGAAAAATGTAGAAAGGGTGCTATACTTCAGAAAACTCACACAGGAGAGAAGCCATATTCATGCCCAGAATGTGGGAGATGTTTTACTTGGAAATCAAAACTTGTTACGCATCTAAGAACTCACACAGGAGAGAAGTCTTATTCTTGCTCAGAATGTGGGAAATATTTTGCTGAGAAATCAAGCCTTAATAAGCATCAAAAAACTCACACAGGAGAGAAGCCTTACACTTGCTCAGAATGTGGGAAATGTTTTATTTTTAGATCAGTCCTTGTTAGTCATCAAAGAATTCACACAGGAGAGAAGCCTTACACTTGCTCAGAATGTGGGAAATGTTTTATTTTGAAATCAGACCTTGTTAGTCATCAAAGCATTCACACAGGGGTGAAGTCTTATTGTTGCTCAGAATGTGGGAAATATTTGGCTCGAAAATCAGACCTTGTTAAGCATCAAAGAATTCACACAGGAGAGAAGTCTTATTCTTGCTCACAATGTGGGAAATGTTTTACTTGTAATTCAGCCCTTGTTAATCATCAAAGAATTCACACAGGAGAGAAGTCTTATTCTTGCTCACAATGTGGGAAATGTTTTACTTGGAAATCAGTCCTTGTTAATCATCAAAGAATTCACACAGGAGAGAAGTCTTATTCTTGCTCACAATGTGGGAAATGTTTTGCTCGGAAATCAGGCCTTGATCAGCATCAAAGAATTCACACAGGAGAGAAGCCATATTCATGCCCAGAATGTGGGAAATGTTTTATCTCTAATTTCCAATTTCTTAGGCATCAAATAACTCACACAGGAGAGAAACCATATTCATGCCCAGAATGTGGGAAATGGTTTATCTCTAATTTCCAATTTCTTAGGCATCAAAGAACTCACACAGGAGAGAAGCCATTTTCATGCCCAGAATGTGGGAAATGTTATACTCGGAAATCAGACCTTGTTAGGCATCAAAGAAGGCATCACACAGGGGAGAAGCAAATTATAAGTGGATTTTCAACCTGAAGTTATTGACCCGTCTACGTTGTAAGAAAGAACTTATATTCAGTTTGTTTTTTTTAGGTTAAATTATTTATTTTTCTTTAACTCCTTCATGCATTCTTATGTACATGTGCGCAGGCGAATGTGGGTAGTTGCTTCATCTCCACGTACGTGATGGTGGTTGAGCGGGCTCAGAAGCAGAGCCCGTACGATCATCATGGGAAAAATATGCAAAAAAAAAAAGGCACTTAAGGTAATTTTCAGACAACAGAACAAACTACTGTGTCAAAAGACAGAAATCACCAAAAACAAAATAGCTAAAATATTAAATACTAGTAGAATACCCGCGGCTTCACTCGCAGGAAATATGTTAAATTGTTGATTATACGAGCTAAAGTAAAATTTTCCGTGTCACACTGAAATTGATATTTTCACAGAGCTACAGTAAATCTTTTTTTTCCACTTTAAATTTTTATTATTTTGTCATTTTACTAATTTATCGTAACATTGATGTGAACAGCAACTTATTTTTTAATTTCAACATTTTTATTGATTTTACATATTCAATACATATTATGTAGTATAAACTATTACAACTATTTTTTGAACTATTCTATTTTATCAAAAATTAAAATGTATGCCCCTTACACAAACATGTAAAACATTTACACCCAATTAACAACATAGTGCAGCCCTTCCCCCTCCCTCCAGTGTAATCTATAAATAGTTCATGGACAAAAGATTAAAATTGGTTTCAGTTACACAACTATCTATTGTGGTGCTTTTTGGTAAACAATGTTTCTGGTTTTACCTTCAGGTACATACCTGTATATGAAAAGATTTTTGGGGTTACCCACTCTAGAGCGAGCAACATACAACTGTCCATGTGAAAAACACGGGCTCTCCAAATTAATGCCGGCTACTTTAAGTGATTGACCTTGTGCTTTGTTTATAGTCATAGCAAATGCAAGTCTGATTGGGAACTGCAGACGCTTAAAATTGAAGGGCCTGTCGCTTGGTAGCAAAGGAATACACGGAATTAAAACATTTGCTCCCTTAGAGTTTCCCATAAGAATAGTGGCTTCAATAACATTGGGCACGTGTTAGGATAGGGTCCCGCAGGTTTCCTGTCCAGCGCATAGCGCCACCTGCGGGCCAATCCAACCCTCGCCCTCGGTGTTGTGCAGTAAGGACTGCGGAGTTTAAGTCCAGCTCTCTACCTACTAAGCATGCTCAGACCATTTGGAGGCGCTCAGGGGCTGTCACATTCCTCTCCTACTGAGGGTGCTTGGACCTTTTGGAGACGTCCAGAGGCTAAGTCCCATTCCCCCTTTACTGAGCATGCTCAGACCTGTTGGAGCCGCTTGGAGGCTAAGTCCCATTCTGCTCATGCTGAGCATGTGCGGTGAAGTTACGCCGCCACCCTGCAGGTGGGGACGTGCCTTTATATTGTTAGGGGCACAAGACCCCCAGAGCTTATGTTGTTGTAGTTTCAAATTAAATAACAGGCCTGGATAGACTACAGCCATCCTTTAGCCTGGGGAACCACAAAGACACAGATGGTGTGTATCAAAATGGATTCTGATTTTAATGGTGCAAAAAGGTAGTTTAAATACAAAACAGACAAAAGCAGGTTGGACTATTCTAATGACATGATTCGTTGTAGAGCTATAACAAGGTGTGGCACATGACTATTGGATACGGCCTAATGTAATCTGCATCTCATTATTACTTTCCAAACTGGGATGACCTTTCTCATGAAATGAAGAATTTAAAATATCTATGTGTAAACCAACATCTTACACTAATTCTAGATGTATATATCACAGTGAGAGATAATGATCACATGCTGGTCTGACCACTCTGGTTTGGGGCTAACGATCAACAGGTTATAGAACCTGTTTCTACACACACCTTCAAAGATGAGACCCTTACCACAAAACAGATCAGGAGTTATAACCCATCCATTAACATTAGAGATGAGCGAACACTAAAATGTTCGAGGTTCGAAATTCGATTCGAACAGCCGCTCAATGTTCGTGTGTTCGAACGGGTTTCGAACCCCATTATAGTCTATGGGGAACATATACTCGTTAAGGGGGAAACCCAAATCCGTGTCTGGAGGGTCACCAAGTCCACTATGACACCCCAGGAAATGATGCCAACACCTCTGGAATGACACTGGGACAGCAGGGGAAGCATGTCTGGGGGCATCTAACACACCAAAGACCCTCTATTACCCCAACATCACAGCCTAACAACTACACACTTTCCACATTCAAAAAAACCTCTATCAAAGTGGGAAAATACCTGGAAACCTTCTTTACTCCCCAAATGGATGGACACAAACCCCAATTTAAGCTCAACAAACAGTAACAACCACCCCTTTAAATCACGTTCCCCATGACAACCACAGATGGAATAGACAATGGGAAATCCAAAAGCCCTCACCCTTAACTGTCATTTTGAGTGTGTGTGTGTGTGATGTGGTAAGACCTTCCAAAATTCACTTTTCTAGCCCTTAACATGAGCCCTTCCAAACAAAGTTGCAGGACCTTAAGCTGAGCTCCCAGCAGAGATTGAAGCCCTTGGCATGAGTAGAGCCTTGCACCAGCAGTGTTTTTGGCACTTAGGGTGAGTTGAGCCTTGTACCAGCGTGTGTCCCTTAACATCAGGCGGGCCCTAAGTTCTGCGCTTTGCACAAAAGTTCCACATTAACTAGGCTGAATGGTACAAAGATTAGTAGGCCCGAGAACCAGGAACAGGTCTTGCAATGGCTGTCGGATAACGCTTAAAGCACATTGTCCACCAGCCAGTCAGCCTCTACCTCCTCTTACCCAACAGTCTTGTCCTCCTTCCACCCAAAATTCCCAATCTTCCCAGAACAATAACCCCAACTGTCCCTGCTCCCCAGAGCTGTTCTCCCTTCCTTTGACTGTACCGCAACCTGCCCCTCCATTTCGCGATTCCACGGACCTAACAGACGAGTATCTGTGTCCAGATGCTCAAACACTAGAGTCTCCTCCATTCCATCTCCGGTCGATTTGGTGGCGGATGACCAGCAACCCACCCTCATCGACGACGATGAGACGCAGTTGCTGTCAGGGCAGCCAGTTGACATGCGCATTGTGCAGGAGGAGGAGGCGAGACAGGAGTTGGAAGAGGAGGTGGTGGACGACGAGGACACCGACCCCACCTGGACAAGGCGGATGTCAAGCTGGGAAAGTAGTGTGGATGTTGAGGCAGGTGCAGCACCAAAAAGGGTAGCTAGAGGCAGAGACATGTCCAGAGGCAGAGGTCAGCTGCTTTGCCGAAGCCAGGCCAGACCCGGAATGTCCGAAGATGTTCCCTTTTGTACCCAGCCCAGAAAAACTCCCCCATCGAGGGCACGTTTCTTGAAGGTGTAGAGTTTTTTCAAGGAA
This sequence comes from Leptodactylus fuscus, assembly GCF_031893055.1. Classification (NCBI taxonomy): domain Eukaryota; kingdom Metazoa; phylum Chordata; class Amphibia; order Anura; family Leptodactylidae; genus Leptodactylus; species Leptodactylus fuscus. The sequence goes on along the minus strand of NC_134265.1, from coordinate 6,234,043 downwards.
TGCGCCGAGGACAGATATAGTGTCGTCTACACAATTTGCCTCTCGAAATCGAGTAGGGGCCCTGAGAAGAGCAACCTGTCCACCACTTCAATGCACCGTCATTTGGAATCCAAGCAATGGAATCAGTGGCAGGCAGCAACGGCAGGACAAACGTCGCCCGCCGTTCATGCCACTGCCTCTGCTCACAGTGCTGGCGATGCACTCCAGAGGACGAGCCAGGACATCACTTCATCTGCCTCCGCCACTTTGTTGACTTCTCCCTCATCCTCCCCTGTTTCTGTCTTATCTCCTTCTCTTGCACCATCAAAGGCACCATCAGGCGCTTTTTTACAACAACGCACCATCTCTCAGACATTGGAGCGCCGGCAGAAATACACCGCTAACCACCCACCCACGCAAGCCTAGAACGCCAACATCGCTAAACTGCTGGCCCAGGAGAGGTTGGCGTTCCGGCTTGTTGAAACTCCCGCCTTCCCGGACCTGATGGCAACTGTGGCACCTCACTATGCCGTCCCTAGCCGTCACAACTTCTCCCGTGTGTGGCGTCCCCGCCTTGCACCAGCACGTGTCACTCAACATCAGGTGGGCCCTTAGTTCCGCGCTTTGCTGCAAGGTCCACTTGACCACCGACACTTGGACAAGTGCCTGTGGTCAGGGATGCTGCTTATCTTTAAGGACAGGCAGGGTGAATGTGGTGGAGTCTGGTCCCGGGGTGCAAACTGAGGTACCCTATCTCCTCTCCCAGGCCAAAATTCATGGCAGGAGTAGACTGAAACCCTACGACGCTGCAACCTCCACCCCAGCTACTAGCAGCAAACGCTAAAACACTGGTGTGGGGAGACGTCAGCAGGCGGTGCTGAAGCTCATCAGCTTGGGGGACAGACAGCACAGTGCCTCCGAGGTCAGGGATGCCATCCTGGCTGAGATGGCTTTTTTTTTTCCCTGCTACACCTGGGGCCTGGCATTTTTGCGCCTGTGATAATGGCTGGAACCTGGTAGCGGCTCTGGAGCTTGCCAGCCTCCAACACGTTCCATGTTTGGCCCACGTCTAACCTAGCGGTGCAAAGTTTTTTGAAAACATACCCAAATGTACCGAAGCTACTGTTGAAAATGCGGCGCTTGTGCGCCCACTTTTGCAAGTGTACAGGAGTCGCTGCTAGCCTAAAAACACTCTAGCAAGGCCTACATCTGTCCAAACACAGGCTGTTGTCCGTCATTCACACACGCTGAAACCCTACAATACCATATCTTGAGCAGGGTGTGTGAGCTGCACAGACCTTTGATGGAGTTCCATCTACAAAACCCAAGGGTTCCTCAAAGTCAGCTCCCAAAGTTTCTGCACCATGAGTTTCCAGGGGTGGCAGAGTTATGGCTAGGGGCAGAGGCATGGATAGGGATGATGTCATGGGGCAAAAGCAGTGTGGATGTGGAGGCAAGCTAAGCAGAAAAAACTGGGGATACAAGCAGAGGCATGGACTGGGGTGATATCTAGGGGCAAAAGCAGTGTGGATGTGGAGGCAAGCTAAGCAGCAAAAACTGGGGGTACAAGCTAAGGCATGGACTGGGGTGATGTGTAGGGGCAAAAGCAGTGTGGATGTGGAGGCAAGCTAAGCAGCAAAAACTGGGGGTACAAGCTAAGGCATGGACTGGGGTGATGTCTAGGGGCAAAAGCAGTGTGGATGTGGAGGCAAGCTAAGCAGGGAAAAAGGTGGCTAGAGGCAAAGGGATGTCCAGAGGCAGAAGACAGCTGCATGACAGAAGCTAGACCTGAGCCAGCAAGGCCCAAGATGCCCTCTTTTCTAGCTTCCTTAGAAAAATTCCCCCATCGAGGCCACGTTCCTCGCTGGGGGAGATAATTTCTAAATGTATAGGTCGAGGACAAACTGAGTGTGGTTTACACACTTTGCAATGTGACTCCCCATCTCCCAGGCCTTTCATTCCAGGCTAAAGTACAGCACAACCCACCCACATGCCCAAGGCTTCAACGGCCTCATCTCAAAAATTCTGGCCCAGGAGATGTTGGGGTCCCAGCTTGTGGACACTCTGCCCTTTTTGGGCCTGCTGGCTACTGCGCCACCTCACTGTGCCGTCCACACCAGCACTTTTCCCCAAACATGAGGCGGTCCCTAAGTTCAGCGCTTTGCCCAAAAGATCCACGGGACCAGCTACGAATGGACAAGTGCATGCGGACAGGGACGCTAACTTTCAATCTTGGCACAGTGGTTGAATGTACTTGAGGCATGGACCGGGTCGCAAAATGTGGTGGACTGACTTGTCTCCCCACACAACATTCCTGGGAGGAGGGCTGAAACACCACCCTCCTCCTCCTCCGCTGTTAGATTGACCCCAGCTACGAGCTGGAAATGCTGCAACACTGGTGTGGGGAGACGTCAGCAGGCTGGGCTGAAGCTCATCAGCTTGGGGGACGGACAGCACACTGCCACTGAGGTCAGGGATGCCATCCTGGATGAGATGGCAATTTGTTTATCCCCGCTGCCCCTGGGGCCAGGCTTTTTTGTCTTGTTGGAGGGCTCTGGAGCTTGCCAGCCTCCAACACGTTCCATGCCTGGCCCACGTGTTCAATGTAGTGGTTCAACGATTTTTAAAAACATACCCCAAATTAGCTGAGCTAAGGGTGAAAGTGCGGCACTTGGACACCCACTTTCCCAAGTCTACAGTACCTGGAGCTAGCCGCAATACACTCCAGCAAGGCCTACATCTGCCTGAAGCACCTACTGTTGTGCGAGGTCACCACACGCTCAAACCCTAGATACCGTATGTTGAGCAGAGTGTGTGAGCAGCAGAGACCTTTGATGGAGTACCAGCTACAAAACCCAAGGGTTCCTCAGAGTCAGCTCCCTCACTTTCTGCACCATGAGTTTCCATGGGTGGCAGACTTATAGCTAGAGGCACAGGCATGGATAGGGGTGATGTGTAGGGGCAAAAGCAGTGTGGATGTGGAGGCAAGCTAAGCAGCAAAAACTGGGGGTACAAGCAGCCGGTGGCATCATCACTGACAAGCACAGCTGTCTGTCAGCTGACAGGCTAACTTTCATCAAAATGAACAGACAATGGATGGATTCATCATATACATGTCAGTTACATGACAAATTTAGTGCAATTTGCAAGTCCAAGATGGGTTGGAGATCTGCAGAGAGGAATCTCACCACCTCTTGCGGGTGCCATCATTTGGAAGGCAAGCCCTGGGCTCAGTGGGTGAGAGCAAGCGCAGGATAATCGTCGTTTGGCCTGGCGGCCACTGCCTCTCCCACTGTTGACAGGGCTGGCGCTGCAGTCCAGACCAGCAGCCAGGACACCTCCACATCTGCCTCTGACACTTTGGGGAGTTCACCCTCATCCTCACCTTTTCCTGCCATTTCTCCTTTTGCCCGCGCCATCATGCGCCTCTTCCCAGCAACTCCCCATCTCCCAAGCCTTTCATTTCATGCTAAAGTACAGCGCAACCCACCCACATGACCAAGGCTTCAACGGCCTCATCTCAAGAAATCTGGCCCAGGAGATGTTGGAATCCCGGCTGGGGGACACTCTGCCCTTTTTGGGCAGAGTGTCTACTGCGCCACCGCACTGTGCCGTCCACACCAGCACTTTCCCCCAAACATGAGGCGGTCCCTAAATTCAGCGCTTAGCCCTAAAGTTCCACGTGACCAGTTACGAATGGACAAGTGCATGTGGACAGGGACGCTACCTTTCAATTTTGGAACAGTGGTTAAATGTAGTTGAGGCGTGGACCGGGTCGCAAAATGTGGTGGCCTGACTTGTCTCCCCACACAACATTCCTGGGAGGAGGGCTGAAACACCACCCTCCTCCGCTGTTAAATTGACCCCAGCTACGAGCTGGAAACGCTGCAACACTGGTGTGGGGAGACGTCAGCGGGCCGTGCTGAAGCTCATCAGCTTGGGGGCCAGACAGCACACTGCCTACAAAGTGAGTCATGCCATCCTCGATGAGACGGCAATGTGGTTTTTGCCACTGCACCTGGGCCCAGGCATGTTGTCATGTGTGATAATGGCCGTAACCTGGGATTGGCTCTGTAGCTTGGCAGCCTGCAACATATTCCATGCCTGGGCCACGTTTTTAACTCATTGCTGCTAATCTTTTTAAAAAGGTACCCCAATGTTCCTGAGCTACTGGTGAAAGTGTGGCGCTTGTGCGGATAGTTTTTAAAGTGTATAGTTGCCGCTGCTAGCCTCTATGCACTCCTACAATGCCTGTACCTGCTGGAACAACGGCTGTTGTGCGACGTCTCCACACTGCTGGCACTAAACATATCATGTGTTGAGCAGAGTGTGTGAGCAGCACAGACCTTTGATGTAGTTCCAACTCCAAAACCCTCGGGTTCGTCAAAGTCAACTCCCTCAGTTGCTCAACCATGAGTGGCCATGGGTGGCAGACTTATGTGAAATCCCATCCCATCCATTGCACTGGACACGAAACATCAGCATGCGCTCATCACAACTCCGGATATGGCAGCTGCGTTAAGCAGGGTGCAGGTTACAACACAGACCAGGCCCGAGCACCAGGAACAGGTGTTAGAAATACTGCAGCATCCGCCATTTCCTTCCAATTTTGGGGTTTTGGACCCGCCACCGACTTGTCTGGACCTAAGTGGGGATCATGAGACACAGTTGCCATCAGGGCAAGCTGTGGTCATGTGCGGTTTGCAGTAAGGGGGCAGTGCGCAATAGGAAGAGGAGTTGGTGGATGACGAGGCCACCGACCCCACATGGAAAGGGGTGATGTCTAGGGGCTAAAGCAGTGTAGATGTGGAGGGAAGCTAATTCAACAAAAAAACAGGGTAGAAGCAAAGGCATAAACTGGGGTGATGTTTAGGGGTGAAAGCAGTGTAGATGTGGAGGGAAGCTAATTCAACAAAAAAACAGGGTAGAAGCAGATGCATAAACTGGGGTGATGTTTAGGGGCGAAAGCAGTGTAGATGTGGAGGGAAGCTAAGCAGCAAAAACAGTGGGTAGAAGCAAAGGCATAAACTGGGGTGATGTTTAGGGGTGAAAGCAGTGTAGATGTGGAGGGAAGCTAAGCAGCAAAAACAGTGGGTAGAAGCAAAGGCATGCAAAACTCTACCCTGTTGGAAGACTTATTCCTAGGTCTGGAACACGTTAATGGCCCCCCTGGACAAATTACTGCCACTCAGGGGCCTAGTGTCACCAGGAGGGACAAGTATAGGCGCATGTTGTGGGAATACCTGGCCGACACCAGCTCTGTCCTCTCCGATCCCTCTGTGCTCTACAGCCTACACTTATTTTCTCATCTTTTTTTCTGCACTGCACATCTCTTGCCTGCTTCCTTTGGGATCTTAGAATGCTTCTGGATACCCAGGCCTTCCGTCAGCAGATGGCAGCTGGGGCACCTCCCTATGCTGGGCCTAGCCGTTACTACTTCTCTTGGTGTGCTGTCCCTGCCTTGCGCCTGCATGTGTCCCATAACATCAGTCGGGCCCAGAGCTCTGCGCTTTGCTGCAAGGTCCACTTGACCACCGACACATGGACAAGCGCCTGTGGTCAGGGATGCTGCAGTGCTTATCTTTAATGACAGGCAGGGTGAATGTGGTGGAGTCTGGTCCCCGGGTGCAAACTGGGGTGGCCTATCTCCTCTCCCAGGCCAAAATTCATGGCAGGAGTAGACTGAAACCCTACGATGCTGCAACCTCCACCCCAGCTACTAGCGGAAAACACTGTAACACTGGCATGGGGAGATGTCAGCAGGCCATGCTGAAACTGATCAGCTTGGGGGACAGACAGCACAGTGCCTCCGAGGTCAGGGATGCCATCCTGGCTGAGATGGCTTTTTTTTTTCCCTGCTACACCTGGGGCCTGGCATTTTTGCGCCTGTGATAATGGCTGGAACCTGGTAGCAGATCTGGAGCTTGCCAGACTCAAACACGGTCCACGCATGGCCCACGTTTTTCAACTTGTTGGTGCCATGTTTCTTTGAAACCTACACCATTGTGCCTGATATACAGGTCAAAGTGGGGCCATTTTCGTAAGTGAGAACTAGCCTCTGCTAGGCAGAAAACATTCAGAGCACACTCCTCTCATCTTCGCACCGTTGGCTGGCGGAGGAAGACGAGGGGGTTGGAGTGGCATCTGATGTCCCTGTCCCACACGAGGCTAGAGGGTGCACTTCAGTGCATCCCATTGCTTCACCACAAATGGTGTGAAGGGGAGTGGAAAATGGAGGAAATGGAGAGTGACCCTTACAGTTGGGGCCAGCAAAGGCATGCCAAGTAACACACTGGCACACATGGCTGACTTCATCTTGGGTTGCTTTTCAACACATATTTCACATCATGAAGAACAAATAATACTGGATTTTTACAAGCCTCGAACCCCGGTCTAGGTCTAATGTCTGTTCCTTTCTTATATTAGGGGAGAGGGAAAAAAAATTACTTCAGTGATACGTTTAGCGTACATAGACTGACTATTAATGTGTATCCCACTTAGTGTTGTTAGGGTTACACACCGTCACAACCTGGCTAAAGCTTCTATAGCTGTTAATAAAGTCAACATAACTTTACGGTATCCAAAAAGACAGCTGGTACCGACAGAGAGCAAGACAAATGTCACCCAAAGCTGTGAGCTCTGAACACCCACAGTGACTTTGGCGTCATCATCATTATAAGGGAGCAGGTGGTAATAAATAACTTGGCAGTGCCTAAAACCCAAAAAGCTTATACAACTATATTTACATTAAGATACACAAATGACACTTTTCAGTAGCATGTCATGAGACAAGCTGATAAGCTCTTCCTTTGTGCAGTGCTATTTGAAAGTTAAACGCTGCCTTTATTTTAATTCTGGAGAAGGTGCAGACATTAGATTTAGAACATGTTGTCTTCATTGTCCAAATCCTCTATATAGGTAACGTGTTTTTCGGGCCGAGCTGTCTGGGAACGAGCTGGTGCAGCACTGACAACCTGGGTGAATATGGCAAGAGCCTGAGATGTAGGGTGAATGAATCCCCAAATTATTTGGGGAATTTCCACTCAGAAACTGGCACTATATAGCAGTAGCAAAAATTGTGGGTGCACATAACCCCAATATATTCTTTGAATTCCCAGTGAGACAATGGCACTATATACCAGTAGCAAAAATTGTGGGTGCACGTAACCCCAATATATTCTTTGAATTCCCAGTGAGACAATGGCACTATATACCAGTAGCAAAAATTGTGGGTGCACGTAACCCCAATATATTCTTTGAATTCCCAGTGAGACAATGGCACTATATACCAGTAGCAAAAATTGTGGGTGCACGTAACCCCAATATATTCTTTGAATTCCCAGTGAGACAATGGCACTATATACCAGTAGCAAAAATTGTGGGTGCACGTAACCCCAATATATTCTTTTAATTCCCAGTGAGACAATGGCACTATATACCAGTAGCAAAAATTGTGGGTGCACGTAACCCCAATATATTCTTTGAATTCCCAGTGAGACAATGGCACTATATACCAGTAGCAAAAATTGTGGGTGCACGTAACCCCAATATATTCTTTGAATTCCCAGTGAGACAATGGCACTATATACCAGTAGCAAAAATTGTGGGTGCACGTAACCCCAATATATTCTTTGAATTCCCAGTGAGACAATGGCACTATATAGCAGTAGCAAAAATTGTGGGTGCACGTAACCCCAATATATTCTTTGAATTACCAGTCAGAAACTGGCACTATATGGCAGTAGCAAGAAATGAGGGTATTTGTAACCCCAATATATTCTTTGAATTCCCAGTGAGACAATGGCACTATATAGCAGTAGCAAAAATTGTGGGTGCACGTAACCCCAATATATTCTTTGAATTCCCAGTGAGACAATGGCACTATATACCAGTAGCAAAAATTGTGGGTGCACGTAACCCCAATATATTCTTTGAATTCCCAGTGAGACAATGGCACTGTATACCAGTAGCAAAAATTGTGGGTGCACGTAACCCCAATATATTCTTTGAATTCCCAGTGAGACAATGGCACTATATACCAGTAGCAAAAATTGTGGGTGCACGTAACCCCAATATATTCTTTGAATTCCCAGTGAGACAATGGCACTATATACCAGTAGCAAAAATTGTGGGTGCACGTAACCCCAATATATTCTTTGAATTCCCAGTGAGACAATGGCACTATATACCAGTAGCAAAAATTGTGGGTGCACATAACCCCAATATATTCTTTGAATTCCCAGTCAGAAACTGGCACTATATAGCAGTAGCAAAAATTGTGGGTGCACGTAACCCCAATATATTCTTTGAATTCCCAGTCAGACAATGGCACTATATGGCAGTAGCAAGAAATGAGGGTATTTGTAACCCCAATATATTCTTTGAATTCCCAGTGAGACAATGGCACTATATACCAGTAGCAAAAATAGTGGGTGTATATAGCCCCAATTCTATTGCTAGGGGACTTGCAGGGTATTTCTGAGGTGAAGGTGGGGGGGCACACCGTTGGAACGGGGATTTGGGGTGTATATATGGGGTATACGGGAATACACTGTCAGTGTGTTCCATTCAGGATCCTGGGAAAGCTGGGTTGCGGCGATTGAGCCCGTCAGTGCCACGTTACACTGACAAGCTTCTCCCTGGAATTTAGCTCTTATAAGAGCTGTTGGTTGTCTTCTCCTTCCTATCCTAGCCTGTCCCTGCCTACCCAGAATCTAAGCCCTAGCTAACTGGACGGAAACCTCCGTCCCCGGTGAATTGCAAGCTCAGAATGACGCGAAGCTGGGCGTCGCTGTTCTTTTAAATTAGAGGTCACATGTTTTCGGCAGCCAATGGGTTTTGCCTACTTTTCTCAACGTCACCGGTGTCATAGTTCCTGTCCCACCTACCCTGCGCTGTTATTGGAGCAAAAAAGGCGCCAGGGAAGGTGGGAGGGGAATCGAGTAATGGCGCACTTTACCACGCGGTGTTCGATTCGATTCGAACATGCCGAACAGCCTAATATCCGATCGAACATGAGTTCCATAGAACACTGTTCGCTCATCTCTAATTAACATTCCACTTATCCCCTAAAGGGGTCTCTTAGACTCTAAACAAACATTGCTTATAAAGTTTATATAAGAAAAAGGTTACAAGATGGCTGACAAAATACAAGATGGAGGATGTGATCCTAACAATATAGTGTGAGCCGACGCCCGCCGGGAGGAGGTCAGGGCTAGGTTCCAGTTAATGGCGGGAGCAGTCTAGGGATCTAGTTAGGATTCCTTGGCTCTGCCAGTGAAAAACAAAACAGAGACACCGAGCGCTCTGAGTGTAGTATTAATATTGAAAAGAATGATGAAATGAGGTACGTAAACCAGTAGGCCTCTCACCTGAAGCGTTTGTGATAATCACAGCCTCTATAGTCACGTTTTGAGTGAAGATCCAGGTGGGAGTGGCAGCAGAACCAGCGAAATCACCGGAAAACCGGAGAGGGAAGGTAAAATACTAAAAGGCACAGGTCCGCGCTTACTGGTAGGTCTTGGATAATAGTAGGAAGATCAAATGTTGTAGTAGAAGACAAGTTTTTTTTTATTGTAAAACGATTAGAGGGCACAACGCGTTTCGGACCACCACGGGTCCTTTCTCAAGTGCAGGTTTAGAGCTGGTGATCAATGCAGTAAGATGATCCTGTTCCTACAACTCCCTGTATCCCCCCAGCCCCTCGGCTGAGGCCCCGGCAGTAGCAGCAGTGGGGGGCACTAGGGGGGGCTCCGGCATCCGACAGGCACTGTGCATTGTAATGGCGGCTCCTCAGGAGACAGCTCCTACCGTGCCGGGCTTCAGGGTGACCAGGCAGGGGTTAGGAGATGTGTCGGGGTAGGTGGTGCAGGCAGCCGGGCATCCTGTAAGGCAGGAGCAGTCTAGCGATCTAGTTAAGATTCCTTGGCTCTGCCAGTGGGAATCAGTAAAGCCTATTTGAACTGTCTACTTACTCTGTAGCTCCAAGCTGTTTGGAGAATCTTTTTTGTTACTGACCAAGAGTGGAGTTTAACCCCTGGCAGTCTATATTGTGCAGCAGGGTGAAATGTCCACTAGAGCCTGTTTCCTCTGCTGTAATCAGCAGATGTCCGTGCAAGGCTTCAATTGGCTTCATTCAGCAGCTATACACAGGCACACTCTCCCAGTGAAGTTTAACTGGTGAGAGTCTGTTGCACTCTGTTCACATTAGAACCGCGCAATATCACTGCTAGTGCAGTTTAACTGGTAGTTCGCATTCAGGCAGACGGCTGCCCTTCTGGGGCTTGTGGACCTCACTGCAGTGTCTTGCTGTCTAGCAGTTCTGTCGTGATTAAAATATTTTTTTTATTTTCATATATATAGACAGAACCGTAACATAAGTGTGAGCCAAGATCTTGCCATCATGTTTGAACAAGAGCAGTTGCAGCGCTACAATGCAGCAGTTGGAGGCTCGTCTGCTATCTCTGGAGCAGCGGCCGTCAGCTACAGAGGACGCCGCCCTCACTGCACAAGTGATGGCGCAAGCCCTAGCTCAAATGCCATCAGCTGCTGGGGCAAACCTCCATCTGGCTCTCCCCAATAAATTTTCAGGAGAGTCAAAGGAGTGTAGGGGATTTATCAGCCAGTGTACCATCCACTTTGATATACAATCAGCTGCATTCCCCACCGAAAAAAAGTAACGTGGGGTTTGTAATATCTCTCCTGGCTGGCCAGGCATTAGAGTGGGCTACGCCACTATGGGAGCATGGCGATCCTGTAACCACTCGCTCCACATCTTTCTTAGGGTCCCTGAAAACAGCCTTCTTGGGTCCACGGGTTACCTTTGACTCATCCCTGCAGCTACTCGACTTAGACCAGGGTTCGGGTACAGTCAGTGCATACGCAGTACAATTTAGGACACTGGCATTCGAAACTGACTGGCCGGATAAGGCTTTAGTACTAGTGCTTTGGAAAGGGTTGGCTTCCCACGTGAGGTTCCTTTAACTCTAGAGGCCCTAATCGCCCTGGCTACTCGCATAGACTTGCAACATAGCACACGAGGAATGGAGAAAGTGGCCAGCTGATCCCGTATCAGATTGGATCCCGAATTCCCCCCCTCCAGCTCCTCTGTGCTGCCGATAGAGGGTGCACCTGAGCCAATGGGCATTTCTCATGCTGAATCTATTTCCCGGCTTCCGAAGCAGGATGACTTATGTTTCTCCTTCCGGCTGCCAGGGCATCTCTCCTCTCACTGCCCTAAGAAACAGGGAGAACTTCAACCACTAGTATCCATTGGTGGGAGATTACTAGCCACGCATATACCACCCACCAAACTGGTCTTTACTGTACACCTAGTGGAAGGTACCCGTACTATATTCAGAAGCAGACGGGGTCTTTATGTCATCTGAGTTTGCACGCAAAAAAGGCATTCCGTTGGTGTTTCTATCACAGCCAACTGGGGTGCAAGTCATGAATGGCTCCATCTTACCTGTGGAGATCACACAACAGACAATGCCAGTAGTTATGACACTCCCCCTTAAACATAGGGAGACTATTTCTTGTCTTTCTTTCTTGAGGGAATGGATGATCTCCTCCTGGGCCTCCCGTGGCTTCGCCAACACTCTCCCCAGATCAACTGCATCACGGGAGAGATATTGTCCTGGAGTGACCACTGTCACCAGCACTGCCTGTCACAATCGGAGGGGGTCACTCTCCAATCCGTGACTCCTGTTAAACCTTTCGTATCATCTGATGGGCGTCAGGAGATGCTAGCCTGGGCGCACGCCTCATGCATTGGGGAACACTTTGTTAGCAGGAAAATGCAGAGACTCCTGGGCAAAACATATTTCTGGCCTGGCATGGCCCGTGATGTCAGGAAACTTGAGCGGGCATGTGTGCCCTGCGCCCGTAATAAGTCCGCGGTAAGGGAATGGACCGTGGCTGACACTCTCTGCCGTCCTGGTTCCTCTTTTCAGCCCGAGGATCGGTCTTGGGTGCGCGCTAAGAACATTGACGCACCAGACCTTGTTGCGACTTTTGAGGGGGGGGGGTGCTAGGAGGGGGTTAATGTTAGGATAGGGTCCCGTAGGTTTCCCTACCAGCGCATAGCGCCTCCTGCGGGCCAATCCAACCCTCGTCCTCGGCGTTGTGCAGTAAGGAGTGTGGAGTTTAGGTCCAGCTCTCTACCTACTGAGCATACTCAGATCCTTTGGAGGCGCTCAGAGGCTAAGTCACATTCCTCTCCTACTGAGCGTGCTTGGACCTTTTGGAGGCGCCCAGAGGCTAAGTCCCATTCCTCCCCTACTGAGCATGCTCAGACCTTTAAGAGCCGCTTGGAGGCTAAGTCCCATTCTGCTCATGCTGAGCATGTGCGGTGAAGTTATGCCGCCGCTCTGGGGTGGGGACTTGCCTTTGTCAGGGCTAGGTTCCAGTGAAAGGCAGGAGCAGTCTAGCGACTTAGTTAAGATTCCTTGGCTCTGCCAGTGGGAATCAGTAAAGCCTATTTGAACTGTCTACTTACTCTGTAGCTCCAAGCTGTTTGGGGAGTCCTTTTTGTTACTGACCAGGAGTGGAGTTTAACCCCTGGCAGTCTTTATTGTGTAGCAGGGTGAAGTGTCTGCTAGGGTCTGTTTCCTCTGCTGTAAAAAGCAGATGTCTGTGCAAGGCTTCAATTGGCTTCACTCAGCAGCTATACACAGGCATGCTCTCCCAGTGAAGTTTAACTGGTGAGTGTGTGTTTCACTCTGTTCACATTAGAACCGCGCAACATCACTGCTAGCAGGGGCGTAACTACCGTGGTAGCAGCAGTAGCAGCTGCCACAGGGCCCGGGCCATTAGGGGGCCCGGTGACAGCCACTACCGCTGCGTTTTTTTTGGTTTTTTTTTAAATAGTCCGTTACGGGCCCCATTCACTTGCTGATCCTGGCTGGGCCGGGATCGGCAAGTGACACCACGGGCCCCACAAACACTATCATTATACTCGGGGGTCTTTGCAGACCCCCGAGTATAATGATCGGTGGACCGGGAGAGGTAAGGGAACATAACAAACAGTGTTACTTACCTCTCCACGATCCTGCCTCCGGCCTCCCTCATTTGTGTCTGACGTCACATGACCCGGGTCTGCTTCCCGGGTCATGTGACGTCCGACATCATTAATGCAGGACAAGAGCGGCAGCCGACAGCCTAGGAGCCGGGGGACAGGTAACCAACTGTTTTTTTAAAAAAATGTTTTTATTCCCCGGGTCTCCAATTATTATACTCTGGGGTCTGAAAAGACCCCAGAGTATAATAATTGTTTATGGATGTCCACAGTGGGACATAATACTGTGTGCAGGGGCCACTATTGGGGTTAATACTGTGTGCAGGTGACACTATTGGGGTTAATACTGTGTGCAGGGGACACTATTGGGGGTTAATACTGTGTGCAGGGGACACTATTGGGGTTAATACTGTATGCAGGGGACACTAATGGACATAATAGAGTTCTGAGGAGGGGGTCGGTTGAGGTCTTCGGCGTCGGTTTGAGGGGGGGCCCATGTCAAAAGTTCGCCACGGGGCCCCGCCATTCCTAGTTGCGCCACTGACTGCTAGTGCAGTTTAACTGGTAGTTCGCATTCAGGCAGACGGCTGCCCTCCTGGGGCTTGTGGATCTCACTGCAGTGTCTTGCAGTCTAGTGGTTCTGTCGTGATTAAAATATTATTATTTTCATATATATAGACAGAACCGTAACAGCATGACACTCTTAATGCACAATCTTGTGCTGTTACACATTTTTTGTGGGTCAAGGTTCCGAAGCAAAATTATTTTGGCTCCTATTTTTAAAGTGAGCTTATGCGGTGGCATCACAGGAGGCTCCAAAGAATTCAGGAACTCCAATGGATACATTGCGGCTTGTTCACTCTCCATGACTGAATCAATGGACATGTATGTGGTTGCTATACCAGGCAGCCTTCCCTGAATTAGTACATTTATGGAGCTGACACTATAATTTTTAGGCGCTAGGATTGCACGTTCACAGAGCCACTGATGGTTGTTAAAATTGTTACAAATATCAGGGAAAACTTTGTCAATAAGTTCCATTACCGAAGATGTCATTTCACAAAAATCTTCCGGAAGGGAAATGAGACCAGTAGTGGAATCAGTAGGAACGTGTCATTTCCAAGACATAGTAGCTGGTGTGTAAATTTGTCCACAGTTGTATTCCCCATCAAATGAACCCGCATATAAGTAGTAAGAGTTTGCTTCTGAACATGTATCCACAGATAAGAAGATGTTAGGCATTCAGCTCATCCGCTAGTGTTGCTCCCTTAAGAACAGGTAACGTCTGGCAGAAGTCACCTGCAAAAATTACAATTCCCCCCATTAAACAATCGGTTCCCCGCAGATCTTTCAAAGTGCGATCAAGAGCCTCGACTGCTTTCTTGTGCGCCATGGTACATTCATCCCAAACAATTACTTTGGAAGTTTGTAATACCTTAGCTTAGATTAAAGGGCAATACTAGAGCTGAATGAGCCGTGCGCCCTCCATCTAAAAGAGTGGACGCAATCCCAGATGATGCAACAGCCAAAGCAATGTCATTGTTTGAGCGAACTTCTGCAAGCAGCAAATTAATTAAAAATGTTTTACCAGAACCTCCTGGGGCATCTAAGAAAAATAGTCCCCCATTTCCACTGGAAATCTGAGCCATAATGGCCATATAGGCCGTTCTTTGGTCATCAACCAAAAGAGGCTTATTTAATATGACAAATTCTTTACATTTTTCCAAATCATAGCTTTTTTCTTGCAGAATATCTCTGTTCATAATATCAAAGTCTGGTTGATTTGGTGCTGGTAAACCTAATTCTATTAAAGTTTTACTATTGATAGATATGCACCTTTCTTCTAATATCAAGAGGACTTTGTTGAATATGTCAGCGGTGAAATTTAAGTCTAAGTCTGGATTAACTGTTCTTTGTACTCTAAGAATATATTCACTAAGATATTCTTTGTATTTGTGCCAAAGCGCACAGGGATTGGAAGGTCCGCAGGTTGTAATTATTATAGCGAACAGGTCTCATAATTGAGGTGGAAAGCGAGCGAGAGATGCTTTCTGCAATGTGATGTCCCAGTGTTGATTGTCTTCAATCAGACCACGTTTTTGGCATGCTTCCCTGTAAGTTTGACATAGTTCGCCGTCAACTATTTTCAAACCTGTGAAAGAAGTTGGCCCACGGACAGTGTGAAGCAGTAATCGGAGGTAGTAATACTCTGCATTGTTTGGATGTACTGTATACACATGTACAAGAGAATCACTGGAACGTCCATCCCATTCTGGGACCCTTGCACCTTGTTTCCTCTTGCAAAATACTTTTCTCGATTTATTCCATGTATAATATTTTGGAACATCTGAATATAATAAAGTCCTTGCAAAAGGATCTGCTTGACACAGGAGAAAGAAAGCTGTTAATGTTGTATTGTGTGGTCGAGCAGCTCTTTCCTCTGCATTGTTGGGAGCAAAATAAACTCGTCCATTTTCAAGATGGACACGGAGATGAACTGCAGTTGTATGTCTTTCATGGATGGGAAAATTTAGTAATCGCCACACGGCTTCATTACTACTTATATATATAATGATGAGCGAACAGTAAAATGTTCGAGATTCGATATTCGTTTCGAATAGCCGCTCAATATTCAACTATTCGAACGAATATCGAACCCCATTATAGTCTATGGGAGAAAATGCTTCACTAAAAGGGATCCTACCATTCGACTTAGGAGGGTCACCAAGTCCACTATCATATAGTTCACTGCTCCAAATTAAGCGAAATGGTAAATTCACCATTCGTCTAAATTGGAGGCTACCTGATTTCGGCAGCCAATAGGTTTTTAAAAATTTTTTAACTGCCTTCGTTGTCGTAGTTCCTGTCCCACCTCCCCTGCGCAGTTATTGGTGCAAAAAACGCGCGGGGGAAGGTGGGAAGGGAATCAAATTTTTAGTGAGTTTGCCACCTGGTGTTCGATTGGAATCGAACACCTCGAACAGCTTGATATTCGATCGAATATCAATTTGATCGAACGCCGTTCGCTCATCTCTACTTGTATACCTTCCCATCTGATACAGCATAATCTCATCAGATGTACATTTTGGATTCTCTAGCTGGAAAACTGCCATATCACTGCCCTTGTTAACATATTTGCAAATGTATTTAATTGACTTAACAAAGTTACAATATTCTACGTTACTGTGTGCATCAAACATTTGTGAAAGCAGTGGAGAGTAAGGTACAACCCATATCTATTTCAATATCTGTGTTTTGTTTAACCCATTTTAATCTGATTGTTGCAGTATATCCTCCCTGTTCAGGTTTCTGTCTTCTGTAAGGTGGATAACCATCATCTATTTGTGTTTCTACAATCAAGTTACGAGGATACTTTTTAGTACATTTTCCTTCCTTCATACATGGCGATCTTGAATTAAGTGACCCACATGGCCCATGGATCATATTTTTAGAAATAGTTTCAAAAAGTATCGGATCTTCTTCTGGATTTGGAAGCTCAGCAGAAATAACACATTTAATTTGATCAGGGCGTATCTTATCCTTTAGCTATATCAGTAAATGAAAATGTGGAAGATCTCCTTTTTGCCACTCAATTGAATACATCCAACACTGACTTTCACCAAAAATGTAACACTTTGTAACGACGTCCATGAGCTTGATCAGTTTTTGTTTTAAAAACCCTTGCTGTTAAATCATGTCGATCAGAGGGGCCCCGACCATTCAGAAGCTGTTCCCTTATCTCTGGCCAAGTTGGATTACATGTAACTGTAATAAACAAATCAGGGCGACCATATATCCGAACATATGTCATGGCGTCCTGAGCAGACTCATGCATATGTCTGGGTCTTCCAGTAAATGTAGCCAGTAAAATGAACATACACCCAATGTCAGCCACATTGCCATCATTAGCAACAGCATCCCTTAAATGAATGTATTCATCCACTCTAAGTCTTTGTTGGTTCAATCTTATGTACACAAGACGCTCACTTTCCACCTTGGCTTACATATCAACTATAAATTGATGAAAAAGTTGCCTACATTGTAAAATGTGGTTAGAAGACCCATGTCTGATCATTATTTGGTAGGCATAAAAGTCCATAGCTGATATTTTTTTATTGCTTGGCCTAGCAGTGTTGGGATCAGTCTGTGTTAGATTACAGTGATAGCCATCTTGACCATTCCAAAATATTATCGGATATTGCAGAGCATCATGTGATCTATGTGTTTCTGCAATACGTTGAATATTGTCGCTGAATAATTATATCTCGGCTTTGAAAGTCCTGTCCAACCAGTACAATCGCTACTGCATTAACAGTGGGTGAATTAAATCGCCAACCGGTGTCTTGTCTTATTACAACTTGATATTCATCACTTGGAATTCTTTCTAAGGCTGTTTTGAAATGGTTTACTAACTGATGGTGCTGATGGAAAAATCTTTGCAAATTCAACACAATCTCTTCTTTTCTCTCAAGTATAGCTTCACAACGTCTATCAGCTTGCCTTTGTTCGTCTCCCAAAAAATAAATTTGTACAAACTTTGGATCTTCATTTGCTGCAGGAAGCTTTGAACCGATTTTGTGATATATTTGGCCCTGGACTTTGGCATAAATCCTGCCTCTGGGAGTCCAGCTGTCGTACCAAAGGATGTCCTCTGGAAAGATGAATTGTATCTCCTAATATTGTGCAGAAAATGCCTCGACTCAGGAGTTGTTCCTGACATGTATGATAGAAGTGGTTCAGGAGGTCGAGCTAAAGGGGGCAAACTGAGCAGCACATACCAGGCCTCTCCAAGTGAAACTTCTTTGCTTGACAATGTTTTGCATATTATGTCCATTTTGCCAATTCTGACTTTCTGATGTGACCTATAGTCTTAAATTGGGTTGTAGTGAAATACTTCCAAACTCGCATCAGCCTGCCTACATCTCTGCACACGTTGCGTATGTCGTATGCGGTCATTTTCAGAACGCTCATCCTTTTGTTCAGATGTTTCCATATTTCTTGCTTCAGCTGCCTTATCCGATTTTTGTAAAGACGACATTCCCTGTCTCATCCGTTTCTTTTCAAGCCACGAGTCACGTTGTTCACTTGTCTCAGCTCTTAGACACAATTTTGCGTTCTTAGCCTTTGGATGAACTTGCCCAATAGATGGTCGTTTTTTGGGCGGCATTTTCAAAAACAGTCCTTAGGATTCTGACCTTTTAGTATAGACCTGACACTGATAAGAGATGTAATAGGATGAATAGTAATACAGAGCTGCCCTCACAGTATTACTATGACCTGAAGTTGCCGCCTCACAGTATTACTATCACCTGAAGGAGCCGCCTCACAGTATTACTATCACCTGAAGGAGCCGCCTCACAGTATTACTATCACCTGAAGGAGCCGCCTCACAGTATTACTATGACCTGAAGGAGCCGCCTCACAGTATTACTATCACCTGAAGGAGCCGCCTCACAGTATTACTATCACCTGAAGGAGCCGCCTCACAGTATTACTATGACCTGAAGGAGCCGCCTCACAGTATTACTATCACCTGAAGGAGCCGCCTCACAGTATTACTATCACCTGAAGGAGCCGCCTCACAGTATTACTATGACCTGAAGGAGCCGCCTCACAGTATTACTATGACCTGAAGTTGCCGCCTCACAGTATTACTATCACCTGAAGGAGCCGCCTCACAGTATTACTATGACCTGAAGGAGCCGCCTCACAGTATTACTATGACCTGAAGGAGCCGCCTCACAGTATTACTATCACCTGAAGGAGCCGCCTCACAGTATTACTATCACCTGAAGGAGCCGCCTCACAGTATTACTATCACCTGAAGGAGCCGCCTCACAGTATTACTATGACCTGAAGGAGCCGCCTCACAGTATTACTATGACCTGAAGGAGCCGCCTCACAGTATTACTATGACCTGAAGGAGCCGCCTCACAGTATTACTATCACCTGAAGGAGCCGCCTCACAGTATTACTATCACCTGAAGGAGCCGCCTCACAGTATTACTATCACCTGAAGGAGCCGCCTCACAGTATTACTATCACCTGAAGGAGCCGCCTCACAGTATTACTATCACCTGAAGGAGCCGCCTCACAGTATTACTATGACATCTCAGTAATGAAAACCGCCTCACAGGCAGACTTGTGGAGTTGCCCATAACAACCAATCAGAGCTCAGCTTTCACTTTACCTCAGCAGTTTCAGTGATGAAAGCTCCCTGTATAGTAAGTAATGGCAATCTTACTATCAGACAGTTTTGTGTGCTGTAGTGTGGCATTTGTGTGGTGTTGTGCTTGTGGATCGGTGTATGTGTGCTGTCTGTGTGATGTTTATATGGTGTTTGTGTGTGGTGTTGCGGCTCCTTTAGCAGCGACTCTTTGGCGCCGTCGCTATAATCCATCCCTGTCAGTCACAACTGTTGTTTTCCCCTCAGCACTTTCACCTTCACTTTTCCCCATTATATGTATAGGGCCTAACTTCGGGGGCCCCAATCTCATGACGGGGGGATGCTATCGAAATGTAACATGCACAGTATTCTGCTCCTGTGAGTGGAGAGGGGGCAAGCCATATTTCAGCCAAATCGGGCAAGAACTGTGGATTTGTATAGAGCAGACTACTACAGAATTAGAGTTTTATATATAGATAGATAGATTTATTGAAGTATAATTTAAAAAAAATACACAAATATCAAGTAGTAACAAACAATAATATATAAGACAGGAGGACCAGAGCTACCTGAACTCAATGAGGAAGGTCAGAAAAAAATCATACTGAGAGTGGACATGAATGGTATCATGGGTGATATAAATGCTGCTAATGTGAATAATCAGCCAATGAAAAAATGAGCTAAATGCACTATGGGAGGAGCCCCATGTGCAAAGATAACAGATATCAGTTCAGCAAATCCATAAACTGCTAATTAAAACATAACATTTAATAAATATAGGTTTAAAATATGAATGCATAAAAAAGAAGTGATGTTTCAATTCTTTCCCACACTACTATGGGATGTGTAGGTAGGAAGTGACACAATCAAAGATTACAAGATGTATCACAATAGTCAGTTATACAACAAATATGAAACCATCTCACCATTTGTTGAAGATAAAACAGGAAGACATCAGAGGAGAACAGGCATAACACAGGAGGATCTGTAAGTCAATCCCTGTGCTCAACCTGCCGATAGCCCATAACCCCAAAATGACTCCCGCCCTGACAAGGGCAGTCCCAAGCTGTCCCTTTAGGAATGCCCTAGTAAGTCATTTGGGGATAAGGGCTATCGGCAGGTTGTAATCTTTGATTGTGTCATTTCCTACCTACACATCCCATAGTAGTGTGGGAAATAATTGAAACATCACTTCTTTTTTATGCATTCATATTTTAAACCGATGTTTATTAAATGTTAAGTTTTAATTAGCAGCAGTTTATGGATTTGCTGCTAATGTGAACCAATCAAAAGACATAAGGTCATAAAAGAAGCAAAAAAAACAGCATCATTACATATAACATAAAACACATGTCCAAAAACTCAAAAATAATGTAGGAATTGTGGTAAAGAGTTCTGTAAAATAGTGGACGGGGGTGTATATCTCGCCTGGTTTCCTCAGCCAGGTGAGATAAAAGAAATCCAGATAGTTGTGTGCTGCTTTAGCAGAACATAGTCTGCTAAGACTCTTTTGTGTAAGATTACATGGGCTGGATTTTTTGGACTGGAGGGCAGGTTGGTAGTGGGAGTCTTCCGGTCCACACCCCTGGTCCACTATGGGTTTGTTCCCTGGTCCTAGGTGCTCACAGGTGAGGCTTCCTGATATGTTACTGGGGAAGGAAGCCTAGAAAAAGGAAGGGCTGACAGTCTGACAGGGAGCGTGAGAGGAAAACACTCCTGGCACAGCTTGTGACATGTTGCTGCTATATCTGCTGATGTGTGTCTCGACCTGTACTAGATTAGTAAGGTACGCCAAGTGTATAGCTAGAGCCGGACAGGTCTAGGTTTTCTTTTGTTTGTTTTGGTTTGCATTGGTTTGAATAAAACACCCCTGGATTTTAAACCCACTGCCTTTCTGAACCGTGTCATTGCCGTTCCCCAGCTGTGTGAGCTGGACCCCCTACAAGTGGTGGAGAACGCAGGCAGAACGGCATGATAGAAGGCTGGAGAATTGCATGTTGCAGACATTAAAAGAGTCTGAAGCATATGTCCTGGGTGAAAGCTGCCACTGCTTTGCAAAGCCGATCCAGTGCAATGGAAGATGTAATAAAGCAGCTGATGCAGGATAACCTGAGACATGAGCAGCAGCAAAAGTTTTATGCAGAGGCTCTACAATCCCAGCAACAAGCTCAGCAACAGGCCAATATACAGTAACAACAAGTCATGGCACAACAACAAGAGACAAAGCACCTGTTAATAGAGCAGATTGCTGCGCTTAGAGAGACTGGTGTGAAGGCAAGCCCATCTGAGACTGTTGATGTGAAAAGGGCCGTTCAGCGTGTCCTACAAAAGATGACACCAGATGATGATATTGAAGCCTACCTCACAGTATTTGAGAGAGTGGCAGAAAAAGAGACTGCCAGGTGCAGAGTGGGTAGAAGTGATTGCGCCCTTTCTGTCAGGTGAACCGCAAAAGGCTTATTATGACCTCAGGGAGCAGGATGTCCGGAACTAAACTGAAAATGGAGATCCTTGCTCGCTTGGGGGTTACACCAGCTGTCCGTGCCAGGAGAGTCCAAAGTTGGAGCTACACCTTTGACAAACCTGCCAGATCTCAGATGTATGATCTCATCCATCTTGTAAAAAAGTGGCTGGAACCAGAGACCTGTACACCAGCTCAGATCGTGGAAAAGATGGTCATAGATCATTTCTTCAGGGCGCTTCCGGCAGAGCTACAATGTTGGGTTGGACACGGAGATCCCAAAACTACTGAGCAGCTTGTGAACCTGGTGGAGAGGTACATCGCTACCTCCATGATGTCCACGCAACACCAACACCTCCCAGGACTGCCAGACCCGTGACGCCTGTGGGTAAGAAGGTTCCAGCGGGAGGTGTGTGGAAAAGTGCGAGAGGTAGCAGGGTCCTGGAGCTTGGGTGAGGGCAAAAGACTGGTCCTGAACCCCAGGGGCCCTCTACTCCTAGAAAGGACTCCCTGCCAAGGAGACCAGGGGCCCTCCAGTGCTGCAGGTGCCACGAATGGGGACACGTGCTTGCCCATTGCCCACTCACCTCGGAGCCCATGAAGTGTGATGCTACTCGGCGACAGTCCCTGTTTGCAGAGCCTATTTGTGCCGCCCTTCCAGGACCAGGGACTAAACCGCATGTTTGCATGTTAAAGGTTAATGGCCGCTCTGTGAAGGCCCTTTTGGACTCTGGTAGCCTGGTGTCTTTGGTTGGGGCCAGCCTTGTGGTTAAGGACTACAGTGTTGGCCAAAAGTATTGGCACCCCTGCAATTCTGTCAGATAATACTCGTGTTCTTCCAGATAATGATTGCAATCACAAATTCTTTGGTATTATTATCTTCATTTCATTTGTCTTCAATGGAAAACCACAAAAAGAATTGTCAAAAAAACAAATTGGATATAATTCAACACCAAACATAAAAAGGGGGTGGACAAAAGTATTGGCACTGTTTGAAAAATCATGTGTTGCTTCTCTAATTTGTGTAATTAAAAGCACCTGTTACTTACCTGAGGCACCTAACAGGTGGTGGCAATAACTAAATCACACTTGCAGCCAGTTGAAATGGATTAAAGTTGACTCAACCTCTGTCCTGTGTCCTTGTGTGACCACATTGAGCATGGAGAAAAGAAAGAAGACCAAAGAACTGTCTGAGGACTTGAGAAGCAAAATTGTGAGGAAGCATGAGCAATCTCAAGGCTACAAGTCCATCTCCAAAGACCTGAATGTTCCTGTGTCTACCGTGCGCAGTGTCATCAAGAAGTGTAAAGCCCATGGCCCTGTGGCTAACCTCCCTAGATGTGGACGCAAAAGAAACATTGACGAGAGATTTCACCTCAAGATTGTGCGGATGGTGGATAAAGAACCTCGACTAACATCCAAACAAGTCCAAGCTGCCCTGCAGTCCGAGGGGACAACAGTGTCACCCCGTACTATCCAGGGGGCGTCTGAATGAGAAGGGACTGTATGGTAGGAGACCCAGGAAGACCCCACTTCTTACCCAGAGACATAAGCCAGGCTGGAGTTTGCCAAAACTTACCTGAGAAAGCCAAAACCGTTCTGGAAGAATGTTCTCTGGTCAGATGAGACAAAAGTAGGAAAAGGCATCAACATAGAGTTTACAGGAAAAAAAAGAGGCCTTCAAAGAGAAGAAGATGCCCCCTACAGTCAGACATGGCGGAGGTTCCCTGATGGTTTGGGGTTGCTTTGCTGCCTCTGGCACTGGACTGCTTGACCGTGTGCATGGCACTATGAAGTCTGAAGACAACCAACACATTGTGCAGCATAATGTAGGGCCCAGTGTGAGAAAGCTGGGTCTCCCTCAGAGGTCAGGGGTCTTCCAGCAGGACAAGGACCCAAAACACACTTCAGGTCAGCACTAGAAAATGGTGGTGAGAGAAAGCCCTGGAGACTTGTAAAGTGGCAGCAATGAGTCCAGCCCTGAATCCCATAGAACACCTGTGGGGGAGGGGGAGAGATCTCTTGGTGGCAGTTTGGAGAAGGCCCCCTTCACATCTCAGGGGGGACCTGGAGCAGTTTGCCAAAGAAGAATAGTCTAAAATTCCAGCAGAGCCTTGTAAGAAACTCATTGCTGGTTACCGGAAGCGGTTGTGTGCAGTTATTGTGTCTAAAGGTTGTGCTACCAAGTATTAGGCTGAGGGCGCCAATACTTCTGTCCACACCTTTATTGGAGTTTGTGTAAAATGATCAATGATGTGACTTTTTTTTCATTCTCTTTTGTGTTTTTTCATTGCAAGCAAAATAAATGAAGATATTACCAAAGAGTTTGTGCTTGTAATCATTTTCTGGAAGAAACCGTGTATTATCTGACAGAATTGCAGGGGGGGTCAATACTTTTGCCCAACACTGTATGACTGTAAATATACAGGAGTGCAGTATGTTTAGAAAAGCGTACAAATAAGAAAGGGGGAAGGGTTTGCTTATATGTAAAATTCTGCCTTAAGCCAGTCCTGCGTGAGGACATCTGGGAGAAAAATGAATATGTGGAGTCCTTATGGGTGGAAATTATGGGAGGAACAAAAAATAATAAAATACTGAAAGGTTTTTGTTATAAATCTCCAAATATAACAGAAGAAGCTGAAAATATACTAATAAAACAAATAGATGAGTAAGTAAGCGGCCATTTTCTTGTGGCCTGTGGGCATGCGCAGTAGGCTCTGCGCAAGGCCTGAGGCCTACAAGTTTTGCCGCCTCCGCCGGAAGAAGACACAGGAAGAGACGTTCCTGAAGAAGATGGAGACGGCGCGGGAGAGGTCTCTCCCAGCATTGGAGAAGCCCTCAGTGCTGCAAGAGACCTCATTTGCATACAACAAAAACCGGGCTTTTCAACCGAATGGCGCGGCGGAGACCACTTCTAAAGGTAGGAGACAAATAGCCTACTAAAGGCTATTCCGACGTTTTAGGGAGAAAAAATTCTCATCATACGATAGGATCCCTTTAAGGACACGTTGATCCAGGGTTTTTATACTGACTGCCAGTTTGGAGTCGGGAAGGAATTTCTTCCCTGAATTGGGGCAATTGGCATGAGCCTCATGGGTTTTTTTTCAGATTGTAGAGTTATAGATTGGACTTGATGGACTGATGTCTTTATCCAACCTCATCTACTATGCAACTATAATTTCACACATTGCCTTGGCATTCTATAGAATTCCAAATGACAAAGTGGCAAAGTATAAAATAGGTGACATCTCATCATTCCAGCAAGGCACTAGCACATCTCCGATCACATCGTTTGTTCCGGCAAGGCACTAGCAAATCTCTCATTGCGCTTTGTGCCGATAAGCAAGGCATACAAGCACCAACGGTCACTGCCTCAGGCTTAGAGAAAGATTTAGATTTTGAACCCATGTGCACTGCCTCGGGCTTAGAATTAGCTGGTTGTTCATGAGTGTCCATGAAAATGGAGGGGGAGGAGGAGCAAGCTGTAGTGTTGGAGAAGGACATGAAACAAACTTTTAACCAAATACAAAAACATTACACGTCATGGTATTGGCTATTGGACACGGAGGAGGATGTTATAGAATGTTGAAAGAACATTCAAGCAAATACAAAACACACTGTTACACGTCATCATATTAAGCTGGACATCCACCTTTGGGAACCTTCTTGTCAGAAAAACACCAGCAGAAAAGTCTCTCATTCTATTTTTGTTTTTCATACTTTGCCTAAATAGCATTTGTCATTCTACAGAATTCCGAGGGAAGGTACGTAACGATTCATTTCATACATTGCCGAAAAACGCCGGGCATTCTATACAATATATATATATATATATATATATATATATATATATATATATATATATATATTGTAAGGGGGTCCAGCTCACATGGTTGGGGTATGGCAATGACACGGGTCAGACAGGCAGTAGTTTTAAAATCCAGAGTGTTTTATTTTAGTATCTTCAGCATAAAACACTGTCAGCAAAACAAAATAAACAAAAACCTAAGCGTGTCCGGCTCTAACTGAATATCAGCATACCTCTCTATGCTAAAGCAGGTTAAATATATCCAATGTCGTGACCAAACGGTACGTACCGTCCCATGTGGGGCTTTGTCTCACTCTGACTGCAAAAACATTCAGCGCTCCTTTTGCCAGGCTTCCTTCCTTAGTAAAGGCCATGAGGAAGCCTCACCTGTGAGCACCTGGGACAAAGGGAAAAACCCGTGGTGGAGTAGGGGTGTGCACTGCAAGGCTCCCACTACCAACCTGCCCTCCAGTCCAGAAAAACCAGCCCATGTTATGGTAACCAAAAAGAGCCCCAGCAGACTAAAGCAACACCTCTTCTGGGTTTCCTTTACCTCGCCTGGCTGAGGAAACCAGGCGAGATATACACCCCGTCCAGCACTTTACCGTACACTTTACCACATAACCCCACCCCCCACCCCCTCTTCTCCAGACCAGAGGTCTGGGCACTTTTACGGAACATACAGTACACTCTGGACAATGCATCCGCATTTCCTTCCTCTGTGTTCAACTCTAAAGTTGAAATTTTGTAGCGAGAGAAACCATCTGGTCACTCTCGCATTTCTCCCCCTATTTTACTTCATCCAGGCAAGTGGAGCGTGAACTGTCACCAGCACAAATTCTCTGCCCAACAGGTAATATTTCAGGGACTCCAAGGCCCACTTGATGGCCAGACACTCTCTCTCCATTGTGGCACAATTTTTCTCTGCTGCGGTCAGTTTCCTACTCAGGTACATCACTGGGTGTTCTTCCCATTCACTCCTTGTGACAGGATGGCTCCCAACCCTGTATCAGACGCATCTGTTTAAACCGGAAATGGTTTTCTGAAATCTGAGGAAACAGGCACAGGTTGTTCACACGGAGCAGACTTTAGACTCTGAAAAGCCTTCTCTGCCTCTGGAGTCCACTTTACCATGACTGACTTACCGCTCTTTGTTAAGTCAGTCAATGCTGATGCAATTGAGGCAAAATTGGGCACAAACCAACGGTAGTATCCGGTAATGCCCAGGAAGGCCTTGACCTGTTTTTCTGTTAATGGCCTAGGCCAATTCTGTATTGCTTCAATCTTATTTATCTGGGGCTTAACCAGTCCTTTACCAATGATGTACCCCAGGTATTTTGCTTCCTCCAGACACACTGCACACTTTTCAGGGTTTATGGTCAGGCCTGCATCACTGATGGAGTCTAACACAGCCTGTACCTTGCAGAGTTGGCTTTTCCAATCTGGTGAAAAAATGACCACATCATCCAGGTAGGCAGCGGCATAATCACGATGTGGTCTCAAGATCAGATCCATCAGCCTCTGAAATGTAGCAGGAGCCCCATGTAACCCGAATGGCATCACTACATAGTGGAACAAGCCTTCAGGAGTGGAGAATGCAGTCTTTTCTTTTGCCTCATCAGATAATGGTATCTGCCAGTAACCCTTTGTAAGGTCAAGTGTTGTGATATACCTGGCCCTCCCCAACCTCTCAATCAGTTCATCCACTCGGGGCATGGGGTACGCATCAAATTTTGAGACCTCATTTAATTTCTGGAAGTCATTACAGAACCTCCATGTCCCATTGGGCTTTGGGATTAGTACAATGGGGCTTGACCATTCACTGGTCGATTTTTCGATGACACCTAATTCAAGCATGCGCTTGACCTCAGAGGATACGGCCACTCTGCGGGCTTCTGGTATCCTGTACGGCTTCAGGTTCACTTTAATGTTAGGTTCAGTCTTAATATGATGTTTTATTAGATGAGTACGGCCTGACAGGTCCGAAAACTTGCATCTGTTCTGCTGTAGGAATTTCCTTACTTCCTGCTTCTGGTGCCCTGACAGGGCCTCTCCTATTCCTACTATTGCTATTCCACAGTCGGAGCGGCTACCAAAGACTCCCGATCTTTCCACGGCTTGATCAGGTTTATGTGGTAAATCTGGAAGGATTTTTTCCTGTCGGGTTGATGCACCTTGTAATTCACCTCACTCACCTTTTCTACAATCTCATAGGGACCCTGCCACTTTGCCAGAAACTTACTTTCAACAGTGGGAATTAGAACCAGGACCCTGTCCCCCGGATTAAAGGTCCTCACCCTGGCAGATCTGTTATAAATTGTGCTCTGGGCCTCCTGAGTTCTTTGCAGATGCTCTTTGACAATAGGCATCACTGTCGCTATTCGGTCCTGCATCTGGGCCACGTGTTCAATCACACTTTTATATGGGATGGCCCCGGTCTCCCAGGTCTTCTTGGCAACATCTAGCAAACTCCTTGGATGCCGGCTATAAACTAATTCAAAGGGTAAAAACCCTGTAGATGCTTGGGGTACCTTCCTGATAGAGAACATGAGATACGGTAACACAGTCCCAGTCCCGGCCATCCCTTTCCACTACCTTTTTTAGCATGTGTTTGAT
This sequence comes from Leptodactylus fuscus, assembly GCF_031893055.1. Lineage (NCBI taxonomy): Eukaryota > Metazoa > Chordata > Amphibia > Anura > Leptodactylidae > Leptodactylus > Leptodactylus fuscus. The sequence continues at coordinate 6,205,995 of NC_134265.1, read as the reverse complement.
GGTTTCTTTAAACCTCTCCACTAATCCATCAGTTTGGGGGTGGTACACTGATGTATAGATGTGCGTGATTTAAAATAATTTGCACAGCTCTTTCATGATCTTTGACATAAAGGGGGTACCCTGGTCAGTAAGGATTTCTTTGGGAATCCCTGTGCGAGAGAACATGTAAAACAACTCCCGAGCAATATTTTTGGAAGCCATTGTTTCTTAAGGGCACTGCCTCTGGGTACCGGGTGGCATAGTCCAAGGCAACATGGATGTATTGATGTCCCCTAGCGGATTTGACTAGGGGCCCCACCAGATCCATTGTGATTCTTTCAAATGGCACCGCAATGATGGGAGGTGGCACCAAGCGGCTACGGTAGTGTGGTGTTGGGGCACTTAACTGACATGTAGGGCATGACTCACAGTACCTCCTCACTTCTTCATATACCCCAGGCCAGAAAACCTTTGGAGGACCCTCTCTTGTGTTTTGCTAGTCCCCAAATGACCACCTAACACATGATTATGAGCCATATCTAGCACCGTGCGACGGTATGGTTTTGACACCAGAAGCTGTTCCACAATTTCATTGTTACTCTTTGTGACCCGGTACACAAGGTCACCATTCATGGCAAAGTGTGGAAATTTGTGGTCAGCTTCGGGTTCTTGTGGTACACCATTTATGACCGTAACATTGGCCTGAGCAGTACTCAGAGTGGGGTCTCTCAGTCCCAAAATTACCTCGCGACACTTCTAAATCTAATACCTGTTGACCAGGTAGAGAATTTTCTTCTTCTTCCCCGGCTAACACCTGCAAAGGGAAGATGTCATCAACACATACAGTATGTTAGGCAGACTCACTGGTCCATCATGTGCCTCACTGGTACCATTGTTTTCAACGAACTCCTCATTTGACCTGTTATTTACAGGGGAAGGTACAGATTCTGCTGGAGTTACTTCACTGGCAGCAGAAGTTTTACCCCTTCTCCACAATTCCCAGAACAACAGAAAATTGCGGCCTATTATAACTTCATACATAAGCCTTTTTACAACCCCAACTTCGTAGGTTACAGTTCCAGATGGAGTCACCAATTTAACAGAGGCCACGGGGTAAGCTATGACATCCCCGTGGATGCATATCACTCTTATATGTTTGTCCGGCACATATAGTGTTGGCCAAAAGTATTGGCACCCCTGCAATTATGTCAGATAATACTCATTTTCTCTCATGCTTCCTCACAATTTTGCTTCTTACGGAACTTACGCAGTGCGGCTAAGCCCTGATAGTCTGCAGTCTAACACTCTACCCCTGTAGGGGTCTGTGAGTACACTGTTATCCGTATAGCAACAGCGTAGCTCTGAGCTTTTGTGTTCCTGACCAGAGGTGATGTTTAAACCCTGGCAGCCTCCCTTTGTAGCAGAGTGAAGCATTTGTTAGAGTCTATGTCTCTGCTGGAGTTAAGCAGGTGACTATTGCAAGGCTTCATTAGGCTTCGTTCAGCATCTATGCACAGGTGCGCTTTCCCAGTGCAGTTAACTGGTGAGAGCTATTGCAGTCTGTTCACATTAGAACCGCCCAAACTCAACTGACCAGTGCATTTAACTGGTACAGTGTGTATTGCGGTTGAAGACTGTTCCTTTGTTCAGGCAGATGTCTGTCCTCCTAGGGCCTGTGGACCTCGACTGCAGTTATTATCGCAGTCTAGAGGTTCTGTCTGCGTTTATAATTATTATTTTCAAATATATAGACAGAACCGTAACATGTATGCTTTTTGGCCTTAGTCCTATGTACGGACGCACAGTAGGGCCCAAAAAGAAGGGAGCACCAACTCGATTTCAAGACACAATTTTTTCTTCAAAATGTTTCCAGCTGAAACAAGATTTGAGTTACCAGAACAACTAAAAACCCCCCAAAATTACCCCATTTTATAAACCAGACCCCTTAAGGTATTCATTGAGGGGTATAGTGAGTATTTTGACCCTATAGCCGTTTCACAGATTTTACTAACCTTGGGATGTGTAGGTTAAAAATTACTAAAATGTCCCTTTATCCCCAAAGTTTTCATTTTCACAAGAGGTTAAAAGAGAAAAAGCCCCCCAGAGTTTGTTACACAATTTCTCCTGAACACTTCAATACCCCATGTGGCCATAATCTGCTGTATGGGAACATGGTGGGGCTCAGAATGGAAAGTGCGCTTTTTGGGTTTTGGAGAGCAGATTTTGCTGGAATAGTTTTCAGGTGCCATGTCGCATCTGCAGAGCCGCTAAAGTATCAATACAATGAAAACCCCTCAAAAGTGACCCTATTTAAAAAATTACACCCATCATGGAATGTGTCAAGGGGTATTATGATTTTGAGCCTAAAAATACTTTCCAAAAATTAATGTACAAAATGAAAAATTTTATTTTTAAAGAAATCTGCCATTTCGGTGCCCAATATGTTGCACCCACTTTGTGTTGTCAGAGACCTGCACTCCTAAAACTTTTAAAGGCTTTAAAAAGGCTATTCAGGCACCGTAAATGTTATATTAAACTACTAGGTTATTATTTTAAAACGGTGGGGGGGGGGGTAGTTTAATATAACTTTTACAGTGCCTGAATAGCCTTTTTAAAGGCTATTCACGCATATGTGGGGCTCTATCAGCATGATTTAGCTGATAGAGCCCCTTTAAGTGGGCCATCCCGAGGGGCCAAAAATTATATATGTAGGTGTAAACTGCTGCTTGGGCACACAGCAGGGCTCAGAAGAGAAGGTGCAATGCACTTTTTAGCTTTTGGGGTACAGATTTAGAGGGATTTTCTGGGAGCCAGGTTGTTTTTGCAGAGCCCTGGAGGTGACAGTAAACTGGAATTCCCCAAGAAGTGACCCCATTTTGTAGAGGCAATTTTAGGGTCTCTGCAAATGTGACATGGTGTCCAAAAACCAACAATCTAAATCTGCACTCCAAAAGCCACATATCGCTCCTTCACATCTGTGCCCTGCTGTGTACCCAAATGGCGGTGTATGCCCACATGTATGACACTGGTGTACCCAGGATAACGTTCTTAATGCCATATGTGGGTAGTAACGGCTGTTTGGGCACAGCTGGGAACAAAAGGGAAGAAGCGCTAATTTGGTTTTTGGATGTCATGCCACTTTTGCAAAGCCCCTGAATTGCCAATAAAGTGGAATCCGCGGACATGTCACCCCATTTTGGACACTACCCCACTGATGGGATTTATCAATTGGTGTATCGAGCATTTTTTGAGTGTTGCATTTATTTAGTTTCCAGAAATGAATGCGCAGCTGATAATGAGAAGTTAAAAATGAAATTTTTCCAGAGATTCGCCATTTCAGTGCCCGATATGTTGAGCCCAGCTTATGTCAGCAGAGATACACACTCCAAAAACTGGTAAGCGGGTATCCAGGGCACAACAGCTTTTAGAGTCTTCATCTCTGATACAAGGCGGGCACAACATATTACACACTGAAATGACGGATTCCTGGAAAAATTGTCATTTTCACCTCTCACAATCAGCTTCATATTTATTTATGGATAATAAGTTATAGCAACAGTCAGCTGTTAGAAATGCTCTATGTACCCCTGGAGAAATCCTTCAGGGGTGTAGTTTCCAAATTAAGGTCTCATATCAGGGGATTCCACTGTACTGGCGTTTCAGCTCTGCAAAAGTATCATGGCATCCAAAAACCAAACCATCTAAGTCTGTGCTCCAAAATCCAAATAACTAGAGATGAGCGAGTAGTGAAATATTCAAAATTTGATTCAAGTAGAACCTCAATATTCGACTATTAGATCGAATATCGAATCCCATTATAGTCTATGGGGAAAAAATACTAGTTTCAGGGGAAACCAAAATTCAACCAATTGGAGTCACCAAGTCCACTATGACACCTCAGGAAATGATGCCAATACCTCTGGAATTCAACTGGGACAGCAGGGGAAGCATGTCTGGGGGCATCTAAAATGCCCAAGTCCCAGTATTATGATGAGTTCTTTGATAGTGCGTTCAACACCATTCAGCCAGGGCTACTGGGGAGAAGCTGAACCTTGGTGGTGTGGACCATCACCTGTACAACTGGATCCTAGACTACCTGACAAACCGCCCTCAGTATGTGAGAGCCCAGGACTGTGTGTCTGGCACTTTGATCTGTAGTACAGGGGCACCACAAGGTACAGTTCTTGCCCCATTTCTCTTCACACTGTACACTGCTGACTTTAGGCACAACTCATCCAGCTGTTACTTACAGAAGTACTCAGATGACTCTGCTATAGTCGGCCTTATCACTGATGGCGATGATAGGGAATACAGAGACTTAAACTGGGATTTTGTTGAATGGTGCCAGCGGAACCAGCTCAGGATTAATGCTGGGAAGACCAAGGAGATGGTGGTGGACTTTAGTAAATGGAGAAGTTCTCCGACCCCGGTGGAGATCCAAGGGACGTGTATTGAGATAGTCAGGACCTATAAGTATCTGGGCGTGCTCCTCAATAATAAACTAGACTGTGCTGATCACCTGGAGGCGCTGCACAGAAAGGGTCACAGCAAGCTCTACCTGCTCAGGAGGCTGAGGGCCTTCGGAGTCCAGGGGCCACTTCTTAGGGCCTTTTTCAACTCTGTGGTTGCTTCAGCCGTTTTTTTCAGTCTAGCCTGCTGGGGGAGCAGTATATCAACCAGGGACAGAAATAGACTTGACAGGCTGATCAGAAGGGCCAGCTCTGTCCTGGGGAGCCCCCTGGACCCAGTACAGGTGGTGGGTGACAGAAGGATACTGTCCGTGGTGAGCTCCATACGGGAGAACAAATCCCACCCCATGTATAGCACCATGGAATTAATGGTGCTATATAAATAAATAATAATAAATAATAATAATGTATGAGACCTTGATGGGACTTGGCAGCACTGTAAGTGACCGTCTGCTTCACCCCAAGTGTGAGAAGGAGCGCTATCGCAGGTCCTTCCTTCCAACTGCGACTAGGCTGTATAATCTACATCAGTCCAAGCGAAGACACTCCGCACAGAAAACTAATGATTATGATTATGAATAGAGATGAGTGAACAGTAAAATATTCGATATTCGTTTCGAATAGCCGCTCAATATTCGACTATTCGAACGAATATCGAACCCCATTATAGTCTATGGGAGAAAATGCTTCGTTTCAGGGGATCCCACCATTCGACTCAGGAGAGACACCAAGTCCACTATGACACCTCAGCAAATGATGCCAACACCTCTGCAATGCAACTGGGACAGCAGGGGAAGCATGTCTGGGGGCATCTAACAAGCCCAAGTCACTGTATTACCCCACTATCACAGCATAACAACTACACACTTTCCACACTCAAAAAAACCTCAATCAAAGTGGGAAAATACCTGGAAACCTTCTTTCTTCCCCAAATGGATGGACACAAACCCTAATTAAAGCTCAACAAACATTAACAAACACCCCTTTAAATCACGTTGCCCATGACAACCACAGATGAAATAGGCAATGGGAAATCCATCAGTCCTCACCCTGAACTGTCATTGTGGATGTGTGTGATGTGGTAAGACCTTCCAAAACTCACTTTTATGGCCCTTAACATGAGCCCTTCCAAATTTAAGTTACAGGCCCTTAAGCTGAGCTACCTGCAGAGTTTTAGGCCCTTTAACTTAGTTCAGCCTTCACCAGCAGAGATTTGTTGGTCTTGGGTGAGTTGAGCCTTTAAAGAGCAGAGATTTAGTTTTTTGCCCTTAGAGTGAGTAGAGCCTTTAAAATACAGTGCTTTTGGCCCTTGGAGTGAGTAGAGCCTTTAAACAGCAGTGCTTTTGGCCATTGGAGTGGGTAGAGCCTTTAAAATACAGTGCTTTTGGCCCTTTGAGTAAGTAGAGCCTTTAAACAGCAGTGTTTTTGGCCCTTGGAGTAAGTAGAGCCTTTAAAAAGCAGTGTTTTTGGCCCTTGGCATGAGTAGAGCCTTTAAAATACAGTGTTTTTGGCCCTTGGAGTGAGTAGAGCCTTTAAAAAGCAGTGTTTTTGGCCCTTGGAGTGAGTAGAGACTCTAACCAGCAGAGTTTGGGGATATCAGGGTGGATTGAGCCTAGTAGGATCAGAATTGTGAAGCGCTGATGGTGGAGGAGTATGAGGAGGAGGAGGAATTGTAGAGGGTGAGCAGACACATGCAAATTCATGTCGGGGTGCTTGAAAGGAAAGGACCTCCAATGCGTACAGCGCAAGTTCCAGCCACAAATCCAACTTGGAGACCCAATAAGTATAGGCCGCAGAGGGATCGGAGAGGACAGGGCTGGTGTCGGCCAGGTACTCCCGCAACATGCGCCTACACCTATCCCTCCTGGTGACACTAGGCTCCTCAGTGGCGGTACTTTGGCGACGGGGTGCCATTAACATGTCCCAGACCTTAGAGAGTGTGCCCCTGCCGGGTGTGGACTGGATGACAGTTTGTCGCCTGTTGGAGGAACTCTCCTGTGTGCCGCCAATGAGAGTTGATGGAAACATCTCCATCATATTCTGCACCAGTTGCTTGTGGCAATCACTCATGTGACTGGCCCTCCCCTCTACTGGAATAAAATTACAAACATAATTTTTATACCGGGGGTAGAGGATTGCAAAAATCCAGTAGTCGTTGCTCTCCAGGATTTTGGCAATGCGTTTGTCAGTTGCAAAGCACTCCAACATGTATTCAGCCATGTGTGCCAGAGTGTTACTTGGCGTCACTTGGCTGCCCCCACCGGAATGGTCTCTCTCCATTTCCTCCTCCATTTCGCCCCAACCGCACTGCAGCAATGGGATGCAATGTACTGCCCCTCTAGCCTCCTGTGTGACAATGAGATCTGCCACTTCGTCCTCCTCCTCCCTCAATATACGCTGTGAAGCAGACAGGAGTGTGCCATGAATATCCTGCTGGGATGTTTCTGCTCCTATGCCCGACTCCTCAGCGTCTCATGCATTATCCCTGATGGCGATGAGGGATTCTCGCATCACACACAGGAGTGGGATTGTGACACTCACGATTGCGTCGTCACAACTGATCCTCATGGTTGACTCCTCAAAGACGCACAAGATCTCGCATAAGTCTGCCATCCATGGCCACTGATGGTGCAGAAACTGCGGGAGCTGACTCTGAGGAACCCTTGGGTTTTGGAGATGGTTCTCCGTCAAGGGTCTCTGCTGCTCACACACTCTACTCAACATGTGGTACATCGAGTTCCAGTGTGTGGGGACGTCGCACATCAGCCGGTGTTCTGGCAGATGGAGGTGTTGCTGGAGACTTCAGAGGTTAGCAGCGGCTACTGTGGACTTGCGAAAGTGGGCGTACAAGTGGCGCACTTTCACCAGTAGCTTGGGCTACATTAGGGTATGTTTTCAAAAACCGTTGCACCACTAAATTCAACACATGGGCCAGGCATGAAACATGTCGGAGGTTGACAAGCTCCAGAGCCACTACCAGGTTGCGGCCGTTATCACACATGACCATGCCTGGGCCCAGGTGCAGCGGCGAAAACCATGTTGCCGTCTCATCAAGGAGGGCATCCCTCACCTCTGATGCATTGTGCTGTCTGTCCCCCAAGTTTATGAGCTTTAGCACGGCCTGCTGATGTCTCCCCACGCCAGTGCTGCAGCGGTTACAGCTGGTAGCTGGGGTCAATGTGATGGTGGTGGAGGAGGAGGAGGGTGGTGGTTCAGAGCCCCTGCCAGGAATGTTGGGCGGGGAAATGAGGTAGACCGCCCTAGATTGTGACCCGCTCCCAGCCTCAACTACATTCACCTAGTGTGCCGTCAGTGAAATGTAGCGTCCCTGTCCGCATGCACTTGTCCACGCATCGGTGGTCAAGTGGACCTTTGTGCAAATCGCGGAACTTAGGGCCCGCCAGATGTTGTGTGACACAAGCTGGTGCAAGGTGGGGATGGCACACCGGGAGAAGTAGGGACGGCATAGCCCGGTGCCGCACTTACCATCAGGTCACGGAAGGCCTGAGTTTCAACAAGCCAAAACGACAACATCTCCTGGGCCAGCAGTATGGAGATGTGCGCGTTTAAGGCTTGTGCATGGGGGTGGGTAGTGATGTATTTTTTCCTGTGCACAAAAGTCTGGGAGATGGTGGGTTGTTTTGAGGAGGCGCATGATGGTACAGGGGAAGGAGGTAAGGCAGGAGAAGGAGGTAAGGCAGGAGAAGGAGCTGAGGCAGAAAAAGGGGAGGATGAGGGAGAAGCCCCCAAGTGATGGAGGGAGATGTGGAGGTTTCCTGGCTGATGGTCTGGACTGCAGTGCCAGCACTGGCAACAGTGGAAGAGGCAGTGGCGGCAACGCTGGACAATGATTGTCCTGCGTTTTCTCTCTGCCACTGAGCCCAGTGCTTGCCTTCCAAATGACGGCGCAAGGCAGTAGTTGTGAGGTTGCTCTTTTCAGAGCCCCTACTTAGTTTCGAGTTGCAGAGTGTGCAAACGGCACTATATTTGTCCGCAGCACATAGATTTAAAAAATTCCACACCACCAAAGACCGTTGCCTCGATGGGGGAGTTTTTCTAGGCTGACTACAAGAAGGAACATTTTGGGCCCTTCTGGCTGTGGCCTGGCTTCGGTGAAGCAGCTGTCCTCTGCCTCTGGACATGCCTCTGCCTCTAGCCACCCTCTTTGGTGCTGCACTTCCCTCCACATCTCCACTGCTCTCCCCGCTTGACATCCGCCCTGTCCAGGTCGGGTCAGTGGCCTCATCGTCCACCATATTCTCTTCCAAATTCTCCGACGGCTCCTCCTCCTCCTCTTGCGCAACGACAATGGCAACAGGCTGCCCTGATGGCAACTGTGTATATGGAAGGGATGGGGGAGGGGAAGTTCAGGTTCAACTTGCAGATATTTAACAAAAGATGTTTCCAAACTCACGTTCCTGAAGACAGCCAATGCATGGAAAATCTTCACGGCCCGAAGACATGTCTCATCATCGTTGTCACTGAGGGACGATTGCTGGTCAACAACAACAGGAGATAATGGATGCTCAACTGTTTGTGCATCAGGCAACTCATCTGTTACCTCTGCTGATTCAGGACGTGGTGGGACAGAGAGAGGGACAGTAAATGGAGCCAAAACCAGCTCCTGGGAGGTGGGAAAGGTGGAATTAGGTTGCTGGGAAGATTGAGCATGTTGTGAGGAAGGAGGACCAGACTGTTGGGTAGGAGGAGGAGTTGAGGTAGAGGGTGACTGGCTGGTGGGGAATGTGCGGGAAGCAATGTCCGCCAGCCATTGTAACACCTCTTTCTGGTGCTCGGGCCTACTTAGGTTTGTACCCTGCAGCCTACTTAATGTGGCCATCAAGCCGGGGGACTGTGGTGAAGCGCAATGCTTGCTGCCGCAGAGCTGTAGGCGCAGTAGATGCTGTTGGTTGAGCGCAACCTTGCTGAACATCTGCTTTTCCACACCCCCGTCCCCTTGCGCTAGCCTTGCACATTTTGGATGTATAGTAATTCCCTTTGTTATGCTCTATACACCACAAAGAAAAACTGTTTTCCAGTTATATATGAACTTGTAACTGCTGTGGATTGCTGCTATTTTTCAGGACACCCCCAAAATTCAAGGTTTTTTTTTCAGCTATATGAACTTGTAAATACAGTGGATTGCTGCTATTTTTCAGGTACCCCCAAAATTCAAGGTTTTTTTTTCAGCTATATGAACTTGTATATGCAGTTGATTGCTGCTATTTTTCAGGACACCCCAAAATTCAAGGTTTTTTTCAGCTATATGAACTTGTAACTGCTGTGGATTGCTATTTTCAGGACACCCCAAAATTCAAGGTTTTTTTCTCCATCTATATGAACTTGTAAATGCTGTGGATTGCTGCTATTTTTCAGGACACTCCAAAATTCAAGGTTTTTTTCAGCTATATGAACTTGTAACTGCTGTGGATTGCTATTTTTCAGGACACCCCAAATTTCAAGGTTTTTTTCCATCTATATGAACTTGTAAATGCTGTGGATTGCTGCTATTTTTCAGGACACCCCAAAATTCAAGGTTTTTTTCAGCTATATGAACTTGTAACTGCTGTGGATTGCTATTTTTCAGGACACCCCAAATTTCAAGGTTTTTTTTCCATCTATATGAACTTGTAAATGCTGTGGATTGCTGCTATTTTTCAGGACACCCCAAAATTCAAGGGTTTTTTTCAGCTATATGAACTTGTAACTGCTGTGGATTGCTATTTTTCAGGACACCCCAAATTTCAAGGTTTTTTTTCCATCTATATGAACTTGTAAATGCTGTGGATTGCTGCTATTTTTCAGGACACCCCAAAATTCAAGGTTTTTTTCAGCTATATGAACTTGTAACTGCTGTGGATTGCTATTTTTCAGGACACCCCAAATTTCAAGTTTTTTTTTTTTCATCTATATGAACTTGTAAATGCTGTGGATTGCTGCTATTTTTCAGGACACTCCAAAATTCAAGGTTTTTTTCAGCTATACGAACTTGTAAATGCAGTGGATTGCTATTTTTCAGGACATCCCAAATTTCAAGGTTTTTTTTTCAGCTATATGAACTTGTAAATGCAGTGGATTGCTGCTATTTTTCAGGATACCCCAAAATTCAAGGTATTTTTCAGTTATATGAACTAGTAAATGCAGTGGATTGCTGCTATTTTTCAGGACACCCCAAAATTCAAGGTATTTTTCAGTTATATGAACTTGTAAATGCAATGTATTGATGCTATGTTTCAGGGCCCCCCCAAAAAAAAAAATAAATTCAAGGCTTTTTTCAGTTATAAGTTATATGAACTTGTAAATGCAGTGTATTGATTCTATGTTTCAGGCCCCCCCAAATTCAAGGCTTTTTCCAGCTTTATATGATCTAGTCACTGCTGTGGATTCTGGGTATTCTGTGTGCGGACAGACAACAATGAAAGCTGTTTCTCTGCTATATATGAAGTTGTATCTGTTGTGTATCCCTGTTTTCCACCGTCCGGGGAAAGCTGGACTGATGTCCCTACAGTGTATAGCTGTGAGAAGAGCTGTTGGTTTTCTTCTTTAGTTCTTGCCTGCCTATCTGAAGCTAATCACTATCTAGCCCTCAGCAGATATGTTTCTCTCCCTATGTCTGACCGAAAAAATGGCGAATATGGCGGCAGCCGTTCTTATGAATGGGAGGTAACATGTTTTCGGCAACCAATGGGTTTTTTCACTTTTTTTCACTGCCTCCGTTGTCGTAGTTCCTGTCCCACCTCCCCTGTGCTGTTATTGGTGCAAAAAATGTGTAAGAAGGATCTATTACTTATAAGGATAAACTATTCTTGATAGGGTGGGGGTATTATTTATAAGAACAAACTATTATTCATAAGCAGGGACTATTATTTATAAGGGGGCGCTATAATAACTCATAAGGTGATACAAAGGTGCTCATTTCTATTGCATATGGGCAAAAAGGGTCCTGCTATTACTGGGGCAGAGGATTAGTAAATCACTATTATTACCTCACTATTATTACATCACTATTATTACCTCACTATTATTACCTCACTATTATTACATCTCTATTATTACCTCACTATTATTACCTCACTATTATTACCTCACTATTATTACCTCACTATTATTAGCTCACTATTATTACATCTCTATTATAAAGGAATTTTCAGACACAAACTGATTTTTGATACTGATTAGAGATGAGGGAACACTAAAATGTTCAGGGCTCGAAATCCGATTCGAACAGCAGCACACTGTTCGACTGTTCGAACGGGTTTCGAACCCCATTATAGTCTATGGGGGGAAATGCTCGTTTCAGGGGTATGCAACATTCAACCAAATTCTACTTACCAAGCCCATGAGTGAGGGTCGGGCTGGATTCTTCTCCCTGCGCAGCCTCCCTACATCCTCTTCCGGCCTTGAATTCACTCTGCTAGGCATCGGGCCTGGGCAGAGCCGACTGCGCATGCCCGCACTACAATCGGACATGCGCAGTTGGCTCTGTCCAGGCCCGATGCCTGGAAGAGTGAATTCAGAGCTGGAAGAGGACGCGGGGACGCTGCACAGGGAGAAGACTTCTAAAGGTAAGAGAAGAACCAGCGTTGATTGGCAATGTATAGCATTCTGCCAATCAACGCTGGTTCTGCATCGAATCTTAACTACGAACAGCTAGTAGTACTCGGTCGAGTACGAGTATTTCGAATACCGTAGTATTCGATCGAACACCTACTCGATCGAGTACTACTCGCTCATCTCTAATACTGATGACTTGTCCACAGGATAGGACCTCGGTCTGTGATCTGTCAGGTCTGTCTGTTCCAGCCGCCTCCATTTGCTGATAGCTTATAGTGGACAGGATGCAGCACCGTTACTATTCAAGTAATAGGACTGGCACAGCAGCGCCATCCTCTGTATTGTGGTGGTTCTGGGTAATTGCAGTGCCAATCCTATTACTTGAATAGTAACGGTGCTGCATCCTGTCCAGTAGCAGCGTCTAGTGCCCGGAAGCTTCTAGTACAGCTGATCTACTGATAAACCGATGTCCTGTGGATAGATTATATACTGACATACCGATGTCCTGTCCTGTGCATAGATTATATACTGACATACCAATGAGCCATCCTGTGGATAGATTATATACTGACATACCGATGTCCTGTCCTGTAGATAGATTATATACTGACATACCGATGTCCTGTCCTATGGATAGATTATATTCTGACATACCAATATCCCGTCCTGTGGATAGATTATATACTGACATACCGATGTCATGTCCTGTGGATAGATTATATACTGACATACCGATGACCTGTCCTGTGGATAGATTATATACTGACATACTGATGTCCTGTCCTGTGGATAGATTATATACTGACATACCGATGAGCCATCCTGTGGATAGATTATATACTGACATACTGATGTCCTGTCCTGTGGATAGATTATATACTGACATACTGATGTCCTGTCCTGTGGATAGATTATATACCGACATACCGATGTCCTGTCCTGTGAATAGATTATATACTGACATACCGATGACCTGTCCTGTGGATAGATTATATACTGACATACTGATGTCCTGTCCTGTGGATAGATTATATACTGACATACCGATGAGCCATCCTGTGGATAGATTATATACTGACATACTGATGTCCTGTCCTGTGGATAGATTATATACTGACATACTGATGTCCTGTCCTGTGGATAGATTATATACCGACATACCGATGTCCTGTCCTGTGAATAGATTATATACTGACATACCGATGAGCTGTCCTGTGGATAGATTATATACTGACATACTGATGTCCTGTCCTGTAGATAGATCATATACTGACATACCGATGAGCTGTCCTGTGGATAGATTATATACTGACATACCGATGTCCTGTGGATAGATTATATACCTACAGTACATACCGATGACCTGTCCTGTGGATAGATTATATACTGACATACCGATGTCTTGTCCTGTGGATAGATTATATACCGACATACCGATGTCCTGTGGATAGATTATATACTGACATACCGATGTCCCGTCCTGTGGATAGATTATATACTGACATACCGATGACCTGTCCTGTGGATAGATTATATACTGACATACCGATGAGCCATCCTGTGGATAGATTATATACTGACATACCGATGAGCTGTCCTGTGGATAGATCATATACTGACATACCAATGAGCCATCCTGTGGATAGATTATATACCGACATACTGATTTCCTGTGGATAGATTATATACTGACATACCGATGTCCTGTCCTGTAGATAGATTATATACTGACATACCGATGACCTGTCCTGTGGATAGATTATATACTGACATACCGATGTCCTGTGGATAGATTATATACCTACAGTACATACCGATGACCTGTCCTGTGGATAGATTATATACTGACATACCGATGTCTTGTCCTGTGGATAGATTATATACCGACATACCGATGTCCTGTGGATAGATTATATACTGACATACCGATGTCCCGTCCTGTGGATAGATTATATACTGACATACCGATGTCCTGTCCTGTGGATAGATTATATTCTGACATACCAATGTCCCGTCCTGTGGATAGATTATATACTGACATACTGATGACCTGTCCTGTGGATAGATTATATACTGACATACCGATGTCCTGTCCTGTGGATAGATTATATACTGACATACCGATGTCCTGTCCTGTGGATAGATTATATACTGACATACCGATGACCTGTCCTGTGGATAGATTATATTCTGACAAACCAATGTCCCGTCCTGTGGATAGATTATATACTGACATACCGATGTTATGTCCTGTAGATAAATTATATACTGACATACCAATGTCCTGTCGAGTGGATAGATTATATACTGACATACTGATGTCCTGTCCTGTGGATAGATTATATACCGACATACCGATGTCCTGTCCTGTGGATAGATTATATACTGACATACAGATGTCCTGTCCTGTGGATAGATCATATACTGACATACCGATGTCCTGTCCTGTGGATAGATTATATACTGACATACCGATGAGCCGTCCTGTGGATAGATTACAGTCCTATGAAAAAGTTTGGGCACCCCTATTAATCTTAATCATTTTTAGTTCTAAATATTTTGGTGTTTGCAACAGCCATTTCAGTTTGATATATCTAATAACTGATGGACACAGTAATATTTCAGGATTGAAATGAGGTTTATTGTACTAACAAAAAATGTGCAATATGCATTAAACCAAAATGTGACCAGTGCAAAAGTATGGGCACCTCAACAGAAAAGTGACATTAATATTTAGTAGATCCTCCTTTTGCCTCTAGTCGCTTCCTGTAGCTTTTAATCAGTTCCTGGATCCTGGATGAAGGGATTTTGGACCATTCCTCTTTACAAAACAATTCAAGTTCAGTTAAGTTTGATGGTCGCCGAGCATGGACAGCCCGCTTCAAATCATCCCACAAATGTTCAATGATATTCAGGTCTGGGGACTGGGATGGCCATTCCAGAACATTGTAATTGTTCCTCTGCATGAATGCCTGAGTCGCCTTAAAAGTTCTTATATGCCCATGTGACAATTTATTATATGCACATAACAGAAGAAAAAATTTCAAATTGTGATCAAATTTGGAGCATGCGCATATACAGATTTGAAACATGGAGTTCCATCTTTATTAAGGGCAAGAACCTGCGTAGTCAACCAATGAATGATAAGGACTACATCACGTGACCGGACTCCGAAAGAAATTTTTTCTTCTGTTATGTGCATATAATAAATTGTCACATGGGCATATAAGAACTTTTAAGCTAGGTGTAGGACAGTTGATATAGAATATATTACACTATTGCTACGTGGGTATCTGTGCAAGGTTTTTGTCCAATGTTTACATTTGATATTAGGAGTTGTAGTTTGTATCCTCCAGGCATACGGATATACAGATCGGCTAATTGGGAATATAATTAATACTGGTAAGATACATATGTCATGTCTTTTTTATAGTTCAATATTTGGGTATTGTTTTTATAATGTGTGTCATTCTATGTACTTTTGAGAAACTCTCAATTTTAAATTATTGTGTTGTATGTTTAGTATAGGGGATTTTGATATCATTTGTAGAGATGAGCGAACACTAAAATGTTCGAGGTTCGAAATTCGATTCGAACAGCCGCTCAATGTTCGTGTGTTCGAACGGGTTTCGAACCCCATTATAGTCTATGGGGAACAGATACTCGTTAAGGGGGAAACCCAAATCCGTGTCTGGAGGGTCACCAAGTCCACTATGACACCCCAGGAAATGATGCCAACACCTCTGGAATGACACTGGGACAGCAGGGGAAGCATGTCTGGGGGCATCTAACACACCAAAGACCCTCTATTACCCCAACATCACAGCCTAACAACTACACACTTTACACACTCAATACCACCTCTCTGACAGTAGGAAAACACCTTGAAACATGTGTATTTGGCACTTGCAGTGAGGAGAGCTTGTCACCAGCAGTGAATTTGGCCCTTGTAGTAAGTTGAGGTTGGCACCAACATTTGTTTTGAAAATCAGGGTGGATTGAGCCTCTAACCAGCAGAGTTTGGGCAAATTCATGGTGGAGGGAGCCTCTAAACACCCCAGTTTGGGCAAATTCATGGTGGAGGGAGCCTCTAAAAACCCCAGTTTGGACCAATTCATGGTGGAGGGAGCCTCTAACCAGCCCAGTTTGGGCAAATTCATGGTGGAGGGAGCCTCTAAAAAACCCAGTTTGGACCAATTCATGGTGGAGGGAGCCTCTAACCAGCCCAGTTTGGGCAAATTCATGGTGGAGGGAGCCTCTAACCAGCCCAGTTTGGACCAATTAATGGTGGAGGGAGCCTCTAACCAGCCCAGTTTGGACCAATTAATGGTGGAGGGAGCCTCTAACCAGCCCAGTTTGAACCAATTCATGGTGGAGGGAGCCTCTAAACAGCCCAGTTTGGGCAAATTCATGGTGGAGGGAGCCTCTAAAAAACCCAGTTTGGACCAATTCATGGTGGAGGGAGCCTCTAACCAGCCCAGTTTGGACCAATTAATGGTGGAGGGAGCCTCTAACCAGCCCAGTTTGGACCAATTCATGGTGGAGGGAGCCTCTAAACAGCCAAGTTTTGGGAAATTCATGGTGGAGGGAGCCTCTAACCAGCCCAGTTTGGACCAATTCATGGTGGAGGGAGCCTCTAAACAGCCAAGTTTTGGGAAATTCATGGTGGAGGGAGCCTCTAACCAGCCCAGTTTGGACCAATTCATGGTGGAGGGAGCCTCTAAACAGCCCAGTTTGGGCAAATTCATGGTGGAGGGAGCCTCTAAAAAACCCAGTTTGGACCAATTCATGGTGGAGGGAGCCTCTAATTAGCCCAGTTTGGACCAATTAATTGTGGAGGGAGCCTCTAACCAGCCCAGTTTGGACCAATTAATGGTGGAGGGAGCCTCTAAACAGCCCAGTTTGGGCAAATTCATGGTGGAGGGAGCCTCTAACCAGCCCAGTTTGGACCAATTAATGGTGGAGGGAGCCTCTAACCAGCCCAGTTTGGACCAATTAATGGTGGAGGGAGCCTCTAACCACCCCAGTTTGGACCAATTCATGGTGGAGGGAGCCTCTAACCAGCCCAGTTTGGACCAATTCATGGTGGAGGGAGCCTCTAAAAAACCCAGTTTGGACCAATTCATGGTGGAGGGAGCCTCTAAACAGCCCAGTTTGGGCAAATTCATGGTGGAGGGAGCCTCTAAAAAACCCAGTTTGGACCAATTCATGGTGGAGGGAGCCTCTAACCAGCCCAGTTTGGACCAATTAATGGTGGAGGGAGCCTCTAAACAGCCAAGTTTGGACCAATTCATGGTGGAGGGAGCCTCTAAAAACCCCAGTTTGGACCAATTCATGGTGGAGGGAGCCTCTAACCAGCCCAGTTTGGACCAATTAATGGTGGAGGGAGCCTCTAACCAGCCCAGTTTGGACCAATTAATGGTGGAGGGAGCCTCTAACCACCCCAGTTTGGACCAATTCATGGTGGAGGGAGCCTCTAAACAGCCAAGTTTGGACCAATTCATGGTGAAGGGAGCCTCTAAAAACCCGTTTGGACCAATTCATGGTGGAGGGAGCCTCTAACCAGCCCAGTTTGGGCAAATTCATGGTGGAGGGAGCCTCTAAACAGCCCAGTTTGGGCAAATTCATGGTGGAGGGAGCCTCTAACCAGCCCAGTTTGGACCAATTAATGGTGGAGGGAGCCTCTAACCAGCCCAGTTTGGACCAATTAATGGTGGAGGGAGCCTCTAACCACCCCAGTTTGGACCAATTCATGGTGGAGGGAGCCTCTAAACAGCCAAGTTTGGACCAATTCATGGTGGAGGGAGCCTCTAAAAACCCCAGTTTGGACCAATTCATGGTGGAGGGAGCCTCTAACCAGCCCAGTTTGGACCAATTAATGGTGGAGGGAGCCTCTAAACAGCCAAGTTTTGGGAAATTCATGGTGGAGGGAGCCTCTAACCAGCCCAGTTTGGACCAATTCATGGTGGAGGGAGCCTCTAAAAAACCCAGTTTGGACCAATTCATGGTGGAGGGAGCCTCTAACCAGCCCAGTTTGGACCAATTCATGGTGGAGGGAGCCTCTAAACAGCCCAGTTTGGGCAAATTCATGGTGGAGGGAGCCTCTAAAAAACCCAGTTTGGACCAATTCATGGTGGAGGGAGCCTCTAATTAGCCCAGTTTGGACCAATTAATTGTGGAGGGAGCCTCTAACCAGCCCAGTTTGGACCAATTAATGGTGGAGGGAGCCTCTAAACAGCCCAGTTTGGGCAAATTCATGGTGGAGGGAGCCTCTAACCAGCCCAGTTTGGACCAATTAATGGTGGAGGGAGCCTCTAACCAGCCCAGTTTGGACCAATTAATGGTGGAGGGAGCCTCTAACCACCCCAGTTTGGACCAATTCATGGTGGAGGGAGCCTCTAACCAGCCCAGTTTGGACCAATTCATGGTGGAGGGAGCCTCTAAAAAACCCAGTTTGGACCAATTCATGGTGGAGGGAGCCTCTAAACAGCCCAGTTTGGGCAAATTCATGGTGGAGGGAGCCTCTAAAAAACCCAGTTTGGACCAATTCATGGTGGAGGGAGCCTCTAACCAGCCCAGTTTGGACCAATTAATGGTGGAGGGAGCCTCTAAACAGCCAAGTTTGGACCAATTCATGGTGGAGGGAGCCTCTAAAAACCCCAGTTTGGACCAATTCATGGTGGAGGGAGCCTCTAACCAGCCCAGTTTGGACCAATTAATGGTGGAGGGAGCCTCTAACCAGCCCAGTTTGGACCAATTAATGGTGGAGGGAGCCTCTAACCACCCCAGTTTGGACCAATTCATGGTGGAGGGAGCCTCTAAACAGCCAAGTTTGGACCAATTCATGGTGAAGGGAGCCTCTAAAAACCCGTTTGGACCAATTCATGGTGGAGGGAGCCTCTAACCAGCCCAGTTTGGGCAAATTCATGGTGGAGGGAGCCTCTAAACAGCCCAGTTTGGGCAAATTCATGGTGGAGGGAGCCTCTAACCAGCCCAGTTTGGACCAATTAATGGTGGAGGGAGCCTCTAACCAGCCCAGTTTGGACCAATTAATGGTGGAGGGAGCCTCTAACCACCCCAGTTTGGACCAATTCATGGTGGAGGGAGCCTCTAAACAGCCAAGTTTGGACCAATTCATGGTGGAGGGAGCCTCTAAAAACCCCAGTTTGGACCAATTCATGGTGGAGGGAGCCTCTAACCAGCCCAGTTTGGACCAATTAATGGTGGAGGGAGCCTCTAAACAGCCAAGTTTTGGGAAATTCATGGTGGAGGGAGCCTCTAACCAGCCCAGTTTGGACCAATTCATGGTGGAGGGAGCCTCTAAAAAACCCAGTTTGGACCAATTCATGGTGGAGGGAGCCTCTAAACAGCCCAGTTTGGGCAAATTCATGGTGGAGGGAGCCTCTAACCAGCCCAGTTTGGACCAATTAATGGTGGAGGGAGCCTCTAAACAGCCCAGTTTGGGCAAATTCATGGTGGAGGGAGCCTCTAACCAGCCCAGTTTGGACCAATTCATGGTGGAGGGAGCCTCTAACCAGCCCAGTTTGGGCAAATTCATGGTGGAGGGAGCCTCTAAAAAACCCAGTTTGGACCAATTCATGGTGGAGGGAGCCTCTAACCAGCCCAGTTTGGGCAAATTCATGGTGGAGGGAGCCTCTAACCAGCCCAGTTTGGACCAATTAATGGTGGAGGGAGCCTCTAACCACCCCAGTTTGGACCAATTCATGGTGGAGGGAGCCTCTAAAAAACCCAGTTTGGACCAATTCATGGTGGAGGGAGCCTCTAAACAGCCCAGTTTGGGCAAATTCATGGTGGAGGGAGCCTCTAAACAGCCCAGTTTGGGCAAATTCATGGTGGAGGGAGCCTCTAACCAGCCCAGTTTGGACCAATTAATGGTGGAGGGAGCCTCTAACCAGCCCAGTTTGGACCAATTCATGGTGGAGGGAGCCTCTAAACAGCCCAGTTTGGGCAAATTCATGGTGGAAGGAGCCTCTAACCAGCAGAGTTGTGGGAAAGCAGGGTGGAGGGAGCCTCTAACCAGCAGAGTTGGTGGAAATCAGGGTGGAGGGAGCCTCTAACCAGCAGAGTTGGGGGAAATCATGTTGGAGGGAGCCTAGTATTAGCAGAATTGTGCAACGCTTATGGTGGATGAGTATGAGGATGCGGAGGAATTGGAGAGGTTGAGTACAGACATGGAGTTTCATGTTGGGGTGCTTTACACAGGTGGGCACAAAAATGAAGGCTCTATCCAGTGGTGGTTCATTTTTATCAAAGTGAGCCGGTCGGCACTCTCAGCTGACAGACGGGTGCGCTTGTCAGTGATGATGCCACCGGCTGCACTGAACACCCTCTCAGATAGGACGCTGGCGGCAGGACAGGACAGCACCTCCAAGGCATATAGGGCAAGTTCAAGCCACAGGTCCAACTTCGACACCCAATACGTGTAGGGCGCAGAGGGGTCGGAGAGGACAGGGCTGTGGTCGGAAAGGTATTCCCGCAACATGCGCCTATACTTCTCACGCCTGGTGACACTAGGACCCTCCGTGGCGGCACTTTGGCGAGGGGGTGCCATCAAGGTGTCCCAGACCTTAGACAGTGTGCCCCTCGTTTGTGTGGACCGGTGAGAACTTGGTTGCCTACTGGAGGAACTGCCCTCCCTGCCGCCACTGTCACATGCTGGAAACATCTCCATCATATTCTGCACCAATTGCCTGTGGCAAGCATTGATGCGATTGGCCCTCCCCTCTACCGGAATAAAAGACGAGATGTTGTTTTTATACCGGGGGTCAAGGATAGCAAAGATCCAGTACTGGTTGTCCTCCATGATTTTGACAATACGCTTGTCGGTTGTAAAGCACCCCAACATGAACTCAGCCATGTCTGCCACAGTGTTAGTTGGCATGACTCCTCTGGCCCCACCGGAAAGTTCAATCTCCATTTCCTCCTCATCCTCCATGTCTACCCATCCGCGCTGCAACAATGGGACGATTCGAAGTTGCCCGGAAGCCTCCTGTATCACCATCACATCATCGGACAACTCTTCTTCCTCCTCCTCCTCCTCCTCCTCCTCCTCCATTAAACGCAGTGAAGCGGACAGATGTGTGGACCTACTCTCCAGCTGTGACGGATCGGATGCTATCCCTAACTCCTCTGTGTGATCTGAGTTATCCCTGATGTCAATCAGGGATTCTCTCAGAACACACAAGAGCGGGATTGTAAGGCTCACCATCGCATCCTCAGAGCTCACCCTCCTTGTGGACTCCTCAAAGACCCGTAGGATGTCACAAAGGTCTCTCATCCATGGCCACTCATGGATGTGAAACTGAGGCAGCTGACTTTGTGGCACCCTAGGGTTTTGTAGCTGGTATTCCATCAAAGGTCTCTGCTGCTCAACCACTCTATTCAACATCTGAAACGTTGAGTTCCAGCGTGTGGGGACGTCGCACAAAAGCCGGTGTTGTGGCACATGCAGGCGTTGCTGGAGAGATTTTAAGCTAGCAGCGGCTACTGTCGACTTGCGAAAGTGGGCGCACATGCGCCGCACTTTCACCAGTAGCTCTGGAACATTGGGGTAGCTCTTTAGGAAACGTTGCACCACTAGGTTGAAGACGTGGGCCAGGCATGGAACATGTTGGAGTCCGGCAAGCTCCAGAGCTGCTACCAGGTTCCGGCCGTTATCACAAACGACCATGCCTGGGCCCAGGTGCAGCGGCTCAAACCATATTGCCGTCTCATCGAGGAGGGCATCCCTCACCTCGGAGGCAGTGTGCTGTCTGTCCCCCAAGCTGATCAGCTTCAGCACAGCCTGCTGACGTCTACCAACGCCAGTGCTGCAACGTTTCCAACTCGTAGCTGGGGTCAATCTAACAGCGGAGGAGGAGGCGGTGGCGGAGGAGGAGGCGGAGGAGGAGGCGGTAGAGGAGGAGGAGGAGGGGGGTGTTCTTCTCGTGTCCCTGCCAGGAATGTTAGGCGGGGAGACGAGGTACACCGGGCCAGTTTGGGAAGCAGTCCCAGCCTCAACTACATTTACCCAGTGTGCCGTCAGTGAAATGTAGCGTCCCTGTCCGCATGCACTTGTCCACGCGTCGGTGGTCAAGTGGACCTTTGTGCAAAGCGCGGAACTAAGGGCCCGCCTGATGTTGAGTGACACGTGCTGGTGCAAGGCGGGGACGGCACACCGGGAGAAGTAGTGACGGCTAGGGACGGCATAGCGAGGTGCCGCAGTTGCCATCAGGTCCAGGAAGGCGGGAGTTTCAACAAGCCGGAACGCCAACATCTCCTGGGCCAGCAGTTTAGCGATGTTGGCGTTCAAGGCTTGCGCGTGTGGGTGGTTAGCAGTGTATTTCTGCCGCCGCTCCAATGTCTGAGAGATGGTGGGTTGTTGTAAAGAAACGCCTGATGGTGCCTTTGATGGTGCAGGAGAAGGAGATAAGACAGGACCAGGGGAGGATGAGGTAGAAGTCAACAAAGTGGCGGAGGCAGATGAAGTGGTGTCCTGGCTCGTCCTCTGGAGTGCATCGCCAGCACAGTCAGCAGTGGCAGTGGCAGAGGCAGAGGCAGTGGCAGTGGCGTGAACGGCAGGCGGCCTTTGTCCTGCCGTTGCTGCCTGCCACTGATTCCAGTGCTTGGATTCCAAATGACGGCGCATTGAAGTGGTGGACAGGTTGCTCTTCTCAGAGCCCCTAATCAATTTCGAGAGGCAAATTGTGCAGACAACACTATATCTGTCCTCGGCGCATTCCTTGAAAAAACTCCACACCTTCGAGAAACGTGCCCTCGAGGTGGGAGTTTTTCGGGGCTGGGTACGAACTGGAACATCTTGGGAGATTCCGGGTGTGGCCTGGCTTCGCCTAAGCTGCTGACCTCTGCCTCTGCCTCTAGCTACCCTTTTTGGTGCTGCACCTGCCTCAACATCCACACTACTTTCCCCGCTTGACATCCCCCCTGTCCAGGTCGGGTCAGTGTCCTCATCATCCACCACTTCCTCTTCCAACTCCTGTCTCATCTCCTCCTCCCGCACAATGCGCCAGTCAACTGGATGCCCTGACGGCAACTGCGTCACATCATCGTCGATGAGGGTGGGTTGCTGGTCATCCACCACCAAATCGAACGGAGATGGAGGAGACTCTAGTGTTTGAGCATCTGGACACAGATGCTCCTCTGTTAGGTTCGTGGAATCGTGACGTGGAGAGGCAGGTTGAGGGACAATGAAAGGAGCGGAGAACAGCTCTGGGGAGCAGGGACAGTTTGGGTTATTGTTCTGTAAAGCTTCGGAATTTTGGGAGGAAGGAAGACAAGACTGTTGGGTAATAGGAGGAGAGGAGGCAGAGTCTGACTGGCTGCTGGACAATGTGCTGTAAGCGTTCTCTGACAGCCATTGCAAGACCTGTTCCTGGTTCTCGGGCCTACTAAGGTTTGTACCCTGCAGTTTAGTTAATGTGGCAAGCAACCCTGGCACTGTGGAGTGGCGCAATGCTTGCTGCCCCACAGGAGTAGGCACGGGACGCCCTGTGGCTTCACTGCTACCTTGCTCCCCAGAACCATTCCCCCGACCTCGCCCACGGCCTCGTCCACGTCCCTTTCCGGGAGCCTTGCGCATTTTGAATTCCTAGTTAGAAATTGGCACTGTATACCAGTAGTAAAAATTGTGGGTGCACGTAACCCCAATATATTCTTTGAATTCCCAGTCAGACACTGGCACTATATGGCAGTAGCAAGAAATGAGGGTATTTGTATTCCCAATATACTCTTTGAATTCCCAGTCAGACAATGGCACTGTATACCAGTAGTAAAAATTGTGGGTGCACGTAACCCCAATATATTCTTTGAATTCCCAGTCAGACACTGGCACTATATGGCAGTAGCAAGAAATGAGGGTATTTGTATTCCCAATATACTCTTTGAATTCCCAGTCAGACAATGGCACTGTATACCAGTAGTAAAAATTGTGGGTGCACGTAACCCCAATATATTCTTTGAATTACCAGTCAGAAACTGGCACTATATGGCAGTAGCAAGAAATGAGGGTATTTATAACCCCAATATATTCTTTGAATTCCCAGTCAGACAATGGCACTGTATACCAGTAGTAAAAATTGTGGGTGCACGTAACCCCAATATATTCTTTGAATTCCCAGTCAGAAACTGGCACTATATGGCAGTAGCAAGAAATGAGGGTATTTGTATTCCCAATATATTCTTTGAATTCCCAGTCAGACAATGGCACTGTATACCAGTAGTAAAAATTGTGGGTGCACGTAACCCCAATATATTCTTTGAATTACCAGTCAGAAACTGGCACTATATGGCAGTAGCAAGAAATGAGGGTATTTATAACCCCAATATATTCTTTGAATTCCCAGTCAGACAATGGCACTGTATACCAGTAGTAAAAATTGTGGGTGCACGTAACCCCAATATATTCTTTGAATTCCCAGTCAGACACTGGCACTATATGGCAGTAGCAAGAAATGAGGGTATTTGTATTCCCAATATACTCTTTGAATTCCCAGTCAGACAATGGCACTGTATACCAGTAGTAAAAATTGTGGGTGCACGTAACCCCAATATATTCTTTGAATTACCAGTCAGAAACTGGCACTATATGGCAGTAGCAAGAAATGAGGGTATTTATAACCCCAATATATTCTTTGAATTCCCAGTCAGACAATGGCACTGTATACCAGTAGTAAAAATTGTGGGTGCACGTAACCCCAATATATTCTTTGAATTACCAGTCAGAAACTGGCACTATATGGCAGTAGCAAGAAATGAGGGTATTTGTATTCCCAATATACTCTTTGAATTCCCAGTCAGACAATGGCACTGTATACCAGTAGTAAAAATTGTGGGTGCACGTAACCCCAATATATTCTTTGAATTACCAGTCAGAAACTGGCACTATATGGCAGTAGCAAGAAATGAGGGTATTTATAACCCCAATATATTCTTTGAATTCCCAGTCAGACAATGGCACTGTATACCAGTAGTAAAAATTGTGGGTGCACGTAACCCCAATATATTCTTTGAATTCCCAGTCAGAAACTGGCACTATATGGCAGTAGCAAGAAATGAGGGTATTTGTATTCCCAATATACTCTTTGAATTCCCAGTCAGACAATGGCACTGTATACCAGTAGTAAAAATTGTGGGTGCACGTAACCCCAATATATTCTTTGAATTACCAGTCAGAAACTGGCACTATATGGCAGTAGCAAGAAATGAGGGTATTTATAACCCCAATATATTCTTTGAATTCCCAGTCAGACAATGGCACTGTATACCAGTAGTAAAAATTGTGGGTGCACGTAACCCCAATATATTCTTTGAATTCCCAGTCAGACACTGGCACTATATGGCAGTAGCAAGAAATGAGGGTATTTGTATTCCCAATATACTCTTTGAATTCCCAGTCAGACAATGGCACTGTATACCAGTAGTAAAAATTGTGGGTGCACGTAACCCCAATATATTCTTTGAATTACCAGTCAGAAACTGGCACTATATGGCAGTAGCAAGAAATGAGGGTATTTATAACCCCAATATATTCTTTGAATTCCCAGTCAGACAATGGCACTGTATACCAGTAGTAAAAATTGTGGGTGCACGTAACCCCAATATATTCTTTGAATTACCAGTCAGAAACTGGCACTATATGGCAGTAGCAAGAAATGAGGGTATTTGTATTCCCAATATACTCTTTGAATTCCCAGTCAGACAATGGCACTGTATACCAGTAGTAAAAATTGTGGGTGCACGTAACCCCAATATATTCTTTGAATTACCAGTCAGAAACTGGCACTATATGGCAGTAGCAAGAAATGAGGGTATTTATAACCCCAATATATTCTTTGAATTCCCAGTCAGACAATGGCACTGTATACCAGTAGTAAAAATTGTGGGTGCACGTAACCCCAATATATTCTTTGAATTCCCAGTCAGAAACTGGCACTATATGGCAGTAGCAAGAAATGAGGGTATTTGTATTCCCAATATACTCTTTGAATTCCCAGTCAGACAATGGCACTGTATACCAGTAGTAAAAATTGTGGGTGCACGTAACCCCAATATATTCTTTGAATTACCAGTCAGAAACTGGCACTATATGGCAGTAGCAAGAAATGAGGGTATTTATAACCCCAATATATTCTTTGAATTCCCAGTCAGACAATGGCACTGTATACCAGTAGTAAAAATTGTGGGTGCACGTAACCCCAATATATTCTTTGAATTCCCAGTCAGAAACTGGCACTATATGGCAGTAGCAAGAAATGAGGGTATTTGTATTCCCAATATATTCTTTGAATTCCCAGTCAGACAATGGCACTGTATACCAGTAGTAAAAATTGTGGGTGCACGTAACCCCAATATATTCTTTGAATTCCCAGTCAGAAACTGGCACTATATGGCAGTAGCAAGAAATGAGGGTATTTGTATTCCCAATATACTCTTTGAATTCCCAGTCAGACAATGGCACTGTATACCAGTAGTAAAAATTGTGGGTGCACGTAACCCCAATATATTCTTTGAATTACCAGTCAGAAACTGGCACTATATGGCAGTAGCAAGAAATGAGGGTATTTGTATTCCCAATATATTCTTTGAATTCCCAGTCAGACAATGGCACTGTATACCAGTAGTAAAAATTGTGGGTGTATATAGCCCCAATTCTATTGCTAGGGGACTTGCAGGGTATTTCTGGGGTGAAGGTGGGGGGGCACACCGTTGGAACGGGTATCGGGGTATATATCGGGTATACGGGAATACACTGACAGTGTATTCCATTCAGGATCCTGGGAAAGCTGGGTTGCGGCGATTGAGCCCGTCAGTGCCACGTTACACTGACAAGCTTCTCCCTGGAATTTAGCTCTTACAAGAGCTGTTGGTTGTCTTCTCCTTCCTATCCTAGCCTGTCCCTGCCTACCCAGAATCTAAGCCCTAGCTAGCTGGACGGAAACCTCCGTCCTCGGTGAATTGCAAGCTCAGAATGACGCGAAGCTGGGCGGCGCTGTTCTTTTAAATTAGAGGTCACATGTTTTCGGCAGCCAATGGGTTTTGCCTACTTTTTTCAACGTCACCGGTGTCGTAGTTCCTGTCCCACCTACCCTGCGCTGTTATTGGAGCAAAAAAGGCGCCAGGGAAGGTGGGAGGGGAATCGAGTAATGGCGCACTTTACCACGCGGTGTTCGATTCGATTCGAACATGCCGAACAGCCTAATATCCGATCGAACATGAGTTCGATAGAACACTGTTCGCTCATCTCTAATCATTTGTAGTCCACATTCGGTGTTAGACCATCATGTGTTGTGAATCTACACATAATTACCCTACTGCTAGAAGTGGCTACAAATAGAGACAAACTCCTCGGTAGCGCTCAGACACTGAGGAAGGATCGTTATCTGAAACGCGTCTGTCTGACGCAAAGCTTTTTTCCTGTGCATTGCGTGCTGTTTGA
The DNA here is from genome assembly GCF_031893055.1 of Leptodactylus fuscus. NCBI lineage: Eukaryota > Metazoa > Chordata > Amphibia > Anura > Leptodactylidae > Leptodactylus > Leptodactylus fuscus. The sequence goes on along the minus strand of NC_134265.1, from coordinate 6,178,539 downwards.
ATTTTTACTGCGAAACATGAAATAAAGAAGATTTATATTATACTTCCTTATCTCGCTGCTGGATGATTTTTCGCCTTCTATTTGTGATTCCACTCCATGCCGAGGGAGCTCCTCATCCGGGCAAGGCTTCGCAGATGCATATAGCATATTGGAGATAAAAAGAAAAAAACAGTGACGGATAACTGCAGGAGGGCTGAGTATTATCCTTTTTTCCCCCCCTTTTTCCCATTCATATTATTAGATATATCAAACTGAAATGGCTGTTGCAAACACCAAAATATTTAGAACTAAAAGTGATTAAGATTAATAGGGGTGCCCAAACTTTTTCATAGGACTGTATATACTGACATACCGATGAGCCATCCTGTGGATAGATTATATACCGACATACCGATGTCCTGTCCTGTGGATAGATCATATACTGACATACTGATGAGTTGTCCTGTGGATCGGTTATCAGTATAAAAGAATCAATTTGGGGCCAGAAAACCCTTGAATCGATGTGATGTTTATTAGGTTAGGAGCAGTGGTGGACCTGCCCCTTCTGCTACCTGAGGCAAACGATCAAAAAACGTCCCCTAGACTGAAGACCAGGGAGGGGTTTTGGCGGCACGATTAGGTTTTCCTTTTGATCGTCCACATCAGGTAGCGGGGGGAAGGTGTGTGTCCGAATACAGTGCAGTAATATTTTGTTACTCACAGGAGATGTCTTTCCACATTTCCAGGCTCCATCTCTTCACTTTGGACCGCCATGACCACTTCTTCCAGTTGTGACTTGACTCTGTAAAGTTTGCAACACAGACATTTTTGACTCCTTACTTCTCCACGCATCCAACCCCATATATATATTTTATGTCCCACAGAAGCCCTCTGCAACCTCTATTATGCCACACAGTTGCCCACCCAACTCTATTATGCCACATAGTGGTCCACCCCTGAACTATTATTATAATCAGGGGTCTTTTCAGACCTCCGAGTATAATAATCAGAGCACCAGGGGAGGTGAGGGACATAATAAACACTGTTACTCACCTCTCTGGGATCCGATAATACTCATAGCAGGCATTGGGCCTGTATGGTAATGTCCCAGACGTCACGTGGTCTGCTCCCACATTATAACGTTCCCCTCCAAATGTCCCACAGTGTTAAGCCCCTCTCCTTGTTCCGCAGTTTAAACTAGCAGAAACTAGAGGAGGACATTAAACTGGGGCAGCTGGAGGGGGGACATTAAACTGGGGCAGCTGGAGGGGGGACATTAAACTGGGGCAGTAGGAGGGGGGACATTAAACTGGGGCAGCTGGAGGGGGACATTAAACTGGGGCAGCTACCGCCACTCCCCCGTGGTTTAATATCCTCCTCCTGTTGACCCCAGTTTAATGTCACCCATCTATCTGCCTTCAGTTAAACTGCCCCTTACATCTGTCCTCAGTTCTCTCCTCTTGCTTACACATGATGTCTCTTCTCACCTCCTCATCTTCTTTCAGTCTCCATTCTCTCTCTCTCTCTCTCTCTCTCTCTCTTTCTCTTTCTCTCTCGATTGTAAGGTGCTCACATCATAAGGAGGAAAATCACATTCATCTTTTCTATCTTCTCCCAATTTTACTCAGACAGTTTAGGAGGCGGCAAAATATTTCCCAAGAAGCTTTATGTCATTTCTTATTCCACAGTCTTCTTTTATGAGACAGAAGGAAAGAATTATCTACAGATAGAGATGTGATTATGTTAATGGGAGACCCCTTTAAGAGAGAGGACTAAGCTCCTTATTATACAAAACACATGTAGATTTATTAAAGACTTCAAGGAAAAATGGAAACAGGGAAACCTTCCAGAATAACAGAAATCTCAGTCAATATCTCATTAGCTTACATCATCAGAGAGCCTCATAGTTCGGTTTCTTCATCTGGATATCTTGTAGGGTTCCAGCTTGGTTCATACTCGATCATCTGGTTGATGGACTCTGGGATGGTCACGACATCTTGTCCAGAATGACAGAGAAGAGATAGCGGCAGACCCGCCATAGACCCCCCATGCATGACGACCACCAGAGACGAGTGCGTCTGTCACTCATTTATGTTCATGAGAGGGGGAGTTGTCCACTATATTAGGATAACTCTAAAATGGTGCACCCTAACCACACTCATGTATAAGAATGAAGTCAGCAGTCTAGAATTAACCCTATATGCCAGGAATATTGTAATATAATATTTAACAACGTTACACACAGATAGCTCTGCTACATACACGTCACACACAGACGGCTCTGCTACATACACGTCACACACAGATGGCTCTGCTGCATACACATCACACACACAGCTCTACTACACACACACCTACACATTGCCCCAATAGGAGACCTGAATCAGCAATGTACTGATCGCTGGTTCAGCACTATACACGTGTATTGCAGTCTATAGTGGAAGTCTCTATATGCAGATGCAGGATGACTCCCTCAGTTCTGGACAGGAGCAACCAGGTGCCGGGAGGGGCTACTAGCAGCCCAGAGTTACTGGCCAGACCCCAAGCTACAGAAGATGCATATGGGCACCCTTCCCCGAATCTTGAGGGTTAAGGGGCAGGGTGTAAGTTACAGCCAACAGTCGCTCCTAATCGTGCCTGTGGAATTCAGTGTCACTATTAAACAAGATGCTGCGTTCGCTATTGACCACGGCATCTTAAGGGTTAAACAGAGGGGATCGGTGTTATCAACATCCTGGATGTTGCAACAGGAGTCTGGCTGTCAGATACAGCTGTGCTCCCATGATGATCGTACGCACTTTGCTTCTGAGACCACTCAACCACCATCACATATGTGGAGATGTGGTAACTACCCACATTTGCCCGCGTTCATGTACATAAGAATGCATGAAGGGGTCAAAGTAAAATAAATAATTTAACCTAAAAAAAAAAAAACCTGTGAATATAAGTTACTTCTTACAACATAGACGGGTCAGTGACTTCAGGGTGAAAATCCACTTACAATTTGCTTTTCCCATTTGTGAATTCGTGATGCTTAACAAGGTCTGATTTCTGAGCAAAAAAATTTCCACATTCTGGGCATCAATAAGACTTCTCCCCTGTGTGAATTCTTTGATGCTTTACAAGGCCTGATTTCCGAGTAAAACATTTCTCACATTCTGGGCATAAATATGGCTTCACTCCTGTGTGAATTCTTTGATGCTTAATAAGGTCTGAATTCTGAGCAAAACATTTCTCACATTCTGGGCATGAATATGGCTTCTCTCCTGTGTGAATTCTTTGATGCTTAATAAGGTCTGATTTCTGAGCAAAACATTTCCCACAGTTTGAGCATGAATATGGCTTCTCCCCTGTGTGAGCTCTTTGGTGCATAAGAAAGTGGAATTTAGAGATAAAACATTTCTCACATTCTGAGCAACAATACGGCTTCTCTCCTGTGTGAATTCTTTGATGCTTATCAAGGTCTGATTTCCGAGTAAAACATTTCCCACATTCCGGGCATGAAAATGGTTTTTCTCCTGTGTGAATTCTTTGATGCTTAATAAGATCAGATTTCTGAGCAAAACATTTCCCACATTCTGAGCATGAATATGGCTTCTCCCCTGTGTGAGACTTTTGATGTTCAACAAGATGTGATTTCTGAGTAAAACATTCCCCACATTCTGGGCAAGAATATGGCTTTTCTCCTGTGTGAATTCTCTGATGTGTAACAAATTGTGTCTTCCAAGTAAAGCATTTTCCACATTCTGAGCAAGAATAGGGCTTCTCCCCTGTGTGAGTTCTTTGATGCTTAACAAGGTTTGATTTCTGAGCAAAACATTTCTCACATTCTGGGCATGAAAATGGTTTCTCTCCTGTGTGTATTCTTCGATGCCTAATAAGGTCTGAATTAGAAATAAAACATTTCCCACATTCTGAGCATGAATATGGCTTCTCTCCTGTGTGAGTTCTTTGGTGTATAACACCTCTTCTGTATCTTTTATTTTGCTTAACAGACGCTGATGAATTAGAAGACTGATCTTTCTCCTGTAGGGCTGAGGATATATCTGGGGTAATGACATGTTCTTCATATGGATCTTGTGTGATACCATGATCCTCTGCTTTATAATCTGTAGATATCAGACGTCCCTCTGAGCTCCTGGTACAGTCATCTGACAAGAAGAAAACTGATGTTACTATTATTGAATAACATAACCTTATAAGTATACTAGCTGGTACCCGCGACTTCGTCTGCGGTGATTGTAGAAGTGGGTATATACAGGCGTGGGTAAGGTTTTCGTAGTGTGTATAAGTTTCTCTGCTCCCAGAGTCATATGAGGTCTTAATTTTTCCTGGGACAAATTTTTCTTCATGATGCCACCATTAATTATTCTATATAATGTACTGGGAAGCAGGGAAAAAATTCAGAATGGGGTGGATTTGAAGTAAAAATGCAGTTCTGCGACTTTCTTACGGGCTCTGGTTTTACGGCGTTCACTGTGCAACCAAAATGACATGCCCCCTGTATTCTGTGTTTCGTTACGATGCTGGGGATACCAAATTTCTATGGTTTTATTTACATTTTGACCCCTTAAAAAAAGGCAAAACTGTGTTAAAAAAATTTTTTTTTTTTTGAAAAGTCGCCATATTCCGACAGCCGTAACTTTTTTATACGTGCGTGTACGGGGATGTTTAGGGCGTCTTTTTTTGCGGGAACGGGTGTACTTTGTAGTTCTACCATTTTCGGGAAATGTTTATTGCTTTGATCACTTTTTATTCAAATTTTTATCAGAATCAAAACAGTGAAAAAACGGCGGTTTGGCACTTTTGACCATTTTTCCCGCTACGGCGTTTACCGAACAGGAAAAATATTTGTATAGCTTTGTGGAGCGGGCGATTTCGGACGTGGGGATACCTATTATGTATGTGTTTCACAGTTTTTAACTACTTTTATATGTGTTCTAGGGAAAGGGGGTGATTTGAATTTTTAATCCTTTTTATTTGTTTTTATATTTTTTTTTACTTTTTTTTAAACTTTTTTTTGCATTTATTAGACCTCCTAAGGGTATTGACATGGGTGGGCGGTGTCGCGGATTGTCAGAGCGGTGGGGTCGGCAAACATGGCTGCTCCGGAGCGTTAAAGAGAGCCTCCTGGAGTATCGTTAAGGTGAGGGGCAAAGTGGTAAAGTATATGTAAATGTGATTGTGTGGGGTTAGGGGTGAGGCTGTAGAGGGCAATATGAATTTTGTGGCTTGCTATGGTCCAAAGTGTGTGAGATTGCAGAGATGGTGGTGTGAATTTGGGTTTTGTGGGGGTCCTGGCACAAACGTATACGTGCTATTGTGACGAAAAGTAGCCTATTGCGCAATCTGGTGTATTAACTATGTTTGTGGAAACTTTCAGCCAAATCGGTCGAGCGGGTTTTGCGTGATTGAGGAACAAACATCCAAACACACAAACATCCAAACTCACAAACTTTCACATTTATAATATTAATAGGATTCCCCACTGAGCTGCCGCTGCCTGAGACGCTTCAGACCGTGTGAGGAAGTGAAGTCAGTGGCACAGGCAGCAAACGACGGCAGCGCGACCTACTTCATTAGTATTCACTGTGCTGAGACGGAGGTCAGTGACAATGACTAGTAATGAAGCAGGGCAGGAGACGCCACCACTGCTCTAGGTCACTGTAGAGGTGAACACAATCCATGGCTGCTTAAATATGGCCACTTATGTGGAATAATACTGTAGGATGCCATAAATCTTACTGTATTACACCCCATACACACAATAGAATCCAAACCACACCTGCTGGATTTCCCGCGGGGACAGCACAGTGGGAGAAGTAGTGACAGCTAGGGACGGCATAGCGAGGTGCCACAGATGCCATCAGGTCACGTAAGGCCTGAGTCTCCACAAGCCTAAACGGCAACATCTCCAGGGCCAGCAGTTTGGGGATGTGGCCGTTTAAGGCTTGGGCATGTGGGTGGCTTGCACTGTACTTCTGCCTGCGATCAATCACCTGGGAGATGGAGAGTTGCTGGGAAGAGGCGCATAATGGTGCAGGCGAAGGAGCAGAGGCAAGAAAAGGGGAGGATGAGGGTGAAGTCCCCAAAGTGGCAGAGGCAGATGTGGAGGTGTCCTGGCTGATGGTCTGGACTAAAGCGCCAGCACTGGAAACAGTGGAAGAAGCAGTGGCGGCAACGCTGGGCGACGATTGGCCTGCGTTTGCTCTTTCCCACTGAGCCTAGTGCTTGCCTTCCAAATGACGGCGCATGCCTGAGGTGATCAGGTTGGTCTTCTCAGAGCCCCTACTAAGTTTTGAATTGCACAGAGTGCAAACCGCACTCAGTTTGTCCTCCGCGCATACGTTGAAAAATCTCCACACCATTGAGGAACGTGGCCTCAATGGGGGAGTTTTTCATGAGTGGCTAGGACACGGAACATCTTGGGCCTTGCTGGCTCTGGCATGGCTTCTGTGAAGCAGCTGTCCTGTGCCTCTGGACATGCCTCTGCCTCTAGTCACCTTTTTTGGTGCTGCACTTGCCTCCACATCTACACTGTTTTCCCCGCTAGACATCACCCCTGTCCAGGTCGGGTGCATCGCCTTGTCGTCCACCACCTCCTCTTCCAATTCCTCACTCTGCTCCTCCTGCACACCGCACATGACAACAACATACCCTGATGGCAACTGTGTCTCGTCATCATCACTGAGGATGGGAAATGCTGGTTCTGGGTCCACAACCCCAAAATCGGAAGGAGATGGCGGATGCTCCAGTATTTGGGCATCAGGACACACAAATTTGTCTGTTAGCTCCTGGGATTCGGGAAGTGGTTGAACAGAGTCGAAGTGTGGAAAAGGACCCAAAAACAGCTCCAGGGAGGGGGCAAGGCTGAGATGACTCTGCTGGGAAGATTGCGCATGTTGGGAGTTAGGAGGGGCAGACTCTTGGGTAGGAACACGACTGGAGGTAGTGGCTGACTGACTGGTGGAAATGCAGCTGGAAGCATTATCCACTAGCCATTGCAACACCTCTTCCTGGTGCTCGGGCCTCGTAAGCATTGTATCCTGCACCCTGCTTAACGTTGCCATCAAGCCAGGGATTGTGGATGAGCCAAATGCTGGCTGCCCCTCACTAGTAGGCATTGGATCCGCAGTAGCTAGACCGCGGCCTTGGCCCTCAGCTGCATTTCCACGCCCCTATCCCTTTGTGCTAGCCTTATGCATTTCTAGTATATAACAGGAGATGGGCAAGGTATATAGCACCCAAAATCCTCTGTATGTTAGATGTATACAAGCATACTGTATAACAAGTATACACCTAGCTTACAACAGGTATAGGACAGGAAATGGGAAAAGTAGATTGTCCCACCTCCCCTACATAGTTATTGGTGTACAAAAAGCGCCAGGGAAGGGGGGGGGTCGAATTTTTACTGCGTTTACCACGTGGTATTCAACAGAGCATAAATATTTTGAATACTGTAATATTCGAATCAAATACCTACTCAATCAAATATTACTCGCTCATCTTTACTCACCGCGGATCTGCTGTCCCATACAGTATGTAGTAGGGTCTGTGGAGTCACAAGGAAGCAGGGACTCCTAGCGTCATAGATCACTAAGATACGGGGAGGCCTGGTGTGTGGACAGAGTTCGGCTGGTAAATGTGACTGATGTACAGACCAGATCTTCTAGTCCGGATTCCGTAGTGTGATTGGGGTCTAAGGTGAGGTTTACACAGTGACATTTGTAGAAGCTGCTTCAGGAATTCAGAAGAAGAATTTTTCCGCTTTACCAAATCAGCCCCTGAATCTCCATCAGATTCCTTACTGGCCAGGCCGGATTTTCCACCTCCCATTTATTTCCATAGAGCTCTGAGGTGGAATCTGCCTGAAGATCGAGCAGGAGGATTATTTTTCCGCTACCTGAAATAATCCAATTCTTTCCCTTCACGAGGTCTGACAGCCGGGGAGGAAGAAATTTGCCTCGTTCACATCAATGTCAAGTCCATATTCCTGCTGTCCGTTCTATTCTATGCTACATTTATTACCCCCTATAGCGGTATCACATTTATATTCAGGTATTATTAGTATTTTACCTGAATCGGGAACAACAAATAGTCTAAACAATGTCTGAATAGAATCAGTGACCCTTCTGTGCTTTATATAGTGGTGACTCCTCACCTGGGCGGTTCCCTGTAGGAATGTCCTCCTCACACTCCTCATCACCACTCACATAGGGCTCTTCCTTTATCGTTATGGCCAAAACATTGTCCAGATCTTCATCCTGAAGCTGTGAAATAAATATTGTAAGTCAGCAATGAAAAAAAGAGATGCAAGAAATTCACAGCCCGTCTACACATCATAGGGAATATCTCCATCTACCTGATCATCATCCTGTGGAAGAAGAGGACTGGGACATCTTTCCGGTGTTGTCCTCTTACTGGATCTACCTGTAGGAAACACAGACAGGGACTGAATTCATTCTGTACATACAAATAATGGAAGTCCATGTGTATATAGTCATGTCTATTACCTGCTGATGTGAGGGGCTGCTGGTCCTCCATCATCACCTCCTTGTACAGATCCTTGTGTCCTTCTAAATACTCCCACTCCTCCATGGAGAAATAGACAGCGACATCCTGACACCTTATAGGAACCTGACAACACAATGATACAGTCATCCCCCCGACCCCTCCAGTTACTGTATAATGTCCCAGCATTCCCAGCAGTGTCACCTCTCCAGTCAGCAGCTCCAGCATCTTGTTGGTGAGTTCTAGGATCTTCTGTCCATTGATCTCCTCCTGTATCAGAGGGTGTGGTGGAGGCCCCGGGAATGGGCTCAGGGTTCCTCCATATCCATCATACACAGGAGCCTGACAGCGCCCACTAGAGGGCTTCTTCACTACTGTGTAATCCTGGTTATGGGGAGACACATTAATAAATCTCACTACATACATGTCCAGAGTCCATCACCTCTCCAGTCATATCATCTGTTATTACTATAGATAAGAATGATGTCATGATGACATCATCAGAATCTCTCACCTCTCCAGTAAGTTGGTAGATGATCTCTAGGGTGAGATTTAATAGACTTTCCGCCATCTTGTTCCTGTCTCTTTCCATCCTTGATGGATCAATCAGGAATATTCTCTTCTATAGAAGATACTGAGAGGATTCTATATTGTAGGAACCTGAATGGAGAGAAGATGAGACAATGTAATCACTACACGAATCCCATGGAATAAATAGAAGAGTCGAGTCCCATTATTATCACCACCTCCTACTTCTGACGTCGGCAGCGTGTAGCTCAGGAAGGGAGTGACTTGTTGTGGGCCGGCTTGGTGGGTATATAAGGTGTGTGATAGGCTGAACAGAATCTCATTGGGAGTTTTTGACCAGCCTCAATCGTACTGGCTGAGGGGTGTTCAGTGCTGCCCGGGGTGTTGTAACACAAATTGGATCTGGAAGAACCAAAACCTGATGCCGAACAGCCCAGGAGTCTCCAGCAGCTCTAGTAGAATGAGCCGCGCTACCCACTAAGGAGGGGAAGAAACCCTCAAGAAGGTGAGGAAGAGTCCAAAGATACGGAGCTGACACTTGTAAAGATGACAATGACTTTCCCTGCAGCTTCAGTCACAACAAGTGATGGTTCGTCCATCGATCTCTTGGAACAGCCACAACTGTCACAGATACAGTCCTATGAAAAAGTTTGGGCACCCCTATTAATCTTAATCATTTTTAGTTCTAAATATTTTGGTATTTGCAACAGCCATTTCAGTTTGATATATCTAATAACTGATGGACACAGTAATATTTCAGGATTGAAATGAGGTTTATTGTACTAACAGAAAATGTGCAATATGCATTAAACCAAAATTTGACCGGTGCAAAAGTATGGGCACCTCAACAGAAAAGTGACATTAATATTTAGTAGATCCTCCTTTTGCAAAGATAACAGCCTCTAGTCGCTTCCTGTAGCTTTTAATCAGTCCCTGGATCCTGGATGAAGGTATTTTGGACAAACAATTCAAGTTCAGTTAAGTTAGATGGTCGCCGAGCATGGACAGCCCGCTTCAAATCATCCCACAGATGTTCAATGATATTCAGGTCTGGGGACTGGGATGGCCATTCCAGAACATTGTAATTGTTCCTCTGCATGAATGCCTGAGGATTTGGAGCGGTGTTTTGGATCATTGTCTTGCTGAAATATCCATCCCCGGCGTACCTTCAACTTCGTCACTGATTCTTGAACATTATTCTCAAGAATCTGCTGATACTGAGTGGAATCCATGCGACTCTCAACTTTAACAAGATTCCCGGTGCCGGCATTGGCCACACAGCCCCAAAGCATGATGGAACCTCCACCAAATTTTACAGTGGGTAGCATGTGTTTTTCTTGGAATGCTGTTTCTTTTTGGACGCCATGCATAACGCCTTTTTTTATAACCAAACAACTCAATTTTTGTTTCCAAAATGAAGCTGCCTTGTCCAAATGTGCTTTTGCATACCTCAGGCAACTCTATTTGTGGCGTACGTGCAGAAACGGCTTCTTTCTCATCACTCTCCCATACAGCTTCTATTTGTGCAAAGTGCGCTGTATAGTTGACCGATGCACAGTGACACCATCTGCAGCAAGATGATGCTGCAGCTCTTTGGAGGTGGTCTGTGGATTGTCCTTGACTGTTCTCACCATTCTTCTTCTCTGCCTTTCTGATATTTTTCTTGGCCTGCCACTTCTGGGCTTAACAAGAACTGTCCCTGTGGTCTTCCATTTCCTTACTATGTTCCTCACAGTGGAAACTGACAGGTTAAATCTCTGAGACAACGTTTTGTATCCTTCCCCTGAACAACTATGTTGAACAATCTTTGTTTTCAGATCATTTGAGAGCGGGCTGTCCATGCTCGGCGACCATCAAACTTAACTGAACTTGAATTGTTTTGTAGAAAGAAATGGTCCAAAATACCTTCATCCAGGATCCAGGAACTGATTAAAAGCTACAGGAAGCGACTAGAGGCTGTTATCTTTGCAAAAGGAGGATGTACTAAATATTAATGTCACTTTTCTGTTGAGGTGCCCATATTTTTGCACCGGTCAAATTTTGGTTTAATGCATATTGCGCATTTTCTGTTAGTACAATAAACCTCATTTCAATCCTGAAATATTACTGTGTCCATCAGTTATTAGATATATCAAACTGAAATGGCTGTTGCAAACACCAAAATATTTAGAACTAAAAATGATTAAGATTAATAGGGGTGCCCAAACTTTTTCATAGGACTGTAGATCTCCCACATTTCTGTCTGGACTACAATCTACTGGCCATAGAGGTGAAGACACTCGGCCCCTGATATTACCAGCACACTGGAACTAACTGTACAGTCCTCCCTGACAGAAGAGGAAGTATTACAGCCTAGTACGCAACGTGCAACAACAAGTGACTAATGCAGAGGAGAAAGTGGCCAACGGGAATCTGTAGGTTTGTGACTCACTGAAATGAGCAGAATCTTACATGATGGTATAGAGGACGTAGAGAATGGGCCCCGCTGTAGGGACATGAGAGGAATGAGTGTCCCGGAGAATGTTCCATCCAGAGATCTAACACCGATACAGGGGCTTGTAAAAGTATTCACACCCCTATAGCAATACTTTGTAGAGCCGCCTTTGGCTACAATTCCAGCTACAAGTCTTTTGGGCTCGGTCTCTACCAGCTTTGCACATCTAGAGATGAGATTTCTGCCCCTTCTTCTTTGCAGCCAGATTGGATGGAGCGTCTGTGAACAGCAATTTTCATGTCTTGCCACAGATGCTCAATGGGATTTAGGTCTGCACTGTGACTGGGCCGTTCTAAGAGCGGAATATTCTGTGATCGAAACCATTCACTGGAGCTCGGGCTGGAGGTTTTGGGTCATTGCTGGAAGGTGAATCTTCTTCCCAACCTCACTTACCTCCCAAACGTCCCAGATTCGGTGGGACAGTCCTGGATTGTAGGTTGTGTTCCGCGGTTCAGGTTGGCGGGAGGTATGTTTGGAGAGGACGCAGATGAGCTGAATAGTGGTGAATAGAGATGAGCGAGTACTGTTCGGATCAGCCGATCCGAACAGCACGCACGCATTGAAATGAATGGACGTAGCCGGCACGCAGGGGGGTTAGGCGGCCGGCCGGCGTCAAAGCGGAAGTACCAGGTGCTTCCATTCATTTCAATGCGTGTGTGCTGTTCGGATCGGCTGATCCGAACAGTACTCGCTCATCTCTAGTAGTGAAGCTGGAGCCATCCATGGACAGCCTCTGCGTCATCACTGTGCTCCTGTATGCTCCAGCCCCAGGAGTTGTAGATATGATGTGATGAAGTCACTCACATCAAGCCTGTAGGCCCCTCAACAGTCTGGAGAGGTAGACCTCAGACAGAGCAGCAGGGGAGAGAGGAAAGGTAAGTATCAGTGTTTTATTATGGTAAATTGTGGGGGGGCAGATAGAGCATGACATTAAACTGGAGGATAGTTGGAAGGGAACATTAAAGGGAGTCTATCATTGCAGTATGTGCTTTTAAGCTAAACCCGTGCGAATAGCCTTTATAAAAGCCTATTCTGCTATTACCTTACTTCATGTCCAAGCGGCCATTTTGTTGTGGTCAACTCAACGAACATACTGCGCTGGCAGATAGTTGACCACAACAAAATGGCCACTTGGATATGTGCACTGCCTGGAGTGGTACTGCGCATGCCCGAGATTTCAACTAGAAGAGCGCGGAGTCAGGGACAAGCTCGGCCCAATATTTGGGGAGGAAGAGGAGACAGAGCACAAGCAGTGAAGGGGCGGTGTTAAAGGTAAGACGCAAGGGGTACTCGGAGTCCTTGGTGCATTTTCATAAAGATAAACACCGTTTTAACAAGAACCAGGATGGACAAGAGAAGTAGAGGTAGTCGGAGCAGAGGCTTTTTACAGGCTATTCAAATTTGTGTTTATCACAAAAGCACTTTCTGCAATGATAGATTCCCTTTAAACTGTGAGGGTAGGTATATGGGGACATGTCTGCCTCTAGCTGCCCCCACGGTGTAATATCACCCTCCAGATGCCCCAGTTTAATGTCACCCTCTAGTTTCCCCCAGTTTAAACTGGGTCACCAGGAGAGGGACTTCATACTATGGGGTATGTGGACATTATACTGTGTGGGGTCCACGAGGAGGACATTATAGTGTGTGGGGGCCACGAGGAGGACATTATAGTGTGTGGGGGCCACGAGGAGGACATTATAGTGTGTAGGGGCCACGAGGAGGACATCATAGTGTGTAGGGGCCACGAGGAGAACATTATAGTGTGTGGGGGCCACGAGGAGGACATTATAGAGTGTGAGGACCACGAGGAGGACATTATGGTGTGTGGGGGCCACGAGGAGGACATTATAGTGTGTGGGGGCCACGAGGAGGACATTATAGTGTGTCAGGTCCATGAGGAGGACATTATAGTGTGTGGGGGCCACGAGGAGGACATTATAGTGTGTGGGGGCCACGAGGAGGACATTATAGTGTGTAGGGGCCATGAGGAGGACATTATAGTGTGTGGGGACCACGAGGAGGACATTATACATGAGTCCCCCTGCGAACTTCCGGTTGACGCATGCGCAATGGAAGGGCGGCAAGAAAACTTCCGGTTCCTTAGTGAATTAACCAGGGCTGGGTATGTACTTCAGGGTATGGTCCTCGGGTTACGACGAGCCTGCTGCAGAACCTCATTTTCTGAATGCTATACAGTGTATAGCATTCGGCAAATGAAGGCTGATTGTGTAGCAGGCTCGTCCTTGCTACGAGCAGGTAAGTATGCTGTTACCAGTTGACTTTTTTTCATTGAAATGAATAGACCAGCGTTGATTGGCCAGTGGCCAGTGATTTGGCCAATCAACGCTGGTTCTGCCAGAGGCTCGTCTGAGGAGGCGGAGTCTAACATCGGACTATTCATTCCAATGAGAAAAACTCTTGCCTGCCCGTAGCAAGGACGTGCCTGCTGCAGAATCAGTGTTCATTTGCCGAATGCTATACATATATATATAGCATTCGGCAAATGAATATATATACTGTATAGCATTCAGCAAATGAGGTTCTGCAGCAGGCTCGTCGTAACCACGAAACAGTATGCCTATACCCCTGCTAGACATGGCAAACTCTCAAAACCGGAAAGAGATCTTCGACCGGAAATAGGAAGGGCGGGACATAATCCTTTGTTATTGTTGTCAAAGGGGGACTCATGTATAGTGTGTCAGGTCCACGAGGAGGACATTATAGTGTGTGGGAGCCACAAGGAGGACATTATAGTGTGTGAGGGCCACGAGGAGGACATTATATTGTGTGGGGACCACGAGGAGGACATTATAGTGCGAGGGGGCAATGAGGAGGGAGACTGAATGTATGAGATGGGCTGAGAGCCAGGATTTACCTCCTCGGGTACAGCAGCCACAGCAGCCGTCTGCTCACAGGACCTGTGATGATGTCATAGATGTGGGAGGAGTCAAGGAGTCACATGATCAGGTCCTGCTGTTATTGCTTCATCTATGCAGAAGATACTAAATCCTATAGGACATACTAAAAAGAATGAACATTATTACCAGTGGGGAAAGATGTAAAATAAAGATTTAATAAGCTTTCTAGATTTAATAAACCAGGAATGAACAGGATATATCTGTAGTCTATAGTGGAATGAGCGTATATTCCATAGAAACAGATGTATATTACTTTTCCTGTGATAAAAAATATGCAAATCTATTCTCCTGGATGGAATTAGGAGAACAGAGTGCACTCTGTACACCACCCTATAGAGGGCAACATCCTTAACATCATGAACGATGTTAAGGATGCTGCCCTCTATAGGGTGGTGTACAGAGTGCACTCTGTTCTCCTAATTCCATCCAGGAGAATAGATTTGCATATTTTTTACCCATAATCCCTAGCGGAGCAGGAATGACTTTGTAAGTCTCCGTACTGCCTATGTAGGCACACACTCTCCCTGATGTGGACGAGTGTCCCCAAACCCTTTTCCTGTGATAGATAGATGAGGAATAGAGATGAGCGAATACCGTTCGATCGCGTAGGTATTTGATCGAATATTAGGGTATTCGACATATTCGATTTCCGATTGAATACCATGCGGTAAACGCAGTAAAAATTCATATGTCCTCCCACCTTCCCTGGCGCTTTTTTTTGCAGCAATAACTGTGCAGGGGAGGAGGGACAGGAAAGAGGAAAACGTAGGCATCGCAAAAAAAAAAATTGGAAAAAGTCATTGGCTGGCTAAATCAGGTGACCTCCGAATTATAAGAATAGTGTCAGCCATATTCGTGTCAGATGCATTTTGGTGAGATAGGGAGAGACGTTGTGTTGAGGGTGAGAGAGAGTTTAGACACTGCTAGGAAGGAAAAATTACAATCAACAGCTCTTTTCAGAGCTGTACTGCAGGAATAGTGTACACATACACTGAACCTGCCAAAGATGCGTCAGGGTAGCATCAAGGGATGGGGGCGGGCACGTGGATATGGAAATCCAGCTGGGGATCCAGTCCACAGTCCAGGTACTGGAGAGGGGCTGCCAGCAGTGCCCCTCGTCAGTAGCACAAGGGGGTGAGGATGTGGAAATCCAGCTGGGGATCCAGACTGTAGCTCGACTCCAATTATATACTGGAGAGGGGCAGCCAGCAGTGCCACAACATCACGCGGAGTGCAGTGTGTAGTGCTGACGAGGCCCGAACACCAGGAACCTACTGAGGGTGGATAGCAGATATTGTGGACCTGCAACCAACATGTCCTGTCCACAGTACTGACAAGACACAGTTCCATGTGTCTGTGCCAGCACTCAAGTTCCTCGTCCTCATCCTCCAGCACCACCACCTTCACTGTTAACAACTGGTTTAAAAAAAAAAAAAAAAAACATTAATGTTTTAGGGCTCACCCCAAGGGCCTGAAAAATTAAAACTCTGCTGGTTAAAGGCTCAATTCACCCCAAGGACCAAAAAATAAAACACTGCTGGTGCAAGGCTCTACTCACCCAAAGGTTCAACAAATCTCTGCTGGTTAAAGGCTCAACTCACCAAAAGGGCCAAAAACTCTGCAGGTAAAAGGCTGAAGTCACCTCAAGGGCCTCAATCTCTGCTGGTAGCTCAGTTTAAGGGACTGTAACTTAATTTGGAATGTGAAAGGCCATAAAAGTGAATTTTGGAAGGTCTTACCACATCACACACACATCCACAATGACAGTTCAGGGTGGGTACTGTTGGTTTTCCCATTGCCTATGCCATCTGTGGTTCTCATGGGCAACGTGATTTAAAGGGGTGCTTGGTAATGTTTCTTTAGCTTTAAATTTGTGTTTCTGTCCATCCAATTGGGGAGGAAAGAAGGTTTCCAGGTATTTTTCAACTTTCATAGAGATTCTATTGAGATTGGAAAGTGTCTAGTTGATAGGCTGTGATAGTGGGGTAATACTGGGACTTGGGCATGTTAGATGCCCCCAGGCATGCTTCCCCTGCTGTCCCAGTTACATTCCAGAGGTGTTGGCATCATTTCCTGGGGTGTCATTGTGGACTTGGTGACCCTCCTTAGTCGAATTTGGGTTTCCCCTGAAACGAGCATTTTTTCCCCATAGACTATAATGGAATTCGATATTCAGTCGAATATTGAGGGGCTACTCGAAATGAATAACGAATATCAAATATTTCACCACTCGCTCATCTCTAACGAGGAATGAACAGGATTTATCTGTAGTCTACAGTAGAATGAGCATATATTCCATAGAAACAGATATACAATACATTCACTGTGCTAGATAGACCAGGAATGAACAGAATATTTCTGTAGTGTATAGCGGAATTAAAACATATTCCAAAAGAAATAGATGCCTATTATTTTGTCTGTTTTTGATGCATCTGGAATGAATAGAATTAAAAGGGGACTCTGGGTTGGGCATTTTTTTTCCTAATATGGCCGGGTAGACACCGGGTGAAAACAATAACATCCACTCACCGCCCCGGCTCCAGCGCTGACACCTACCTTCCACCACTCCGGTCTCCATCCGTTTCCTGATCTGATACGGGACCTGGCATGTGACACAGCAGGTCTGCTCAACCAGTCATTGGCAGAGGTTGGACACCACTACATCCTATGTAAAAAAAAATCCCCAGCTCCGAGTTCTCCTTTAGGTTATGTTCTCACTTCAGGAACATTTCGGTGAAAGGCGGCTGTCTCATTATAGACAGCCACAAATAATCATCATGATCATTACCGTCTATATAACAAGTGGAAACTTAGACTGAAGGTGCTATTTATGGTAAACTACATATATTTTCAATTTTACAGTAGTATATGAGTAATCCTTTATAGGTTATTGTTAGCTTTGGAGTATCTATTGTGTTGTATGTTCGTTTATTGGAATTAACAGACATTCCTACTAAACATGACACCACTACATAATTGTCACACACGGATGGCTCTACTACATACACATCACACTTAGACAGCTCCGTTACATACACATCACACACAGATGGCTCTACTAAATACACGTAACGCTTAGACAGCTCCGTTACATACTTGTCACACACAGACGGCTCCGCTACAAGCACATCACACACAGACGACTTTGCTACATACACATCACACACAGACGGCTCTGCTACATACACATCACATCTTGCACATGCGTGAAAGATAGAAAGATCCGCAGCACTTAGGTGTCTTTTAAAATGTAGCTTTTAATCCATAAACATTTAAAAATAGCCATAGGAGGCAAACAACACAAAAAGTTTAGACAGCATAGTGATGTAGAAGAAGAAAATTGAATTAAAAAAAGGATGTGGCTATTTATAGGTTGTACCTATGAACTACTGGCTATTTTTAGGTACCCATAGGTACCGTACCTATAAACAACTGGCTATTTTTAGGTACCGTCCGTACCTTTAAACTATGTATAGGTACCCATAGGTACCGTACCTATAAACAACTGGCTATTTTTAAGTACCGTCCGTACCTTTAAACTATTTATAGGTACCCATAGGTACCATACCTATGAACTACTGGCTATTTTCCTATAAATAGTTTAAAGGTACGGACGGTACCTAAAAATAGCCAGTTGTTTATAGGTACGGTACCTATAAATAGCCAGTTGTTTATAGGTATGGTACCTATGGGTACCTATAAATAGTTTAAAGGTACGGACGGTACTTAAAAATAGCCAGTTGTTTATAGGTACGGTACCTATGGGTACCTAAAAATAGCCAGTAGTTCATAGGTACAACCTAAAAATAGCCAGTAGTTCATAGGTACAGTACCTATAAATAGCCAGTTGTTTATAGGTACAGTACCTATAAATAGCCACATCCATAAAAAAAGGGGGAGGGGCACTGAAGAAAAACCCAACAAAACTATACTTAGACAGTTATATGCACCCCACCATTTTATGTAAGATGGATCATAGAAAGTTAACATGAAAAAAGTTTCCCAATTGTTTTGACAATCTTTGTTCATAAAGATATGTATAAAGGGGGTAGAGACAGAAGGTGAAGGGGAGACTGTACAGATGGCAGTGCGGTGATAGTGTTATTGGGGGGTGTAGGTCTTCCTGAATAGGTGAGTCTTCAGGGCCTTCTTGAATCCTGTGATTGTGGGGATCAGCCTTATGTGTCTTGGTAGGGAGTTCCAGAGTATGGGGGATGCACGGGAGAAATCTTGGAGACGGTTGTGTGAGGAGCGGATGAGAGTAGAGCGGAGTAGGAGGTCATTGGAGGATCTGAGGTTACGTGTGGGCAGGTAGCGGGGGGTTAGTTCAGAGATATATGGAGGGGACAGCTTGTGGATCGCTTTGTATGTTAGCGTTAATAGCTTGAACTCAATTCGCTGGGCTATAGGTATCCAGTGGAGGGACTGGCAGAGGGGAGCAGCCGATGAAGATCGGGGGGTGAGGTGAATTAAGCGAGCAGCGCAGTTTAAGGTGGACTGGAGGGGGGTGAGGGTGTTTGCTGGGAGTCCATGGAGAAGGGTGTTACAGTAATCTAAGCGGGAGATTATGAGGGCCTGGACGAGCATCTTAGTAGTTTCAGGGGTGAGGAAGGGGCGAATTCGGTGGATATTCTTGCGCTGGAGGCGGCAGGAGGTGCTGAGGGTTTGAACGTGTGACTTGAAGGATAGGTCGGAGTCCAGGGTAACCCCAAGACATTGTGCTATAAGTTTTCTATGTATGTTGTTGGTATGATTTAAAGAGATTTAGTTAATGAGTGTCAAGTCAGATTTAACATTCATTCCAGAGGGCTGTCTGCATCCAAACCTCATTATCCATAGTGCCTCTTTTTTAGCGGAGCATTTTTTCTCTATTACCTCCCCTTATGCTTTTGTAAACTCCTTCAATACCCGAGAACCGCAATGTTGTTACTGAACCACCATGAACAGTGGCAAAATGTCTGGACACTCCTGAAATCCCTTCCGAAGCCACCTTTTTACTGTCCCTGATGTGTTCCAGTATCCTAGTTTTAAGGGGGCACATTGTACTACCTACATAATCCCTTTTATAGGCCATGCATTTAATACAATATATTGTATACTCAGAGTTACAATCTAATTTGGTTTCGTAATGAATTGTACAATTTGTGGTAAAACTGTGTGGCCTGACAGGTTTTGCATCGTAACCTGTTACATTTATAAGAACCCCATCTGTTTTTATGTATACTATCCATCAAAGGTAATGGTTTCAGGAAAATGGGTGAGAGTTCGTTTCCTAGTGTCCTTCCTCTTTTGTGTATGAAATTAAGACCTGGTTGTAATATTTTTTTAGTAGTGCCATCTAATTCCAGGATTAAAAGATTGTTCATGATGATCCTTTTCATGTCCTTAAATTCCGAACTATATGGAGTGCTAAATGTTAGAGCGAAATCATTATCACTGTTGACTGTAGCTTTCAAAGAAACTACTCCTATCCCTTGTGTCCACCTTATTTTGAGCTCTTCTGATAGTCCAACTAGGCTATCCCCTACTTTTCAGTCGTTCAGCTATGTTTTTACTTTCCCTATTATAATCTATATCAGAGTTACACGCCCTTCTAGCACGGACCATTTCCCCCACAGGGATGCCCCGAATAGTACTATCAGGATGACAGCTGGTAGCTTGCAAAATGCCATTCCCCGAAGTGGGTTTTCTAAATAAAGATGTGGTAACCCGACCTGTTCCCACATCACCTTTTAGGGTAATGTCCAAAAAATTAATGCAACAAAAATCTGGTGAAAAAGTGAATTTTAATCCAAAATCATTAATATTCAAAAACAAAATAAATTCTGGGATGGGCGCTACATCTCCAAACCACACGATTAGTATGTCGTCGATGTAGCGCCCATACCAGAAAACAAAATTCTGAAAGGGGTTCAATGCAGAAAAAAATAGGACGTTCCTCCCAAAATGATAAAAATAAATTTGCCAAAGAAGAGGAGAATGGGGCTCCCCCGGATCTGTAAATAAAAAGAACCTAAAAAAACGAAAAAATTATGTCCTAATAGAAAAGTCGTTACTGACAAGATGTATTCACATGTTGGAGCCGTGTATAGGGAATATTTGTATAAGTGAAAGGCTAGAGCATCCAGGGCATCCCTGTGGGGGATACTGGGATACAACGCACACACGTCACAACTGAGCCATGACATGCCTTGTATCCAGGGGAACCTGTCAAAAAAACGTAAGATTTCCCTGCTGTCCTTCACAAATCCCGTTGTTCTTAGGACTAGTGGTTGGAGTATTTTGTCAAGCCAGGCTCCAAACCTTTCAGTCAAAGAATTTCGTCCAGAAATTATTGCACGTAGGGGTACTGGCTTAACATTCTTATGTAATTTGGGAAGACCGTATAGAGTAGGTGTGGTGGGTGTGGGGGTTACAAAGATATTCCCCTTCAACGTAATTGAAAATCCCAAGAGCAATGCCTTCCTCAACCAATGTTTTTAATTTTAGACTAAATTCGGGAGTAGGATCCTGTTCCAAATTAAGGTTAAGTATTGGTATCCTTTAATATATGATGGCAGCTATTAACGTAATCCTTATAGCCTAGAATCACCGTTTTACCGCCCTCGTCCGTGTTTTTTATTACAAGATTGTTATTTCGCTTTAAATCAGATAGGGCTTGGTTTTCCTTCCATGTGAGATCATGTTTGTTCCTTCCTTTTAATTTAACCTTAGATTCCAATTCAATTAACTCTTCCTCAATTTTCTGCTGAGAGAGATTGTAACAGGCACTGCTAGCCTGTAATGGATAGAATTCTGGGTTGTTTTTGTCTAACTTGTACTGTATCTACATTTGTCACCACTGCCCTAATTTTGTAATCCAAATCAATGAGATTTTGGGTAGCAATATGTTCCTCTACATTCGAATTCAGGGGTAAGGCTGTTCTTTGCATAATAATATTATCCGATGGAGTACATTCTTTTTTTTGCTCTGGGAAATACCAATATCATTCACGGCAAAAAAATTGTTTCTTTACAGTAAGTAAACGCAAAAACCTATTAATATCCAAAATTGTTTGGAAGACATTGAAATCTCTGGCTGGCACATCATTTACCTTACCGTATATACTCGAGTATAAGCTGAATTTTTCAGCACAGTTTTTGTACTGAAAAAGCCCCCCTCGGCTTATACTCGAGTCAGCAAAAAAAAAAAAAAAAAATTATTTTTTTTGAGGGGGGGGGGGGGGGGTGTCTATGACCAGCTGCAATATCAATGTATAGAATCTCCATTAAATAGTGGGGGGGAAGAAGTTTTAAAAATAAATAAATGTTCTAGATCCCTTCTTTCCCTGGAATAGATACAAAAGTAGAAAATGACTGTGACACACATACACATTAGGTCTCCCTGTGTCTGAGAGTGCCCGGTCTACTGAATATAGGGGACCTGCAGTGCTCCTCTTCCGTCGGGAGGGGGTTAATAGGAGCACTGCAGATACCCTATATTCAGCCAGGCTGAGTTCCAAGTGGGGAAAAAAAACAGTCAGGGAAGGGGCAGACAGACAACCAAAACACCCCCTCCCCTTCCGCAGCACCTACTGCACCCAAAAACTCAGACCATTTTAATTTTTGAAATTTCCCAGTAGCTGCTGCAGTTTTTTGTGGTAAAATTAGGGGCCTCGGCTTATATTCGGGTCGGCTTATACTCGAGTATATACGGTAAGCCTCTCGCTAATAATTTAAGTTGAACTGGAGTTAGTTCCACAGATGAAAGGTTAACATCCTTAACAACCTTAAGACTTTCCATAGATTTATGATATCCTCACATAAAGACGACTTTGCTATATACAGTGTTGGCCAAAAGTATTGGCCCCCCTGCAATTCTGTCAGATAATACTCATGTTCTTCCAGATAATGATTGCAATCACAAATTCTTTGGTATTTTCTTTATTTAATTTGTCTTCAATGGAAAACCACAAAACGAATTGTCAAAAAGCCAAATTGGATATAATTACACACCAAACATAAAAAAGGGGGTGGACAATAGTATTGGCACTGTTTGAAAAATCATGTGATGCTTCTCTAATTTGAGTAATTAACAGCACCTGTTACTTACCTGAGGCACCTAACAGGTGGTGGCAATAACTAAATCACACTTGCAACCAGTTGAAATGGATTAAAGTTGACTCCACCTCTGTCCTGTGTCCTTGTGTGACCACATTGAGCATGGAGAAAAGAAAGAAGACCAAAGAACTGTCTGAGGACTTGAGAAACAAAATTGTGAGGAAGCATGAGCAATCTCAAGGCTACAAGTCCATCTCCAAAGACCTGAATGTTCCTGTGTCTACCGTGTGCAGTGTCAGTAAGAAGTGTAAAGCCCATGGCACTGTGGCTAACCTCCCTAGATGTGGACGCAAAAGAAACATTGACCAGAGATTTCACTGCAAGATTGTGCGGATGGCGGATAAAGAACCTCGACTAACATCCAAACAAGTCCAAGCTGCCCTGCAGTCCGAGGGTACAACAGTGTCACCCCGTACTATCCAGCGTCAGCGTCTGAATGAGAAGGGACTGTATGGTAGGAGACCCAGGAAGACCCCACTTCTTACCCACAGACAGAAGCCAGGCTGGAGTTTGCCAAAACTTACCTGAGAAAGCCAAAAACGTTCTGGAAGAATGTTCTCTGGTCAGATGAGAGAAAAGTAGGAAAAGGCCTCAACATAGAGTTTGCAGGGAAAAAAAGAGGCCTTCAAAGAAAAGAAGACGCCCCCTACAGTCAGACATGGCGGAGGGTCCCTGATGTTTTGGGGTTGCTTTGCTGCCTCTGGCACTGGACTGCTTGACCGTGTGCATGGCATTATGAAGTCTGAAGACGACCAACACATTGTGCAGCATCATGTAGGGCCCAGTGTGAGAAAGCTGGGTCTCCCTCAGAGGTCAGGGCTCTTCCAGCAGGACAATGACCCAAAACACACTTCAGGTCAGCACTAGAAAATGGTGGTGAGAGAAAGCCCTGGAGACTTGTAAAGTGGCAGCAATGAGTCCAGCCCTGAATCCCATAGAACACCTGTGGGGGAGGGGGAGAGGTCTCTTGGTGGCAGTTTGGAGAAGGCCCCCTTCACATCTCAGGGGGGACCGCGAGCAGTTTGCCAAAGAAGAATGGTCTAAGATTCCAGCAGAGCCTTGTAAGAAACTCATTGCTGGTTAGCGGAAGCGGTTGTGCACAGTTATTGTGTCTAAAGGTTGTGCTACCAAGTATTGAGTATTGTATGAAGATATTACCAAAGAGTTTGTGCTTGTCATCATTTTCTGGGGGACACCGAGAATTATCTGACAGAATTGCAGGGGGGCCAATACTTTTGGCCAACACTGTATACATCACACACAGACGGCTCCGCTACATACACGTCATATACAGACAGCTCCACTACATACAAATCACACACAGATGACTCCGCTACATATACATCACACACATACAGCTCTAATACATACAAGTCACACACATCCAGCTCTGCCACATACACGTCACACACAGACAGCTCCGCTACATACACGTCACACACAGACGGCTCCACTATATACACGTCACACACAGACGGCTCCACTATATACACGTAACACACAGACGGCTCCGCCACATACACATCACACACATACAGCTCTAATACATACAAGTCACACACATCCAGCTCTGCCACATACACGTCACACACAGACAGCTCTGCTACATACACGTCACACACAGACGGCTCCACTATATACACGTCACACACAGACGGCTCCACTATATACACGTCACACACACACGGCTCCGCCACATACACATCACACACATACAGCTCCGCTACATACACGTCACACACAGACGGCTCACCTGCATACACATCACACACAGACAGCTCCACTACATACACATAACACACAGACAGCTCCGCTACATATACGTCACACACAGACAGCTCCGCTTCATACACGTCACACACACGGCTCCGCTACATACAGGTCACACACAGACGGTTCCACTACATACACGTCACACACAGACAGCTCCACTACATAGACTTCACACACAGACAGCTCCACTACATACACGTCACACACAGACAGCTCCACTACATAGACGTCACACACATACAGCTCTAATACATACAAGTCACACACATCCAGCTCTGCCACATACACGTCACACACAGACGACTCCGCTACATACAAGTCACACACAGACGGCTCCACTATATACACGTCACACACAGACGGCTCCGCCACATACACATCACACACAAACAGCTCTGCTACATATACGTCACACACAGACGGCTCAACTGCATACACATCACACACAGACAGCTCCACTACATACATATAACACAGAGACAGCTCCGCTACATACACGTCACACACAGACAGCTCCGCTTCATACACGTCACACACAGACGGCTCCACTACATACACGTCACACACAGACAGCTCCACTACATAGACGTCATACACAGACAGCTCCACTACATAGACGTCACACACAGACAGCTCCACTACATACAGGTCACACACAGACGGCTCCGCTACGAGCACATCACACACAGATGACTTTGTTACATACACATCACACACAGACGACTCCGCTACATACACATAATATACAGACAGCTCCACTACATACAAATCACACACAGACAACTCCGCTACATATACGTCACACACATACAGCTCTACTACATACAAGTCACACACATCCAGCTCTGCTACATACACGTCACACACAGACAGCTCCACTACATACACGTCACACACAAACTACTTCGCTACATACACGTTACACACAGACGGCTCTGCTACATACACGTCAGGCACAGCTCCGCTATATACACATCACACACAGACGGACCCACTACATACACGTCATATAGAGACAGCTCTGCTACATAGATATTACCTACACAGCCTAACTACATACCCATCACACACAGACGACTCCGCTACATACACGTCACACACAGACGACTCCGCTACATACATGTCACACACAGACGGCTCCGCTACATACACGTCATACACAGACGGCTCCACTACATACACATCACACACAGACAGCTCCGCTACATACACGTCACACACAGACGGCTCCGCTACATACACGTCACACACAGACGGCTCCGCTACATACACGTCACACACATACAGCTCCGCTACATACACGTCACACACAGACGGCTCACCTGCATACACATCACACACAGACAGCTCCGCTACATATACGTCACACACAGACAGGTCCGCTTCATACACGTCACACACACGGCTCCGCTACATACAGGTCACACACAGACGGTTCCACTACATACACGTCACACACAGACAGCTCCACTACATAGACTTCACACACAGACAGCTCCACTACATACACGTCACACACAGACAGCTCCACTACATAGACGTCACACACATACAGCTCTAATACATACAAGTCACACACATCCAGCTCTGCCACATACACGTCACACACAGACGACTCCGCTACATACAAGTCACACACAGATGGCTCCACTATATACACGTCACACACAGACGGCTCCGCCACATACACATCACACACATACAGCTCTGCTACATATACGTCACACACAGACGGCTCAACTGCATACACATCACACACAGACAGCTCCACTACATACATATAACACAGAGACAGCTCCGCTACATACACGTCACACACAGACAGCTCCGCTTCATACACGTCACACACAGACGGCTCCACTACATACACGTCACACACAGACAGCTCCACTACATAGACGTCATACACAGACAGCTCCACTACATAGACGTCACACACAGACAGCTCCACTACATACAGGTCACACACAGACGGCTCCGCTACGAGCACATCACACACAGATGACTTTGTTACATACACATCACACACAGACGACTCCGCTACATACACATAATATACAGACAGCTCCACTACATACAAATCACACACAGACAACTCCGCTACATATACGTCACACACATACAGCTCTACTACATACAAGTCACACACATCCAGCTCTGCTACATACACGTCACACACAGACAGCTCCACTACATACACGTCACACACAAACTACTTCGCTACATACACGTTACACACAGACGGCTCTGCTACATACACGTCAGGCACAGCTCCGCTATATACACATCACACACAGACGGACCCACTACATACACGTCATATAGAGACAGCTCTGCTACATAGATATTACCTACACAGCCTAACTACATACCCATCACACACAGACGACTCCGCTACATACACGTCACACACAGACGACTCCGCTACATACATGTCACACACAGACGGCTCCGCTACATACACGTCATACACAGACGGCTCCACTACATACACATCACACACAGACAGCTCCGCTACATACACGTCACACACAGACGGCTCCGCTACATACACGTCACACACAGACGGCTCCGCTACATACACGTCACACACAGACGGCTCCGCTATATACACATCACACACAGACGGCTCCGCTACATACACGTCACACACAGACGGCTCCACTACATACACATCACACACAGACAGCTCCGCTACATACACGTCACAAAGACGGCTCCGCTACATACACGTCACACACACGGCTCCGCTACATACAGGTCACACACAGATAGCTTCACTACATACTCGTCACACATAGACGGCTCTGCTACATACACAGACAGTTCCGCTGCATACATATTACCCAACAGCTCCACTTTATACACGTCACACACAGATGACTCTGCTACATACACGTCACACACATACAGCTCTGCTACATGCACGTCACACACATACAGCTCTGCTACATACACGTCACACACAGATGGCTCAACTGCATACACATCACATACAGACAGCTCCACTACATACTTGTCACACACAGACGGTTCTGCTACAAATGTAGCGCCCCACAGTGTGGGTAACTACAAATGTCATCTTATGTGATCTACACTGTGTACTGTGAAGGTATAGTGAGATCCAGTCAACCTGTTAACACACACAAAGTTCCACAGCCATTATCTCTTTAAGAAAAGGGGTGGAGCTACAGACTGGAAGAGGGTCTCTCTTTCAGTTCCAGGTCAGAGAGTGCAAGTGTGCAGGAGAGAGGAGAGGAGTGTGGAGGTGCAATGTGTGCTGCAAGCCGCATGGTGTGATAGCACAGCACAGGAGGCCGGAGACCTGCAGAGGTGAGACAAGTCCTTGCAGGGATGGAGCTGCAGTCATAGGACCATCAATTCCTAACTAGTGTGAGAAACACTAAGAACATTGAGAAACTCACTGGACCGAGGCCTAGTGAATGCAAGATTCCTGGAGGCTCAGTAACATACAGAGTTGGGGTGAGTGCATCCAGCATCCCAAAGAACTCGCGTTACCTGCTGTCCAGAAGGGGGATCTACCCAGTTGCACTTAACCTCTGAGCTCCTGGAACCCAGGACCAGAGGAAATCTATTATAGAGTGTGAGCAGCTGAATCATACTGGTGGTAAAAGGGAAGACTGGTATCTCACTATACTGGAGCAAGGTGAATCCTCCTGTAACATCTGTTATCTCCTGCTGACTACAGAAGTAAACTGTAAGTGTTTGGTTACACCCTGTCTGGACTGTATTCTTTCATCGATCCTCTGTTACTCCTCCTGGAAATCATCCCTTCTTCACCTACATCATCTGGCCCTGGGACCTGCCCTGGTTGGGGAGGGTATAACATCTGGCACTGCATCACCACCTATTCCCAGAGGCCCTATCTACAGTGCCCGGCTTCACCTCAAGCCGAAACCCCAACTGGCATCACAACAGACTTTTATTTTTCTTTATTTTAATTTCATCCATTTTTGCTTAAAACTCCCCTTTTTCAAGGCGCTGCCGCCCCCGGTGTCGGGCCTGCTCGCACCGTGAATCTACATAGGCCGAGCCGGGGCAACTCACATACATGTCACACACAAACGGCTCTGCTACATACACGTCACACACACTGCTCCACTACATACACATCACACACAGACTGCTCCGCTACATACACATCACACACAGATGGCTCCGCTACATACAAATCACACATAGTCTGTTCTGTCCCCACATGAGGTGAATGAAGATGTGGCAGGTGGATAGGGGCTGGGAGAGGTCCTACCTTTGTTTCCTCAATGCAGGGCAGACTGGACCATGTTGCTCAGCGTCCGGAGAGATGATGCACATCAGGGATTGTGAAGGTCAAACTTGAATCAAATCAACTTGTTTATTTGGAAGACTGGACATACAGCATATGATGGTAATGCAGTGTTTCTCCAGGAATACAGGTGTAACAAGCAGGATGGTAGAACAAGTGTGAGCAACTAATTATGTGTGTAAGTGGTCGAAAACTGATGCCTTCTGCTGCTCAGTCCAAGTGTGACTCTCCCAGAGAAAATGGAGACTTATAATGTGGTAGATGCTAAATCCTAGTGGGCTAAAGGACTTCTGGTGACGTCGTGACCATGTGATCAGACTCTGGTGTGGGCGGAGCTATTCAGGACAATGCCGAGTTACACAGGAAGAGAAGACTGCACTGAATGGTCGTGAATAGAGTGGAGTGCTCTGTGCTGTATAGAGGAAGGGTAGAGTCTAAATCCTACTGGGCTAAGGGACCAGGTCCTTCTATCCGCTAGCTTTTAGCCGGCTTGATATAAGAAAGTTAAATTCTTTTTGGGTAAAGGATATGTAATATATACAGAAATCTAATTTTTTTATTGGTTTTTTTTAATTTAAATATAAAAATGGTTTATTTTGATTTATTTATCTTTTTTGATAGCGCTGACGTATTCCAACACATTTTTCAGGTTCTTGGTCCATTTTATTGTTGCCTTATCTGATCAATTTATATTCCATGGGGCTTTCATCAGCAGTTTGGAGCTGCAGTGACGCTCATGGAAACCGTTTCCATTTTCTGGCAATCTATATTTGCCCACTAGAGATAGTTTTCAGTAGAAGGACCAGGTCCCTCAGCCTACTAAGATTTAGCCTGCTCTATATAAGAATGCTAAATCCTAGTGGGCTAAAGGACCAGGTCCCTCTGCCTCCTAAAGATAGCTAGTTTTGAGCAGAAGGACCAGGTCCCTCAGCCTACTAGGATTTAGCATTCTTATATAGAGCCGGCTAAATCCTAGTAGGCTGAGGGACCTGGTCCTTCTACTCAAAACTATCTATCTCTAGTTGGCTGAGAGATCTGGTCCTTTAGCCCACTAGGATTTATCGTGCTCTATATAAGAATGCTAAATCCTAGTGGGCTAAAGGACCAGGTACCTCTGCCCTCTTGGAATTAGCTTGCCCTATATAGATAAGTTAAATCTTACTACTTCAATTTGTGTCATTCTTCCGGCTCCATCTCCTCTCACAATTTGAGCCTATTGGCGCATTTAGATGTCCACATATGGTCTGGACAAAATGGCCGATGTATTGGCCGCATTTCATTGAGTGACCATGGGTCAGATGAGCAAAACTCACTCTAATATACATCACTATGACACAGTAAGTTTAGTTCAGATGAGGTGCAGTCAGTTAGGCTCAGGGCTCATTCGCATCTGCGCCCGTACTCCATTCTGCAGGTTTCCGTTTCCTGCACAAAACAGGGGCAGGAGACGGAAACCTGCCGGCATGTTTCAATCCCATTCATTTGAATGGGCTTGAAAAGTCTCTGGCCGTGTCCGTTTTATGCGCTCCGCGGCGAAACCGTTTTTTTTTTTTTTTTTAACCGGACACAGAGTCAGACATGCAGTACTCTGTGTCCGGTTTAAAAAAAAAACAGTTTCGCCACGGAGCACATAAAATGCTCACTGGCACTCACGGCCGGACTTGGCATGACAGGTTTCCGTCTTCTGCTTGTAGAAGACGGAAACCTGAAAACGGAGTTCAGGCGCTGGTGTGAACCCAGCGTCATGTGAATGTCACATGGACGGACATAAGTGTGGTTAGTTGTGTCTCATAGTAATACTTGTCATCTCTCCCAGAAATGTCTGGAGACTGTATAATCTTTTGGATAGTCCACAGACATGCCGATCCCCTTATTGTGTTGCCATTTGGAACTCATCTTTGGGGGTAGTTGATTTAAACTTTTTGTGGCTAGTTGATAAAGTCTGTTCTAGTGCTCAGAAGATGCAGGTCCTTTAACCAACTAGGATCCTTAGGCTGAGGCCCGCGTTGTGGAAACATAACTTTTTTTTTTTGTTGTGTTTCTTTTGAGCCAAGGCCAGGAGTGGATTTAACAGAAGGAGCAGTATAAGAACTACCTATATATTTCACATTCCTTCTGTAGCTACTCGGGACTCGGTGTCATACCGCCAATATGTGAGTTGAAGCCTGATGTCATACCGCTGATATGTAAGTTGGGGCCCGGTGTCATATCGCCGATATATGCTGGGGGACCCAGTGTCATACTGCCAATATGTGAGGGGGAGGTCCGGTGTCATATCGCCGATTTTGAGTTGGGACCCGGTGTCATATCGCCGATATGTGAGAGGGGGTGGGGGCCCGGTGTCATTCCGTTGATATGTAGGTTGCGGCCTGGTGTCATATCGCCGAAATATGTTGGGGGGGCGTGGTGTCATACCGCCAATATGTGAGTTGGGGCCCGGTGTCATATCGCAGATATGTGTAGGGGGGCCCGGTGTCATACTGTTGATATGTGAGGGGGGGAGCCCCGGTGTCATACCGCCAATACGTGAGGGAACCTGGTGTCATACCGCTGCCATAATATTGATGACTAGAGATGAGCGAATGGCGTTCGATCAAATTGATATTCGATCGAATATCAGGCCATTCGAAGTGTTCGATTCCAATCGAACACCAGGTGGCAAACTCACGAAAAATTTGATTCCCCTCCCACCTACCCTGGCGCGTTTTTTTCACCAACAACAGCGCAGGGGAGGTGGGACAGGAAATACGACAATGTAGGCAGTGAAAAAAAATCGGAAAAAGGAATTGGCGGCCTCCAACCTCCAATTTAGACGAATGGTGGATTTACCATTTGACTAATTTGGGACTGTGAACTATATGAATGTGAGACAGGGACAGATCTACAGGCAGGGTTAGCTAGGGATAACCTTTATTTAGGGGGGAATGTCACTCTCCCAGCTCTTTGGGGCTCTATCTTGTCGGGATCCCTGTCAGCTTGCGATATGCACAAGCTGACTTTTTCCCATAGGAATGCATTGGTCAGCGTTGATTGGCCGAATGCCCGTACACTGGCCAATCAACGCTGGTCAATGCATTTCTATAGTGAGATATAGCAGAGCCCGTGCGGTTAGCCCGGCTACTTCAGACACCAGAGATGAAAGAGCTCTGCACTACACCCAACCATCCCTCCAGCTACTCCTCCTGTACTAACACGACTAGCTCAGCTTGGCTATTCCTTGGTACTACCAACACGCTCAGCTCGGCTATTCCTTAGTGTAATAGCCAATCTGAGCGTGTTAGTACTACAAACCCCCATGCGTGGGGTACATGCTGTGTAGTGAATAGGATAGTCGTTACAATCCCAGCTCTGCTTAATCAACAAATAGTAGTGTCCGATACTACAAACTTAGCGGCTATACCGATAAACTGAGCGTGTAGTGTCCGATACTACAAACTCAGCTCGGCTATACCGATAAACTGAGCGTGTAGTGTCCGATGTTGGTGAGCTGAGTGTGTAGGAGATGTAGATGTAGTAGAGCTGGCAGATATGCAGCAGACTAACACATTGTCAGGATTTGAACCTGTGACCTGCTGTCTAGCCCGGTGTCTCCTTGCTGCCTGAGCTATCAGGCTTGTGGAATAATGGCCTGTTGGACTTTTGTGTGGAGCCTACTGCTGAGGCTTATCAGCTGCTGCTAATGATGGCAACCCGCCCTGTATTATCTTGATTGGACTGGCTATATATAGGTGACTCTGACACTTCCTGTTGTGTTGGTATTGTGTTCTGTTTATTCCGGATACAGCCTGAACACCCAGGAGACCTCCTTGCTGGAGATCCTCTTCAGTTCTTTGGAACTTCACCTGCTAGCTGCAAGCTCACCGTAGCTTTACTACAGCTCTTGAAAAACTACAGACTTCTACCTGGTCTTTACCCAGCTGCCCTTGGTCTACTACCTCAGCCCCCCTGTGGGCTATCCACCTGCTGTCTCCAGCCTCCTCTGTGTTACCCGACGACTGGACTCCTGATCCCGTACCACTAGTATCGTGACAGGATACCAACACCTACAATGGAGTCCGTTGGGAAAGAAGCTTGGGAGGCTCGCTTCAAAAAGGTACAAGCTGCCTTGGGCGCAATGTATACGGAGGTCCAAGATATGAAGCACCAATGGGAAACTTTTGATCAAATGACCACTGGTAAAATCAACATGCATGGCCAAGCTCTGCAGGAATTGCAGACATCTATGAATACGGTCACAGCACGTATTGCACAGCTAGATGCACAAGGCCTGATTCCCACCTCTGCTCCATCTCCGAGATTGCCGCCATTTAGATTCAATGGTGACCGGGATAAATTCAGAGGATTCGTAAACCAGTGCAATTTGTATTTTGATGCACATTCTAACCAGTATCCAACTGAGAGATCAAGAGTGCTGTGCGTCATTATGCTGTTAACAGACAAAGCTATTGCCTGGGCAAATCCGCTAATCAAAACTGATGACGTCTGCCTAAACAACTACAAAGACTTCATGGACACCATGAAAGGGATGTTTGATGACCCCAACCGAATGGTTACAGCAGAGACCACCATATTAACGTTGCGGCAAGGCAGACGTTCTGTTGCGGATTATGCCATGGAATTCCGGAGATGGATTGTGGACACTAGCTGGAATGACTCCGCAAGACTAGCACTTTTCAAGAGTGGACTTTCCAGCAATATTAAAGACGAACTAGCACGAGCAAAAGCTCCTTCGGTCTTCTCTGAATTTATTGATCACTGCATTCAGATTGATACTCGTCTGACAGAACGTCGACAGGAGAAATGGGGCTATGCAAACCGCACGACCAGTCAATACACTACCACATCACCGCTGGGTTATAAAAAGTCATCTGATCAGCAGTCCCGAGAATCCCAACCAGAATCGATGCAGATTGATGCAATTCAGAAACGGGAGAATGCAGAGCGAAGAGAACATAGGTTCAAAGAAAATCTGTGTTTATACTGTGGAAAGTCGGGACATTTCCTTATAAATTGCCCAAGCCGCTCTGCGAATCGCCCCCGGAGAACAGTGGCTGCTGTAATGGATCCCGATGCATCCAATGAGGAATCTTCAGCTTCAGAGGGGGAACAATCAGCTGGAGAAAGTGTCCATTACATATCATCAGTGACCTCTCAGGTTAAAAAGGAGAACAAGGATTCACATTACTTCGTCCCTCTTAAACTACTAATCAACTCTGTGTGGATCTCTACATCAGCTATATTGGATTCCGGGGCTAGCGGAAATTTCATGTACTTTGGTTTTGCTCAGAAACATGAAATACGCTCGACTAAGAGACATTCACCTATTGTGATGGAGACTGTGGATGGGTCTCCCCTGAGCTCGGGACCGGTAGACCAGGAGACTGTACCTTTGGACATACACATAGAACCTCAGCATCGTGAAACGCTCTCATTTTTACTAATTTCTTCTCCACACTTTCCAGTCATCTTAGGCCTACCTTGATTACAGGCACAAAATCCTTCCATCAATTGGGGAACTAAGATGCTGAGTTTTCCCCCAAAAGACAATGAGATAAAAGATCAACCCGAACCAACAAATCCAGTCTCTACTCAAGACCAGGAACAGCATCAGTTACCAACAGTATATGCGGATTTGAAGGATGTTTGTGATAAACAGGAATCTGACAAACTACCACCTCACCGCCCTTACGACTGCCCAATAGAATTGCTTCCTGGAGCACCCATACCTTTTGGGACTATATACCCATTATCAGGACCTGAATTAAATGCCCTTAAGGACTTCATTGATGAGAACTTGAAAAAAGGGTTTATCCAGCCATCATCTTCTCCTGCAGGGGCTCCTATATTCTTTGTTAAGAAATCGGATGGTTCATTAAGGCCAGTGGTGGATTACAGAGAACTTAATAAAATTACAGTAAAAAACCGTTACCCATTGCCTCTGATTCCCGAACTGTTGGAGAAAGTTCAACGAGCAAAGGTCTTTACCAAATTGGACCTAAGGGGTGCTTACAATTTAATCCGGATAAGGCCAGGTGACGAATGGAAGACTGCTTTTCGTACACGATATGGACACTTTGAAAGTCTGGTAATGCCATTCGGACTCTGCAATGCTCCGGCTACCTTTCAACACCTAGCAAATGATATCTTCAGAGACTTACTAGATCAATTCATGGTGGTTTATCTAGATGATATACTAATTTTCTCTGAATCTCTAGAAGAACATCAGGAGCATGTAAGACGTGTATTGGAACGATTGCGGGGAAAACCGACTTTACATTAAATTGGAAAAATGTGAGTTCCATCGTGAAGAGATTCAATTCCTAGGATACGTTATCTCTCCTCAGGGATTGCGTATGGATCCCAGAAAGATTCAAGCGGTAGTCGACTGGCCGACTCCCAGGACGGTAAAAGAAGTACAAAGATTCATAGGCTTTTCTAACTTTTACAGACGCTTTATTAAAAACTTCTCAGAAATTGTAGCTCCCATCACAGAGCTGACAAAGAAGAAAACCCACTTTGCCTGGACTCCACAAGCAGAGGAAGCTTTCTCTCGTTTGAAAGGTAAATTCACCACAGCTCCAGTACTAGGTCATCCCGATCCAGAACTCGCGTTTGTGGTCGAAGTAGATGCATCGGATTGTGCGGTTGGGGCCATCCTCTCCCAGAGGTCAGGTGAAAAGAAGCTATTACATCCATGTGCATTCTTCTCTCAGCGAATGTCTTCTGCAGAGAGAAACTATGATGTGGGAAATAAAGAATTACTTGCCATCGTCTCAGCATTTAAAGAGTGGAGACACCATCTACAAGGAGCTTCACAACAGATACTAGTTCTAACTGATCACCGTAATTTGGAGTTCATTAGATCAGCCAAGTGCCTCTCCCCTCGTCAGACCCGATGGAGCCTATTTTTGAACCACTTCAATTTTACAATATCATTCCGACCAGGATCTCGTAATGGAAAGGCAGACGCTCTGTCACGCAAGTTTTCTTGTGAAAATAATCCCTCAGCTCCACCTACTCCCATTGTCTCCGAGGCAAGAATTGTAGGTATTATCCATGAAGGGGATCTGCTGGAGGACATTAAAGCGGCCTATGACACTGATCCATTCTTATCACACCCATCAGGAGATGTACATCTATTCTTTAGAAATCAAGTATGGACTGATGGACAGCGTCTATACATACCAGAAGCAATGCGTCTGAGGATTCTACAGTTCGTACATGATTCCAGATTAGCTGGACACAAGGGAGTACAAAAGACATATGAGCTGTTATCTCGTTTCTTCTGGTGGCCTGGCTGTCTGGAAGACGCAAAGAAATATGTTCTCTCTTGCGATACCTGTACCAGGTATAAACCTCCACGTTCTTCACCAATGGGGTTGCTGCAACCATTGTCCATTCCAGTACGACCGTGGAGTTCGATCTCAATGGACTTCATAGTGGATCTACCTAACTCCAAAGGAAAAATGTCAATATTGGTAGTGGTAGATCGACTTACCAAAGCAGCTCATTTCATCCCTTGTACCGGTCTGCCTTCGGCCAAAGAGACTGCTGATTTGATAGTCCAAAATATCTTTCGCCTTCATGGTGTGCCAGACGAGGTGGTCTCGGATCGTGGGGTGCAGTTCATGTCTAAATTCTGGAGAAGTTTCTGTACATCACTTGATATCAAGCTTCATTTGTCAACGGCCTATCATCCCCAGACTAACGGTCAGACAGAACGTACAAACCAGACGCTAGAACAATACCTGCGCTGTTACATCTGCCATTTACAGGATGACTGGGTAGACCTATTACCTTTTGCTGAATTTTCATACAACAACTCTCAAAATTCTTCAACAAAGCAAACACCATTTTTTGCAAATCTGGGATATCATCCAAGTATTCTCCCTAAAAATCCAGTGGCTCCACTAATCCCAGCAGTTACAGAAAGAATCGCGTCACTGCAACAAAATCTGAAAATGTTAAAAGAAACATTGGGAGCTGCTCAGGAGCGATATAAGAAAGCAGCAGATAAACGTCGGAGACCGGCGCCTGAATACAAAGTAGGGGATCGAGTATGGCTTTCTACCCGAAATATTAAGCTGAAGGTCCCTTCACCCAAACTGGGACAGAAATTTATTGGACCCTAGAAGATCTCTAAAATAATTAGTCCTCTTGCGGTACGTCTACAACTTCCAGAAACAATGAGAATCCATCCTGTTTTCCATGTGTCTCTACTGAAAGTTGCTACAGCCAATCCATTTCCTGAACGGTCCTCTCAACCTCCAGATTCAGTGGAAGTGGATGGACAAGAAGAATTTGTTGTGGAAAAAATTCTGGACTCCAGTATGTACAGAAATCGACTACAATACCTTATCAAATGGCAAGGGTATGGTGTGGAAGAAAACTCATGGGAACCGGTATCTAACATCAATGCTCCTCGTTTGATTAGATGTTTCCATCAGCAGTATCCGACAAAACCAGGTCCTGTGGTGCCCAGAGGTCGCCGTTAGGAGGGGAGTGATGTCAGGATTTGAACCTGTGACCTGCTGTCTAGCCCGGTTTCTCCTTGCTGCCTGAGCTATCAGGCTTGTGGAATAATGGCCTGTTGGACTTTTGTGTGGAGCCTACTGCTGAGGCTTATCAGCTGCTGCTAATGATTGGAACCCGCCCTGTATTAACCTTGATTGGACTGGCTATATATAGGTGACTCTGACACTTCCTGTTGTGTTGGTATTGTGTTCTGTTTATTCTGGATACAACCTGAACACCCAGGAGACCTCCTTGCTGGAGATCCTCTTCAGTTCTTTGGAACTTCACCTGCTAGCTGCAAGCTCACCGTAGCTTTACTACAGCTCTTGTAAGACTACAGACTTCTACCTGGTCTTTACCCAGCTGCCCTTGGTCTACTACCTCAGCCCCCCTGTGGGCTATCCACCTGCTATCTCCAGCCTCCTCTGTGTTACCCGACGACTGGACTCCTGATCCCGTACCACTAGTATCGTGACACACATTAGCTCTGCTAACATCGGCCAGCTCTGCTAACATCGGCCAGCTCTGCTACATCTCTGGTGTAGCAGCTCTGCACTACACCCAAGCAACCCTCCATCTACTCCTCCTGTCACACACATCTCTTGTGTAGCAGAGCTCAGCGCACACTCAGCTCTACTACATCTCTACAACAGAGTGTAGAGATGTAGCAGAGCTGAGTGTGTGCTGAGCTATGTTACACCAGAGATGTGTGTGACAGGAGGTATAGCCAAGCTGAGCGCATGGCTGGTTCTGCTTCATTTCGCCATAGGTATGCATTGACCAGCGTTGATTGGCCAGTCTTACAGCATTTGGCCAATCAACGCTGGTTCTGCCGCAGGAGGCGGAGTCTAAAATTGGACCAGAATGGAAACTGCTGTGGATGGCTCTTAGACTCCGCCTCCTCAGACAGAACCAGCGTTGGTTGGCCGAATGTTGTAGACTGGCCAATCAACGCTGATCAATGCATTCCTATGGGAAAAAGTCTGCTCCAGCATATCGCAAGCTGACAGGGGATCCCGACATAATAAAGGTACTTGATGCCCCCAGACATGCTTCCCCTGCTGTCCCAGTTGCTTTCCAGGGTGTTGGCATCATTTCCTGGGGTGTCTTAGTGGACTTGGTGACTCTCCTGAGTCGAATGGTGGGATCCCCTGTAGCGAAGCATTTTCTCCCATAGACTATAATGGGGTTCGATATTCGTTCGAATAGTGTAATATTGAGATGCTCTTCGTAACGAATATCGAATTTCGAACATTTTACTGTTCGCTCATCTCTACTGATGACCTATCCACACCCTGCCTTCTTTCCAGAAAGTGCTAATAGTGGTGTAAAAGATGCTATTTGCAAAAAAAAAACAGTTTGCAACTTTTTTTTTTGCCATAAGCACAAGGGGTTGATCAATTTCCCAGTGTGTTCAAAGCAAGAAAAAAAATAAAGACACACACTGACATGGGCCAAACTGTGGTGACCAGATAATTGGGGATAATATGGCTGGTCTTTTGGGGTTTTTAGTTAGTACCTACCAAAAGTGCTCCATGTAAGGACAGCCAATGAACCAGCAAAGGGGTCATGCAAACCTAAAGCTCATCAATGGATGTGAGGAGTGAAGGCTCGGCCGCCTGGTCTGACCGCAGATAAAAACCCCTGGAGCACAAGCTGCTGTAACGTGTCTGTCGGCTGGGCTGCATTCACACCATGTTGACTGTGGCAGTTTTCTGGCATACAAGGCATAAAAATAGCAACCTTGTTAAAAAGCAATATGCACAAAAAAATATTTTTTCAATTTGGTTCTGCGCTGACCGAGCCACTTTTCCAAGGAGGCCCCATCAGATTTACCATCATTTACACCTGAAATGTGGCATAAATGATGGGGGAAACGTATGGCGGCTACGAGATGGCGCACATTTCCCCTGAATCGTGTCTTATCTACGAGGAGCGCCTGATCATACTGACCATAATGTCTTCTGTTCATCGTCCAACATTTCCATCAGAATTGTATGATGGAACAGTAAAAGATGCCTGGTCATCAAAACCCTCTTTAAAAGGATCTTAAAGGGAAAGTCTCTCCCACCTTGTTTCCCAATAGAGGCCCCATCTATAGTATAGAGCAGGGGTAGGGAACGTACGGCTCTCCAGCTGTTGTGAAACTACAACTCCCAGCATGCATACTGGCTCTGCTGTTCTTGGAACTCCCATGGAAGTGAATGGAGCATGATGGGAGTTGTAGTTTCACAGCAGCTGGAGAGCCGAAGGTTCTTAGCTACATACACGTCACACTCAGATGGTTCTGCAGGAACCTCTATTATCTGGTCATGTGATTCTGTGACTCCTCCCACACAGGTGACATCATCACAGGTCCTTTAGCTCACTAGGATTTAGTATCTTCTGCACAAATGAAGCTATAACAGCAGGACCTGATCATGTGACTCCATGACTCCTCCCACATCTATGACATCATCACAGGTCCTGTGAGTAGATGACCGCTGTACCCGAGAAAGTAAGTGCTCGCTCTCAGCCCTTCTCATACATTCAGTCACCCTCCTCGTGCCCCCCACAAACTATAACGTTCTTGTGGCCCACGCACACTATAATGTCCTCCTCGTGGCCCCCACACACTATAATGGTGAAGGGGTGTGAATACTTTTACAAGCCCCTGTATCGGTGTTAGATCTCTGGATAGAACATTCTCCGGGACACTCATTCCTCTCATGTCCCTACAGCGGGGCCCATTCTCTACGTCCTCTATACCATCATGTAAGATTCTGCTCATTTCAGTAAGTCACAAACCTACAGATTCTCGTTGGCCACTTTCTCCTCTGCATTAGTCACTTGTTGTTGCACGTTGCGTACTAGGCTGTAATACTTCCTCTTCTGTCAGGGTCAGGGAGGACTGTACAGTTAGTTCCAGTGTGCTGGTAATATCAGGGGCCGAGTGTCTTCACCTCTATGGCCAGTAGATTGTAGTCCAGACAGAAATGTGGGAGATCTATCTGTGACAGTTGTGGCTGTTCCAAGAGATCGATGGACGAACCATCACTTGTTGTGACTGAAGCTGCAGGGAAAGTCAGTGTCATCTTTACAAGTGTCAGCTCCGTATCTTTGGACCCTTCCTCACTTTCTTGAGGGTTTCTTCCCCTCCTTAGTGGGTAGCACGGCTCATTCTACTAGAGCTGCTGGAGCCTCCTGGACTGTTCGGCATCAGGTTTTGGTTCTTCCAGATCCAATTTGTGCTGTAACACCCCGGGCAGCACTGAACACCCCTCAGCCAGTACGCTTGAGGCTGATCTAATACTCCCAATGAGATTCTGTTCAGCCTATCACACACCTTATATACCCACCAAGCCGGCCCACAACAAGTCACTTCCTTCCTGAGCTACACGCTGCCGACGTCAGAAGTAGGAGGTGGTGATAATAATGGGACTCAACTCTTCTATTTATTCCATGGGATTCCGTGTAGTGATTACATTGTCTCATCTTCTCTCCATTCAGGTTCCTACAATATAGAATCCTCTCAGTATCTTCTATATAAGAGAATATTCCTGATTGATCCATCAAGGATGGAAAGAGACAGGAACAAGATGGCGGAAAGTCTATTAAATCTCACCCTAGAGATCATCTACCAGCTTACTGGAGAGGTGAGAGATTCTGATGATGTCATCATGACATCATTCTTATCTATAGTAATAACAGATGATATGACTGGAGAGGTGATGGACTCTGGACATGTATGTAGTGAGATTTATTAATGTGTCTCCCCATAACCAGGATTACACAGTAGTGAAGAAGACCTCTAGTGGGCGCTGTCAGGCTCCTGTGTATGAAGGATATGGAGGAACCCTGAGCCCAATCCTGGGGCCTCCACCTCACCTCCTGATACTGGAGGAGATCAATGGACAGAAGATCCTAGAACTCACCCACAAGATGCTGGAGCTGCTGACTGGAGAGGTGACAGTGCTGGGAATGCTGGGACATTATACAGTAACTGGAGGGGTCGGGGTGATGACTGTATCATTGTGTTGTCAGGTTCCTATAAGGTGTCAGGATGTCGCTGTCTATTTCTCCATGGAGGAGTGGGAGTATTTAGAAGGACACAAGGATCTGTACAAGGAGGTGATGATGGAGGACCAGCAGCCCCTCACATCAGCAGGTAATAGACATGACTATATACACATGGACTTCCATTATTTGTATGTACAGAATGAATTCAGTCCCTGTCTGTGTTTCCTACAGGTAGATCCAGTAAGAGGACAACACCGGAGAGATGTCCCAGTCCTCTTCTTCCACAGGATGATGATCAGGTAGATGGAGATATTCCCTATGATGTGTAGACGGGCTGTGAAGTCCTTGTGGTCAGTCTTGTTGTATCCAGCAGTATTAGATGGTTATATACATGGGCGGTGTCATTGAGCCGCCATCTAATATGTTTATCCGGCTTCTCACAGACCTGCAGCTACTGTCAGGACATCTTTCATCTTCATGCGGATTAATGATCTAGAACATTCTCTGTGACTTCCCCATTTGTCCGGTGACTTTTACATTATTTGTTTCCCAGATTTTCCATCAGGATAAAGATGTGAGCGACATGAATGCTATATCTATGAGAATAAAGGAAGAGCCCTATGTGAGTGGTGATGAGGAGTGTGAGGAGGACATTCCTACAGGGACCCGCCCAGGTGAGGAGTCACCACTATATAAAGCACAGAAGGGTCACTGATTCTAGTCAGACATTGTTTAGACCAGGGATCTCAAACTTGCGGCCCGCGGGCCAACTGTGGCCCTCGGGACGAAAGTTTGCGGCCCCCGCGCAGCTCCCTGCATATCCTTCTATAGTCATCTTTTGGCCGGCACACTAAGACACGCCTCCAATAGTCAGGTGATGTCTGACATCACACACAGGTCCTTGAGTCTTAAACTGCAGCAGTATTAGCTTTCCACTGATCACCCATCGCTTTTATTGCTGTTATAACAGTGGAAAGCTAGTACTGCTGAAGTTTAAGACTCAAGGACCTGTGTGTGATGTCAGACGTCACCTGACTATTGGAGGCGTGTCTTAGTGTGTCGGCCGAAAGATGAAGAGATGTAGTACTGAGAGGAATGTGAGATGGAGTGTGTGTGTGTGTGTGTGTGTGTGTCAGTAACCTAGGGGCAGAGATGGAGGGGGGAACATGAACCTGGGGTCACAGATGGAAGGGGGAGCATGAAAATGGGGGCAGATGAAGGGGGTATCTGAAAATGGGGCAGATGGATGGGGCACATGAAACTGGGGCAGATGGAGGGGGGACATAAAACTGGGGACAGATGGAGGGGGGACATAAAATGGGGCAAATGAAGGGTGATATCAAACTGGGGGAGAAATGGTGGGGGAGATGAAACTGAGGGTAGATGAAGGGGGGCACAAACTGGGGACAACTGGAGGGGGCATTAAACCGTAGGAGTAGCTGGAGGGGGACCTGTCTGCCTCTAGTTGTCCCCAGTTTATTGTCACTGTCCAGCTACCCCTACAGTTTAATGTCTGCTTCTAGCCTCCTGAGTTTAATGTCCCCCTCTAGTTGCCCCTAGTTTAATGTCCCACTTCAGCTGCCATTAATTTATTGCCCCCCTCCAACTACCCCCACTGTTTTATGTCCCCCTCCAGCTGCTCCAGTTTCATGCCCCCTCTAGTTTCCCCCAGATTAAACTGGGGCATGAGGAGAGGGACCTAATACTGTGGGGCAGTTAGAAGGGAACATTATAATGTGGGGACATATAGTGTACGGGTGACTGTAGGAGGATTATACTGTGTGGGGGCACATGGAAAATGAATAAGAATGGGTGGAGTCATCATAAAATTGGGCGGAGCTAAATTTGCTGCGGCGAGCATAGCTTGTGGAAAACCTGATGCGGCCCAGCCTCACCCAG
This sequence comes from Leptodactylus fuscus, assembly GCF_031893055.1. Taxonomy (NCBI): domain Eukaryota; kingdom Metazoa; phylum Chordata; class Amphibia; order Anura; family Leptodactylidae; genus Leptodactylus; species Leptodactylus fuscus. Next base: position 6,135,518 of record NC_134265.1, on the reverse strand, counting down.
ACTCTATCTCCAGCGGCCCCCGTGTAAATTGAGTTTGAGACCCCTGGTTTAGACTATTTGTTGTTCCCCGATTCAGGTAAAATACTAATAATACCTGAATATAAATGTGATACCGCTATAGGGGGTAATAAATGTAGTGTAGAATAGAACGTACAGCAGGAATATGGACTTGACATCGATGTGAACGAGGCAAATTTCTTCCTCACCGGCTGTCAGTCCTCGTGAAGGGAAAGAATTTACCAGAATTATATAGCAGATTATTTCAGGTAGCGGAAAAATAATCCTCCTGCTCGATCTTCAGGGAGATTCCACCTCAGAGCTCTATGGAAATAAATGGGAGGTGGAAAATCCGGCCTGGCCAGTAAGGAATCTGATGGAGATTCGGGGGCTGATTTGGTAAAGCGGAAAAATTCTTCTTCTGAATTCCTGAAGCAGCTTCTACAAATGTCACTGTGTAAACCTCACCTTAGACCCCAATCACACTATGGAATCCGGACTAGAAAATCTGGTCTGTACATCAGTCACATTTCCCAGCCCGAACTCTGTCCACACACCAGGACTCCCCGTGTCTTAGTGATCTATGACGCTAGGAGTCCCTGCTTCCTTGTGACTCCACAGACCCTACTACATACTGTATGGGACAGCAGATCCGCGGTGAGTTCAGGCTGGGAAATCCAGCAGATATGGTTTCCATTCTATTGTGTGTATGGGGTGTAATACAGTAAGATTTATGGCATCCTACAGTATTATTCCACATAAGTGGCCATATTTAAGCAGCCATGGATTGTGTTCACCTCTACAGTGACCTAGAGCAGTGGTGGCGTCTCCTGCCCCGCTTCATTACTAGTCACTATCACTGACCTCCGTCTCAGCACAGTGAATACTAATGAAGTAGGCCGCGCTGCCGTCGTTTGCTGCCTGTGCCACTGACTTCACTTCTTCACACGGTCTGAAGCGTCTCAGGCAGCGGCAGCTCAGTGGGGAATATACTTATAAGGTTATGTTATTCAATAATAGTAACATCAGTTTTCTTCTTGTCAGATGACTGTACCAGGAGCTCAGAGGGACATCTGATATCTACAGATTATAAAGCAGAGGATCATGGTATCACACAAGATCTATATGAAGAACATGCCATTACCCCAGACATATCCTCAGCTCTACAGGAGAAAGATCTGTCTTCTAATTCATCACAATCTGTTAAGCAAAAGGAATGCTGCAGAAGAGGTTTTATACATCAGAGAACTCACACAAGAGAGAAGCCATATTCATGCCCAGAATGTGGGAAATGTTTTACTTGGAAATCAAAACTTGTTACGCATCAAAGAACTCACACAGGGGAGAAGCCATTTTCATGCCTAGAATGTGGGAAATGTTTTGCTGAGAAAGGAGACCTTGTTAAGCATCAAAGAATTCACACAGGAGAGAAGCCATTTTCATGCCTAGAATGTGGGAAATGTTTTGCTCGGAAACCAGACCTTGTTAAGCATCAAAGAACTCACACAGGAGAAAAGCCATTTCCATGTGCAGAATGTGGAAATAGTTTTATTCAGAAATCAAACCTTGTTGAGCATCAAAGAACTCACACAGGAGTGAAGCCATTTTCATGCCCAGACTGTGGGAAATGTTTTACTCGGAAATCATGCCTTGTTACGCATCAAAGAATTCACACAGGAGGGAAGTCTTATTCTTGCTCAGAATGTGGGAAATGTTTTATCTTTACAGCAGACCTTGTTAAGCATCAAAGAATTCACACAAGACAGAAGCCATATTTATGCCCAGAATGTGGGAAATGTTTTACTCAGAAATCAGGCCTTGTTAAGCATCAAAGAATTCACACAGGAGAGAAGCCATATTTATGCCCAGAATGTGGGAAATGTTTTGCTCAGAAATCACACCTTGTTAAGCATCAAAACATTCACAAACGGGAGAAGCAAATTGTAAGTGGATTTTCAACCTGAAGTCATTGACCCATCTAAGTTGTAAGAAGGAACACTATATATTCACAGGTTTTTTTTTTTAGGTTAAATTATTTACTTTCTTTTAACCCCTTCGTGCATTCTTACATACATGTGTTTGGGCAAATTTGGGTAGTTACTGCATCTCCACGTATGTGATGATGGTTGACCGGGCTCAGAAGAAGAGCCTGTACGATCATCATGGGAGCACAGCTGTATCTGACAGACAGGATCACATTGCAACATCAGGGACGTTGATAACACCGATCCCCACTGTTTAGCCCTTAAGATACTGTAGTCAATATCGACTGCAGCATCTTAATTGTTTGCTAGTGACACTGAATTCTGCAGGCACCATTGGGAACGGGTGTTGGCTGTAATGTACACCCCTTCCTTAACCCTCAAGATGTGGGGGGGGGAGTGCCGATATGCAACTTCTGCAGCCCGGGGTCTGGCCAGTGACCCCGGGCTGCTATTAGCCCCCCCAGCACCTGGTTGCTATTGTTCAGAACTGTAGAAAAAGGAGAGACCCAGGAGCCGCGCTCAGAGGTCAAGCCAGGTGGATGACAACCAATCGGCAGATAAAATTAAATCGATCTTTAGTGGTACAGAAATAGCACAACGCGTTTCTGGTAAAACAAAACCCTTTTTCAAGTGCGTAAATTACCAGAGCATATCGGGCAGGAATGCAATTCATTCCTGCCCGATATGCTCTGGTAATTTACGCACTTGAAAAAGGGTTTTGTTTTACCCGAAACGCGTTGTGCTATTTCTGTACCAATAAAGATCGATTTAATTTTATCTGCCGATTGGTTGTCATCCACCTGGCTTGACCTCTGAGCGCGGATCCTGGGTCTCTCTTTTTTCTACATTTATTTTCCCGGACAATCCGGTGTTCTTCCCTGGAACCGCTGCCACTCTCACCAGAAGTGTTTACTTTTCCGAATGTGAATGTAGGGTGTTGTGACTTAATCACAACCCCACCAGGTGAGAGGCCTATTGGTCAATTCTTTTTCTTTATCACCTCATTGCATCACTACTACACTTAGTGCGCTCGGTGTCCTTCTCTCTCTTTTTTCTCAATTGGTCAGAACTGAGGAAGTCATCCTGCATCTGCATATAGTGACTTCTACTATAGACTGCAGTACACGTGTATAGTGTTGAACCAGTGATCAATACATTGCTGATTCAGGTCTCCTAGTGGGGCAACGTGTAGGTGTGTGTGTAGTAGAACTGTGTGTATGACGTGTATGCAGCAGAGCCATCTGTGTGTGACGTGTATGCAGTGGAGCCATCTGTGTGTGACGTGTATGTAGCGGAGTCGTCTGTGTGTGACGTGTATGTAGCAGAGCTATCTGTGTGTGACGTTGTTAAATATTATGATATTACGATATTCCTGGCATATAGGATTAATTCTAGACTGCTGACTTCATTCTTCCACATGGGTGTGGTTAGGGTGCACCATTTTAGAGTTATCCTAATATAGACACAAGAAAGCTTTAGAATGGAGGACAACACCCCCTCTCATGAACATAAATGAGTGACAGACACACGTCTCTGGTGGTCGTCATCCATGGGGGGGGGGTCTATGGCAGGTCTGCCGCTATCTCTTCTCTGTCATCCTGGACAAGATGTCGTGACCAGCCCAGAGTCCATCAACCAGATGATCGAGCATGAACCAAGCTGGAACTCAACAAGATATCCAGATGAAGAAACCGAACTATGAGCCTCTCTGATGATGTAAGCTAATGAGACATTGACTGAGATTTCTGTTATTCTGGAAGGTTTCCCTATTTCCATTTTTCCCTGAAGTCTTTAATAAATCTACATGTGTTTTTTTTTTTATAATAAGGAGCTTAGTCCTCTCTCTTAAGGGCTAGTTCACAAGGGGCCAAAGGGGCGGATTTTGACAGCGGAATCCATGTCATAATCCGCCCCTTTACAATGGTGGTCTATGGAGATCACTAGCGTTCCTTTTTCCGCTATCGGCAACTGCTGATAGCGGAAAAAAAGAAGCGAGCTGCCCTTTCTTCAGGCGGATTCGTGGCTCGCTGAATCGTGTTGCACCGCGACATCGTGACCATATTTTGACTTGGCTCCCCGAGTCAAAATATGGTCAAAATCCAACCCCCCCCCCCCCCCCCCCGTGTGAACGAGCCCTAAGGCTTCTCAACACATGATTTTATTAAATACTGTATATTTTACAGACGTGTATGTAGCAGAGCTGCATGTGTGATGTGTATGTAGCAGAGCTGCATGTGTGAGGTGTATGTAGTAGAGCTGTGTGTGTGTGATGTGTATGTAGCAGGACTGTGTGTGTGACGTGTATGTAGCAGGACTGTGTGTGTGACGTGGATGTAGCAGAGCTGTGTGTGTGATGTGTATGTAGCAGAGCTGTGTGTGATGTGTATGTAGCAGAGCTGTGTGTGTGACATGTATGTAGCAGAGCTGTGTGTGTGACATGTATGTAGCAGAGCTGTGTGTGTGATGTGTATGTACCTTAGATCTCTCTTCCTTGCTCCTTCCTTATATAATAATCCGGATTACAGCCACAATCTTTCCATCTCTGGTAACTTTCTTTTCTTGCTATCACTGACATCCTCGGACATCTCCTTCTCTCTCCTGCGGCTTTTTCATGTATTACATATATCACATAGACTTGTATATAACCATATATGAGCTGTAGTCGGCCATTTGTTATAAAATCTTTCCTTCTGTCTTATAAAAGAAGACTGCGGAATAAGAAATGACATAAAGCTTCTTGGGAAATATTTTGCAGCCTCCTAAACTGTCTGAGTAAAATTGGGAGAAGATAGAAAAGATGAATGTGATTTTCCTCCTTATGAGGCGAGCACCTTACAATCTACATGACTGTGTAAGGAGAAGGAGCAGAATTGTAGATGTGACATCTAGTTCCTTGTAAGAAGCCATATGTGCTCTAAGCATCAGGCCGCTCTCTACAAGGCAGTGCTGTCTAATCTTTAGGCCTCACACTTCCTAAACAATCTTCATCCAAGGTTTCTGCTGGAATTGATGGGTGTAAAATATTCTAAGTAGTGAGATCATAGGAGAACATTCTGGAAAGGAACATGGTAACTAGGCCCCGTGTAATATGTCAGTGATACAGGTGCACTATATATATATATATTGTGGGGAAGGGAGCTCGGTAGAAGCCTTGGTGCGGATCGTTTCCTCTGGCATAAGTCAGATTAGGATCTCATTTGAGCAGTCCCAAAATTGTCACGGGACACCTCGAGTTCCGGCATCTCGGGAACTCCCTCCTGACCTTCAGCATCAGCAGCTAATAACAGTATGTGCAGTTACCTAATGTTATGCATGTGCAGAATTTTTCAAGAATGTTAACAATGTCCCGTATGTATGATGAACCGCTAATAGCAAACTTTCTACGTGCTTTATCCCCCACTTCATAACTATTCACTATCAGTGACCTCCGTCTCAGCACAGTGAATACTAATGAAGCAGGAGAGAAGCCATATTCATGCCCAGAATGTGGGAAATGTTTTATCTCTAAATCAGATCTTGTTAAACATCAAAGAACTCACACAGGAGAGAAGCGGATTGTAAGTCGAATTTCAACCTGAAGTCATTGAATCAGAAAAGTTTTAAGAAGAAACTTACATTTACTGTTTTTTAAGGTTAAATTATTTATTTTACTTTAACCCCTTCATGCATTCTCACATATATGTACGTGGGCTATTATATGTGCAGAGAGACAGAAGTAGGTAATAAGTGCTATTATAAGTGCTTAGATGGGGCGAATTGTAGGGAGAACATAGAACAAGTGATTATGAAGATAATCTTGTTTCCCTTAGTCCTAACAGCGGCACAATGTGGGGGTATTTCTGCCCCTGTGTGCTGGTAGGACAGGCGGATTTTTAATTAGCCAATCAAAAAGCGTGGCTGGCCCTATAAGAGGGCACAAGAACCTCCCCTCTGCGTGTCAATACAAAAGTACCTCCATATTTATACACAGTTTTATACATAAGATATGATTCCCAGGGTGGGAAATCTTGTGCCGCTGTTAGGACTAAGGGAAACAAGATTATCTTCATAATCACTTGTTCCCTGTCGTCCTCAACAGCGGCACAATGTGGGGATATAGCAAGTAGGCCCCAAGATGGGTGGGATTATTCCATGACTGAGCTTAAAATGGTCTGGGCAAAGGCAGAGGAATCTGCCACCTGGTCCTTCAGGCGGTAATGCCGAATGAAGGTGGACTCAGATGCCCAGGAAGCAGCTGCACATATTTGATCTAAAGACAACGCACTCCTCTCAGCTCGAGAGGTGGACACTGCCCTGGTTGAGTGGGCATGAAGAAAAGATGGGGCCGGCAGCCCTTGGGCGGTATAGGCGACCTTTATAGTCTCGGAAACCCAGCGGGATATCGTAGCTTTGGCGGCTTTGGCGCCCTTGTTTTTCCCCGTATAGCTAATTAGCAGGTTTTCGGCCTGCCTAAAAGGGCGAGTGCGCTGCAGGTAAATTTGCAGGCATCTGACTACATCCAGCTTGTGCCATCTTTCCTCTTCAGGTGAAGAGGGGGAAGGACAAAATACTGAAAGGGAAATTGTTTGGTTCCTATTAACAGCGGATGGTATCTTGGGACGAAACCCTGGGAGGAACCTAAGCTGCACATGGTCCGGAAAGAAAATAGTATATGGCTCTTCAGCAGATAAGGCCTGTAGCTCACTAACTCTTTTGGCAGTTGTAACTGCCAATAGCAGTGCCATTTTGCCGGTCAGTAACTTAAGGGAGACATCCTCCAGGGGTTCGAATGGTTGGTCACAAAGAGCGTTCAGGACCGGAATAAGGTCCCATTGGTGGACAGGGGTGTTCACCACCGGTCTCAGCCTAGTTGCTCCTTTAATAAAGGTGCTCACTAAAGGATCCTGAGACAAACGCCTCCCCAGATAGGCGGACAGGGCCGCTACGTGTACCTTGAGTGTGGCCGCAGCAAGACCTCTGTCTAGTCCGTCTTGAAGGAAGTCCAGGATCGCTTCCGTCGGGGGATCAGTGGAGTCCACTTGATGCTGCAGACACCAGGCATTTTAAGATGTTACCAATTCGACGGTAATTCCTGTTAGTCGAATCCGCTCTGGCGCTGGATAGGGTCATCAAGACGGCTTGTGACAGTCCTCTATTCCTCAATAGGGACTGGTCAACCTCCAGGCTGTCAGGTTGAGTCTCCTCAGATCCTGGCATCTCAGCTCTCCTTGGGTTACCAGGTCTGGGAGAGGGGGAAGCCTCCAATATATGCCCTGACTCATTTGTATGAGCTGAGCAAACCAAGCCCTTTTTGGCCAGAACGGGATTATGGCTATTCCCGAGGCTTGGTCCTGTCTTATTTTGATCAATACCTTCGGTATGATTGGAATTGGAGGGAATATGTAAAACAGCCTGAACCTCCATGGGATGGACAGGGCATCCACTGCCAAGGGATTGTCCTCCTGGTATAGAGAGCAGAAGGTCCCTACCTTGGCATTGAGTCGGGTAGCCATTAGATCGACCTCCGGGAGACCCCATCTCTGGACGATCTGTTGGAATACATCTGGATTGAGAGACCATTCTCCTGATACGGTAATACCCCGACTCAGATGATCCGCTACTATGTTCAGGGAGCCCTTTATGTGAACAGCGGATAACTGGACCAGATTCTTCTCTGCCCAGGTGAATATGAGATTCGTCTCAGTAAGGTTGGTGACCTGGTGCCCCCTTGTTTGTTTATGTAGACTACCACCGTCATGTTGTCTGACCTGATCTTGACAGACTTGCCTTTCAATTCCGGGGCAAAGTGTACTAGGGCCAGGTACACTGCTCTGAGTTCCTTGAGATTGGATGACCCCAGCTCCGGACATCTCCATCGTCCTTGTACAGTCTTGTCCTGGCAATGGGCTCCCCATCCCCACTGGGATGCATCTGTTGTCAACAGGGTCCACAATGTCGGGACCGTGGACCTTCCGTCTTTCAGGTGTATCCACCATCTGAGGGAAAGACGGGTAGCGGGAGAAAAGCAGATCTTCTTGTGCAGTCCCCGTGGAGACCTGTTCCAGGTTCTCAACACTTCCATCTGCAGGGGACGCAAATGCCATAAAGCCCAAGGGACTGCTCTGGCCGAGGATGACATTAGGCCGAGGACTCTCATGGCGGTGCGAATAGTTACCCGCCGGGTGTGTAATAGAAAACGTGCACTGGCCTGGATCCTTTCCTTCCTTGGGCTGGAGAGGAAGATCTGCATCGCTTCTGAATCCACTATGAACCCGAGGAATTTCCTCCGTGTGGATGGAACGATTTCGGACTTCTCCCAGTTGATGATCCATCCTAACTCTTGTAGGAAGCTGATGGCAAGGTTGAGCTGCTGGAGGAGAGCAGCAGGAGACTGAGCTTTTAGTAGCCAGTCGTCTAGGTAAGGAACGATGAAGAGACCCTGCAATCTGAGGGCCGCGGCGACCGGAGCGATCACCTTGGTAAATACCAGGGGGGCGGATGTGATGCCGAATGGCAGAGCTGTGAATTGAAAGTGCTCCCTGTGGCCGGCCATAGAAACGGCAATCCTGAGGAATTTCCTGTGGGAGTGAGCAATAGAGACATGAAGGTAGGCGTCCTTCAGGTCGAGGGTGACCATCACATCTCCTGGCTGGAGAAAAGCAGTCACGGAATCCACGGTTTCCATACGAAATGACCTCTTCCTGATAAAGCAATTGAGGTACCTCAGGTCTATTATCATTCTCCAGCCCCCGGTGACTTTGGGGACCAGAAAGACGGGGGAGTAAACTCCCCGACCGAGGTCTGAGGCTGGGACCTTCTCTAGGGCGCCTTTCACAACATACTCGGCGACCGAGGCCTCTAGACTGGCCTGTTGAGAAGGTGGAAGGGTTCTGGTGGCAACAAACCGATCTGGAGGTGGAAGCTGAAAATTGATAAGATACCCGTGCTGTATAATTCTTAACACCCATGGATCTTGAATATGGGTGACCCATGCTCTGAAGAAAGCGGAAAGACGTCCTCCCACAGGAAGGGGGGCCACAGGGAGCTGCCCCGCGTCAAAACTCCGGCTTCCTCTTGGTGTCTTCCCTGGAAGCACCTCGTCCAGTTCCCCTAGGGCGATATCTGGAACGCCTTTGCTGAGCCGGGCGTCTATAGTTGGAGGCCGAACCTCTGCCTCTAGAGGGGGCACGTCTGCCCCTGGAAGCTTGAGGTAAGGACTTCCCCTTACCTTCTGCTAATCCCTCCATGATGGTATCCAAGCCTCGGCCAAACACTCTTCCTGGCTCAAAGGGGAGAGCACAGAGAGCAGCCTTGGATGCGAAGTCTGCACGCCAAGGCTTTAGCCACAGGGGTCTACGGGCCGCAGTAGACAACACCATCGATTTGGCTGAAATTTTTAATTGATGGCGGGAAGACTCTGCCAAAAAATCTGCAGCCCTATGAACATTCTTCATGGAAGCCAAGATGTCATCCCTGTCCACGCCGGAATCAATATCCCGCTCCAAGGTAGCTAGGCGGCTACGTAGAAAATCGCCCACAGTGGTAGAGGCTATGGCTACTGAAGCTTGGGCAGAGGAAGCAGAGTAAACCTTCTTCAATGTGGCGTCAGCCCTACGATCCAGAGGATCCTGAAGATTTGATCCATCTTCAAGGGGCACCAGGGTTCTACGAGACAACTTCGCCACGGCTAGATCCACCTTCGGGGGAGGCCCCCAGGAATCCCATTGAGCCGAATCCATAGGGAACAAGGTCTTAAAGATCCTGGAAAGGGAGTGTCCCTTCTCTGGCTGTTTCCACTGCTGCCCCATAAGGTCGGTCAGCGTGGCGTCCGCATGGAAGGCAATATGTCCCCCAGAGGCAGACGTGGAGGCTTCCCCGTCAACATCGCGGCCCACTGTAGACCGGATGGACTTCAGCAGCCTGCCTGTTTGTTCATAGTGGAACACAGGTCTGCTGGAAACTACTGAGTCGTCCTCGGAGGAATCATCCTCTGCCACCCGTAGATGTTCCAGGGGAGGGAGGGACGAGGAACGATGCTCAGTGCATGGTCTCTTGGTGAGCTGAGACAAGGTAGACTGTATGCCTTTAAGGGAATCATCCTGCAAAAAAATAAAAGGAGAGTACAAGCAAGGGAATTACATTTACCCGAGCGATGCCCAAACTCACCATCTCCTTGACCCAGGCCATCATATCTCTGGGAGAGGGCTCCTCTGGTGGAGGGCCTCTGCAACCGCGACAACGGGCCCATTCGTAGCCTAAAAATAATAGGCGGGTTATAGGACCAGTGGTACCCCAGAGAGGATGACCCTTTAAGCCGCTACCTACCATCAGGGAGCGGTGTGTCACAGTCAAAACAGGAAAGATGCTTCCTTTTAGCAGTAGCTTTCCTCCTAAAATCCCCCAGAGGGGTAGTAGAGGATGACATATCCTACAGAGAGAACAGACCATGCAAACCTTTGTACCAAGACATGTCAAGAATAAAAAGGGTAGATCTTACCAGGTCAGAAGACCGGATAGCAAGGTGACATCCAACAAGTTGGTAGAAACAGCAGTAGAAGCAACAGGAGCTTTAGGGTTACACAATACCCAGCCTTCAGCGCCACTAGGAAGCCGAAGGTAACTGCTAGCCGGCCGGCCTGACCTTTAACCCGGCCGGAAATGGGCGGAGCTACAGCTCCAAAAGTCTAACCCAAACAGGGTTAGAAAGGCAAGATTCCCCCCCTCAGCAAGCCCCAACAAGGGCACCTACCTCAGCCTCCTAAGGCCAATTCCTGGCCCAAAACGCGGCCAGAGCCCTGCCGGAGCCTGGAGACCGCCGGCGCCAGTACTAGCAATGGCGCCGCCGTACTTCCAGCTTCCCAACCGGAAGTGCGCACCCGGCCAGCGGTCGCCGCGAAACATCGCCGGGAACTCTTAGTTCCGGCTGCCGCTCCATAGCTAATACAGCCACCGCATCAGCGAAGTGGCCGGAGGACGGGGATGCGGCGTAAGATGAAACAAACAGGTTCACCGGCAGCAGCAGAAGGCAGCCTAGGAGAAGAGAAGGTAGGAAGGAGGATGGAGGAAGGAGGGGGGGGGGGTAAGCCACTTACAGGCTAATAACATTAATTCCCTCAACAGGGCCAGAAGATAGACCTTCAATCAAGAAGGGCCCTGGAGTAAGAAGCTAAGAAAAGTGCTCAAAGGGTAAGTAACCCTATTGAGCCCAATAAGAGGACACAAGTCCTCCACCTGTCCTCTGTCCACACAGGACAGAAAAAAACACGCAGAGGGGAGGTTCTTGTGCCCTCTTATAGGGCCAGCCACGCTTTTTGATTGGCTAATTAAAAATCCGCCTGTCCTACCAGCACACAGGGGCAGAAATACCCCCACATTGTGCCGCTGGTACGGACGACAGGGAAAAGTGATTCTAAGGAGAAGGAGCCGAAGAAAGTGATTTTAGAGACAGCAATGGAAAGTATCAAAGAAAAGAAAAATTCGGGGATTTGGGTACACTTAAAATGTAACTTGTATTAATTTATCACTAAAAGTCAATTGATTGTAGCAACATATATAAAAGTTCATGAAAACATAGGTGTGTGTGTGTGTAAGCGAATGGCGGCTTACCATTCGAGCCGACCGGGCAGCCACCAGGCCCGTGATTGCGCTACCTATACATTTGAGTTCTTGAATGCCTCTGTTGAGCTGTACCTTCAGTAGAAACGCGTCAGGCAGAATGTATTGAATGGCAACCAATGTGCCGTTTTTATGTGTGGTGTGTATTGTGTGTTACCTATATGTGGGTCACTAGCAGTAGCCTTTCACTTAGCTAGTAAAACAAATGAGCTAGCCTGCCCCTGAATATTAAAGGGTGTCTGTGGATTGTGTGTGAATTAACCCTCTAATTGAAATTAAAGTCACAGGTAGATTTAGTAGTGACCATCTGTAGAGGGATAGTTGCTATAGCGGCTTGCTAGCACTATTGAAAAGCAGGGACTAGTCCTTGTGTGCCAATTTAGGGACAAAGTATCAAACAGGTCCCAATTTTCTTTTCAGTCCTATTTATCCAGTGCAATAGGTTGGAACACACACACACACCTATGTTTTCATGAACTTTTATATATGTTGCTACAATCAATTGACTTTTAGTGATAAATTAACAAAAGTTAAATTTTAAGTGTACCCAAATCCCCGAATTTTTCTTTGATGATTAATTCTAGTACACATACCTACCTATCTAATAAAAAAATATTTTTTGTCCAAAAGCAATGGAAAGTAGTAAAATCTCTTAAGTACTCCGAGAAAACACCAGCAGACCGGCCAGAGGTTGGATCTTCCAAAACTGCAGTAAACAAAACCGTGATTGGAGAGACCTGTGTGCGGCATGTGGAGCTCCCCAACTACCCCCGCATCCTCCGAGAGCTGGTCTATATCCTGTGGTAACATGGACGATCCCGCCATGAGATCTCTTAGCTATTGCTAAGGAAACTTGGGAAGAGGAGCAAACTCCTTACCGTAGAGTTATTGAGCACATTACCCAAATTACCGCAGTAATGACAATCGTAATAGAGTAAATTGAGAAATCCCAGATGGGGCCACATTTATAACAGGAAGGCTCAGCTCAGAACCTTTACCCCCAAGTGATCGGGTGTTAGTGCTTGTGCCCACAGTAGAGAGTAAATTTCTAGCCAAGTGGCAAAGCCCTTGGGGTAATTGAAGAGTCTAAAGCTGAGTTCACACGGAGTTTTTTGTTCAGGATTTTGAGACCGAATTTGCCTCAAAATCTTGACCAAAAAGACGGCTCCCATTGAAATCAATGGGAGCTGGTCAGAACGGACATGCTCATTCTTCAGACACTCCCTCCTCCCGACTAGGCCCATTCATTGGGCCTAATCCAGAGCAGAGTGTGCGACTGGATGCCACTGCACGGCATCCAGTCGCGGCTACACATTTTATGGTCTAGAAATTGAAGCAGACATCCTTCGCCTCAGTTTTTGGACCAAAAAACCCCGTGTACACTTAGCCTAAGAGTGCCTGGTCAAATCCCATTGTCCTGATTCCCACACCTGACAGTACAATCAGGTTTTGTAATGATTTTTACAAGTTAAACGAAGTTTCCAAGTTTGATGCCTACCCAATGCCAAGAGTAGATGAGCTGATGGAAAAGTTGGGTACTGCCAGGTAAATCTCTACTCTTGATTTAACAAAAGGGTACTAGCAGGTACCTCTCACAGCACTAGAGAAAAAACAGCATTTGCCACCCCAGATGGTCTGTTTCAGTACTGGATTATGCCTGTTGGGTTACATGGTGCTCCCGCAACCTTCCAGCGATGGATGGACAAAATCCTCAGGCCACATCCAGGTACACTTCATCCTACCTTGAGGACATTATAGTTGTCAGTCCTGATTGGGAAAGTCACTTGCCAAAAGTACAAGCTGTACTAGATTCCCTTCGGGCAGGTTAATTGCTAACCCCAAAAGGTGCACTTTGGGCCTTGTAGAAGCCCAGTATTTGGGGTACACCTTATTTGAGGTACACCTTAGGAAGAAGGATAAGAGAACCCCAGGTAAATAAAGTAGAGGCTATACAGAGTTGGCCCCGTCCCATAAGTAAAAAACAAGTGAGGGCTTGCCTGGGATTTGTGGAGCACTAGCGGAGGTTTATACCCAATTTTTCCTCTATTGCAGCTCCCTTGACCGACCTTACCAAGGGAGGAAAATCTACAGTAGTCTCATCAAATGGAGTGAAGAGGCTGAGAGGGCATTCCAAGGAGATAAAATTGGTTCTCTGTGAACAACCAGCCTTGATCACTCCCAACTATGCAAAAGTTTGTGGTACAGACTGACGCCTCTGATGTAGGGTTAGGCGCAGTCCATTCACAAGTAATTGATGGCGAGGAACACCCTGTCACTTACTTGAGTAGAAAACTCAAACACCTGCAGAAAAGAATTACAATATGTGGAAAGGAAGTGTTTGGCCTCAAATGGGCTCTGGAGTCTGTACGGTATTACTTGCTGGGCCGACATTTTTGGTTAGTTACCGACCACTTCCCTCTCACATGGGAACACTGATCTGGTAGGTTGCAAGGGAATGCAGATGGTCTGTCCAGGACACACTGTATGGTGGCAAAAGCTGTTTGTTCGAACAAAGAGGGATGGGTATGTGAGAAGGTGACAAGTAAAGTTCTGGAAGGTCGTTATATCTCCCCTAGATTCCTCATTTATGTATGACGAGTGAGGTCAACACAGGGCTGTAACAAAACTTCAGCTGTTATCTACTGTATATCAGTAAATGCCTTTCAGCCATGAAGCCATACAAGTCAGTAAATGAAGCTTATATTCATCCAGTTACCGTATATACTCGAGTATAAGCCGAGTTTTTCAGCACAGTTTTTGTGCTGAAAAAGTGCTCCTCGGCTTATATTCGGGTCATTACAGTAATTTTCTGCTAGCAGGCCAGGATAGCAGAACCACCCCCCCACCGCTCCATCACACGCCGGGTGACGTGGCCACGTAAGCTCAGGCCCGCCACCGGCGTGTGTCTGCTTCCTGGCCTGCTAGCAGAAGTACCGTAAGTACTTCTGCAGATTTTAATGTACAGCATCGCCGCGCTCCTGGCAGGTGGGCCCGGGTGTCCGGATGCCGGGTCTGTAAATGTAATGGCGCCGCTCTGCAGAGCGGTCACCATAGCCTGCGATCTCTGATTGTAGGCAATAAGCTTTGGCATCTCCGCTGTAAGCGTTACAGCGGAGGTGCCCTCCGGAGATGTCCTCCTCTCTTCGGCCTGCCCCATACCTTTAAAGTTGCAGGCCGGCTCCTGCACAGCGAGCTTGCAGGAGCCAACCTGTTCCGATGACAGCCGGGAGCCTAATGAAGGCTCCCAGGCCTGTCATCGCTATATTACTATTACGGCTGGTCTATGACCAGCCGTAATAGTAATGCAGAGAATCTCCCATAGACGGCAATACACTTGTATTGCCGTCTATGGGACTTGCAATCAAATGATTGCAGGTTCAAGTCCCCCAGGGGGGGCTAAAAAAATATTAAAAAAAAAAAAAGTTTTAAAAAAATATAATAAAAAATAAAATAAATAGATGTTCTAAATCACTCCTTTCCCTAGAATATATATAAAGGCGGGTTCACAGCACCTGATCTCAGTTATGCAGGTTTCCGTTTTCTGTCGGCAGAAGACAGAAACCGACATTCAGTGTCTGTGGGCGAGCCGTCTTCTGCTGCCCATGGTGAAACTGTTTCGAATGTTTCTCGGGCAGGAAACGGAAACCTGCATAACGGAGATTGAGCGCTGGTGTGAACCTGCCCTCAAAGTAGAAAATGACTGTGAAACACATACACATTAGGTATCCCTGTGTCTGACAGTGCCCGGTCTACTGAATATAGGGTATCTGCAGTGCTTCTATTCCGTCAGGAAGGGGTTAATAGGAGCACTGCAGATACCCTATATTCAGCCAGGCTGAATTCCAAGTGGGGGTAAAAGTCCTCAAGCTCAGGGAAGTGGCAGACAGACAACCAAAACACCCCCTCCCCTTTCCCAGCACTTACTGCACCCAAGAACTCGGCCATTTTAATTTTTGAAATTTTCCAGTAGCTGCTGCATTTCCTCCCTAGGCTTATACTCGAGTCAATAAGTTTTCCCAGTTTTTTGTGGTAAAATTAGGGGGGTCGGCTTATACTCGAGTATATACGGTAGTTATTTGCCTTTGTTCACACAATGTTCATATGCCAAAAGAGCAAATATGAAACACAGCAAGGGTCTCTTTGCCTTTAACATAGCAGAGCAGCCGTTTTTGATCTGGCCTCAGCCCTGACCTTACTCACAGCGCCCCTTTAGGATGTGGCAGGTGGTGATCAGACCGGGCCAAACTTTACTGAAGTCCCGCCAAACAATATTACACAGGCACATGTGCAAACCGTTTTGTCAGAATCCAAGATAGCGCGGCGTCACCTGAGGTAAGCATTTCACCTCGGGCGTTTCCCCCAGCCGCATCTACGGGATAATCAGCAAACTGAACTGCTACCAAGTAGCTTTACTCCATGTATTGGCAACTGTTATACACTAGGGATCCTCTCAATAGGACTTTACCATCTATGCTTTCCCTGGCTGAGCTTTGTCTTTAGCGCGGGGAAAGCTTCATATGAGCCAAAAAGTCCTGCCTCTTCTAAGGCTTTAAAGGGATACTATCATTTAAACACTTTTTTTTCTAGCTGACACTTCGGAATAGCCTTAAGAAAGGCTATTCGTCTCCTACCTTTATCAGTCGCCTCCGGCCCGCCGTTCGGTAGAAATACCGTTTTTTACCGATATGCAAATGAGTTCTTTCGCAGCAATGGGGGCGGGCCCCAGCACTCAGACAGTACTGGGGGTGTCCCCAATGCTGCCAGAGAACTCTCTCCAGCGACGCCTCCATCTTCAACAGCAACTGCCTCTTCTTCCGGCTGGGGGGGGCGTCACACTCTGGCGCCTGTGCAGTCGGCTCTGCCATCGGGACGCAGGCAAGAGCCGAGTGCACAGGCCAGCCATAGGAAGCCATTGCATCACCTTGTATAGCCAGAACTCCTGGAATCCAGTGATCCTGCAGCCTCAGCCTCCCAGGTAGCTGGGAATACAGACACACGCCACCACGCCCGACCGCCTCATGTGCATCACATCCTGGAACGCCAGTACCCATGGCTTGGCCCTTCCTTCCCTGCGTGCTGGCCGGAACTGGCACCCACTCTACCCCCTGCATTAGTCCTAACGGACTGCTGGAAGGGGGAGTTCTTCCACCTGGGGGCAGGCCGGAGCGATACCCCCGTGTCCTTAATGGCCCAGGGAGGAAGGCGCCGTTGACTACGACCGAGGGCCGGACGGTGGTAAAATTTTTTACTTATCCCCCAAACGGAGGATGGCCTCTCATCCCAACCCTGTGTAGGAACAGGAAACACTGGTGAATGGTGGTGGGAGTGGTGTATTTAACCAGTCTCTCAGTTCCTGTCCCTACAGAGGGTCAGAGGTCAACCTCCTTGTGTAGCCGTCATGGTGGACATAATGGAAAATATATTTTATTGAATTAAAACCCTCATTATCCGTTTTATTTATTTTAATCCCCCTTCCTTTACTGGTTATCATTGTAGTCTATCAACGCCAAATAAAATCCATAACCCCACCGTGCAGGTCTTTTCTCTCTGCCGATTTCCGCGGTAGATGTGAACTTAGCCACAAAGTAAGTCTAGTGACCGCCTTTTTTGGTTAATTGAGCACCAGAATGTAGGACTCCTCCTATTGAAAGGATAGTACCTCAGGATAGGCCTTCGGTATTAGATGTGTGGAGGTCCCCGCAGATCTCCGGTGCTGTACATACTGTAGTGGTGAGTGTAGGTACCGTAGCGATGCGCCATTACAGTTTCTGTACCAGAGATCTGTAGGGGTTTCAGTTGTTGGGGTCCCCTTTAGGTCTAATATTGATGGCCTGTCCTGAGAAAGTGGATAACTCTTGAGGCAGGCGCTCCACTTGGCCGTTGCGGTAGAAACATGGCAGAAAAAGACATGAATCCCATGCCCATTTTATGTTAAATTACATGATTTTTTAGAATGGTGCCAGCAGAACCACCTCAGGATTAATGCTGGGAAGACCAAGGAGATGGTGGTGGACTTTAGTAAGCAGAGAAGTGCTCCAATTTGGGTGAAGATCCAAGGGTCATGCATTGAGATAGACAAAACCTATAAGTATCTAGGTGTGCTCCTCAATAATAAGTTGGACTGGGCTGATCACCTGGAGGCGTTGCACATAAAGTGTCACAGCAGACTCTACCTACTCAGGGGGCTGAGGGCCTTCAGAGTCCAGGGGTCACTTCTTAGGGCCTTTTTCAACTCTGTGGTTGCTTCAGCCATCTTTTTCGGTGTGGCCTGCTGGGGGAGCAGTATATCAACCAGGGACAGAAATAGACTTGACAGGCTGATCAGGAGGGCCAGCTCTGTCCTGGGGAGCCCCCTGGACCCAGTACAGGTGGTGGGTAACAGAAGGATACTGTCTGTGGTGAGCTCCATGCGGGAGAATAAATCCCACCCCATGTATGAGACAGTGATAGCACTGGGCAGTACTGTTGGTGACTGACTGCTTCACCCCAAGTGTCAGAAGGAGCACTATCGCAGGTTCTTCCTCCCAAAAGTGGTCAGGCTGTATAATCTACATCAGACCAAGCAAAGAGAGGGCTAAATGATCCTGAAGTCTTCCTTCTTTTTCCCTTAGCTGCTACTGATTGCTAGTATTTTTCTCGGCCTGTCTGTCTCCTTCTGTAATATATTACTGTTATCATCCTGTATGTGTATTACCAGGCTGCTGAAACACACAGAAATTTCCCCACAGTGGGATTATTAAAGGATCATCTTATTTTATGCAGCGGACTCACTGCAATTTAGCAGCATGTTATTTGTACCTACGGAAATGGCGGCGGCTTCCCTATGGGTATAATTAGAGCAGAAAGTCCGCAAAGGAAACTTGTGCAAATCACTGTCATGGTTTTTCCCCCAGCGCTTTTTTGTTGCGGGACGCTACATTGGGGCCTTAGCCCTAACCATAGTCAGCCTGCTATACAAATAATGTAACCTCTGTGGGTAACCTCTGTATACAGCAATGAGCATCAGTTTGGTGCTGGTGATCACTGCAGGGTTGGAGAGTGAGCAGTGCACAATGTTTATGCATACAGCTCACACCCTGCACATAAAGGGATGTGGGGGCCATTCTACTTATAATGCAGGGGGAGTGGAATATATTTATCACAGGGGTTCAGGAGGACACTACTGTATGTTATAACTTCAGCGTCCCTGCGCTATGTAACCAGAGCTACGGGACTCACACAGCTCCACAACTCTGATTACACCCAAGCAACCCCCTCCCCCACACATTCAGCAACATCCCAGGGAATCCACACACACTAGAAAAGCAGCAGCACCTACAGGGACCCCCCCCACCGACACAAATGACAACCCACCAGGGACCTGACCTCCTCCCCCCACAACACACAGACAGCAGCCCCTAGGGACCGGAACCGCTAGCACGCAGGTGGCCCCCCAGGATCTGAATCCCCCCAGCACACAAGGAGCAGCCCCCCAGGGTCTGGATCACAACAGTAGACAAGCGTCAGCCGCCCCAAGGTCCAGAACACACCTCTCCACCAGTATACGAATGGCAGCCCCCCAGCGACTGGAGCCCCCCTCCCACTAAGCATACAGCACCCCAATATATTGGTGGCAACACCCCAGGTGCCAGACCCCTCCAACAGATGCAGAACCTCCACACGCACCCAGGTAGCACTATAGGGATCCCCAAACATGCACACAGTGCCTTGCGACCACTTAAAGAACCCCCTCTGACACACAAGCAGCGTCCCAGGAACCTGAAACGCCAGAGGACCCCCCTTTATATGCCAGAAACACCTCAAGAACTCCCTCCCCCTTCCCCCCAGCAGTACCACAAGGACCCTGTCTACCTCAATGTCAACGACTCCTATCCCAACCTTAAACATCAACCCAAGCCCCCAGCCCCTCCAAGACACAGTCCTATGTAAGTGCACCCCTCCCCGTCCAGGACAGTCCTATGTAAGTACATACCTCCCCCCCAGGACACAGTCCTATGTAAGTGCACCCCTCCCCCCCAAGGACACAGTCCTATGTAAGTGCACCCCTCCCCGTCCAGGACACAGTCCTATGTAAGTACATCCCTCCCCCCCAGGACACAGTCCTATGTAAGTGCACCCCTATGTAAGTACATCCCTCCCCCCCCCAGGACACAGTCCTATGTAAGTGCACCCCTATGTAAGTGCAACCCTCCCCCTCCAGGACACAGTCCTATGTAAGTGCACCCCTCCCCATCCAGGACACAGTCTTATGTAAATACACCCCTCCCTCCAGGACACAGTCCTATGTAAGTACACCCCTCCCCCTCCAGGACACAGTCCTATGTAAGTGCACCCCTCCCCCTCCAGAACACAGTCCTATGTAAGTACATCCCTCCCCCTCCAAGACACAGTCCTATGTAAGTACATCCCTCCCCCTCCAGGACACAGTCCTACGTAAGTACATCCCTCCCCCTCCAGGACACAGTCCTATGAAAGTGCACCCTCCCCCTCCAGGACACAGTCCTATGTAAGTGCACCCCTCCCCCTCCAGGACACAGTCCTATGTAAGTGCACCCCTCCCCCTCCAGGACACAGTCCTATGTAAGTGCACCCCTCCCCCCAGGACACAGTCCTATGTAAGTGCACCCCTCCCCCCCAGGACACAGTCCTATGTAAGTGCACCCCTCCCCCCCAGGACACAGTCCTATGTAAGTGCACCCCTCCCCCCCCAGGACACAGTCCTATGTAAGTGCACCCCTCCCCCCCAGGACACAGTCCTATGTAAGAGCACCCCTCCCCCCCAGGACACAGTCCTATGTAAGTACATCCCTCCCCCTCCAAGACACAGTCCTATGTAAGTGCACCCCTCCCCCCCAGGACACAGTCCTATGTAAGTGCACCCCTCCCCCCCCCCAGGACACAGTCCTATGTAAGTACATCCCTCCCCCTCCAGAACACAGTCCTATGTAAGTGCACCCCTCCCCCCCAGGACACAGTCCTATGTAAGTGCACCCCTCCCCCCCCAGGACACAGTCCTATGTAAGTACATCCCTCCCCCTCCAGAACACAGTCCTATGTAAGTACACCCCTCCCCCTCCAGAACACAGTCCTATGTAAGTGCACCCCTCCCCCCAGGACACAGTCCTATGTAAGTGCACCCCTCCCCCCCAGGACACAGTCCTATATAAGAGCACCCCTCCCCCCCCAGGACACAGTCCTATGTAAGAGCACCCCTCCCCCCCAGGACACAGTCCTATGTAAGTACATCCCTCCCCCTCCAAGACACAGTCCTATGTAAGTGCACCCCTCCCCCCCAGGACACAGTCCTATGTAAGTGCACCCCTCCCCCAGGACACAGTCCTATGTAAGTGCACCCCTCCCCCCCCAGGACACAGTCCTATGTAAGTGCACCCCTCCCCCAGGACACAGTCCTATGTAAGTGCACCCCTCCCCCCCAGGACACAGTCCTATGTAAGTGCACCCCTCCCCCAGGACACAGTCCTATGTAAGTGCACCCCTCCCCCCCAGGACACAGTCCTATGTAAGTGCACCCCTTCCCCTCCAGGACACAGTCCTATGTAAGTACACCCCTCCCCCTCCAGGACACAGTCCTATGTAAGTACATCCCTCCCCCTCCAGGACACAGTCCTATGTAAGTACACCCCTCCCCCTCCAGAACACAGTCCTATGTAAGTACACCCCTCCAGAACACAGTCCTATGTAAGTACACCCCTCCCCTTCCAGAACACAGTCCTATGTAAGTACACCCCTCCCCCTCCAGAACACAGTCCTATGTAAGTGCACCCCTCCCCCCCAGGACACAGTCCTATGTAAGTACATCCCTCCCCCTCCAAGACACAGTCCTATGTAAGTGCACCCCTCCCCCCCAGGACACAGTCCTATGTAAGTGCACCCCTCCTATCTCTCCCCTTCAATCCTCCATTCCTCACTGCCATCTGTTCTCATCTACACAAGCTCAACGCCTGCATCATCTATATAGGAGAGACCCCGCCCACACCGGGAGATCCCGCCCTTTCCGGTGTCATCGCACCTACCAGATCATAACTGGTCATGTGATTCTGTAACTCCTCCCACACAGGTGACATCATCACAAGTCCTTTAGCTCAGTAGGATTTAATATCTTCTGCACGGATTAAGTGATAACAGCAGGACCTGATCATGTGACTCCTTGACTCCTCCCACCCCTATGACATCATCACAGGTCCTGTGAGCAGACGGCTGCTGTGCCCGAGGAGGTAAGTGCTCGCTCTCAGCCCTTCTCATACATTCAGTGGCCACTATGGGGCATAATACAGCACGTATGTCCTCCTTGTGGCCCCCCACACACTATAATGTCCTCCTTGTGGCCCCCCACACTATAATGTCCTCCCTGTGGCCCCCACACACTATAATGCCCTCCCTGTGGCCCCCACACACTATAATGCCCTCCTTGTGGCCCCCACACACTATAATGTCCTCCTTGTGGCCCCCACACACTATAATGTCCTCCTTGTGGCCCCCACACACTATAATGTCCTCCTTGTGGCCCCCACACACTATAATGTCCTCCTTGTGGCCCCCACACACTATAATGTCCTCCTTGTGGCCCCCACACACTATAATGTCCTCCTTGTGGCCCCCACACACTATAATGTCCTCCTTGTGGCCCCCACACACTATAATGTCCTCCTTGTGGCCCCCACACAGTATAATGTCCTCCTTGTGGCCCCCACACACTATAATGTCCTCCTTGTGGCCCCCACACACTATAATGTCCTCCTTGTGGCCCCCACACACTATAATGTCCTCCTTGTGGCTCCCACACACTATAATGTCCTCCTTGTGGCCCCCACACACTATAATGTCCTCCTCGTGGCCCCCACACACTATAATGTCCTCCTTGTGGCCCCCACACACTATAATGTCCTCCTTGTGGCCCCCACACACTATAATGTCCTCCTTATGGCCCCCACACAGTATAATGTCCTCCCTGTGGCCCTGTTGGAGATTACAATAGACTTGAGACTGGGCAGAAGATTCACCTTCCAGCAATGACCCTAAACCTCCAGCCCGAGCTCCAGTGAATGGTTTCGATCACAGAATATTCCGCTCTTAGAACGGCCCAGTCACAGTCCAGACCTAAATCCCATTGAGCATCTGTGGCAAGACATGAAAATTGCTGTTCACAGACGCTCCATCCAATCTGGCTGCAAAGAAGAAGAAGGGGCAGAAATCTCATCTCTAGATCTGCAAAGCTGGTAGAGACCGAGCCCAAAAGACTTGTAGCCGGAATTGTAGCCAAAGGCGGCTCTACAAAGTATTGCTATAGGGGTGTGAATACTTTTACAAGCCCCTGTATCGGTGTTAGATCTCTGGATGGAACATTCTCCGGGACACTCATTCCTCTCATGTCCCTACAGCGGGGCCCATTCTCTACGTCCTCTATACCATCATGTAAGATTCTGCTCATTTCAGTGAGTCACAAACCTACAGATTCCCGTTGGCACCTTTCTCCTAACATGAAGTATAATGTGTTACGAAAAAATAATCTCAAAATCACTTGTGTAACTTAAAGCGTCTCAAAGTTATTGCCATTTAAAGTGACACATGTCAGTTTTGAAATAAAGAGGCCTGGTCCATAAAGCACTTTTGGGCTGGGTACTTAAGGGGTTAAAGCTGGTCAAATACTCCCAATGAGATTCTGTTCAGCCTATCACACACCTTATATACCCACCAAGCCGGCCCACAACAAGTCACTCCCTTCCTGAGCTACACGCTGCCGACGTCAGAAGTAGGAGGTGGTGATAATAATGGGACTCAACTCTTCTATTTATTCCATGGGATTCCGTGTAGTGATTACATTGTCTCATCTTCTCTCCATTCAGGTTCCTACAATATAGAATCCTCTCAGTATCTTCTATAGAAGAGAATATTCCTGATTGATCCATCAAGGATGGAAAGAGACAGGAACAAGATGGCGGAAAGTCTATTAAATCTCACCCTAGAGATCATCTACCAGCTTACTGGAGAGGTGAGAGATTCTGATGATGTCATCATGACATCATTCTTATCTATAGTAATAACAGATGATATGACTGGAGAGGTGATGGACTCTGGACATGTATGTAGTGAGATTTATTAATGTGTCTCCCCATAACCAGGATTACACAGTAGTGAAGAAGACCTCTAGTGGGCGCTGTCAGGCTCCTGTGTATGATGGATATGGAGGAACCCTGAGCCCAATCCCGGGGCCTCCACCTCACCCCCTGATACAGGAGGAGATCAATGGACAGAAGATCCTAGAACTCACCAACAAGATGCTGGAGCTGCTGACTGGAGAGGTGACACTGCTGGGAATGCTGGGACATTATACAGTAACTGGAGGGGTCGGGGTGATGACTGTATCATTGTGTTGTCAGGTTCCTATAAGGTGTCAGGATGTCGCTGTCTATTTCTCCATGGAGGAGTGGGAGTATTTAGAAGGACACAAGGATCTGTACAAGGAGGTGATGATGGAGGACCAGCAGCCCCTCACATCAGCAGGTAATAGACATGACTATATACACATGGACTTCCATTATTTGTATGTACAGAATGAATTCAGTCCCTGTCTGTCACTAATGTCTCTGGATCTGACTGTGCCGCATCCTGTACTCTCACCCTGCAACAGAAAATCCCGCCTGGCCAGTAAGGAATCTGATGGAGTTTAAAACTGTGTAATCCTCACCTTAGACCCCAATCACACTATGGAATCCGGACTGGAAAATCTGGTCTGTACATCAGTCACATTTCCCAGCCTGAACTCTGTCCACACACCAGGACTCCCCAGATGTGGTTTGGATTCTACTGTGTGTATGGGGTGTAATACAGGAAGATTTATGGCATCCTACAGTATTATTCCACAGAAATGGCCATATATAAGCAGCCATGGATTGTGGTCACCTGTACAGTGACCTAGAGCAGTGGTGGCGTCTCCTGCCCCGCTTCATTACTAGTCACTATCACTGACCTCCGTCTCAGCACAGTGAATACTAATGAAGTAGGCTGCGCTGCCGTCGTTTGCTGCCTGTGCCACTGACTTCACTTCTTTACACGGTCTGAAGCGTTTCAGGCAGCGACAGGTCAGTGGGGAATATACTTATAAGGTTATGTTATTCAAAGAGTAATATCAGTTTTCTTCTTGTCAGATGACTGTACCAGGAGCTCAGAGGGACATCTGATATCTACAGATTATAAAGCAGAAGATCATGGTATCACACAAGATCCATATGAAGAACATGCCATTACCCCAGATATACCCTCAGTCCTTCAGAAGAAAGATCGATCTTCTAGTTCATCAGTGTCTGTTAAGCAAAATAAAAGATGCAAAACAGGTGTTATACATCAGAGAACTCACACAGGAGAGAAGCCATATTCATGCCCAGAATGTGGGAAGTGTTATACTCAGAAATCACATCTTGTTGAACATCAAAGAACTCACACAGGGGAGAAGCCATATTCATGCTCAGAATGTGGGAAATGTTTTACTCGGAAATCACATCTTGTTCAACATCAAAGAACTCACACAGGGGAGAAGCCATATTTATGCCGAGAATGTGGGAAATGTTTTACTCAGAAATCAATTCTTTTTGAACATCAAAAGTCTCACACAGGGGAGAAGCCATATTCATGCCCAGAATGTGGGAAATGTTTTCCTCGGAAGTCAGACCATATTAAGCATCAAAGAATTCACACAGGAGAGAAGCCATATTCATGCCCAGAATGTGGGAAATGTTTTACTCGGAAATCAGACCTTGTTAAGCATCAAAGAATTCACATAGGAGAGAAGCCATATTCATGCCCAGAATGTGGGAAATGTTTTACTCGGAAATCAGGCCTTGATATGCATCAAGGAATTCACTCAGGAGAGAAGCCATATTCATGCCCAGAATGTGCGAAATGTTTTATCTCTAAATTCCAATTTCTTATGCATCAAAGAACTCACACAGGGGAGAAGCCATATTCATGCTCAGAATGTGGGAAATGTTTTACTCGGAAATCAGACCTTGTTACGCATCAAAGAATTCACACAGGAGAGAAGCCAAATTCATGCCCAGAATGTGGGAAATGTTTTACTCGGAAATCAGGCCTTGATAGGCATCAAAGAATTCACACAGAAGAGAAGCCATATTCATGCCCAGAATGTGGGAAATGTTTTACTCGGAAATCAGGCCTTGATAGGCATCAAATAATTCACACAGAAGAGAAGCCATATTCATGCCCAGAATGTGGGAAATGTTTTTCTCAGACATCAGAGCTTGTTAGGCATCAAAGAACTCACACAGGAGAGAAGCCTTATTGATGCCCAAAATGTGGAAAATGTTTTGCTCAGAAATCAGTCCTTGTTAAGCATCAAAGAATTCACAAACGGGAGAAGCAAATTGTAAGTGGATTTTCAACCTGAAGTCTAGGTTGTAAGAAGGAACTTACATTCACAGTTTTGGTTTTTTTTGTTTTTTAGGTTAAATTATTTATTTTACATTAACCCCCTGATGCATTCTTACTTACATGTGCGCGGACGAATGTGGGTAGTTACACCATCTCCACGTACGTGATAGTGGTTGAGCGGGCTTAGAAGCAGAGCCTGTACGATCATCATGGAGCACAGCTGTATCTGACAGCCAGGCTCCTGTTGCAATATCCGGGGCTTTGATAACACCGATCCCCACTGTTTAACCCTTAAGATGCCATGGTCAATAGCGCCTGCAGCATCTTAATTGTTTGCTAATGATACTGAATTCCGCAGGCACCATTGGGCACCGGTGTTGGCTGTAACTGACACTCTGCTCCTTAACCCTCAAGATGCGGGGGAGGGTGCCGATCTGCATCTTCTGTATTTCCCCCAGCACCTGGTTGCTCCTGTCCAGAACTGAGGAAGTCATCCTGCATCTGCATATACTGACTTCCACTATATACTGCAATACACTTGTATAGTGCTGAACCAGTGATCAGTGCGTTGCTGATTCAGGTCTCCTAGTGGGGCAACGTGTATGCAGCAAAATCATCTGTGTGTGACGTGTATGTAGCGGAGCCGTCTGTGGGTGACATGTAAGTAGTCGAGCTCTTTGTGTGTAGTAGAGTTGTGTGTTTGCCGTATATGTAGCAACGCCGTCTGCGGGTGACGTGTATGTGGCAGAGCTCTGTGTGTGTAGTAGAGCTGTGTGTGTGATGTGTATGTAGCGGAGCTGTCTGTGTGTGACGTTGTTAAATATTATGATACAAGCTGGTACCCGCGACTTCGTCTGCGGTGATTGTAGCAGTGGGTATATACAGGCGCGGGTAAGGTTTTCGTAGTGTGTATAAGGTATGGGGTATGAAATGTAACTGTGTATCTTGTTTTTGCTTTAATTCAGAGAATACGTGAGACTTTTGTGTTGAAGTTAATTTGTTTTAGAGCTGCTATATATACGGTGTTGTGAGAAACTGTACATGGTGACTTTGGGACAGAGGGATTTGAAGTTAACTCTTTCCCGCCGATGGCATTTTTTGATTTTTGTTTTTCATTCTTGACTCCTGTCCTTTTAAACCCCCTAACTTTTTAATTTCTCCACTCCCAGAGCCATATGAGGTCTTAATTTTTGCGGGACAAATTTTTCTTCCTGATGCCACTATTATTTATTCTATATAATGTACTGGGAAGCAGGGAAAAAATTCAGAATGGGGTGGATTTGAAGAAAAAATGCATTTCTGCAACTTTCTTACGGGCTTTGGTTTTACGGCGTTCACTGTGCAACCAAAATGATATGTCCCCTGTATTCTGTGTTTCGTTACGATTCCGGGGATACCAAATTTATATGGTTTTATTTACATTTTGACCCCTTCAAAAAAATCCAAAACTGTGTTAAAAAAATTTTTTTTGAAAAGTCGCCATATTCTGACAGCTGTAACTTTTTTATACGTGCGTGTACGGGGATGTATAGGGCATCTTTTTTTTGCGGGACCGGGTGTACTTTGTAGTTCTACCATTTTCGGGAAATGTTATTGCTTTGATCACTTTTTATTCAAATTTTTATCAGAATCAAAACAGTGAAAAAATGGCGGTTTGGCACTTTTGACCATTTTTCCCGCTACGGCGTTTACCGAACAGGAAAAATATTTGTATAGCTTTGTAGAGTGGGCGATTTCGGACACAGGGATTCCTAACATGTATGTGTTTCACAGTTTTTAACTACTTTTATATGTGTTCTAGGGAAAGGGGGGTGATTTGAATTTTTAATCCTTTTTATGTTTTTTTTATATTTTTTTTACTTTTTTTAAACTTTTTTTTTTTGCATTTATTAGACCGCCTAGGGGTATTGACATGGGTGGGCGGTGTCGCGGATTGTCAGAGCGGTGGGGGTCGGTAAACATGGCTGCTCCGGAGCGTTAAAGAGAGCCTCCTGGAGTATCGTTAAGGTGAGGGGCAAAGTGGTAAAGTATGTATACGAGATTGTGTGGGGTTAGAGGCGAGGCTGTAGAGGGTAATAGGAATTTTGGGGCTTGCTATGGTCCAAAGTGTGTGAGATTGCAGAGATGGTGATGTGAGTTTGGGTTTTGTGGGAGTCCTGGCACAAACGTATGTGCGCTATTGTGACGAAAAGTAGCCTATTACGCAATCGGGTGTAGTGACTATGTTTGTGGAAAATTTCAGCCAAATCGGTCGAGCGGGTTTTGCGTGATTGAGGAACAAACATCCAAACACAAACTCACAAACCAACAAACTTTCACATTTATAATATTAATAGGATTACAATATTCCTGGCATATAGGGTTAATGAACATAGATGAGTGACACCCACACATATTTCTGGTAGTCGTCATGCTTGGGGAGTCTATGGCGGGTCTGCCGCTATCTCTTCTCTGTCATCCTGGACAAGATGTCGTGACCAGCCCAGAGTCCATCAACCAGATGATCGAGCATGAGCCAAGCTGGAACTCTACAAGATATCCAGATGAAGAATCCGAACTATGAGCCTCTCTGATGATGTAAGCTAATGAGACATTGACTGAGATTTCTGTTATTCCGGAAGGTTTCCCTGTTTCCATTTTTCCTTGAAGTCTATAATAAATCTACATGTTTTTTTATAATAAGGAGCTTAGTCCTCTCTCTTAAGGATTCTCAACACGTGATTTCACCAAATATTGTATATTTTGCAGACGTCTATGTAGCAGAGCTGTGTGTGTGATGTGTATGTAGCAGAGCTGTGCGTGTATGATGTGTATGTAAACAACTCAAAGCAAAACAAGGTAAGTATGACACCTTAATATATAAAAATAACAAATGAAGCGACTGTTACAATAACATATCAAAAAGCTTTATTAAGTATCAAAATTGGACATACATGTAAAACACAAGTGCATATACAGGGAAATAAGATTGGAGAAAAATAGGGTACCAAGATGGAATTAGATCCCCATGTATTGCTGCAAGACACCTACACAAGGTATATATAAAGTAATATGCAGTGGCACTAAAAAATGACAGTCACAGACGTTTCCCACAACAAGTGGGGCGGTCCCTACACATATAACTATTGTATGCCAATGCGTTAGATAATAAATGAACCCTGAAAAAACAGGGAAGTGTGTCCTGAGCCACAAGTAGCCGTACGGAGCAATTTCAATACCACAAGCAGCACAGAATACCAAAGTGTATAACACTTACCCATGTGGGTGGTGTGATGTGAGCAACCAGGGGACCG
This sequence comes from Leptodactylus fuscus, assembly GCF_031893055.1. Classification (NCBI taxonomy): domain Eukaryota; kingdom Metazoa; phylum Chordata; class Amphibia; order Anura; family Leptodactylidae; genus Leptodactylus; species Leptodactylus fuscus. Next base: position 6,106,243 of record NC_134265.1, on the reverse strand, counting down.
GTCCCTACTCTCCAATGGCCCGACGCGCGTTTCGGCACGCAGCCTTCGTCAGGGGGGTGTGTCGGAAAGGGATATAAAGGGCTGGTATATATATGCCGGCATATAGAATATTGCGCCAATCAGATTCAACATGTGCGAATGGCAATCGATGTAGCAGGAACTACAGTGCCGGATGTCCGTGATGGCGCGTGCAAACGATCCTCCGCCCAGAGCGTCACATGATCGCACGGTCGAAGACGAGGCTGGAGTAGTACGCATAACTGTACCAGACCTCGCTATCAATCGGCCGCGTCACGTGACCCCTGACGTCAGAAAGAGCATGCGCACTGGACATACGGCGTTCCATAAGAGTATAAGGCCCACAAAGTTGAATCCATCGGTTTATTAGTGAATAGAGGAATTGGACCAGGACGCATTTAAAGGAAAAGTATAAATAGTGTATCCAAAATGTGTACAATTATAATAATTACCCATAACAAATCAAGAGTTACAAAAACCTCTTATGCGAGATGCTAATTTAAAAACAATGTGGCCTTATAGTGAAAATAGAACATCAGAATTCTTATTAGTAATAGCGATCCATAAGAGGTCACATAAAGGATGTTAATTAAGAATTCTGCAGTGCATAACTTGATAGTGAGTATTGATATATATAGTCTAAAGTATATTAACCATAAAAGTGTAGTGAACAAGAAGAGTAATAACCTATATATCATGACAAAAGTCAAATTAAACACATAACATATCATGTATAAAAAATAATATACAAAAAAATTTTATTATGAAAAATATAGAACAATGTATATGCACCACAAACGAAAGCGGGTGTGAATACATCCAGAAAAAATAAAAACATATGGATGAAGAAAAAGAGTTTCTTTAATCCATTGTGATGAGATAAGAAGAAACGACAGCATACAGCGGCCTCGTCCATAACCCATATCACTCATGATTACCGGCATATACCATATACCTATAACTAACGAAAAATAGTATTAGAACATGTATTAAAAGAAAAACACAAAAAACCAAACCCAAAAGGAAAACCCCAATATAAAAATTATTAAAAGAAATACCAGATAGTGTTCAGGAGATGTTTATAAAAAGGAAGCAAAACCAAGGGTCTCATTGAGGCCATCAGGGACAAGGGTGCCAAGTCTCCATATCCATTTGGATTCCACTTGCGCTAATCTTTTTTTGAGATTTCCACCCCGAATGTTGTTTATTACACAGTCAATACCACGGACGCGTAGCAATGTAGAATCACTGTCATGACAGAGAAAGAAATGTCTAGCAATCGGTTTGGATCTATCTGTCACTCCGTCTACACTGGCTGTAATATCTCGTACGTGTTCACGCACTCGTACTTTCAACTCCCGAGACGTTAGGCCAATATATATTTTCTTACATGGACATGTGGCATAATATATTACACATCTCGTGTTGCAACTGATCCTTTGTCTGATCTGGTAAGTTTTATCACCTTTACTATTACAAAAATCTGTAGCTTTCTCAATGTTAGTACAGGCCACACAACGGCCACAGGGAAAACAACCACTTTTTGGAGGACCTACCCCAAAGATCCTAGGCTCTTCTGGTTCATAATGGCTCCGCACCAGCATGTCTTTTAAATTCCGTGCTCTACGAGAAACAACATTTGGAGTAGGGGAAATGTATTTAGTTATGACCGGATCGCCTTGTAAAATGGGCCAAAACTTTTTTAGTATCCGAAACATTTCATCCCATTGGGCGTGATACTGTGTGATAAAACGTACTGTTTGTGAATTTTGTTCTACTCGCTTAGAAGAATGAATTAGGTCCGATCGTGAAGATTTTTTAGCTCTACTGTAAGCCTTTTTAATGGAACGCTGGCTATAGCCCCGGTCGGTAAAACGTTGTTTGAGGTCCTGGGAAAATTTCTCAAAACCTAGATCTGTAGAACAGACCCGTCGCATCCGAAGAAACTGTCCTATCGGTATAGCTTTAATGACCTGTGGGGGGTGAGATGAAGAGGCCAATAAGAGAGAGTTTACAGCAGTTCCTTTCCTGTAAATTTCAGTTTGTAGGTTATGTGCAGTGTCTCTGAAAAGACAAACATCCAGAAATTCAATTCTGGATTCGTCACAATGGTAAGTTAAATGAATATTCAAATTATTACTATTTAATCTGGCGATAAAGTCACCAAATTCATGTTTCGTTCCCTCCCAGATGATCAGGATGTCGTCAATGTACCGCATCCAAGATTGGACACGGCACATTGACGAGTCCCGATCATCTGGGAGAAGGTCCCTCTCCCACAGCCCCAGGAACAAATTAGCATATGAGGGGGCACATGCCGCCCCCATCGCTGTTCCCTGGAGCTGCAGGTAGAAGGACCCTTTAAAGGTGAAAAAATTATGTGTAAGGATATATTCCAATAGGGTAATTAGAAACTCACATAACTCCGGTGGAAAGTTGCTTGTACCGAGAAAAAATCTGGTCGCCCTTAAACCGTCTTCATGGCGGATATTTGTGTATAAGGATTCTACATCACAAGTTGTTAATAGTGTGTTTTCGTCCAATGGTAAACCGTCAATTTGTTTCAGAAGGTCACTGGTATCACGTAAAAACGAGGGTAAGGTTTCAACTAGTTGTTTTAAATAAAAATCGATAAACCGGCATACATGCTCAAATGGACCATTTACTCCGGAGATTATCGGTCTACCGGGAGGTACAGTTGGATTCTTATGTACTTTTGGTAAAAGATAAAATGTCGGTACTGATGGCTCTTCAACTCTCAGACTATTAAAAACTTCTCTGGAGATGATGTTTCTCTCAAGGGCCGATTGGAGAATATTTTCAAGTTCCCTACAAAAGGTAGACATAGGATTGAATGTTAATTTCCTATAATATTTTGTGTCTCATAATTGCCTAAAGGCTTCAGCTTCATACATAGAAGTAGGCCACACCACTACATTTCCTCCTTTATCGGCTGCCTTTATAACTATATCATCTTTCTGACTCAATAACTTAAGGCCATCTCTTTCCTCCATAGAGAGGTTGTCTTTCTTAATATACCCCGGTATTTTTTGAAATTCTTGTGAAACCAATTTCACAAAGAGGTCTACAGTTGGGCAAATAGAAAGTGATGGAAATTTTTTTGACGATCTACGAATGCAAGCTGGTACAGCTGACACTACAGCAGATGTGGAAGATGTAGGGACTGGATTAGACTCCTCATAGAGGTCTTCCAGAATATGTAAGACCACTTGTTCTTCCGGACTCAACATAGAGTCACCAGAAACATGTTCCACAGCTGCTTCGGATCTATGGAATAACTTTTTAAACACCAGTGACCGACCAAACAGATGCAAATCTTTTGTTGCTGTAAACCTATCAAAGCTGGCACTAGGTGCAAAGTTAAGCCCCTTAGATAACACTGAAATCTCCGAAGAGGTAAGTTGATGTTGTGAAAGGTTAATCACCTGTAGTTGATCTTGTCTCTGTGTACTCCTAGTATCCGGACGTCTTTTGGATGGCCATTTTGCTTGGTTCTTTTTGCGTTTATTCCCACTATTCGTTCTAGAATACATTTCTGAATTCATTGAGCTATTAGATTCACTGAGTGAAGAAAGGGAGGATTGGGATGCAGATCTCCTGATGGCATTAGGTTTAGTATGATGCCATCTGTATACCTTATTAGTCTGAAAGTCAATACTATCTCGATTAAATTTTTTTGTTTTTATATCACAGATGGATTTCTCCCATCCCACGAATATCTCATCTAGATGTTGATTAAAAGTAGATAAGGTCTCGCTTGTGGATATAGCTTTAAGTTGACTTTGGAACTCCTCAATCTCTTTATCAAGTAATTCCAAAGAAAAGGTGTTATATTCAGTCAACAACTGCATAAAAGAAAGGGAACATGATGTACATGTAGATTCCCATTTCTTAATAAACTCATCGTTCGTTATTGGGAAAGATGGAAAAACTTGCACTCTCAACCCCCTAGGGATCAATTTTCTTTTAATATAATTTTGGAGAAAAGCTCTGTTCCACCATATTTTGGTGCGTTTATGTAGTAGACCCTTGATTTTATCCTGTATCTCCTGAACACTATTCTGGCCTGTGAAACCCTGTACTGTGCAGTTATCTTTAAACATGACGTCCAATCGAGAGAGCCACGTCCTCTCTCTTGCCTTGTAATCCATGGGGCCACTATTGTTCGACTCTGTGAAAAACACAGTACAAATATAAGAGACAAATACCGAACAACAAATAAAAAAGAGGTATAGTTGTGGTATTTTATACCCCCTAATAGGGAGACAATAAACAGGCCCTACCTGTTTAAGTGTCCTTACCATAATAGCAAACAACTCAAAGCAAAACAAGGTAAGTATGACACCTTAATATATAAAAATAACAAATGAAGCAACTGTTACAATAACATATCAAAAAGCTTTATTAAGTATCAAAATTGGACATACATGTAAAACACAAGTGCATATACAGGGAAATAAGATTGGAGAAAAATAGGGTACCAAGATGGAATTAGATCCCCATGTATTGCTGCAAGACACCTACACAAGGTATATATAAAGTAATATGCAGTGGCAGTAAAAAATGACAGTCACAGACGTTTCCCACAACAAGTGGGGCGGTCCCTACACATATAACTATTGTATGCCAATGCGTTAGATAATAAATGAACCCTGAAAAAACAGGGAAGTGTGTATGTAGCAGAGCTGTGTGTGATGTATATGTAGCAGAGCTGTGTGTGTGTGATGTGTATGTAGCAGGGCTGTGTGTGTGTGACGTGTATATAGGAGAGCTGTGTGTGTGATGTGTATGTAGCAGAGCTGTGTGTGTGACGTGTATGTAGCAGAGCTGTGTGTGATGTATATGTAGCAGAGCTGTGCGTGTATGATGTGTATGTAGCAGGGCTGTGTGTGTGTGACGTGTATATAGGAGAGCTGTGTGTGTGACGTGTATGTAGCAGAGCTGTGTGTGTGACGTGTATGTAGCAGAGCTGTGTGTGTGACGTGTATGTAGTAGAGCTGTGTGTGTGACGTGTATGTAGCAGAGCTGTGTGTGATGTGTATGTACCTTAGATCTCTCTTCCTTGCTCCTTCCATATATAATAATCTGCATTACCGCCACAATCTTTCCATCTCTGGTAACTTTCTTTTCTTGCTATCACTGACATCCTCGGACATCTCCTTCTCTCTCCTGCGGCTTTTTCATTTATTAAAATATATCACATAGACTTGTATACAATCATATATGAGCTGTAGTCGGCCATTTCTTATAAAATCTTTCCTTCTGCCTTATAAAAGAAGACTGCGGAATAAGAAATGACATAAAGCTTCTTGGAAATATTTTGCAGCCTCCTAAACTGTCTGAATAAAATTGGGAGAAGATAGAAAAGATGAATGTGATTTTCCTCCTGATGACGCGAGCACCTTACAATCTACATTGCTTGAAAAAGGGAAATCCAGCATCCAGCGGCTTCTTTAAAAATCTTTTAGTTTATTAACATGTTCTTATTAAAAATACATAGTCCAAATCATCTAGGTGATACTCCTTAGTTGTACAGAAGAACAGCTAACGCTTTTCGGAAATTGTTTCAGTAGTGTAACAGCCCCACTTCTCGTCAAACTAAAAAGTGACAGGTGCCCCGCCCCTTTTATGATGTAACCACGCCCCATTTATTATATGACCACGCCCCCTTTTATATGATTATTTTGACGTCACTACGGCCATTTTATAATTAACACCCCACACACACACACACACACCCCTTTATTATGATGCTCCACCCCTTTTTATATAAGCTCTCCTTTTGCGCTGGCATAAATGATATTTCTTTGATAGAAAGGAATATCATTCATTTCAGCGCAAAAGTGCCCGCCCCCCTTTTTATATATGCTTTCTCCTTTTGCACTGGCATGAATGATATTTCTTTAAGGAATATCACTCATTCCATCGCAAAAAGTGTCTATAGTTTTATTTAAGATAAATAATATACCTATTTATTGTTGATGTAACCAGCTATGTACTTCAGCACCGCTGCGTGGCGTCATGAGTCAAGCTCGTACACAACCACCCCAGAAGACGGAAAGACATATTGTGACATGGCCGTACAAAGTTCCCCTAATACAACTACGGGCCGTGCTTCTGCGCAGGCGTGTAGCGCAAAAACATGTCTTGACATGTAGAGGACCTGGCCACAATGAGCGATTGGCATGACCGCACATGTCTTTTCAGCACAACTTATGGTATATTCTGCGTACGAGCAAAAAACCACAAACACACAGCATTTATTTTTTTAAAAAAATATATAATAATTTTATTCAGAATACCAAAAACACAGTACATATTATTACAATGTTAACCACGACTGCTGTAATAGTGGAAAAGTTCTCATTTTAGGTAATAAAGTCGCATGGGGCAGTCCCGAGGCTGTGGGTGATGAGGGGAAAATGTGGGTTCTGGACCGAGGTAGTTCTGAAGTTGAGGGGTTAGTCAAATTCATTTTTAAACGGTCCAGTTTTTCCCTTCTGGTTGGATTACCCACTACACTGGAGGGGATATTTAATTCGGCCATCGAGCTGAAAAATACATCCCATCACTGTGATGAGAAAATGTGGTTGACCCAAGGTAGACCTATGGGCACATTTAAATGTGGGAGATGTACTGCATGCCCGTTTGTGGACAAGAACCCTCAATTCACAAGTGCAGCAACGGGTGCCACGTTCCAATGTAGAAGTTTTGCCAATTGTGAAACGATGGGAGTGGTCTATCTTCTTAGCTGTCCATGCCCACTAAACTATGTGGGCAAGACCATCAGGCAGCTAAGGAGAAGAATCAGGGATCACATTTGTGATATTGCAAATGGGAGAGACACTCCGGTGGCACGACACTTTGTGAACTTTCACTCTGGTGACACCTCTGGACTTAGGGTGCAGGTTATCGAAGTAGTGAAACCTCATCCTAGAGGAGGAAATTGGGACAATTTTATTTTGAGGAAAGAAGCACAGTGGATCTACCGTATGGAGAGTCTATCTCCTAAGGGATTAAACGAACAGATGGATTATACGTGCTTTTTAGAATGAAAATATTGTCCCAAAACAAAGGGTGAAGCAGAGGGTTAGTCTAGCTCCTTTGGCATACTCATGACCTATCTCACTCAAAGTTCATTTTGATGAACCAGATTATTATGAACTTGTTATGAACTTGAATAAACATATTTCTTAAAATCATAATCTTTCACATTCTAACCTATATCCCGATGTAAGAATGGATAGGTAAAACCCATAGACTATGATTGGTGAAAAATACACCATTATATGGACCCTGTTGGGCAAAGAAAAATATTTTTTTTGTCTAGATCCCTTGTGTACCAACTACCTCTCCCGTAAGCCTAGATCCACGGCTCTACGAGTACGTCTATAAAATAAATAGGAATAATAAATGTTACCAACCACATTCCGTATAGTGATGTTTGATTGAAAATAATTGAAAAGTTCATAGTCATTCATGTATTGATATGATACTCACCGTTAAGAATATAGTAATGATTAAGTTGATGCATTGAAGGATGGCTATGACGCTCATTTGATCTAAAGATATACAGATGCTGGAGGAGGGTATCTGATTTTTTTGTTGTCTAGCAAACGCTATGGATCTGACACGGCAAGAAAGAAATAAGTGTCTTTATTCAATCCAGGCGCATGCGTGAGCATAGAGTATTAGGTAGAATATCGGAGAAAACCAGTCCGATCTTCGCGCATGCGCACTGTGTCCCTATTGAGGAATCTAAGGAATGTTTGGTGTGACGTATGTGCCTATGCGCACATGGGCGTGCTCGTCCAATGAAAGAGATTGGTTGAGAGCAGTGTGTGTGTGTGGGGGGGGGGGGGGCGTGGAGTAGGGTTTATATACCTTGAAGAAAGCAGGGCAACTCACCGCTGGGAGTCGAGTGGCGGTCCTGCTAGCGGTCAGAACACCTACCGCTGATTTTTCTTGCACGAAGTGTTGTGGAGAGGGTCCGATGTTCAGGACCTAGTAAAAGAGACCCCTGATGAATCACTTTGAGTGAAGAAACGCGTAGGGTCAGACAAAGCAGTTATAGATGTAGCACCCACACGCAGATAATTTGAATAGTGACCAAGCCAGTGGTACCTTTCCTCCTCTGTTGGTGTGGCGTTAGGCCAGTATCCTCGGAGGGGTGGGGGAGCATTCCATTGAGCTTTTTCAATATTGCTGGTCACGTTCTTATTTAAATCTGTGAGGTTTCTGGTGCACATCGTGTATTGGATGAGGGAGGTATAGATAATGTTTATGTAGGGCGCAATAGAGATAGCGCTACTAGCTTTCCTCTTTATACACTTACCTGTCGTTGCACAGCGGGTTATGGTGTAGGACATGTTTTAAACATTTTGTTACATGTTTTAAAGTATCTAATAAAAGTAAAGTTTTATATATTCTTTTCCTTTGGTGGATAAGTCAAATCCCCTTTCAGTGATTCTGGTTACAACACCCCTTCTCTTACATTTTAGCGGGGCCAAGTAGTTCAGGGAAAAGCTATTTTGTAAAACAATTGTTACATAACGCTGACACTCATTTATCACACAAACCCAAAAATATTGTCTGCATTGTTTTATGCATGTTGGCAAAAATGATACGCTGATCTGTCTCGCACCATTCCTAACATACGTTTTATTGAAGGTCTACCGGCAACTTTTATAGATGACGAACTTTTTCCCCCTGACAAGGTAAATTTGACAATTGTTGAAGATCTCATGGAGAGCGCGAGCCAAAATGGCGAGATAGAGAAGGCTTTCACCAAGTACGTACATCACAGAAATCTAAGCATTTTTTAATTATTTCAGAACATATTTTGTCAGGGTAAAAAGAGTAGAACGATAAATTTAAACACAAAGTACTTGGTCCTCTTTAATAATCCTCGTGATAAATTACAAGTTATGACGCTAGCACGGCAGATGTACTCGGGGAAAACACGCTTCTTTTTAGGAGCTTTTGAAGACGCGACACGTAACCCTTACGGGTATTTGTTAGTAGATCTAAGAGGCTCTACTCCTGAGGATATGCGATTAAGAGCGGGTTTGTTTCCACCAGATTTACCAGTTGCCTATGTGCAAAAGAAAATCAAAGGTTAATAAGTGAAATTTACAGCTCTAGTCGCATTCTATGTCCTGCGCATAGTATCGACAAGATGTCTGAGAGAATACGCCGTAACTGGCACCTCTTAAAAACTCTGGTGAAGGCACCCCCGCCGCTCAGGACATCGATTTTACGCAATGCCAGTAGATTTAATAATGGCCATAGGTGAAATTGCTTTAAATATTTTGAAAGGTAGAATTCCTCTAAAAGAGAGACAGAAGAATATACTCAAGAAATGGCGTAAGGCTATAAGACAGCTGGGAGATAAATGTATTGATGCAAATAAAAAGAAGTGCATAGTGAACCAGTGCGGCGGATTTATAGGACCTCTGTTGAGTTTCGCTATCCCGCTAATAGCAAGCCTTATTGCTAACAAGTAATGGAACACACAGTGTTTACCCGGTGCCTAAAAGTGAACTTAACAAACTGAAACAGCCTAATACACCAACCCCCACTATGCGCCAAAATACCCTACACACTCCGGAGGAGGAGCTTAACAACTTTTTACAGCATAGAGATCTCCCTGACGATGTGAAGATTAAGAAATACACAGAGGTGCTAGCGAGGTACTTGGATCTTGTAAAACAGGAGACGACCGAGTTATCTAGTTTGAACCTTATTCTGACTACTCTACCCGACCACCAGCAATTGTCTTGTACATTGCCTGATAAAAAGGCTTCAATCCGTGAAATTGTGGACAGTGTCAGCCCGCGCTTTAAAAAGAGCGCCGAAATTATACTGAGCAAAATGGATCAGAAATCTGATGTCACAGCCTGGAATGAAAAAGGTGAATTTATTTACAGAGGTGACCCGATCCCTGGATCTAATATGTTGGATCTCATTAAACACGCCACGCAGAGTCACAGCTTGGTGAAAAGGAATACGCCTCGCGGTTGGGACGTTTTTTTCAGCTCGATGGCTGAATTAAATGTCCCCTCCAGTGTGGTAGGTAATCCGACCAGAAGAGAAATTCTGGACCGTTAAAAAATGAAATTGATTCATCCCTCAACTTCAGAACCACCTCGGGCCAGAACCCCCATTATTCCCTCATCACCCACAGCCTCGGGACTGCCCCATGCGACTTTATTACCTAAAGTGAGAACTATTCCACTATTACAGTAAGCGTGGTGAACATTGTAATAATTTGTATTGTGTTTTTTTTGGTATTTTGAATAAAAGTATTTTTTTAAATAATGCTGTGTGTTTGTGGTTTTGCCCGTACGCAGACCGTACCGTAAGTTATGCTGAAAAGACATGTTCGGGCATGCCATTCGGTCATGTTGGACATGCCCCTACATGTCCAACATGATTTGCGCCACACGCTTGCACAGAAGCATGGTACGTAGTTGTCTTAGGGGTTTTGTACGGACATGTCACAACATGTTTTGTTGTCTTCGGGGACTGTGTATGAACATGACTCACAACACCACGCTGAGGAGCTGAAGAGCATGGCTGGTTAAATCAGCAATAAAAAAGGTATATTATTTTATCTTAATCTAGAGGGAGGACGCGGCTTCGCACGGGTATATTACATTTTAAGTTTGTGTAGTGGCCCCATAAGAATTGTCCAATTTTGCGCTGGTGTATTTTGTACGTTGTTTGTGTGTATGTCCATAAGTGTCATGTGATTATGTGTATCTCATTTTGGATATCAGTGAAAAACCTGTGATCAGTTGTTATGGATACCTGGAGTAAAGCTGTATCTAATCCTTCTCCGTGTAGTACTGTGTTTAGACACAAGTATCTAATCCTTGTTGGTGTGGTACTGTGTGCAGATGCACATATCTAATCCTCCGGCGTGTGGTACTGTGTGCAGATGCATATATCTAATTCTCCCCCGTGTGGTATTGTGTGAAGAGGCACGTATCTAATCCTCCGGTAAGTGAAACTGTGTGCAGACGTGCAAATCTAATCTTTCGGCATGTGGTACTGTGGTATCCAATCCCCCGACGTATGAAACTGTGTGCAGACACATGTATCTAATATTACGGCATGTGGTACTGTGTGCAGACGTGCATTTCTAATCCTCTGGCGTGTGGAACTGAGTGCAGATGTGCATATCCAATCATCTGGCGTGTGGTACTGTGTGCAGATGCACGTATCTAATCCTCCCCTGGGTGGTATTGTGTGAAGAGGCACGTATCTAATCTTACAGCGCGTGGAACTGTATGTAGACGCGCGGATCTAATCCTACAGCATGTGGTACTGTGTGCAGACTTGCGTATCTAATCCTCCCACGTGTGGTATTGAGTGTAGATGCGCATATCTAATCCTCTTGCAGTGGTACTATGTGAAGACATGCGTACCTAATCCTCCAGCGTGTTGAACTGTGTGAAGATGTGCGTATCTAATCCTTCCGTGTGGTACTTTTTGCAGACACACGTATCTAATCCTCACCCGTGTGGTACTGTGTGCTGAGAAGCGTATCTAATTCCCTGGCTTGTGGTACTGTGTGCAGAGGCATGTATCTAATCCTCCAAAGTGTGGTACTGTGTGCAGACACAAGTATCTAATCCTCCTGTGTGTGGTATTGTGTGAAGAGGCGCGTATCTAATCCTACGGCGTGTGGAACTGTGTGTAGACATGCGTATCTAATCTTACGGCATTTGGTACTGTGTGAAGACGCGCGTATCTAATCCTCCCCCGTGTGGTACTGTGTGCTGAGACGCGTATCTAATTCCCTGGCTTGTGGTACTGTGTGCAGAGGCATGTATCTAATCCTCCAAAGTGTGGTACTGTGTGCAGACACACATACCTAATCCTCCCATTTGGTATTGTGTGAAGAGGTGCGTATCTAATCCTACGGCATGTGGTACTGTGTGCAAACGCTCAGAAGGGAATGTTACTGTGCATGCCCGAGATTTCAATGTACAGGAGTGAGATGAGAGACGCTGGAGGCGGTCACAGGGGGAGAGGAGGAGGAATTTTCGGCGCGCAAGCTAAAGAGGGGCCGGTTTCAAGGTATGATGCAGGGGGGTGCACGGTGGCTTGGAGGAACGCCCAGGGTGCACAGACAGGCTCATTTACATATGGGTTTTCCTGGTATGTTATAAAAACGAAGGGGGGGGGGGGGTTGGGGGTCCTTTTAAAAAAGAGTAACAGTGTTCCTCTGCAACCACTATTATGCCCCACAGCGGCTATGGAGCATAATAGAGTTGGGTGGGCAACTGTGGGGCATAATATATATATATAGACGTGCACCTTCCCCCCGCTACCTGATGCGGACGATCAAAAGAAAAACCTAATCACGCCGCATCTTTTGATCGACCGCCTCAGGCAGCAGAGGGGCTAGGTTCACCAGTGGCTCCGCTATATACACGTCGCACGCAGACAGCTCCGCTACATAAACGTCACCAACAAACAGCTCCACTACAAACACATCGCACGCAGACGGCTCCGCTACATACACGTCACACACAGACGGCTCCGCTACATACAAGTCACACGCAGACAGCTCCGCTACATACATGTCGCACACAGAAGGCTCCGCTACATACACGTCGCACACAGACGGCTCCGCTACGTACACGTCGCACACAGACAGCTCTGCTACATACACGTCACACACAGACAGCTCCGCTACATATACGTCACACACAGACAGCTCCGCTTCATACACATCACACACAGACAGCTCCGCTTCATACACGTCACACACAGACGGCTCCGCTACATACACGTCGCACACAGACGGCTCCACTACATACACATCACACACAGACGGCTCCGCTACATACACATCACACACAGATGGCTCCGCTACATACATGTCACACACAGACAGCTCCGCTTCATACACATCACACACAGACAGCTCCGCTTCATACACGTCACACACAGACGGCTCCGCTACATACACGTCGCACACAGACGGCTCCACTACATACATGTCACATACAGAGGGCTCTGCAGAGACCTCTAATATCTAGTCATGTGATTCTGTGACTCCTCCCACACAGGTGACATCATCACAGGTCCTTTAGTATCTTCTAGTAACAGCATAACCTGATCATGTGACTCGTTGACTCCTCCCACACCTATGACATCATCACAGGTCCTGTGAGCAGACGGCTGCTGTACCCGAGGAGGTAGGTGCTCGATCTCAGCCCTTCTCATACATTCAGTGGCCCCCACACACTATAATGTCTTCCATGTGGCCCCCACACGCTATATTGTTCTCCTCGTGGCCCCCACACGCTATATTGTCCTCCTTGTGGCCCCCACACGCTATATTGTCCTCCTTGTGGCCCCCACACGCTATATTGTCCTCCTTCTGGCCCCCACACGCTATAATGTCCTCCTTCTGGCCCCCACACGCTATAATAATAATAATACATTTTATTTATATAGCGCCAACATATTCCGCAGCGCTGTACAATTTATAGGGTTCAGATACAGACATACATAACAAAGAACGTCATTTCACACAATGGGACTGAGGGCCCTGCTCAAAAGAGCTTACAATCTATGAGGTAGAGGGGGTGACACAAGAGGTAGTATACTGTCCTCCTTCTGGCCCCCACACGCTATAATGTCCTCCCTGTAGCCCCCACACACTATAATGTCCTCCTTGTGGCCCTGTTGGATCCTACAATAGACCTGACACTGGGCAGGAGATACACAGTGAAAGCTATAGACTATAATGGGGTCCGTGTGCTTTCCATGCGATGTCTGCACGGAACATGTGGACAGAAAAGTACTTCATCTACTTTCCTGTCCGCATGACTCGTGTGGAGACCACAGGGAAAGCATACGGACCCCATTATAGTCTATGCGGTCCGTTTGCTTTCACTGTTCATCGCTTGGTAATGCGTTCGGTAGTTTGGTTTAAAGATGTGAACCAGACCATATATACACATACCATATATACTCAAACATATAGATTATTATACATTCATATACCATATATATGTATGAATACTATGTATACTCACATATATACACATTATAGCATACTGTAAATACTCACACATACCTATATACAAACATACAGTACTCACGCAGTATACAACACACATACTTTACACAAATATACACATATATACATATTAAACATACATACAAAAGAGTATACTCACATTTGCTAGCAGTCAACCATCACAGCAAACGTCTTCCTGGCTTCCCCACACGTTATGATGTGAGAGACTTCACTGTGAGGAGGAGGGAGGAAGTTCCGGCAGCAGGGACGAGACATCATAGGAAAGCAGGCAGCAGGTCAGTGAGAGGATTACAAGCAGCCATTAGCTGAAGCTGCACATGGTGTCCTCCGGTATGTACATTCCCTAAATATCGGGAGGACACTGTGTACAGCTTCAGCATCAGCTAATGGGGGGCCCCTGTGTGTGGAGGCAAATGCATTGGCCAGGTGCCCGGTTGGGGGCCCCTGGCCATCCCGATCGGGCCCCGACCAATGCATCTGCATTGGCAAAGTGGGAACTTTCAGTCAGGGCTCAGGGGCCCAGCGGTGGATTCACCGGTTCCCCGGTGGGCCAGTCCGACCCTGGGTGTGAATACTTTTACAAGCCCCTGTATCAGTGTTAGATCTCTGGATGGAACATTCTCCTGGACACTCATTCCTCTCATGTCCCTACAGCGGGGCCCATTCTCTACGTCCTCTATACCATCATGTAAGATTCTGCTCATTTCAGTAAGCCACAAACCTACAGATTCCCGTTGGCCACTTTCTCCTCTGCATTAGTAACTTGTTGCACGTTGCAAAAAACTTGAGTCTTCAGTAGGTGATACCTTTTTTAATGGCTAACTCATAATGATGACAGAATATAATGTTTCGAAGCTCTCGGCTTCTTCTTCAGATATGACATGAACCCACGTGAGACATTCATTCCATTCTCCATAGTGTTAAATAAGGTCATGGCCTTATACTCATAAATCTGTCTCTGTTTCCTTGATTTAAAATTCCCTCTTAAAATAAAAATCTTCATGTCACTGGTGATATTATGATCTTCATTGCAGAAATGTTTTGGCACGGGAAGGTCCATTCTTTGTTTTCTAATTGTATGGTGATGTGCGTTTAATTCTCATTCTGAGTTTCTGACCGGTCTCTCCAATATACAGATTTTCAGTGGAACACTTGGTGCACATTATTAAATACACTACATTAGGTGTGTTACAGGTGAACGTACCTGGGATTTTATATTCCCTGTTAGAGTTCGGTATCTTTATCCTGTCAGTCGTTAGTATGTGCGGGCAGGTTTTGCACCTCTTCTGTCCACATGGGAATGTTCCTTTGTTAGTTGGAGGTGACAGTGAGCTGCTAAGAACCATATTCCTGAGGTTTGGTGGTTGTCTGTAACACAGGAGAGGGGGGTCTGGAAATATGGATGTTAGATGGTTGTCTTTTTGTAGTAGTGGATGTAATTTGCGTATAATTCCTCTCAGCGTCTCCAGGTGGGGGTTATATGTGACGACCAGGGGCACCCGATTGTTCTCCTGTTTGGTATTGTATTTTAATAATTCTGATCTTGGTACTCTAGTGGCTCTGGTGATTTGGTTATCAATTGTTCTTGGATGGTAACCCTGCCTCAAGAATGTGTTTTTGAGGCCTCCAAGGTGTTTGTCCATATCTGCAGGGTCTGAACATATGCGATGATATCTGATGGCCTGGCTCTAGACAATGGAGTTCTTTATGTGTTTCGGATGAAAGCTATCCCATCTTAGGTAGGACGGTCAAGTGGTTTCCGATACAGCGATGTCTCAATTTTGTTGTCCTGTATCTTGATGACTGTGTCCAGGAAGTTTATTTCAGAGAAGACGTAATTGAACGTCAGGTTGATGGTGGGATGGAACTCGTTGAATTGTTCATGGAAGGTTTTCAGCTGTTGTTCAGACCCAGTCCAAATGATTAGGATATTGTCAATGAAACGGTAGTAGGCCCGAGGCCTGGTGGTGCAGGTGGATAGAAAATCACTCTCAAGCTTGGCCATGAAGAGATTACTGTGGCGCCATTTTACTCCCCATTGCAGTGCTGGTCTGCTGTAGATAGAAGCAGTCACCAAAAGAAAAGTAATTGTGGGTGAGGATGAATTTTGTCAGTTTCACCACAGCTTCAGCGTTCATTACCTCACTTTTCCATGAAAAACTGGCAGGTCTTCTTTCTTCGTTATTGTTCCATTCTATTTTAATCTCCATTTGGACTTTACTCTTGATGCTGTAGAAGAGATGTATAAGGTGGATCCTTAGTCTCTCTGAAGTTCTATAACACAAGTTTTGTGCATAGTGAGTATTGTAGGTATATGAGATGGGGTTTGTGAGCCTGAGTCCTTTAGGAAATAATTTCTCTTTTTTGCATTTAGATAGGAAAAAGATGTCGCTGTCCAGATGTGTCCGTTTCTTCAGAAGTGTCTTAGGTCCATAAAAATCCGGTAGATTCTGGTATCCTCCATTTGGTATAAAGAAAATGTTGTTTTTGTACCGTGTTAGCCAGTGGGTAGGAAATATATAAAAACAAAACACTTGAAAGTCTTCAGTAGATGATACCTTTTTTAATGGTTAACTCATAATGATGACAGAATATAACGTTTCGAAGCTCGAGGATCATCCTCGCCAAAATTACTTTGGCGCAAAAACCGTGATCACCTTCTTACCTTTACTGTCTGCTCCCACAACCTGAGAGAGGATCGGGTCTTATGGGATAATATGAGAAGAGCCTTCTAGAGGTGAGAACTTTATTAACCCAAGGGGGTCGATACTATACACCCACTATGCATAAAAATATACGCTGGCGGATACAAGCTTATATGGTTAAGAAAGGTATGTTACAGTAAGATAAAAAGAATAAAAGATTAGAAACAGGGATATAATACCAGATTCGGTCTCCAGAAAAGGTGCAAAACCTGCCCTCACATACTGACCACTGACAAGATAGAGATACCAAACTCTAACAGGGAATATAAAATCTCAGGTACTTTCACCTGTAACACACCTAATGTAGTGTATTTAATAATATGCACCAAATGTTCCACTGAAAATCTGTATGTTGGAGAGACCGGTCAGAAGCTCAGAATGAGAATGAACGCACATCGCCATACAATTAGAGAACAAAGAATGGACCTTCCTGTGCCAAAATATTTCTGCAATGAAGATCATATCACCAGTGACATGAAGATTTTGATTTTAAGAGGGAATTTTAATTCAAGGAAACAGAGACGGATTTATGAGTATAAGGCCATGACCTTATTTAACACTCTGGAGAATGGAATGAATGTCTCACATGGGTTCATGTCATGCTATAGAAATCACTGAACTAAGACAGTCATAAAGATAAGAACCTGGGAACTGTGTATTTGTTTACATGTATATACTAATAAGCCTCTTCTCCCTCCCCCTCCCTCCTGAAATCCTATCCCTATGTGTCCTGTTGTACATAAATATGCATCCTTCAAAAATTGTTTTTAGATTTATGTGAAGAAGAAGCCAAAGAGCTTCGAAACGTTATATTCTGTCATCATTATGAGTTAGCCATTAAAAAAGGTATCATCTACAGAAGACTTTCAAGTTTTTTGTTTTTTATATTTCCTACCCACTGGCTAACACGGTACAAAAACAAACATTTTCCTTATCAAGAAACAGAGTGATGGCCATCTGCTGCGATTGTGGCAAACAACGAACACGATTGATCACCCTGCGGGGTGGCGCAAATTACTCCCTCTATTATAACATTTTTGGCTGCTGTCCACTTCTTCAACTTGCTACAATGGAAACCTTCGTAATCTTTCTGACGCATACGCTTGGATCGCCTGCTAACTGTTCCGGTGCAACAAGGGGTGGCGAGAAAACACTGTTGTTATTGTTGGTGGTGCTGCTGCTGCTGGAACTGTTGCTTGGAAAGAAGTAAACCATTTTGACGAGCCTACTCAAAAGCGAGTTCCTCAGTGGATATTAGAGCACAAAGCTCAAACACGCTAGGATCTTGCAACGCCATTTCGGCTGATTCACATAAATGCCCGAACTTTGTTGATACATTAACGTAGATACATTTTTGTCAAGGTAAAGGCATGCTTTTGTAATACTGTCAACATCAGAAGTAGGAGGTGGTGATAATAATGTGTCTCAACCTCTCTATTTATTCCATGGGATTCTGTGTAGTGATTACATTGTCTCATCTTCTCTCCATTCAGATTCCTACAATATAGAATCCTCTCAGTATCTTCTATATAAGAGAATATTCCGGATTGATCCATCAAGGATAGAAAGAGACAGGAACAAGATGGCGGAAAGTCTATTAAATCTCACCCTAGAGATCATCTACCAGCTTACTGGAGAGGTGAGAGGTTCTGATGATGTCATCATGACATCATTCTTATCTCTAGTAATAACAGATGATATGACTGGAGAGGTGATGGACTCTGGACATGTATGTAGTGAGATTTATTAATGTGTCTCCCCATAACCAGGATTACACAGTAGTGAAGAAGACCTCTAGTGGGCGCTGTCAGGCTCCTGTGTATGATGGATATGGAGGAACCCTGAGCCCATTCCCGGGGCCTCCACCTCACCCCCTGATACAGGAGGAGATCAATGCACAGAAGATCCTAGAACTCACCAACAAGATGCTGGAGCTGCTGACTGGAGAGGTGACACTGCTGGGAATGCTGGGACATTATACAGTAACTGGAGGGGTCGGGGTGATGACTGTATCATTGTGTTGTCAGGTTCCTATAAGGTGTCAGGATGTTGCTGTCTATTTCTCCATGGAGGAGTGGGAGTATTTAGAAGGACACAAGGATCTGTACAAGGAGGTGATGATGGAGGACCAGCAGCCCCTCACATCAGCAGGTAATAGACATGACTATATACACATGGACTTCCATTATTTGTATGTACAGAATGAATTCAGTCCCTGTCTGTGTTTCCTACAGGTAGATCCAGTAAGAGGACAACACCGGAGAGATGTCCCAGTCCTCTTCTTCCACAGGATGATCAGGTAGATGGAGATATTCCCTATGATGTGTAGACGGGCTGTGAAGTTCTTGTGTCTCTTTTTTTCATTGCTGACTTACAATATTTATTTCACAGCTTCAGGATGAAGATCTGGACAATGTTTTGGCCATAACGATAAAAGACGAGCCCTATGTGAGTGGTGATGAGGAGTGTGAGGAGGACATTCCTACAGGGACCCGCCCAGGTGAGGAGTCACCACTATATAAAGCACAGAAGGGTCACTGATTCTATTCAGACATTGTTTAGACTATTTGTTGTTCCCCGATTCAGGTAAAATACTAATAATACCTGAATATAAATGTGATACCGCTATCGGGGGTAATAAATGTAGTATAGAATAGAACGGACAGCAGGAATATGGACTTGACATCGATGTGAACGAGGCAGATTTCTTCCTCCCCGGCTCTCAGTCCTCGTGAAGGGAAAGAATTTACCAGAATTATATAGCAGATTATTTCAGGTGGCGGAAAAATAATCCTCCAGCTCGATCTTCAGGCAGATTCCACCTCAGAGCTCTATGGAAATAAATGGGAGGTGGAAAATCCGGCCTGGCCAGTAAGGAATCTGATGGAGATTCGGGGGATGATTTGGTAAAGCGGAAAAATTCTTCTTCTGAATTCCTGAAGCAGCTTCTACAAATGTCACTGTGTAAACCTCACCTTAGACCCCAATCACACTATGGAATCCGGACTAGAAGATCTGGTCTGTACATCAGTCACATTTCCCAGCCTGAACTCTGTCCACACACCAGGACTCCCCGTGTCTTAGTGATCTATGGCGCTAGGAGTCCCTGCTTCCTTGTGACTCCACAGACCCTACTACATACTGTATGGGACAGCAGATCCGCGGTGAGTTCAGGCTGGGAAATCCAGCAGATGTGGTTTGGATTCTATTGTGTGTATGGGGTGTAATACAGTAAGATTTATGGCATCCTACAGTATTATTCCACATAAGTGGCCATAGTTAAGCAGCCATGGATTGTGTTCACCTCTACAGTGACCTAGAGCAGTGGTGGCATCTCCTGCCCCGCTTCATTACTAGTCACTATCACTGACCTCCGTCTCAGTACAGTGAATACTAATGAAGTAGGCCGCGCTGCCGTCGTTTGCTGCCTGTGCCACTGACTTCACTTCTTCACACGGTCTGAAGCGTCTCAGGCAGCGGCAGCTCAGTGGGGAATATACTTATAAGGTTATGTTATTCAATAATAGTAACATCAGTTTTCTTCTTCTCAGATGACTGTACCAGGAGCTCAGAGGGACATCTGATATCTAAAGATTATAAAGCAGAAGATCATGGTATCGCACAAGATCCATATGAAGAACATGTCATTACCCCAGATATATCCTCAGCCATTCAGATGAAAGGTCTTTATTCTAATTCATCAAAATATGTTAATCAAAATGAAAGCTACAAAAGGGGTGTTGTAGATCAGAGAACTCACACAGGAGAGAAACCCTATCCATGCCCAGAATGTGGGAAATGTTTTGTCTCTAAATCTCATCTTGTTGTGCATCAAAGAATTCACACAGGGGAGAAGCCATATTCATGCTCAGAATGTGGGAAATGTTTTACTCAGATTTCAAGTCTTCATAAACATCGGAGAGTTCACACAGGGGAGAAGCCTTATTCATGCCCAGAATGTGGGAAATGTTTTAATCAGAAATCAATTCTTGTTGAACATCTGAAAATTCACACAGGAGAGAAGCCTTATTCATGCCCAGAATGTGGGAAATGTTTTACGCAGAAATCAAGTCTTGCGGATCATCAAAAAATTCACAAAGGAGAGAGGCCATATTCATGCACAGAATGTGGGAAACGTTTTACTCAGAAATCAAGTCTTGTTGAACATCAAAAAATTCACAAAGGAGAGAAGCCATATTCATGCCCAGAATGCGGGAAATGTTTCATCGCTAAATCACATCTTGTTTCACATCAGAGAACTCATACAGGGGAAAAGTTGTTTTCTTGCCTAGAATGTGGGAAATGTTTTACTTGGAAATCACAACTTGTTCAACATCAGATGTTTCACACAGGGGAGAAGCCATATTCATGCCAAGAATGTGGTAAAAGTTTTTTGGGTAAATCAAATCTTGTTACACATCAGAGAATTCACACAGGAGAGAAGCCATTTACATGCCCAGACTGTGGGAAATGTTTTACTCAGAAATCAAAACTTGTTGAACATAAAAGAACTCACACAGGGGAGTTTTCATGCCCAGAATGTGGGAAATGTTTTATCTCTAAATCACATCTTGTTACACATCAGAGAATTCACACCGGGGAGAAGCCATTTCCATGCCCAGATTGTGGGAAATGTTTTAGAGTACAATCAAGTCTTGTTTCACATCAGAGAACTCACACAGGGGAGAAGCCATTTCCATGCCCAGATTGCGGGAAATGTTTTATCTCTATAGCACCTCTTGTTGCACATCAGAGAACTCACACAGGGGAGAAGCCATTTCCATGCCCAGAATGTGGGAAATGTTTTACTCAGAAATCAAATGTTGTTGAACATCAAAAAATTCACAAAGGAGAGAAGCCATATTCATGTCCAGAATGTGGTAAATGTTTTACTCAGAAAAGAAATCTTGTTGAACATCAAAAAATTCACAAAAGAGAGAAGCCATATTCGTAACCAGAATGTGGGAAATATTTTACAGTACAATCAAGTCTTGTTACACATCAGATAATTCACATGTAATCTTTGATACTGTATCTGTTGCAGTTGTAAATCTGAGAGGAAGCCTGTAAGATTGTAGAGTTATTGGTAGTAGTCTTGGAAAGATTAAGCTATAGTGTCAGTATTGGATGGAACCTTTTAGTGTATTCATGTAATTCATATTTGGTGTCTAAACGGCCTTTCATTTTGCTTTTTTGCTCCAGTAGGTCCACCAGTGTTTGTTTCACTGTTGCGTTTTTTTTTATTTTTTTTTTATTTTTTTGTAAATCAATTTTTATTGAAATTTTTTTTGAAGTTCTACAGTAATAAAAATTAAGTGAACAAAGATCAGATACAAATGAATACATACTCAAATATGGACTAGAGATTATGTATACCTGCAAGTTGGATAAGACACAAAAGAAAAGCATTCAAGGAGAAATATCCAACCGGGTTATGGCTATGTATTAGTTGGGTAAGGAGTGGGGGGTAAGATGAGAAGAAGTGTGTGGGGGATGGGGGGGAATGTACGTCCAGAATAAGATTAGCAAGAAGAAGAGAGAGAATCCAGAGCCGGGACTCTGAATACAGTTGGTGTACTTGGCAGTGAAGATATCATTGTCGGCAATGTCTGCTATGTCGGTATTTGTCAGAGGAAGTATGAGACTTGTGGTAATGGTTCCAGGGGGTCCAAATTGTTAGATATTTAGTTATATAGATATTTTTCATGTGAGAATCTGCTCCAACTCAGGAGTTCCTCAAATCTCGAAATTTGTTCAACTTTATTAAGCCATTCAGAAATAGAAAGATTAGAGGGTTGACGCCAGTGCATGGGGATCAGAGACTTAGATGCTTCGATAAGGTGTGTTGCTAAGTTGGTCTTCGAGGGGGTGAATTGAGGCTGAGGGGGGGGGGGGGCGAATAAACAAACCAAGGCCGGAGTTAGGGTTAGTCTATCAGGTGTGATAGCTCTGATGACTCTCTGGATTTCCCAGTTGCGTTTATGGGAGGGTTCAGGTGTTAGTATTTTAGTAAGAAGGCATCTTGTTGAATAAAACCATGCCGCTGACACTCTTTACCCTTATACTTTGCCTCAACCGTTTCAGAACATGGTGAAAGTGGGTGGTAGTCGCCCTCGAGACTCTCAAATACAACCGAAACTTACCCCCTCCCAAGGCGAATTGGATAAATTTCTCATGAAAAAACATGGCCTCTCTCAAGTCAAGGCCATGGCCCAGCCTAAACTGGGTCAGGTTGAGGGCCTGGGTCAGGCAGCTGAGGGGGACAGTGAGGACGAGATGCAAACTTCGTCAAGTGACCTACCCCTTACGCGCGGCTATTTCCAACTAGCCTTATCCAACACCCTTTCTCCAATTATGTAAGAACTGGCGGTTATGAGACAAGAAATACGCCAAATAGGGCAGAGAGTTGAGCTTCTGGAATCAACCCAAACTGCATTGACTGAACATGGCTCAGCGACCACTCGGTTTTTCTAGCTGCCAGGACCACTTTAATTCTTTATATAAAGCCCTAGAGGATCAAGAAAATAGGGGAAGGCGCAACAACGTATGGATCAGGGGAATTCCTGAAACAGTACCTAATGAATCGATACCCTCTGCCGTACGTCAGATTTATTCCACTCTCTTGGGCGATGAGAAAGCTACAGCTGCAATAATTGAACGAGCTCACCGGGCACTCAGACCGAAACCACAGCCTTCTGAGCCACCGAGAGACGTGATCTGCCGATTTCTAACCTTCCAAGATACTGAAGCCCTGCTTCTCAAAGCCAGGGACTCCGACCCTATCACATTTGAGAATTCGCAGATTTGTTTGTTCCAAGATCTGTCACCAATGACTCTCCAGAAACGGAGGAAACTAAAACCCCTAACGGATTGGCTACGTCAGCGCAAAATACTTTACAGATGGACATTCCCCTTCGGGATCTCTTTCTTTTACTCCGGCCGGCGGGTTAATATTTCCTCCCTATCTGACCTGAAATCAGCGTGTGAACAGCTCAATTTGCCGCAGTTTGATATCGAGAGTTGGGACATTGTTACTAATATGGACGACTTGCCTCCCCTACCCGCTATACAACCTGGGGAAGAAGTAACGCCTAAGCAACAGCGGTTGAAGAAGAAATCACCCAAAACGACACCCAGGAGGTCTCTCTCGCTTCCCTCCTAATTGCTTGCTATTGTCTCTTTAGTACCTTTAGCATGTTTTGGTGTTTGTTCTTCTCTGGTTTTTCTTTTTTTTTCCTATTTCTCTCCCATTTGTAGGTCCCCCCCCCCCCCCCTTTGCACCCTACATCATGGCTTGAAAAGTCAACAACCACACTACTGATGATCTTGTTTCTACATTGAGACTGGCGATCGGGGAAACTGCCTTCACAGTTTCAAGCTAAGATTTTTGTTTCCTAATTTGGCGAGGCTTATGCCTATTATTGCTCGGTGTTTAAATTTATCCATTATCTTCTCTATTCTGTTGCATTTATCTGTTTGATTATGTCTCCTTTTGTTGATGGCCCCCGAGGGGGTTCCTCTTGATATCCCTCTGATTAAAAGATGGTTATGTATATTTCCAGTCCATTTAAATGTCTTATTTCCCCCATCCTGCCTCCCTCTTCCATCCTAATTATAGTTTTTTCCCGGGACACCGCAGATAGCAGATTGGTCTTTACATCTCTCATTTTGATTCTGGGTTTAGCTACCACCCATCAGTTACATTTCAATATTTATGACAGTGACAATGGCTGCTGAGTTATGTATTTGTTCTGTAAGGAGTTCAGCTCACACGGTTGGGAACAGCAATGACACCCTGCAGACAGATCTTACTCTGATCTAGAGTAAGTTGAGTCACCACATTAGCAGGTCAAAGTCCACACTATACCTGTTGATCTCAGGAGTGTTTTCCTCACACACTCCTTGTGTGTATCAGCCCCATACCTGAGCTTCCTTCCCCAGTAAATAGCCCTAAGGAAGCCTCACCTGTGACTGCCCCGGACTCAGGGCAAAACCCGTGGTGGAGTAAGGGTGTGGACTGGAAGGCTCCCACTACCAACCTGCCCTCCAGTCCAGAAAAGCCAGCCCATAATGTGGAACAAGAGTTCCAGCAGACTATGCTCTGCTAGAACATGATTGCCCTGGCTTTCCTTTATCTCGCCTGGCTGAGGAAACCAGGAGAGATATACACTCCGTCCACCACCTTACCGCACACTTTACCACATGTCCCCCCCCCCCCCCACACTTCTCCAGACCGGAGGTCTGGGCATTTTTACTGAACAGACAGCAGACCCTGGACAATGCATCCGCATTTCCTTGTAATTTCCCCGGTCTATGTTCAAGTTTGAAACAGAAGTTTTGTAAAGAGAGAAACCATCTGGTCACCCTCGCATTTCTCTCCTTATTTTGCTTCATCCAGGCCAGTGGAGCGTGATCTGTCACCAACACAAACTTTCTACCCAGCAGATAATATTTCAGGGACTCCAGGGCCCACTTGATGGCCAGACACTCTCTCTCCACTATGGCATAGCTGGGGTCAGTTTCCTACTCAGGTCCATCACTGGGTGTTCCTCCCCATTTACCACCTGTGACAGGACGGCTCCCAACCCGGTATCCGATGCATCAGTCTGAACCAGAAACTGTTTTCTGAAATCTGGGGACACGAGCACTGGCTGTTCACACAGAGCGGACTTTAGACTCTGAAAAGCCTTCTCTGCCTCTGGAGTCCACTTTACCATGACTGACTTACCGCCCTTTGTTAAGTCCGTCAATGGTGATGCAACAGAAGCAAAATTGGGCACAAACCGGCAGTAGTATCCGGTAATGCCCAGGAAGGCCTTGACCTGTTTTTTCGTTAGCGGTCTAGGCCAATTCTGTATCGCCTCAATCTTATTTATCTAGGGCTTAACCAGTCCTTTACCAATGATGTACCCCAGGTATTTTGCTTCCTCCAGACCCACTGCACACTTCTCAGGGTTTATGGTCAGGCCTGCATCACTGATGGAATCTAGGACGGCCTGTACCTTACAGAGGTGACTTTTCCAATAAGACAAAAAAATGACGACATCGTCCAGGTAGGCAGCCGCATAATCACGATGTGGTCTCAAGATCAGATCCATCAGCCTCTGAAATGTAGCAGGGGCCCCATGTAACCCAAATGGCATCACTACATATTGGAACAGGCCTTCAGGAGTGGAGAATGCCGTCTTTTCTTTTGCCTCATCAGATAATGGTATCTGCCAATAACCCTTTGTAAGGTCAAGTGTTGTGATGTACCGGGCACTCCCCAGCCTCTCAATCAGTTCATCCACTCGGGGCATGGGGTACGCATCAAATTTTGAAACCTCATTTAATTTCCGGAAGTCATTACAGAACCTCCATGTCCCATTGTGCTTTGGGATTAGTACAATGGGGCTTGACCATTCACTGTTTGACTCCTCAATGACTCCTAGTTCAAGCATGCGCTTGACCTCAGAGGATACTGCCACTCTGTGGGCTTCTGGTATCCTGTACGGCTTCAGGCTCACTTTAGTATTGGGCTCAGTTTTAATATGATGTTTTATCAGGTGAGTATGGCCGGGTAGGTCAGAAAACGTGCCTCTGTTGCGCTGCAGGAACTCCTTTACCTCCTGTTTCTGGTGTCCTGACAGGGCCTCTCCTATTCTTACTGGGGGAATGGGCTGTAACCCTTCTTTAACCACAGTCGGGGCAGCTACCAAAGCCTCTCTATCCTTCCATGGCTTGATGAGGTTTATATGTTAAATCTGGAAGGGTTTTCTCCTGCCTGGTTGATGCACTTTGTCATACCTCCCAACTTTTGAAGAACCGAAAGAGGGACAAAATGTGCTGCAAATTTAGCCCCGCCCACTTTTGTGTTGACTCCGCCCACTCAAATTTTTCATGTGCCCGCACACAGTATAATCCTCCTACAGTCACCCGTAAATTATATGTCCCCCCTCTATCTCTCCCCCAGTTTCATATACACCCTTCATCTGCCCCCAGTTTCATGTCCCTCTTCCATCTCTGCCCCCAGATTCATGTCCTCACATCTCTGCCCCCAGATTCATGTCCTCTCCATCTCTGCCCCCAGTGTCATGCCGTCCTCTCCTTCATCTGCCCCCAGATTCACGTTCCACCTCCACATTAAACTTACCTTCTCCTCCGCTCCCTCGCCGCTCTCTGCCCGCCTCTCTCACTGACACATGCGGCTGAAGGAAGGAGCTGACACAGGTCAGCTCCTCGCTTCGCCGCTGCCCGCCTCTCTCCCTGCCACATGTGGCTGAAGCTGCTCGCGTGCTCGCTTCGCCGCTGTGTCTCTCGCTGACACATGCGGCTGAAGCGAGGAGCTGACCTGTGTCAGCTCCTCGCTTCGCCGCTGCTGCCGGCTCCTGGCTTGTACATCGCGTCTACAAGCCAGGAGCCGGCTGCAGCAGCGAAGCGAGGAGCTGACACAGGTCAGCTCCTCGCTTCAGCCGCATGTGTCAGCGAGAGAGAGACGCAGCGGCGAAGCGAGCATGCGAGCAGCTTCAGCCGCATGTGGCAGGGAGAGAGGCGGGCAGCGGCGAAGCGAGGAGCTGACCTGTGTCAGCTCCTTGCTTCAGCCGCATATGTGTTCAACTCAGATTTGCGTCCTCTGGAAGCAGATCTGAGTTGAAATCGGGACATACCTCCCTCCAACCGGGACCGCGGGACATGTCACCCAAATCGTGACTGTCCTGCGGAAATCGGGACGGTTGGGAGGTATGCCTTGTAATTCACCTCACTCACCTTTTCTACAATTTCAGGGACCCTGCCACTTTGCCAGAAACTTACTCTCAACGGTGGGAACTAGAACTAGGACCCGGTCCCCTGGATTAAAGGTCCTCACCCAGGCAGACCTGTTGTAAATTCTGCTCTGGGCCTCCTGAGCTTGTTGCATATGCTCTCTGAAAATGGGCATCACTGTCTCTATTCGGTCCTGCATCTGGGCCACATGTTCAACAACACTTTTATATGGGGTGGCCTCAGTCTCCCAGGTCTCTTTGGCAATATCTAGCAAATCCCTTAGATGCCGGCCATAAACTAACTCAAAGGGGGAGAACCCTGTAGATGCTTGGGGTACCTCCCTGATGGAGAACATAAGATATGGTAACAGACAGTCCCAGTCCCGGCCATCCCTTTCCACTACCTTTTTCAACATGTGTTTGAGGGTTTTATTGAACCTCTCCACTAATCCATCAGTTTGGGGGTGGTACACTGATGTACGGATATGCGCGACTTTAAACAATTTGCATAGTTCTTTCATAACGTTCGACATAAAGGGGGTACCCTGGTCAGTCAGTATCTCTTTGGGAATTCCTGTGCGAGAGAACATGTAAAACAATTCTCAAGCTATATTTTTGGAGGCCATGTTTCTGCCTCTGGGTACCTAGTGGCATAGTCTAACACCACCAGAATGTATTGATGTCCCCTAGCGGATTTGACTAGAGGCCCCACCAGGTCCATTGCAATTCTTTCAAATGGCACCTCAATGATGGGAAGTGGCACCAAAGGGCTATGGTAGTGGGGTGTTGGGGCACTTAATTGGCATGTGGGGCATGACTCACAGTACCTCCTCACCTCTTCATATACCCCAGGCCAAAAAAAATGTTGAAGGACTCTCTCTTGTGTTTTACTAGTCCCCAAATGACCACCTAACACATGATTATGAGCCATATCTAGCACCATGCGACGGTACAGTTTTGGCACCAAATGCTGTTCCACGATTTCATTGTTACACTTGGTGACTCGATACACCAGGTCCCTAGTCATAGCAAAGTGAGGAAATTTGTGGTCAGCTTCGGGATCCTGTGGTACACCATTTATTACCGTGACATTGGCATGTGCAGTACTCAAAGTGGGGTCTCTCGCTTGCTCAGTCCCAAAGTTACCTCGAGACACTCCTAAATCTAGCACCTGCGGCCCTGGTGGGGAAGTTTCTTCTTCTTCCCTGGCTAACACTTGCAGGGGGAACCATTCATCATTGCACACCTCAGGTTCATTCACATTTTTCCCCAAATTAGTATTACTATTTCCAGGGGTCCCTTCACATGAACCATTATTCTCAGAGAAAGGAACAG
Source organism: Leptodactylus fuscus (assembly GCF_031893055.1). Taxonomy (NCBI): domain Eukaryota; kingdom Metazoa; phylum Chordata; class Amphibia; order Anura; family Leptodactylidae; genus Leptodactylus; species Leptodactylus fuscus. The sequence goes on along the minus strand of NC_134265.1, from coordinate 6,077,357 downwards.
ATTCTGCTGGAGTTACTTCACTGGCAGCAGGAGTGTTACCTTTCTTCCATAATTCCCAAAACAACGGGAAATCATGGCCCAAAATCACCTCATACATGAGCCGTTTTACCACACCGACCTCATAGGTCACAGTCCCAGAGGGAGTTACCAGTGTAACTGAGGCCACAGGGTAAGCTATAATATCCCCATGGATGCAGAACACTTTCACGTGTTTGCCTGGTATATAGTCCCCAGTCACAAGGCTGGCTTTAATCAAAGTCACTGAGCTACCAGAGTCCAGCAGGGCTGTTGCCGAGCGGTCATTAACCCTTAAAATGCATGTATGTGGCTCAGTCCCGGGCATGGCTGCACACACCGGCAATGGGCGGCCACATGTCCCCACTCATAACACCTCCAGCACTGGAGGGTCCTAGGCCTTTTCAACAGGGAGTCCTTTCTAGGACCTGTGGGCCCCTTAGGTTCAAGTTCAGTCTTTGCCCTTGCCCGAGGTCCAGAGCCCTGTTCCCTCTCGCACTTTTCCACACTCCTCCCTTCTTAACCACAGACATCACGGGACAGGCAGTCCTGAGAGGGGATGGTGCCGTGGGAACATCATGGAGGAAGTCCTCGGTCACTATGTACCTTTCCACCAGGTTGACCAGTTGATCAGCAGTCAGCGTTGTAGCTCTGCCGGCAGCGCCCTGAAGAAGCGATCGACGACCACCTTTTCCATGATTTGGGCGGGTGTGCAGAATCCCCTTTCCATTGGCCCCAATCAGATTTTAAATTCCTGGGAGTTCATATCTCTAGTGACCCGTCGAATCTCTACCAACGCAACTATGTCACCTTACTATCTGGAATAGAGAAGCAACTGGCCAACCTTAACTTGTCATTTACTTCCTGGTTAGGGCGCAAAAACCTAATTAAAACTTATATTCTCCCTAAATTGCTATACTTGTTACGTACCTTACCCATATCGCTCCCTATATCCTTTTTCGATAAGGTTAGACGTGTTTTTCCTCTGGAATCGGAAAAGACCCAGAATCAAGTACTCACAGCTGATTCAATCACCTGACAAAGGAGGTATTGGCTTCCCAGACTTATTTACGTACTATAAGGCTCAGCAACTAGAACGCTGGATTCTACTAACATACCGACAATGTGACAACCTTGCAGTCCAACTGGAGCGTGACCTCCTTACTCTTTCTGATAGACTAGCATTATGGGGCATTATTCCCCCACTCCCTACATCTAGCTCCCTTTTGTGTAGTGCAACAGCCACATGGTACTCCCTACAGAAAGTACACCCCCTGTTGTCTAGTTCTAGACCTATGATGCCTTTAGACTTGCTCCTGTTTCTGATAAAGCCGAAAAGGTCTCCATCACAATTACAATCATTCTGGCGTAGATTGAGCTGTCACACTCTGTCCTCCTTTTTTTCGGAGGACTCATCCCCCACAGAATCACAATTGTTATGTAAAACTGGCTTAGTGCTCACTAATTTTTTGCAACGCCTAGATTTTAATTCCACTTGTGCTTCTTATTGTACTAAACTAAAGACAGATGAACCTCTGACCTGGTTTGAATCCTTCTCCAACAAATACCCTGAGACGCGAGGCCCCTGCTCCCATCTATACCGCTTCCTACTTTCTCTTCTAAACACCTCCCGACCTAGCTTCATAGTTCAGTGGGAAAAAGATCTCAACATCACCTTAGATCAAGAGGAGTGCCAACAGATACTCTGACAAGCACAAGGGTTCTCGAGGTGCATCCGCATCCGTGAGAACTCATACAAACTAGCCACGCGTTGGTGCAAAACTCCCGCTTGGCTTCATATGGTGAATCCCTCAATCCCGGATGTTTGCTGGAGGTGCTCAGTGGGAACAGGTGACCTCCTACACATTTGGTGGCACTGCCCCTCTATTGTTCCTTACTGGAACGAGGTTCTTAAAGCAATTGATAAGATTTGTTCGGTATCTATTCCCCGTTCCCCTGAGCATGTCCTTCTATGTCTCCCTCATGAGCAATTCCACCCACGCAAGGGAGATCTGGCCACCTTCCTACTTTCTGCCGCAAAACTTCTCATCCCGCTACATTGGAAGGATACTAACCCCCCCTTCACTGGCCCAATGGGTTCTCAAAGTTTCTGACCTGCCGGTTAGAAGAGTTGGCACATTGGAATACTATGACTAGATCCTCCTTCCTTAAAACGTGGACCCCCTGGCTGTTGGCCAAGGGATCTTTGCTGACGTGCTCTTCATCTGTCACTTAGCTACCGACTTATTGAGTTTTTCCCTTGATTCGTTCCTTTCACGTTACTATGTCACTATGTTCCTATGTTATTTCGCTACTTTATTGACATGTCACCATGTTATTATGTTACTAATCTAGGACGTCACTGTGTCATTTCTCTTCATGGGTTTAAGGTTTTATTACTACATCACTATGTTATTGGATAGCTATACCGTCATTCCACTCTGCTATGTTGTTACAACCTTAGTTTCTCGGTTTCTAACTTATGGTCCCACAACTGTCCATTCCTCCGCTATTTTTAACTCCCCCTGCCTCCCCCCCTCTCCCTCCTCCCCCGGTCCTCTCTCCCCCTCCTTTTTCTCTCCCCTTCTCTTCCTTCACCCTATATACTTGTCCTCCTTTTTTCCCTTGCCCCTTCCTGTTTCCCTCTTCTTTCATCCACCCTTTCCCTTTAATTTGCCATTTGTTCTGGTTCTCCCCCCCCCCCCAAAAAAAAAAAAAAAAAAAATTGTACAATATATGCCTTTATGTTATCTACTTTGTTGTGTTGTGTACTGCATTGTATTTAATAAAAACAGTTTTCAATCAAGGCTCATGTCAGCAGTCTTAGATTTCAGGGCCTGTAAGTGTGACGAAAGGATGGGGAACCTGCCAGAGGTGTTAGCGGAGGACCAAGGGGATTTCTGTACAGTGCTGGAGAATGTGTTGGCTCTATACAAGCAAGAGAGAGAAATATTTTAGGCAAAACAAATTCCCTGTCGTCATACAGCAGCACAAGTGTGCCCCTGTGTTCTGGCATCCCTTAGTGGCCCCTGCACACAGTATTATGTCCCTCAGTGGCCCCTGCAGGAAGCTAGCAGCGGAAGAGCGTGGCGATGCTCCACATTCGGACTATAAGACGCACCCTCATTTTTCCCCCAAATTACAGTCAAAGCGGCCATTTTCTTGTAGCGCGGGCATGCGCAGTCGGCTCTGCCCAGGCCCGATACCTGGCACAGTGAATTCAGAGCCGGAAGACGCCACGGGGACGTTTCACGGAGAAGACTTCTAAAGGTAGGAGAAGAACCAGTGTTGATTGGCTGACTGTATAGCATTCGGCCAATCAACGCTGGTTCTGCATCAAATTTTTCCATTCGAATAGCAAGTAGTATTCGATCGAGTACGAGTATTTCGAATACTGTAGTATTCGATCGAATACCTACTCGATTGAATACTACTCGCTCATCTCTAATAATGTTTGGTTTATATTACAGTGAATTTCTTTAATATAATTAAAATATAGTTTAAAGTGATTATATGTGTATTCAGTTACTGAATTGTGATGTAGGTACAGTATCTTAGAATTGTTAGGGGCACAAGACCCCTGAGTTATGTTGTCGTAGTTCTAATTGATCAGGAACAGGTGACGAGCTCAGGAAACATACAGACAGACAGCAGTGTATCATATCCAGAATGTTTCAGTTTATTAACACAGAAGGGCACGTTTATACTGTATAGCGTCACAGCCAAGCTACAAGGCATTTGTCCTTATTTGGTCATGTTCTTAGTTTCTTACAATTCTTCACAGCACGTAGTTTCTTAGTCAATTCATCATAATAGCCCTTAATATTTTCTTTATGTACAACTTCATAACAGTTTGGATCTAATAGTGTCATTACACATATGGACGTATGTCCGTAATAACCAGGTTGCCTCTTTAATCCGAAGTTTTAGTAATAATTCTCTTATCCTTCTCTAAGTTCCTAAGTCCCATAGTTTCCGTCCTACTCAAATTATTAGGTGTGCTGTATTGACTTAGGGTATCACCAAGTTCCATGATCTGATTAGTCGTAACTCATAGTAAAACATCAATAGCACCATCATCACTGAGAGGTGGAAATTTCTTAGTTGGGAGATGACATTGAGTAAAGGGACCTTCCCCTGAGGGTCTTTGACCTTCATCCCATAAATCATTTAGTACATCCAGGGTTGGTAAATCCTCCTCTGTAATGCTAATTCATTTCCATTTATCTGAGATCTTAAAAAATTTCTTCCATTTTAATTTACGGCAGAATAGATTTAACTCTTTGATCCAAATAAACAGATCAAAATGAGGAGTGGGCACAAATGAAGGGCCCTTCTTCAAGAGTTTTACATTCATCGATAGATAACGATTTTAGCTTTTAGAGACAGAAGACTTTTAAGTAAGTGGCAGAGACCAGGAGGATGATCGCCGGGAGAGAATTTATAGTTGGCAATATGGTGGAACACAAGGAAAAGAACAAGCAGTGGTGGTGATACTGGTCGCACCTTCTCTCAACGCAATACTAATGTGTCTAATCCCTGCTCTGGAGACTTTACCTTTTATAGGACCAGTGAGAAGAGATTGGGAGAAACAATTCAAAAACCAAGAGAGGCGACAGAAGAATAAGAGACAACACAGTGAAGCCACCACCAGTCCGAGGGATAAACACCAGAAAGTATTTCTTGACATGGACATCTCGGGATTATCCAGAGGTTTATCGTTTTGCCCTAATACGTGCATAATATTAGGTAAAGGCGTATGCTGTTGTTAGCTAGTGATGCTGAAGGTCAGGAAGTGTTTCTCGAGATGCCGGAGCTCGAGGTGTCCCGTGACAATTTTGGGACTGCTCAAATGAGATCCTAATCTGGTTCATGCCAGAGGAAACAGAGAAGTGGTAAAAGATGAACCCAGATGGCCCCTTCACTGTATATCCCCCAGACAGATGGCCCCTACACTGTATATCCCCCAGTCAGATGGCCCCTACACTGTATATCCCCCAGTCAAATGGCCTAGTGGAGAGATTGAATAAAACCCTTAAGGACATGTTAAAGAGGGTGGTTAGTAAGGTCGGCACAGATTGGGTTTGCTTACTGTCCTATTTAATGTTTGCAATCCAGGAGGTGGCCCAGTCCCCCACAGGTTTTTCCCCATTTGAGTTGGTGCATGGTAGACACCCACGTGGTCTCCTAGATATAGCCAAGGAAACCTGGGAGCAAGAGTAAACTCCTTACAGGAGTGTAATTGAGCCCATTGCCCTGATGCCGGACAGAATCTCAGCAGTCCTGCCCATTGTGAAGTAACGTATGGAGCGGCCCAAATGGCCCAGAGCCGAGTCTATAACAGAACGGCTAAACTTAGAATCTTTAGTCCAGGTGATCGGGTGTTGGTTCCCGTGGTGGAAAGTACATTTCTGGCCAAATGGCAAGGGCCATATGACATTATTAAAAGAGTGGGGGAAGTAAACTATAAGGTACCAGCGGGGCAAGAGAAAGCCCGAACAAATATACCATATAAATTTGTCTTTATAAGCCTTTGACTGTTTGGATCCGCACCAAGGCTTCTACCGAGCTCCCTTCCCCACAATATACAGATTTTAGCAGCTGATAACTCAATTATTTCTTCTTTCTTTACAGACTGAACCCATTACACCAAGTGATTGCATACTGTACAGACTTGACTTTGAAGAATGGAAATTTATTCTAAAATGCTACTGGAAGTCTGAAAACGCAGTAGAAGTGCAAAGACAATTTAGGAGGAAGTTTAACAAAGAACCACCTACATGAGTTACCATCACTCGAATTAGAGATCAATTTGAAGCTGATGGAACTGTTCAGGACGTCCATAAGAAGCGTTCCGGAAGACCATGTACCTTGACAAGCAGAGCACAGCTCTACTACATACACGTCACACAGTCATCTCTGCTACATACAAGTCACACACACAGCTCTGCTACATACACGTCACACACACAGCACTGCTACATACACATCACACACACAGCTCTGCAACATACACATCACACACACAGCTCTGCAACATACACGTCACACACAGCTCTGCTACATACACATCACACACAGCTCTGCAACATACACGTCACACACAGCTCTGCTACATACACATCACACACACAGCTTTGCTACATACACATCACACAGTCAGTTCTGCTACATACACATCACACACAGCTCTGCTACATACACGTCACACACAGCTCTGCTACATACACGTCACACAGTCAGCTCTGCTACATACACATCACACACACAGCTCTGCTACATACACGTCAAACACAGCTCTGCTACATACACATCACACACACAGCTCTGCTACATACACATCACACACACAGCTCTGCTACATACACATCACACACACAGCTCTGCTACATACACATCACACACACAGCTCTGCTACATACACATCACACACACAGCTCTATTACATACACATCACACACACAGCTTTGCTACATACACGTCACACATACACAAATCAATGGCCCAATGGCAAGGAAGACCACAGTAGCACCGGATCAAATCTCACTCCAAACCCCACCAGAAAAACACACAAATCTTATAAAAGTATTCAGGTTGTGACAGTCTGTCACTCCTTTCTGTTCATGAGAGGGGGAGTTGTCCTCCATTCTAAAGCTTCCTTGTGTCTATATTAGGATAACTCTAAAATGGTGCACCCTAACCACACCCATGTAGAAGAATGAAGTCAGCAGTCTAGAATTAACCCTATATGCCAGGAATAAGATAAAATTATCCTTTAATAGTCCCACAGTGGGGAAATTTCAGTATCTTACAGCAGCCTAGTAATACAGGTACAGGATAATACACAGTAATATAATACAGACGTAGACACACATATGCTGAGAAGAGGAGATATACTAGGAGTCCATAGCAGCTAAGGAACGGAAGAAGAAAGAAGGAAGATTTCATAGTCATCGTCATAATCATTAGTTCTCTGTGCGGAGTGATCTTCGCTTGGTCGCAGTTGGAAGGAAGGACCTGCGATAGTGCTCCTTCTCACACTTGGGGTGAAGCAGACGGTCACTTACAGTGCTGCCAAGTGCCATCAAGGTCCCATACATGGGGTGGGATTTGTTCTCCCACATGGAGGTCACCACGGACAGTATCCTTCTGTCACCCACCACCTGTACTGGGTCCAAGGGACTCCCCAGGACAGAGCTGGCCCTTCTGATCAGCCTGTCAAGTCTGAATATTGTAATATCATAATATTTAACAACGTTACACACAGACAGCTCCACTACATACACCTACATGTTGCCACACTAGGAGACCTGAATCAGCAAAGCACTGATCGCTGGTTCAGCACTATACACGTGTATTGCAGGCTATAGTGGAAGTCACTATATGCAGATGCAGGCTGACTTCCTCAGTTCTGGACAGGAGCAACCAGGTGCTGGGGGGCTACTAACAGCCCGGGGTCACTGGCCAGACCCCGAGCTGCAGAAGATGCATATCGGCACCCTCCCCCTCATCTTGAGGGTTAAGGAGCAGAGTGTAAGTTATCGCCAACACCCGCTCCCAATGGTGCCTGCGGAATTCAGTATCACTAGCAAATAATTAAGATGCTGCAGTCGCTATTGACCATGGGATCTTAAGGGTTAAACAGTGGGGATCAGAGTTATCAACGTCCTGGATGTTGTAACGGAAGCCTGGCTGTCAGATACAGCTGTGCTACCATGATCATCGTACGGGCTCTGCTTCTGAGCCCGCTCAACCACAATCACATACGGGGAGATGCAGTAACTACCTACATTTGCCCGCACACATGTATGTAAGAATGCATGAAGGGGTTAAAGAAAAATAAATAATTAACCTAAAAAAAAACCTGTGAATATAAGTTCCTTCTTACAAACCTAGACGGGTCAATGATTTCAGGTTAAAAATCCACTTACAATTTGCTTCTCCTGTTTGTGAACACGCTGATGTTTAACAAGAACTGAATTATTAGTAAAACATTTCCCACATTCTGGGCATAAAAATGGCTTCTCTCCTGTGTGAGTTCTTTGATGCTTAACAAGGTCAGATTTCTGAGTAAAACACTTCACACATTCTGGACATGAATATGGCTTCTCTCCTGTGTGAGTTCTTTGATGCTTAACAAGGTCAGATTTCTGAGTAAAACACTTCACACATTCTGGACATGAATATGGCTTCTCTCCTGTGTGAGTTCTTTGATGCTTAACAAGGTCTGATTTTTGAGCATAACATTTTCCACATTCTAGACATGAATATGGCTTCTCTCCTGTGTGAATTATTTGATGCTTAACAAAACCTGATTTCCAAGTAAAACATTTCCCACAGTCTAGGCATGAAAATGGCTTCTCTCCTGTGTGAACTCTTTGATGATTAACAAGGTCTGATTTCTGAACATAACATTTCCCACATTCTGAGCAAGAATAAGACTTCTCTCCTGTGTGAGTTCTTTGATGATTAACAAGGTCAGATTTCTGAGCATAACATTTCCCGCATTCTGGACATGAATATGGCTTCTCTCCTGTGTGAATTATTTGATGCTTAACAAAACCTGATTTCCAAGTAAAACATTTCCCACAGTCTAGGCATGAAAATGGCTTCTCTCCTGTGTGAACTCTTTGATGATTAACAAGGTCTGATTTCTGAACATAACATTTCCCACATTCTGAGCAAGAATAAGACTTCTCTCCTGTGTGAATTCTTTGATGATTAACAATGTCTGATTTCTGAGCAAAACATTTCCCACATTCTGAGCAAGAATATGGCTTCTCTCCTGTGTGAATGCTTTGATGCTCAACAAGGCCTGATTTCTGAGCAAAACATTTCCCACATTCTGAGCAAAAATATGGCTTCTCTCCTGTGTGAATTCTTTGATGCCTAACAAGGCCTGATTTCTGAGCAAAACATTTCCCACATTCTGAACAATAATATGGCTTCTCTCCTGTGTGAGTTCTCTGATGTATAACACCACATCTGCAGCTTTTATTTTGCTTAATAGACTGTGATGAATTAGAAGAAAGATCTTTCTCCAGAGGGGCTGCGGATATATCTGAGGTCATGACATGTTCTTCATATGGATCTTGTGTGATACCATGATCCATTGCTTTATGATCTGTAGATATCAGATGTCCCTCTGAGCTCCTGGTACAGTCATCTGACAAGAAGAAAACTGATGTTACTATTATTGAATAACATAACCTTATAAGTATATTCCCCACTGAGCTGCCGCTGCCTGAGACGCTTCAGACCGTGTGAAGAAGTGAAGTCAGTGGCACAGGCAGCAAACGACGGCAGCGCGGCCTACTTCATTAGTATTCACTGTGCTGAGACGGAGGTCAGTGATAGTGACTAGTAATGAAGCGGGGCAGGAGACGCCACCACTGCTCTAGGTCACTGTAGAGGTGAACACAATCCATGGCTGCTTAACTATGGCCACTTATGTGGAATAATACTGTAGGATGCCATAAATCTTACTGTATTACACCCCATACACACAATAGAATCCAAACCACATCTGCTGGATTTCCCAGCCTGAACTCACCGCGGATCTGCTGTCCCATACAGTATGTAGTAGGGTCTGTGGAGTCACAAGGAAGCAGGGACTCCTAGCGTCATAGATCACTAAGATACGGGGAGTCCTGGTGTGTGGACAGAGTTCAGGCTGGGAAATGTGACTGATGTACAGACCAGATTTTCTAGTCCGGATTCCATAGTGTGATTGGGGTCTAAGGTGAGGATTACACAGTGACATTTGTAGAAGCTGCTTCAGGAATTCAGAAGAAGAATTTTTCCGCTTTACCAAATCAGCCCCCGAATCTCCATCAGATTCCTTACTGGCCAGGCCGGATTTTCCACCTCCCATTTATTTCCATAGAGCTCTGAGGTGGAATCTGCCTGAAGATCGAGCAGGAGGATTATTTTTCCGCTACCTGAAATAATCTGCTATATAATTCTGGTAAATTCTTTCCCTTCACGAGGACTGACAGCCGGTGAGGAAGAAATTTGCCTCGTTCACATCGATGTCAAGTCCATATTCCTGCTGTCCGTTCTATTCTATACTACATTTATTACCCCCTATAGCGGTATCACATTTATATTCAGGTATTATTAGTATTTTACCTGAATCGGGGAACAACAAATAGTCTAAACAATGTCTGAATAGAATCAGTGACCCTTCTGTGCTTTATATAGTGGTGACTCCTCACCTGGGCGGGTCCCTGTAGGAATGTCCTCCTCACACTCCTCATCACCACTCACATAGGACTCTTCCTGTATTCTCATAGATATAGCATTCATGTCGCTCACATCTTTATCCTGATGGAAAATCTGGGAAACAAATAATGTAAAAGTCACCGGACAAATGGGGAAGTCACAGAGAATGTTCTAGATCATTAATCCGCATGAAGATGAAAGATGTCCTGACAGTAGCTGCAGGTCTGTGAGAAGCCGGATAAACATATTAGATGGCGGCTCAATGACACCGCCCATGTATATAACCATATAATACTGCTGGATACAACAAGACTGACCACAAGGACTTCACAGCCCGTCTACACATCATAGGGAATATCTCCATCTACCTGATCATCCTGTGGAAGAAGAGGACTGGGACATCTCTCCGGTGTTGTCCTCTTACTGGATCTACCTGTAGGAAACACAGACAGGGACTGAATTCATTCTGTACATACAAATAATGGAAGTCCATGTGTATATAGTCATGTCTATTACCTGCTGATGTGAGGGGCTGCTGGTCCTCCATCATCACCTCCTTGTACAGATCCTTGTGTCCTTCTAAATACTCCCACTCCTCCATGGAGAAATAGACAGCGACATCCTGACACCTTATAGGAACCTGACAACACAATGATACAGTCATCACCCCGACCCCTCCAGTTACTGTATAATGTCCCAGCATTCCCAGCAGTGTCACCTCTCCAGTCAGCAGCTCCAGCATCTTGTGGGTGAGTTCTAGGATCTTCTGTCCATTGATCTCCTCCTGTATCAGGGGGTGAGGTGGAGGCCCTGGGAATGGGCTCAGGGTTCCTCCATATCCATCATACACAGGAGCCTGACAGCGCCCACTAGAGGTCTTCTTCACTACTGTGTAATCCTAGTTATGGGGAGACACATTATTAAATCTCACTACATACATGTCCAGAGTCCATCACCTCTCCAGTCATATCATCTGTTATTACTATAGATAAGAATGATGTCATGATGACATCATCAGAATCTCTCACCTCTCCAGTAAGCTGGTAGATGATCTCTAGGGTGAGATTTAATAGACTTTCCGCCATCTTGTTCCTGTCTCTTTCCATCCTTGATGGATCAATCAGGAATATTCTCTTCTATAGAAGATACTGAGAGGATTCTATATTGTAGGAACCTGAATGGAGAGAAGATGAGACAATATATAATACATAGTATCGCTGTCATGTACGGACTGTGGATGTGACTTTAAATGGTTATTTCTCTTGACTCATTCAACAGAGCATGAATCACACTGAGCCCAGTCCATGCCCCCCAGATACACACTGCCACCACCTACTGATTCGGGTTAGAAGGTATCCAACCCAACCATGATTAAGTCTTTATAACAGATGGCAAAACACAAATTACCGTATATACTTGAGTATAAGCCGAGTTTTTCAGCACAGTTTTTGTGCTGAAAAAGTGCGCCTCGGCTTATACTCGGGTCAATACGGCAATTGAAAATGTCACATGACTGGTCCGCAGTGAAAGATATCTGTGGGAGGGCGCTGGAGCAGTGATAGGTGAGTGATGAGGCAGCGCTGCCTCCAGGACCGCCCTAAGATGTTTCCAGAGCATCTTCTCTGCCTTGGAAACATCTTAAGGCGGCCCTGGAGACAGCGCTGCCTCACCGACCACCTATCGGCAGCAGTGCTGTTCCAGCGGCCTCCCACAGATATCTTTTACTGCGGACCAGTGAAATTAAGACTCGAGTCAATACGGTAATTGACTCGACCGTATTGACTCCGCTGCAGCGTGCCTCCGCTCCAGTCCCAGCCCCCTCCCCCGGCTACAACACACATCGGGTGACGTGGCCACGTTAGCTCAGGCCCGCACCCGGCGTGTGTCGATGACATCTTACTGTGTCTCTGCACAGGTGGCATCATCACGCCTACACTGAGACGCAGGAGCAGCCGCGGGAGAAGACGAGCAGTGGCGGGAGCAGCAGCGCGAGGTCGGTAAGTATTAGAACTTAATGTTTGTTTTTCCCCGGGCCTGCTCACTGCCGACCCCCGCGTCACCTTATAATATAGCCCGCGGAGGCCAGCAGTGAGTAGGCCCGAGCCCCAGCCGCGATCCCACTGCCGCTATTATTATATTCGGGGTCAGACCCCCGAGTTTAATAATCGGAGCCCCAGGGGAGGTGAGAGAAAATAATAAACAGTTTTACTCACCTCTCCGGGATCCGATGTTAATCCTAGCTGCTTCAGGCCTATATGGTTAAAGGGGCTCTATCAGCAAAATCATGCTGATAGAGCCCCACATATGCGTGCATAGCCTTTAAAAAGGCTATTCAGGCACTGTAAAAGTTAAATTAAACTACCCCGCCGTTTTAAAATAATAACTTAAAAAAGAATGTTCTCTACTTACGGAACGTGCACCCTGGGCGGGCATTCAGGGTGTGTCTTCATCTTCTTCCCCGCCTCTTTTTCCTCTGACGTCTTCGGGTCCCGTCCTCCTCCGGCGCTTGCTCGCGGACACTGATAAAAAAAAATAGCCCGGGCGCATGCGCAGTAGCACGCGGCTTCTACTACGGCTACTGCGCATGCGCCCGGGCTATTTTTTTTTATCAGTGTCCGCGAGCAAGCGCCGGAGGAGGACGGGACCCGAAGACGTCAGAGGAAGAAGAGGCGGGGAAGAAGATGAAGACACACCCTGAATGCCCGCCCAGGGTGCACGTTCCGTAAGTAGAGAACATTCTTTTTTAAGTTATTATTTTAAAACGGGGGGGGGGGTGTAGTTTATTTTAACTTTTACAGTGCCTGAATAGCCTTTTTAAAGGCTATGCACGCATATGTGGGGCTCTATCTGCAGGATTTTGCTGATAGAGCCCCTTTAAATCCCAGATGTCACGTGGTCTGGTATATTATCATATAGGCCCAAAGCCTGTGGTAGTAGTAATAGCCTGTTACTGCTAGCACAGGCTTTGGGCCTGTATGGCAACAGGCTGCTACTGCTTTGGGCCTGTATGATAGTGTCCCAGACCATATAGGCCTGAAGACGGCTAGGATTAACATAAGCACAAAGAGAATGTCATGCATTTTCCCCCCTCGGCTTATACTCGAGTCAATAAGTTTTCCCCGTTTTTTGTGGTAAAATTGGGGGGGTGTCGGCTTATATTCGGGTCGACTTATACTCGATTATATACGGTAAATGGCAATGGATCCATACAGCATACAGATATGAACATTAAAGTGAATATCAGTGACCTACAACAAGGAAACAGAAAATAAAAAGGAAGAAACCCCTTAGGGGGAGTTCACACCTCCACCTCAGGTTCCGATCCATAAAACGTGTCGTGGAAATGAAAGCCAATGCACGGCATCCAGCCACGCACCCTCCTCCAGATTAGGCTAAATGATTGGGCCTAATCCGGAGGAGGGATTTCTTCAGGCCGAATCGCGAGGCGACTCAGCCTGAAGAATGGGAGTCGGCAGAAACAGCTACCGGAAAAACCTCCTGAGCGGTTCATAAAGCTGGACAGCGCATTCTATATTGGCCTGAGGAAGACACGGGTATGGCGTAGAAACGCGTAGCCACCCTCTGCCTGTTTTTTGTAACCAATAACGAATATTGGTTTCCTTGGATTCCATCCAGTGGCGCTCCCATTCCATCCCAGTTTTTTGTTTTTTCTAATCCCATTGTTTCTCACTGCCCTCTGGGTTAGGTGTCTGGGTAGGAACTGACACTGAGCTATTTATCCTGATCTAGAACATTCATTGGGGCACTGGGCATTTTTCATACTAGTATATAATCTATCCACAGGACATCTTTATGTCAGTATATAATCTATAATCTATCCACAGGACGGCTCATCGGTATGTTAGCGTATAATCTGTCAGGGTTCAACACCCGAACCCCACACAGATCACCTGTATTAGAAGCTTCCGGATGCCAGACACTGCTACTGGACAGGATGCAGCACAGTTACCCAGACCCACCACTATACAGAGGATGACGCTGCTGTGCCAGTCCTATTACTTGAATAGTAGCGGTGCTGAATCCAGTCCACTATAAACTATCAGCACATGGAGGCGGCTAGAACAGACAGACCCGACCCGATTACAGACCGAGGTCCTATCCTGTGAACAAGTCATCAGTATCAAAAATCAGTTTGCGGCCAGAAAACTCCTTTATAATAGTGATGTAATAATAGTGAGGTAATAATAGTGAGGTAATAATAGTGAGATAATAATAGTGATGTAATAATAGTGAGATAATAATAGTGATGTAATAATAGTGAGGTAATAATAGTGAGGTAATATTAGTGGTGTAATAATAGTGAGGTAATAATAGTGATGTAAAAATAGTGAGGTAACAATAGTGATGTAATAATAGTGAGGTAATAATAGTGATGTAATAATAGTGAGGTAATAATAGTGATGTAATAATAGTGAGGTAATAATAGTGATGTAATAATAGTGAGGTAATAATAGTGATGTAATAATAGTGAGGTAATAATAGTGATGTAATAATAGTGAGGTAATAATAGTGATGTGATGTAATAATAGTGAGGTAATAATAGTGATGTACTAATAGTGAGGTAATAATAGTGATGTAATAGTGATGTAATAATAGTGATGTAATAATAGTGAGGTAATAATAGTGATGTAATAATAGTGATGTAATAGTGATGTGATAATAGTGATGTGATGTAATAATAGTGAGGTAATAATAGTGATGTAATAATAGTGAGGTAATAATAGTGATGTAATAATAGTGAGATAATAATAGTGAGGTAATAATAGTGAGATAATAATAGTGATGTCATAATAGTGATGTAATAATAGTGATGTAATAGTGATGTAATAATAGTGATGTGATGTAATAATAGTGAGGTAATAATAGTGATGTCATAATAGTGATGTAATAATAGTGATGTAATAATAGTGAGATAATAATAGTGAGGTCATAATAGTGAGGTAATAATAGTGAGATAATAATAGTGATGTAATAATAGTGAGGTAATAATAGTGATGTAATAATAGTGAGGTAATAATAGTTATATAATAATAGTGATGTAATAATAGTGAGATAATAATAGTGAGGTAATAATAGTGATGTAATAATAGTGATGTCATAATAGTGATGTTATAATAGTGATGTAATAATAGTGAGATAATAATAGTGATTTAATAATAGTGATGTAATAATAGTGAGGTAATAATAGTGATGTAATAATAGTGAGATAATAATAGTGATTTAATAATAGTGAGATAATAATAGTGATGTAATAGTGATGTAATAATAGTGATGTAATAATAGTGAGGTAATAATAGTGAGATACTAATAGTGATTTAATAATAGTGATGTAATAATAGTGAGGTAATAATAGTGAGATAATAATAGTGATTTAATAATAGCGAGTAGAGATGAGCGAACAGTAAAATGTTCGAGATTCGACATTCGTTTCGAATAGCATCTCAATATTGGACTATTCGAACGAATATGGAACCCCATTATAGTCTATGGGAGAAAATGCTTCGCTACAGGGGATCCCACCATTCGACTCAGGAGGGTCACCAAGTCCACTAAGACACCCCAGGAAATGATGCCAGCACCCTGGAAAGCAACTGGGACAGCAGGGGAAGCATGCCTGGGGGCATCAAGTACCTTTATTATGTCGGGATCCCCTGTCAGCTTGCGATATGCCGGAGCGGACTTTTTCCCATAGGAATGCATTGATCAGCATTGATTGGCCAGTCTACGACATTCGGCCAATCAACGCTGGGTCTGGCTGAGGAGGCGGAGTCTAAGAGCCGTCCACAGCAGTTTCCATTCTGGTCCGATTTTAAACTCCGCCTCCTCCGGCAGAACCAGCGTTGATTGGCCGAATGCTGTAAGACTGGCCAATCAACGCTGGTCAATACATACCTATGGAGAAATGAAGCAGAGCCAGCTGTGCGCTCAGCTTGCCTATTCCTCCTGTCACACACATCTCTGGTGTAACATAGCTCAGCACACACTCAGCTCTGCTACATCTCTACACTCTGTTGTAGAGATGTAGTAGAGCTGAGTGTGCGCTGAGCTCTGCTACACAAGAGATGTGTGTGACAGGAGGAGTAGATGGAGGGTTGGTTGGGTGTAGTGCAGAGCTGCTACACCAGAGATGTAGCAGAGCTGGCCGATGTTAGCAGAGATGAGTATGTTAGTCTGCTGCATATCTGCCAGCTCTCCTACATCTATATCTCCTACACACTCAGCTCACCTACATCGGACACTACACGCTCAGTTTATCGGTATAGCCGTGCTGAGTTTGTAGTATCGGACACTACTGTTTGTTGATTAAGCAGAGCTGGGATTGTAACGACTATCCTATTCACTACACAGCATGTACCCCACGCTGTGTAGTGATTAACCCCTTCCCCCCCACCGGTGTCCGCTTACCTGCAGCTCTTTGCTCTTGGTCCACTTCGATCCATGGTCCCGGTTTCAGAGTGCCCTGCCCCCCTCTTCCCGACTATTATTATAGAGAAGGCGGGGCTTAGGAGAGTGTGGGCAGGGCGCTCTGAAACTGGGACCATGGACCGAAGTGGACCAAGAGCAAAGAGCTGCAGGTAAGCGGACACCGGGGGGAGGGGGTTAATCACTACACAGCGTGGGGTACATGTTCTGTAGTGAATAAGATAATCTCCCACACTGCTCACTCAGCTGGCTATTCCTTAGTAGTTATTGGTGCAGAAAACGCGCCAGGGAAGGTGGGGGGGTTGGGGAATCGAATTTTTAGTGAGTTTGCCACGTGGTGTTCTATTGGAATCGAACACCTCGAACGGCCTGATATTCGACCAAACGCCGTTCGCTCATCTCTAACAAGCACCCTTTTAAATCACGTTGCCCATGACAACCACAGAAGGAATAGACAATGGGAAATCCAAAAGCCCTCACCCTTAACTGTCATTTTGAGTGTGTATGTGTGACTTTAGGTGACTTCAGCCTTTTACCTGCAGAGTTTTAGGCCCTTTAACTTAGTTCAGCCTTGCACCAGCAGAGATTCAGATTTTGTCCCTTAGAGTGAGTAGAGCCTTTAAAATACAGTGCTTTTGGCCCTTGGCATGAGTAGAGCCTCGCACCAGCAGTGTTTTTGGCCCTTGGAGTGAGTACAGCCTTTAAAAAGCAGTTTTTCTGGCCCTTGGCATGATTAGAGCATTTAAAATACAGTACTTTATGCCTTTTTGGTGACTAGAGCCATGCAGCAGCAGTGTTTCATTTTTTGGCCCTTTTGGTGACTAGAGCCATGCAGCAGCAGTGTTTCATTTTTTGGCCCTTGGGGTGACCCCTAAAAAATGTTATGGCTATATGTCACACGTTGTTTTGTTCCTGGAACATTGAGCCTGCTTCTAAGATGATTGGAGTTGCTCTCCCCCCCTTTTTTCTCATGTGAGCAGTGCTGTCCCTTTGGGAAGGGCTTGGAGTAGCGACTAGGGTTTGAACGTCTCGGCTTTCTCAGAGACGTTCAGAGCGTTAGCTCTTCTTCCCTCTTCAGGGGACAATCTCCTTGGGATTCATCCTCCAAAAGCCCTCCAGCAAGATTAGACCTGCTGGGCATTCCCGCTCTAGCCTCCCTGGTAAGGGGCTGTCTAGCCTCAACTTGCATTGAGGTCTTCCCCTGCCCAGGGGTCCTTAGGTGGGTGATTATCGGCTCGCCTTCTGGGAATTTTGACTTGCCTGGTTTCAGGAGGTGATCTCGATTGGCTATTCCATAGAATTTCAAAGGAGGAAGATTTTTTCCGTCTTCTGCTCAGTGGCCTCTCTTCTCGAGGCAGTCTCCATGCTTCAGCAGAGGGGGGTGATTGTGCCCGTGCCTGCTTCTCAACATTTCCAGGGGTTCTATGCCAGCCTGTTTACTGTTCCAAAGAAAGGACAGTTCTCTCTGTTCCATTCTGGACCTGAAGTCTCTCAACAGGATTTGTCCAAGTTCGAATCTTTCGCATGGAGTCTCTGCTATTCGTGGTTGCATTATGGAACTAGGTAAATTCCTTTTGTCCATCATTATCCGAGACGCTTACTCCACATTCCTCTTGTGCAATGTGCTGGCCATTCAGCGGTTTTCTGTTTTTTTGCAGTAGGGTCACGGCTTCCAATTGTCACGCTCCACTTGGGCCCATTGGGTTGGCCTTCACCCCCCCCCCCGGGTTTTTCGTTAGGGTGCTGGCCTCTCTCATGGCTATTCTTTGCCCGGGGGTGTGGCTCTTGTCCCGTACCTGGAAGATCTTCTGGTTAAGGCTCCCTCCAGGATGGACAATCTCTCCAAGTTACAGATCGCTCTGGATTTTATTAGGCGGTTCAGCTGGCTCTTCTATGAGGGGAAGTCCTGTCTTGTGCTTTTTTAGCGCACAGAGGTTTCTGGATATGTTTTTGGATACTCGTCTGGGCAAGATTCTCCCTCCAAAGACCAAGGTTCGTACTCTTCAGTCCACTTCCAATTGCTGTCTTTCAGCTGGCTATCTTGGCACGTTGAGACCAGTGCCAGTCCAGTCTGAATCACCTAACTCCTCTATTCCTCGAGTTCATCTCAAATTTCATGGATGGCGCTCCTCCTTGGGGGATTTTTCTGGGGAAGTCTTATCTTCCATTCACTGGCAGGTGTCATTGCCGACGCCAGCTTTCGGGGGATGCAGAGTTGCGAGTCCAGGATGTTCTGGAACGGTGGTCCGGAAGGAATCCTTCCTCCTCCAATTCAATCTGTTGGAACTGAGGGCCTTCTTTGGGCTCTGCGTACTGGACCCCCCTTCTCCGGGGTCGGCTGGCTCGCCTTCAGTCCAACAGTTCCACTGCCGTCGCCTTCTTGACTCTCCAGGGCAGAACCAAGAGCCAGGCGGTTTTTCTGAGGCCTCCTGTTTTAACCACAAAGTTCTTCTGTAGTTGGTCAGGTGCAGGGACCCTCGGGCGTTGCGTCCGACGCTCTTGTAATTCCCTGGTGGGGGGTTTTCAGGTCAGTATCTGTTCCTCCTTCTTCCCTTCCTTTCTCAGGTTTTTCAAGGAACTCAGGGTCGAGGGGGATTCCTGCCCTGGCTTGCTCCTCTGCGGGAGGATCTGGTCTCTCAATGACCTATTACACCCCACCTTACGTTAGCTACGTTTAATGATGTGGCTGTTGAGGACAAGTTTTTTCTGAGCCTGTTTTTTATTCTATAATCAAGGCCAGGGAGCCTCAGTCAGCTAAATTTTTCATCGCACTTGGTAGACTTATGTCCACTGTCGCGGAACTGTAGATTGTCGTCTTTTTCCTTTTCTTTGTCCAGGATCCTGGCATTCTTCAGTCTGGGTTGGATCAGGGTCTTGGCCTCTCCCTGAAAGGTCTGATATCTGCGCTTCTTTTCCAGTAGGCCCTGGTTTTTCTTGCTCAAGCAAAGCAAGCAAAGACCCTTTTTTCCAGGGTATGGCTCATTGTGTCCCTACTTCGGGCTTCCAGTTGATCCTTGATAACTTTACCTCATTTTTGAGGTACTTCAGGCTCCTCCCTTGAGCCTGTAGAGCAGGGGTCCTCAAACTTTTCAAACAGGGGGCCAGTTCACTGTCCCTCAAACCAGCAGAGGGCCGAAATATAGTTTAAAAATAAATTTAAGAATATATACTCCACAGTAGCGCCCTCCCCCACAGTATTATATGCTCCTCAGTACGATCACCCACCCCACTGTATTATATGCTCCTCATTATGTCCCCCCACCCCACTGTATTGTATGCTCCTCAGTACAACAAACACACACAAACACATACAATCACATACTCACTCTATTATACTTGCTCATGAAGAGCGTCCTTCTCCTTTACCCTGCAAGCGCGGTGACATCATTGCTTTCAATTGTATGTGCAGCGATCCACTCACTATCGGGGAATCGGATTCGCCGTTAGTGAGTGATACAGGCTATGGTGTGCGGGCCACATGCGGCGGGCCGGATAAATGTCCTCGGCAGGCATGTGGCCCGCGGGCCATAGTTTGAGGATCCCTGCTCTAGAGCAAATCTCGTTCCATTTTCTTCTTGGAAGATTTTTTTTACTTGTTGCAATCACTTCTATTTGTAGGGTTCGGAGCTGGCAGCTTGCACGCCAGCCTTCCTTCTTGATTCTTCACAGGACAGGGTGGTTCTTTGTCCTCCACCATCTTTTCTTCTAAGGTGGCGTCCTCTATTGTCATCAATGAGGACATTGTCTTGCCGGAGCCTAAGGATCCTCGTGAGTGCCTTCCATTGCCTGGATGTTGTTCTGGGCGGTCGTTTTTTTTCTAGCCCTCACGATACCTTTTTCGGCACTGTGATGCTCTTTTTTGATCTTCCAGAGAGCTCTAGGAAGGGCTTGCCACTTCCAGGGTGTCCATCTCTGATGGATTCAGTCTGTCATTAGGAAGCCTTATGGCTAAAAGGTAGTGATTCGCCCTACCATGTAGCAACTACCAGGGCTGTCGGTGCCTCCGGGGCTGTTCGGCATCAGGCTTCTGTTTTGGTACCTGGGTTTCGGTACACATTTTCCAGATCTTTTCTGTGTTTTCTGCCAATGCCAGTTGGTTGGAGGGCTCTGCAAGCGGCAGTGCGCCAATTGTTCTCAGGACTGTCTGTTTTTCCCTCCCTTGGGGACTGCTTTTGGATGTCCCAAGGTGCTGTGTTCCCCAGTGAAATATTGCGAGAAAAAGGGATTTTTGTGTACTCACCTGTAAAATCCTTTTCTCGTTGTTTCACTGGGGGACACAGGTCCCACTCGTTGTTATTTTGTGTACGGGGTTTTATTTCTTCACAATTTAGGTTTGTTCGTGGTTGTTGGTTCCATATTCATTTTTTCCTGTTTTTGGACTCTCTCCTACTGCTGTGGTAAAAAACTGCCGGAGTCAGTGAGAGGGTAAAGCCTGTGTGGGCGGAGCCATCTATCTTCATTTCCCTAGTGTCCGGCTCCTAGTGACCAGGTCTATACCCAAGGTGCTGTGCCCCCCAGTGAAACAACGAGAAAAGGATTTTACAGGTGAGTACACAAAAATCCCTTTTTTCCTCCCCTTCCCCCGCTCCTTGCTGTGTCCTGAGGCTGAAGCCTCTCTGCTAGTGGAGCAGGACCTGCGATTACATCATTACAAGGTCCTGCTCCATCTTCTATGTAGTGATCTATGCGGAGCAGAGGCTGCAGCTCCCTGTGTCTATCATAGATCTCCATGTGCACAGTATTGGCAAGCACAGCACCGATACATGTGTAACTAGGGCTCCCCTGATCCAAACCTCTGGGCGATTGCCCAGGGCCCTGAACTCCAAAGGGGCCCTGGGATCTGAAGCACCAGTTTGACCTCCCCACACACACACACACCAAAAACAGCCCTGGCTAGCTGCACTGTGAATGGTGGGTCTGTACAGAGGGGAGGCTTGTGGTGGTCCCTCATGGGTCACATGGGAGTCTCAGCTGCCGGCAACAACTGATTTTTACCAAAGGGTGAAGGCTCCAACTACTATTTACCTCTATGGGAGGGATGGAAACAGCCCAGAACAACCACCGCCGACTGTTTTCAGAACTCCCGACACCTCAGATGGTAAAAGACACAAATATTATCATCTCAGCCATGGAATCCAGAGACAACGAGAATATACAATAACATACTGAGCTGGTCTGGAAAGTTTCCTACCTATAAAGGGACTCTCCGCTTTCTACTACTAATGACCTCTTCTTATATTACATCTGCAGGATACGACACTGAGAACCACCGATCAGCAGGACAGAGGGAGATCCGCGCTGCTCACTTAGGGGGAGTTCACACAGAGTTACGTGCCGCGTGATGTGGCACGTAGACGCCGCGGGACCCTTTGCGGGCCGTACACGCTCCCATTGATTTCAATGGGAGCGGGGATCGTATGCGCCGCGCTAGTTTGCGGCCGTGCATTTATTTACTGCATTTATTGAAATCAATGGGAGCGTGTACGGCCCGCAAAGGGTCCCGCGGCGTCTACATGCCATATCACGCGGCACGTAACTCTGTGTGAACTCCCCCTTACTGTACATACTGCAGTGGTGAGTGCCGGTACTGCAGCGCTGACTACTAGGCTTCAATGAGACAATGCTGCAGTATGTATGCGACCACCCTGGGAGAACCGTGCAGGAGGCTGGACTGTCACGGTGACCTTATAGGCACCAGAACTCCCAGGAGAGGTGCACAGGGTAATAGGCAGAGTCAGTTAGATGTGACGCCAGTTGGAGTATTGAGACACCCGCTGGTCCCTGGGCTGAGATGGTGATGTGGGTGCCAGTGCTCTACTCCAACAAAGAGCATTTGCCCAGGGCTTAGCTACAGGGAAGGCAATGTCCAGGCCAGGATCAGTAGAAGTGCTCACTGCTTTATTGTAACGGGCATCTGCTGGTTCACTTGTCCTGTAGCAGTGAGCTGTGGCACAGTGGCTTGTAGCTGGCTGACCCCTTCCCATGTATTAGCAGAGAGTCTAAGATGTCTGCAGATCCAGCTTCTGGTCTACTGCAGGGGCTCAGTTACCTTGTAGAGGTAGGTGCAGGCTGCCAGGGTTATAGCTCTGCTCAGCCTGATGTAATTCCTGTCCTCTTACTGATAGTGATGGGGGCGCTGTCACACAGCTTCTCTGTCCTGCTGTTGCTGTGGAAATCCTCACAGCACAGTGTCTGAAACACAAGATGGCCACTGCCACACTTCTTCTTCCCTGGC
The DNA here is from genome assembly GCF_031893055.1 of Leptodactylus fuscus. Lineage (NCBI taxonomy): Eukaryota > Metazoa > Chordata > Amphibia > Anura > Leptodactylidae > Leptodactylus > Leptodactylus fuscus. The sequence goes on along the minus strand of NC_134265.1, from coordinate 6,054,439 downwards.
TCTTACAGAATACTACTTCCTGTCTCTGCTATGACTATTTCCTGTTCCAGCTACAGATCCACTCACCATAGTGTGTGTTGCTATGGAGACCACAGCTCACTAGGACAAGTGATACCAGAGAACAATAGCTTAACAACATTACACAAATGAATACAGAATAAACATGGCAACATATACAAACTATCATAACATGTAAGGCACTTATATGGCCAAATAACCATTAGTAACTCCTGTGAGGGGGTTACATCCCTCCCTTCTTGAATGTAGCACGTCCTCGGGCTACCAATAACACAGAAAACAGTCAATGGCTTAAATATCCCATAGTCCAAAGTAAATGGATTAAACGTTAAATGGGTTAGAACCAAATAAGAGAAATAGAGGTAGAACTTTGGGCAGTCCAAGCATGGTGTCGCCACTATGGCACCAGGTATATGGCTTATTTGTTGAAATGAAGATAAGTTTCCAAGGCAGATGATCAGCTGAAATGCACAGTCTACTATGGCTGATCTGGGCATGCTCCTTTAAGGGCTGTAGCGAACTGAGGGTTTACCCTTATTTACCCTTTGGGATCTCCTTTGAGAAATTGTTTCAGGCTCTGAGGCCTCCTCTCTGTCAGGGAGTACTTGAGTATCCGGAGTCTCTGATACAAAGTCCTCTAAGGAAATGGAGTCACTTGTTTCCCTTGACACAGAAGGAATCTCTCTTTGCAACGGTGTAACCGTAGGTCTCACAAAGAAGTATAAATTAGGGGAAGCCAGAGCAAGTCCTAATTCTGTACCATATTGGCCAGGAATGGGTATACAGGGTAATGTCCGTCTTGGTTGTGACAGAGCATGTGGAGTAGCCGGTAACCGACGGGTCACTCTAGGACTTGTATAAGAGGAGGGACAGACTTTGAGATCATCTCGAGACACTAGCTGGGATGGACCTTCTCCATCCTCTGGAACAATTTTACACACTTTAGAGTTATCATGTGGTGCCTCTTGGACAACATAGGCGTTGTCTTCCCAACGATCCTCTAACTTATGATGCCTAACATGTCGCCTTTTTAGGACCTTATCTCCAGGTTGCAATGGTTGAGCATTTGCTCCTTTGTCATACTGGAGAGCCTGTTTGTGTCTAGCCTGGTCCAGAGATTTACACACAAGTTCCTGAAGTTCTCTATTAACCCTTAGTCTTTCTGCTACCCAAGTGTCATTTGGTAAAGGTGGGGACCTAACCTCTGTAATCACTCCCATTTGGTGATCAGCGGGGAGCTGCCCTATCTGTCCTCTAAGGAGGTATGCAGGAGTGTACCCTGTGGAATCCTGTCTGGTATTATTATAGATCTCAGTGATCTCTGGCAATAGCTCTGGCCACTCAGATCGTTTTTCACGGGCAACTGTTCTCAGCATGTTGATAATGATTTGATTGGCTTTTTCACAAAGCCCATTACCCTGGGGATGGTAGGCTGTAGTGCGGATCTTTTGACACCCATAGAGGTTGCAGAACTCTTGAAAAAGCTCTGACTCAAATGCAGGACCTTGATCAGTAAGGATCTTTTCAGGATAACCGTAGGGTCGCCCAAAATGTCTTTGGAATTCCCGAGCTGCTGTTTTACCAGTGAGATCTTTTACTGGGACTACAACCATGAATTTTGAAAAATGATCAATCATTGTTAATGCATAAGTGTAACCTGACCGACTTGGAGTCAACTTGACGTGGTCAAGCGCTACCAACTCTAGTGGTCTGACTGTGACAATGCCCTGTAGAGGGGCCCGTTGGTAAGATCCTCTCCGCAAAGCACATTGTGCACAATCCCGGCACCACTGTTCAATTTGAGGGCGCATTCCCACCCAGTAGAAACGATCCTTAATGGTTCGTTCTGTCTTTTGGGCATTGAAATGTCCTGACTGATTATGATACGCATCCAAGATCAAAGGAGCGTCTTGTCTTGGTATCACAATCTGAAACACTCGCTCATGGGTACGAGGATTTACATAACGGCGGACCAGTTTTCCCTGCAGATAAGTTAAACGACCGCGCTCTCGCCAGAGATTTTGAAGTTCAGGGCTTGCATTGTTATCTGGACCTATTGAATTTGAATCTTTTAAAAGGTCTTTTAATCTTTGCAATGTTGGATCTTGTTTTTGGACTTGTTCCCAATCCATATGATGGAGGGACTCAACTTGCACGGTCTGAAGGGTACAATATTTGGTCCGGACATTTTGATTAACACGTTGAGTGACTTTGTCATAGAAGTCAGGGAGTTCAACTTCTTCCCATATGTCAGGGTCATCTAGGTCATTAGTTGACTCTTGGGGTAACCGAGATAAAATGTCAGCATTAACATTCTCCCTCCCTGCACGGAATTTTAAGGTAAACTGATAATTGGCAAGACGTGAAGCCCAACGCTGCTCAATTGCTCCCAATTTGGCAGTGCTAAGATGGGTCAGAGGATTATTATCTGTGTATGCAACAAAAGGAGTGGCGGTGAGATAATGATGGAATTTTTCGGTAACCGCCCAAACCAAGGCCAGAAACTCCAACTTAAAGGAGCTATAGTTAGAGTCATTACGTTCAGTTGCCCGAAGCGAACGACTGGCAAATGCAATGGGTCTAATCAAACCTTCTTGTTTCTGGGACAGGACAGCACCAAGTCCAGTTTTACTTGCATCTGTTTGCAGAATGAACGGTTTACTGTAATCAGGGTAAGCAAGGACATTTGGACCGACTAAGGCCGCTTTTAATTCATCAAATGCTTTTTGCATTTCAGGGGTCCATTGGATAGTTGGACTCTTACCAGATCGGGTGGTAGACTGACCTATCAGTACAGCCTGTAAGGGTGCAGCAATCCGGGCAAAGTTTTTTACAAATCGGCGGTAATAACCGGCGAACCCAAGGAATCTACGGATGTCTTTTACCGTTTCAGGAGTTGGCCAGTCGCGTATCCGTTCAGTGTACTGAGGATCTGGCGACACCCCATCAGCGCTCACAATGTGTCCCAGGTATTGGATTTCAGATTTTAGGAGATGGCATTTGGAAGGCTTGAGTTTCAGACCATAGCGATCCAAAGACTCAAACACTCTCGCAAGGTGATCCAAATGCTCTGCATATGTCCTGGAGTAAACAATTATATCATCCAGATATAACAGGACAGACTCAAAGTTTAGATGACCTAAACAGAATTCCATGAGCCTTTGGAATGTGGCAGGCGCATTACACAACCCAAATGGCATCCGGTCAAATTCAAACAGACCCATTGGTGTTGTGAAGGCAGTTTTTTCAGCATCAGCTGGGGACATAGGGACCTGCCAGTATCCACTGGTAAGGTCCAGGACAGAGAAGTAGGCTGCAGACTGAAGAGCTGCAAGGGACTCCTCTATCCGGGGCAGCGGATACGCATCCTTGTGGGTGATATCATTCAATTTGCGGTAATCCACGCAAAGGCGAATGGTACCGTCCTTCTTTTTGACAAGTACTAAGGGAGCAGCCCAAGGGCTTCGGCTGTCCCTTATGACACCAGAATCCTTCATGTTTTGGAGTAAGCCTTTTACTTGTTGGTATTGTGCTGGGGGAATGGGCCTATGTCTTTCCTTGATGGGAGGATGATCACCAGTTTGAATTGTGTGTTCTACTGCAGTGACATGCCCAAAGTCCATAGGGGACTTGCTGAAAATGTGTTCGAATTCGTGAACTACCCGCAATACCCCTTCCAGCTGAGATGAAGGCGTCTCAGGGGTTCCAAGGTGAATCTCTTGCCACCATTCTTTTTGCTCCCCAGTGGGGTTACAAGTGGGTTGTGAATTGGTGGTCTGAGCTCCACAATGGACTCTCTGGAGGCAATCAGCATCCTGAACTCTGGATAATTTGGCAACCACTGTATACCGTGGTAGTGTAACTTCAGAATCCCCAAAATTCAACAATTGTACAGGGACTCGTCCATGAGTCACCTTAGCCAAACTACGGGCAGCAATAACTGTACGATCCGTAGGCATTGACTCGATGAGCACAGAGTAATCCCTGCCTTTGACACCAAACCTGGCCCGGCACCAGACCATCATCACATGACCAGGTGGTAAGATGATGGGTCTAGCGTCAGTCACCCTAGCTTTTCCGATCTCACCTTGGGAAAGTTGGACCTGTTGTTGTTGGACCAAAACCTTAATGGCCTTATGGTAGATGTATCTCTCTTTTGGAGCGGCTATTTGAAGAGTGTCAGACAAGGCAGCAATGGCTTCATCAAAACAATTAACTAGGACATTGGTCCCAATGATGATGGAGGGAGTGTCTCTGTCTTTGGCAACGTCCACAATGACAATCCCTTGATCCTTCAGTTCGGTTTTGCCAATCTTAAGGGTGGCTAGGAAGTATCCTACCTGTTTAAGTTCTTGTCCATTGCTGGCAATTAGAGTCACCTGCTCATGAGGATTGTATGGTTGTAGCTGATCTCGAGACCAATATTTTTCAAACTGGGCAAGGGGCATGGTAGTCATCTGTGATCCCGTATCCAAGAGAGCAGTCAGTGGGATGTTTTTCATATTGATGGAAAGGATAGGACGGTCTCCAATGAAATGTCGGCCCCATTCAGGTGATAGTGGACCATGGTGGTGGTTGTCTCCTGGGGGTAGGTCCTCTGCCCCAGGACGGCCTAGTTTAAAGGCTGGCATTCTCGTTCAACATGTCCTGGTAAATGACAACTTCGACAGATGGGCCTTCCGGATGAATCAAACTGGTCCGTGACCCTGCGACCGGGTCGGAATAACGGTCTGCGTGAATACTGACGTGGCGAAGGTCGCTGCCAGTGCCGGGATGAGGGAGACCTCGGTGGTGTCAGCTGAAGGTCATCCACTTTTTTGCAAAGCTTAATTAGATTCTTTGAAAGTTCAGCGATTTGTCCTTGGAGTTCAAGGTTGGAGTCAGAAGGTTGGATCTGTGCGCACTGAGCAATGGATTGTTGGATTACACAGGGCGGAGGTGCTGTAGAAGCTGAGGGCACATTATGCTGCTCCTCTGGCATTGTGTCCACTTTAAGGATTTGGATGGCTGTCTCTTTAAATAGGTTGAAGGGTCGGTCAGGGTCTTGAGAGTTAAGCATACGTAGTTGCATTTTAACTGCATCAGGTGTAGCACCCTCGATGAATTGCTCCTTCAGCGTGCAATCATAATTGTGACGCTCGTGAGGATCTAGTTGAGCAACCTGGCGGAGAGCTTCATCCAAGCTCAGAGCATAGTCTCTAAGACTTTCACCTGTGTTCTGCTTGCGGCTAAAGAACCGAGCTTTTAGTTCTGACAGAGTCTTAGTTTCAAATATGGCACGCAGTTTATCAAATATTTGCTTAACAGTTTGTTTCTCCTTAACATCCCAGGACTTAACTTCACGGAGGGCTGCTCCTCCCATCTGACCCATTAACATAGCAACCTTCTGCTCAGCAGTGAGGGGATAAACTTTGAAAGTCGCTTGCATCTTTTCTTTAAAGTCCTTTAGGGTATTTGGCTCGCCTACATAGAGTGGCAGCCATGGCACGCCTGGGTAATAAGGCATTGTGATTGGCATTACTGCAGCTGTGGGGGCTGAAACACTACACCCCTCTTCCTCATCCTCACTACTGGACCCTTGGTGTTTAAAACTGACAAAATCCCTTTTTTCTTTGTTCCTAAACATACTGGCAGTACGTGGCTCACCTGCTGTTGCCTGTGCTGTAGATTCAGGTATAGCGTGCGATGCAGGGCCAAGATGGCGATATTGCACAGTGTCGCAGTCACAGATCCTTTTTCCTGCCAGCAGCTCAAGTGCCTCCCTTCTTTTTTTCAATGGCACAGCAATCCTGTTCGTGACGCCAACTGCGACCACCCTGGGAGAACCGTGCAGGAGGCTGGACTGTCACGGTGACCTTATAGGCACCAGAACTCCCAGGAGAGGTGCACAGGGTAATAGGCAGAGTCAGTTAGATGTGACGCCAGTTGGAGTATTGAGACACCCGCTGGTCCCTGGGCTGAGATGGTGATGTGGGTGCCAGTGCTCTACTCCAACAAAGAGCATTTGCCCAGGGCTTAGCTACAGGGAAGGCAATGTCCAGGCCAGGATCAGTAGAAGTGCTCACTGCTTTATTGTAACAGGCATCTGCTGGTTCACTTGTCCTGTAGCAGTGAGCTGTGGCACAGTGGCTTGTAGCTGGCTGACCCCTTCCCATGTATTAGCAGAGAGTCTAAGATGTCTGCAGATCCAGCTTCTGGTCTACTGCAGGGGCTCAGTTACCTTGTAGAGGTAGGTGCAGGCTGCCAGGGTTATAGCTCTGCTCAGCCTGATGTAATTCCTGTCCTCTTACTGATAGTGATGGGGGCGCTGTCACACAGCTTCTCTGTCCTGCTGTTGCTGTGGAAATCCTCACAGCACAGTGTCTGAAACACAAGATGGCCACTGCCACACTTCTTCTTCCCTGGCTCTTACAGAATACTACTTCCTGTCTCTGCTATGACTATTTCCTGTTCCAGCTACAGATCCACTCACCATAGTGTGTGTTGCTATGGAGACCACAGCTCACTAGGACAAGTGATACCAGAGAACAATAGCTTAACAACATTACACAAATGAATACAGAATAAACATGGCAACATATACAAACTATCATAACATGTAAGGCACTTATATGGCCAAATAACCATTAGTAACTCCTGTGAGGGGGTTACATGTATAGTGAGTGAGCAGTGTGGATCCCATGCGCGGATCCCAGTAGAGCTGATCTGCGGGGTCCGGGGTGTCGCAACTCACTGAGATAATAGTTATAGTCTATTCTAAGGACAGGTCATCAGTAGTAGAAAGTGGAGAATCCCTTTAAGTCCTAAAAGTATCTGGCCCTAAAGGGGTTAATAAAAGAAATAACTACAAACCTTCTGCTAAGCAGCCCTGTGGTTGCAGGACCTGTGATGATGTCAGAGTCATGTGATCAGTCATGAGAAGTTCTGTGTCTGGATACGGATGTAGCAGAGCTGTGTGTGACCTGTATGTAGCAGAGCCGTCTGTGTGTGATGTGTATGTAGTGAAGCTGTCTGGTGATGTGTATGTAGTGGAGCTGTGTGTGTGTGACGTGTATGTAGTGAAGCTGTCTGGTGATGTGTATGTAGTGGAGCTGTGTGTGTGTGATGTGTATGTAGAAGAGCTGCCTGTGTGTGATGTGTATGTAGCAGAGCTGTCTGTGTGTGACGTGTATGTAGTGGAGCTGTGTGGATGATGTGTTTGTACCTTAGATCTATCTTCCTTGCTCCTCCCCCTCCCCTGATGCTCCTTCCATATACATAGTCCAGTCATATTAATGTGACCACCGCCTACTTTTGACATCAATGTTAAATAACCAATGGCAGAAGGCGCGTGTCATCAGCCATCAGGTGCACTCAGTGGCGTAACTAGGAATGGCGGGTCCCTGTGGCGAACTTTTGACATGGGGCTCCCCCCACAGACACCGAAGACCTTGACCGACTCCCTCCTCCGCATTCCTGCGTGCTGTCCCTTAGTGGCTCCTGCACACAGTATTATGTCCCATAGTGGCCCCTGCACACAGTATTATGTCCCATAGTGGCCCCTGTACACAGTATTATCCCCCATAGTGGCCCCTGCACACAGTATTATGTCCCTTAGTGGCTCCTGCACACAGTATTATGTCCCTTAGTGGCCCCTGCACACAGTATTATGTCCCATAGTGGCTCCTGCACACAGTATTATGTCCCTTAGTGGCCCCTGCACACAGTATTATGTCCCTTAGTGGCTCCTGCACACAGTATTATGTCCCTTAGTGGCCCCTGCACACAGTATTATGTCCCATAGTGGCCCCTGCACACAGTATTATGTCCCATAGTGACCCCTGCACACAGTATTATGTCCCATAGTGGCCCCTGTACACAGTATTATGTCCCATAGTGGCCCCTGCACACAGTATTATCCCCCATAGTGGCCCCTGCACAAAGTATTATGTCCCTTAGTGGCTCCTGCACACAGTATTATGTCCCTTAGTGGCCCCTGCACACAGTATTATGTCCCATAGTGGCTCCTGCACACAGTATTATGTCCCTTAGTGGCCCCTGCACACAGTATTATGTCCCATAGTGGCCCCTGCACACAGTATTATGTCCATTAGTGGCTCCTGCAAACAGTATTATGTCCCATAGTGACCCCTGCACACAGTATTATGTCCATTAGTGGCTCCTGCACACAGTATTATGTCCCTTAGTGGCCCCTGCACACAGTATTATGTCCCATAGTGGCCCCTGCACACAGTATTATGTCCCATAGTGACCCCTGCACACAGTATTATCTCCATTAGTGGCCCCTGCACACAGTATTATGTCCCATAGTGGCTCCTGCACACAGTATTATGTCCCTTAGTGGCCCCTGCACACAGTATTATCCCCCATAGTGGCCCCTGCACACAGTATTATGTCCATTAGTGGCTCCTGCACACAGTATTATGTCCCTTAGTGGCCTCTGCACACAGTATTATGTCCCTTAGTGGCCCCTGCACACAGTATTATGTCCCATAGTGGCTCCTGCACACAGTATTATGTCCCTTAGTGGCCCCTGCACACAGTATTATGTCCATTAGTGGCCCCTGCACACAGTATTATGTCCATTAGTGGCTCCTGCACACAGTATTATGTCCCTTAGTGGCCTCTGCACACAGTATTATGTCCCTTAGTGGCCCCTGCACACAGTATTATGTCCCATAGTGGCTCCTGCACACAGTATTATGTCCCTTAGTGGCCCCTGCACACAGTATTATGTCCATTAGTGGCCCCTGCACACAGTATTATGTCCATTAGTGGCCCCTGCACACAGTATTATGTCCATTAGTGGCCCAATAACTGAAAAGTACCTTTATTTATTTTATTTTTTTAAAACTCCCCCCTCCCCCCCAGGGACTTGAACCTGCAATCATTTGATAGCAAGTCCCATAGACGGCAATACAAGTGTATTGTCGTCTATGGAAGATTCTATACATTACTATTGCGGATGGTCATAGACCAGCCGCAATAGTAATATCGCTATGACAGGCCTGGGAGCCTTCATAAGGCTCCCGGCTGTCATCTGAACAGGTCAGCTCCTGCAAGCTCGTCGCGCAGGAGCCGGCCTGCAACTTTAAAGGTATGGGGCTGGGAACCGGCCCCGGGGGGCCGAGGACTAACTTGACCTTTTTTTTTTTTTTTTTTGGGGGGGGGGGGGAGAGGACATCTCCTGAGGCCAGGGCATCTCCGCTGTTAACTCTTACAGTGGAGATGCCGAAGCTCGCTATTACATACCCGACATCCGGACCCTCCGACGCAGCATACAGACACCGGGGCAGGTCATGCTCGTCACGCTCCTGGCAGATTACTGGAAAGCGAACACCCTGCAAAGAATGGTCGTACAGGCTGTACCGTGGTGAATAGGTCATTAGCCTTTGCGGGGTGTTCGCTTTCCAGTACTCTGACTCGGAGGGTCCGGATGCCGGGTACGTAATAGCGAGCTTCGGCATCTCTGCTGTAAGAGTTAACAGCGGAGATGCCCTGGCCTCAGGAGATGTCCTCTCCCCCCAAAAAAAAAGTTTCAAGTTAGCCCCCGGCCCCCCGGGGCCGGTCCCATTCTTGCAGAAGTTAAAAAAAAAATAATTCAAATTGACACGTCGGGGGCCCGGGCCCCCTGACGTGTCGGGCCCTGTGGCAGCTGCCTCTGCTGCCTCAGTGGTAGTTATGCCACTGGGTGCACTCATCATTGTGGAAGGCACGATGGATCAATACACATATGCATCTATCTTTGGGGACCATGTTCACCCCTACATTGAATTGTTTTTCCTGAGGATATATATATACATATATACTTATGATAGATATGGACCTTAACATTTGATATATATATAAAGTGTGTTGTACATTTGGATCGGTTTCACACTATTGTTCCCTTGTATACTGTGATTTTTGCAATAGATCACTTCTTAAGATATGAAATCATGACCTGTGGATATGTTTTAGATTCTGGATGCCATATTTCTCTTTACGCCGCACACTTGTAATAATATCTTTCTTTCACATTATGTATTTCATGTGCGCTCATATTGGTGATTATATTTTATGCCTTTCATGTTTCCATTATTTGGAACGTATTCATACTTTACTTTATTATTGTATGTTTTGATAAATTGCTATACGTCGTTATCACTATTTCTGATATTTCTCTATACTTAATATATTTCTCGTTGGTTGAGGATTTCATTTGTATGTACCGTATTTTTCGGACTATAAGACGCACTTTTTTCCCCCAAAATTTTGGGGGAAAAGAAGGGTGCGTCTTATAGGCCGAATGTGGCGCCTGGCGTCCGCTGTAATAGAGAGGCGGAAGCCGGCAAGTGATAGACGCCATTACAGGTGCCGGGGCCTGAGACATCGCTGCGCTCCTCTGCCCTGCATGAAGCCAGCAGCAGCGATGCTATTCCGCTCCTCCGTCCCCCCGCCGCTGGCTTCATGCAGGGCAGGGCAGCGATGTCTCAGGCCCCGGCGTCTATCCCTCCCCGGCATCCGCCTCTCTAGTACAGCGGATGCCGGGTCAGTATTAGCGGCCCCTTCTCCCCCGGGGCCGGTCCCCACCGGCCCCGTACCTGTGAAGTTGCAGGCCGGCTCCTGCGTGGCGATATCGCAGGAGCCGACCTGTTCGGGTGACAGCCGGGAGCCTAATGAGGCTCCCAGGCCTGTCACTGCTATATATTAGTATTGCGGCTGGGTCTATGACCAGCCGTAATACTAATACACAGAATGTCCCATAGACGGCAATACAGTTGTATTGCCGTCTATGGGACTTGCAATCAAGTGACCGCAGGTTCAAGCCCCGGGGGGGGGGGGCTTTAAAAATATATAATAAAAATATGAAATAAATAAAAGTTCTAAATCACCTCCTGTCCCTAGAATATATATATAAAAGTAGAAAATCATATATCATAAACCACCAGTTTTTTTTTCAATAAAAGGTGATCTAAGCAATAGATATTCCCCAAAATGGTATAACTAAAAAGTACTTCTGGACCCGCAAAAAAAAAACACTCTATGCATCCCCGTACAGCTGCAGGGTCACCTGTCAATGTGGCCTTGCAGCTGTTGCAAAACTACAACTCCCATATATTAAATATTTTACCAGTTTTTGCTTCAAAATTTTTTTTCCCTATTTTCCTCCTCTAAAACCTAGTCTTATAGTCCAGTGCGTCTTATAGTCCGAAAAATACGGTATATCTTGCTCTGTACAGTGGAGGTAACATCCAACTATATGTGCACATTGCGATCCATGCGTGCATGATAAGTGACGCCTGGATGAGATTTATCTCATGCCCCGTCTTTTTCTGATACATAATCCGTGAATGTGGAGAAGTTTACGCGCATGCGCGGTTATAATGGGTGGTCCCTAGGCGAGGATTCATTCCATGCTTTGGCTTCTTCTAATACGTGATCTCGCGATGTGCGGGAGACATCGGGTGCATGCGCTGACTCCGGGGGCAGGGATAGTGACGTATTTGGTTCACATTTTTCATAGTGCAGTGATTGGCTATACCGGGTTCCTTAGCTATGACGTTGTTCTTCACTAGAACATCTGAGATGGTCCCTAATGGCGGGGTTTGCCTGTATACCAGCGGCAGCACATTTAGGTAATTGGCACGTTATATATATATATATTTGCTTTTTTATTGATATGGCCACACAGATTCCCCCCTGATGAAGCAAAGAGTGGCGAAACGCACGTCGGGGGGCGTGACCAGCTTAGCTGGGTAAATACCTTTATTATCCTTCTATTCCATTGTTCTCTCCTTTTGCTTGTTAAACCTCTGATGTTACCTGTTTAATGTATTTCCTATCCCTTGATATGTGCACCTGCCCTGTATACATTGTCCTTGTTTTCTTATGAGATGTTTTTTTTTAATCACATACGGGTTAGGTGGTATATACAGTATATATACTGTATATACAGAGATATTTTCTAAATATAACTTCCCATCATTTATAGACTTATCATTAGGAGAGACGGTATATGGTATATATATATATGTACTTGCATTCTGTACAATTATCCCCTAATGCGCTTTGGTTATATTGTTTCCCCTCTCCTACTTTGTGTGTGTTATTTATTGGATTTTTCATGTCTATTTAATAAAGAATTTATGCATTTTAACCCATATGGTGGTAGTTTGCCTTTTTTTTGGCATAGTGTATATATCTAAACAATGGGATTGGACCAGTCACTCTTGGACTCCTCAATTACCCAAAGTGCCAACTGTATGTTTGACCTCGTTAGATATTGCTTATCTGTGATCTTCAGGTTTTAGATTAGCCCGCACCTGCGGCTCAGTGACAATGTCATGTTCTATCTATTTTTTCTGCCAACTCTTTTGTCTCCTGTTTCTGGGCCTTAGGGAGCCTTCACACGGAGTAAACGCACGTGTATTTTTGCAAAATACACGTGTAAAAATAAGACTCCCATTGAGTTCAATGACATTTTACAGGCATATTTTTACACGTGTAAAAAATATCATTGAAGTCAATGGGAGTCTTATTTTTACGCGTGTATTTTGCAAAAATACACGCGCGTTTACTCCGTGTGAAGGCTTCCTTAGACAGTGTTTTTGCTATTTTTACCTCAGGTGTAGCCTTACCAGGAGTATTTACCCCTTGAGTAGTAACCTTGCTAGGGGCACCTACTGACGTCAACACTTCCCTGTCCTTCCAAGGTTTTAGTAAATTTATATGGTATATTTGTTCGGGCTTTCTCTTGCCTTACCTTACCTTATAGTTTACTTCCCCGACTCTCTCAAAAATTTCATATGGCCCTTGCCATTTGGCCAGATATTTACTTCCTGCCATGAGAACCAACACCCGATCACCTGGACTAAAGGTTCTAAGTTTAGCCGTTCTGTTAGACTTGGCTCTGGGCCATTTGGGCCTACTCCATACTTTCCTTCACAATGGGTAGGACTGCTGAGATTCTGTCCGGCATCAGGGCAATGGACTCAATTACACTGTAAGGAGTTTGCTCTTGCTTCCAGGTTTCCTTGGCTATATCTAGGAGACCATTTGGGTGTCTACAATACACCAGCTCAGATAGGAAAAAAACCTGTGGAGGACTGGGGCACCTTCCGAATTGTAAACATTAAATAGGACAGTAAGCAAACCCAATCTGTGCCAACCTTGCTAACCATCCTCTTTAGCATGCCCTTAAGGGTTTTATTGAACTCCACTAGGCCATCTGTCTGGGGGATATACAGTGTAGGGACCATCTGTCTGTGAGTGATACACAGAGGTTCGCAGGGGTTTAATTTTTAGGAGCTTACACATTTCTAGACATAAAAGGAGTCCCTTGGTCAGTCAGGATCTCCTTGGGTAGACCTGTCCAAGAGAACAAATAAAAGAGCTCCTTGGCAATTAACTTAGTTGAAGTATTCCTCAATGGTATGGCCTCAGGGTATCGTGTAGCATAATCTAACACCACTAATATATACTGATGACCCATAGCAGACTTTACAGGACCTGTTGTAACAGGACCTACCAAGTCCATGGCCACTCTATCAAAGGGTACCGCTATAATTGGTAGGGGTACCAAAAGGCTCCTGAAGTGTGACACAGGGGCGGTTAGTTGACACTCTGGGCAGGAGTTACAATACTTTTTGATATGCTTATCAATTCCTGGCCAATAGAAATGTCGTAGAATTCGCTCTTTGGACTTTTCGTACCCCAGGTGTCCTCCTAACACAGGCTTATTTGCCAAATCTAACACAACCCTCTGATAGGACCGGGCCACCACCAATTGCTCAACAATTTCTCCCCGTATTTGGTTCCCCCTATACAGTAGGTCCTGGTTCATAGACATATAGGGGAACTCCTAATCAGCCCCTGGTTGCTGGGGTTCACCATTTACCACGTTTACATTTTCTCTGGCATGAGCCAGATTAGGATCTCTCATTACAGATCAGAGCAGTCCCAAAATTGTCACAGGACACCTCGAGCTTCGGTATCTCGGGAGCTCCCTCCTGACCTTCAGCATCACCAGCTAACACAGACAGGGGTCTCCCTTTCAGGATCATGAGGTTCAGGGGTAACCTAAGGCCAGACATTATTAACGTTCACATTTTCAGGACATGGCAGCTTCTGCTTTTTCCACATATCCCAGAACAGAGGAACATCCCTGTCATGGGATGGTTAGAGTCTATACTATAGGCAATGTGTAATATATATTTCATGTGGAATGTATTCTGTAACCTGTTGTAAACATCAGTGTGTAGTTGGCTGATTCGGGTCTAGTGTGTTAGCACATTGTATGCAAATCCCTCTAACTAGTGAGGACAATGGGTGGAGATAATCTGATCAGTGTCTCCAAGAAGATGTTGGACTGTGCATTGTTCAAAAGAGACAGGGAGTCTGCTCTCCTTGGTATAGGTGAGGGGGGAAGGATCTGTGACTCAGCCCTTCCCACCCACAGATAGAGGAAGTAACAGTTTAGTATATAGTTGTAGCTTGCAGTTAGTATGTGTTAGCCGGCCTGTGCACAGCTCTGCAGAGAGCCAGAATTTAGTTACAGGACCAAGGAACCAAAGTTATCATTGGATTGTGACTTCTGTGGACTTATTGTTATTACGGTTGATGTGACCGCCGCCGGCTACTAACTTTGTGGATTACAATAAATTGCTGTTGTCTCCCGACCTCTTGCGTCCGTGTTGATTCAAAAGACCATCCGGAGGAAGACGTATACCTTTGCTCCGTGACAATTGGTTGGCAGCGGTGGGATCAACAGCGGACAGCGAGATGGACTACAGCAGCCCAGCGATTAATGGAGCCACAACCTCAGAATACAGGAACTGGACTATGGCAAGTCTAAAATTAAGGGCCCGGGAACTAAACCTGAGTTACCAGGGAAGAACGAAAGAGCAACTGATCGAGGCACTGGAGGAGATGACCCTGCAAAGCGACCATGAGGAGGGCTGCCCCCAGGAGACTGGAGAGATACAGGAGTGGCAGGTACAGACCCAAAAGAGCAGATGGGTTGTTTTGTATGAGGAGGAATTGGCAGTGCTGGGGCTAGGAGCAACTGCAGAGCAAAGGAGTAGAGCATTACAGAGGGCTCAGGAAACGGAGAAGGAGGAACAGAGAATGGCGTATGAAAAGGAAAGAATGGCGCATGAAATGCGAATGGCTGAGATAACTATGAGGAATTATAATCAAACGTCGACCCCCAGCCCAACAGTGAGAGAACCACCATATGTCTCCCATAAACACTTCAAGACCTTTGAGGAAGCGGCTGGGGATGTTGATGGATATTTTCAGGACTTCGAACACCAGTGCCGCCTGATGGAAGTCCCAGAGAAGGATTGGGTCCGGTATCTGGTGGGGCACCTACGAGATGGGGCTGCGGAAGCTCTCAGAGCCATGGACCCTAGTGATCAGCGGGACTATGAGGCCATTAAAAGAGCGGTGCAGAAGTATTATGCAGTCACTCCAGAATCCTACCGAGTTCAGTTCCGCTCTTTGTCTTACAATGGGGGAAGCTCCTTCCACATGTTCGCCCACAAGTTGAAGCAAGCATGCAAGCGCTGGCTAGAAGGAGAGGAGGCTGTCACAGTCGATAAGATCCTCCAAGTCATACTTAAGGAACAGTTCTTTTCCCAGTGCCCCGCTGAGATCCGTGAGTGGGTGCTGGAACGGAACCCAGCCACAGTTGAGCAAGCTGCTTCTCTTGCAGATGAGGGCCTGACCATCAAGCCGCAGTGGAAGAGGTTGTTTGCAGAGGAGCGGAAAACTACCACAGTCCGCCAGACACCCTTCAGCCAGCCAACCACCTTTCGTGCCCGGCCTCAGGATTACAATTCCCCCTCTACCCCTGTCCCAGCCCATCGGCCTCCAGCTATGAACAACCCTGTCCCTAGACAACGACCTACTGGAAGAATGCTAGAGCGCAGATGTTTTGGGTGCGGGCGGCCTGGACATTTGCAAGCTAGTTGCCCTGTTAACATGGGGGCACGGGCCACCGTGGCATCCCGGCCTATTCACTACCTGGGAACCACTCCTAGGACAGAAAGTTTGGCCCCATTTCCAGATGACTCCATGAATGACACATCTGTTCCACCTCCAGGGGTCTATGGGATTCAGCCTTCCGCCACACATCCCGCAAACCTTCAGCGGAAGCACGTGCAGGAGGTCCTACTGGATGGCCGAACAGTTGTTGGATTCCGGGACTCGGGAGCTTTCCTAACGGTAGCGGACCCCCGAGTTGTGCGACCCGAGGCCCTAGAGGAGGGCCCTGGCATTTCTATCAAGTTGGCAGGGGGTACTCAAAGACGTATTCCTAAAGCTACCGTGGAACTCGACTATGGTTATGGACCAAAACGATGCACAATTGGTGTGATGAGCGGGCTGCCGGCCGATGTTCTGTTAGGCAACGATGTTGGAAATCTACAGTGCCACTTTGTGGGAGCAGTGACCCGAAGCCAAGCTCAGGGAGAAGCCAACATGGATCCACCGGATTTTCTGACAGATGCCAGCCCTTCAACCCTACAACTTTACCATTCAGTACCGCCGAGGGAACCAACACCAGAACACAGATGGGTTATCCCGGCAGGAGGAAATATGAGCTATAGAGACTGATGTGCATTCCCCAATTTACCTGTGTAGGCAAATTGTGTCATGCACATGTTTTGAGAGGGGGAGGGGTTGTCATGGGATGGTTAGAGTCTATACTATAGGCAATGTGTAATATATATTTCATGTGGAATGTATTCTGTAACCTG
Source organism: Leptodactylus fuscus (assembly GCF_031893055.1). NCBI lineage: Eukaryota > Metazoa > Chordata > Amphibia > Anura > Leptodactylidae > Leptodactylus > Leptodactylus fuscus. The sequence continues at coordinate 6,037,679 of NC_134265.1, read as the reverse complement.
TTGTAAACATCAGTGTGTAGTTGGCTGATTCGGGTCTAGTGTGTTAGCACATTGTATGCAAATCCCTCTAACTAGTGAGGACAATGGGTGGAGATAATCTGATCAGTGTCTCCAAGAAGATGTTGGACTGTGCATTGTTCAAAAGAGACAGGGAGTCTGCTCTCCTTGGTATAGGTGAGGGGGGAAGGATCTGTGACTCAGCCCTTCCCACCCACAGATAGAGGAAGTAACAGTTTAGTATATAGTTGTAGCTTGCAGTTAGTATGTGTTAGCCGGCCTGTGCACAGCTCTGCAGAGAGCCAGAATTTAGTTACAGGACCAAGGAACCAAAGTTATCATTGGATTGTGACTTCTGTGGACTTATTGTTATTACGGTTGATGTGACCGCCGCCGGCTACTAACTTTGTGGATTACAATAAATTGCTGTTGTCTCCCGACCTCTTGCGTCCGTGTTGATTCAAAAGACCATCCGGAGGAAGACGTATACCTTTGCTCCGTGACAATCCCCCCCTATTATAACACTATGGAACAGGGACTTAACCGTTCCACCAAACACACCCACTGGTCAGCCATTGCACGTCCCGCTTGTCCAACCTAGCACTGAACCTTAGATGGAAGCGATCTGGAATATTTGTCCAATACCACTGTCTCCATCATAGGTTCCGAAGTGGCCTTCTCAGACTGAAGCTATTTCTTTACCAGATAGCTTAGGTCATGCATCTGGGATCGGAGTGGGAGACTCTCAGAGAAAGTCCAGTGATGTATTCTCCCAGCACATACGTGCATGTTCACCCTGAGATGTGCCGAGATCTCACCTCTCATTTTGGGGTAGTCCTTAGCCTCCTGTTTACTCAGGTCAAAGTAGGCTTTGTGAGGTTCCCTGGTGAAGAACAGCGCCACTACATCAGCCCACTGATCCCTTGGCAGTTTCTCTCATTCTGCCACTCGCTCAAAAACCTGAAGATATGCCTCCACAGCCTTAACTTCAGGAAAAAACAAAATAAAAACCTGCTCGTTTGAGCAACTAACTAAACAGAACGGATAACCTAACTATACATGTGGCTTGCTTCCAGCCACACCAAAACAAGCACAACTTTGTTTCACCGGACTCAGGGTTACAAGACAGACCCACACACCTCCTTTCATGTAATTGAACTGCCCTGGAATACAAGATCTGCAGCCGCCCAGTAATGAGCCCAGAATATACACCTGTGCTGAGGCTACTCCAGGTCTGTCCTGGGGCTGATATATCTGGACTCCAGCACTCTGACTGTCACCTTACTTGTGAGGATAAAAACAGAAGGTATCTGCTCTTCCTTTGTGGCAGGAACGGACACTAGTGTCTGTGGAGTGGATTCTGTAGCTTTTCCTCAGAAGCACTTGCCACTCGCTTCAACCTTTATGGTAGTGAAATAGGATGTTCTACGACTGACTAGCCATGCACGGCGGTCGCCACAACCTGGATAACAGCTGTCACTGAGGACAAAGCTGTTTGAAGAACCGTCAAATTGTAGAATCTGGAAGGATCCACAAAACCTAAAATCCTGGTGGGCCCTCACTCCCTCAAGAACAACAACCGGAGCCGGAATAACGAGTATTGCAACTTTTACTGGTGAACAGATTACGCGTTTCGGGGTTTAGGCGTCAAGCATGAACACCACCCCTTTGTCAGGTCTAGTTAAAACGACATTTAAAAACAAAAGTCAAAAAAATTGATATCATATATAAAATTTTAAATGGAAAGACAGAATATACAAGTAATGTCCAATGTGATAAATTCTGTATGAATACTAGCTATACATACGGAAAATATCCCATAATCGTACGCCTCAGAAATCAATCTACATTGGTCGATTTTTGGTTTCCAACCAACAAGTGGAATCCATCGATAGAGTGACCAAATAATTGTAATGAAAACATTAACAGTAGCGACAGAATTGATTATATATTGATTATATACAGACATTTGTCCATATAAAACCATTAACCTTTTCATATCTGGAGTGTCCAAATTATCAGAAAAGATCATGAGGTGTAAAGATAGAAATGAGATAAGATATTAAGACATTCCCGTATTCTCTTGGGCTGAATGCCATGCAGTATAATGGCGCTAACAGTGTGGGGGACTTTATAATATTGAAAAAAAAAAAAAAACAAGAAAAAGCCGGTCCCTCGAGCAGGGTCTGGAAACGCGCGCATGCGCGGGAGCCCGGGCGCCTGTAAGGAGATTCTTGGCCATCGGAATAGGACTGCGCATCTCATACAATTTACCAAGTTGTGAAGTGTCAGAGGATGTGCTTGCGCGTGGGAAGAGGCATGGCCAGTCTGGAAGAGAAACCGACCGAACTACTGCCAAGAATCTACTGTCAGGAATTGCCTATAGATTTAGGGACCCAGAGATGAGAGACAGTGAGCGGGGTCCACATCTCACAGGACAGGTAATGGATTATTATGGTAGTCCTAGGGGTAGAGCGGCCGTATCACACAGATACTCATCCTATTACAAGTGGTAAGGGAAATGCTATCACTTTACTCCGAAAATGAAATTGTTTCAGTCTGTGAGCAGAAAGGGTTAAAATGGTCTGAAGGATGAATTCGGGCACAAATGTCTATGGGCCTGCGCCCTGTAAATCTCTGCACTTGTCCCCATTTGGCATGCTCTTCAGCCCCTTAAGACTGGATAATAATTCCTTCATGATTCTCAGGTGTCTTCAGCACTTGGCCCTTTGGCCTATGTTGGGCAGTCACCGAGTTCGGATTTACATTAGCAGGTCTTCACTTCCTGACATGGACTCTGCTTGTCTACATGCTGGAGATTTGGTGAGGGTCAGACGACATCTCATCTTACCAAATTCTTGTAACCCAGATGAGCGTGGCCTTTATAGGTATTGTGACATGATCTGCAGCAGTCAAGCTAGAGCAGGGGTGGGCAATTAATTTTACCATGGGGCCGCATAAGAAATTGAAACTATGCTAGAGGGCCGCACCATGGCAAATTTAGCTCCACCCACTTCTATGTTGACTCCGCCCATTCCCAATCAACTTTCCATGTGCCCCCACAAAGTATAATCCTCCTACAGTCACCCGTACATTATATGCCCCCACATTATAATGTTCCCTTCCAACTGCCCCACAGTATTAGGTCCCTCTCCTGGTGCCCCAGTGTAAACTGGTGGAAACTAGAGGGGACATGAAGCTGGGACAGCTGGAGGGGGACATTAAACAGTGGGGGTAGTTGGAGGGGGGCAATAAATTGACAGCTGGAGCGGGCCATGAAACTGGGGGCAACTAGAGGGGGACATTAAAATCGGTAAGCTGGAAGCAGACATTAAACCGTAGGGGTAGCTGGAGGGTGACATTAAACTGGGGGCAACTAAAGGCAGACAGGTCCCCCTCCACCTACCTCCATGGTTTAATGCCCCCTCCAGTTGTGCCCATTTTAATGTCCCTCCAGTTTAAGTGCCCTCATCATCTACCCCCAGTTTCATGTCCCCCCTTCCATGTCTCCCTCAGTTTCATATCCCCCTTCATTTTCCCCATTTCATGTCCTCTCTCCATCTCTCCCCCAGTTTCATGTCCCCCCCCCTTCCATCTGCCATCTCTGCCCTAGTATAACATTCCCCTTCCATCTCTGCCCCTAAGTTACTGAGACACACACACACACACACACACACACAGACTCACACACATACAGACACATATAGACAGACAGACACATATAGATACACACATACAGACATACACATACAGACAGACACACACACACTCCCCCGTGCATCTCACATTCCCCAGTACCTTATGACACACACCAAATGTCTCCATCTTCCTGCACTGTCCTGCCGCCACTATGACACGCCCCCTAGACACGCCTCCCTAGTCAAGCTGTGCGGCCGGTCTGAATCAGTCAGAGGGCCGTGCTTTGCCCAGGTCTGAGCTAGAGGATGAGTCCACCTGGATCTATCTCTACCTCCCTCTGCCAAAAGATTCCACCCCCTCTCTGTCCGGTGACATCTTCAGGTTTGTATTCAAGGTATTGTTCATCTCTTGGATCTCTATAGAAGTTGCCATACTACTCTAAACTCTCCCCACAAGATGGACGCCTTCTCTTCTCCATATATTGCCCATAAGACATCAGGGACCTCTGACCTACAGTCCCTCATGATTGGTTATCTCTGTCACGATGTCGGCCTGCAAGACATTATGGGCGAGTCCACGAACTGAACCACAAAAATGTTTTCCATAATTTGGGTTGAATCTGATTTGTCCCATTGCTCAGTTGCCTGAAAGCCAAGGACAACATCTGCGTGTAGTTTGTATGTTTGGGGGTTCCCCAGGTATTTCGGTTTCTTTCCACACCCCAAAGACATAAAGATAATCTCATAAACCGCTTCCAGAACAGAGCGCGAGGATAAAATCTGGAAAGTGGCCAAAATATGTTTCTATGAGCAACCGAAATAAATGCAAAAACCAAACTCACAGCCCTATAAATGTAAGAACATGGCCCCGGATCAGAGGAAAGTCTCCACAATGCATCAGAAAAAGCCCCTCCAAGGCAGAAACAGCAACACAGACCCCGAAAAAGGAAATCTAGCACCGCAGGGACCCAACTGGTAATGTGCATGATCAAAAATAACCAATGAGAACATCCAGTATAAAGGGAACAAGCGGAGAAAAAACATCACAAATATACAGACACAAAAACCACAGACTGAGACAGAAGTCCCTACTCATAGCACTAAGTATGGAGGGTAAAGACCAAGAACATACATGACACAGATCTGCTGCAGCCACAGAAAGCACACACAGCTCTGCTACATGCAAATACAGACAGCTCCGCTACATACACGTCACACACAGACGGATCTGCTACATACACATCACACACAGAAGGCTCCGCTACATACACGTCACACACAGCTCTGCTACATACACGTCACACACACAGCTCTGCAACATACACATCACACACAGACAGCTCCGCTACATATACATCACACACACAGACGGCTCTGCTACATACACGTCACACACAGACGGCTGCGCTACATACACGTCACACACAGACGGCTCCACTACATACACGTCACACACAGATGGCTTCGCTACAAACACGTCACACACAGATGGCTCCGCTACATACACGTCACACACAGATGGCTCTGCTACATACACGTCACAAAAAGACGGCTCCACTACATACACGTCACACACAGATGGCTTCGCTACAAACACGTCACACACAGATGGCTCCGCTACATACACGTCACACACAAACGGCTCCGCTACATATACATCACACACAGACAGCTCCACTACATACACGTCACATACGGCTCCGCTACATACACGTCTCACACAGACGGTTCCACTACATATACGTCACACACAGACAGCTCCGCTACATACACGTCACACACAGATGGCTCCGCTACATACACGTCACATGAAGACGGCTCCGCTACATACACGTCACACACAGACAGCTTTGCTACATACACATCTCACACAGACGGCTCCGCTACATACACGTAACACACAGACAGCTCTGCTACATACACATCACCCACAGACGGTTCTGCTACATACAAACCACAAACACAGCTCTGCTACATACAAATCACACACAAATGGCCCAGCTACATACACATCTCACACGCAGCTCTGCTACATATAAGTCACACACAGATGGCTCCGCTACATAGACATCACACACAGACGACTCAGCTACATACACGTCACACACAGATGACTCTGCTACATACACATCACATACAGACGGCTCCGCTGCATACACGTCACACACAGACTGCTCCACTACATACAAGTCTCACACAGACGACTCCGCTACATACACGTCACACACAGACGGCTCTGCTACATGCAAATACAGACAGCTCTGCTACATACACGTCTCACACAGACGGCTCCCCTACATACACGTCACACACAGACAGCTCCGCTACATACACGTCACACACAGACAGCTCTGCTACATACACGTCTCACACAGACGACTCCGCTACATACATATCACACACCAACGGCTCCACTACATACACGTCACACACAGATGGCTCCGCTACATACACGTCAAACACAAACGGCTCCGCTAATACACGTCTCACACAGACGTCTCCGCTACATATACATCACACACAGACAGCTCCGCTACATACACATCACATGAAGACGGCTCCGCTACATAAACGTCTCACACAGACAGCTCCGCTACATATACGTCACACACAGACAGCTCCGCTACATACATGTCACACACAGATGGCTCCGCTACATACACGTCACATGAAGACGGCTCCGCTACATACACACCACACACACAGCTCAGCTACATAAAAATCACACACAGACGACTCTGCTACATACACGTCACACACAGACGACTCCGCTACATACACGTCACACACAGACGGCTCTGCTACATACACATCACACACAGACGGAGCCGCTACATACACGTCACACACAGACGGCGCCGCTACATACAAATCAAACACATATGGCTCCGCTACATACAAGTCACACACAGACGGCTCCCCTACATACACGTCACACACAGACAGCTCTGCTACATACACATCTCACACAGACAGCTCCGCTACATACACGTCACACACAGACGACTCCGCTACATACACGTCTCACACAGACGGTTCCGCTACATATACGTCACACACAGATGGCTCCGCTACATACACGTCACACACAGACAGCTCTGCTACATACACATCACACACAGACGGCTCCCCTACATACACGTCACACACAGACAGCTCTGCTACATACACATCTCACACAGACAGCTCCGCTACATACACGTCACACACAGACAGCTCTGCTACATTCACATCTCACACAGACAGCTCCACTACATACACGTCACACACAGATGGCTCCGCTACATACACGTCACACACAGACATCATGTCACACACAGATGGCTCCGCTACATACACGTCAAACACAAACGGCTCCGCTAATACACGTCTCACACAGACGTCTCCGCTACATACACATCACACACAGACGGCTCTGCTACATACACGTCTCACACAGACGACTCTGCTACATACACATCACAAACAAATGGCCCAGCGACATACACGTCTCACATGCAGCTCTGCTACATACACGTCACACACAGACGGCTCCCCTACATACACGTCACACACAGACGGCTCTGCTACATACACGTCACACACAGACGACTCCGCTACATACACGTCACAAACAGACGACTCCGCTACATACACGTCACACACACAGCTCTGCTACATACAAGTCACACACAGACGGCTCCCCTACATACACGTCACACACAGACGGCTCTGCTACATACACGTCACACACACAGCTCTGCTACGTACAAATCACACAGAGACGGCTCCGCTACATACACATCACACACAGACAGCTCTGCTACATACACATCACAAACAGACGGCTCTGCTACATACACGTCACACACAGACGGAGCCGCTACATACACGTCACACACAGACGGCGCCGCTACATACAAATCAAACACAGACGGCTCCGCTACATACAAATCAAACACAGACGGCTCCGCTACATACAAGTCACACACAGACGGCTCCCCTACATACACGTCACACACAGACGGCTCCGCTACATATACGTCACACACAGACAGCTCTGCTACATGCAAATACAGACAGCTCTGCTACATACACGTCACATGAAGACGGCTCCGCTACATACACGTCACACACAGACAGCTCTGCTACATACACGTCACACACAGACGGCTCCGCTACATACACGTCACACACCGACGGCTCCGCTACATACACGTCACACACAGACAGCTCTGCTACATACACGTCACACACAGACAGCTCCGCTACATACACGTCACACACACACAGACAGCTCAGCTACATACACGTCACACACACAGACGACTCTGCTACATACACGTCACACACAGACAGCTCTGCTCCATACACATCATACACAGACGGCTCCGCTACATACAAGTCACACACAGACGGCTCCCCTACATACACGTCACACACAGACGGCTCTGCTACATACACGTCACACAAAGAAAGGCTCCGCTACATACACGTCACACACAGACGACTCCGCTACATACACGTCACACACACAGCTCCGCCACATACACGTCACACACAGACAGCTCTGCTACATACACATCACACACAGACGGCTCTGCTACATACACGTCACACACAGACGGAGCCGCTACATACACGTCACACACAGACAGCGCCGCTACATACAAATCAAACACAGACGGCTCCGCTACATACAAGTCACACACAGACGGCTCCCCTACATACACGTCACACACAGACGGCTCTGCTATATACACGTCACACAAAGAAAGGCTCCGCTACATACACGTCACACACAGACGACTCCGCTACATACACGTCACACACACAGCTCTGCTACATACAAATCACACAGAGACGGCTCTGCTACATACACGTCTCACACAGACGACTCTGCTACATACACATCACAAACAAATGGCCCAGCGACATACACGTCTCACATGCAGCTCTGCTACATATACGTCACACACAGACAGCTCCGCTACATACACGTCACCCACAGACAGAGCCTCTACATACAAGTCACACACAGACGGCTCCCCTACATACACGTCACACACAGACGGCTCTGCTACATACACGTCACACACACAGCTCTGCTACGTACAAATCACACAGAGACGGCTCCGCTACATACACGTCACACACAGACAGCTCTGCTACATACACATCACACACAGACGGCTCTGCTACATACACATCACACACAGACGGTTCCGCTACATACAAGTCACACACAGACGGCTCCCCTACATACACGTCACACACAGACGGCTCCCCTACATACACGTCACACACAGACGACTCCGCTACATACACGTCACAAACAGACGACTCCGCTACATACACGTCACACACACAGCTCTACTAGATACTAGTCACACACAGACGGCTCCCCTACATACACGTCACACACAGACGGCTCTGCTACATACACGTCACACACACAGCTCTGCTACGTACAAATCACACAGAGACGGCTCCGCTACATACACGTCACACACAGACAGCTCTGCTACATACACGTCACACACAGACAGCTCTGCTACATACACATCACACACAGACGGAGCCGCTACATACACGTCACACACAGACGGCGCCGCTACATACACGTCACACACAGACGACTCCGCTACATACACGTCACACACAGACGACTCCGCTACATGCAAATACAGACAGCTCTGCTACATACACGTCACATGAAGCCGGCTCCGCTACATACACGTCACACACAGACGGCTCCGCTACATACACGTTACACACAGCTATACTACATACATGTCACACACCGACGGCTCCGCTACATACACGTCACACACCGACGGCTCTGCTACATACACGTCACACACCGACGGCTCCGCTACATACACGTTACACACAGCTATACTACATACATGTCACACACCGACGGCTCCGCTACATACACGTCACACACAGACGGCTCTGCTACATACACATCACACACAGACGGCTCCGCTACATACACGTCACACACAGACAGCTCCGCTACATACACGTCACACACACAGACGACTCCGCTACATACACGTCACACACAGACAGCTCTGCTACATACACATCACACACAGACAGCTCTGCTACATACACGTCACACACAGACGGAGCCGCTACATACAAGTCACACACAGACGGCTCCCCTACATACACGTCACACACAGACAGCTCTGCTACATACACATCACACACAGACGGCTCCGCTACATACACGTCACACACACAGACGACTCAGCTACATACACGTCACACACAGACAGCTCTGCTACATACACATCACACACAGACAGCTCTGCTACATACATGTCACACACAGACGGAGCCGCTACATACAAATCAAACACATATGGCTCCGCTACATACAAGTCACACACAGACAGCTCCCCTACATACACATCACACACAGACGGCTCTGCTACATACACGTCACACACAGACTGTTAAACCACCCACTCCACTCCCCCATACCCCCACCTCTACTAGCTTTGGCAATACCAAATATCCACTCAAACGTGCCAATAAAGCTTGTTTGATTTGACTGCTCTGCAGAGACCTCCAATATCTGGTCATGTGATTCTGTGATGCCTCCCACACAAGTGACATCATCACAGGTCCTTTAGTGTCTTCTGCACAGATGAAGCGATAACAGCAGGACCTGATCATGTGACTCCTTGTCTCATCCCATACTTATGACATCCTCGAAGGTCCTGTGAGCAGAGGGCTGCTGCACTGGAGGAGGTAAGTGCTCGCTCTCAGCCCTTCTCATACATTCAGTCTCCCTCCTCGTGACCCCCACACACTATAATGGTCAAGTGGTGGGAATACTTTTACAAGCCCCTGTATCGGTGTTAGATCTCTGGATGGAACATTCTCCGGGACACTCATTCCTCTCATGTCCCTACAGCGGGGCCCATTCTCTACATCCTCTATACCAGCGGTTCTCAACCTGTGGGTCACGAACAGTTCACAACCTGCGCTGTTGGAGAAATACTGTCACCTTGTCACAGCCATTAATGATCCCTTGTGCAACTCTGATAAATCGTCCTCTTTACCTGAGACAACAATGAGATTCTGTTCAGCCTATCACACACCTTATATACCCACCAAGCCGGCCCACAACAAGTCACTTCCTTCCTTAGCTACACGCTGCCGACGTCAGAAGTAGGAGGTGGTGATAATAATGGGACTCAACTCTTCTATTTATTCCATGGGATTCCGTGTAAAGAAGAAAATGTTTGTTTTTGTACCGTGTTAGCCAGTGGGTATTCATACGCACTGGCTAACACGGTACAAAAACAAACATTTTCTTCTTTATACCAAATGGAGGATACCAGAATCTACCGGATTGTCCAATGACATGGAAGATTTTTTCAGGAGACTACGCCTGAGGGAATATTTTCATGACACAGATGACACAGAAGAGACTCAATCTACTCCTTCAGAGGGTCCAATCTTAGCAAAAAAGGAGACATCTGATTGGACACCTCAACTGGACAAAATTTTGATCTGGATAATTACATAGACTGTTTCAGACACATGGTCAAATCCACTATTCTAGACACAGACTAAAGACTGCCATGTAACATCAGTGCCCAGGAAAGAAGGGCCATACAATCCCTGAGAAATAACAAAGACATCATCATCAAACCAGCGAACAAAGGTGGTGCAATAGTCATGATGAACACATCAGACTACATACGGGAAGCACACAGACAACTGAATGACACACACTACTACTAGAGATGAGCGAACACTAAAATGTTCGAGGTTCGAAATTCGATTCGAACAGCCGCTCAATGTTCGTGTGTTCGAACGGGTTTCGAACCCCATTATAGTCTATGGGGAACAGATACTCGTTAAGGGGGAAACCTAAATCCGTGTCTGGAGGGTCACTAAGTCCACTATGACACCCCAGGAAATGATGCCAACACCTCTGGAATGACACTGGGACAGCAGGGGAAGCATGTCTGGGGGCATCTAACACACCAAAGACCCTCTATTACCCCAACATCACAGCCTAACAACTACACACTTTACACACTCAATACCACCTCTCTGACAGTAGGAAAACACCTTGAAACATGTGTATTTGGCACTTGCAGTGAGGAGAGCTTGTCACCAGCAGTGAATTTGGCCCTTGTAGTAAGTTGAGGTTGGCACCAACATTTGTTTTGAAAATCAGGGTGGATTGAGCCTCTAACCAGCAGAGTTTGGGCAAATTCATGGTGGAGGGAGCCTCTAAACACCCCAGTTTGGGCAAATTCATGGTGGAGGGAGCCTCTAAAAACCCCAGTTTGGACCAATTCATGGTGGAGGGAGCCTCTAACCAGCCCAGTTTGGACCAATTCATGGTGGAGGGAGCCTCTAAACACCCCAGTTTGGGCAAATTCATGGTGGAGGGAGCCTCTAAAAACCCCAGTTTGGACCAATTCATGATGGAGGGAGCCTCTAAACAGCCCAGTTTGGGCAAATTCATGGTGGAGGGAGCCTCTAAAAACCCCAGTTTGGACCAATTCATGGTGGAGGGAGCCTCTAAACAGCCCAGTTTGGACCAATTCATGGTGGAGGGAGCCTCTAAAAACCCCAGTTTGGACCAATTCATGGTGGAGGGAGCCTCTAAACAGCCCAGTTTGGACCAATTCATGGTGGAGGGAGCCTCTAACCAGCAGAGTTGTGGGAAAACAGGGTGGAGGGAGCCTCTAACCAGCAGAGTTGGTGGAAATCAGGGTGGAGGGAGCCTCTAACCAGCAGAGTTGTGGGAAAGCAGGGTGGAGGGAGCCTCTAACCAGCAGAGTTGGTGGAAATCAGGGTGGAGGGAGCCTCTAACCAGCAGAGTTGGGGGAAATCAGGGTGGAGGGAGCCTAGTATTAGCAGAATTGTGCAACGCTTATGGTGGATGAGTATGAGGATGCGGAGGAATTGGAGAGGTTGAGTACAGACATGGAGTTTCATGTTGGGGTGCTTTACACAGGTGGGCACAAAAATGAAGGCTCTATCCAGTGGTGGTTCATTTTTATCAAAGTGAGCCGGTCGGCACTCTCAGCTGACAGACGGGTGCGCTTGTCAGTGATGATGCCACCGGCTGCACTGAACACCCTCTCAGATAGGACGCTGGCGGCAGGACAGGACAGCACCTCCAAGGCATATAGGGCAAGTTCAAGCCACAGGTCCAACTTCGACACCCAATACGTGTAGGGCGCAGAGGGGTCAGAGAGGACAGGGCTGTGGTCGGAAAGGTATTCCCGCAACATGCGCCTATACTTCTCACGCCTGGTGACACTAGGACCCTCCGTGGCGGCACTTTGGCGAGGGGGTGCCATCAAGGTGTCCCAGACCTTAGACAGTGTGCCCCTCGTTTGTGTGGACCGGTGAGAACTTGGTTGCCTACTAGAGGAACTGTCCTCCCTGCCGCCAACGTCACATGCTGGAAACATCTCCATCATATTCTGCACCAATTGCCTGTGGCAAGCATTGATGCGATTGGCCCTCCCCTCTACCGGAATAAAAGACGAGATGTTGTTTTTATACCGGGGGTCAAGGATAGCAAAGATCCAGTACTGGTTGTCCTCCATGATTTTGACAATACGCTTGTCGGTTGTAAAGTACCCCAACATGAACTCAGCCATGTCTGCCACAGTGTTAGTTGGCATGACTCCTCTGGCCCCACCGGAAAGTTCAATCTCCATTTCCTCCTCATCCTTCATGACTACCCATCCGCGCTGCAACAATGGGACGATTCGAAGTTGCCCGGAAGCCTCCTGTATCACCATCACATCATCGGACAACTCTTCTTCCTCCTCCTCCATTAAACGCAATGAAGCGGACAGATGTGTGGACCTACTCTCCAGCTGTGACGGATCGGATGCTATCCCTAACTCCTCTGTGTGATCTGAGCTATCCCTGATGTCAATCAGGGATTCTCTCAGAACACACAAGAGCGGGATTGTAAGGCTCACCATCGCATCCTCAGAGCTCACCCTCCTTGTGGACTCCTCAAAGACCCGTAGGATGTCACAAAGGTCTCTCATCCATGGCCACTCATGGATGTGAAACTGAGGTAGCTGACTTTGTGGCACCCTAGGGTTTTGTAGCTGGTATTCCATCAAAGGTCTCTGCTGCTCAACCACTCTATTCAACATCTGAAACGTTGAGTTCCAGCGTGTGGGGACGTCGCACAAAAGCCGGTGTTGTGGCACATGCAGGCGTTGCTGGAGAGATTTTAAGCTAGCAGCGGCTACTGTCGACTTGCGAAAGTGGGCAACACATGCGCCGCACTTTCACCAGTAGCTCTGGAACATTGGGGTAGCTCTTTAGGAAACGTTGCACCACTAGGTTGAAGACGTGGGCCAGGCATGGAACATGTTGGAGTCCGGCAAGCTCCAGAGCTGCTACCAGGTTCCGGCTGTTATCACAAACGACCATGCCTGGGCCCAGGTGCAGCGGCTCAAACCATATTGCCGTCTCATCGAGGAGGGCATCCCTCACCTCGGAGGCAGTGTGCTGTCTGTCCCCCAAGCTGATCAGCTTCAGCACAGCCTGCTGACGTCTACCAACGCCAGTGCTGCAACGTTTCCAACTCGTAGCTGGGGTCAATCTAACAGCGGAGGAGGAGGCGGTGGAGGAGGAGGAGGAGGGGGGTGTTCTTCTCGTGTCCCTGCCAGGAATGTTAGGCGGGGAGACGAGGTACACCGGGCCAGTTTGGGAAGCAGTCCCAGCCTCAATTACATTCACCCAGTGTGCCGTCAGTAAAATGTAGCGTCCCTGTCCGCATGCACTTGTCCACGCGTCGGTGGTCAAGTGGACCTTTGTGCAAAGCGCGGAACTAAGGGCCCGCCTGATGTTGAGTGACACGTGCTGGTGCAAGGCGGGGACGGCACACCGGGAGAAGTAGTGACGGCTAGGGACGGCATAGCGAGGTGCCGCAGTTGCCATCAGGTCCAGGAAGGCGGGAGTTTCAACAAGCCGGAACGCCAACATCTCCTGGGCCAGCAGTTTAGCGATGTTGGCGTTCAAGGCTTGCGCGTGTGGGTGGTTAGCAGTGTATTTCTGCCGCCGCTCCAATGTCTGAGAGATGGTGGGTTGTTGTAAAGAAGCGCCTGATGGTGCCTTTGATGGTGCAGGAGAAGGAGATAAGACAGGAACAGGGGAGGATGAGGGAGAAGTCAACAAAGTGGCGGAGGCAGATGAAGTGGTGTCCTGGCTCGTCCTCTGGAGTGCATCGCCAGCACAGTCAGCAGTGGCAGTGGCAGTGGCGTGAACGGCAGGCGGCCTTTGTCCTGCCGTTGCTGCCTGCCACTGATTCCAGTGCTTGGATTCCAAATGATGGCGCATTGAAGTGGTGGACAGGTTGCTCTTCTCAGAGCCCCTAATCAATTTCGAGAGGCAAATTGTGCAGACAACACTATATCTGTCCTCGGCGCATTCCTTGAAAAAACTCCACACCTTCGAGAAACGTGCCCTCGAGGTGGGAGTTTTTCGGGGCTGGGTACGAACTGGAACATCTTGGGAGATTCCGGGTGTGGCCTGGCTTCGCCTAAGCTGCTGACCTCTGCCTCTGCCTCTAGCTACCCTTTTTGGTGCTGCACCTGCCTCAACATCCACACTACTTTCCCCGCTTGACATCCCCCCTGTCCAGGTCGGGTCAGTGTCCTCATCATCCACCACTTCCTCTTCCAACTCCTGTCTCATCTCCTCCTCCCGCACAATGCGCCGGTCAACTGGATGCCCTGACGGCAACTGCGTCACATCATCGTCGATGAGGGTGGGTTGCTGGTCATCCACCACCAAATCGAACGGAGATGGAGGAGACTCTAGTGTTTGAGCATCTGGACACAGATGCTCCTCTGTTAGGTTCGTGGAATCGTGACGTGGAGAGGCAGGTTGAGGGACAATGAAAGGAGCGGAGAACAGCTCTGGGGAGCAGGGACAGTTGGGGTTATTGTTCTGTGAAGCTTGGGAATTTTGGGAGGAAGGAGGACAAGACTGTTGGGTAATAGGAGGAGAGGAGGCAGAGTCTGACTGGCTGCTGGACAATGTGCTGTAAGCGTTCTCTGACAGCCATTGCAAGACCTGTTCCTGGTTCTCGGGCCTACTAAGGTTTGTACCCTGCAGTTTAGTTAATGTGGCAAGCAACCCTGGCACTGTGGAGTGGCGCAATGCTTGCTGCCCCACAGGAGTAGGCACGGGACGCCCTGTGGCTTCACTGCTACCTTGCTCCCCAGAACCATTCCCCCGACCTCGCCCACGGCCTCGTCCACGTCCCTTTCCGGGAGCCTTGCGCATTTTGAATTCCCAATTAGAAACTGGCACTATATACCAGTAGCAAAAATTGTGGGTGCACGTAACCCCAATATATTCTTTGAATTACCAGTCAGAAACTGGCACTATATGGCAGTAGCAAGAAATGAGGGTATTTGTAACCCCAATATATTCTTTGAATTACCAGTCAGACAATGGCACTATATACCAGTAGCAAAAATTGTGGGTGCACGTAACCCCAATATATTCTTTGAATTACCAGTCAGAAACTGGCACTATATGGCAGTAGCAAGAAATGAGGGTATTTATAACCCCAATATATTCTTTGAATTACCAGTCAGAAACTGGCACTATATGGCAGTAGCAAGAAATGAGGGTATTTGTAACCCCAATATATTCTTTGAATTCCCAGTCAGACAATGGCACTATATACCAGTAGCAAAAATTGTGGGTGCACGTAACCCCAATATATTCTTTGAATTACCAGTCAGAAACTGGCACTATATGGCAGTAGCAAGAAATGAGGGTATTTGTAACCCCAATATATTCTTTGAATTCCCAGTCAGACAATGGCACTATATACCAGTAGCAAGAAATGAGGGTATTTATAACCCCAATATATTCTTTGAATTACCAGTCAGACAATGGCACTATATACCAGTAGCAAAAATTTTGGGTGCACGTAACCCCAATATATTCTTTGAATTACCAGTCAGAAACTGGCACTATATGGCAGTAGCAAGAAATGAGGGTATTTATAACCCCAATATATTCTTTGAATTACCAGTCAGAAACTGGCACTATATGGCAGTAGCAAGAAATGAGGGTATTTGTAACCCCAATATATTCTTTGAATTCCCAGTCAGACAATGGCACTATATACCAGTAGCAAGAAATGAGGGTATTTGTAACCCCAATATATTCTTTGAATTCCCAGTCAGACAATGGCACTATATACCAGTAGCAAGAAATGAGGGTATTTGTAACCACAATATATTCTTTGAATTCCCAGTCAGACAATGGCACTATATACCAGTAGCAAGAAATGAGGGTATTTGTAACCCCAATATATTCTTTGAATTACCAGTCAGACAATGGCACTATATACCAGTAGCAAAAATTTTGGGTGCACGTAACCCCAATATATTCTTTGAATTACCAGTCAGAAACTGGCACTATATGGCAGTAGCAAGAAATGAGGGTATTTGTAACCCCAATATATTCTTTGAATTCCCAGTCAGACAATGGCACTATATACCAGTAGCAAAAATTGTGGGTGCACGTAACCCCAATATATTCTTTGAATTACCAGTCAGAAACTGGCACTATATGGCAGTAGCAAGAAATGAGGGTATTTGTAACCCCAATATATTCTTTGAATTCCCAGTCAGACAATGGCACTATATACCAGTAGCAAGAAATGAGGGTATTTGTAACCCCAATATATTCTTTGAATTCCCAGTCAGACAATGGAACTATATACCAGTAGCAAGAAATGAGGGTATTTGTAACCACAATATATTCTTTGAATTCCCAGTCAGACAATGGCACTATATACCAGTAGCAAGAAATGAGGGTATTTGTAACCCCAATATATTCTTTGAATTCCCAGTCAGACAATGGCACTATATGGCAGTAGCAAAAATAGTGGGTGTATATAGCCCCAATTCTATTGCTAGGGGACTTGCAGGGTATTTCTGGGGTGAAGGTGGGGGGGCACACCGTTGGAACGGGGATTTGGGGTGTATATATGGGGTATACGGGAATACACTGTCAGTGTATTCCATTCAGGATCCTGGGAAAGCTGGGTTGCGGCGATTGAGCCTGTCAGTGCCACGTTACACTGACAAGCTTCTCCCTGGAATTTAGCTCTTACAAGAGCTGTTGTGGTTGTCTTCTCCTTCCTATCCTAGCCTGTCCCTGCCTACCCAGAATCTAAGCCCTAGCTAACTGGACGGAAACCTCCGTCCCCGGTGAATTGCAAGCTCAGAATGATGCGAAGCTGGGCGTCGCTGTTCTTTTAAATTAGAGGTCACATGTTTTCGGCAGCCAATGGGTTTTGCCTACTTTTTTCAACGTCACCGGTGTCGTAGTTCCTGTCCCACCTACCCTGCGCTGTTATTGGAGCAAAAAAGGCGCCAGGGAAGGTGGGAGGGGAATCGAGTAATGGCGCACTTTACCACGCGGTGTTCGATTCGATTCGAACATGCCGAACAGCCTAATATCCGATCGAACATGAGTTCGATAGAACACTGTTCGCTCATCTCTAACTACTACTCCAAATTGGATTCAGACCCCACAATGGAATACTCCAAAAAACTGAAAAAGGTTATCTCCGGCCTATCTGATAGAGCAGAAAACCTAAGCGGCCTCATACCAGCAAGTCCAAGAACGGGGACCATTTATATTCTTCCAAAACTGCAAAAACTTGGGAACCCAGGGAGACCAATCATTTCATGTGTAGGCACCCTCACTGAACAGATTTCTGGATGGGTAGAGGGTACTCTTAAACCCTTAGTGAAGGATACAGCCAGCTACCATCAGTACACCACAGACCTATTAAATAAACTATCCACTATAGGTCCCCTTCCAGATGGAACCATCCTGGCCACCATGGATGTAGAATCTTTGTACTCCAACATCCCACACCAGGATGGTGTAAACACCTGCCAGATATTCATGGAGAAGCGAGGTATGAACGCTGAATCAGTGGTGAAAGTGACAAAATTCATCCTCGCCCACAATTAATTTTTCTTTTGGTGACTGCATCTATCTACAGCAGACCAGCACCGCAATGGGGAATAAAATGGTACCACAGTATGCTAATCTCTTCATGGCCAAGCTTGGAAGTGACTTTCAGTCCACCTACACCACCAGGCCTCTGGCCTACTACTGTTTCATTGACGATAGCCTAATCATTTGGACTGGGTCTGAATAACAGCTGAAAACCTTCCATGAACAATTCAACCAGTTCCATTCCACCATCAACCTGACGCTCAATTACTCCTTCTCTGAAATAAACTTCCTGGATGCAGTCATCAAGATACAGGACAACAAAATTGAGACATTGTTGTATCGGAAGCCGATTGACCAACCAACCTACCTAAGAGGGGATAGCTTTCATCCGAAACACATAAAGAACTCCACTGCCAGGCCATCAGATACCATCACATATGTTCAGACCCAGTAGATATGGACAAACACCTTGGGGGCCTCAAAAACACATTCTTGAGGCAGGGTTACCATCCAAGAACAGTTGAAAACCAAATCACCAGGGCCACCAGAATACCAAGATCTGATATATTAAAATATAATACCAAACAGGAGAACAATCGGGTGCCCCTGGTCATCACATACAACCCCCACCTGGAGACGCTGAGAGGAATCACACGCAAATTACATCCACTACTACAAAAAGACGACCGTCTAAAATCCATATTTCCAGATCCCCCTCTCCTGTGCTACAGACAGCCACCAAACCTCAGGAATATGGTTGTGAGCAGCTCACTGTCACCTCCTACTAACACAGGAACATTTCCATGCGGACAGAAAAGATGCAAAACCTGGGCACACATACTGACCATGGACAAGATAGAGATACCAAACTCTAACAGGGAATATAAAATCCCAGGTACGTTCACCTGTAACACACTGAATGTAGTGTATTTAATAATGTGCACCAAATGCTCCACTGAAAATCTGTATGTTGGAGAGACCGGTCAGAAGCTCAGAATGAGAATTAACGCACACCGCCATACAATTAGAGAACAAAGGATGGACCTTCCTGTGCCAAATCATTTTGCAATGAAGATCATAATTAGAGATGAGCGAACAGTAAAATATTCGTTATTCATTTCGAATAGCTGCTCAATATTCGACTATTTGATCGAATATCGAACCCCATTATAGTCTATGGGGGAAAATGCTTTGTTTCAGGGGATCCCACCATTCGACTCAGGAGGGTCACCAAGTCCACTATCACACCTCAGCAAATGATGTCAACACCTCTGGGACAGCAGGGGAAGCATGTCTGGGGGCATCTAACAAGCCCAAGTCACTGTTTTAACCCACCATCACAGCCTAACAAACTACACACATTCCACACTCACTACAACCTCTATCAAAGTGGGAAAATACCTGTAAACCTTCTTTCTTCCCCAAATGGATGGACACAAACCCAAATTTAAGCTAAACAAACATTAACAAGCACCCCTTTAAATCACATTGCTCATGACAACCACAGATGGAATAGGCAATGGGAAATCCAACAGTACCCACCCTGAACTGTCATTGTGGATGTGTGTGTGATGTGGTAAGACCTTCCAAAATTCACTTTTATGGCCTTTAACATGAGCCCTTCCAAATTAAGTTACAGGCCCTTAAGCTGAGCTACCAGCAGAAATTGAGGCCCTTTAGGTGACTTCAGCCTTTTACCTGCAGAGTTTTAGGCCCCTTAACTTAGTTCAGCCTTGCACCAGCAGAGATCTGTTGATCCTTTGGGTGAGTTGAGCCTTTAAACAGCAGGGATTTTGTTTTTGGCCCTTAGAGTGAGTAGAGCCTTTTTTAATCAGATAATTTTTATTAACAAATTTTTCTTTACCTAAAATCAAACAGTCGACAAAACAACAGCAACACAACAATTCAAAGTAAATATGGAGACACAATCCGACATATAAAGAGGGAGGGGGGGGGGGAAAGTCCATTAGGACCCCCCGCTAAATCTCCCGAACTTCCTTTGATTTCCATGTAAAGAATAGCACTCAGGGGATCAAGGAAACAGAGAAAGTTGAAGTGAGAGATCTGTTCCTAATCAGAGACGGGGAGGGAAGGCCAGGTGTGTCCAACCATGCTCCCCAAATTTTTTCAAATTTAGTTTGGGCCTGTCTCTGTGCTTCACTAGGGGACAGTGTTGGGGTTAGGGCTAACACATCTCCACAGGTTTCCTCATCCACCACGAGTAGAGCCTTTAGCCAGTAGTGTTTTTGGCCCTTGGAGTGAGTAGAGCCTTTAAAATACAGTGCTTTTGGCCCTTGGAGTGAGTAGAGCCTTTAAAATACAGTGCTTTTGGCCCTTGGAGTGAGTAGAGACTCTAACCAGCAGAGTTGGGGAGAATCAGGGTGGATTGACCCTGGTAGGATCAGAATTGTGCAGCGCTGATGGTGGAGGACTGTGAGGAGGAGGAGGAATTGTAGAGGGTGAGCAGACACATGCAACCTCATGTCAGGGTGCTTGACACCAGTGGACATGAAAATGATGGGTCTATCCAGTGGCTGTTCATTTTTATGAGCATTAGCCGGTCAGCACTGACAGCCGGCTGCGCTTATCCGTAATTATACCACCGGCTGTGCTGAAGACCCTTTCCTATAGCACGCTGGTAGCAGGGCAGGAAAGGACCTCGAATGCGTACAGCGCAAGTTCCAGCCACAAATCCAACTTGGAGACCTAATAAGTATAGGCCGCAGAGGGATCGGAGAGGACAGGGCTGGTGTCGGCCAGGTACTCCCACAACATGCGTGTATACTTATCCCTCCTGGTGACACTAGGCCCCTCAGTGTCAGTACTTTGGCCACAGGGTGCCATTAAAGGGGATCTATCAGCAAAATTATGCTAATTCATCATTCATTATTCAGGCAACCGTAAATGTTGTATTAAACCCCGGTCCCAGTTTTAAATAAAAGCATTAGAACATATATGCTAATCGTAACTGAACGTGCACCATGGGCGGGGATGCACGGTGTCACGTCAGCTTCGGGCACGCCTACCTCTTCTGTCTTCTTGTATCGACACCATCTGGTTCCGTGTCTTCAAATCCCACACCTGCGTAGTAGCGCTTCCCTCCGGAGCACTACTGCGCAGGCTCACTTGCCAGTCCCCATAGAACTACACGAGCGTACTGCACGCTCGCGAACTTCCAATAAGTAAAATGGCGAGTGAGCCTGCGCAGTAGCGCTCCGGAGGGAAGCGCTACTACGCAGGTGCGGGATTTGAAGACCTCAAGCCGGAAGAAGACCAATAGGAAACCGGCAGAAGAGATGGGACCAGAGGGCGTCGCTCCAAGAAGAAAGAAGAAGTAGGCGTGCCCGAAGATGACACGGCATCATGCATCACCGCCCACTGTGCACGATAGGTAAGATTAGCATATATGTTTTTATGCTTTTATTTGAAAATGGGACGGGGGTTTTAAATTACATTTACGGTGCCTGAATAGCCTTTTTAAAGGCTATTCACGCATATGTGGGGCTCTATTAGCATAATTTTGCTGATAGAGCCCCTTTAACGTGTCCCAGACCTTGGAGAGTGTGCCCCTGCCAGGTGTGGACTGGATGACAGTTTGTCGCCTGTTGGAGGAACTCTCCTGTGTGCCACCAACGACAGTTGATGGAAACATCTCCATCATATTCTGCACCAGTTGCTTGTGGCAATCACTCATGTGACTGGCCCTCCCCTCTACCGGAATAAAATTACAAACATCATTTTTATACCGGGGGTAGGGGATTGCAAAAATCCAGTAGTCATTGCTCTCCAGGATTTTGGCAATGCATTTGTCAGTTGCAAAGCACTCCAACATGTATTCAGCCATGTGTGCCAGAGTGTTACTTGGCGTCACTTGGCTGCCCCCACCGGAATGGTCACTCTCCATTTCCTCCTCCTCCTCCATTTCGCCACAACTGCTCTGCAGCAATGGGACACAATGACCTTCCCCGCTAGCCTCCTGTGTAACAATGACTTTTTCATCCTCCTCCTCCTCCCTCAATATACGCTGTGAAGCGGACAGGAGTGTGCCATGAATATCCTGCTGGGATGTTTCTGCTCCTATGCCCGACTCCTCAGTGTCCAATGCGTTATCCCTGATGGCGATGAGGGATTCTCGCATCACACACAGGAGCGGGATTGTGACACGATTGTGTCGTCACAGCTGACCCTCATGGTTGACTCCTCAAAGACATGCAAGATCTCGCATACGTCTGCCATCCATGGCCCTCTCATGGTGTAGACACTGCGGGAGCTGCCACTGAGGAACCCTTGGAGATGGTACTCCATCAAGGGTCTCTGCTGCTCACACACTCTACTCAACATGTGGTACATCGAGTTCCAGCATGTGGGGACGTCGCACATCAGCCGGTGTTCTGGCAGATAGAGGCATTGCTGGAGGCTTCGGAGGCTAGCAGCGGCTACTGTGGAATTGCGAAAGTGGGCACACAAGCGCCACACTTTCACCAGTAGCTCGGCTACATTGGGGTATGTTTTCAAAAACCGTTAAACCACTAAATTGAACACGTGGGCCAGGCATTGAACGTGTTGGAGGTTGGCAAGCTCCAGAGCCGCTACCAGGCTGCGGCCGTTATCACACATGACCATGCCTGGGCCCAGGTACAGCGGCGAAAACTATGTTGCCGTCTCATCGAGGAGGGCATCCCTCACCTCTGATGCAGTGTGCTGTCTGTCCCCCAAGTTTATGAGCTTCAGCAAGGCCTGCTGACGTCTCCTAAGCCAGTGCTGCAGCGTTTCCAGCTGGTAGCTGGGGTCAATGTGATGGCGGAGGAGGTGGAGAAAGAGGGTGGTGGTTCAGAGCCCCTGCCAGGAATGTTGGGTGGGGAAATGAAGTAGACCACCCCAGATTGTGACCCGGCCCCAGCCTCAACTACATTCACCCAGTGTGCCGTCAGTGAAATGTAGCGTCCCTGTTCGCATGCACTTGTCCACGCATCGGTGGTCAAGCGGACCTTTGTGCAAATCGCGGAACTTAGGGCCGCCGGATGTAGTGTGACACGTGCTGGTGCAAGGCGGGGACGGCACACCGGAAGAAGTAGTGACGGCTAGGGACTGCATAGCGAGGTGCCGCACTTGCCATCAGGTCACAGAAGGCCTGAGTTTCCACAAGCCGGAACGGCAACATCTCCTGGGCCAGCAGTTTGGAGATGTGCACGTTTAAGGGTGCATTCACACGGAGTATTTTGGCTTGTAATCTGGCACGTATTCACGATCCGTCAGATTACGCGCTCACAATGCTCCCATTCATTTCAATAGGAGTTTGGATTGTATACGCCACGCTATTTTGCGTCCGTGATTTTGCTCGTGTATACGTGCCAGATTTCGAGCCAAAATACTTCATGTGAATGCACCCTAAGGCTTGTGCATGGGGGTGGGTAGCGCTGTATTTTTGCCTGCGCTCAAAAGTCTGGGAGATGGTAGGTTGTTTTGAAGAGGCGCATGATGGTACAGGAGAAGGAGCTGAGGCAGGAGAAGGAAGTAAGGCAGGAGAAGGAGCTGAGGCAGGAGAAGGAGCTGAGGCAGGAAAAGGGGAGGATGAGGGAGAAGTCTCCAAAGTGGTGGAGGGAGATGTGGAGGTTTCCTGGCTGCTGGTCTGGACTGCAGCACCAGCACTGGCAACAGTGGAAGAGGCAGTGGCGGTAACGCCGGACGACGATTGTCCTGCGTTTGCTCTCTGCCACTGAGCCCAGTGCTTGCCTTCCAAATGACGGCGCATGCTAGTGGTTGTAAGGTTGCTCTTTTCGGAGCCCCTACTCAGTTTGCAGTTGCAGAGTGTGCAAATGGCACTATATTTGTCCGCAGCACATACATTAAAAAAATTCCACACCACCTAAGACCGTGGCCTCGATGGGGGAGTTTTTCTAGGCTGGCTAAAAGAGGGAACATTTTGGGCCCTGCTGGCTGTGGCCTGGCTTCAGTGAAGCAGCTGTCCTCTGCCTCTGGACATGCCTCTGCCTCTAGCCACCCTCTTTGGTGCTGCATTTCCCTCCACATCTCCACTGCTCTCCCCGCTTGACATCCACCCTGTCCAGGTCGGGTCAGTGGCCTCATCGTCCACCACCTCCTCATCCAAATCCTCTGATGGCTCCTCCTCCTCCTCACCTACGACGGCAACAGGCTGCCCTGATGGCAACTGTGTGTCGTCACTGAGGGCCGATTGCTGGTCAACAAGAACAACATGAGATAACGGATGCTCCAGTGTTTGTGCATCAGGCAACTCATCTGTTACCTCTGGTGATTCAGGACGTGGTGGGACAGAGAGAGGGACAGTGAATGGAGCCGAAAACAGCTCCTGGAAGGTGGGAAAGGTGGGATTATGTTGCTGGGAAGATTGGGCATGTTGTGAGGAAGGACGACCAGACTGTTGGGTAGGAGGAGGAGTTGAGGTAGAGTCTGACTGGCTGGTGGAGAATGTGCTTGAAGCGTTGTCCGCCAGCCATTGTAACACCTCTTCCTGGTGCTCGGGCCTACTTAGGTTTGTACCCTGCAGCCTTGATGTGGCCATCAAGCCGGGGACTGTGGGGAAGCGCAATGCTTGCTGCCGCAGAGTTGTAGGCGCAGTAGATGCTGTTGGTTGAGCGCAACCTTGCTCCACATCTGCATTTCCACACTCCCGTCCTCTTCCCCATCCCCTTGCACTAGCCTTGCGCATTTTGGATGTATAGTAATTCCCTTTTTTATGGTCTATGCACCCCTAATAAAAGCTGTTTGACAGGTATATCAGCAACAAATAACTACTGGGGATACCTGCAATTTGGTGTGCGGACACTCTAAAAAAAAAAAAAAAAAGTTTGACAGTATATAGCAAGAACTCTATACTCCTCTCCCTTTACTATATAGCTCTGTAAAGAGCTGTTGTTTTTCTTCGGTTTTTCCCTGCCTACTACAAGCTAATGCCTATCTAGCCCTCTGCAGCCATGTCTCTCTCCCTATCTCTCACCGCAAAAAATGGCGAATATGCCTGCGGCCGTTCTTATAAATGGGAGGTCACATGTTTTCGGCAGCCAATGGGTTTTTCATTTTTTTAACTGCCTTCGTTGTCGTAGTTCCTGTCCCACCTCCCCTGCGCAGTTATTGATCCAAAAAAAGCGCCAGGGAAGGTGGGAGGGGATACGAATTTTTACTGCGTATGCAGCCTGGTATTCGATGGGAATTAAATTCCTCGAACGGCCTGATATTCGGTCGAATATGGTGTTCGATCATCTCTAATCATAATATCACCAATAACATGAAAATATGAAATTTACCTTATGAAATTTGCATTTCCTGGAGTCCAGAGGCAGTACACACACATGGGATATTATCCCCCTAGATACAATTAGAAGAGACAGGTTAACAAGCAATAGTCATTAATTAACAATTAAGGCCCTCCTATAAGAGGAACCCCGCCCTACTCAGCCTCAGTATGGTACCCAAGCAATAAGCAACAAATAGGGTGGGCGTGCTGTACTGCCTCCGGACTCCAGGAAATGCAAATTTCATAAGGTAAATTTCATATTTCCTGTTCGTCCGTCGGCAGTACACACACATGGGAACTTACAAAGCAATATTCCTTGGGCGGGAAAATTTGTTGCTTCCTTAAATACTACCTGACCGAAGGGGAAACCCCTCAGAGACCTTTATGTCCCATCTGTATGGTTTAGATAGGTGTAGTAATGAATGACTATGTCGCTATTTTGCACATTTTGGTACAAGAGCCCACGGACCAACTCTGCCCTGATGTAAAAAGGCTGGAGTAGAGAGCGCCCCCACAGATTCCAGTGGAGGTTGTTCTGAGAGGTCATAACAAATCCTAACAGAGCCTTTGATATATCTTGCTTGCATCATCTGCTGGTTTTTCAGCCTTCGAATCTGCCAAAAGAGAGAGAGAATTAAAATGAGAATACGGATTCTGATTCACAACCATTCAGAAAGAAACCCCTCATACACTAAGACCGGGTGGATCTTATATAAATTTTTTTTATTTTTTTTTTGTCAGAGGAGACCTGAGCCCCAGTAAGGTTATTTCCTGGTTGTAACCAAACTTCTGGAAATTCTGGTGATGTTCCCATGGCCACAGAGTTATCTGACTAGTAGATCCGGGTCTCTAGCCGAGAAAAAAGTTGACATTCACTAATTCTCTGCTAACCTAGTTACAGCCACTGTAAGGATTTTGAGTAGATATCCTTCAAGCTTGCCTGAAGAATGGCTTCCATGGGACACCTTTATGACTTTTAGGAGCAATGATCTGCCTCATTCTGGGACTGGCGTATCTATTTCCAGCAGTCTATTTATGATTGTGTCTTCAGTCGTCTCATGAGACCCTTTAAGGAAGACTATAGATGTGTATTGATGGTTGTGATATGGACCTTGAGTATTATCTTCCAGGTCTTCTCGTAGTAGTTGAGAGAGATGAAATGACTTCTGGACTTGTCTAAATGGAGGAGCACTGAGATTTATTGATACTTACACTTTATCTCATACGGAGACGGTAGAATGTCTTCCTACAAACCTCCAAGTTACTACTACAGTATCCACATGGCCAATTTTTTTTTTTTTTTTAATTTCCCCTGGCCACCTTCCAACGTAGATTTGTGAACTTGCACGGAAGAGCCTTTCTGGAGAAAAAAGGGCATTTCAGACTGGACGTTACCAGATCCTGCCCTTTAAAGGATATGTAAAGGATGACCCTACTTGTCGGACCTATTGTGGCAATATTACAGTTTCCTCTGTTTCCTTGCCAAGAATTTTCCTCCGAACCTTTAGGATGGAGATACTACAGACAGATCACTGGACCAGGTTATTACCCGATCAACACTGCCAGGTTTTCTCTCAGACACAGGAACCAAGACCTGTTGGTTTTGCATTGTGCCCTGGCACCGGAATCTGAGAATGACCCAACTTCTGAGTAGACTCCTTGAAAGGATTTGGATTCTGACCCTCAATCTCCTGGATTTAAGACTTATTACCTTTGACTCCTGTAGACTCTATATAGGTTTGCAATAACCAGAGATTTGCTTGCCTGCTTATGCCAGGCTCTTGTGATTCACCAGGAGTGGTTGAAAGTGATGCAGTAGCATCCTAATGGCTTAAATCCCTTTATATTGTAGAGTCTTCCCCGGAGGATCATGGCTGTAGAATTATTTGTAGCCTAAATTGCACCGAAACAGAGAATTCCTCGCCTAGGTAGGCCGGCTTCCTATCCTATATGGCTATCAATATACATATTCTTTGGGATTTCTTTCTGGAAAGAGCTTCATCTTCATGCAGAATGAATTGACCAGAAGCCCCTGCTCCTTCCGACTTTTGGATTCACCCCGAATAAGAGTAACATCCACTTCTCTTCAGGGAGATATAAGGAGCCCATTTACCAGGCATAATATAACTGCGTATCCTTGAAGATGCAGGGCTATTTTAAGACCTATGACAACTTTCTGAAGAGTAGAAGGACTTAGGTGCTCCCAATTTAAAGACGTCTGAACTGGAAATATAATATTTCTGTCCCATTCTGTAGGGTAATTCCCAGAAACTGGAACATGCAGACATACATCTATAGGGTTGCCTGAGGACACCCAGCTCCCCTTTGCATAATGACCACGCCTGAGTCCATGGACTATCATTGTGCTTTCCCTGGCGCTTATGGAGATATCAGATCTACGACTGACCCATGTGCGTCAGCTTTTGAACCAGGACAATTCCGCTATAAACTCCCTGTTGTGGTTGAGTGCCTGGGACTGGCTGTAGTGCAGCTTCTCAAACCCTCAGTCTGACCAACGGAGGATGGAGGTTTTTTTTTTTTTTTTTTTTTTTTTTTTTTTGAGGATTTCCTATTCCTCTGTAATGCTCGGAGCTCCAAAGAGTGACCACCATTTAAGGTGGAAGACATCTCCTCCGAGGAACCTGTAACAATATGGATAAAATAAAAGCTCAGACCCCTTCTGCTGGAGGTGATGGAGATCTGTGCACCATAGCTCAGATTTTGTAGGATTTGCCTACTTCTGGAGTTGACAGGGGCATTATGGCGTTGCCTACACCCTGTCAGTAAACTTGGTATGTCCGCAAACTGTGAAGCAACAGAATATCTGCCTGAGAAAAGCAAAGGACAAAAAAATTATTCATCTACAATACTCTACTAGCAGTATCCGGGGGTACCCCGCTTATATATAATGTGATCTAAAGCGCTCTATTGACACTTCTGAGCATCACTTTTTTTTTTTTTTTTTTGCGGTGCCTGAAATACATTGAATTAGCCAATACGGAGAGCCCCGGCCCTCGATCCAGCAGAGTTGGCTACTGTACAAGCCGATGCCAGATGTAAAAATATATATGAATATACACATACATATAGAGACCTGCAACGAAAGGAGAGAAAGATCAGAATACTCTGATAATACAGCAAACCGGAGGCTCATTACAGGAACTGAATACCACTGACTGATAGATTGTGAATCCATAGATTTAAAACCTACTCCTTCCTCAGAATTCAGGGAAGATAAAATGAGAACCTTTTCTCTAGAACTGGACACTGTCCCAGATACAGAACCGGCAGGGTGTATAATAACATACACTGTTGTCAGATGTAACGGACTGTATCCACACCATTATAAGAAGTGGAGGCCGTGTAAAGACCTATTACACCATTACCAACAGCAGAAGACTGTGGCCATTACATTATCGCCAGAATACGGGTTCACACTCACATTATTATATTTTCTCACCAGATATCTGACCTGATATATGTGTAACCTGTAATGAATATTTCTCCTTTACATCCGCTCTCTTAATTGCAGATCTCATGTAATATTTTGACTCATACAAGTAGAGCCCACCTTGGACTTAAACATATTAAATATTCATATATGTTAAATCTCATTTCGAAAAAGTTATACTCGATATATAAAAGCTTATAATATAGCATTCCAAAATGATCTTTACTCCAGATATACATACTTCAGTATATCCTTTTCAAAAAATGTAGATATACATGCTACATATATCAACCAGAGATGAAAATACCCATGCTTTTAGTATATAGGATTTCGCATCAGTTTATCTCAGGTGTGTGTATGCCTTTGCATATTAACTGATCAGCTCCAGGCAGTGCTGTCACACTGACACAGGCAAACGCCTTTAATCCATATTGGCATTTTGCCAATTTTTTAATGTCTGGAAAAACTAACTCATTGCAAACAACAAGCTGCTGAGATGCTGGAACAAACATAGGCAAAGCATTAATGGCAGCCATTTTCCTGAATACAGGCGGATCACTGACGCCAATACCACACAGATGAAGTCGCAGGCAGAAGCCAGTACATATACATATATATATATTATATATATATATATATATATATATATATATATATATATATACACACATATACATACACTAAGCATATATCATACAGAAATGATGCCATGTATGCCATATCATTTTAGCACTGGTGTAATACATCCATTATATACCATATGCATGCCATATATGTTCATATACACTCTGATGCACCCGTAACAGTAATTGCACTTATAAACTGTAATAATATTGCACTTGATGGGCTTGAAGACATTTAAGGCATCTGTAAAGTGTATAACCACAATATACTTATGGCCTGTAAACAGTAACTGTATATATAAACTGTATAGTAACTGTGTACCTATGGGCTTGAAGACATTAAGACATCTGTAAGTTGTATAACCACAATACTTATGTCCTGCAAACAGCAATTGCACCTGTAAACTGTACAATGACAGTGTATTCATGGGCTTGTCAGGACACTAACACACCCGCAATCTGTACAATCACAGTGACCCCCATAGGTTTGTAAGATATCAATGTGCATGCACTGCACAATAGCGGTGTTCCCATGCCATCTATGGGTTGCAAATGCACATGAACTGTGTAACACTAGGTTGTAAACAGCCAACGCACTTTACCCAGTGCATAGCAGCCCTGCACACGATAACTGTGCATGCTCAGTATCCACGCTGCTGCTAGTGGATAAGCATTAAAACAAAGCAAACACTTGCTTTCCCAGTGGAGCACAGCTCCTACTTACAGTTGGCAGCTCTGAGGGTCTGGCTTGTTTCGGCAAGTGGTGCTTAGACCATGCCTAACACCGGATACTTCTGCTCAGCGTCCATGTTGCCTAGTGGACAAGCATAAATAGGGTCTCATTGCCTTTACCATAGCAGATCAGCAGGATTGGTCAAGCATCAGCCTTGACATTACTCACTGCACTCCTTGATGATGTGGCTTGTATTGGCATGTGGTTTCATATAGTTGTGCACATGATAACGGTGCCTGCCTGCTCAGAGTCCATGTTGCTGCTAAGCATAACTTGAAAAAGCCAAAGTATACACTTGCTTTTTCCCAGTGGAGCAAGGCTCCTACTCACAGTTGGAAGCTCTGAGGGTCCAGATGGTTTCAGCCAGTGGTGATTAGCCAGGCCAAACACATTCCTGAAGTCCTGCAAGGCTTCACTGTTCTTGCACATGTGCAGAACCTTCGCCAGAATCAAAGATGGTGCAGGCTTCACATGAGGTAAGCATTTACAGGTTTCCACAGAGCTTCCTCATTGGGCAATCTTATCCAGCAGAATCAACTACCTTAGCAGGATTCTGTGGGAAAAAAACAGCCAAGCTGAATCGCTACATAGTACAGTAACCATGCCCTCCTCCAGAAGCAACTGTATTACACAGGCTTCCTGGGGATATGCCAGCCATATCCTTGCCAGCTCCCCCTGGCTGGACTTTATCCTCAGAGTGGGGGAGCTTGTGACGATAAATGAAACCTATTGAAAAAACAAACAAAAAGAGAAGGTAAGAAAGAGAGTCCTGCCTCTTCCAAGGTTTTAAGAGAAATAAAAAATACTGAGGCTGAGTAGGGCGGGGTTCCTCTTATAGGAGGGCCTTAATTGTTAATTAATGACTATTGCTTGTTAACCTGTCTCTTCTAATTGTATCTAAGGGGATAATATCCCATGTGTGTGTACTGCCGACGGACGAACAGGAAATTTTGATTTTAAGAGGGAATTTTAAATCAAGGAAACAGCAAATGATTCATGAATACAAGAGCATGACCCTATTTAACACTCTGGAGAATGGAATGAATGTCTCACATGGGTTCATGTCATGCTATAGAAATCACTGAACTAAGACAGTCATAAAGATAAGAACCTGGGACCTGTGAATTGTTTACATGTTTATACTAATAAGTCTCTTCCAAGTCTCTTCTCCTCATGCCCCTCCCTCCTGAAATCCTATCCCTATGTGTCCTGTTGTACATAAATATGCAGCCTTCATAAATTGTTCTTAGTTATATCTGAAGAAGAAGCCAAAGAGCTTCGAAACGTTATATTCTGTCATCATTATGAGTTAGCCATTAAAAAAGGTATCATCTACTGAAGACTCTCAGAATTCTGTGTAGTGATTACATTGTCTCATCTTCTCTCCATTCAGGTTCCTACAAGATAGAATCCTCTCAGTATCTTCTATATAAGAGAATATTCCTGGTTGATCCATCAAGGATGGAAAGAGACAGGAACAAGATGGCGGAAAGTCTATTAAATCTCACCCTAGAGATCATCTACCAGCTTACTGGAGAGGTGAGAGATTCTGATGATGTCATCATGACATCATTCTTATCTATAGTAATAACAGATGATATGACTGGAGAGGTGATGGACTCTGGACATGTATGTAGTGAGATTTATTAATGTGTCTCCCCATAACCAGGATTATACAGTAGTGAAGAAGACCTCTAGTGGGCGCTGTCAGGCTCCTGTGTATGATGGATGTAGAGGAACTCTGAGCCCATTCCTGGGGCCTCCACCTCATCCCCTGATACAGGAGGAGATCAATGGACAGAAGATCCTAGAACTCACCCACAAGATGCTGGAGCTGCTGACTGGAGAGGTGACAGTGCTGGGAATGCTGGGACATTATACAGTAACTGGAGGGGTCGGGGTGATGACTGTATCATTGTGTTGTCAGGTTCCTATAAGGTGTCAGGATGTCGCTGTCTATTTCTCCATGGAGGAGTGGGAGTATTTAGAAGGACACAAGGATCTGTACAAGGAGGTGATGATGGAGGACCTGCAGCCCCTCACATCAGCAGGTAATAGACATGACTATATACACATGGACTTCCATTATTTGTATGTACAGAATGAATTCAGTCCCTGTCTGTGTTTCCTACAGGTAGATCCAGTAAGAGGACAACACCGGAGAGATGTCCCAGTCCTCTTCTTCCACAGGATGATGATCAGGTAGATGGAGATATTCCCTATGATGTGTAGACGGGCTGTGAAGTCCTTGTGGTCAGTCTTGTTGTATCCAGCAGTATTATATGGTTATATACATGGGCGGTGTCATTGAGCCGCCATCTAATATGTTTATCCGGCTTCTCACAGACCTGCAGCTACTGTCAGGACATCTTTCATCTTCATGCGGATTAATGATCTAGAACATTCTCTGTGACTTCCCCATTTGTCCGGTGACTTTTACATTATTTGTTTCCCAGATTTTCCATCAGGATAAAGATGTGAGCGACATGAATGCTATATCTATGAGAATAAAGGAAGAGCCCTATGTGAGTGGTGATGAGGAGTGTGAGGAGGACATTCCTACAGGGACCCGCCCAGGTGAGGAGTCACCACTATATAAAGCACAGAAGGGTCACTGATTCTATTCAGACATTGGTTAGACTATTTGTTGTTCCCCGATTCAGGTAAAATACTAATAATCCCTGAATATAAATGTGATACCGCTATAGGGGGTAATAAATGTAGTATAGAATAGAACGGACAGCAGGAATATAAAATAAGATAATCCTTTTATGGTCCCACTATGGAGAAATTCAGTGTGTTACAGAAGCATTGATAATACAGTAATATATTACAATAAAAAGAAAAAATACAAGCTCAGATAGAAAATGATACTAGGAGTCATAGCAACTAAAGAAAGACTCAGGATCATTTAGTTCTCTGTGCGGAGTGTCTTCGCTTACCCTGATGTAGGTTATACAGCCTGACCGTGGTTGGGAGGAAGAACCTCTGATAGCTCCTTCTCACACTTTGGGTGAAGCAGTCGGTCACTTACAGTACTGTCCGGTCTCATACATGGGATAGGATTTATTCTCCAGCATGGAGTCCACCATGGACAGTATCCTTCTGTCACCCACCATCTGTACTGGGTCCAGGGGGCTCCCCAGGACAGAGCTGGCCCTTCTAACCAGTCTGTCAAGTCTATTTCAGTCCCTGGCTGCTATGCTACTCCCCCAGCAGGCCACTTTGAAGAAGATGGCTGAGGCAACCACAGAGTTGAAAAAGGCCCTAAGAAGTGGTCCCTGGACTCCAAAGGCCCTCAGCCTCCTGAGCAGGTAGAGTCTGCTGTGGCCCTTTCTGTGCAGCGCCTCCAGGTGATCAGCCCTGTACAGCTTATTATTGAGGAGCGCACCCAGGTACTTTTAGGTCTTACTATATCAATGCATGTTCCTTGGATCTCCACCGGGGTCGGAGCACTTCTCCGTTTACTAAAGTCTCCTTGGTCTTCCCAGCATTAATCCTGAGCTGGTTCTGCTGGCACCATTCACCAAAATCCCAGTTTAAGTCTCTGTATTCCCTATCGTCACCATCAGTGATGAGGACTACTATCGGAGGACTTCTGTAAGTAAGAGCTAGATGGGTTGTGCCTAAAGTCAGCAGTGTACAGTGTGAAGAGAAATGGGGCAAGAGCTGTACCTTGTGGTGCCCCCGTACTACAGATCAAAGTGTTAGACACACAGTCCCGGGCTCTCACATACTAAGGGCGGATTGTGAGATAATCTGGTATCCAATTGGACAGCTGATGGTCCACTCCAACAAGGTCCATCTTGTCCCTCAGTAGCCCTGGCTGAATGGTGTTGAACACACTGGAGAAATCACTGTATGGGCACATGGCAGAGCTTAGAATGGAGAGAGCGCTATTAGGGCAGATTTTGATGGAATAGTTTTCAGGACCCGCGTCACATTTGCAGGATCCCTGAGGTGCCAGAACAGTAGAAACACCCAAAATGTGACCCCCATTTAGGAAACTAGACCCCTTAAGGAATATTCCAAGGGCTATAGTGACCATTTTGACTTAAACTGTTACACAGATGTATATACTGTATTTTTCGGATTATAACACGCACCTAGGTTTTAGAGGAGGAAATTAGGGGAGAAAATTTTGAGGCAAAAAAATGGTAAAATATTTAATACATGGGAGTTGTAGTTTTCCCACATTGACAGGTGATCCCGCAGCTGTACGGGGATGCAGAGAGCTTTTTTTTTTTTTGCGGGGTCAGGTGCAGTTTTTAGTTTTACAATTTTGGGACATGCCTATTGCTTGGATCACCTTTTATTTAAATCAGAGGAAAA
Source organism: Leptodactylus fuscus (assembly GCF_031893055.1). Classification (NCBI taxonomy): domain Eukaryota; kingdom Metazoa; phylum Chordata; class Amphibia; order Anura; family Leptodactylidae; genus Leptodactylus; species Leptodactylus fuscus. The sequence goes on along the minus strand of NC_134265.1, from coordinate 6,002,629 downwards.
ATCGTGGGAAAAAGACGGCGGTTTGGCACTTTTGACTTTGACGTTCACCGTACAGAAAAAATATTTTGTAAGTTTGTACAACAGACCTATTCGGACACAGCGATACCTAATGTGTATGTGTTTCACAGTCATTTTCTCCTTTTATATGTAATCTAGGGAAAGGAGGTGATTTAGAACTTTTATTTTTTATTATATTTTTTTTTTACTTTTTCTTTTTTTTAACTATTTTATTAGCTCTCCTAGGGGGCTTGAACCTGCAATCATTTGATTGCAAGACCTATAGACTCCAATACAAGTTTATTGCAGTCTATGGGAGATTCTATACATTACTATTGCGGATTGTCGTAGACCAGCCACAATAGTAATATTGCTGTGACAGACCTGGGAGCCTTCAGTAGGCTCCCGGCTGTTATAGGAACAGGTCGTCTCCTGCGACCTCACCGTGCAGGAGGTGGGCTGCAACTTTATACTTATGGAGCAGGTGGGAAACGGTGCCTTGTTACATTTGCAGAGCAAGTGTGTGTGTGGGGTGGGGGGTCATAGAAGTAGTAATGCCCGCAATCAGAGTGAACTCGGATCGTGGGCATTATTTCTGGGTCTACGCTATACATTACAGCATAGACCCAATAAGTATGGTGACCAATATGCAGCAGAGCAGCCGCCATCATCTTTTACATACCCAGCAATAGAATGTAATAGAACAGCGGATGCTGGGAAGGGACAGCGCCGCCAGGGTCCGCATACTTACCTAGCTGGTGATCGCTTGTGGGGCTTGCTGTTATAACTCCCGGTCAGATCGGAGTAGCTGTGTAAAACAGCGGATACTCTTATCTGACCGGGAGTTATAACAACAAGCCCCACAAGCAATCATCAGCTAGGAAAGTTTATGACAGGTCCCTCGCCGGTCATATTAGAGAATCAGCTGTATGAAAAACTCTTGATCTCACTTGATCGCATCGTGGTGTGACTAAGGGTTAAGCAGCCATGGATTGTGTTCACCTCTACAGTGACCTAGAGCAGTGGTGGCGTCTCCTGCCCTGCTTCATTACTATTCACTGTCACTGACCTCCGTCTCAGCACAGTGAATACTAATGAAGTAGGCCGCGCTGCCATCGTTTGCTGCCTGTGCCACTGACTTCACTTCCTCACATGGTCTGAAGCGTCTCAGGCAGCGGCAGCTCAGTGGGGAATATACTTATAAGGTATTTTATTCAATAATAGTAACATCAGTTTTCTTCTTGTCAGATGACTGTACCAGGAGCTCAGAGGGACATCTGATATCTACAGATTATACAGCAGAGGATCATGGTATCACACAAGATTCATATGAAGAACATGTCATTACCCCAGATATACCCTCAGCCCTTCAGGAGAAAGATATTTCTCCTAATTCATCAGCGTCTGTTAAACAAAATAAAAGATGTAGAAGGGGTGTAATACATCAGAGAACTCACACAGGGAAGAAATCATATTCATGCCCAGAATGTGGGAAATGTTTTACTTATAAATCACTTCTTGTTATACATCACAGGATTCACACAGGCGACAAGCCATATTCATGCCAAGAATGTGGGAAATGTTTTACTAATAAATCATACCTTGTTAAACATGAAAGAACTCACACAGGTGAGAAACCATTTTCATGTCTAGAATGTGGGAAATGTTTTACTAATAAATCATTTCTTATTGAACATCATAGAATTCACACAGGGGAGAAGCCATATTCCTGCCCAGAATGTGGGAAATGTTTTACTCAGAAATCAAAACTTGTTGAACATCAGAGAATTCACATAGGAGAGAAGCCATATTCATGCCCAGAATGTGGGAAATGTTTTACTCAGAAAGCAGACATTGTTAGACATCAAAGAACTCACACAGGCGAGAAGCCATATTCATGCCTAGAATGTGGGAAATGTTTTACTCAGAAATCAAATCTTGTGAAACATCAGAGAACTCACACAGGGGAGAAGCCATATTCATGCCCAGAATGTGGGAAATGTTTTACTCAGAAGTCAGAACTTGTTAAACATCAGAGAATTCACACAGGCGAGAAGCCATATTCCTGCCTAGAATGTGGGAAAAGTTTTACTAATAAATCACATCTTGTTGAACATCAGAGAACTCACACAGGGGAGAAGCCATATTCATGCTCAGAATGTGGGAAATGTTTTACTCAGAAATCAAGTCTTGTTGGACATCAGAAAACTCACACGGAGTAACTCCAGCCAGTAATAGCCTATTTTACAAAAAAAACAAAAAAAAAACAGCGGTAGCAGCGCGTGTTGCTAGGCTTCCTAATGTCTCAGGCCTTGTAGCAGCCGCTACCGCTGCTACCCCGGTAGTTACACCCCTGGTGTAAATGTTTTATATGTTTGTGTAAGGGGCATAAATTTTAATATTTGATAAAAAATATAGTTCAAAAAATAGTTGTAATAGTTTATACTACATAATATGTATTGAATATGTAAAATCAATAAAAATGTTGAAATTAAAAAAAAAAAGTTGTTCATATCAATGTCACGACAAATTAGGAAAATGCCAAAATAATAAAAATTTAAAGTGGAAAAAAATATTTACTGTAGTGCTCTGAAAATTTTACTTTAGCATAACCAATAATTTAACATATTTTTTGTGAGCGAAGCCGTGGGTAATCTACTAGTGAAAATATAATGACCAGAGATACATCTCTGGTGTAGCAGAGCTCAGCGCACACTCAGCTCTGGTACATCTCTGGTGTAGCACAGCTGTGCGCTCAACACTGCTACATCTGAGATGGGACTGTGGACCGATCTTAGACTCCGCCTCCTCCAGCACTCAGCTCTGGTGTAGCAAAGCTCAGTGCACACTCAGCTCTGCTACATCTCAGGTGTAGCAGAGCTCAGCGCACGCACAGCTCTGCTACATCTCAGGTGTAGCAGAGCTGTGCGCTCAACACTGCTACGTCTGAGATCGGACCACAATGGAGACTGCTGTGGATCGATCTTAGACTCCGCCTCCTCCAGCAGAACCAGCGTTGATTGGCCAAATGCTGTACTCTGTATGGCATTCGGCCAATCAACGCTGGTCAATGCATTACCATGGGAAAAAGCTTCCGCATATCGCAAGCTGACAGGGATCCTGACGAGACAGAGCCCCAAAGAGCGGTTTGAGTAACATTCCCACCTAAATAAAGGTAATCCCTAGCTAACCTGCCTGTACATCTGTCCCTGTCTCACAGTCATATAGTTCACAGTCTCATATGACCCGGATCCACTATTCATATAATAATGATAATAATAAATTTTATTTATATAGCGCCAACATATAATGCAGCACTGTACAATTTGTAGGGTTCAAATACAGACAGAAAGATACATTGCAAAGAAAGTCATTTCACACAATGGGACTGAGGGCCCTGCTCACAAGAGCTTACAATCTATGAGGTAGAGGGGATGACACAAGAGGTAGCAGGGGCGGCATTGCTTATGCAGAGGTCAGACACTTTTGTAATAGAGGTGACTGTCATTACACAAACTTATTAAGGCCTCATATGTGGGGAAATGTGGGAGCGGGGACAGAGGAGGGTTAAATTTTGGGGATTCTAATTATAGTACGGAAGGGTTTACGTTAGAAATTGTGATCGGCCTGTCTGATAAGATGTGTCTTTAGTTTGCGTAGAAATTGGGAGTTATTCTGATTGTCCGGGGTAGAGCATTCCAGAGAAGTGGTGCAGCTCGGGAGGAGTCTTGTATACGAGCGTGGGAGGTTCTGATAATAGAGGATATAAGTGTTAGGTCATTGAGTGAGCGGAGAACACGGGTTGGGCGGTAGACAGAGATGAGATGAGGGAGGAAATGTAGGGAGGTGCGGCATTATGGAGAGCCTTGTGGGGGAGGGGGAGAACTTTATATTTTATTCTATAATGAATAGGCAGCCAATGTAGTGACTGGCACAGGCCAGAGGCCTCGCTGTAGTGACCGGCACAGACCGGAGGCATCGCTGTAGTGACCGGCACAGACCGGAGGCCTTGCTGTAGCGTCTAGCCTGATAGATGAGCATGGCCGCTGCATTCAGAATAGATTGTAGAGGGGAGAGTTAAGTGAGGGGAAGACGGATTAGTAAGGAGTTACAGTAGTCAAGGCGAGAATGAATCAGAGAGACAATAAGTGTCTTTAGTGTATCTCTGGTGAGGAAAGGGCGTATTCTGGAGATATTTTTGAGGTGGAGGTGACATGAAAGTGTGAGTGATTCAATATGAGGGGTGAAGGAAAGGTCTGCGTCAAACATGACCCCGAGGCAGTGGACATGCTGCCTAGGAGTTATAGTAAGGCCTGAATATATAAATTGGAGGTCACCTGATTTAGCCAGCCAATTACTTTTTGACTTTTTTTTTCGATGCCTCCATTGTCGTAGTTCCTGTCCCATCTCCCGTGTGCAGTTATTGGTGCTAAAAATGTGCCAGGGAAGGTGGGAGGGGATACTAATTTTTACTGCGTTTATATTCGATCGAACAGTGTTTGCTCATCTCTAGTAGGCACTCAAAAATGGTGTCATTACAAAATATATCATATCCCGGAAAAATACAAGCCCTCATATGGCCACGTCAACTCAAAAATAAAAAAATATAGCTTGAATAATGTGAAGACAAAAACCCCCCAAAAAATCGGCAAATCATTAGAACAAATCTGGTTGCGTCACGAGAAGAATATATAAACTGTGCGATTGTATATCAGGGGACAGACTTGTTTTGCAGAATACAAGAGAAAACACAATAGAAGTGACCCCAGAGTGACTCCCCCAATCATAGGAGCTACTGGGACATAGTAGGGAATTTGGTGTTCCCAATGTCCTCCGCACAGCTTATATATTCCCTCTTCACCATCCGCTGTGCAGTCACGTCTTGGATACTAATACTCACTACACCCCCTGATAAATTCTTTGAGGGGTGCAGTTTTCAAAATGGGGTCACTCCTTTGGGGAATCCACGTTTCTAGTACTTTACAGGCTCTACAAACATGACATGGCGTCCAGATACCAAACATCTGAATCTGTACTCCAAAAGCCTCATCGCGCTCCTTCCCTACTGCGCCCTGCAGTGCGCCCCACAGGAATGACACTGGTGTACCCCGGATAACGTAAGTAATGTCATATGTGGTATAAACTGATATTAGGGCACAGCTGGACACAGAAGAGAAGAAGGGTTGGTTTTTGGAGCACAGATTTAGACGGTTTGTTTTTTGGATGCCATGACACTTTTGCAGAGCTGAAACGCCAGTAAAGTGGAATCCCCTGATATGAGACCTTATTTTGGAATCTACACCCCTGAAGGATTTATCCAGGGGTACAGAGAGCATTTTTAACCCACAAGTGTTGCTACAACTTATTATCCATAAATGAATACGAAGCTCCAAAAGCTAAATAGAGCAGTGCTCCTTCCCTTCTAAATCCTGCTGTGCGTCCACATATACGACTTTTCTGTACCCGGGATATCCACTTAATAGTTTCACGAGTGCAGGTCTCTGATGACGCAAAGAGAGCCTAATATATTGGGGGCTGGAATGATATATGCGTTTCGAAAATTGCAATTCTCCTTCTATACCTTCTGCTGTGCAGTGCCATTTACAAAAGCTTGTGGGATCAACATGGTCACTGTACCCCTAGATGAATTCCTTAAGGGGTCTAGTTTCCAAAATGAGGTCTCTTTTGGGGGTTTCCCGCTGTTGTGGTACCTCTAGGGCTCTGTGAATGCAACATGGTGTCTAAAAACTATCCTAATGATATCGCTGCCGAAATCCCTATAATCCTTCTAACTTCCTAGAAAAGTAAAAGGACATTGAGGGAACAGCCGATATAAAGTAGTCACATGGGAAATGGTAATTAGGAAGAATTTTGTGTGATAGGACTATGTGTGTTTTACAAGAATATCAGAAACGTTCAAAATTGATAATTTTATGAAATTTTCTGTATATTGTCCTTTTTTTAACAAACAATGACAAAGTATAATGACCAAAATTTACCACCAACATAAAGTAGAAGGTGTCACGAAAAAAACAGTTTTGGAATCACCTGGATAGGTAACTGCATTATGAAGCTATCCTCACATAAAGTAAGAGATGTCATATATGAAAAACAGGGTCTGAGCCTTAAGGCCCAAACTACCCTGCGTTTAAAGAGATTGACTTACTTAAAGATAAATTACAACAAAATTTGTCGACAAATCACTGGATGGTGAAATGAACAAATGTGAACGTGAAATTCAAATTCTAAAAATTAAAAAATTCCAATTTGACGTTAAGGATTTTCAGAACAGAAAAAAAAACAAAAAACTATAAATGACACTATCAGAAGGAACGTCCTGAAATAAGGGCTCATTCTAATTCCTTAATTTCTAATATAGCTGAAGAATCATGTGGGGATCATGTTGTAGGAAGTCATATGGGATCAGAAAGTGGAAGTATTTCAGATATCAGAGAACCTCTTCCTCGTAACCCCTCCATAAAACGAAAGACAGGAGCTTCTTCCAACAGAAGGGATAAGAGAATTTTTAACAGGAGGGATTGGTCAACTGTGTCAAAGGCAGAGGAGAGGTCAAGGAGGAGGAGGACAGAGTAATGGCGCTTGGCTTTGGCAGTTAGAAGGTCATTGGTGACTTTTGTTAGGGCAGTTTCTGTGGAGTGACAGGGTCTGAAGCCAGACTGTAGTCTGTCACATTGCAGGTTGGACGAGAGATAGCAGGAGAATTCGGAGTGGACGTGTTGCTCAAGTAGTTTTGAGGCGGATGGGAGCAGTGAGATGGGACGATAGTTGGCTGGAGAGGACGGGTTGAGGGACGGCTTCTTAAGTATAGGAGTGACAGTGGCGTGTTTGAAAGCAGAGGGGAAGGATCCATTGGTTAGAGATAGGTTGAAGAGATGGGTTAGGGCCGGAGTAATGACTTCAGTGAGCTTGGGGATGAGGTGTGACTGGATCGGGTCAAGCGCACAGGAGGTGAGGTGGGATTTGGAGATTAGGGAGGAGAGTTTTTCATCAGTGATAGTGGGGAAACAGGTCAAGGATGATGAGCAGTGAGCAGTTGGGTGGAGGGGTTGTCGGGGGAGTAGGGTGAGACTGTATCTGATGGTGTCAATTTTAGTTTTGAAGTAGGAGACAAAGTCGTCAGCTGAGATAAGTGATGGCGGGGGAGGGGGGGGCAGGAGGCCGGAGGAGGGAGTTGAAGGTGGAGAATAGCTGTTTGGGGTTGCGAGAGAGTGCAGATATGAGTGTGGTGAAGTAGACCTGCTTTGCGGAGGTGAGTGCATTCGTAAATGTGAGAACTGCCTCTTTGTAACTGAGGAAGTCTTCCTGAGAGTGGCTTTTCTTCCAGAGGCGTTCTGCAACCCGTGAGGCACATCTCAGTTTTTTAGTCAGGTCGGTGTGCCAGGGTTGCCTATTGATCAGTCAGGGTCTGGTGTGTGTGAATATGGCTTCTCTCCTGTGTGAATTCTGTAATGTCTATCAAGATGTGATTTCCGAGTAAAACATGTCCCACATTCTGGGCATGAATATGGCTTCCCTCCTGTGTGAATTCTCTCATGCTCAAAAAAATTTGATTTCTTAGTAAAACATTTCCCACATTCTGGGGTCAAAGTAAAAATCAAAATTTAACTCACTGAAAGTTTTATTTCCTATAGTCCGAGGCAGCACAATACACATGGGTTATAGTTCCCTCGGTACAACCACATAGAGACAGGTTAAGCAGTAGTCAAACAATTAACCAATCAGACCCCAGGCATAAGTAGGACACAGAGAGTAGGACACAGTATATTCTGATGCAAGCAATAGTAGGAAAATAATTATTAAAGGTCGGGATACTTGTGCTGCCTCAGACTACAGGAAATAAAAATTTCAGTGAGTTAAATTTTCATTTTCCTGGTCGTCCTCAGCAGCACAATACACATGGGACCTGTGTAGCAGTACGTTTTAAATAGGAGGGTTAGAAGGTGCCAACTCCAGCACTGTTTTACCAAACAATGCCTCCTCTGCTGCCAACGCATCAATCTTATAATGCTGGACAAAAGTTGAGACCACGTGGCTGCTCCACATGTTTGCTTAGCCCAAGAATTAAACGTGGCATGGGTTGAGTGAGCCATGTTCTGAAGAGGGGATTGTCGGCCCGATAGTTGATGACATTTTTGAATGGTTGATCTAATCCACCTGGCCAATGTGGCTCTGCTGGCATTTTTGCCTTTGTTGGGACCCAAAAACCAAAGAAAACAGATTCTCTGCCAACCGGAACAATGATGTTCTTTAGATTTAAAGAAGTACAGTTCTTTTGACATCTAGAGTATGCCATTACTTTTTTTCCCCTCCCCTTGCGGATGGGGAAAGAAAACTCCTGATTAATAATCTTGAATGACTGAATTTTAGGCAGAAAACCGGGCATGGTTCATAACAGCAGGCAATCCCCTAAGTCCCTACGGTGAGGTTCTTTACAGGACAGGGCTTGCAGCTCACTCACAGGCCTTACAGAAGTTATCGCCACTAAGAAGAAGACTTATAGAGAGAGATTGGTAGATCTTGTAGAGGCTCAATAGCAGCATCAAAGCAGAGAAGACCACGGAGAGCTCCAATGAGGGAGATGGCTGCTGTGTGTTAAATATCAGTACCTGGCTCGATACTGTTAAATATCTTGTATTTGCCGGTGAGACTTGTGTCCATTGACTTGTGCCACGTGTTGTAGGCCTTATCCACGATAGGAAGAAGTCAGCTTGTTATAAATCAGTGTAGAGGTTTATTAATATCTTGAAGGAAAACACAGGAACAGGGAAAATTGTCCAAATAACATAAATATCAGTCAATTGTCTTGGTTCATGCTTGTCATCTGGTCTGGTCATCTGGGATATTCACGACATCTTGTCCAGGATGACAGAGAGGGATGGCAGATAGACCTGCCATAGATCCCCATGGATGACGATGACGACCCCGACGTGTGTGTCTGTCACTCATTTATGTTCATGAGAGGGGGTGTTACCTTCCATGTTACAGCTATGTAAGGAGATTTCTACTATGGTGTACTATAACCGCACCCATGTACCCAAAATACAACAGATATGATGTCAGTAGAATGTTAACCCCATGTCTGCTAGAGAATATTGTAAATATATAATATTTAACATTTCCCCTTTTGAGAGTGAAATATCTGTTTGAACTCTCAAGATATACCATACGACAATATTCATACAATTAGATTATATCTTCTTTCTTCTTTGCTGAATACTGGAACTTAATTTTCATTAATTGTCCATATAACAATAATTTCATCAATTTGCAATAAATTTTGTCATTAATAAATGTTATGGTAAACTGTGATCAAAGAAGAAAACAATTTGATCCACTATCTACCCTACACCTGATGAAGGCTCTTCTTTCATCTTCTGGTCATCTCTTCTTCCATCATAATAGAAGGCTTATTACCACAAATGTAGTTCTTGACTTAAAGTCCTTTAGATTTCCTCCGTGTTGTGCAGATATTATAACATTGTCCATTAAAGTTCATATTATGAAGATATTGATATAACAACAAAGTCCATATGTTATGTTTCACTTTACCAAGACATAGACTGTAGAGGGGTTGTTCCTTCTGTAATTCCTTTGACCACCTGTCACTGTAGAATCATGTGACAATTCTGGAGCAATACTGCAAAAGCAAGGCAAGTGTGAATTCTGACATCATCCCTGCTGCTTATCAGTAAGGTTCAGTCCTGGAATTTCAGTCTCTTGGATACACAATATCTGTGTTCGGGTTTTATCATTCATAACCCTTTTGCTCACCAAACAACTTGAAGTCTTGAAATAGAGAGGATTCCACCAAACATTGATGAGGACATCTTTATATCTGTCCAATCATCGGCTGATCAAAGGTTCCAACCTCCAGTAATAATTTTTAAACACAGTCCTTGGTATAAGCTTAAGCATATAGTCTCATACCTTCAGATTTTGTCTTTTCCCGCACATCTTCTTCTTGTAACTGTTAAAGTCTTTTTATTAACATTTTATATCAAACTTTATCATAATCTTGGACTTGATTGAAGATAAGTTTTCTTTCCCTAATAACTAAGCCAAATTAGGCAATTAACTAAACTATAATATCACAGTGTACCATACCATTCATTTATATATCATACTTCTCTTTATATTGTATCAATATTTATATTTGACTTATAAAATATTGATATTCAATACATTTATCAAACTATCAGATAATAGTACTTTGGATACAATAATCTATATAAACATCATATATCAACATATATATCTATATATCTTATATCTATATGTATGAATATATATGTGTACTTTACTTGTGATGACAAATTGCAACATGACTTTGAAATATAATGTGATTATTAATTACCATTCTATAGACAATCACAATATTTATTCTTTAGTTAGAACTTTTCACCAATTATACTAAACATATGTTCCTATATGAATGTGTTATCATACTTATCATACATTTTCTAAAGTTTAGTCACTTTATTTTCCTTTTTAATAAGAAATAATTTTATTTTAAACATTAATTTATTAAATATCATTGTGTTCTTTATCTGAGGCACAATATTATCCTTTATTCATAAAAACTTATGTGCCTAAAGTTTCCTCTTAACACCTCGTCACTTCACAGACTCCTGTGACCTTTTTTAACCTTTCAGATACCTCCAATACCAAGAATAGAGACAAGACTTAAGACACTTGACTCTGTCTTACACTTAACTGTATATATTCTTGTGTACTGGCTGTATATGAACACCATATATATGAAATAAGTATATAAAACATAAACATTTCAAAATATGTCACATCCTATAATCAGAAGTTTTTAAACAAATAACCAGACTATCACTCTTGATATCCCATATCCTTTGATGATATTATGATACTTCTCCCTTCATGAAGATGATTAGCTTATCTCATTTGCATATAAGACATATTTTTCCCAATGTTTGTAGATGTTGATGTGTGTAAGTGTATGCAAGTGTGTGTGTGCGTACATGTAAGAATACATAATCAATAATAATACAATAAAACAATACTGGCTATAGCTAACTAGATTTTCCATCATACGTAATATATTTATTATCCCATGATCCAATTACCCCAATAAACCTTTATTATTTGTCAGGTTTGAACAAATATATTGAAGATTATCTGTATCTTCTCAAAAGCTACTTTTTCCTACAGAATGTTCACCTAAAATAACCTTGCTTTGTAGTGCTCATGTGACTTAAAAAAACCCTTGGTTTTCCTGTAGGTATAAACATATGAGGTTCCTTTTGATGGATTTCAAATATATTTGCTGATTTCCTGATTTAATATAGAGGATCACATAAGATAAAAAATAGAAAAAATAAACAATAGAAAAAGAAAATAGAAAATAGACGTCTTTGCTGGATAGATGTTTCTTTTTCCTTGTTGGATGCATCCTGATTTTCTTAGGCCTATTTGTGATGTCACAGATCTGTTGTATACACCAGTGGACACATAACACTTAACACTTATACTGACCAGCCCATCAGGGTCACAGGTCACAGTGTGTTGCTGTCAATCAACTGACCACATGAACGAACACTGATTCAAGTAAGAGCTCCATGCCTAGTTGCATGCCTGTAAACAAAATGGATTATACATGAAAATCCTAAAAACATGGACTTTACATGAAACTATTGAAAAACATGCTTAAGGTAAGTTATAACTTCTACCACTTTATCATGCATTGTTATTAGTCACACCATGTTAATGTCTTTACTCATTAATAGTTAGACACTCCATGCATTCTCTTAGCTAGAAGGAATGAATGATGAATGAATGATAAACCATTGAACTGCTGCCTTTTTTCATATACGACTTATCTGAAGAGAAAAATAGATAAACTTTAGCAAAAAACCAAATTAATACAATAATGATTTTAACCAATGGAAAATTTAATAACTTTATGGATTCCTAATACTATTTGATCATATTCATATATTGTACATAACATGTTCCTCCTCTCTCTGCAACCAGAGAGTGGGCTATGACAAAAATCTGTCACCACACATCAGACTCTCCTCCTGTGTGTGTATATATATATATAATAACATGATCCATAGTATTATTCACAATAGCATAATTAGGATTATTTATAAACATCATCACATAATCATGTGGGTTATACCTGATCATTGGACTTCTCCTCATATAAATGGGATTTCTCTTTACATAGCCAGATAGTACATAAGTAAATATTCAATAGACAGTCATTACATCAGAGATACTTTTAAACTCGACCCCTGACCTTCCTGTCAATCACATCCCACAATAACTCCACCAGGTCATGAGAGAATGCCAAGCTTGCCCTCTTCCTAAAAATATTAGGTAGCTCAAATTCCTCTTGGTTACTGGGAAGATCTGACATTTTGGAGACAACTGGTCCATTCCCAGGTACAATCTTTTGACTATCAATAGATTTGAATGGCTGCAATTCTTTAATTTCAGTTAATAATGGAATTTCAATTTGTGGATTTCCTTGCATGGCATATGGTTTATATGCAACATGTAATTTCCTACGTTTCTCATAGATTTTGTCACTTTCCCTCCTATAAATAGGGGACACTATAACCTGATTTGACAGATGTCTATTAATAAGCTTTGCTTTTTGCTTTGGACATACTCGGTTTACTTTTGCCATTTGTCTTTCATGTCTTCTGGCCATGTCCAATAAACTAGCAGCTTCAAATAAAGTCTTCTTATCTGAGGCACTGGCGAGGGTGACTGCATCCAAAAATTTGAACTTTTTAACAAAACTTTTCACCATAGATGTAGAGTTCACTTTTTGAATGACAGTTTTGTATGTTCTCTCAAATTTAGACATAAATGCAAATGTACATTCTTTCCTGCCAATCTTTATCTCATTCAGTATGTCAGGTGTTGGCATGCTGTCGCCTCTAGTGCACCAGATTAGTTTCTTTAATCTCTCCACATCACTGTCTTTTAACCATTCATTTGACTCATTATCCTAAGACATTTTTGCAGACAAACGTTCTGTAAAATCAATAGGAAGCCATATTCTGAACAGTTTATTTCTTTGTTCATTTGATAGATCAAATTTCTCTGCATGGCTTTCAAAAATTTCTGAGTTTCTACACACATGGATCTTTACATCATATGTGGGAATGGCTTTACTCAGATTGATCAAATATTCCTGAGATTTTAATTTCAATTCAGTTTCTTGTATCTGTAATTGCTTTTCATTTGCTGACATGTCTGTGCCGTTATGAAGGTCACCTTGGATATTAGGACTGGAGATGACCTCTGCTACAGACTCTATTTCTTCCTCACCATCTATGGCCATTACTGGCACGTGGTGCTTTTTGTTAACATGTTGAGATTTCTCATTATCTGTCTGAACAGATTTATGCATACTATTACTTAATTTCTTCTCTGTTACCACGTCATTAAAAATCTTTACCAAAGAAGCTATATTCCTAAATACCTGCTTCTCTTTTGTAGAACAAATTCTATTTCCAATCTTAGAATTTGCCTGCTCACATTGTGTATACAAATCTTGCCGTATACTCACTAAACTGTCACTAGACACAACCTTAAACTCAAAGTTACACTTTTTAGACAATGACTCTAATTTTTCCATACTTTAAAAGTAAAATCTTTACTCACCACTGTAGAAAGCTTCACCTTTAGCTTATCCTTGGAACAGTTGGTCCCTGTCATCAGAACGTCTCAGTACGTCTGGCACTTGTGGTCCTTCTGTGTTTCCTCACAGGCTTTCCTCACACAGGCTTCCGTATCATAAAACATGTGCAACAGTCATCTGTATCTCACCAATATAGGTTCTTTTTCGAAGTATTCCTGAATCTTGCAATTCATACAACTTGCAAAATACTCCTCTCTTCCCCCTTAATTGCAAGTGAATGGAACGAGAAAAACAGGAAAAAAACGACCGTGCTTGGTTCGCCACTGTTAAATATCAGTACCTGGCTCAATACTGTTAAATATCTTGTATTTGCCGGTGAGACTTGTGTCCACTGTTAAATATTCTTGAAATTGTGGGATAGACTTGTGTCACGTGTTGTAGGCCTTATCCACGATAGGAAGAAGTCAGCTTGTTATAACTCAGTGTAGAGGTTTATTAATATCTTGAAGGAAAACACAGGAACAGGGAAAATGTCCAAATAACATAAATATCAGTCAATTGTCAATAGCTTACATCTTCAGAGAAGTTAAATCATCTGGATATCTTGTAGTTACAGCTTGGTTCATGCTTGTCATCTGGTCTGGTCATCTGGGATATTCACGACATCTTGTCCAGGATGACAGAGAGGGATGGCAGACAGACCTGCCATAGATTCCCCATGGATCCCCCTCATGGATGACGACGACCCCGACGTGTGTGTCTGTCACTCATTTATGTTCATGAGAGTGGGTGTTACCTTCCATGTTACTGCTATGTAAGGAGATTTCTACTATGGTTTACTCTAACCGCACCCATGTACCCAAAATACAACAGATATGATGTCAGTAGAGTGTTAACCCCATGTCTGCTAGAGAATATTGTAAATATATAATATTTAACACTGTGGATCTGGGTTCAGGTTCCTCAGAGCCTTGAAGAAGGAATTTATTAAATGCTGGTCAGAGAATTTGTTCTGTAATTGCACATTCAGCTTTGTGACCTGCACTGTCAGGGGATTTATCTTGAGACCCTTATTGAAACCCTCTTTAAGTAACTGATGAATAGAGTTTACTGAAACTACCTGTGCAACATGTTTGGAGCACCAGGATTTAAAAATTGACCATATCCTGTTATAAACTTTCACCGTGGATGGCTTTCTGGCACGCAGAGTGGTGACAACCTCCGATTAGAGACCCAGGTTGATCAGGTCTCCCAGCCAGTCTTCATGGCACGCTCCATTCTGGGAAAGAAGATTCATCATCACTGGAAGTTTCCAGAGTCTGCCTCTAAAAGACTCAATGTGAGAACGAATCAAGCCCTCCAGGACCTGAATGGAAGAATTTCCACCTACTCAATACAGATCTTCTCCAGAACTCTAAGGATCAGGGGTTCAGAGTAAAGACATAGATCTGTTTCCCTGACTAAGGAATTAATAAGCCATCCAGGGCTTGGCCACAACAATTCAGAGAGTAGAATAGAGGCAGCTTGGCATTCTGGTGAGTTGCCATTATATCTGTTGATGGAACCCCCGATGATGTTGTTATCCTGTAGAATATTTAGGAGTTGAGTTCCCATTCAACTGGATGAAGACTGTTGCAGCTCAACAAATCTGCTGTTCGTACAGAAAGAAGACTGTCATAAGGGTGTCTGAGTGGACCAAGACTTTACCGAGTAGGTGGGAGTGAAAATAAATCAAGTCCAACCTGACCACTTTCAACTCCTTTAGATTGCAGGATCGGCTCTTTGGTTTGCTGGACCCCAGCTTTGTTATCTAATGTGCACCCCAACACTTGGAGGATGCATCCAAAGTGAGATCTTTCTGGGGCTGGGGAACAAGGAATCATCCTTAATGGAGACTGATGTATAATCCACAACTTTAGGTCCAAGACTGTGGCAGCTGAGATCTTGATGGTCACATCTAGGGATTTTGGACATCTGTTCCAGGATCTGAGTATGTCAAACTGCAGGGACCTTACGTGCGCTTTTGCTCATGGTACAGCCTCTACGGACAGTGTCAAGAGGCCCAATACTCGCATAGTTCTTCTGAAGAAGACTCTATGATGAGAATCTAGGTGAGAGATCTCTGTTGAGTTAATCTTATTCTCCCTGGAGATAGCTTTAAAGTCATGCTTCGAGAGTTTATCATGAAGCTTAGAAACTGAGATGGCACCAACTGGACTTTTCTCCAATTGCTTAAAAAACCCATGATCTTGTAGAAGGTTCAGGGCGATGCGCAGATGATGATGGAGTTGATCCTTTGAGATGGTTCTCACCCACCAGTTGTCCAGACATGGGACCATACTGACCCCTTTGCATCCAGAGTGTCACGACCATAAGGATGCTGCTATACGATGCTCCTAGACACATACATTCACCACTAATTGGGGCTGCATAAATGCTTTCATTGCTTTTAATGGGGAAGTACAGGTAATAGCAGTAAACGCATGCATCCAGAAGCATCTCGTGACAGCGAGCCCCTAAGGCTGCTGTCAAAACCAACACAATTTTTTTATTTTTAACTCGAGGGGCTGATGAGATGCCAAAAAGGGAGGCAAGTGAATTGGAAATTATGAATTCTCTGTGGCTCCTGAATAGCTATTCAAAGGAATTTCCTGTGACTGTAAAGGATTGGCACATGCAGGTAGGCCTCGGAGAGATTATCGCCGTATAGTCATCCTCTCTAATAAGGTTATTACTGAACATATGGTCTCCATTTTGAATTTTTTTTTTCCCTCCAAAAACTGGCTTAGGAAGGTGAAATCTATCCTCCAATTGTCCCCTGGTTTGTGTAGCAGAAACACCCTGGAACAGACACTTTGCCCTCTTTATGTAGATGGGACCCCTTCTGTGGCCGCTTTGCTCTAGAACGCTTGATATTAACTGAAGAATCACGGGATCTTTCTATTACCGTATTTTCCGGACTATAAGGCGCACATAAAAACCTACGATTTCCTCAGAAATCGTAAGTGCGCCTTATAGTCCGGTGCACCTTATATATGGATGGAAGCGGCGGCAAAGTCTGCGTGCCGCTTCCATACATACATAAAAGGCACCGTAAGGGTGCATTCACACTACGGAACGCCAGCGTGTATCACAGCCGTACACGCCGGCGTTACAGCAGGGCTGCCGGACACTTCCCATTCATTTCTATGGGAGCCGGCATGCGAGCGCTCCCCATAGAAATGAATGGACTGCTTTTTTCCATTCATTTCTATGGGAGCCGGCATGCGAGCGCTCCCCATAGAAATGAATGGACTGCTTTTTTCCATTCATTTCTATGGGGAGCGCTCGCATGCCGGCTCCCATAGAAATGAATGGAAAAAAGCAGTCCATTCATTTCTATGGGGAGCGCTCGCATGCCGGCTCCCATAGAAATGAATGGAAAAAAGCAGTCCATTCATTTCTATGGGGAGCGCTCGCATGCCGGCTCCCATAGAAATGAATGGAAAAAAGCAGTCCATTCATTTCTATGGGGAGCGCTCGCATGCCGGCTCCCATAGAAATGAATGGAAAAAAGCAGTCCATTCATTTCTATGGGGAGCGCTCGCATGCCGGCTCCCATAGAAATGAATGGAAAAAAGCAGTCCATTCATTTCTATGGGGAGCGCTCGCATGTCGGCTCCCATAGAAATGAATGGGAAGTGTCCGGCAGCCCTGTTGTCACGCCGGTGTGAAACAGAACGTGAAACTTACCGACCGATGCAGGGCGGGCAGGCATTCAGGCCTCCTCTTCCTCCGATGTCCAGACCACTTCCTCCGGCGCTCGCTAACTGATAATGGCCTGGGCGCATGCGCAATATCATAATGCTTCTACTACGGCTACTGCGCATGCGCCCATGCCATTATCAGTTCGCGAGTGCCGGAGGAGGAGGACGGAACATCGGAGGAAGAGGAGGCCTGAATGCCCACCCACCCTGCACCGCTCGGTAAGTTTCACATTCTGTTTCAGGGTTTTATGTTAAAACGGGGGGGGGTAGTTTAATGTAGCTTTTACGGTTGGACTCTATCAGCATGATTTTGCTGATAGAGCCCCTCCTCGCCTGCCGAGCGCTTCCAATAAAAGCGGCTGGCACGCGGGGGGTTAAGCGGCCGGCACGCGGGGGGTTAAGCGGCCGCTGGCAAAATCTGCCTGCCGTCGCTTTCAATAACATATAATGCGCACCGGACTGCGGCTTATAGTCCGGTGCGCCTTATATATGAACCGAGATGGACTATAAGGCGCTCATGGGCAATGCGCCTTATAGTCCAGTGCGCCTTATAGTCCGTAAAATACGGTAGTACAGCACAAAATGATTGGGGGGGAGAATCTTCCAGAATTTGAGGAGTATTTATTTTTGATAGATGATGTGACCCAATGTATCTGAAGAAGTCGGTGACCAAAGAAAAGCAAAACTTTTAATCTTGTGCTTACAGTCATAGGCCTAGCATCAGA
Organism: Leptodactylus fuscus; assembly: GCF_031893055.1. Classification (NCBI taxonomy): domain Eukaryota; kingdom Metazoa; phylum Chordata; class Amphibia; order Anura; family Leptodactylidae; genus Leptodactylus; species Leptodactylus fuscus. The sequence continues at coordinate 5,984,510 of NC_134265.1, read as the reverse complement.
AGTCTTGGGACCTGAGGAGTTCTTTTTGAAGAAAGATTTACTTTGGCTTCTGTTCCTGATGAATCAGAGCACCCATTGGATGGTCTTCTAGGACTTTTTTTTTTGCTCCTTTACTCAAGGATTTCAGGATCTTACAGAGTTGAGCACCCAATATGGACTCTGGCTGGGATAGTAAATTGCAAACGTTGTTGTTGGACAGATTATCACCTGACCCCAACATGAGCCACACAACTCTTCTGGCTGCATTTGAGAGGGCCAGAGACTGGGAAGAAAATTTCCTGACATCTAATTGTGAGTCACATAAAAACTCTGCAGCAGTTTTCAAGAGGGGAAAAGAATGGAATATTTCTTCACTAGGAGAATCTACTTCTAGCTCTCTAGTTAGGTGGTTGAGCCAATCTCTGAGGGCCCTGGTCACTGGGACACAGGGTAAAGGGGGTATTACAAGCCAGACTGAGAGCCCTGGCCACTGGGACAGAGGATAATGGGGGTATTACAAGCCAGACTCTGAGAGCCCTGGCCACTGGGACAGAGGATAATGGGGGTATTACAAGCCAAACTCTGAGAGCCCTGGCCACTGGGACAGAGGATAATGGGGGTATTACAAGCCAAACTCTGAGAGCCCTGGCCACTGGACACAGGCTAATGCCATTTTACAGGCCCCCCACTGCAAAAGTAGGATTTATATTTTATAAATAAGAGAATAAGCTTCATGGTCCATTGGCTCTTTCTGGAGCGCTGAGTCTTCAGATAGGACTACAACCTTTCTGGATAACATGGCCACTTGAGGACTGAGTCCCAGCTTTTTGTCACAGAATCATCTAGTTTGTAAATAGTTTTGATCTGGACTCTGGGTCAGTTTTCTTATCTGGTTTATCCCAGTCTCTCCTCATCCATTCCTCCACCACTGGGTGACTTGGGAATGACCTGTACTTGGAAGCCACAAAATAAAACTTCCTTTGCCTTTTAGGCTTATACTGCACATTGCTGTCTGGCTCTACCATGACTTTAACACTTGTAAGTAATTTATTAAGGCCGTCTATAGACATCAAATAATATTCTTCAGACTGATCTGAATTAGGGCTCGTTCACATCTGCGCCCGGTCTCCGTTCATGCAGGTTTCCTGCACAAAACCGAGCAGGAGATGGAAACCTACAGGACTCTTTCATTTGAATGGGTTTGAAAGATGTCCGCGTTTTATGCTCTCCGCCGCGAAAACGTTTTTTTTTTTAAACCGGACAGAGTCGGACATGCAGTACTCTGTGTCTGGTTTAAAAAAAACAGTTTTGCGGCGGAGAGCATAAAACGCTCACCGGCGCACACGGCCAGACCTGGTCTGACAGCTTTCCATCTTCTGCATGCAGAAGACGGAAAGCTCAGAACGGACTCCGGGCGCTAGTGTGACCCCAGCGTTAGAGGCCACAGAGGAGGAATCTACTTCAGAGTGTGAACTGCAGCTGACTCCTGTATACTCTCATCAGGAGAGGACGACTCTCTGGCCCTTGTAGTTCCTCGTACAGATTTAACCCCTGCACTGCCTCTGATATTTGCTGTTTAACCATTTTAAGAAACCCCTTGGATCCTCCCTGTATAATGGAGCTGCAGGACATACACAGCCCTCACCTGTGTCAGAGGGTAAGTCATCAGGCAATGGCTAACACATTTATTACAAACTCTGTGTTTTGCTTTATGGAACCTTTTCCTGGAACTTTCTTGAGAAGACGACATCTTAGACACAGAAAACACATACTTAGTAGCTGCACAGCAAGCAGAAAGCATTAAGTATACAAATACAAACATACATGAGGCAAAACACCAAATATAGCATGATAAACAGAGGCTATAAGACGCAGGTCAAAACCTCCAAACTCTTCTAGCAGATACACGGATGGGGATGGCTGCAGGTGTGCAATACTTACAGTAGCAAGTAGAGGGCAGAGTAGTCGGCTGAGTGCACCATAGCCAAGGAAGCCACCAGAATTATGAGACGCTGGGAGCATTGGTGCACATGGTGATGTCACTTCTGCCCTTACTCAGCCTCGAAGAGAAAACATCACTTCCTGGAGAACCACAAGTACCATGTGCAAAGCAAACCCAGACTGGCGCCATAACACATAACAGTGTGAGCCACACTGCTGTCAGCCACTTGCCTGAATATGTCCTGCCGGCATGGGGGGGGGGGGTATAGAACCCCAACATATGAGCTTCTGCTCATGTATCAAGGTTGCTGTTTGGCCACCGCTATAATGGTACACCTTCACCACTGAGGGACAGAGATCAACCCTGTATACAGTGCGGAAAAGCCACCCGATCAATAGACAACCCTGGCACACTGACCTGACTAAAAAACTGAGACGTGCCTCGCGGGTTGCAGAGCGCCTCTGGAAGAAAAGCCACTCCAAGGAGGATTTCCTCAGGTACAAAGAAGCAGTTCTCTCATTTAAGAACGCACTCACCTCCGCAAAGCAGGTCTACTTCACCACACTCATATCTTCACTCTCTCGCAACCCCAAACAGCTATTCTCCACCTTCAACTCCCTCCTCCCGCCCCCCCTCCGACATCACTTATCTCAGCTGACGACTTTGCCTACAACCTCCAATAACACTATCACCGCACCTCCATCTGTACAGTCTCCCCCTCTCCTTCTGTCTCTACCCCCCTTCCCTCATAGACTGTAAGCCCTCGCGGGCAGGGCCCTCTACCCCACTGTGCCAGTCAGTCATTGTTAGTATTATATCTACCTGTATATTCTGTGTATTGTATGTAACCCCCAAATGTAAAGCACCATGGAATTAATGTTGCTATATAAATAAATAATAATAATCTGCCTCCATGGTAGCGGATACACCATTATCCTGGGGGATAGATCCTGTCTCCATGTCTGTTACAATACACTGTGTCCTACTCTCTGTGTCCTGAATATGCCTGGGGTCTGATTGGTTAATTGTTTAATTGTTTGACGATTGCTTAACCCGTCTCTATGTGGTTGTACCGAGGGAACTATAACCCATGTGTATTGTGCTGCCGAGGACGACCAGGCAATAAATAATTTAACCAAAAAAAATAAAATAAAAAAATAATGTGAATATAAGTTCCTTCTTACAACCTAGACGGGTCAATGACTTCTGGTTGAAAATCCACTTACAATTTGCTTCTCCCGTTGTGAATTCTCTGATTGTAGATTACAATGGCTTCTCTCCTGTGTGCGTTCTTTGATGACTAAGAAGGAGAGATTTAGAGATAAAACATTTGCCACATTCTGGGCATGAATGTGGCTTCTCCCCTGTGTGAGTTCTTTGATGACTAAGAAGGAGAGATTTAGAGATAAAACATTTGCCACATTCTGAGCATGAATATGGCTTCTCTCCTGTGTGAGTTCTTTGATGCTTAACAAGATCTGATTTCTGACCAAAACATTTCCCACATTTTGGGCATGAATATGGCTTCTCCCCTGTGTGAGACTTTTGATGGAGAACAAGAGTTGATTTCTGAGTAAAACATTTCCCACATTCTGGGCATGAATATGGCTTCTCCCCTGTGTGTGTTCTTTGATGCTTAACAAGGTCTGATTTCTGCGCAAAACATTTCCCACATTCTGAACATGAATATGGCTTCTCCCCTGTGTGAGTTCTTTGATGCTTAACAAGGTTTGATTTCTGAGCAAAACGTTTCCCACATTCTGAGCATGAAAAAGACTTCTCTCCTGTGTGAGTTCTTTGATGACTAAGAAGGAGAGATTTAGAGATAAAACATTTGCCACATTCTGGGCATGAATATGGCTTCTCTCCTGTGTGAGTTTTTTGATGTCTAACAAGGTCTGATTTCTGAATAAAACATTTTCCACATTCTGGGCATGAATATGGCTTCTCCCCTGTGTGAGTTCTTTGATGACTAAGAAGGAGAGATTTAGAGATAAAACATTTGCCACATTCTGGGCATGAATGTGGCTTCTCCCCTGTGTGAGACTTTTGATGGAGAACAAGGTTTGATTTCTGAGTAAAACATTTCCCACATTCTGGGCATGAATATGGCTTCTCCCCTGTGTGAGTTCTTTGATGACTAAGAAGGATAGATTTAGAGATAAAACATTTGCCACATTCTGAGCATGAATATGGCTTCTCTCCTGTGTGAGTTCTTTGATGCTTAACAAGATCTGATTTCTGACCAAAACATTTCCCACATTCTGGGCATAAATATGGCTTTTCCCCTGTGTGAGTTCTTTGATGGTCAACAAGACTTGATTTCATAGTAAAACATTTCCCACATTTTGGGCATGAATATGGCTTCTCCCCTGTGTGAGACTTTTGATGGAGAACAAGATTTGATTTCTGAGTAAAACATTTCCCACATTCTGGGCACGAATATGGCTTCTCTCCTGTGTGAGTTCTTTGATGCTTAACAAGGTCTGATTTCTGCGCAAAACATTTCCCACATTCTGAACATGAATATGGCTTCTCCCCTGTGTGAGTTCTTTGATGGTTAACAAGGTTTGATTTCTGAGCAAAACATTTCCCACATTCTGGGCATGAATATGGCTTCTCTCCTGTGTTTGTTCTCTGATGTATAACACCTCTTCTGCAGCTTTCATTTTGCTTAAAAGACTGTAATGAATTAGAAGAAAGATCATTCTCCTGAAGGGCTGAGGGTATATCTGGGGTATTGACATGTTCTTCATATGGATCTTGTGTGATACCATGATCCTCTGCTTTATAATCTGTAGATATCACATGTCCCTCTGAGCTCCTGGTACAGTCATCTGACAAGAAGAAAACTGATGTTACTATTATTGAATAACATAACCTTATAAGTATATACATATGTGCATGGGTATATACATTAATTGGGGTTAACCCCTTCCCGACTTGCACCGTAATAGTACGCTCTAGGTGAACACAATCCATGGCTGCTTAAATATGGCCACTTATGTGGAATAATACTGTAGGATGCCATAGATCTTACTGTATTACACCCCATACACACAATACAATCCAAACCACATCTGCTGGATTTCCCAGCCTGAACTCACCGCGGATCTGCTGTCCCATACAGTATGTAGTAGGGTCTGTGGAGTCACAAGGAAGCAGGGACTCCTAGCGTCATAGATCACTAAGATACGGGGAGTCCTGGTGTGTGGACAGAGTTCAGGCTGGGAAATGTGACTGATGTACAGACCAGATTTTCTAGTCCAGATTCCATAGTGTGATTGGGGTCTAAGGTGAGGTTTACACAGTGACATTTATAGAAGCTGCTTCGGAAAATCAGAAGAAGAATTTTTCCGCTTTACCAAATCAGCCCCCGAATCTCCATCAGATTCCTTACTGGCCAGGCGGGATTTTCCACCTCCCATTTATTTCCATAGAGCTCTGAGGTGGAATCTGCCTGAAGATCGAGCAGGATTATTTTTCCGGCCCCTGAAATAATCTGCTATATAATTCTGGTAAATTCTTTCCCTTCACGAGGACTGACAGCCGGTGAGGAAGAAATTTGCCTCCTTCACATCGATGTCAAGTCCATATTCCTGCTGTCCGTTCTATTCTATACTACATTTATTACCCCCTATAGCGGTATCACATTTATATTCCGGTATTATTAGTATTTTACCTGAATCGGGGAACAACAAATAGTCTAAACAATGTCTGAATAGAATCAGTGACCCTTCTGTGCTTTATATAGTGGTGACTCCTCACCTGGGCGGGTCCCTGTAGGAATGTCCTCCTCACACTCCTCATCACCACTCACATAGGGCTCTTCCTGTATTCTCATAGATATAGCATTAATGTCACTCACATCTTTATCCTGATGGAAAATCTGGGAAACAAATAATGTAAAAGTCACCGGACAAATGGGGAAGTCACAGAGAATGTTCTAGATCATTAATCCGCATGAAGATGAAAGATGTCCTGACAGTAGCTGCAGGTCTGTGAGAAGCCGGATAAACATATTAGATGGCGGCTCAATGACACCGCCCATGTATATAACCATATAATACTGCTGGATACAACAAGACTGACCACAAGGACTTCACAGCCCGTCTACACATCATAGGGAATATCTCCATCTACCTGATCATCATCCTGTGGAAGAAGAGGACTGGGACATCTCTCCGGTGTTGTCCTCTTACTGGATCTACCTGTAGGAAACACAGACAGGGACTGAATTCATTCTGTACATACAAATAATGGAAGTCCATGTGTATATAGTCATGTCTATTACCTGCTGATGTGAGGGGCTGCTGGTCCTCCATCATCACCTCCTTGTACAGATCCTTGTGTCCTTCTAAATACTCCCACTCCTCCATGGAGAAATAGACAGCGACATCCTGACACCTTATAGGAACCTGACAACACAATGATACAGTCATCACCCCGACCCCTCCAGTTACTGTATAATGTCCCAGCATTCCCAGCAGTGTCACCTCTCCAGTCAGCAGCTCCAGCATCTTGTGGGTGAGTTCTAGGATCTTCTGTCCATTGATCTCCTCCTGTATCAGGGGATGAGGTGGAGGCCCCGGGATTGGGCTCAGGGTTCCTCCATATCCATCATACACAGGAGCCTGACAGCGCCCACTAGAGGTCTTCTTCACGACTGTGTAATCCTGGTTATGGGGAGACATTAATAAATCTCACTACATACAGTGTAATTCTGTCAGATAATCCTCGGTGTCTCCTAGATAATGATTACACAGCACAAACTCTTATATAGTATATAAGTGACACAGGGTATATACAGTATAAGTATCGCCCCCTGCAGTCCTGTCAGATAATCCTCGCTGTCCCCAGATAATGATTACAAGCACAAACTCTTTGGTAATATCTTCATTTATTTTGTTTGCAATGAAAAAACACAAAAGAGAATGAAAAAAAAGTCACATCATTGATCATTTTACACAAAACTCCAAAACTGGTGCGGACAGAAGTATTGGCCCCCTCAGCCTAATACTTGGTAGCACAACCTTTAGACACAATAACTGCGCACAACCGCTTCCGCTAACCAGCAATGAGTTTCTTACAAGGCTCTGCTGGAATCTTAGACCCTTCTTCTTTGGCAAACTGCTCCAGGTCCCCCTTGAGATGTGAAGGGGGCCTTCTCCAAACTGCCACCAAGAGATCTCTCCCCCTCCCCCACAGGTGTTCTATGGGATTCAGGGCTGGACTCATTGCTGCCACTTTACAAGTCTCCAGGGCTTTCTCTCACCACCATTTTCTAGTGCTGACCTGAAGTGTGTTTTGGGTCCTTGTCCTGCTGGAAGAGCCCTGACCTCTGAGGGAGACCCAGCTTTCTCACACTGGGCCCTACATGATGCTGCACAATGTGTTGGTCGTCTTCAGACTTCATAATGCCATGCACACGGTCAAGCAGTCCAGTGCCAGAGGCAGCAAAGCAACCCCAAAACATCAGGGACCTCCGCCATGTCTGACTGTAGGGGGCGTCTACTTCTCTTTGAAGGCGTTTTTTTTTCCTGTAATCTCTATGTTGAGGCCTTTTCCTACTTTTGTCTCCTCTGACCAGAGAACATTCTTCCAGAACGGTTTTGGCTTTCTCAGGTAAGTTTTGGCAAACTCCAGCCTGGCATCTGTCTGTGGGTAAGAAGTGGGGTCTTCCTGGGTCTCCTACCATACAGTCCCTTCTCATTCAGACGCTGACACTGGATAGTACGGGGTGACACTGTTGTACCCTCGGACTGCAGGGAAGCTTGGACTTGTTTGGATGTTAGTCGAGGTTCTTTATCCGCCATCCGCACAATCTTGTGGTGAAATCTCTGGTCAATGTTTCTTTTCCGTCCACATCTAGGGAGGTTAGCCACAGGGCCATGGGCTTTACACTTCTTGATGACACTGCGCACGGTAGACACAGGAACATTCAGGTCTTTGGAGATGGACTTGTAGCCTTGAGATTGCTCATGCTTCCTCACAATTTTGCTTCCCAAGTCCTCAGACAGTTCTTTGGTCTTCTTTCTTTTCTCCATGCTCAATGTGGTCACACAAGGACACAGGACAGAGGTGGAGTCAACTTTAATCCATTTCAACTGGCTGCAAGTGTGATTTAGTTGTTGCCACCACCTGTTAGGTGCCTCAGGTGGTGGCAATAACAGTGAAGGTAACAAATTGTTGAGGTCCGCAATACTTTGGTCCAATTAAAATTCAACTTTTAATGAATCTTCTTAAAAATCCATAATAATGTACATGATATAACAGAAGAAAAAATAACAAACAACAAGTAAAAAAAAGTCATGGCTTGGCATGGCATGGCAAGCCATGACTAAGGGGTAGAGTACCTCGAAACGTGTCGGCGTTTTTTTTACTTGTTGTTTGTTATTTTTTCTTCTGTTATATCATGTACATTATTATGGATTTTTAAGAAGATTTATTAAAAGTTGAATTTTAATTGGACCAAAGTATTGCGGACCTCAACAATTTGTTACTGTCACGGGATGGTTAGAGTCTATACTATAGGCAATGTGTAATATATATTTCATGTGGAATGTATTCTCTAACCTGTTATATACATCAATGTGTAGTTGGCTGATTGGGGTCTAGTGTGTTAGCACATTGTATGCAAATACCTCTAACTAGTGAGGACCAGTGAGGACAATGGGTGGAGATAATCTGATCAGTGTCCCAAGAAGATGTTGGATGGTGCATTGTCCATAGTAGACAGGGAGTCTGCTCTCCTTGGTATAGGTGAGGGGGGAAGGATCTGTGACTCAGCCCTTCCCACCCACAGATATAGGTGTAACAGTCTTAGTATATAGTTGTAGCTAGCAGTTAGTATGTGTTAGCCGGCCTGTGCACAGCTCTGCAGAGAGCCAGGATTTAGTTACAGGACCAAGGAGCCAAAGCTATCATTGGATTGTGACTTCTGTGGACTTATTGTTATTACGGTTGATGTGACCGCCGCCGGCTACTAACTTTGTGGATTACAATAAATTGCTGTTGTCTCCCGACCTCTTGCGTCCGTGTTGATTCAAAAGACCATCCGGAGGAAGACGTATACCTTTGCTCCGTGACAGTTACCTTCACATGAAAGCTTTTCTCTTTGGAGTCCAGAGACTTGGAAGGTCGTGCACCCTTTGGTTTCCACTATATGGTGAGTGACAGTGTCTGCTTTTTTTGAACTTTTTTGGCAATAACAGTGCCAATACTTAGTGATTTTTCAAACAGTGCCAATACTTTTGTCCACCCCCTTTTTTATGTTTGCTGTGGAATTATATCCAATTTGGCTTTTTGACAATTCTTTTTGTGGTTTTCCATTGAAGACAAATTAAATGAAGATAATACCAAAGAATTTGTGATTGCAATCATTATCTGGAAGAACACGAGTATTATCGGACAGAATTACAGGGGTGCCAATACTTTTGGCCAACATTGTACATGTCCAGAGTCCATCACCTCTCCAGTCATATCATCTGTTATTACTATAGATAAGAATGATGTCATGATGACATCATCAGAATCTCTCACCTCTCCAGTCAGCTGGTAGATGATCTCTAGGGTGAGATTTAATAGACTTTCCGCCATCTTGTTCCTGTCTCTTTCCATCCTTGATGGATCAATCAGGAATATTCTCTTCTATAGAAGATACTGAGAGGATTCTATATTGTAGGAACCTGAATGGAGAGAAGATGAGACAATGTAATCACTACACGGAATCCCATGGAATAAATAGAAGAGTTGAGTCCCATTATTATCACCACCTCCTACTTCTGACGTCGGCACAACGGCCTCTCTGCTCTCACACACATAGAGAATGGCAGACAATGCACACAGACACTTCCTGTGCACAGAGAAGGCTAATTTGCATATGAATAAAACAGAACTTATTCAAAAACTACTTCCACAATTTACATACAGAAGGTAGGTGTGGAATAGCCTTTCTAAAGACTATGCAAGTCTGTGCTTAGCTAAAAATGACTTTTCCCAATGATAGATTCCCTTTAAACTGTGAGGGTAGATGTAGGGGGACATGTCTGCCTCTAGCTGCCCCCAGTTTAATGTCGCTCTCTAGTGTCCCCCATTTTAAACAGGGTCACCAGGAGAGGAACCTGGATAATTGAAGATGAACATTATAATGTGTCGACATATAATGGGTGACTGTAGGAGCATTATACTGTGTGGGGGCCACGAGGAGGACATTATAGCGTGTGGGGGCCACGAGGAGGACATTATAGCGTGTGGGGGCCACGAGGAGGACATTATAGCGTGTGGGGGCCACGAGGAGGACATTATAGCGTGTGGGGGCCACGAGGAGGACATTATAGCATGTGGGGGCCACGAGGAGGACATTATAGCGTGTGGGGGCCACGAGGAGGACATTATAGCGTGTGGGGGCCACGAGGAGGACATTATAGCGTGTGGGGGCCACGGGGAGGACATTATAGCGTGTGGGGGCCACGAGGAGGACATTATAGCGTGTGGGGGCCACGAGGAGGACATTATAGCGTGTGGGGGCCACGAGGGGAACATTATAGCGTGTGGGGGCCACGAGGAGGACATTATAGCATGTGGGGGCCACGAGGAGGACATTATAGCGTGTGGGGGCCACGAGGAGGACATTATAGCGTGTGGGGGCCACGAGGAGGACATTATAGCGTGTGGGGGCCACGAGGAGGACATTATAGCGTGTGGGGGCCACGAGGAGGACATTATAGCATGTGGGGGCCACGAGGAGGACATTATAGCGTGTAGGGGCCACGAGGAGGACATTATAGCGTGTGGGGGGCCACGAGGAGGACATTATAGCGTGTGGGGACCACGAGGAGGACATTATAGCGTGTGGGGGCCACGAGGAGGACATTATAGCGTGTGGGGGCCACGAGGAGGACATTATAGCGTGTGGGGACCACAAGGAGGACATTATAGCGTGTGAGGGCCACGAGGAGGACATTATAGCGTGTGGGGGCCACGAGGAGGACATTATAGCGTGTGGGGGCCACGAGGAGGACATTATAGTGTGTGGGGGCCACAAGGAGGACATTATAGTGTGTGGGGGCCACAAGGAGGACATTATAGTGTGTGGGGGCCACAAGGAGGACATTATAGTGTGTGGGGGCCACAAGGAGGACATTATAGTGTGTGGGGGCCACAAGGAGGACATTATAGTGTGTGGGGGCCACGAGGAGGACATTATTGTGTGTGGGGGCCACTGAGTGTATGAGAAGGGCTGAGAGCGAGCACTTACCTCCTCAGGTACAGCAGCCGTCTGCTCACTTTTGGCTGTGGCCCCCATGTCCGTTCTTTTTTCCAGGAGCTGGACCAAAAGGCTCCTAGAAAAAAGAACAGACCGGCTCCTATTCATCTCAATGGTAGCTGTCTGTATGGTCAGGAGGCGGATACGGCCTCAAAATCCTCACCAAAAAAACCCGTGTGGACTTACCCTAAATCCACCAACCATGAACCATAGCTTGTCATCCCCTAAAGTAACACAGTTCTAAATCCCTCCCCCCCCCCCCCCAATTCACCCTGCACCCCACATCTCTCCCTCCAGCCTGCACCCCACATCTCTCCCCCACAGTACACCGTGCACCCCATCTCTCCCCCTCTCCACTACTCCCTGCAGGCCACCTACTGTATCTTCCCCCTCACTACCTCGTGCACCTGGCAGCAGCTCTCTATCTCGCTCCACTACACAGGATACAGTGGAAGGGCGTGACTAGAATGGAGTTGCTCCTGGTAGGTGTGATGTCACAGGAAGGGGCGTGGCCTCTCAGAGGAGGGCGGAGTCTCGGCCATCACTGCTCGGTGCTGTATAGAGGAAGGCGGAGCCGAGCACATGGAGCTGGAGAACAGAAAGCAGAGAGGATTGTAGCGTGGTAATGGAGGATGGAAGGGGAGAGAGAGTGATGTAGTTACATGGGACTGTATGTTGGATGAGGGGAGAGAGCGATGTAGTTACATGGGACTGTATGTTGGATGAGACTGAGGGAAGGAGTGATGTAGTTACATGGGACTGCATGTTGGATGAGGCTGAGGGGAGAGAGTGATGTAGTTACATGGGACTGAATGTTGGATGAGGCTGAGGGAGGAGTGATGTAGTTACATGGGACTGCATGTTGGATGAGGCTGAGGGGAGAGAGTGATGTAGTTACATGGGACTGTATGTTGGATGAAGCTGAGGGAAGGAGTGATGTAGTTACATGGGACTGCATGTTCAATGAGGCTGAGGGGAGTGAGTGATGTAGTTACATGGGACTGCACGTTGGGTGAGGCTGAGGGGAGTGAGTGATGTAGTTACATGGGACTGCACGTTGGATGAGGCTGAGGGGAGAGAGTGATGTAGTTACATGGGGCTGCATGTTGGGTGAGGCTGAGGGGAGTGAGTGATGTAGTTACATGGGACTGCACGTTGGATGAGGCTGAGGGGAGAGAGTGATGTAGTTACATGGGGCTGCATGTTGGGTGAGGCTGAGGGGAGTGAGTGATGTAGTTACATGGGACTGCACGTTGGATGAGGCTGAGGGGAGAGAGTGATGTAGTTACATGGGGCTGCATGTTGGATGAGACTGAGGGAAGGAGTGATGTAGTTACATGGGACTGCATGTTCAATGAGGCTGAGGGGAGAGAGTGATGTAGTTACATGGGACTGCACGTTGGGTGAGGCTGAGGGGAGTGAGTGATGTAGTTACATGGGACTGCATGTTGGGTGAGGCTGAGGGGAGTGAGTGATGTAGTTACATGGGACTGCATGTTGGGTGAGGCTGAGGGAAGGAGTGATGTAGTTACATGGGACTGCATGTTGGGTGAGGCTGAGGGGAGTGAGTGATGTAGTTACATGGGACTGCACGTTGGATGAGGCTGAGGGGAGAGAGTGATGTAGTTACATGGGGCTGCATGTTGGATGAGACTGAGGGAAGGAGTGATGTAGTTACATGGGACTGCATGTTCAATGAGGCTGAGGGGAGAGAGTGATGTAGTTACATGGGACTGCATGTTGGGTGAGGGGAGAGAGCAATGTAGTTACATGGGACTGCACGTTGGATGAGGCTGAGGGGAGAGAGTGATGTAGTTACATGGGACTGTATGTTGGATGAAGCTGAGAGAAGGAGTGATGTAGTTACATGGGACTGCATTTTGGATGAAGTTGAGAGAAGGAGTGATGTAGTTACATGGGACTGCATTTTGGATGAGGGGAGAGAGAGATGTAGTTACATGGGACTGCATGTTGGACGAGGGGAGAGAGCGATGTAGTTACATGGGACTGTATGTTGGCTGAGGGGAGAGAGTGATGTAATTACATGGGACTGCACATTGGATGAGGCTGAGGGGAGAGAGTGATGTAGTTACATTGGACTGCATGTTCCTGCTTACAATTAAAGATAAACAAAGAACAGCACCGAGCTGCACATAGTGAAGTACCGTATAGTAGGGAGGTCAATAAGACAAAAAAGTTGCTCACCTTGGAAGGTTGTAAACACAACCGTTTTTCTCAGTTTATAGACCACTTATGAAGGGGAGGTCTTTTGCCCCTAGGGGAGAGCCAGCTGGATCCACGTCACTCTAGGTGTAGGTAATGGCAAGGATGGACCGGACAAAAAAGAGGATCTCTGCGCTCAATCCGTCGTCTTTTAAAATTTCACTTTATTTTGGAAATATAAACACAACGCGTTTCAGGCTAGCTGCCCTTTTTCAAGTGTATGAACTTATATCTCACGTCGAGCTGGATGCATCCAGCTATAAGTTCATACACTTGAAAAAGGGCAGCTAGCCCGAAACGCGTTGTGTTTATATTTCCAAAATAAAGTGAAATTTTAAAAGACGACGGATTGAGCGCAGAGATCCTCTTTTTTGTCCGTGCTTACAATTAAAGACACGCCTATCCGGTCATGTGACCTTGTGACGTCAGAAGATCCTTATGGTGTCTAGTATTTAGCCTTTACCAATACTAAATCCTAGTGAGCTAAAGGACGATGTCACCTGTGTGGGAGGAGTCACAGAATCACATGACCAGATGTTAGAGGTCTCTGCAGAGCTGTCTGAGTGTGACTGATGTGTATGTAGCAGAGCCGTGTGTGTGACGTGTATGTAGCAGAGCCGTGTGTGTGACGTGTATGTAGCAGGGCCGTGTGTGTGACGTGTATGTAGCAGGGCCGTGTGTGTGATGTGTATCAAATCAAAAATGATTTATTGGCACGTCCGAATAGGTATTTAGCATTGCCAAAGCTAGTAAAGTGGGCGGGGGGGGGGGGGGGAGTTGGGTGGGTGGTGGGTATGGGGGGAGGTTTGGGTTATAACAGTCCATGGAGTCTCATCTTCCTCTTCGTTGGTGACCGCTATATGGGGGGGTGGGGTTGAAGGTGGGGGGGGGCGGGTGTATTGGGATAAATATAACAGTCCATGGAGTCTCATCTTCCTCTTCGTTGGTGGCTGCTATATGGGGGGGGGGGGGGTTGGAGGTGGGGTGGGGCGGGTGTATTGGGATAAATTTAACAGTCCGTGGAGTCTCATCTTCCTCTGGTTTGGTGACAGATGGACACGTATTGGGCAGCGATCTCCACAGTGGCCTCTTCTTCTCCCAGTAGGATGTAGAGTTTCCTCTTCTCGTCTGCAGATATGAAGTCTGGGATGTGGGCAGAGAGTCTTTGGTAGTAGACGGCCCTCACAGCTGAGTATTTGGTGCAGTGTAGCAGGAAGTGGGTCTGGTCTTCTAGGGCCCCCTGGTCACAGTGCTGGCACAGTCTCTTCTCCCGTGGCTTGTACGTCTGTCTGTATCGCCCCGTCTCTATCTCTAGGTTGTGGGCGCTCAGTCTGTACCGGCTCAGGGTCTGTCTGTGCTTGGGGTGGCGTATTCTCTCCAGGTAGGTGGCCATGGTGTAGTCCCTTTGTAGGGATTGGTACACGGTGAGTTTCTTGGAGTTATTTATTTCGTTTCTCCATTCTTCAATGTACCGCTCTCTGTTTGCCTCTGTGGTCGCCTTTATTTCGGCCTTGGTTATCGCCTGTTGGTGTTTTTGGTTTGGTGGTTGGCTGTTGTTTGGTTGGTGAATGTCTGGTTTGCTCGGGTGGCTTAGCCATGCTTGGTGGTGGTAGGAGTCGGGCTTGCTCACCTGGATGTGTGCCTGGAAAGCTAGCGCCCTCTTCTGTATGGTGAGCCATAGGGGGAGTCTGCCTAGCTCTGCCCTGCAGGCTATGTTGGTGGTGTTGCGATGGACATAGAGCAGGTATTTGCAGAACTCCATGTATGTAGCAGAGCCTTGTGTGTGACTTGTATGTAGCAGAGCCGTGTGTGTGACTTGTATGTAGCAGAGCCGTGTGTGTGACGTGTATGTAGCAGAGCCGTGTGTGTGTGACGTGTATGTAGCAGAGCTGTGTGTGTGTGATGTGTATGTAGCAGAACTGTGTGTGTATGTAGCAGAGCCATTTTAATCAGGTTTACCCTTACCTCCCAACTTTTGAAAAACCGAAAGAGGGACAGAATATGTGGCGCACGCAGCACGCCACGGCAAATTTAGCTCCACCCACTTTTATGTTGACTCCGCCCATTCTCATTCATTTTTCATTCGCCTCCACACAGTATAATCCTCCTACTGTCACCAGTGGTGTAACTAGGAATGGCGGGTCCCTGTGGCGAACTTTTGACACGGCCCCCTCCCCCCCTTCCTGACCGACACTGAAGACCTTGACCGACTGACTCCCCCACACATTTCTGCGCGCTTTATTATGCCCCAGAGTATAATAATCAGAGACCGAGGGGAGATACAAACATAAAAGAAAGTTACTTACCTGTCTCCGGCTCCGCTGCAGTCTTTGGTGGTGTTGGCCATCTTTAATAACACACGGATGTCACATGACATTTCATGCCCTCCCTCCATCTGCCCCCAGTTTCATGTCCTCCCTCCATCTGCCCCCAGTTTCATGCACCCCTCATCTCTACCCTCATTTTCATGTCCTCCCCTCCATCTCTGCCCCTAGGTTACTGTTGCTCCTCAATTGCTCCACACCACACATACATACATACATACACACTCACACACACACTCTTCATGCTGCATCTCACATTCCCCCTCCCCTTCAGTACCTTGCACCACATCTCTCCTTCTCTTCATCTCTTGCAGGACTGCACGGGCTATAAAGACACGCCCACCTAGTCATGTGACGGCTGACGTCACACACAGGTCCTACAAGCTTTCCCCCGCTCTTATCGCAGTTGCAACATCTGTTATAAGAGTGGAGGAAAGTTTTTTAATAATTAAAACACTACAAGGAGCTGCGCGGGACAGCAGTATGAATGCGGGACATGCAGGGAGCTATGCCGCTACCAGCTGATGTAACTCTAGCCAGTAACGGCCTGTTAAGAAAAAAAAAAAACCCGCAGGGGTATCGGCTGTCCCCAGGCCCCCTAATGTCCCGGGCCCTGTGGTAGCAGCTACCACTGCTACCACGGTAGTTAGGCCCCGACTATCACCTGTAAATTATATGTCCCCCTCCATCTCTCCCCCAGTTTCATGTCCCCTCCATCTCTGTCCCCAGATTCATGTCCCCCCATCTCTGTCCCCAGATTCATGTCCCCCATCTCTGCCACCAGATTCATGTCCCCCCATCTCTGCCCCCAGATTCATGTCCCCCATCTCTGTCCCCAGATTCATGTCCCCCCCATCTCTGTCCCCAGATTCATGTCCCCCCATCTCTGTCCCCAGATTCATGTCCCCCCATCTCTGTCCCCAGATGCATGTTCCCCCATCTCAGCCCCCAGATTCATGTCCCCTATCTCTGCCCCTAGATTCATATCCCCATCTCTGCCCCCAGATTCTTGCCCCCCCCATCTCTGCCCCCAGATTCATGTCCTCCCATCACTGCACCAGATTCATGTCAACCCATCTCTGCTCCCAGTTTCATGTCCCCCAGATTCATATCCCACATCTCTGCCCCCAGTTTCATGTCTCCCATCTCTGCCCCCAGTTTCATGTCTCCCATCTCTGCCCCCAGTTTCATGTTCCCCCATTTCTGCCCCCAGTTTCATGTCCCCCCATTTCTGCCCCCAGATTCATATCCCCCATCTCTGCCCCCAGATTCATGTCCCCCCATCTCTGCCCCCAGATTCATGTCCCCTGTCTCTGCCCCAGATTCATGTCCCCCCATCTCTGCCCCCAGTTTCATGTCCCCCAGATTCATGTCCCCCTATCTCTGCCCCCAGATTCATGTCCCCCTATCTCTGCACCCAGATTCATGTCTCCCCATCTCTGCCCCAGATTCATGTCCCCCTATCTCTGCCCCCAGATTCATGTCCCCCTATCTCTGCCCCCAGATTCTTGTCCCCCCCCATCTCTGCCCCCAGTTTCATGTCCCCCCATCTGCCCCCAGTTTCATGTCCCCCAGATTCATGTCCCCCTATCTCTGCCCCCAGATTCATGTCCCCCTATCTCTGCACCCAGATTCATGTCACCCCATCTCTGCCCCAGATTCATGTCCCCCTATCTCTGCCCCCAGATTCATGTCCCTCTATCTCTGCCCCCAGATTCATGTCCCCCCCATCTCTGCTCAGTTTCATGCCGTTCTCCCCCTTCATCTTCCCCCAGTTTCATCGGCCCTCTTCATTATGTTCCACCTCAATTTTTAACACAAACAAAACACTTATACTCACCTTTTCCTCGCTCCTCCGTCGCTCTCTCCGCAGTCTCACTAACAGAGTTGTAGGCGCAATGTGACGTCATCAAATTGCACCTACACATCCACTAGCTGGAGCGCAGTGGATGTGTTGAATACAACTCGCGTATGTATTCCGTCTTCCGGGCGCAAATCTGAGTTGAAACCGGGACATACCTCCTGCTGACTGGGACCGCGGGACAGGACACCGAAATCGTGAATGTCCCGCGGAATTCGGGACGGTTGGGAGGTATGGGTTTACCCGTTCAGGGAGAGAAAGAGGTAACTAAGCCCACACTGTCTCCTTTTTTCGAACAAAAGAGCAAGTGAAGAACATTGAGAATGTAACAATCAGAGAGAGATCTAGAGACACGCACTCCCAAGTAGGTGATCTCAGAGGAGCCCTACAACGGCTGGTTAGACTCGGAGGCGGAGGGCACTGTATAGTCACGGGGCAGGATATTGGATTTAGACCAGTTAATACGTAAGCCAGAATGGGCACCAAACTCATGAATGATTCTCAGTACCTCCACCAACGAGTCCCCAGCATCTTCCAAGAATAACAAAGCGTCGGCAGCATAAAGACTGACCACTTCCCACAACGAGCCCCGTACCAATCCCCTCATTCCCAGGGACTGTTGTAGTATAACGTGCCAGCGTGTACAGGAGAGGGGAGAGCGGACAGCACTGACGGATCCCGCGCTGGAGAGCGAATGATCTAAAGGGAAAGCCATTCACCATGACCAAGGCTCTGAGGTGGGAGTACAAAAGTCGAACCCATGAAATAAATTCTGAAGGAAACCCAAATTTGCCTAAGACCAACCACAGGTAATGCCATTCAATGGAGTTGAATGCCTTGGCTGCATCCAGGGAGACCAAGACCCTCGACCCTACCACATCGTGCACCACTAGGATATTCAAGAATAGATGGCGCAAATTACGAGCCGTAGAGCGGCCAGGCATAAAACCATTCTGATCTGAGGGAATAACTGAAAGAATCACTCGATTCAATCTGCATGACAGAATTTTAGCTAAAATTTTTACATCCATTTGCAATAATGACATTGGACGGTAGGACTTGCACAAGGCGGGATCCTTCCCCAGCTCTGGTAAAACTACTATACGAGCCTCGGTCATGGAGTGGGGCAGGGAACCCGACCCATACGCTGTCGTATACAGTAGAAGAAGCCTGGGGACCAGGGCAACCTCATAGCATTTATAGAATTCAACTGGCAAGCCATCTGTTCCAGGCGACTTGCCAATAGGAGGGGAGGGGTTCTGATACTTCCACCAAAGTACTAGGGGCGCCCCGCATAGCACGGTCCGCAGTGGACAGGGCTGGCAAAGACACATCAGCAAGATAGTAGACCAACAGATTGACCAACAGGGCGTCCCTAAATGATAGGGGTAAGCCCAAAGTAGACACTGTGCTAAAGCCAACTGGTGTGAGTTCAGAATCCTTATTGAAGACACGTATCAACACCTCCTTGATCTTTTATACTGGCTGAATGGTATATTCTTTTTCCATTTATGTGTCACGTTCGTGTCTAAGTCCAGACCCAGATTCCGGACTGCAGATTGCACCGCTAAGGAAACAGGGGAAGGAGACTATCCCTGACACTACGGTGGCTAGCTAGGCCCTGCCTGCGGGTGGTGGTCAGCTGCCCCTAAGCTAGCCTTGGCCCCGACAACTCCTGGCTCTCTAGCACGTAAGCCTAGCCAACAGATAGGGCAAGAGCTATAAGAGAGTTGGGGACTGGGGATTCTAAGGTGGTGACCCCTATAGAAACCAAGGTGCAGCTGCAGACAAGCAAGCAGGATGGGATGTGCTGGACAACGGACACGCAGCACAACACAATACACAACAAGATAAGTGAGGAGAGGGACAGTGGAGAGCTGAGGAAAGGGTTACACAGGACCGGGGCAAAATAAACTGGAACCCACCTCAAACAACCAGCTAGTGCCAAGCAAACAGAAGTGAAGGGCAGGGCAGAGTAGAAGTGTGGAGGGACAAACCAAACTCACACATAAACAACACTCAAACTCCTTCCTAGATGGTTGCAGCACAAGCAAAACACTCCTCCTCCCAGGGCCACGAATTTTAGGTTGGGACCACAAAAATCGGCAATTAGAGGAGCCAGCCCTCTTCCTTATAAAAAACCCAGAATCCTCCCATAGGTAGATGCCAATAATTAACACCTGAGGTTCGATTCCTGGAACCTCAAGTATGCTCAGAGGACTGACACCAAATACCAAAACCGATGGTCCAGTGGCAAAGAAACCCCCAGCAGAACACAGGAGCCCGGATCAAATCCCCAACCGAAACACACACCAACATATACAAACAATAAGGTCATGACATTATGAAAATGTAAACTGTTAAAATTTAAGAGATTGTTGCAGTCTACTTTTTTGTAATATGTTTTGGTTTAGATTCTACCATTATCCTACATTAAGGCCAAGTGTAAATACTCTATTTGGTCAGAGCATATGTCTCCTGTGGATTCTAGGCCCTACGTGTTGTCATTAAGATGTTGTTCCTGAATGATTCTGGTGTACCACTCCATATAAGTAGAAGATCATCGATGTATCTTCTGTACAATATAATCTTATTAGACAAGGGGTGGGGGCCTCCAATAACTGATTCCTCAAGTCTCCCCATAACCAAATTCTCAAAACTTGGGGCAAAATGGGGCCCCATCGCTGTTCCTTTGATTTGTAGGAAGATGTCATGTTGGAATGTGAACACATCATGAGTGAGGATGAAGTGGATGCTTGGTAAAATAAAGTCTATCTGATTTTGGGGCATTAGAACATCTTCCCCTAAATAATGGGCTACTGCTTCGAGTCCTTTGCCATGTGCAATGTTACTGTACAAGGATGTGTGTCAGGATAAGGAGTTGCCGCGGTCTCCTTGCTGTGCGGCGATTCCCCAGGAGACGTGTTAGGAGTTCTATTGGTTGTGCTTAGGTGATTAGGGGTTAATCTTTTCCTTGCTCTCAGTTCTCCATGCCATTAGCCATCACAGGTGTTGTGGGTGGTTTTCTCTGCTGCTATTTAAACCCCACCCAGGCATGGATCCTTGCCAGCCATTCACTTTGTGTTGTCCTGGTCTCCTGCTCTGTCAGTTTTCCTGTCTGAGAGTCTTTCAGTCTGTGTTTTGGTTATTGTATACCCGGCTTGTATTTGACTATTCCTTGTCTTCTGATTCGGTACTTTACTCTCATCTCCTGGCTTGACCTCTGGCTCGTCTGACCTCGCTTTCTCTACTGTGTTTTTGCTGGGACTTGTCCTCCCTTGTTCCATGCTGTTTTGTCTTTTGTTTTGCATTGCATGTTACACTGTGCTTTCTTTTAGGTGTGACCCCGTGACTCCAGTCCCTAGCACTTTCAGGGCCTCCTCTTCCCTGACCCTAGCCGCCTGGACAGTAGCGTAGGAGTCGTGGCAGGTGCACTTCAATTAGGAAGTGCATTGGTCTGCCTCATCTCAGATATTACAGCATATAATAACTCTACGGTAAGGAGTTTGCTCCTCTTCCCAAGTTTCCTTAGCAATAGCTAAGAGATCTCATGGCGGGATCGTCCATGTTACCACAGGATATAGACCAGCTCTCGGAGGATGCGGGGGTAGTTGGGGAGCTCCACATGCCGCACACAGTTCTCTCCAATCATGGTTTTGTTTACCGCAGTTTTGGAAGATCCAACCTCTGGCCGGTCTGCTGGTGTTTTCTCGGAGTACTTAAGAGATTTTACTACTTTCCATTGCTGTCTCTAAAATCACTTTCTTCGGCTCCTTCTCCTTAGAATCACTTTTCTATGTTCTCCCTACAATTCGCCCCATCAAAGCACTTATAATAGCACTTATTACCTACTTCTGTCTCTCTGCACATATAATAGCCCACGTACATATATGTGAGAATGCATGAAGGGGTTAAAGTAAAATAAATAATTTAACCTTAAAAAACAGTAAATGTAAGTTTCTTCTTAAAACTTTTCTGATTCAATGACTTCAGGTTGAAATTCGACTTACAATCCGCTTCTCTCCTGTGTGAGTTCTTTGATGTTTAACAAGATCTGATTTAGAGATAAAACATTTCCCACATTCTGGGCATGAATATGGCTTCTCTCCTGCTTCATTAGTATTCACTGTGCTGAGACGGAGGTCACTGATAGTGAATAGTTATGAAGTGGGGGATAAAGCACGTAGAAAGTTTGCTATTAGCGGTTCACCACACATACGGGACATTGCTGACGTTCTTGAAAAATTCTGCACATGCATAACATTAGGTAACTGCACATACTGTTATTAGCTGCTGATGCTGAAGGTCAGGAGGGAGTTCCCGAGATGCCGGAACTCGAGGTGTCCCGTGACAATTTTGGGACTGCTCAAATGAGATCCTAATCTGACTTATGCCAGAGGAAACGATCCGCACCAAGGCTTCTACCGAGCTCCCTTCCCCACAATATATATATATATAGTGCACCTGTATCACTGACATATTACACGGGGCCTAGTTACCATGTTCCTTTCCAGAATGTTCTCCTATGATCTCACTACTTAGAATATTTTACACCCATCAATTCCAGCAGAAACCTTGGATGAAGATTGTTTAGGAAGTGTGAGGCCTAAAGATTAGACAGCACTGCCTTGTAGAGAGCGGCCTGATGCTTAGAGCACATATGGCTTCTTACAAGGAACTAGATGTCACATCTACAATTCTGCTCCTTCTCCTTACACAGTCATGTAGATTGTAAGGTGCTCGCCTCATAAGGAGGAAAATCACATTCATCTTTTCTATCTTCTCCCAATTTTACTCAGACAGTTTAGGAGGCTGCAAAATATTTCCCAAGAAGCTTTATGTCATTTCTTATTCCGCAGTCTTCTTTTATAAGACAGAAGGAAAGATTTTATAACAAATGGCCGACTACAGCTCATATATGATTGTATACAAGTCTATGTGATATATGTAATACATGAAAAAGCCGCAGGAGAGAGAAGGAGATGTCCAAGGATGTCAGTGATAGCAAGAAAAGAAAGTTACCAGAGATGGAAAGATTGTGGCTGTAATCCGGATTATTATATATGGAAGGAGCAAGGAAGAGAGATCTAAGGTACATACACATCACACACACAGCTCTGCTACATACACAGCACACACACAGCTCTGCTACATACACATCACACACACAGCTCTGCTACATACACATCACACACACAGCTCTGCTACATACACAGCACACACACAGCTCTGCTACATACACATCACACACACAGCTCTGCTACATACATGTCACACACACAGCGCTGCTACATGCACATCACACACAGCTCTGCTACATACACATCACACACACAGCCCTGCTACATACACATCACACACACAGCCCTGCTACATACACGTCACACACAGCTCTGCTACATACACATCACACACACAGCTCTGCTACATACATGTCACACACACAGCGCTGCTACATGCACATCACACACACAGCTCTGCTACATACACGTCACACACACAGCCCTGCTACATACACATCACACACACAGCCCTGCTACATACACGTCACACACAGCTCTGCTACATACACGTCACACACACACAGCTCTGCTACATACACGTCACACACACAGCTCTGCTACATACACGTCACACACAGCTCTGCTACAAACACGTCACACACAGTCCTGCTCCATACACGTCACACACAGCTCTGCTACATACACGTCACACACACAGCTCTGCTACATACACTTCACACACACAGCTCTGCTACATGGACGTCTGTAAAATATACAATATTTGGTGAAATCACGTGTTGAGAAGCCTTAAGAGAGAGGACTAAGCTCCTTATTATAGAAAACACATGTAGATTTATTAAAGACTTCAAGCAAAAATGGAAACAGGGAAACCTTCCGGAATAACAGACATCTCAGTCACTGTCTCATTAGCTTACATCATCAGAGAGGCTCATAGTTCGGTTTCTTCATCTGGATATCTTGTAGTTACAGCTTGGCTCATGCTCGATCATCTGGTTGATGGACTCTGGGATGGTCACGACATCTTGTCCAGGATGACAGAGAAGAGATAGCGGCAGACCTGCCATAGATCTCCCATGGATGACGACCACCAGACATATGTGTGTCTGTCACACCTTTATGTTCATGAGAGGGGGAGTTGTCCTCCATTCTAAAGCTTCCTTGTGTCTATATTAGGATAACTCTAAAATGGTGCACCCTAACCACACCCATGTAGAAGAATGAAGTCAGCAATCTAGAATGAACCCTATATGCCAGGAATATTGTAATATCATAATATTTAACAACTTCACACACAGAGGGCTCCGCTACATACACGTCATGCACACAGCTCTACTACACACACAGAGCTCGACTACATACACGTCACTCGCCGACAGCTCCGCTACATACACGTCACACACACAGCTCTACTACACACACCTACACATTGCCCCAATAGGAGACCTGGATCAGCAATGTACTGATCGCTGGTTCAGCACTATACACGTGTATTGCAGGCTATAGTGGAAGTCAGTATATTCAGATGCAGGATGACTTCCTCAGTTCTGGACAAGAGCAACCAGGTGCTGGGGGAAATACTAGCAGCCTGAGGTCACTGGCCAGACCCCGGGCTGCAGAAGATGCATATTGGCACCCTCCCCCTCATCTTGAGGGTTAAGGAGCAGGGTGCAAGTTATTGCCAACACCCGCTCCCAATGGTGCCTGCGGAATTCAGTGTCACTAACAAACAATTAAGATTCTGCAGTCGCTATTGACCACGGCATCTTAAGAGTTAAACAAAGGGGATCGGTGTTATCAATGTCCCTGATGTTGCAGCGGGAGCCTGGCTGTCAGATACAGCTGTGCTACCATGATGATCGTATGGGTCTGCTTCTGAGCCCACTCAACCACCATCATGTACGTGGAGATGGGGTAACTACCCACATTCACCCGCACACGTATGTAAGAATGCATGAAGGGGTCAAAGTAAAAATTTAAATTTAACTCACTGAAAGTTTTATTTCCTATAGTCCGAGGCAGCACGATACACATGGGTTATAGTTCCCTCGGTACAACCACATAGAGACAGGTTAAGCAGTAGTCAAACAATTAACCAATCAGACCCCAGGCATAAGTAGGACACAGAGAGTAGGACACAGTATATTCTGATGCAAGCAATAGTAGGAAAATAATTATTAAAGGTCGGGATACTTGTGCTGCCTCAGACTACAGGAAATAAAAATTTCAGTGAGTTAAATTTTCATTTTCCTGGTCGTCCTCAGCAGCACAATACACATGGGACCTGTGTAGCAGTACGTTTTAAATAGGAGGGTTAGAAGGTGCCAACTCCAGCACTGTTTTACCAAACAATGCCTCCTCTGCTGCCAACGCATCAATCTTATAATGCTGGACGAAAGTTGAGACCACGTGGCTGCTCCACAAGTTTGCTCAGCCCAAGAAGTATCCGTGGCGTGGGTTGAGTGAGCCGTGTCCTGAAGAGGGGATTGTCGGCCCGATAGTTGATGACATTTTTGAATGGTTGATCTAATCCACCTGGCCAATGTGGCTCTGCTGGCATTTTTGCCTTTGTTGGGACCCAAAAACCGAAGAAAACAGATTCTCTGCCAACTGGAACAATGATGTTCTTTAGATTTAAAGAAGTACAGTTCTTTTGACATCTAGAGTATGCCATTACTCCCCCCCCCCCCCCTCCCCTCGCGGATGGGAAAAGAAAACTCCTGATTAATATTCTTGAATTACTGAATTTTAGGCAGAAAACCGGGCATGGTTCATAACAGCAGGCGATCCCCTAAATCTATACGGTGAGGTTCTTTACAGGACAGGACTTGCAGCTCACTCACAGGCCTTACAGAAGTTATCGCCACTAAGAAGACTTATAGAGAGAGATTGGTAGATCTTGTAGAGGCTCAATAGCAGCATCAAAGCAGAGAAGACCACGGAGAGCTCCAATGAGGGAGATGGCTGCTGTGGATCTGGGTTCAGGTTCCTCAGAGCCTTGAAGAAGGAATTTATTAAATGCTCATCAGAGAACAACATATTTGGAGCACCAGGATTTAAAAATTGACCATATCCTGTTATAAACTTTCACCGTGGATGGCTTTCTGGCACGCAGAGTGGTGACAACCTCCAATTAGAGACCCAGGTTGGTCAGGTCTCCCAGCCAGTCTTCATGGCGCACTCCATTCTGGGAAAGAAGATTCTTCATCACTGGAAGTTTCCAGAGTCTGCCTCTAAAAGACTCAATGTGAGAACGAATCAAGCCCTCCAGGACCTGAATGGAAGAATTTCCACCTACTCAATACAGATCTTCTCCAGAACTCCAAGGATCAGGGGTTCAGAGTAAAGACATAGATCTGTTTCCCTGACTAAGGAATTAATAAGCCATCCAGGGCTTGGCCACAACAATTCAGAGAGTAGAATAGAGGCAGCTTGGCATTCTGGTGAGTTGCCATTACATCTGTTGATGGAACCCCCGATGATGTTGTTATCCTGTAGAATATTTAGGAGTTGAATTCCCATTCAACTGGATGAAGACTGTTGCAGCTCAACAAATCTGCTGTTCGTACAGAAAGAAGACTGTCGTAAGGGTGTCTGAGTGGACCAAGACTTTACCGAGTAGGTGGGAGTGAAAATAAATCAAGTCCAATCTGACCACTTTCAACTCCTTTAGATTGCAGGATCGGCTCTTTGGTTTGCTGGACCCCAGCTTTGTTATCTAATGTGCACCCCAACACTTGGAGGATACATCCAAAGTGAGATCTTTCTGGGGTTGGGGAACAAGGAATCATCCCTGAATAGCTATTCAAAGGAATTTCCTGTGACTGTAAAGGATTGGCTCATGCACGTAGGCCTCGGAGAGATTATCGCCGTATAGTCATCCTCTCTAATAAGGTTATTACTGAACATATGGTCTCCATTTTGAATTTTTTTCCCTCCAAAAACTGGCTTAGGAAGGTGAAATCTATCCTCCAATTGCCCCCTGTTTGTGTAGCAGGAACACCCTGGAACAGACACTTTGCCCTCTTTATGTAGATGGGACCCTTCTATGGCCGCTTTGCTCTAGAACGCTTGATATTAACTTTCTATTAGTACAGCACAAAATGATTGGGGGGGAGAATCTTCCAGAATTTGAGGAGTATTTATTTTTGATAGATGATGTGACCCAATGTATCTGAAGAAGTCGGTGACCAAAGAAAAGCAAAACTTTTAATCTTGCGCTTACAGTCATAGGCCTAGCATCAGAAGTCTTGGGATTTGAGGACTTCTTTTTGAAGGAGGATTTACTTTGACTTCTGTTCCTGATGAATCAGAGCACCCATTGGATGGTCTTCTAGGACTTTTTTTTTTTTTTTTGCTCCTGTACTCAAGGATTACAGGATCTTACAGAGTTGAGCACCCAATATGGACTCTGGCTGGGATAGTAAATTGCAAAAGTTGTTGTTGGACAGATTATCACCTGAGCCCAACATGAGCCACACAACTCTTCTGGCTGCATTTGAGAGGGCCAGAGACTGGGAAGAAAATTTTCTGACATCTAATTGAGAGTCACATAAAAACACTGCAGCAGTTTTCAAGAGGGGAAAAGAATGGAATATTTCTTCACTAGGACCATCTACTTCTAGCTCTCTAGTTAAGTGGTTGAGCCAATCTCTGAGGGCCCTGGCCACTGGGACGGAAGGTAATGGGGGTATTACAAGCAAGATTCTGAGAGCCCTGGTCACTGGGACAGAGGATAATGGGGGTATTACAAGCCAAACTCTGAGAGCCCTGGCCACTGGGACAGAGGGTAATGGGGGTATTACAAGCCAGACTGAGAGCCCTGGCCACTGGGACAGAGGGTAATGGAGGTATTACAAGCCAGACTCTGAGAGCCCTGGCCACTGGGACAGAGGGTAATGGGGGTATTACAAGCAAGACTCTGAGAGCCCTGGCCACTGGGACAGAGGGTAATGGGGGTATTACAAGCAAGACTCTGAGAGCCCTGGCCACTGGGACAGAGGGTAATGGGGGTATTACAAGCAAGACTCTGAGAGCCCTGGCCACTGGGACAGAGGGTAATGGGGGTATTACAAGCAAGACTCTGAGAGCCCTGGCCACTGGGACTGAGGGTAATGGGGGTATTACAAGCCAGACTCAGAGCCCTGGCCACTGGCTAATGCCATTTTACAGGCCCCCAGTGCAAAAGTAGGATTTATTTTTTATAAATAAGAGAATAAGCTTCATGGTCCATTGGCTCTTTCTGGAGCGCTGAGTCTTCAGATAGGACTACAACCTTTCTGGATAACATGGCCACTTGAGGACTGAGTCCCAGCTTTTTGTCACAGAATCATCTAGTTTGTAAATAGTTTTGATCTGGACTCTGGGTCAGTTTTCTTATCTGGTTTATCCCAATCTCTCCTCATCCATTCCTCCACCACTGGGTGACTTGGGAATGACCTGTACTTGGAAGCCACAAAATAAAACCTCCTTTGCCTTTTAGGCTTATACTGCACATTGCTGTCTGGCTACACCATGACTTTAACACTTGTAAGTAATTTATTAAGGCCGTCTATAGACATCAAATAATATTCTTCAGACTGATCTGAATTAGGGCTCGTTCACATCTGCACCCGGTCTCCGTTATGCAGGTTTCGGTTTCCTGCACAAAACCGAGCAGGAGATGGAAACCTACAGGACTCTTTCATTTGAATGGGTTTGAAAGATGTCCGCGTTTTATGCTCTCCGCCGCGAAAACGTTTTTTTTTTAAACCGGACAGAGTCGGACATGCAGTACTCTGTATCTGGTTTAAAAAAAACGGTTTCGCAGCGGAGAGCACAAAACGCTCACCGGCGCACACGGCCAGACCCGGTCTGACAACTTTCCATCTTCTGCATGCAGAAGACGGAAAGCTCAGAACGGACTCCGGGCGCTAGTGTGACCCCAGTGTTAGAGGCCACAGAGGAGGAATCTACTTCAGAGTGTGAACTGCAGCTGACTCCTGTATACTCTCATCAGGAGAGGACGACTCTCTGGCCCTTGTAGTTCCTCGTGCAGATTTAACCCCTGCACTGCCTCTGATATTTGCTGTTTAACCATTTTAAGAAACCCCTTGGATCCTCCCTGTATAATGGAGCTGCAGGACATACACAGCCCTCACCTGTGTCAGAGGGTAAGTCATCAGGCAATGGCTAACACATTTATTACAAACTCTGTGTTTTGCTTTATGGAACCTTTTCCTGGAACTTTCTTGAGAAGACGACATCTTAGACACAGAAAACACATGCTTAGTAGCTGCACAGCAAGCATTAGGTATACACATACAAACATACATGAGGCAAAACACCAAATATAGCATGATAAACAGAGGCTATAAGACGCAGGTCAAAACCTCCAAACTCTTCTAGCAGATACACGGATGGGGATGGCTGCAGGTGTGCAATACTTACAGTAGCAAGTAGAGGGCAGAGTAGTCGGCTGAGTGGACCATAGCCAAGGAAGCCACCAGAATTATGAGATGCTGGGAGCATTGGTGCACATGGTGATGTCACTTCTTCCCTTACTCAGCCTCGAAGGGAAAACATCACTTCTTGGAGAACCACAAGTACCATGTGCAAAGCAAACCCAGACTGGCGCCATAACAGGTAAGAGTGTGAGCCACACCGCTGTCAGCCACTCGCCTGAATATGTCCTGCCGGCATGGGGGGGGGGGTATAGAACCCCAACATATGAGCTTCTGCTCATGTATCAAGGTTGCTGTTTGGCCACCGCTATAATGGTACACCTTCACCACTGAGGGACAGAGATCAACCCTGTATACAGTGCGGAAAAGCCACCCCATCTGCCTCCATGGTAGCGGATACACCATTATCCTGGGGGATAGATCCTGTCTCCATGTCTGTTACAATACACTGTGTCCTACTCTCTGTGTCCTGAATATGCCTGGGGTCTGATTGGTTAATTGTTTAATTGTTTCACGACTGCTTAACCCGTCTCTATGTGGTTGTACCGAGGGAACTATAACCCATGTGTATTGTGCTGCCGAGGACGACCAGGCAGTAAATAATTTAACCGAAAAAAAATAAAAAAATAATGTAAAAATAAGTTCCTTCTTACAACCTAGACGGGTCAATGACTTCTGGTTGAAAATCCACTTACAATTTGCTTCTCCCGTTTGTGAATTCTCTGATTGTATATTACAATGGCTTCTCCCCAGTGTGAGTTCTTTGATGTTTAACAAGGTCTGATTTAGAGATAAAACATTTCCTACATTCAGAGCAAAAATGAGACTTCTCTCCTGTGTGCGTTCTTTGATGACTAAGAAGGAGAGATTTAGAGATAAAACATTTGCCACATTCTGGGCATGAATATGGCTTCTCTCCTGTGTGAGTTCTTTGATGCTTAACAAGATCTGATTTCTGACCAAAACATTTCCCACATTCTGGGCATAAATATGGCTTTATCCCTGTGTGAGTTCTTTGATGGTCAACAAGACTTGATTTCTTAGTAAAACATTTCCCACATTTTGGGCATGAATAAGGCTTCTCTCCTGTGTGAGTTCTTTGATGGTCAACAATACTTGATTTCTCAGTAAAACATTTCCCACATTCTGGGCATGAATATGGCTTCTCTCCTGTGTGAATTCTTTGATGCTTAACAAGGTCTGATTTCTGAGCAAAACATTTCCCACATTCTGAGCAAGAATAAGACTTCTCTCCTGTGTGAATTCTTTGATGCTTAACAAGGTCTGATTTCGAGACAAAACATTTCCCACATTCTGAACATGGATATGGCTTTTCCCCTGTGTGAGTTCTTTGATGCTTAACAAGATCTGATTTCTGAGCAAAACATTTCACACATTCTGAACATGAATATGGCTTCTCCCCTGTGTGAGTTTTTCGATGCTTAACAAGGTCTGATTTCCGAGCAAAACATTTCCCACATTCTGAACATGAATATGGCTTCTCTCTTGTGTGAGTTTTTTGATGCTTAACAAGGTCTGATTTCCGAGCAAAACATTTCCCACATTCTGGACATGAATATGGCTTCTCTCCTGTGCGAGTTCTCTGATGTATAACACCCTTTTTGCAGCTTTCATTTTGCTTAAAAGACTGTAATGAATTAGAAGAAAGATCTTTCTCTTGAATGGCTGAGGGTATATCTGGGGTATTGACATGTTCTTCATATGGATCTTGTGTGATACCATGATCCTCTGCTGTATAATCTGTAGATATCAGATGTCCCTCTGAGCTCCTGGTACAGTCATCTGACAAGAAGAAAACTGATGTTACTATTATTGTATAACATAACCTTATAAGTATATTCCCCACTGAGCTGCCGCTGCCTGAGACGCTTCAGACCGAGTGAAGAAGTGAAGTCAGTGGCACAGGCAGCAAACGACGGCAGCGCGGCCTACTTCATTAGTATTCACTGTACTGAGACGGAGGTCAGTGATAGTGAATAGTAATGAAGCGGGGCAGGAGACGCCACCACTGCTCTAGGTCACTGTAGAGGTGAACACAATCCATGGCTGCTTAAATATGGCCACTTATGTGGAATAATACTGTAGGATGCCATAAATCTTACTGTATTACACCCCATACACACAATAGAATGGAAACCACATCTGCTGGATTTCCCAGCCTGAACTCACCGCGGATCTGCTGTCCCATACAGTATGTAGTAGGGTCTGTGGAGTCACAAGGAAGCAGGGACTCCTAGCGTCATAGATCACTAAGATACGGGGAGTCCTGGTGTGTGGACAGAGTTCAGGCTGGGAAATGTGACTGATGTACAGACCAGATTTTCTAGTCCGGATTCCATAGTGTGATTGGGGTCTAAGGTGAGGTTTACACAGTGACATTTGTAGAAGCTGCTTCAGGAATTCAGAAGAAGAATTTTTCCGCTTTACCAAATCAGCCCCCGAATCTCCATCAGATTCCTTACTGGCCAGGCCGGATTTTCCACCTCCCATTTATTTCCATAGAGCTCTGAGGTGGAATCTGCCTGAAGATCGAGCAGGAGGATTATTTTTCCGCCCCCTGAAATAATCTGCTATATAATTCTGGTAAATTCTTTCCCTTCACGAGGACTGACAGCCGGTGAGGAAGAAATTTGCCTCATTCACATCGATGTCAAGTCCATATTCCTGCTATACGTTCTATTCTATACTACATTTGTTACCCCTGTAGACAGATAGAAGGAAAAATTAGAGATGGCAGGTATCTTCCATTGAGGTGGCTGACGTCTATAAGGTGACTGGCTGGAGTATGAGACCAGGATTTAGGTACTGTTGTAAACTTGCAAACCCGGGCCTATACTCCCAGTCCTGGTTTTGCTGGCTGACCCAAGTGGTCAGCTATTAAAGAACTGAGGCTGCCCAAGGGAGGGGGTGTGGTCGTCTCTTGTGCAAGAAAGCTGTGTATACACTGTCATGTGTGTCTGGGGGAGAAAGGAAAAAATTCACCTTGTGCATTGTTGAGAAAAACTTAGACTTCTCTTCTTTGTATCCTGAAGTAAGGACACTTTATGTTATTTCGAGTTATCGTTATGCTGAAGAAAGCTATTTTGATTTATTCATTGCTGGACTTTGTGAACTGCTGCCAATAAAGAGACAATTGTGAACTGATATCTCTGCCTCCACCTGCCTGTTTTACCTAGTAACCAGCCTACTCTGAAGGTCCTGCATTTACCCCCCCTATAGCGGTATCACATTTATATTCAGGTATTATTAGTATTTTACCTGAATCGGGGAACAACAAATAGTCTAAACAATGTCTGAATAGAATCAGTGACCCTTCTGTGCTTTATATAGTGGTGACTCCTCACCTGGGCGGGTCCCTGTAGGAATGTCCTCCTCACACTCCTCATCACCACTCACATAGGGCTCTTCCTTTATTCTCATAGATATAGCATTCATGTCGCTCACATCTTTATCCTTATGGAAAATCTGGGAAACAAATAATGTAAAAGTCACCGGACAAATGGGGAAGTCACAGAGAATGTTCTAGATCATTAATACGCATGAAGATGAAAGATGTCCTGACAGTAGCTGCAGGTCTGTGAGAAGCCGAATAAACATATTAGATGGCGGCTCAATGACACCGCCCATGTATATAACCATATAATACTGCTGGATACAACAAGACTGACCACAAGGACTTCACAGCCCGTCTACACATCATAGGGAATATCTCCATCTACCTGATCATCATCCTGTGGAAGAAGAGGACTGGGACATCTCTCCGGTGTTGTCCTCTTACTGGATCTACCTGTAGGAAACACAGACAGGGACTGAATTCATTCTGTACATACAAATAATGGAAGTCCATGTGTATATAGTCATGTCTATTACCTGCTGATGTGAGGGGCTGCTGGTCCTCCATCATCACCTCCTTGTACAGATCCTTGTGTCCTTCTAAATACTCCCACTCCTCCATGGAGAAATAGACAGCGACATCCTGACACCTTATAGGAACCTGACAACACAATGATACAGTCATCACCCCGACCCCTCCAGTTACTGTATAATGTCCCAGCATTCCCAGCAGTGTCACCTCTCCAGTCAGCAGCTCCAGCATCTTGTGGGTGAGTTCTAGGATCTTCTGTCCATTGATCTCCTCCTGTATCAGGGGGTGAGGTGGAGGCCCCAGGATTGGGCTCAGGGTTCCTCCATATCCATCATACACAGGAGCCTGACAGCGCCCACTAGAGGTCTTCTTCACTACTGTGTAATCCTGGTTATGGGGAGACACATTAATAAATCTCACTACATACATGTCCAGAGTCCATCACCTCTCCAGTCATATCATCTGTTATTACTATAGATAAGAATGATGTCATGATGACATCATCAGAATCTCTCACCTCTCCAGTAAGCAGGTAGATGATCTCTAGGGTGAGATTTAATAGACTTTCCGCCATCTTGTTCCTGTCTCTCTCCATCCTTGATGGATCAATCCGGAATATTCTCTTATATAGAAGATACTGAGAGGATTCTATATTGTAGGAACCTGAATGGAGAGAAGATGAGACAATGTAATCACTACACGGAATCCCATGGAATAAATAGAAGAGTTGAGTCCCATTATTATCACCACCTCCTACTTCTGATGTCGGCACAGCGGCCTCTCTGCTCTCACACACATAGAGAATGGCAGACAATGCACACAGACACTTCCTGTGCACAGAGAAGGCTAATTTGCATATGAATAAAACTGAACTTATTAAAAAACTACTGCGACAATTTACATACAGAAGGTAGGTGTGGAATAGCCTTTCTAAAGACTATGCAAGTCTGTGCTTAGCTAAAAATTACTTTTCCCAATGATAGATTCCCTTTAAACTGTGAGGGTAGATGTAGGGGGACATGTCTGCCTCTAGCTGCCCCCAGTTTAATGTCCCCCATTTTAAACTGGGTCACCAGGAGAGGAACCTGGATAATTGGAGATGAACATTATAATGTGGGGACATATAATGGGTGACTGTAGGAGCATTATACTGTGTGAGGGCCACGAGGAGGACATGCGTGCTCTATTATGCCCCATAGTGGCCACTCAATGTAGGAGAAGGGCTGAGAGCGAGCACTTACCTCCTCGGGTACAGCAGCCGTCTGCTCACAGGATGTGTGATGATGTCATAGGTGTGGGAGGAGTAAAGAAGTCACATGATCAGATCTCTTCATCTGTGCAGAAGATACTAAATCCTAGTGAGTTAAAGGACCTGTGATGATGTCACCTGTGTGGGAGGAGTCACAGAATCACGTGACCAGATATTAGAGGTCTCTGCAGAGCCATCTGTGTGTGACGTGTATGTAGCAGAGCTGTGTGTGTGGATGTGTATGTAGCAGAGCTGTGTGTGTGACGTGTATGTAGTAGAGCTGTGTGTGTGTGACGTGTATGTAGTAGAGCTGTGTGTGTGTGACGTGTATGTAGCAGAGCTGTGTGTGTGTGACGTTTATGTAGCAGAGCTGTGTGTGGATGTGTATGTAGCAGAGCTGTGTGTGTGACGTGTATGTAGCAGAGCTGAGTGTGTGACTTGTATGTAGCAGAGCTGTGTGTGTGACGTGTATGTAGCAGAGCTGTGTGTGTGACGTGTATGTAGCAGAGCTGTGTGTGACGGGTATATAGCAGAGCTGTGTGTGGAAGTGTATGTAGCAGAGCTGTGTGTGTGTGACGTGTATGTAGCAGAGCTGTGTGTGACGTGTATGTAGTGGAGCTGTGTGTGTGTGACGTGTATGTAGCAGAGCTGAGTGTGTGACTTGTATGTAGCGGAGCTGCGTGTGGATGTGTATGTAGCAGAGCTGTGTGTGTGTGACGTGTATGTAGCAGAGCTGTGTGTGTGACGTGTATGTAGCAGAGCTGTGTGTGTGTGACGTGTATGTAGCAGAGCTGTGTGTGTGTGACGTGTATGTAGCAGAGCTGTGTGTGTGTGACGTGTATGTAGCAGAGCTGAGTGTGTGACTTGTATGTAGCGGAGCTGCGTGTGTGACTTGTATGTAGCGGAGCTGTGTGTGTGACTTGTATGTAGCGGAGCTGTGTGTGACGTTCATGTAGCAGAGCTGTGTGTGTGATGTGTATGTAGCAGAGCTGTGTGTGTGACTTGTATGTAGCGGAGCTGCGTGTGTGACTTGTATGTAGCGGAGCTGCGTGAGTGACTTTTATGTAGCGGAGCTGCGTGTGTGACGTGTATGTAGCGGAGCTGCGTGTGTGACGTGTATGTAGCGGAGCTGCGTGTGTGACGTGTATGTAGCGGAGCTGCGTGTGTGACGTGTATGTAGCGGAGCTGTGTGTGTGACGTGTATGTAGCGGAGCTGCATGTGTGACTTGTTTGTAGCAGAGCTGTGGGTGATGTGTATGTAGCAGAGCTGTGTGTGTGTGATGTGTATGTAGCAGAGCTGTGTGTGATGTGTATGTAGCAGAGCTGTGTGTGATGTGTATGTAGCAGAGACATTTTAATCAAGTTTACCCTTACCTCCCAAATTTTGAAGAACCGAAAGAGGGACAAAATATGTGGCGCACGCAGCTCGCCGCGGCAAATTTACCCACTTTTATGTTGACGTTGCCCATTCTCATTCATTTTTCATGTGCCTCCACACAGTATAATCCTCTTACTGTCACCAGTGGCGTAACTAGGAATGGCGGGGCCCCCCCTTCTTGACCGACACTGAAGACCTTGACCAACTGCTGACTCCCACACACACATTTCTGTGCGCTCTATTATGCCCCAGAGTATAATAATCAGAGACCGAGGGGAGATACAAACATTAAAAAAAAAGTTACTTACCTGTCTCCGGCGCTGCTGCAGTCTTTGGTGGTGTTGGCCATCTTTAATAACACACGGATGTCACATGACATTTCATGTCCTCCCTCCATCTCTGCCCCCAGTATTGATAAGAAATATTATAAAATATGATGTATATATCCGCTTGTGGTGCCATAATCTCACATTGTAATACAAGTCTCTATATACTAATATACTCTTAGTTAGTGATTGTAACCATATGTGTCCTAAGAAATATTATATCCTGCCAGACGTCCCTGTGGGAGCGGGGTGCCCAATGCCTATGTCAAAGGTCATTCTTGATTGTTATTGTAACGGCTAGACTATGGGGCCCTTTAAGATGAAACCATGTGCTTTGAATAATGAATATGCTCTTTGTTTAAGTTGATTGATGATAATTGATGTAATTTTCAACCAATAGGAATAGAGAATGATGTCATAAGTGAGAGTTTTGATGTATAAGAAGTCCTGAGTTCTTTGTTCTGTAGAGAATCTGACTTTACTCATGTAATAAGCATTTTCTCCCACCCGGGTGAATAAAGCCTTATACTTCTTGAAGATCGAGGTCTGGAGTGGTGTCCTTCTGATTTTTGATAACATTTGGTGACCCCGACGTGAAAACCAGAAAACTCAAACTGGCTTGCTGGCAGCATGACCACCAGGAAATCTTGCAGTGCAGGCCTGCGCACATAACAGGTAAGTAGACACCTTGCTTTGCTAAAGCCTGTCCGCACTGTTTTTCCTGTGGCCACCACAGTCCGGTAAGTTGGGGGTTAGTTTGGGTAAATTTAATACCACTTCCAAGAAGTATAATGCTTTTAAGTAAGTAGTTGAATGAGATGAGAGATGTGATGAGAGGCGCCACAGTCTAGGATGCGGTCCTGACTGGCTGAGTACTCGGTTATAGAGAGGAGCTACAGTCAGGTTAGAGAGACTGGCTGGCCAATTAGTGGTTTTAAGACTCCATAAACGGGCCTTATTGATGGCAGACCAAATTTGGCTCTGGATGAAGTAGGAAGACGCCATAGGTTAGGTTAGGTTAGATTAGATTAGTGTTGCTTGGGTCTGACCTGGTTTTAAAGGCCTATAGGTGATAGGGATAACAGAGATGATAGGGATAGTAGCGATTATAGGGACAATAGAGATAATAGGGATGTGAAGTGATGGATCTGTCTTGTGTTTTCTGTCAGTTGTCTTCTTTTGTCATTGTACTAACCATTTCCTTGTATACGCTGAGAAGCTGAAACTCCACGTTTTGCTAAGCAGACACACCTAGGTGTGGTGCCATCTGGCCTTACTGTGAGCACTTTGGAGGAGTAGAGCTCGCACCGAGCGTTGTTGCTTCAGCTTGCGTTAAGGCAAGGGGACACTTGCTGCGTAGCGGGTGGTCTCATTAGACTTTACCCTGAGAACAACAAGTGGAGTGGCAGATACTAATTGTAACACTAACTGGTGCCGTATTATTAGGATCGGTGCCGGTCGGGGCATTGCACTGAGCTCCGCTGGAGTGTCTGTGACCTTGAGTTGCACCTCCGTTAGGCTCATAATACTAATTATTGTGGGTGTGATTGTTACCATCATCTTGTATCATGTCCACTCTATTGTTAATGATGATTGAGGAATATCTTGATAAGAAAGAATTGGAGAAATGGGGTAAAAAGTGGAGTGAGAAAACTTCTCTTCCTGTTTCCTGGCCAGAAACAGGAAGTTTTCTAAGATTAAGCTAAATCATTTATATACTTATATTGAAGCTATGAGCTACTTTTTGAGGTAAAGATCAGCAACTACAATTGTAGCTGTTGGCAAAGTGGAAGAAGTTTAGAGAACATAGGGTAGCGTTGATCAGTCTACTGCCCCTTCCCTGTAGTTAGTTATTGTCTCTAGCACAGCCTCCATATACAGTGAAGTAATGTCCAGACCCTGACTCTATACTCTGACTCTGCTTATGTTGCTACTTCCTTGCTGACAGGTATACAGAAATGGGAAAGGCGTAGATTTGTTAAATCTGATGGATCTCTTATGCGCCTTTAATAAAACATTTGGCACAGGCTATTACATTGCCAATAGCTTTAGTAGTGGTTAAGTGCGCTGCACATACAGGGGGGAGAGATGTGGGATTTGTCTATTCAGATGTTGATAGTAATTGAGGATAAAACAAAAAATGTATTAGTTCTTATCACCCCCAATCTAATGGATTGGTGGAGAGGATTAAATGGGTTAATAAAGGCTAGGTTAGGTAAATTATGCAAGAGCACAGGGAGAATTGGTTATATTGCTTGCCATTGGTCCTCATGTCCCTGAGGAATGTCAGGGGGCGGGATCATCATCTTACGCCACATGAATTAGTTACAGGGAGACCTATGATGTCCCCTCAATTGACCTGGGTGAGAGGGAAAGGGGACGATAATCGATTAGTGGATGACATTCAAATTTATTTGAAGGAATTAACCAAAGCTACTAGATTTTATTTCCAGCAGGTGAATGGTAAAATGAATGGTAGCTTTAAGGCTACCATGATGCTGGCTTATACTCCAGTAGCCACTGAAGAAGCTAAGGATAAAGATGGAGGTCTATCTTCCTCTTATGAAGAAGTCATATATTGAGCCTATGGAGCCGATGTGTGAGTGGTTGGGCTAGCTCTCCATTTCAGTGAGTTTTGTAATTGCCAAAAAAGAGGGGAATGATAAGAAATATTATAATTAAATAAA
The DNA here is from genome assembly GCF_031893055.1 of Leptodactylus fuscus. NCBI lineage: Eukaryota > Metazoa > Chordata > Amphibia > Anura > Leptodactylidae > Leptodactylus > Leptodactylus fuscus. Next base: position 5,945,923 of record NC_134265.1, on the reverse strand, counting down.
TGAATAGAAATATATATATATATATATATATATATATATATATATATATATCCACTTGTGGTGCCATAATACCACATCAGATAGATGTGTACTCTACAAGTCTGTGTATACCTATATACTCCTAGTTAGTGATTGTAACCATATGTGTCCTAAGAAATATTATATCCTGCCAGACGTCCCTGTGGGAGCGGGGTGCCCAATGCCTATGTCAAAGGTCATTCTTGACTGTTATTGCAACGGACAGATTCTATGGGGCCCTTTAAGATGAAGCCATATGCTTTGAATAATGAATATGTTCTTTGTTTAAGTTGATTGATTGTAATTGATGTAAGCTTCAACCAATAGGAATTGAGAATTATGTCATAAGCGAGAGTTTTGATGTATAAGAAGTCCTGAGTTCTTTGTCTTGTAGAGAATCTGACTTTACTCATGTAATAAGCATTTTCTCCCACCCTGGGGTGAATACAGCCTTATACTTCTTGAAGATCGAGGTCTGGAGTGGTGTCCTGATTTTTTTTTTTTTTATAACAGAAGGAAAGATTTTATAAGAAATGGCCGTCTACAGCTCATATATGATTGTATACAAGTCTATGTGATATATGTAAAACATGAAAAAGCCGCAGAAGAGAGGAGATGTCCAAGGATGCCAGTGATGGCAAGAAAAGAAAGATTGTGGCTGTAATCCAGGTTATTATACATGGAAGGAGCAAGGAAGAGAGATCTAAGGTACATAAACATCACACACACAGCTCTGCTACAGACACGTCACTCACACACAGCTCTGCTGCATACACATCACACACACAGCTCTGCTACATACATGTCACTCACACACAGCTCTGCTGCATACACATCACACACACACAGCTCTGCTACATACACGTCACTCGCACACAGCTCTGCTACATACACATCACACACACAGCCATGCTACATACACGTCACACACACAGCTCTGCTACATACACATCTCACACACACACACAGCTCTGCTACATACACATCACACACACAGCTCTGCTACATACACATCACACACAGCCATGCTACATACACGTCACACACACAGCTCTGCTACATACACATCTCACACACACAGCTCTGCTACATACACGTCACACACACACAGCTCTGCTACATACACGTCACACACACAGCTCTGCTACATACACGTCACACACACAGCACTACTACATACACGTCACACACACAGCACTACTACATACAAGTCACACACACAGCACTACTACATACACGTCACACACACAGCCATGCTACATACACATCTCACACACACAGCTCTGCTACATACACGTCACACACACAGCACTACTACATACACGTCACACACACAGCTATGCTACATACACATCACACACACCTATTGGCCAGGAAGGAAGGATAGGCTACTTTAAATGTGGGTCACCATGACCCTCCAAAGAACCCTCCGGCTCGGCTGTAGAAGCTGGCATTCTGCCAGCGCTGGTCTGTGCACGCACCTCCTATTGGTGCATGGCAGGCTGTGGGCGGGCTCTGGAGCCAGGGCTGCGGCACCATAGGTTGGGGGCTGAAGGTGGGCATGCCGCTTCAGCAGGGAAACCGTGAGGAAGATGGCAGCAGCCCACATGATCCCGGCACCGCAACTATCCTAGGCCACCTACACAGCTTGCGGACAGCTAAGGAGGAGGCTGCTGCACCCGACACACCACAGGTCAGTGCAGCAGGTACAGGGGGTTGGGAAGGGGGTGTCCCTAGGTCGGTGTCCCCAGGGATCAACCACATTCCCCAGCTTCATGCCCCCCCCTACATCAGCCCCAGTGTAGTTGGACTCACCTTGCCACGCTCCCACGCGGCTCTCTCCGCTCGCTCGCTGCACATAGGTGACGGGCGGCTGGCTGCGTATAGCAGGTACACTGCAATAGAGGCGCTGGTATTCGGCAATGCACTGTATAATACCGGTGTCTCTATTGCAGTCTACGTGCCTAGGCTGCAATACAAGCGCACGACTGTCAGGCCAGGGAGGCAGCTCCGGCTGTCATAGCAACCTGACGCCGGCCCTCGCTCTGCCTCATATATGCCACACGCAGCCAGCCGCCCGACAACTATGTGCAGTGAGCAAGCGGAGAGAGCGGCGGGGGAGCGTGGCGAGGTGAGTCCAACTACACTGGGGCTGATGTAGGGGGAGGGGGGCATGAAGCTGGGGGCAGAGATAAGGGGGGGACAAGAAATTGAGGGCAGAGATAGGGGACAAGAAACTGGAGGCAGAGATGGGGGGGGGGAACAAGAAACTGGAGGCAGAGATGGGGGGGGGGACAAGAAACTGGAGGCAGAGATGGGGGGGACAAGAAACTGGGGGCAGAGATGGGGGGGGGGGAACTGGGGGAAGAGATGGGAGAACAAGAAACTGGAGGCAGAGATGGGGGGACAAGAAATATAAGCGGTTCAGCGCCACCGCCAACCCGCAGACGAAGTTGCAGGTAACTGCTAGTATCTTCATAAAATCACCAGAACTTGAAGGAACAAAAACCTAATGTATCTTGAAGCTTGAAATATTAAAATAGTATCATCCTACAAAATATAAAGATTACACACAGTGAAAAGCAAGTGCACCCTTAAAACCTATACATTTCTTGAAAGCAGACAACCTGAAGATTACATGTGTCTCAATGGGTTATCAATAGCCAAGTCCACCTACATATAACTTTGTGACAAACACTTTTTTTTTTTTTTTAAATGCACTAAAACATTTATTTGCAACTAAAACTCATGTTCACTTTGTACATTCAAACAGAAACCATGTAATGGTGATGGGTAGTGGAACCCCACCAATAGATTTATTTACAGGCCACCAATATTGTGAAATCAGAATTCCTATTTAAGGGGCTTGTATACAATATTTGGAGAAATCACGTGTTGAGAAGCCTTAAGAGAGAGGACTAAGCTCCTTATTATAGAAACACATGTAGATTTATTAAAGACTTCAAGGAAACAGGGAAACCTTCCGGAATAACAGAAATCTCAGTCACTGTCTCATTAGCTTACATCATCAGAGAGGCTAATAGTTCGGTTTCTTCATCTGGATATCTTGTAGAGTTCCAGCTTGGCTCATGCTCGATCATCTGGTTGATGGACTCTGGGATGGTCACAACATCTTGTCCAGTATTACAGAGAAGAGATAGCGGCAGACCCGCCATAGACCCCCCATGGATGACGACCACCAGAGACATGTGTGTCTGTCACACCTTTATGTTCATGAGAGGGGGAGTTGTCCTCCATTCTAAAGCTTCCTTGTGTCTATATTAGGACAACTCTAAAATGATGCACCCTAACCACACCCATGTAGAAGAATGAAGTCAGCAGTCTAGAATTAACCCTATATGTCAGGAGTATTGTAATATCATAATATTTAACAACGTCACACACAGATGGCTCCACTACATACACATCACGCACGGATAGCTGCAGTACATACATGTCACACACAGACGGCTCTGCTACATACACATCACACAGAGACGGCTCCACTACATACACATCACACACAGATAGCTCCGCTACATACACATTACACACAGACGGCTCCACTACATACACATCACACACACACAGCTCTACTACACACACACCAACACATTGCCCCACTAGGAGACCTGAATCAGCAATGTACTGATCGCTGGTTCAGCAATGTACAAGTGTATTGCAGTCTAGAGTGGAAGTTAGTATATGCAGGGGGGGGGGGGGAGAGGGACTACTAGCAGCTCAGGGGTCACTGGCCAGACCCTGGGTTGCAGAAGATGCATATGGGCACCCTCCCCCGCATCTTGTGGGTTAAGTAGCAGAGTGTCAGTTACAGCGAACACCCACTCCCAATGGTGCCTGCGGAATTCAGTGTCACTAGCAAACAATTAAGATGCTGCTATTGACCACGGCATCTTAAGGGTTAAACAGTGGGGATCGGTGTTAACATCCTGCATGTTGCAACAGGAGCCTGGCTGTCAGATACAGCTGTGCTCCCATGATCATCGTACGTGTTTTGCTTCTGAGACCTCTCAACCACCATCACATACGTGGAGATGCAGTAACTACCCACATTTGCCCGCGTACATGTACGTAAGAATGCATGAAGGGGTTAAAGTAAAATAAATAATTTAACCTAAAAACCCCTGTGAATATAAGTTCCTTCTTATAACCTAGATGGGTCAATGACTTCAGGTTGAAAATCCACTTACAATTTGCTTTCCCAGTTTGTGAATTCTCTGATTGTATATTAAAAAGGCATCTCCCCTGTATGAGTTCTTTGATGACTAAGAAGTAGAGATTTAGAGATAAAACATTTCCTACATTCGGAGCAAGAATGAGACTTCTCTCCTGTGTGAATTTTTTGATGCCTAATAAGGCCTGCTTTAGAGATAAAACATTTCCCACATTCTGGGCATGAATATGGCTTCTCCCCTGTGTGAGTTCTTTGGTGCCTAAAAAGGTCTGATTTAGAGATAAAACATTTTCCACATTCAGAGCAACAATTAGACTTCTCTCCTGTGTGAATTCTTTCATGTAAAACAAGATTTGATTTCTGAGTAAAACGTTTCCCACATTCTGGGCATGAATATGGCTTCTCCCCTGTGTGAGTTCTTTGATGCCTAACAAGGTCTGATTTCCAAGTAAAACATTTGCCACATTCTGGGCATGAATATGGCTTCTTTCCTGTGTGAATTATTTTATGCTTAGCAAGTTCTGGTTTAGAGACAAAACATTTCCCACATGGGCATAAATATGGTTTCAATGTTGTGTGAGTTCTTTGATGTTCAACAAGACTTGATTTCTTAGTAAAACATTTCCCACATTCTGGACATGAATATGGCTTCTCCCCTGTGTGAGTTCTCTGATGTATAACACCTCTTCTGAAGCTTTCCTTTAGCTTAATATACAGTGATGAATTAGAAGAAAGATCTTTCTCCTGAAGGGTTGAGGGTATATCTGGGGCAAGGACAAGTTCTTCATATGGATCTAGTATGATACCATGATCCTCTGCTTTATAATCTGTAGATATCAGATGTCCCCCTGAGCTCCTGGTACAGTCATCTGACAAGAAGAAAACTGATGTTACTATTACACTATGTAACAGAGTTTTTGTCCTTGATCATCAGATGTTATTTCCTAACAGTGCATAGGTTGGCATTACAGAAAATACAAATTATTATTGATCAACTTTGTTTTTATGACCAGGGCATCGAAAAAAAATAAAAATGTCTGATATTAGTAAAAATATCAACTATATTCAGCTGTCTAGCTTCATATGCAATAACAAAATGTCATAGAAAAATAATGTCATTATACAGTACTGAAAGAATTGAGATATTAAACTTAAAAGTGTGTTTCTAGATTTACGATTATACTGGAAGTCTCTTTTCTTGAACAAGTCCCCAAATGTGATCTCCCATCATGAAAGTGATACGAGATATGGGACTCACAGCCTCTTGATGCCATCACTATATTTCTCAGTCCGATTCAGTTGCTGCACTTGGTTTCACGCTATATCGCTATCCACTATCACACTATAACTGCAATCACAATAAGTACAACTGTCCAGCAGACCTGCTTATATAGTAAAGAGGCAGACGTCTAGACATGGCTAGAATAATGTAGACGTTAAAAGTTTTCAGAACAGTCTAGAATATTTCACCAACATCTAGACATATGATATGCTTGTTAATTAATATATATGATTTTAAAATATCAATGTCCTGGTACCAAAAGCAAAGTTTATGAGTTGAAATTAGCGTTTAATATTCTTTTCAGATCTAAATAATCAGAAAATAACATTATTGAAACAAAGACAAAATAAAATTTGTCACATAGTGTTATTGAATAACATAATCTTATAAGTATATTCCCCACTGAGCTGCCTGAGATGCTTCAGACTGTGTGAGGAAGTGAAGTCAGTGGCACAGGCAGCAAACGACGGCAGCGCGGCCTACTTCATTAGTATTCACTGTGCTGAGACGGAGGTCAGTGATAGTGACTAGTAATGAAGCGGGGCAGGAGACGCCACCACTGCTCTAGGTCACTGTAGAGGTGAACACAATCCCTGGCTGCTTAAATATGGCCACTTATGTGGAATAATACTGTAGGATGTCATAAATCTTACTGTATTACACCCCATACACACAATAGAAACCAAACCACATCTGCTGGATTTCCCAGCCTGAACTCAGCGCGGATCTGCTGTCTCATACAGTATGTAGTAGGGTCTGTGGAGTCACAAGGAAGCAGGGACTCCTAGCGTCATAGATCACTAAGATATGGGGAGTCCTGGTGTGTGGACAGAGTTCAGGCTGGGAAATGTGACTGATGTACAGACCAGATTTTCTAGTCCAGATTCCATAGTGTACAGGATGCAGCACAGTCAGATCCAGAGATATTAGTGACAGACAGGGACTGAATTCATTCTGTACATACAAATAATGGAAGTCCATGTGTATATAGTCATGTCTATTACCTGCTGATGTGAGGGGCTGCTGGTCCTCCATCATCACCTCCTTGTACAGATCCTTGTGTCCTTCTAAATACTCCCACTCCTCCATGGAGAAATAGACAGCGACATCCTGACACCTTATAGGAACCTGACAACACAATGATACAGTCATCACCCCGACCCCTCCAGTTACTGTATAATGTCCCAGCATTCCCAGCAGTGTCACCTCTCCAGTCAGCAGCTCCAGCATCTTGTTGGTGAGTTCTAGGATCTTCTGTCCATTGATCTCCTCCTGTATCAGGGGGTGAGGTGGAGACCCCGGGAATGGGCTCAGGGTTCCTCTCCATCCATCAAATACAAGGGTCTGACAGCGCCCACTAGAGGTCTTCTTCACTACTGTGTAATCCTGGTTATGAGGAGACACATTAATAAATCTCACTACATACATGTCCAGAGTCCATCACCTCTCCAGTCATATCATCTGTTATTACTATAGATAAGAATGATGTCATGATGACATCATCAGAATCTCTCACCTCTCCAGTAAGTTGGTAGATGATCTCTAGGGTGAGATTTAATAGACTTTCCGCCATCTTGTTCCTGTCTCTTTCCATCCTTGATGGATCAATCAGGAATATTCTCTTATATAGAAGATACTGAGAGGATTCTATATTGTAGGAACCTGAATGGAGAGAAGATGAGACAATGTAATCACTACACGGAATCCCATGGAATAAATAGAAGAGCTCAGTCCCATTATTATCGCCACCTCCTACTTCTGACGTCGGCAGCGTGTAGCTCAGGAAGGGAGTGACTTGTTGTGGGCCGGCTTGGTGGGTATATAAGGTGTGTGATAGGCTGAACAGAATCTCATTGTTGTTTCGGGTAAAGGGGACGATTTATCAGAGTTGCACAAGGGATGATTATTGGCTGTGACAAGGGTGACAGTATTTCTCAAACAAACAAATAAAAGGTAAGTATGACACTTAATGTAAAAAAAAAAAAAGTAGAAACTAGACTGTAGTAGAAATTTACCAAAAAATAGTTTTATTTAGTATACCAACATCATTAGTAATATAAATAAAAGGACATACATGAAAGGGAATTACAGGCACAGTAACCACCGGTCAGTAGAGAGCCAAGATGGAATAAATCCCTGTCTATGCTATGACACACCATAAAAGATGGACTATGAGTCTAATAAAATATAGTGAATTAGTACAGAGTCCATATAGTCCAAAGTGTTGTACCTCAAGAATATAAGTAATAGGAAGCCTTCGAAGGCTGTGTGCCGAAACGCGCGTCCGGGTTTCCGGGCAGTAGGTGTCTCTCCCTGCTTAGTGCACTTGTTACACCATTAACATGGGTAAGCTTTACTATACCCTATTTGGATGTTTACATGCTGATATTGGGTCCCTTATTTGAGCATAGCTGTACTCCATGTTCTGTGTTGTGGAAACTGTTCATGCACTTATGCTTCCCATTTTTCGGCTTGCCCTAAGCCTAGAAGTAAGAAGACGTCACCGGAAGAAGACGCGGTGAAGATCTTGTCGCAGAAGAAGATGGAGGCAACGCTGGAGAGCTCTGGGGACGCCCCCAGTGCTGTTTGAGCGCTGGGGTCCACCCCCAGTGCTGCGAGAGAGCTCATTTGCATACGAAAAAAAAACGGGATTACAGGCGAACGGCGGCGCGGAGAAGAAAAGGAAAGGTAGGGAGAAAAAATTGTGTTTAAAAGATAGGATCCCTTTAAGCTGGCATAAAGCCATTATTTCTCTTTATAATCCAATGCTAGCTCGCAAAAAAAAAATCGAGATCCATTTTGAAAACAGAATCGAGTATCGGTCTCTGTGCATCTCCCAAGCTAGACATTATACCACACCTACTTTTAATTCGGCACCTAACGGCATACCTGGAGTGTAGTTGGGGTATTCCCTCAACAGCCCTGCTGTAGGACATGAGAGGAAAGAGTGTCCCGGAGAATGTTCCATCCAGAAATCTAACACCGATACAGGGGCTTGTAAAAGTATTCACACCCCTTCACCATTATAGTGTGTGGTGGCCACAAGGAGGACATAATAGTGTGTGGGGGCCACGAGGAGGACATTATAGTGTGTGGGGGCCACGAGGAGGACATTATAGTGTGTGGGGGCCACAAGGAGGACATTATATTGTGTGGTGGCTACAAGAAGGACATTATAGTGTTTGTGGGCCACATGGAGGACATTATAGTGTGTGGTGGCTACAAGAAGGACATTATAGTGTTTGTGGGCCACGAGGAGGACATTATAGTGTTTGTGGGCCACGAAGAGGACATTATAGTGTGTGTGGGACACAAGGTGGACATTATAGTGTTTGTGGGCCACGAGGAGGACATTATAGTGTGTGGAGGCCACGAGGAGGACATTATAGTGTGTGGGGGCCACGAGGAGGACATTATAGTGTGTGTGGGCCACGAGGAAGGGATTATAGTTTGTGGGGGCCACGAGGAGGACATTATAGCGTGTGGGGGCCACGAGGAGGGCATTATAGTGTGTGGGGGCCACGAGGAGGACATTATAGTGTGTGGGGGCCACAGGGAGGACATTATAGTGTGTGGGGGCCACAGGGAGGACATTATAGTGTGTGGGGGCCACGAGGAGAACATTATAGTGTGTGGGGGCCACGAGGAGAACATTATAGTGTGTGGGGGGCCACGAGGAGAACATTATAGTGTGGGGGGGGCCACGAGGAGGGCATTATAGTGTGTGGGGGGCCACGAGGAGGGCATTATAGTATGTGGGGGCCACGAGGAGGACATTATAGTGTCTGGGGGGCCACGAGGAGGGCATTATAGTGTGTGGTGGCCACGAGGAGGACATTATAGTGTGTGGGGGCCACGAGGAGAACATTATAGTGTGTGGGGGCCACGAGGAGGACATTATAGTGTGTGGTGGCCACGAGGAGGACATTATAGTGTGTGGTGGCCACGAGGAGGACATTATAGTGTGTGGGGGCCACGAGGAGGACATTATAGTGTGTGGTGGCCACGAGGAGGACAATATAGTGTGTGGTGGCCACGAGGAGGACATTATAGTGTGTGGGGGCCACGAGGAGAACATTATAGTGTGTGGGGGCCACAAGGAGGACATTATAGTGTGTGGTGGCCACGAGGAGGACATTATAGTGTGTGGGGGCCACGAGGAGGACATTATAGTGTGTGGGGGCCACGAGGAGGACATTATAGTGTGTGGTGGCCACGAGGAGGACAATATAGTGTGTGGTGGCCACGAGGAGGACATTATAGTGTGTGGTGGCCACGAGGAGGACAATATAGTGTGTGGTGGCCACAAGGAGGACATGCGTGCTCTATTATGCCCCATAGTGCCCACTGAATGTATGAGAAGGGCTGAGAGCGAGCACTTACCTCCTCGGGTACAGCAGCCGTATGCTCACAGGATCTGTGATGATGTCATAGGTGTGGGAGGAGTCAAGGAGTCACATGATCAGGTCCTGCTGTTATCGCTTCATCTGTGCAGAAGATACTAAATCCTAGTGAGCTAAAGGACCTGGCTGTGATGATGTCACCTGTGTGGGAGGAGTCACAGAATCACATGACCAGATAATAGAGGTCTCTGCAGAGCCATCTGCATGTGATGAGAAGAGGAAAGGAGAGGAGGAGACCACTGTGGAGATCGCTGCCCAATACGTGTCCAGCTGTCACCAAATAAGAGGAAGATGAGACTCATGGACTATTAACCCCCACCACCCAAACACCACTAAGCCCCCCCCCTCCACCACCCCCAACCTCCTTTTGCTTTGGCAACACTAAATGTCTTATTCTTTGGTAACGCTAATAAAGCTCATTTGTATTTGACGTGTATGTAGTGGAGCCATCTTTGCTGTGGCCCTGTAGGAGTGTTTTCTCCCCCTCCCCCATCTCTGCTGCGTCCCCTCCCCCCCACTGAGCCAGTATTTTTTTTTCTATTTTGCTAAGTTTTTCATTTTTAAAAAAGTATCAAAACATTTCAAATACGCTATAAATTTGGTATCGCCGTGTTCGTACTGACATGTAGAATACAGGTAACGTGTCAGGGCTCGTTCACATCTGCGTTGCCCTCTCCGTTGTGCAGGTTTCCGTTTCCTGCATAAAACAGAGCAAGATACGGAAACCTGCAGGATTCTCTCTCACCCATTCATTTGAATGGGTGTGAAAGATGTGCGGCGGTGAGCGTTTTGCGCTCTCCGCTGCGAAACCGGGTTTTTTAATCCGGACACAGAGTCGGACATGCAGTACTCTGTGTCTGGATTAAAAAATCCAGTTTCGCGGAGGAGAGCATAAAACGCTCACCGGCGCACATGGCCGGACCCGGTCTGTGCTTTCCGTCTTCTGGCATGCAGAAGACGGAAAGCACAGAACGGAAAGTAGAACGCAGGTGTGAACCTAGTGTCATTTGTACCAAACAGTGAACGCTGTAAAAATTAAACCCATATGAAAATGGCGCAAATGCATTTTTTTCTAATTGCACCTCATTCTGAATTTTTTTCCAGCTTCCCAGTACATTGCACAGCCTATTGAATGGCGCCATTACAAAGTACGATTTGTCCCGCAAACAATAAGCCATGATGTGAACCGAAAAATAAAAAAGTTATGGCTCTTGAAATGTGTGGAGGGAAAAACAAAAATGCGAAACCAAAAAATGGCCTGGTCATTAAGATTGTGCTAAGCGCTCTCTTCTCCGTGCTGAGGACACACCTGATAATGGCGGTGCAGGGGTCTATAGCTCTGGAAACCCCCTTTAAATGAAACATCAGAAATTGAGCTTTTCTTTGTGTCCAGATCATTTCTCAGCAGTGATCACATTATCAGACATAAGATTACAAAGGAAGGCAAACATCTGTATGTAGATTAGGAAGTAGCCCCCATTCACATTAGGTTGTCCAGCTTATACCTCTGACTAATCACAGCAGGCCTAGAAAACTTTCCCTATAGGTATCGGCTCCCGATATACTAATAGACAGTGAAAACTTAGGGCCGCTTCACATGTGAGTCCAATATCAGACCCCCCCGACCGGAATACCGAATACATTAAAAAACGGTTAGCTAAAAAAACACAGGGACCTCATAGACTATAATGGGGTCTGTGCGGTGTCTGCACGAATCATGCGGAGAGAAATGGACTTCAAGCAGCGCTTTCCTCTCCGCATTATTTGCACGGACCCCGTAGTCTGTATTGGGGTCCATGTGGTTTCATTGCTCACCACTTTTTAATGCGTTCAGTATTCCATGCGGGGGGTCACCAAGCAGACATCCTGAACAGAATACTGAACGCAGATGTGAACTGGCCCTTACACTAGATTCACACATGGTCTGCTAGTGACGGACTGGTAAAGCAGCAGACCCCATACACCAGGGGTCGGGAAGAGAGAGCCATGAACACAACATATTTTACAATGTAATTTCGTGAGAGCCAAAATATTACTAGCCCTCCCCTTCCCCTCACTCGCACACACATTCCTGCTCGCAATATTACTGTATCCCCCATAGTGGCCCCTGCACACAGTATTATGTCCCATAGTGGCCCCTGCACACAGTATTATGCCCCATAGTGGCCCCTGCACACAGTATTACGTCCCATAGTGGCCCCAGCACACAGTATTATCCCCCATAGTGACCCCTGCACACAGTATTATCCCCCATAGTGGCCCCTACACACAGTATTATGTCCCATAGTGGCCCCTGCACACAGTATTATGTCCCATAGTGGCTCCTGCACACAGTATTATCCCCCATAGTGGCCCCTGCACACAGTATTATGCCCCATAGTGGCCCCTACACACAGTATTATGTCCCATAGTGGCCCCTGCACACAGTATTACGTCCCATAGTGGCCCCTGCACACAGTATTATCCCCCATAGTGGCCCCTGCACACAGTATTATGCCCCATAGTGGCCCTTGCACACAGTATTATGTCCCATAGTGTCCCCTGCACACGGTATTATCCCCCATAGTGGCCCTTGCACACAGTATTATGTCCCACAGTGTCCCCTGCACACGGTATTATCCCCCATAGTGGCCCTTGCACACAGTATTATGTCCCATAGTGCCCCCTGCACACGGTATTATCCCCCATAGTGGCCCCTGCACACGGTATTATGTCCCATAGTGCCCCCTGCACACAGTATTATGTCCCATAGTGACCCCTGCACACAGTATTATGTCCCATAGTGGCCCCTGCACACAGTATTATGTCCCATAGTGACCCCTGCACACAGTATTATGTCCCATAGTGGCCCCTGCACACAATATTATGTCCCATAGTGACCCCTGCACACAGTATTATGTCCCATAGTGACCCCTGCACACAGTATTATGTCCCATAGTGGCCCCTGCACACAGTATTATGTCCCATAGTGACCCCTGCACACAGTATTATGCCCCATAGTGGCCCCTGCACACAGTATTATGTCCCATAGTGCCCCCTGCACACGGTATTATCCCCCATAGTGGCCCCTGCACACAGTATTATGTCCCATAGTGCCCCCTGCACACAGTATTATCCCCCATAGTGGCCCTTGCACACAGTATTATGTCCCATAGTGCCCCCTGCACACGGTATTATGTCCCATAGTGACCCCTGCACACAGTATTATGTCCCATAGTGACCCCTGCACACAGTATTACAGTATTATGTCCCATAGTGGCCCCTGCACACAGTATTATGTCCCATAGTGCCCCCTGCACACGGTATTATCCCCCATAGTGGCCCCTGTACACAGTATTATGTCCCATAGTGACCCCTGCACACAGTATTATGCCCCATAGTGACCCCTGCACACAGTATTATCCCCCATAGTGGCCCCTGCACACAGTATTATGCCCCATAGTGGCCCCTGCACACAGTATTATGTCCCATAGTGGCCCCTGCACACAGTATTATGTCCCATAGTGGCCCCAGCACACAGTATTATCCCCCATAGTGGCCCCTGCACACAGTATTATGCCCCATAGTGGCCCTTGCACACAGTATTATGTCCCATAGTGTCCCCTGCACACGGTATTATCCCCCATAGTGGCCCTTGCACACAGTATTATGTCCCACAGTGTCCCCTGCACACGGTATTATCCCCCATAGTGGCCCCTGCACACAGTATTATGTCCCATAGTGCCCCCTGCACACAGTATTATGTCCCATAGTGACCCCTGCACACAGTATTATGTCCCATAGTGGCCCCTGCACACAGTATTATGTCCCATAGTGACCCCTGCACACAGTATTATGCCCCATAGTGGCCCCTGCACACAGTATTATGTCCCATAGTGCCCCCTGCACACGGTATTATCCCCCATAGTGGCCCCTGCACACAGTATTATGTCCCATAGTGCCCCCTGCACACAGTATTATGTCCCATAGTGCCCCCTGCACACGGTATTATCCCCCATAGTGGCCCTTGCACACAGTATTATGTCCCATAGTGACCCCTGCACACAGTATTACAGTATTATGTCCCATAGTGGCCCCTGCACACAGTATTATGTCCCACAGTGTCCCCTGCACACGGTATTATCCCCCATAGTGGCCCTTGCACACAGTATTATGTCCCATAGTGCCCCCTGCACACGGTATTATCCCCCATAGTGGCCCCTGCACACAGTATTATGTCCCATAGTGCCCCCTGCACACAGTATTATGTCCCATAGTGACCCCTGCACACAGTATTATGTCCCATAGTGGCCCCTGCACACAGTATTATGTCCCATAGTGACCCCTGCACACAGTATTATGTCCCATAGTGGCCCCTGCACACAGTATTATGTCCCATAGTGACCCCTGCACACAGTATTATGTCCCATAGTGACCCCTGCACACAGTATTATGTCCCATAGTGGCCCCTGCACACAGTATTATGTCCCATAGTGACCCCTGCACACAGTATTATGCCCCATAGTGGCCCCTGCACACAGTATTATGTCCCATAGTGCCCCCTGCACACGGTATTATCCCCCATAGTGGCCCCTGCACACGGTATTATGTCCCATAGTGCCCCCTGCACACAGTATTATGTCCCATAGTGGCCCCTGCACACAGTATTATGTCCCATAGTGACCCCTGCACACAGTATTATGTCCCATAGTGGTCCCTGCACACAGTATTATGTCCCATAGTGCCCCCTGCACACGGTATTATCCCCCATAGTGGCCCTTGCACACAGTATTATGTCCCATAGTGACCCCTGCACACAGTATTACAGTATTATGTCCCATAGTGGCCCCTGCACACAGTATTATGTCCCATAGTGCCCCCTGCACACGGTATTATCCCCCATAGTGGCCCCTGTACACAGTATTATGTCCCATAGTGACCCCTGCACACAGTATTATGCCCCATAGTGGCCCCTGCACACAGTATTATGTCCCATAGTGACCCCTGCACACAGTATTATGTCCCATAGTGGCCCCTGCACACAGTATTATGTCCCATAGTGACCCCTGCACACAGTATTATGTCCCATAGTGACCCCTGCACACAGTATTATGCCCCATAGTGGCCCCTGCACACAGTATTATGTCCCATAGTGGCCCCTGCACACAGTATTATGTCCCATAGTGGCCCCTGCACACAGTATTATGCCCCATAGTGGCCCCTGCACACAGTATTATGCCCCATAGTGGCCCCTGCACACAGTATTATGTCCCATAGTGGCCCCTGCACACAGTATTATCCCCCATAGTGGCCCCTGCACACAGTATTATCCCCCATAGTGGCCCCTGCACACAGTATTATGTCCCATAGTGACCCCTGCACACAGTATTATGTCCCATAGTGACCCCTGCACACAGTATTATTGTAAGGATTGGAGTCAGGGTCAGGCAGTGCAAAGTGACACAGCTGGGAAAGCAACACTGTGCAACTAATGACAAAAGGGGTCGTAGGCCCTGCGGCTATGACTATGCTGTAGTATCTGAGATGAGGCAGACCAATGCACTTCCTAATTGAAGTGCGCCTACCACGACTCCTTACGCTTCTATCCGGCGGCTAGGATAAGGGAAGAGGAGGCCCTGAAAGTCCTAGGGACTGGAGTCACGGGGTCACACCTAAACAGAAAGCACAGTGTAACTGCAATGCAAAACAAAAGACTAAACAGCATGGAACCAGGGAGGACCATAAGTCCCAGCAAGATACAGAAGAGAAGGCGAGGTCAGACGAGCAAGAGGTCGAGCCAGGAGATATAATAAAGGTACCAAATCAAAAGACAAGGGAGAGTCAAAAATACAAGCCGGGTCTAAAAACCAAGAGACATATGGAATACAAACAGACAGGGAATCAGACTGAGCAGGGGGACCAGGAAACCCAAAGTGAATGGCTGGCAAGGATCCATGCCTGGGTGGGGTTTAAATAGCAGCAGAGAACACACCTGATGGCTAACGGCATGGAGACTGAAAGCAAGGAAAAGATTAACCCTTAATGACCTAAGCACACCCAATAGAACTCCTAACACGTCTCCCAGGGAGACGCCGCGCAGCAAGGAGACCGCGGCGACTCCGTATCCTGACAGTACCCCCCCTTTGAGGAGGGGCCTCCGGACCCTCAAGAGGACCCCCTGGCTTAGTAGGGTAAGAACGGTAAAACTTCTCCACCAATCTAGAAGCGTGAAGGTCTCTGGCTGCCACCCAAACACGCTCCTCTGGTCCATACCCCTTCCTATGTATGAGGAACTGAAGGGAATTCCGCACTCTGCGTGAATCAATGACCCGTTCCACCTCATACTCTAGTTCCCCCTGAACGATCACAGGTTCGGGTGGGGAACGAGTAACCATCGCCGGAACATACTTTTTGAGTAGGGACTTATGAAAAACTGGGTGAATATGGAGGGACCTAGGAAGTGGTAATTTGAATGACACAGGGTTGATTATTTCAGAGATGGGATATGGACCAATAAAACGTGGGGCAAATTTAGTAGATGGAACACGAAGTTGGAGATTTTTAGTGGATAACCAGACCTTGTCACCTACCACAAAGTCAGGTCCAGGGCGGCGCTTTCTGTTGGCGAAATTTACTTGATTAGCCTGGGCTTTTCTCAGCGATGCCAGGCTTTCAGCCCATACAGTACAGAGAGATTTAGCAACGTCCTCTACTGAGGAAAAAGCGAATTCATTGCCTGTTTCTGAGGAGAATCTGGGGTGAAAACCATAGTTAATGTGGAAAGGAGACGACCGAGTCGAGGAGTTGACATGATTATTTAGTGCAAATTCAGCCATGGGCAAATATTCACTCCATTTATCTTGGCAATCAGACACAAAGCACCTCAAATACTGTTCCAAAGATTGATTCAATCTCTCTGTTAGTCTCTGGGTGGAAGGCTGAGGAAAAACAAAGAGAGACTCCCAACCTGTTACAAAAGGCTTTCCAAAACCTGGACACAAACTGTACGCCCCTGTCCGACACCACATTTGAAGGAATACCATGAAGACGTAAAATGTGGCGGATAAACAACCAGGCCAACAATTTAGCTGAAGGCAATTTTTTCAAGGCAACAAAGTGGGACATCTTAGAAAAACGATCTACTACAACCCAAATTACCGATTTCCCTTTAGAGGACGGGAGATCGGTAATACAATCCATGGAGATGTGTGACCAGGGTCTATTGGGTAGCGGGAGTGGATGTAAAAGACCCGCTGGAAGTTGATGGGGCACCTTAGATCTGGCACAGGTCTCGCAAGAATGAACAAAATTTTTAACATCTCGTTGCCAAGATGGCCACCAATACGTTCGTGATAACAGATTCCCAGTACCAGCAATGCCTGGATTGTTGCAGAGTGCAGTCGCAGAAGAAAGCTTCAGAGTAGATTATATGGGTTTATCTTCAGTTTACTTATCAGAACATGAGGTAACATACAGCAGCATCTCTATACAGCAATATAACAAGGAATACACTGGAAAGGACCTTAACCATAGATAGATGCAGTAATTTGAGATACAGACAAGTCTCCATAGCTTATCATTACATGTATTCAGCACATAACAATAATAACATCGCCATCTAGTGTCCGGAAGCTATAAGTTCCTCCAACACAGTAACAACACAATAAGTCTATATCTGTTGCATACATGTATATACCAACATGGATGACCTGCCAGAACAGAGGAGTGGATCTCCTCTAAGAGCTCCAAGCGGAGGTGACTAGGGACAAACAATTTACCTGGTGGTAACGCACTAGGGGCAGCATCCTGAGTGTTGAGAATACGGGTTTCAAGATCCGAGGTCAAAACTGCCACTACCACCCCAGGAGCAAGTATATTTTCAGGTTCCCCATCAGAACTACCACTAAGACCAAAACTTCTGGACAAGGCATCTGCTTTAGTATTCTTTGAGCCGGGACGGTAAGTAATTACAAAGTGAAACCTAGTGAAAAATAGAGCCCACCTGGCTTGACGGGGATTTAATCTTTTTGCCTTGTCTAAATATAATAAGTTTTTGTGGTCAGTCAGTAAGTAATTTTATGTCTGGCCCCCTCCAGGAAGTGTCTCCACTCTTCAAAGGCCCACTTAATCGCCAGAAGCTCTCTATTGCCAACATCATAATTGGCCTCGGTAGTGGAGAACCTCCTGGAAAAGTAGGCGATAGGTTGGAGGTTGGTAAATGGTTCAGTGCCCTGAGACAGGACCGCTCCTACACCTACTTCTGAAGCGTCAACCTCTACAATAAAGGGCAATTCCAGATCAGGATGGACTAGGACTGGGGCAGAAGTAAAGAGTTGTTTCAAGGTGGCGAACGCTACCTCCGTCTCTGGTGTCCAGGAGGCAGGATCCGCCCCCTTTTTGGTCAAATCGGTGAGAGGTTTAACAATGGAAGAAAAATTTTGGATAAATTTTCGGTAATAGTTGGCGAAACCTAGAAACCTCTGAACTTCTTTTAAGGTAGTAGGTTTCTCCCATTCAAGTACTGCAGATACCTTTCTGGGATCCATACCAATGGTACCAGGAGTAAGGATGTATTCCAAAAAACCTATCTCCTGGACTCCAAATTGACACTTGGATAACTTAGCACAGAGGTGGTTTTGACGTAGCCTAAGAAGAACCTCTTTTACATGTTGCTGATGTGACTCCCAGTCCGGTGAGAGTATGAGGATGTCATCTAAATAAATTACTAGATATCTACCTAACAGATCCCTAAAAATGTCATTCACAAAACGTTGAAATACCGCCGGAGCATTGCTCAAACCAAAAGGCATAACTAGGTATTCAAAATGACCTTCAGGGGTATTAAATGCGGTTTTCCACTCATCCCCGTCTCTTATCCGAATCAAGTTGTAAGCTCCGCGGAGGTCAATTTTAGAAAACCACCGAGCCCCCACCACCTGGTTAAAAAGATCCGGGATGAGTGGCAGAGGATGTTGGTCTTTGACCGTAATTTTATTCAATTCCCTGTAGTCAATACAAGAGGTCAGAGGCCACCATCTTTTTTTTCAACAAAGAAAAACCCTGCCCCCACAGGAGAAACTGAAGGTCGGATATGTCCTTTAGATAGGCTCTCTTTAATGTACTGGCGCATGGACTCGCGCTCTGGAGCTGAAAGGTTAAAAATGCGACCTTTGGGTAGTTTAGCTCCAGGAACCAAATCAATTGCGCAATCATAAGGTCGATGTGGAGGCAAGGTCTCCGCACTGAGCTCGTCAAAGACGTCTTTGAACTCGGTAATAAATTCCGGAATTTTGATATCATTTTTGATAGTACAAATAGTATTAATATGAGAAGTACAGGAATCTCCCCATCTAACCAACTCCGAAGTTTCCCAATTAAAGACTGGATTATGTACATGCAACCAGGGTAAACCAAGAATAACGTCTGCAGCCAGTTTTTTCATAACAAAAAATGACACTTTTTCAACATGTAAACTGCCGACAAAAAACTGCACCTCAGCAGTACGGGCTAAGATTTTCCCTTCAGACAAAGGGGTTAGATCTGCTCCAGATACCTGAAATGGGTATTGCAAGGGAATTAATTCAATTCCTAGAGCTTGTGCCACCACTTCATGGGTGAAGTTCATGGCGGCACCTGAATCCACCATCGCCTGACATGCAAAAGTTTTATTACCATTAACAAGAATAGCAGGGAGTAAGCATTTCTCAATATTATTAGGAGGTACCTGTGTGCCTGAGTGACCCTCCCGGAAATCACTCAGGCACTGGCGTTTTCCCGGCGGTGGTTTAGGTCTGGTTGGACAGTTTCTCAGGATATGTCCAGGCTTGCCGCAATACAGACACAGAGCGTTTTCTAGGCGATACTTTCTCCTGGAGGCGGATGTGGACCCCAATATCATTGGTCCTTCTTCAGATATAGAACTAGAGGTGGGGACAGCAGAAGGAGGTATAGGTTCCGAAAGGACAGAACAGAATTTAGCTGAGGACCCAGGTTTGCTTAATTTCTCTCTACGCCTTTCCCTAAGCCTCCTATCAATAGAAATAGCCAAGGACATAAAGTCTCCTAGATTTTCAGGGACTGGATGACTTACTAGAGCATCTTTTACAGAATCAGATAAGCCTTGTCTAAAAAGGGTTAACAAAGGTCTGTCTGTCCACCCTGACTGAGAGCTCCACTGACGAAAGTCCGTACAATAGTCCTCGGCAGTTCTAACTCCCTGCCGAATAGACAACAGATGGGACTCGGCCAAGGCAACTCTATTAGGGTCATCATAAATCTGACCTAATGTTTGAAAAAACTTATTTAATGAATTCCATTCAGGAGCTCCAGCAGGTAGAGCCAAGGCCCAGTCTTGTGGTGACCCTCATAGAAGGGACACCACCAGCGCCACCTGCTCTGCTTCAGAAGAAAGGAAATTAAAACGAAAAAATAAACGGCAAGATTCCCGAAATGTTCGGAATCTGTCTGGTTTACCGTCAAAACGGTCAGGCAAGAGCATTTTAGGATCCTGACGGGTATTCAATATGGGAAAAATTGGCGTTTGAATAGAAGCACCTGCAGCGGCTGATGCTGGATCAGGCAAAGCCTCCAGACGCTGCGAGACTTGGTTAATTAACCCAGCCATGCCCTGCACCTGTCTTGACAGTTCGTCCAGGCGGTCAGTTACGGAGTGTTCGGCATCCATACTAAACCGCCGGGCGGCCTGTCTAGGGTAAGGGCCAGCCATTATGTAA
Source organism: Leptodactylus fuscus (assembly GCF_031893055.1). Classification (NCBI taxonomy): domain Eukaryota; kingdom Metazoa; phylum Chordata; class Amphibia; order Anura; family Leptodactylidae; genus Leptodactylus; species Leptodactylus fuscus. The sequence continues at coordinate 5,925,313 of NC_134265.1, read as the reverse complement.
GGATTGGAGTCAGGGTCAGGCAGTGCAAAGTGACACAGCTGGGAAAGCAACACTGTGCAACTAATGACAAAAGGGGTCGTAGGCCCTGCGGCTATGACTATGCTGTAGTATCTGAGATGAGGCAGACCAATGCACTTCCTAATTGAAGTGCGCCTACCACAACTCCTATGCTACTGTCCAGGCGGCTAGGGTCAGGGAAAAGGAGGCCCTGAAAGAGCTAGGGACTGGAGTCACGGGGGTCACACCTGAACAGAAAGCACAGTGTAACTGCAATGCAAAACAAAAGACTAAACAGCATGGAACCAGGGAGGACCACAAGTCCCAGCAAGATACAGAAGAGAAGGCGAGGTCAGACGAGCAAGAGGTCGAGCCAGGAGATATAATAAAGGTACCGAATCAAAAGACAAGGGATAGCCAAAAATACAAGCCGGGTCTAAAAACCAAGAGACATATGGAATACAAACAGACAGGGAATCAGACTGAGCAGGGGGACCAGGAAACACAAAGTGAATGGCTGGTAAGGATCCATGCCTGGGTGGGGATTAAATAGCAGCAGAGAAAAACACACCTGATGGCTAACGGCATGGAGACTGAAGGCAAGGAAAAGATTAACCCTTAATGACCTAAGCACACCCAATAGAACTCCTAACACGTCTCCCAGGGAGACGCCGCGCAGCAAGGAGACCGCGGCGACTCCGTATCCTGACAATTATGTCCCATAGTGGCCCCTGCACACAGTATTATGTCCCATAGTGGCCCCTGCACACATTATTATGTCCCATAGTGACCCCTGCACACAGTATTATCCCCCATAGTGGCCCCTGCACACAGTATTATGTCCCCATAGTGGCCCCTGCACACAGTATTATGCCCCATAGTGGCCCCTGCACACAGTATTATCCCCCATAGTGGTCCCTGCACACAGTATTATGTCACATAGCGGCCCCTGCACACAGTATTATGTCCCCATAGTGACCCCTGCACACAGTATTATGTCCCCATAGTGACCCCTGCACACAGTATTATGCCCCATAGTGGCCCCTGCACACAGTATTATCCCCCATAGTGGTCCCTGCACACAGTATTATGTCCCATAGTGGCCCCTGCACTCAGTATTATGTCCCATAGTGGCCCCTGCACTCAATATTATGTCCCATAGTGGCCCCTGCACACAGTATTATGTCCCATAGTGGCCCCTGCACACAGTATTATGTCCCATAGTGACCCCTGCACACAGTATTATATCCCATAGTGGCCCCTGCACACAGTATTATGTCCCATAGTGGCCCCTGCACACAGTATTACGTCCCATAGTGGCCCCTGCACACAGTATTATATCCCATAGTGGCCCCTGCACACAGTATTATGTCCCATAGTGACCCCTACACACAGTATTATCCCCCATAGTGACCCCTGTACACAGTATTATGTCCCATAGCGGTGTAGAACATTGTGTCATAAAATTCTGTCTCAAAGTAAGCCAAGTAAGAGGTGGTATAAATGTAGACTAGACAGGATATAGATAGGACCAACATATGCATATAGGGCAAAAATTAGTAGTTTGAAACTGATATAAACACAATGCCAAAAGAGGCAACTACCACCATATACCGTATATACTCGAGTATATACGGTATATTAAAATATATATATTCTTTATTACAGAAATACAGAAAATCCAATAAATAACATACATGTAAAAGGTAAGACAGGGGGAACAATGTAACAAAACCAGCATTAGAGGATGATATTATAGCATGTAGGCAATATATATATATACCATAAACACTCTCACCGAATAGTGAATTTATGAATGGTAGCAAATTGTGTTTTAAAAAGAGGAAAATCTATAAATATATATACCATGTAACCCATAAGATGATATATGAGTAACATATAATAGATGTACACAATGAAAGATATAAAGTATACCCAACAATTTGCTAACACATGCCAACATATAACAAAGGAGAGACGAAGTGTTGGAATAATAAAAGTATTTACCTATTCAACACATCTAAGCTGGTGACGCGCCCCGACGCACGTTTCGCCACTCCTGGCTTCGTCAGGGGGACATAGGATATACATAGGGCAGATTTATCATCTAGCATCAGTCACTGTGATAAATCTGGTGTAGTGTCAGACTGCCTGTATGAGTTTACACTTACACAATTGGGCTTGGTTACATAAGGGGGTGGTCTGCTTATAGAATGGCAGCTGTCATAACGAATAAAGGGAGGAAAATCAGCGGAAATATAAGTCCTTACAAGGGGGTGAATTTCTTAAAGGAGCGATGGCCTGGAGAGGTGTCACTGTATATGGTAGTTTAGAGGGATATGGGAAAGATGTATAAACAGTATAGGCCGCAGAGATACCTCTTGTAACCCCAGGCCTTGCCAAGAATAAAGGACTGTAAAGATTTATGTGTGGATAAAGGGAAAGAGAAACTAAAGCCATCCAGGATTTACTGAAAAACTGCATCAAACTATGTCACAGGTGTGATTACAGTTGTTGGGGACATTAAATTGTCCTCGTAAAAGTATGTTGCAGAGTTCCAAATTAATAATTAATTAACAGGCCTAGATGGGCTATCACCCATTGGGCCTGGAGAAGCCACACGCACACACACACGCAACTGATAGTGTATCAAGTGAGTTCTGATTTATTGTAACAGAAAAGGCAATATTTATACAGACAAAGCAGGTTGGACTTATGACGTAACATAACATACCAGGATTGGATGTGGAATGGTAGCCTCTATCCATTGGCTAAAACATTACATTCCACCAGGAAGCTAACCCCCTACAGTCACTGTATACAGTATGCGTATCTCAAGGCTCAGAAGATAATTACACATCAAAGACTTTTGTGTCACTTCTTGGATCTAACTTCCAGTGTTTCTATAGGCATCCTGTGTTACACACTCTATATTGACAAGACAGAGGTGCAGCCCTAAGGGTCAGTTCACACGTGAAAACCGCCTAGCTTATTTGTGCGAGGTAAAAAACCTCGAGGAGTTTTTTTGACGCTGTTTTTTGCATTCCGCGCGGTTTTTGACGAGGTTTTTGACGCTGTTTTCGCTAGCGGTTTTCGCTAGTGTTTTTTTTTCCTATATGTGCTATAGAAACTGCAGGCGAAAACCGCGCGGTTTTTTGTAAAAAACCGCGCGGTTTTGTGTGCAAAAAACCGCGCGTTTTTTTACCGCGCGGTTTTCGCCTCCCATTCACTTCTATGCAATTCTTCAGGCGTTTTCCGCCTGAAGAAAGGTCATGTCGCTTCTTCAGGCGGAAAACGCTAGGAGGAAAAAAAAAGCTAGTGGTCTACATAGACCACCATGTTAAAGGAGAGGTTTTTGAAGCGAATTCCGCTGTCAAAAACCTCCCCTTTGCCCACGTGTGAACTAGCCCTAAAGCTGAGCAGATTCATGAGGATTCATTAGCATTCCATTTCCTTATTACCTAGAGAAGAAAAGGGTTTTCCTTCTTTGATCCCCATAACATCTCCATGTTAATTAGTCTAACCACTTCCTTTTGAGACAAGACTTATCTTTGCTAGAGAAAGAGTTATGACAAAATACAAGATAGAAGATATGATTCTAACACAGTCTAAATGTTGTATTTTATTCTTGTTCTAATTGTCATTAATATGAGTTTTTAGAATAAAAATTTTTTTAAATTGTTCCTGTACTGGGAGAGCTCTTGTAAGTTTTAAGATGTGAATTAGGGATAAACCATTCTGAAAACAAAACTGCATTTTCTGTGTGAGTTCTGAGATGGAAGTTGGAAATATTTTCCATTTGAATATGTTCAACAAGATTTCCGAGTAAAACATTTTTCACATTCTGGGCATGAATATGGCTTCTCTCCTGTGTGAGTTCTCTGATGCTTAAGAAGATGTGATTTCTGAGTAAAACATTTCCCACATTCTAGGCAAGAATATGGCTTCTCCCCTGTGTGAGATATTTGATGTCTAACAAGATTTGATTTCCGAATAAAACATTTCCCACATTCTGAACATGAAAATGGCTTCTCCCCTGTGTGAGACTTTTGATGGACAACAAGATTTGATTTCTGAGTAAAACATTTCCCACATTCTGGGCATGAAAATGGCTTCTCACATGTGTAAAACTTTTGATGGATAACAAGATGTGATATCTGAGTAAAACATTTCCCACATTCTGGACATGAATATGGCTTCTCCCCTGTGTGAGTTTTTTGATGCTTAACAAGATCTGATTTCTGAATAAAACATTTCCCACATTCTGGGCATGAATATGGCTTCTCCCCTGTGTGAGTTTTTCGATGCTTAACAAGATCTGATTTCTGAGTAAAACATTTCCCACATTCTGGGCATGAATATGGCTTCTCCCCTGTGTGAGATATTTGATGTCTAACAAGATTTGATTTCCGAATAAAACATTTCCCACATTCTGAACATGAAAATGGCTTCTCCCCTGTGTGAGACTTTTGATGGACAACAAGATTTGATTTCTGAGTAAAACATTTCCCACATTCTGGGCATGAAAATGGCTTCTCACATGTGTGAGACTTTTGATGGATAACAAGATGTGATATCTGAGTAAAACATTTCCCACATTCTGGACATGAATATGGCTTCTCCCCTGTGTGAGTTCTTTGATGCTTAACAAGATCTGATTTCTGAATAAAACATTTCCCACATTCTGGGCATGAATATGGCTTCTCCCCTGTGTGAGTTTTTTGATGCTTAACAAGATCTGATTTCTGAATAAAAAATTTCCCACATTCTCGGCATGAATATGGCTTCTCCCCTGTGTGAGATATTTGATGTCTAACAAGATTTGATTTCTGAGAAAAATATTTCCCACATTCTGGGCATGAATATGGCTTCTCTCCTGTGTGAGTTCTCTGATGTATAACACCTCTTTTGATTCCTTTATTTTGCTTTACAGACCGTGATGAATTAGAAGAAAGACCTTTCTCCTGATGGGCTGAGGGTATATCTGGGGTAATGGTATGTTCTTCATATGGATCTTGTGTGATACCATGATCCTCTGCTGTATAATCTGTAGATATCAGATGTCCCTCTGAGCTCCTGGTACAGTCATCTGACAAGAAGAAAACTGATGTTACTATTATTGAATAACATAACCTTATAAGTATATTCCCTACTGAGCTGCCGCTGCCTGAGACGCTTTAGGCCGTGTGAAGAAGTGAAGTCAGTGGCACAAGCAGCAAACGACGGCAGCGCGGCCTACTTCATTAGTATTCACTGTGCTGAGACGGAGGTCAGTGATAGTGACTAGTAATGAAGTGGGGCAGGAGACGCCACCACTGCTCTAGGTCACTGTATTGGTGCTGGTGTTGGGTGAATGAAGCGGGCACACCTAGTCACAAGTCTAAGGAAAGGAATGGTGGCACTTACATAGAGATACATCACATAAGATTCATTTCTAGTGCAAGTTACCGGCCTCCTTTTTTCTTAGAGCGGTGACCGGACCTCTGATAGCACCAGTACTGTTCTGATGGCGGCCCTGCCTGTCCCTGGTAGATCACCTTACTCATATTACATAAAGGACATTCAACACAATCTAATTACAATTTCTGCACACAGAGTAGTTTATCTTATCCACAAAAATATATAGGGCACAATGTAGAGATAGTTATCCAAATAATAGAAAAACATTGCCGAAATAAGGCGAGGCTACCAAAAGAATGTAGGAAAAATATATCAAAATGTTATTAAAGTGATTAAAAACACAGAAACACATAGCAACAAGAGGAGGGAGGAAAAACACATCCAAAAGACCATGCATGTGGAGAAAATGGCGTTCAAAACAATCAATAGTTAGAAGGGTTTAGAAGTCCAAGTAGGAAAGTGCATATATACACAAGTGATATACATGGTCATCACTTTAATATAATTTTGATATATATTGTTTCTATATTCTTTTGGTAGCCTCGCCTTATTTTGGAAATGTTTTTGTTTTATTCCAACAGAACCCACATTTAGGACCTAACATTAAGGTCCTTATTTTGTACCAGTAAGTTCAGGCCTCTGACTACATTACTAGTTGTCCTGCCCTGATATAGATCGTCTTATCTGCACGACTCTTCTAAGAATCCAAAGTGAAATAAGTCTCAGAGCCCAAACCACAGGAACACAATCCATGGCTGCTTAACTATGGCCACTTATGTGGAATAATACTGTAGGATGCCATAAATCTTACTGTATTACACCCCATACACACAATACAATACAAACCACATTTGCTGGATTTCCCAGCCTGAACTCACCGCGGATCTGCTGTCCCATACAGTATGTAGTAGGGTCTGTGGAGTCACAAGGAAGCAGGGACTCCTAGCGTCATAGATCACTAAGATACGGGGAGTCCTGGTGTGTGGACAGAGTTCAGGCTGGGAAATGAGACTGATGTACAGACCAGATTTTCTAGTCCAGATTCCATAGTGTGATTGGAGTCTAAGGTGAGGTTTACACAGTGACATTTGTAGAAGCTGCTTCAGAAATTCAGACGAAGAATTTTTCCGCTTTACCAAATCAGCCCCCGAATCTCCATCAGATTCCTTACTGGCCAGGCGGGCCACTTCCCATTTATTTCCATAGAGCTCTGAGGTGGAATCTGCCTGAAGATCGAGCAGGAGGATTATTTTCCCGCTACCTGAAATAATCTGCTATATAATTCTGGTAAATTCTTTCCCTTCACAAGGACGGACAGCCGGTGAGGAAGAAATTTGCCTCGTTCACATCGATGTCAAGTCCATATTCCTGCTGTCCGTTCTATTCTATACTACATTTATTACCCCCTATAGCGGTATCACATTTATATTCACGTATTATTAGTATTTTACCTGTAATTCAAAAAGGATTTCGTCCGGCAATCAGATTATTTAAAATGTAACTTTTACTTCATTAATTATAAAAAAGAAACATATACATGCTCAAGGAACAAGAAAAAAGGAAGCACAGCTTACGCGTTTCAGGACATGATGTTGAGTCCCTTAGTCAATCTGCCCCAGTGTCATGCCGTTCTCCCCCTCCATCTGCCCCAGTGTCATGCTGTTCTCCCCCCCTTCATCTGCCCCAGTGTCATGCCATTCTTCCCCCTTCATCTGCCCCAGTGTCATGCTGTTCTCCCCCCCTCCATCTGCCCCAGTGTCATGCCGTTCTCCCCCCTCCATCTGCCCCAGTGTCATGCCGTTCTCCCCCCTCCATCTGCCCCAGTGTTATGCTGTTCTCTCCCCCTCCATCTGCCCCAGTGTCATGCTGTTCTCCCCCCCTCCATCTGCCCCAGTGCCATGCCGTTCTCCCCCCTCCATCTGTCCCAGTGTCATGACGTTCTCTCCCCTCCATCTGCCCCAGTGTTATGCTGTTCTCTCCCCCTCCATCTGCCCCAGTGTCATGCAGTTCTCCCCCCCTCCATCTGCCCCAGTGCCATGCCGTTCTCCTCCCTCCATCTGTCCCAGTGTCATGACGTTCTCCCCCTCCATCTGCCCCAGTGTCATGCCATTCTCTCCCCTCCATCTGCCCCAGTGTCATGCTGTTCTCTCCCCCTCTATCTGCCCCAGTGTCATGCCCTTCTCCCCCCTTCATCTGCCCCAGTGTCATGCCGTTCTCCCCCTCCATCTGCCCCAGTGTCATGCTGTTCTCTCCCCCTCTATCTGCCCCAGTGTCATGCCATTCTCCCCCCTCCATCTGCCCCAGTGTCATGCCGTTCTCCCCCCTCCATCTGCCCCAGTGTCATGCTGTTCTCTCCCCCTCTATTTGTCCCAGTGCCATGCCGTTCTCCCCCCTCCATCTGCCCCAGTGTCATGCTATTCTCCCCCCTCCATCTGCCCCAGTGTCATGTCGTTCTCCCCCTCCATCTGCCCCAGTGTCATGCTGTTCTCCCCCCCTTCATCTGCCCCAGTGTCATGCTGTTCTCCCCCCTCCATCTGCCCCAGTGTCATGCTGTTCTCCCCCCTCCATCTGCCCCAGTGTCATGCCATTCTCCCCCCTCCATCTTCCCCAGTGTCATGCCGTTCTCCCCCTCCATCTGCCCCAGTGTCATGCTGTTCTCCCCTCCTCCATCTGCCCCAGTGTCATGCTGTTCTCCCCCCTCCATCTGCCCCAGTGTCATGCTGTTCTCCCCCCTCCATCTGCCCCAGTGTCATGCCGTTCTCCCCCCCTTCATCTGCCCCAGTGTCATGCCATTCTCCCCCCCTTCATCTGCCCCAGTGTCATGCCATTCTCCCCCCCTTCATCTGCCCCAGTGTCATGCCATTCTCCCCTTCCATCTGCCCCAGTGCCATGCCGTTCTCCCCCCTCCATCTGCCCCAGTGTCATGCTGTTCTCCCCCCTTCATCTGCCCCAGTGTCATGCTGTTCTCCCCCCTTCATCTGCCCCAGTGTCATGCTGTTCTCCCCCCTTCATCTGCCCCAGTGTCATGCCGTTCTCACGTTGTCACACACACACACACTCACCATTCCTCGTTCCCCCGCAGCTCTCTCCCTCATACACATATTGTAGGCGCGATGTGACGTCATCACATCGCGGCTACAAATGCCGGAGCTCAGCGTTAAAGCAGGAGCTGAGCTGTGACAGCTCCTGCTTTAAACGCCTATGTATTCAGCTCATCGGCGTCCTGCTTTAACGCTGAGCTCAGTTGGAATCGGGACATGCCGACCGGGACCATTTTGTTAGGTCCCGGCCGCGCCGCGGGGCCCCGGGCGGTTGCCCGGCTCGCCCGGCCCTGGATCCGTCCCTGTCACCTCCTTGTACAGTTCCTTGTGTCCCATGGATTTCCCAGCCTGAACTCACTGCGGATCTGCTGTCCCATACAGTATGTAGTAGGGTCTGTGGAGTCACAAGGAAGCAGGGACTCCTAGCGTCATAGATCACTAAGATACGGGGAGTCCTGGTGTGTGGACAGAGTTCAGACTGGGAAATGTGACTGATGTACAGACCAGATGTTCTAGTCCAGATTCCATAGTGTGCAGGATGCAGCACAGACAAATCCAGATAGACATTAGTGACAGACAGGGACTGAATTCATTCTGTACATACAAATAATGGAAGTCCATGTGTATATAGTCATGTCTATTACCTGCTGATGTGAGGGGCTGCTGGTCCTCCATCATCACCTCCTTGTACAGGTCCTTGTGTCCTTCTAAATACTCCCACTCCTCCATGGAGAAATAGACAGCGACATCCTGACACCTTATAGGAACCTGACAACACAATGATACAGTCATCACCCCGACCCCTCCAGTTACTGTATAATGTCCCAGCATTCCCAGCAGTGTCACCTCTCCAGTCAGCAGCTCCAGCATCTTGTTGGTGAGTTCTAGGATCTTCTGTCCATTGATCTCCTCCTGTATCACGGGGTGAGGTGGAGGCCCCAGGGTTGGGCTCAGGGTTCCTCTCCATCCATCATACACAGGAGCCTGACAGCGCCCACTAGAGGTCTTCTTCACTACTGTGTAATCCTGGTTATGGGGAGACACATTAATAAATCTCACTACATACATGTCCAGAGTCCATCACCTCTCCAGTCATATCATCTGTTATTACTATAGATAAGAATGATGTCATGATGACATCATCAGAATCTCTCACCTCTCCAGTAAGCTGGTAGATGATCTCTAGGGTGAGATTTAATAGACTTTCCGCCATCTTGTTCCTGTCTCTTTCCATCCTTGATGGATCAATCAGGAATATTCTCTTATATAGAAGATACTGAGAGGATTCTATATTGTAGGAACCTGAATGGAGAGAAGATGAGACAATGTAAAATACATAGTATCGCTGTCATGTACGGACTGTGGATGTGACTTCAAATGGTTATTTGTCTTGACTCATTCAACAGAGCAAGCTGAGCTTCCAGCAGAGATCGAGGCCCTTTAGGTGACTTCAGCCTCTACCTGCAGAGATTTATTGTTTCTTTGGGTGAGTTGAGCCTTTAAACAGCAGAGATTCAGATTTTGGCCCTTGGAGTGAGTAGAGCCAGTGGTGTAACTACTACCATAGCAGCAGAGGCAGCTGCCACAGGGCCCGGGACATTAGGGGCCGGTGACAGCTACCCCTGCGCTTATCACAGACAAACTGTTGTAACTGCGATAAGATCGGGGGAAAGCTTGTAGGACCTGTAGCTAAAGGACCTTGTGTGACGTCAGATGTCACATGACTAGGTAGGCGTGTCTTTATAGCCCGTGCCAGAGATGAAGAGAAGGAGAGATGTGGTGCTAGGTAATGAAGGGGAGGGGTGATGTGACAAGCAGAATGGAGAGAGTGTGTGTGCGTGTGTATGCATGGTCTGGAGGAGGGGAGACTAGTGTCCTGATATCTGTGTATTAGGAGGAGGGGGAGGTCAGTGTCAGTAGAGGGATCAGTACTCTACACATTGTTTGTATTCAGACTTGCCTGCAATCGCTGTTACTAATGACTGTCTAATAGTAGTCAGGGGGCACTCTCTGTATTGTACTGAAGGGGAGGGGGATGCGAGATGCAGAATGGAGAGTGTGAGCGTGTATGTATGTGTGGTGAGGAGCAACAGTAACCTAGGGGCAGAGATGAAGGGGAGGACATGAAAATGGGGGTAGAGATGAGGGGTGCATGAAACTGGAGGGAGGGCATGAAACTGGGGGCAGATGGACGGAGGGTATGAAATGTCATGTGACATCCGTGCGTTATTAAAGATGGCCAACACCCAGGGGTGAACCTACCTTTTTTGCCGCCCAGCCGCCCCCCGTCCCGGGAGGAGGGGGCGGGGCGGAGCGGTGTTAGCAGGCACAGAGCAGGCATGGAGAGGACCTGCTCTCTGCCTGAGTGTGAGGGGAGGCCGCTCGCTTCTCATGCCGGACAGCTTGTCCTGGACTGGCTTAGGTAAGCAAAAATGCCCCCCCCCCCCCCGGGGCCTTGGCATAGCACCGCCTGAAGCGGTCACTTCAGGTCGCCTCATGGGAGGTGCGGCGCTGCCAACACCACCAAAGACTGCAGCAGAGCCGGAGACAGGTAAGTAACTTTTTTTTTATGTCTGTATCTCCCCTCGGTCTCCGATTATTATACTCTGGGGTCTGAAAATACCCCAGAGTATAATCATTGTTCATGGGTGTTCATTATGGGGCATAATCCCGTGTGTAGGGGCCACAATGGGGTGTAATACTGTGTGCAGGGGCCACTGAGGTGATAAATATTATATTTACAATATTCTCTAGCAGACATGGGGTTAACACTCTACTGACATCACATACTGCTATATTCTGGGGACATGGGTGCGGTTATAGTACACCATAGTAGAAATCTCCTTACATAGCAGTAACATGGAAGGTAACACCCACTCTCATGAACATAAATGAGTGACAGACACACACGTCGGGGTCGTCATCGTCATCCATGAGGGGAATCCATGGGGAATCTATGGCAGGTCTGTCTGCCATCCCTCTCTGTCATCCTGGACAAGATGTCGTGAATATTCCAGATGACCAGACCAGATGACAAGCATGAACCAAGCTGTAACTACAAGATATCCAGATGATTTAACTTCTCTAAAGATGTAAGCTATTGACATTGACTGATATTTGTGTTATTTGGACACTTTCCCTGTTCCTGTGTTTTCCTTCAAGATATTAATAAACCTCTACACTGATTTATAACAAGCTGACTTCTTCCTATCGTGGATAAGGCCTACAACACGTGGCACAAGTCTGTCCCCCAACTTCAGATATATTTAACAGTGGCGAGCCAAGCACGGTCGTTTTTTTTCCTGTTTTTCTCGTTCCGTTCACTTGCAATTAAGGGGGAAGAGAGGAATATTTTGCAAATTGTATGAATTGCAAGATTCAGGAATACTTCGAAAAAGAACCTATATTGGTGAGATACAGATGACTGTTGCACGTGTGTTATATGATACGGAAGCCTGTGTGAGGAAAGCCTGTGAGGAAACACAGAAGGACCACAAGTGCCAGACGTACTGAGACGTTCTGAGGACAGGGACCAACTGTTCCCAGGACAAGCTAAAGGTGAAGCTTTCTACAGTGGTGAGTAAAGATTTTACTTTTAAAGTATGGAAAAATTAGAGTCATTGTCTAAAAAGTGTAACTTTGAGTTTAAGGTTGTGTCTAGTGACAGTTTAGTGAGTATATGGCAAGATTTGTATACACAATGTGAGCAGGCAAATTCTAAGATTGGAAATAGAATTTGTGCTAAAAAAGAGAAGCAAATATTTAGGAATATTGCTTCTTTGGTAAAGATTTTTAATGACGTGGTAACAGAGAAGAAATTACGTAATAGTATGCATAAATCTGTTCAGACAGATAATGAGAAATCTCAACATGTTAACAAAGAGCACCACGTGCCAGTAATGGCCATAGATGGTGAGGAAGAAATGGAGTCTGTAGCAGAGGTCATCTCCAGTCCTAATATCCAAGGTGACCTTCGTAACGGCATAGATATGTCAGCAAATGAAAAGCAATTACAGATACAAGAAACTGAATTGAAATTAAAATCTCAGGAATATTTGATCAGTCTGACTAAAGCCATTCCCACATATGATGTAAAGATCCATGTGTGTAGAAACTCAGAGATTTTTGAAAGCCATGCAGAGAAATTTGATCTATCAAATGAACAAAGAAATAAACTGTTCAGAATATGGCTTCCTATTGATTTTACAGAACGTTTGTCTGCAAAAATGTCTTATGATAATGAGTCAAATGAATGGTTAAAAGACAGTGATGTGGAGAGATTAAAGAAACTAATCTGGTGCACTAGAGGTGACAGCATGCCAACACCTGACATACTGAATGAGATAAAGATTGGCAGGAAAGAATGTACATTTGCATTTATGTCTAAATTTGAGAGGACATACAAAACTGTCATTCAAAAAGTGAACTCTACATCTATGGTAAAAAGTTTTGTTAAAAAGTTCACATTCTTGGATGCAGTCACCCTTGCCAGTGCCTCAGATAAAAAGTCTTTATTTGAAGCTGCTAGTTTATTGGACATGGCCAGAAGACATGAGAGACAAATGGCAAAAGCAATTCAAATATGTCCAAGTCAAAGAGTAAAGCCTATTAAGAGACATCTGTCAAATCAGGTTATAGTGTCCCCTATTTATAGGAGGGAAAGTGACAAAATCTATGAGAAACGTAGGAAATTACATGTTGCATATAAACCATATGCCATGCAAGGAAATCCACAAATTGGAATTCCATTATTAACTGAAATTAAAGAATTTCAGCCAACCAAATCTATTGAGTATCTGCAAAAGAATGTATCTGGGAATGGACCAGTTGTCTCCAAAATGTCAGATCTTCCCAGTAACCAAGTGAGATCTGAACTGCCTCATATTCTTAGGAAGAGGGCAAGCTTGGCATTCTCTAATGACCTGGTGGAGTTATTGTGGGATGTGATTGACAGGAAGGTCAGGGGTCAAATTTGAAAGTATCTCTGATGTAATGACTGTCTATTGAATATTTACTTATGTACTATCTGGCTATGTAAAGAGAAATCCCATTTATATGAGGAGAAGTCCAATGATCAGGTATAACCCACATGATTATGTGATGATGTTTATAAATAATCCTAATTATGCTATTGTGAATAATACTATGGATCATATTATTATATACAGTATATATATACACACACAGGAGGAGAGCCTGATGTGTGGTGACAGATTTTTGTCATAGCCCACTCTCTGGTTGCAGAGAGAGGAGGAACATGTTATGTACAATATGTGACTATGATCAAATAGTATTAGGAATCCATAAAGTTATTACGGTAACCTTTCCATTGGTTAAAATCATTATTGTATTCATTTGGTTTTTGCTAAAGTTTATCTTCAGATATAGGTATATGAAAAAAGGCAGCAGTTCAATCAGTGATGTCCATTCATTCATTCTTTCCTTATAGCCAAAAGAATGCATGGAGTGTCTAACTATTAATGAGTAAACTAATTAACATGGTGTGACTGATAGCAATGCATGATAAAGTGATAGAAGTTATAATTTACCTCAAGCATGTTTTTCAATAGTTTTCATGTAAAGTCCATGTTTTTAGTATTTTCATGTTATAATCCATTTAGTTTAAAGGCATGCAACTAGGCATGGAGCTCTTACTGTGACTCAATGTCCGTTCATGGGGTCAGTTGATTGACAGCAACACATTGTGACCTGTGACCCTGACGGGCTGGTCAGTATAAGTGTTATGTGTCCACTGGTGTATACAACAGATCTGTGACATCATAAATAGGCCTAAGAAAATCAGGATGCATCCAACAAGGAAAAAGAAACATCTATCCAGCAAAGACATCTCTTTCTATTTTCTACTTTTTTATCTTATGTGATCCTCTATATTAAATCGGGAAATTAGCAAATATATTTGAAATCCATCAAAAGGAACCTCATATGTTTATACCTACAGGAAAACCAGACTTTGCCGGCGGCCGCTTAACCGCCCACGTGTCGGCCGCTTAACCCCCCGCGTGCCAGCCGCTTCTATTCATTTCAATGGCACGCTTCCATTGAAATGAATGGAAGCGCTCGGCACGCGAGGAGTTAAAGGGATTCTACCACTAAAACACTTTTTTTTCTAGTTACCACGTCGGAATAGCCTTTAAAAAGGCTATTCGTCTCTTACCTGTGGAAGTGCTCTCCGCCGCGCCGTTCGTTCAAAATACCGGTTTGTACCGGTATGCTAATTAGTTCTCTCGCAGCGATGGGGGCGTCCCCATTGCAGCTCGAAAACCGACCGCAGCGCCGCCTCTCTGGTCTTCGGTGTCCTCCCCTTGCCTCTTCAGCGTCTGTCGGACGCCTGCGCAGTAGGCTCTGTTCGGCGAAGATTGCCGAACGTACTGCGCATGCGTGAAATTGCGGTCCCAGCCATAGTGCGGGCACCGCACTTTCGCGCATGCGCAGTACGTTCGGCAATCTTCGCCGAACAGAGAGCATACTGCGCAGGCGTCCGACAGACGCTGAAGAGGCAAGGGGAGGACACCGAAGACCAGAGAGGCGGCGCTGCGGTCGGTTTTCGAGCTGCAATGGGGACGCCCCCATCGCTGCGAGAGAACTAATTAGCATACCGGTACAAACCGGTATTTTGAACGAACGGCGCGGCGGAGAGCACTTCCACAGGTAAGAGACGAATAAAGGCTTTTTTAAAGGCTATTCCGACGTGGTAACTAGAAAAAAAAGTGTTTTAGTGGTAGAATCCCTTTAAAGGGATTCTACCATTAAAAGAACTTCTTCTTTCTTGATCACGTCAGAATAGCCTTAAAAGGCTATTCGTCTCCTACCTTTTTACCATAGCCAGCGCCGCCTTCTTCCGCAGCTCCGTCTCTGTCTTCTTTGGGCCTCATGGATGACGCATGCGCAGTCGGCTCTAACAGGCTCTCGCAGCCAGAGCCGACTGCGCATGCGTCATCCATGAGGCCCAAAGAAGACAACACAGACGGGGACACGGAAGGCGCGAACACAGCTCAGGGA
Source organism: Leptodactylus fuscus (assembly GCF_031893055.1). Taxonomy (NCBI): domain Eukaryota; kingdom Metazoa; phylum Chordata; class Amphibia; order Anura; family Leptodactylidae; genus Leptodactylus; species Leptodactylus fuscus. Next base: position 5,909,855 of record NC_134265.1, on the reverse strand, counting down.
GAAGGCGGCGCTGGCTATGGAAAAGGTAGGAGACGAAAAGCCCTTTTTAAGGCTATTCCGACGTGGTCAGGGGGAAGAAGTTCTTTTAATGGAAGAATCTAGAGTTGAGCGAGTACTGTTCGGATCGGCTGATCCGAACAGTACTCGCTCATCTCTAGTAGAATCCCTTTAAGCAGCGGCCGCTGGCAAAGTCTGCATGCCGCTTCCATACATTACAATGAGAGCGCGCTATTCAAATAGTTAGAGATGAACGAATACTATTTGAATAGCGCGCTCCCATTGCAATGTATGGAAGCGGCATGGAGACTTTGCCGGCAGCCGCCGCTTAACGCCTCGCGTGCCGCCGCTTCAAGCCTTAAATAAGGCGCACCGGACTATAAGGCGCACTTTTGATTTCTGAGGAAATCTAAGTATTTTTTGTGAGCCTTATAGTCCGGAAAATACGGTATAGGGTGTGACGTATTTTGAAATGTTTATGTTTTATATACTTATTTCATATATATGGTGTTCACATACAGCCAGTACACAAGAATATATACAGTTAAGTTTAAAAATAATGTATTTTTACATTTGTGTCTTAGCAGAGTCAAGTGTGTTAAGTGTTGTCTCTATTCTTGGTATTGGAGGTATCTGAAAGGTTAAAAAAGGTCACAGGAGTCTGTGAAGAGACAAGGTGCCAGCAGTAACAAATGTGATTGGAGAATTTAAACTTTAGTCACATAAGTTTTTATGAATAAAAGTTAATATTGTGTCTCAGATAAAGAACACAATGATATTTAATAAAGTAATGTTCAAAATAAAATTATTTCTTATTAAAAAGGATTATAAAGTGATTAAACTTTAGAAAATGTATGATAAGTATGATAACACATTCATATAGGAACATATGTTTAGTATAATTGGTGATAAGTTCAAACTAAAGAATAAATATTGTGATTGTCTATAGAATGGTAATTAATAATGAGATCACATTATATTTCAGTCATGTTGCAATTTGTCATCACAAGTAAAGTACACATATATATTCATACATATAGATATAAGATATATAGATATATATGTTGATATATGATGTTTATAGATTACTATATTCAAGTTTGATAAAAAAAAATATGAATATCAATATTTTTATAAGTCAAATATAAATATTGATACAACATAAAGAGAAGTATGATATATAAATGAATGGTATGGTACACTGTGATATTATAGTTTAGTTAATTGCCTAGTTTGGCTTAGTTATTAGGGAAAGAAAACTTATCTTCAATCAAGTCCAAGATTATGATAAAGTTTGATATCAAATGTTAATAAAAAGACTTTAACAGTTACAAGAAGAAGATGTGCGGGAAAAGACAAAATCTGAAGGTATGATGCTATATGCTTAAGCTTATACCAAGGACTGTGTTTAAAAACTATTGCTGGAGGTTGGAACCTTTGATCAGCCGATGATTGGACAGATATAAAGACGTCCTCATCAATGTTTGGTGGAATCCTCTCTATTTCAAGACTTCAAGTTGTTTGGTGAGCAAAAGGGCCAAACACAGATCTTGTGTATCCATGAGACTGAGATTCCAGGACTGAACCTTACTGACAAGCAGCAGGGATGATGTCAGAATTCACACTTGCCTTGCTTTTGCAGTATTGCTCCAGAACTGTCACATGATTCTACAGTGACAGGTGGTCAAGGGAATTACCAAAGGAAACTCTTCTACAGTCTATGTCTTGGTAAAGTGAAACATATGGACTTTGTTGTTATATCAATATCTTCTCAATATGAACTTTAATGGACATTGTTATAATATCTGCACAACACGGAGGAAATCTATAAAGGACTTTATGTCAAGAACTACATTTGTGGTAATAAGCCTTCTATTATGATGGAAGAAGAGATGACCAGAAGATGAAAGAAGAGCCTTCATCAGGTGTAGGTTAGATAATGGATCAAATTGTTTTCCTCTTTGATCACAGTTTACCATAACATTTATTAATGACAAAATTTATTGCAAATTGATGAAATTATTGTTATATGGACAATTAATGAAAATTAAGTTCCAGTGTTCAGCAAAGAAGAAAGAAGATATAATCTAATTGTATGAATATTGTCGTATGGTATATCTTGAGAGTTCAAACAGATATTTCACTCTCAAAAGGGGGAAATGTTAAATATTATATTTACAATATTCTCTAGCAGACATGGGGTTAACACTCTACTGACATCATAGTCTTATATTCTGGGTACATGGGTGCGGTTAGAGTAGACCATAGTAGAAATCTCCTTACATAGCTGTAAGATGGAAGGTAACACCCCCTCTCATGAATATACACTCACCGGCCACTTTATTAGGTACACCATGCTAGTAACGGGTTGGACCCCCTTTTGCCTTCAGAACTGCCTCAATTCTTCGTGGCATAGATACAACAAGGTGCTGGAAGCATTCCTCAGAGATTTTGCTCCATATTGACATGATGGCATCACACAGTTGCAGTCGCAGATTTGTCGGCTGCACATCCATGATGCGAATCTCCCGTTCCACCACATCCCAAAGATGCTCCTCTATTGGATTGAGATCTGGTGACTGTGGAGGCCATTGGAGTACAGTGAACTCATTGTCATGTTCAAGAAACCAGTCTGAGATGATTCCAGCTTTATGACATGGCGCATTATCCTGCTGAAAGTAGCCATCAGATGTTGGGTACATTGTGGTCATAAAGGGATGGACATGGTCAGCAACAATACTCAGGTAGGCTTTGGCGTTGCAACGATGCTCAATTGGTACCAAGGGGCCCAAAGAGTGCCAAGAAAATATTCCCCACACCATGACACCACCACCACCAGCCTGAACCGTTACCGATACAAGGCAGGATGGATCCATGCTTTCATGTTGTTGACGCCAAATTCTGACCCTACCATCCGAATGTCGCAGCAGAAATCGAGACTCATCAGACCAGGCAACGTTTTTCCAATCTTCAATTGTCCAATTTCGATGAGCTTGTGCAAATTGTAGCCTCAGTTTCCTGTTCTTAGCTGAAAGGAGTGGCACCCGGTGTGGTCTTCTGCTGCTGTAGCCCATCTGTAGCCTCAAAGTTGGACGTACTGTGCGGCGTTCAGAGATGCTCTTCTGGCTACCTTGGTTGTAACGGGTGGCTATTTGAGTCACTGTTGCCTTTCTATCAGCTCGAACCAGTCTGGCCATTCTCCTCTGACCTCTGACATCAACAACGCATTTCCGCCCACAGAACTGCCGCTCACTGGATGTTTTTTCTTTTTCGGACCATTCTCTGTAAACCCTAGAGATGGTTGTGCGTGAAAATCCCAGTAGATCAGCAGTTTCTGAAATACTCAGACCAGCCCTTCTGGCACCAACAACCATGCCACGTTCAAAGGCACTCAAATCACCTTTCTTCCCCATACTGATGCTCGGTTTGAACTGCAGGAGATTGTCTTGACCATGTCTACATGCCTAAATGCACTGAGTTGCCGCCATGTGATTGGCTGATTAGAAATTAAGTGTTAACGAGCAGTTGGACAGGTGTACCTAATAAAGTGGCCGGTGAGTGTAAATGAGTGACAGACACACATGTCGGGGTTGTCGTCATCCATGAGGGGGATCCATGGGGAATCTATGGCAGGTCTGTCTGCCATCCCTCTCTGTCATCCTGGACAAGATGTCGTGAATATTCCAGATGACCAGACCAGATGATTAAGCATGAACCAAGCTGTAACTACAAGATATCCAGATGATTTAACTTCTCTGAAGATGTAAGCTATTGACAATTGACTGATATTTGTGTTATTTGGACACTTTCCCTGTTCCTGTGTTTTCCAAGATGTTTAATTAAACTCTACATTTTTATAACAAGCTGACTCCTTTCTATCATGGATTTGGCCTACAACACGTGACACAAGTCTATCCCACCATTCAAGGATATTTAACACTCTGCAATGTAACTGGGACAGCAGGGGGCGCATGTCTGGGGGCATCTAACACACCCAAGTCCCTCTATTACCCCACTATCACAGCCTAACAACTACACACTTTCCACACTCAAAAAAACCTCTATCAAAGTGGGAAAATACCTGGAAACCTTCTTTACTCCCCAATTGTATGGACACAAACCCAAGTTTAAGCTAAATAAACATTACCAAGCCCCCCTTTATATCACGTTCCCCATGAGAACCACAGATGGAATAGACAATGGGAAATCCATCAGTCCCCACCCTGAACTGTCATTGTGGATGTGTGTGTGATGTGGTGAGACCTTCCAAAATTCACTTTTCTAGCCCTTAACATGAGCCCTTCCAAATTAAGTTACAGGCCCTTAAAGGGGCTCTATCAGCAAAATCATGCTGATAGAGCCCCACATATACGTGAATAGGCTATTCAGGCACCGTAAATGTTATATTAAACTACCCCCCCCCCCCCGTTTTAAAATAATACCCTAAAAAAGAATGTGATCTACTTACGCATCGTGCACGCTGGGCGGGCATTCTTCTTCATCCACGCCTCCTCTTCCTCCGATGACTTCGGGTCCCGTCCTCCTCCGGCGCTTGCGAACTGACATGGGCGCATGCGCAGTAGCTGTAGTAGAAGCCACATGGTACTGCGAATGTGCCCAGGCCATTTTTTATATATCCATGTCAGTTCGCGAGCGCCGGAGGAGGACCAGACCCGAAGACATTGGAGGAAGAAGAGGTGTGGATGAAGAAGAAGACACACCCTGAATGCCCGCCCAGCGTGCACGATGCGTAAGTAGATCACATTCTTTTTTAGAGTTTTATTTTAAAACTGGGGGGTAGTTTAATATAACTTTTATAGGCTATTCACGTATATGTGGGGCTCTATCAGCATGATTTTGCTAATAGAGCCCCTTTAAGCTGAGCTACCAGCAGAGATTGAGGCCCTTTGGGTGAGTTGAGCCTTTAAACAGCAGTGTTTTTGGCCCTTTTGGTGACTAGAGCCATGCAGCAGCAGTGTATTATTTTTTGGCCCTTGTATTCGATCATATGTATCCCGAACGGCCTGATATTCGATCGAAAGGCGTTCGCTCATCTCTAGTTATTATATATGGAAGGAGAACCAGAAAAGAGATGTAAGGTACATACACGTCACACACACAGCTCTGCTACATACACATCACACACAGATAGCTCTGCTACATACACGTCACACACACACAGCTCTGCTACATACACGTCACACACACACAGCTCTGCTACATACACGTCACACACACAGCTCTGCTACATACACGTCACACACACACAGCTCTGCTACATACATGGTACAAACAGAAAGCCCCGCTACATATATGTCACACACACAACTTTACCTCATTCAGAATAGACCTAATCACGTGACTGTGACATCATTAAAGGTCCTTTAACTTACTAGTATATTCAGCAATAACAGCAGGACCTGATCATGTGACTTGTTGACTCCTCCCACATGTGACATCATCACAGGTCCTGTAACCTCGGTTACTATACAGCGGTCGGCGCCAGTCCCGGCAGGATTATTATTAACCCCTTTACCCCCGGACAGTTCTGGACCATAAAGGCCTTGTGCGCATGTGCAGGTAATTACTAGTGATGTCTCCTCTGCAGCCCCTCAGTATCACATGGCTCAGGTATATTCTAGTGTATGGGGAGGGGGCGCAGAGACCCCAATACAGAGCTCCATAGACTGTATACAGCTACCGGTACATACACTATATATATATACAGCTACCGGTACATACACTATATATATACAGCTACCGGTACATACACTATATATATACAGCTACCGGTACATACACTATATATATATATATACAGCTACCGGTACATACACTATATATATATACAGCTACCGGTACATACACTATATATATACACACAGCTACCGGTACATACACTATATATATATACAGCTACCGGTACATACACCATATATATATATACAGCTACCGGTACATACACTATATATATATACAGCTACCGATACATACACTATATATATATATATATACAGCTACCGGTACATACACTATATATATATACAGCTACTGGTACATACACTATATATATATACAGCTACCGGTACATACACTATATATATACAGCTACCGGTACATACACTATATATATATATATATATATATATATACACAGCTACCGGTACATACACTATATATATATACAGCTACCGGTACATACACTATATATATATACAGCTACCGGTACATACACTATATATATATATATACAGCTACCGGTACATACACTATATATATATACAGCTACCGGTACATACACTATATATATATACAGCTACTGGTACATACACTATATATATATACAGCTACCGGTACATACACTATATATATATACAGCTACTGGTACATACACTATATATATATACAGCTACCGGTACATACACTATATATATACAGCTACCGGTACATACACTATATATATATATATATATATATATATACACAGCTACCGGTACATACACTATATATATATACAGCTACCGGTACATACACTATATATATATACAGCTACCGGTACATACACTATATATATACACAGCTACCGGTACATACACTATATATATATACAGCTACCGGTACATACACTATATATATATATACAGCTACCGGTACATACACTATATATATATACAGCTACCGGTACATACACTATATATATATACAGCTACCGGTACATACACTATATATATATATATACAGCTACCGGTACATACACTATATATATACAGCTACCAGTACATACACTATATATATACAGCTACCGGTACATACACTATATATATATACAGCTACCGCTACATACACTATATATATATATATATATATATATATATACCTCTCAACTTTTGAAGAACCGAAAGAGGGACAAAATGTGCGGCAAATTTAGCCCCGCCTACTTTTGTGTTGACTCACTCATTAATTTTTCATGTGTCCACACACAGTATAATCCTCCTACAGTCACCCGTAAATTATATGTTCCCCCTCCATCTCTGCCCCCAGTTTCATGTCCTCCATCTCTGCCCCCAGATTCATGTCCCCTCCATCTCTGCCCCCAGTTTCATGTCCCTCCATCTCTGTCCCCAGATTCATGTCCCCTCCATCTCTGCCCCCCAGATTCATGTCCCCCCTCCATCTCTGCCCCCAGATTCATGTCCCCTCCATCTCTGCCCCCAGATTCATGTCCCCTCCATCTCTGCCCCCAGATTCATGTCCCCTCCATCTCTGCCCCCAGATTCATGTCCCCTCCATCTCTGCCCCCAGAATCATGTCCCCTCCATCTCTGCCCCCAGAATCATGTCCCCACATCTCTGCCCCCAGTGTCATGCCGTCCTCTCCTTCATCTGCCCCCAGTTTCACGTTCCACCTGCTAATTCCCTGCGTCTGGCATTTTTCTGGACCAGAAACCTAGCGGGACCATTTTCCCGTTCTGCTTCTGCCACAAACTCCAGACTGCATAATCTTGTTCACATGAGAGATTTCAATGAAACAATCCATCCCTCACAGGCCATAATTCAATGGCCTGCTGGATGGCCTCTTTTGCCAATTCAAAGGCATCACTTTGCTCCTGGTCCCAGGAGAAGTCATATTTTTTCCTTGTAAGGGGGCGTTCACACTACCGTCGGTGTCCGACATGTAGTGTCCGCTCCTAGTGTCCGCTCAAAATCTGTCACGGACACTAGGAGCGGACACTAGATGTGTCCGTGACACCTGTCATTCACTTGAATGGGCATCGGGTGCGTTCTTTTGCACTCCGTGCCCGTCCTTCCCTGTCCGCAAGAGAAGATGTCCAACTTCTCAAGCGGACAGAAAAACCCTGCATGCATGAGGTAATTCTAAGAATATAACATTTGCTTAAGGTTACCTGAGCTGACCTCATGTATTGAAACAAAATGGCTTCCCCACGCTTTCTTTTAATTTTACATTACAAGGATGGAAAGAGACAGGAACAAGATGGCGGAAAGTCTATTAAATCTCACCCTAGAGATCATCTACCAGCTTACTGGAGAGGTGAGAGATTCTGATGATGTCATCATGACATCATTCTTATCTATAGTAATAACAGATGATATGACTGGAGAGGTGATGGACTCTGGACATGTATGTAGTGAGATTTATTAATGTGTCTCCCCATAACCAGGATTACACAGTAGTGAAGAAGACCTCTAGTGGGCGCTGTCAGGCTCCTGTGTATGATGGATATGGAGGAACCCTGAGCCCAATCCTGGGGCCTTCACCTCACCCCCTGATACAGGAGGAGATCAATGGACAGAAGATCCTAGAACTCACCAACAAGATGCTGGAGCTGCTGACTGGAGAGGTGACACTGCTGGGAATGCTGGGACATTATACAGTAACTGGAGGGGTCGGGGTGATGACTGTATCATTGTGTTGTCAGGTTCCTATAAGGTGTCAGGATGTCGCTGTCTATTTCTCCATGGAGGAGTGGGAGTATTTAGAAGGACACAAGGATCTGTACAAGGAGGTGATGATGGAGGACCAGCAGCCCCTCACATCAGCAGGTAATAGACATGACTATATACACATGGACTTCCATTATTTGTATGTACAGAATGAATTCAGTCCCTGTCTGTGTTTCCTACAGGTAGATCCAGTAAGAGGACAACACCGGAGAGATGTCCCAGTCCTCTTCTTCCACAGGATGATGATCAGGTAGATGGAGATATTCCCTATGATGTGTAGACGGGCTGTGAAGTCCTTGTGGTCAGTCTTGTTGTATCCAGCAGTATTATATGGTTATATACATGGGCGGTGTCATTGAGCCGCCATCTAATATGTTTATCCGGCTTCTCACAGACCTGCAGCTACTGTCAGGACATCTTTCATCCTCATGCGGATTAATGATCTAGAACATTCTCTGTGACTTCCCCATTTGTCCGGTGACTTTTACATTATTTGTTTCCCAGATTTTCCATCAGGATAAAGATGTGAGCGACATGAATGCTATATCTATGAGAATAAAGGAAGAGCCCTATGTGAGTGGTGATGAGGAGTGTGAGGAGGACATTCCTACAGGGACCCGCCCAGGTGAGGAGTCACCACTATATAAAGCACAGAAGGGTCACTGATTCTATTCAGACATTGTTTAGACTATTTGTTGTTCCCCGATTCAGGTAAAATACTAATAATACCTGAATATAAATGTGATACCGCTATAGGGGGTAATAAATGTAGTATAGAATAGAACGGACAGCAGGAATATGGACTTGACATCGATGTGAACGAGGCAAATTTCTTCCTCACCGGCTGTCAGTCCTCGTGAAGGGAAAGAATTTACCAGAATTATATAGCAGATTATTTCAGGGGGCGGAAAAATAATCCTCCTGCTCGATCTTCAGGCAGATTCCACCTCAGAGCTCTATGGAAATAAATGGGAGGTGGAAAATCCGGCCTGGCCAGTAAGGAATCTGATGGAGATTCAGGGGCTGATTTGGTAAAGCGGAAAAATTCTTCGTCTGAATTCCTGAAGCAGCTTCTACAAATGTCACTGTGTAAACCTCACCTTAGACCCCAATCACACTATGGAATCCGGACTAGAAAATCTGGTCTGTACATCAGTCACATTTCCCAGCCTGAACTCTGTCCACACACCAGGACTCCCCGTATCTTAGTGATCTATGACGCTAGGAGTCCCTGCTTCCTTGTGACTCCACAGACCCTACTACATACTGTATGGGACAGCAGATCCGCGGTGAGTTCAGGCTGGGAAATCCAGCAGATGTGGTTTGTATTGTATTGTGTGTATGGGGTGTAATACAGTAAGATTTATGGCATCCTACAGTATTATTCCACATAAGTGGCCATAGTTAAGCAGCCATGGATTGTGTTCCTGTGGTTTGGGCTCTGAGACTTATTTCACTTTGGATTCTTAGAAGAGTCGTGCAGATAAGACGATCTATATCAGGACAGGACAACTAGTAATGTAGTCAGAGGCCTGAACTTACTGGTACAAAATAATGACCTTAATGTTAGGTCCTAAATGTGGGTTCTGTTGGGATAAAACAAAACCATTTCCAAAATAAGGCGAGGCTACCAAAAGAATATAGAAACAATATATCAAAATTATATTAAAGTGATGACCATGTATATCACTTGTGTATATGTGCACTTTCCTACTTGGACTTCTAAACCCTTTTAACTATTGATTGTTTTGAACACCATTTTTTCCACACGCATGGTCTTTTGGATGTGTTTTTCCTCCCTCCTCTTGTTGCTATGTGTTTCTGTGTTTTTATTCACTTTAATAACATTTTGATATATTTTTCCTACATTCTTTTGGTAGCCTCGCCTTATTTCGGCAATGTTTTTCTATTATTTGGATAACTATCTCTACATTGTGCCCTATATATTTTTGTGGATAAGATAAACTACTCTGTGTGCAGAAATTGTAATTAGATTGTGTTGAATGTCCTTTATGTAATATGAGTAAGGTGATCTACTAGGGACAGGCAGGGCCGCCATCAGAACAGTACTGGTGCTATCAGAGGTCCGGTCACCGCTCTAAGAAAAAAGGAGGCCGGTAACTTGCACTAGAAATGAATCTTATGTGATGTATCTCTATGTAAGTGCCACCATTCCTTTCCTTAGACTTGTGACTAGGTGTGCCCGCTTCATTCACCCACCACCAGCACCAATACAGTGACCTAGAGCAGTGGTGGCGTCTCCTGCCCCGCTTCATTACTAGTCACTATCACTGACCTCCGTCTCAGCACAGTGAATACTAATGAAGTAGGCCGCGCTGCCGTCGTTTGCTGCTTGTGCCACTGACTTCACTTCTTTACATGGTCTGAAGCGTCTCAGGCAGCAGCAGCTCAGTGAGGAATATACTTATAAGGTTATGTTATTCAATAATAGTAACATCAGTTTTCTTCTTGTCAGATGACTGTACCAGGAGCTCAGACGGACATCTGATATCTACAGATTATACAGCAGAGGATCATGGTATCACACAAGATCCATATGAAGAACATACCATTACCCCTGATATACCCTCAGCCTGTCAGGAGCAAGATCTTTCTTCTAATTCATCACGGTCTGTAAAGCAAAATAAAGGAATCAAAAGAGGTGTTATACATCAGAGAACTCACACAGAAGAGAAGCCATATTCATGCCCAGAATGTGGGAAATATTTTTCTCAGAAATCAAATCTTGTTAGACATCAAATATCTCACACAGGGGAGAAGCCATATTCGTGCCGAGAATGTGGGAAATGTTTTATTCAGAAATCAGATCTTGTTAAGCATCAAAGAACTCACACAGGGGAGAAGCCATATTCATGTCCAGAATGTGGGAAATGTTTTATTCAGAAATCAGATCTTGTTAAGCATCAAAGAACTCACACAGGGGAGAAGCTATATTCATGCCCAGAATGTGGGAAATGTTTTACTCACAAATAAAATCTTGTTAAGCATCAAAAAACTCACACAGGGGAGAAGCCATATTCATGCCCAGAATGTGGGAAATGTTTTATTCAGAAATCAGATCTTGTTAAGCATCAAAAAAACTCACACAGGGGAGAAGCCATATTCATGTCCAGAATGTGGGAAATGTTTTACTCACAAATCAAATCTTGTTATCCATCAAAAGTCTCACACATGTGAGAAGCCATTTTCATGCCCAGAATGTGGGAAATGTTTTACTCAGAAATCACATCTTGTTAAACATCAGAGAACTCACACAGGAGAGAAGCCATATTCATGCCCAGAATGTGAAAAATGTTTTACTCGGAAATCTTGTTGAACATATTCAAATGGCAAATATTTCCAACTTCCATCTCAGAACTCACACAGAAAAAGCAGTTTTGTTTTCAGAATGGTTTATCCCTAATTCACATCTTAAAACTTACAAGAGCTTTCCAAGTACAGGAGCAATTTAATTTTTTTTTTTATCCTAAAAACTCATTTTAATGACAATTAGAACAAGAATAAAATCCAACATTTAGACTGTAATCACACCTGTGACATAGTTTGATGCAGTTTTTCAGTAAATCCTGGATGGCTTTAGTTTCTCTTTCCCTTTATCCACACATAAATCTTTACAGTCCTTTATTCTTGGCAAGGCCTGGGGTTACAAGAGGTATCTCTGCGGCCTATACTGTTTATACATCTTTCCCATATCCCTCTAAACTACCATATACAGTGACACCTCTCCAGGCCATCGCTCCTTTAAGAAATTCACCCCCTCGTAAGGACTTATATTTCCGCTGATTATCCTCCCTTTATTCGTTATGACAGCTGCCATTCTATAAGCAGACCACCCCCTTATGTAACCAAGCCCAATTGTGTAAGTGTAAACTCAGACAGGCAGTCTGACACTACACCAGATTTATCACAGTGACTGATGCTAGATGATAAATCTGCCCTATGTATATCCTATGTCCCCCTGACGAAGCCAGGAGTGGCGAAACGCACGTCGGGGCGCGTCACCAGCTTAGATGTGTTGAATAGGTAAATACTTTTATTATTCCAACACTTCATCTCTCCCTTGTTATATGTTGGCATGTGTTAGCAAATTGTTGGGTATACTTTATATCTTTCATTGTGTACATCTATTATATGTTACTCATATATCATCTTATGGGTTACATGGTATATATATTTATAGATTTTCCTCTTTTTAAAACACAATTTGCTACCATTCATAAATTCACTATTCGGTGAGAGTGTTTATGGTATATATATATATTGCCTACATGCTATAATATCATCCTCTAATGCTGGTTTTGTTACATTGTTCCCCCTGTCTTACCTTTTACATGTATGTTATTTATTGGATTTTCTGTATTTCTGTAGTAAAGAATATATATATTTTAATATACCGTATATACTCGAGTATAAGCCGACCCGAATATAAGCCGACCCCCCTAATTTTACCACAAAAAAATGGGAAAACTTATTGACTCGAGTATAAGCCGAGGGGGGGAGGGGGAATGCAGCAGCTACTGGAAAATTTCAAAAATTAAAATGGCCGAGTTCTTGGGTGCAGTAAGTGCTGGGAAAGGGGAGGGGGTGTTTTGGTTGTCTGTCTGCCCCTTCCCTGAGCTTGAGGACTGGGTTTTTTTTCCCCACTTGGAATTCAGTCTGGCTGACTATAGGGTATCTGCAGTGCTCCTATTAACCCCTTCCCGACGGAATAGAAGCACTTCAGGTACCCTATATTCAGTAGACCGGGCACTGTCAGACACAGGGAGACCTAATGTGTATGTGTTTCACAGTCATTTTCTACTTTGAGGACAGGTTCACACCAGCGCCCAATCTCAGTTATGCAGGTTTCCGTTTCCTGCCCGAGAAACATTCATGGGTTTGAAAAGTGTCCGTCGGTGAGCGTCTTCTGCTCTCCGCATTGAAACCGTTTTTTGTTTTTTTTTAGTCGGACATGCAGGACTTTGTGTCCAGTAGAAAACAAAACGGTTTCACCATGGGCAGCAGAAGACGGCTCACCCACAGACACTGAATGTCGGTTTCTGTCTTCTGCTGACAGAAAACAGAAACCTGCATAACTGAGATCAGGTGCTGGTGTGAACCCGCTGTGAACTTTTATTTATTTTATTTTTTATTATATTTTTTTTAAACTTTTTTTTTAGCCCCCCTGGGGGACTTGAACCTGCAGTCATTTGATTGCAAGTTCCATAGACGGCAATACAAGTGTATTGCCGTCTATGGGAGATTCTCTACATTACTATTACGGCTGGTCATAGACCAGCCGTAATAGTAATATAGCGATGACAGGCCTGGGAGCCTTCGTTAGGCTCCCGGCTGTCGTCGGAACAGGTCGGCTACTGCGAGCTCGCTGCGCAGGAGCCGGCCTGAAACTTTAAAGGTATGGGGCCGGTGGGGACCGGCCCCGGGGGCTAATTTTGAACTAGGAGGGGGGGAGGACATCTCCGGAGGGCACCTCCGCTGTAACGCTTACAGCAGAGATGCCACAGCTTATGCCTACAATCAGAGATCGCAGGCATAAGCTTCAGCATCTCTGCTGTAAGCATTACAGCGGAGGTGCCGGTTTCTATGGCGACCGCTCTGCAGAGCGGCGCCATTACGTTTACAGCCCAGCATCTGGACCCGGCCCCTGCATCCAGACACCGGGGTGGGTGCCGGGGCCCACAGCATGTACATGCTGTACATTAAAATCTGCAGAAGTACTTACGGTACTTCTGCTAGCAGGGCAGGAAGCAGACATGCCGGGTGCGGGCCTGAGTTTACGTGGCTATGTCACCCGGTGTGTGATGGAGCGGTGGGGGGGCGGAGTCTGCTATCCTGGCCTGCTAGCAGAAAATTACCGTAATGACCCGAATATAAGCCGAGGAGCACTTTTTCAGCACAAAAACTGTGCTGAAAAACTCGGCTTATACTCGAGTATATACGGTATATGGTGGTAGTTGCCTCTTTTGGCATTGTGTTTATATCAGTTTCAAACTACTAATTTTTGCCCTATATGTATGTGTTGGTCCTATCTATATCCTGTCTAGTCTACATTTATACCACCTCTTACTTGGCTTACTTTGAGACAGAATTTTATGATACAATGTTCCTCACCAGTCAACAGCTCCATACTGTACAAGTGGTCAATCTCTTTAATCCACTCACCCACTGTCGGGGGCAACTGGGACTTCCAGTGTTCGGGAATAACAGCTCTAGCTGCAGCCAGGATCTGTCAGAGGAGCCTATTTTTGATCTTGGCCAAGGGGCCAGGGATTAGGGTAAGAAGAGTCAACTGAGGAGATGATGATCGAGACCCCACGGTGACTTCTGTGTAAATATTAAAGATTGCAGTACAAAATGGGTAACATGGGTCACAACTACCATATGTGGAGGATAGAGTCCTCGGCTGGTCCAAACCTCTGGGCAGGGGTCACATTGACTCACTGGAGAACCAGTGTACCCATGTACTTAGTGGGCCAACAGGACCCCCACTGTTTTTTTTAATAAGCTATGAAAGTCTGGTAATAGGTGACTCCTCCCCCGCGACCATGACCACAGGTGATCAGAGACCTGCAGCACCATCATAATGATTGGTGAAAGCCTGGTTTCCCGATAATTATAATCATTGTTAATGGAAAAGGTCCGACCTCAGAGTATAATAATCAGAGGCCTAGGGAAGGTGATTAATGGGATCCTATCATTGGATACCTTTTTTTTTTCTCGATAACACCTAGGAATAGCCTTAAGAAAGACTATTCTTTTCCTACCTTTAGATGTCTTCTCTGCGCCGCCGTTCGGTAGAAAACCGGGTTTTCTTCGGTATGCAAATGAGTTCTCTCGCAGCACTGGGGGAGTCCCAAATGCTGCGAGAGAACTCTCCAGCGATGCCTCCATCTTCTTCTGGAATGCCCACTCTGTAAGTCTTCTTCCGTCCTGGGTTTTCAATTTCCTAGGCCTCGGACCAACTGCGCATGCCAGGGCCACGAAAAAATGGCTGCCACTATGGAGCATATTATACTGTGTGGGGACCACTGCGGAGCATATGGTACTTCATGGGGTACACTGTGGAGAATATTATACTGGGTGGGGCCCCTTATTTACATCACACCCCATCTATTTTATAGCACACATGTGATATTATCTCATCTGCAGGGGTCCTGGTGGTGGGTCCCTAGAAAAAAAAAATCCCACTGGTGAGCCCTAGACATCCCAGTCTGACACTGTCTTTGGGAACAGTTTCTGGAGAAGGGCAGGGCATCTATACCATCTTGCCAAAAATTTAAATTTCTTTTCCTGAGCGTGGCAGACCATGGGAACTTTGTGATAGAAAAAGAAAATTTTCTGCCAGTCTTGGTCTGAGAGTTGAATTTGGTCCGTATGGATGATCTCTAGTTAAAGAGAGGCCAGATAGTTCTCAATGAGTATCGCAAAGAATTTCACATCATTAGTTATGAAGGAGATGACTTTTATTGTGGTTGAGTGCGTTTGGGGACTAAAGGGGTACCCTCATCACAAAAGACGCGAGTTGGGGAGTAAAAATTTAGTAGAACTTCACAAGGAGATCACCTAAGCCCAGGCTCTTTCCACTATGGGAGTCCCAGATCATCCGGGAGAGGTCCTCAACCAAGAGTTCCTCATTTAGTGTGGTCCTACTCTCGTCCATAAGTCCAGGGAGTGTCATTGCAGCCACCTAACTGTTGATCCTGTTTTGCATCTCTTGCTGAGGTAAATCTGAGAGGAGGCCCCTACAATTGTAGAGATTTGAGTCGAAATCTTAGAAACATTGAACATTAGGGGGGACAGGGACTCTCCAGGGTCGTTTTAATGGTAGGAACAAACGCAGTGGGTGGCCGTGGGTGAAGAAATTTTTCTAGGGAACTGCCAAACTTGTTAGAGAACTCATATTGTCTAAAAGACAATTTGCATCTGGCTTCCACTAGGTCCACCAGTGTTTGTGATCCCTGTTGCATTTATGGAAGGATTCAGGTGTTCGTATCTGAGTAAGAAGGCATGAGATCTCAAAAATCCTTTCCCGCTTCAGCCCTCGCTACTTCTTGACACTATTTAGTGCTTCCCATTGTATCGGGATTGGGGTCACATCATGCTCGTGATGGTGAAGAAAGTCCACAATGGCTTGTGAAATCACCCCTGTGCGCGCCCCGTCTTTGAGAAGGAAATAGTAACATCTACTGTAAGTGTTGTGGACTTGTGAAAAATAGGTGCAGTCTCTCACCTGGAGATGAAGGACCCACAGAACATTGACAAGCCGCATGTCAGCAACCTTAAATTTCAGGGTCTGTAAATGTGACAAAGGGATGAAGAACCTGCCTGACAAGAAATCCAATATTGCATTCATGGTTAATTTCAGGTCTCCTGCCATGACCTTCAAAAAAAGAGTACATTTTCATTTTCATGTCCCAACATTAATAAAATCTGTGAATCAGCTGTAGGGTCAAAATGCTGTGGGGGGTGTAGTTTCCAAAACGGTATCACAAAACTCAAATAGCGCTCTTTCCATTCCAAGCCCCACCATGTTCCCATACATCAGATTATGACCACGTTTGGTAACAGCTATTCTCCACCTTCAACTCCCTCCTCCGTCCTCCCGCCCCCCCCCCCCTCTGACATCACTTATCTCAGCTGACGACTTTGCCTCTTACATCAAAACTAAAACTGATGCCATCATAGACAGTCTCACCCTACACCCCCGACAACCCCTCTACCCAACTGGACAAGTTCCGTAATAAAAATTCCAGCGCCAAAAAATAGATAAAACTTGACTTTTACTGAATCATATTAAAAAATCTTTACAAAAATAGATCCATATTGCAAATACAAACACTGCTTACGCGTTTCGGGACAATAAAATATGTCCCTTACTCATAGCTTAAACAATACTAACTGAAGACCATCTTAAATACCACTCTTAACTCCACCCCTATATTTTTAACCCCTAGTATACAGATCAAATCCAAACACAATATACAATAGTCATTAAATGATTACCTAACATCATGAGGAAAGAGATGTATATATGCTCCATTAAATCATATGCAACACAATAGTGCATGAAATAGACAAACTCTTACAGATATTGTATCCAATAAAGCAAAACTCACCAGATCTTCTGTGAAACAGTCCAGCGTGCAGAGTAGTACACAATCATGAACTACTTTCGTATACACCCACACTCACATGATCTAAAGGCCACATGACCTATCACATGATGTGAACGACCCTGCACACTACAGTCACAAAGAGAGCCAATGTTCAATATAGAAATCCATCATATACGGCAGCAAAAAATATACATTGCGGTCAACACATAAACGCATACAGTGTGCACAATGACCTGCACACAGTTTAAAAAAAAAAAAAAAAAACACAAACAAACCCCCCCCCAAAAAAACCGCATGCAGTGTGCACAATGACCTGCACACAGTTTAAAAAAAAAAAATTAATAAAAAAAAATTCCTGATAATCAAAAATGTAAATAACATAATCAATAGATTAGTGCTAGATCCTGCCTAATATTAAGTCCAAAAGGGACTCTAGTGCCTAATTTCCAAATCCAAAATGCCTCCTTCTTTAAAAGAAGGCTTCTGCGATCTCCACCCCGTAACGCCATGGGAATGCTATCAATGACATAATAGACAAGTGATGATGTACTGCCTCCATGATTTTGCAAAAAATGCTTTGATGCATTGGACATACCTTCCAATAAGGTTTTGGAACAATCGGCCAGATGCTCGGATAGTCTAATTTTTACTTGACGAATCGTACACCCAACATAGAGAAGATTACAGGCTGTGCACTCAATAACATAAACAACATAGGTGCTGTTGCAGTTAAAAAAAAACGTTTTATGGTGTATGCAGTTATATTATTAGCTGGTCCAAAAGTTTTAGTTTTTTTACAAAACCTGCAAGCAGAGCACCTAGGTTGTCCGCATTTATAAAAACCAGTTCTATCCAGCCATGTTGATGTCGGAGTATTTTTAGAACTATACAAACTTGGGGAAAGAATGTCTGAAAGAGATTTGCCTCTACTTGAAATAAACCTCACTCCTGACTGTAAGATCTGTTTAAGCACTGGGTCGGTCTCCAAGATTGGCAAGTTTCTTTTTACAATCTGCACTACTTGATTATATTGGAGACTGTATGGTGTAGAAAAGTAAACCATAGATTTGTTCCCATTTATAGTTGAAGGTTTGTCCTCCAAAAGTGACTTGCGATCTCTTCTTGACACAATTTGTTCTGCTCTTTTCAATGACCATAAAGGATATTTATGGTCTCTTAAACGTTTCAGTGTAATTTT
This sequence comes from Leptodactylus fuscus, assembly GCF_031893055.1. Classification (NCBI taxonomy): domain Eukaryota; kingdom Metazoa; phylum Chordata; class Amphibia; order Anura; family Leptodactylidae; genus Leptodactylus; species Leptodactylus fuscus. Next base: position 5,891,061 of record NC_134265.1, on the reverse strand, counting down.
AGACTGCATGCTGTAATCATTGTCATTGGAACAAGCCCGACGTGTTCGGTACAGCTCACCAACTGGAACTGAGCGAACCGTATGTGATGGATGGCAGCTGGTAGCAAGCAAAGTTGTATTGCCCGCAATGGCCTTGCGATACAGCGATGTCCCCACGGAGGCCGTGGCGGCGTCTCCAATCAAAAGTAAATCCAAAAAGTGTATATGATCCGAATGAAAATTATAAGTGAAACTCAGATTTAAATCATTTGAATTAATATAATCAATGAACATTGGTATGGGCGCTACATCACCCCTCCATATTATGAGGACATCATCTATGTAGCGCCCATACCAATGTAAAAATGAAGAAAAAGGATTAGATTGCGAAAAAATAAACTGCTCCTACCACCATGACATGAAAATGTTTGCAAGTGATGGAGAGAAGGGGGACCCCATAGGGGCCCCACAAATCTGCAAAAACTACTCTACCCAACTACTTGCTGCTCCTCATCCCTGACCTGTTTCCCCACTATCACTGATAAAAAAAACTCTCCTCCCTAATCTCCAAATCCCACCTCACCTCCTGTGCGCTTGACCCGATCCAGTCACATCTCATCCCCAAGCTCACTGAAGTCATTACTCCAGCCCTAACTCATCTCTTCAACCTATCCCTAATCAATGGATCCTTCCCCTCAGCCTTCAAACATGCCACTGTCACTCCTATACTTAAGAAACCGTCCCTCGACCTGTCCTCTCCTACCAACTATCGTCCCATCTCACTGCTCCCGTACGCCTCAAAACTGCTTGAGCAACACGTCCACTCTGAACTCTCCTCCTATTTCTCATCCAACCTGCTCTTTGACAGACTTCAGTCAGGCTTCAGACCCCGGCACTCCGCTGAAACTGCCCTAACAAAAGTCACCAATGACCTTCTAACCGCCAAAGTCAAGCGCCACTACTCTGTCCTCCTCCTCCTTGACCTCTCCTCTGCCTTTGACACAGTTGACCACTCCCTCCTGTTAGAAATTCTCTCATCCCTTCGTATCTCAGACCTGGCCCTTTCCTGGATCTCCTCATACCTCACCGACCGCACATTCAGTGTCTCCCACTCGCACACCACCTCCTCACCACACCCACTCTCCATAGGTGCCCCCCAAGGCTCCGTCCTAGGACCCCTCCTATTCTCCATCTACACAATCGGCCTGGGCCAACTCATAGAATCTCATGGTTTCCAATACCATTGCTATGCCGATGACACCCAAATATACATCTCTGGACCAGACATTACTTCCCTGCTGGCCAGAGTTCCAGATTGCTTAGCGGCCATAGCCTCCTTCCTCTCCTCCCGTTTTCTCAAACTCAACATGGAGAAAACTGAGTTCATCATTTTCACCCCACCCCGTATGGCCCCTCCACCTAACCCATCTATCAAAGTTAATGGAACCCCACTTTCCCCTGTCCCACAGGCACGATGTGTTGGGGTTACCCTGGACTCCGACCTATCCTTCAAGTCACACGTTCAAACCCTCAACACCTCCTGCCACCTCCAGCTCAAGAACATCCATCACATCCGCTCCTTCCTCACCCCTGAAATTACCAAGATGCTTGTCCAGGCCCTCATAATCTCCTGCTTAGACTACTGCAACACCCTTCTCCATGGACTCCCAGCAAACACCCTCGCCCCCCTCCAGTCCACCTTAAACTGTGCTGCCCGTTTAATTCACCTCACCCCCCGATCTTCATCGGCTGCTCCCCTCTGCCAGTCCCTCCACTGGTTACCCATAGCCCAGCGAATTGAGTTCAAGCTATTAACGCTAACATACAAAGCCATCCACACCCTGTCCCCTCCATATATCTCTGACCTCATCTCCCGCTACCTGCCCACACGTAACCTCAGATCCTCCAACGACCTCTTACTCCGCTCTTCTCTCATCCGCTCCTCACACAACCGTCTCCAAGATTTCTCCCGTGCATCCCCCATACTCTGGAACTCCTTACCAATACACATAAGGGTCAGTTCACACGTGAAAACCGCCTAGCTTATTTGTGCGAGGTAAAAAACCTCGAGGAGTTTTTTTGACGCTGTTTTTTGCATTCCGCGCGGTTTTTGACGAGGTTTTTGACGCGGTTTTCGCTAGCGGTTTTCGCTAGGGTTTTTTTTTCCTATATGTGCTATAGAAACTGCAGGCGAAAACCGCGCGGTTTTTTGCAAAAAACCGCGCGGTTTTGTGTGCAAAAAACCGCGCGGTTTTTTACCGCGCGGTTTTCGCCTCCCATTCACTTCTATGCAATTCTTCAGGCGTTTTCCGCCTGAAGAAAGGTCATGTCGCTTCTTCAGGCGGAAAACGCTAGGAGGAAAAAAAAAGCTAGTGGTCTACATAGACCACCATGTTAAAGGAGAGGTTTTTGAAGCGAATTCCGCTGTCAAAAACCTCCCCTTTGCCCACGTGTGAACTAGCCCTTAGACTGACCCCCACAATCACAGGCTTCAAGAAGGCCCTGAAGACTCCCCTATTCAGGAAGGCCTACAACCTCCAATAACACTATCACCGCACTGCCATCTGTACAGTCTCCCCCTCTCCTTCTGTCTCTACCCCCTTCCCCCATAGATTGTAAGCCCTCGCGGGCAGGGCCCTCTACCCCACTGTGCCAGTCAGTCATTGTTAGTATTATATCTACTTGTATATTCTGTGTATTGTATGTAACCCCCAAATGTAAAGCACCATGGAATTAATATAATAATGTAAAGCACTATGGGATTAATATAATAATGTACAACACCATGGAATTAATATAATAATGTACAGCACCATGGAATTACCGTATTTTTCGGACTATAAGACGCACCCAGGTTTTAGAGGAGAAAAATAGGGAAAAAAAATTTTCAGGCAAAAAATGATACAATATTTAATGTATGGGAGTTGTAGTTTTGGAACAGCTGCAAGACCACATTGACAGGTGACCCTGCAGCTGTACGGGGATGTATAGGGCGTTTTTTTTGTGGGGCCAGATGTACTTTTTAGATATACCATTTTGGGAAATGTTTATTGCTTAGATCACCTTTTATTTAATTCAGAGGCAAAACAGAGAGAAAAACCCGGCGGTTTAGCACTTTTGATTTTGATGTTCACTGTACATAAAAATATTAGTAGACCGGGCATTTTCAGACACAGAGATTCCTAATGTGTATGTTTCACAGTAATGTTATACTTTTATATGTATTCTAGGGAAAGGAGGTGAATTATATTATATTTTTTTTAAGTGGTTTTTTTTTTACTATTTTATTATCCCCCGCCTAGGGGGCTTGAACTTGCAATCATTTGATTGCAAGTCCCATAGACGGCAATACAAGTGTATTGCCGTCTATGGGAGATTCTATACATTACTATTGCGGAGTGTCATAGACCAGCCGCGATAGTAATATATATCTATGACAAGCCTCGGAGCCTTCATTAGGCTCCCAGCTGTCATCGGAACAGGTCGGCTCCTGCGGCCTCGCCGTGCAGGAGCCGGCCTGCATCACTAAAGGTATGGGTCCGGTGGGGACCGGCCCTGGGGCTAACTGACTGCCGGGACCTGCGGAGGAGGAGCGGATTTGCAGCATGGCCGCGCTACTGGCACTGCTGGTTTTCTTCAGCGGCAGTAGCGCGGCAATCTGCAGGCCCAGGCAGCTAAGACAGTCCCCGGCATCTGCTGTAATAGACCGGCGGATGCCGGGGAGTGTCTTAGCTGCCGGGGCCTGCAGATTGTCATGCTCCTGCCGCTGAAGAAAACCAGCGGTGGCAGTAGCGCGGCCATGCTGTAAATCCGCTCCTCCCCCCACATTCAGACTATAAGACGCACCCTCATTTTCCTCTGAAATTTTTGGGAAAAAAAGTGCGTCTTATAGTCCGAAAAATACGGTAATATTATAATGTACAGTACAGCACCATGGGATTAATGGTGCTTTAGAAATAAACAATAATAATAATAATAATATGGGGTATTGCTGCGTTCATGAACAATTGAACTGGGCAGCAAATTTCAACGTCTTTTCTGGTTCTTTAATGAAAACGACTGTTTCTGACGACAGTCACCCAGGATTATTGGTCAATTAGTCATAAACACGGCATTGACCTTATCAAAGTCCAAGTGAGAATATAGGAAGTGTAGTTTTAACCCCTTCCTGCCGATGCCACTTTTTGACTTCCTGACCAAGCTCGATTTTTCAAAACTGACGTGTCACGTTATGTGGCAATAACTTTGGAACGCTTTAACTTACCAAAGTGATTTTGAGATTGTTTTTTCGTAACACATTGTACTTCATGTTAGTGATAAATTTTGGTGATATGTTTTGTGTTTAATTATGAAAAAATAGGAAATTTTGAAAAATATGCATTTTATAAAGTTTGAAATGATGTGCATTGTATACAGATAGTCAGACCGCCAAAATTATATCCTAAATCTCATGTCCCAGATCTCTGCTTTATGTCGGCATCAAACTTTAGTCGCCCTTTTATTTTCTACGGACATTAGAAGGTTTACAAGTGAAACAACAATATTCAAAATTTTCAAGAATTTTCCAAAACCCATTTTTTATCGGACTAATCCAATTCTGAAGGGGTTTTGAAAGACCCCTGTATTAGAAATTCAATTTAGGGGAAAAAAATCAATTATTTTTGCATCGCCATCTTCTGGAAGGCATAACATTTTTATTTTTCTGTTGACAGAGCTGGTTGAGGGCTTATTTTTTGCGGGAAGACCTCTGCTTTTTATTGGTACCATTTTGGTTTTCATCTGACCATTTGATTTCTTTTATTGAACATTTTGTATGGCAAAGGTGGTGAATAATAATTATTTTGGGTGTTTTTCTACATTTTTTTATGTCATTCATCATTCGGGTTAATGTTTTAATTTTATTGTTCAGTTTTTTACGGACGTGGTGATACCAGATATGTAATGTTTTTTTTCTATATTTCTTTATTTTACATAAAACATTTTATATGAGAAAATGGGATTTTTGGGGCTTTATTTATTTTTATACATATTTAAACTTTTTTTATTTACTTTTTTTTCTGTCCTCATGTGGGATTGAAGCAGTGCTCTGATGATCGCTGGTTAACTAGTTGTACGCTGCAATACACGTGTATTGCAGTGTACAGGAAGCTGTCAGCCTTTCCCACACCAGTAACATTTTCTTTGTTTCTGGCTTCATGTATCTACAGTAGTTTTAGGCTTGAGATTCTGCACATGGATATTGCAACACACTCAGGATGGGCCAGGGCTGGTATCACGGCTAATATATCAGATGTGGCCGGCTTTTAGGGGGTCCCTGGGTCCCAAATGTGTACAAAATCTCCTTTTTGATGTCCCCGACTACCCACCCCCATGTGATATCTGACAATGACAACAGACAAACTAGGTCTCGGGGGTAGTTGTTGCTCTTTTACTAGCAGGACAAAGTAATACAAATGTACATATGGAGTAATTCTTCACTTACAATACAGCAATCTTTGTAGGCAGTGTCCAATTAGCAGGTGATGGAGCTTGGAGCAGAAATGCTTTGGATAGTTTAATTAGTAGTTGCTTGGGTAGTTAAACTTGTATATACTTGTAAAGATGGCCTGTATCCAGGGGGTTAGTCCTCAACAAACTGGGTACACGTATGTAGGAGAGGAAATAGAATTGTCAGCAGCGGGAGACCCTCGAATTCTGCCAGACTAGCTATGGGCTTCTTAAATATAGATTTGTCCCAAAAACTTACTTGAATAGAGAGATACATGTAGGGGTCCCAGATGTATGGATAAGCAGGTCCGTATACTTTAGTGCTTGTAGGCTTGGAGTTTCAGAGGAAAACGCTCTCTGAGGAGAATCTTGAGTACAGAGGAAAAGACATCTCTGCTTGGAGTGCCCTGAGACTTGGCTGCCATTTTCAGCTCCCCATGTCTGCCCTCTAGCTCCACACAAAAGGTCCCCAACCCCCCTAGAGGGGACTGTAACTCCTCCTCCTCCAGGCCAGTCAAGGGAGCTTGATTGGTCCTGAAGGTCACCTGATCATACTGGACACTCCTTCACATTGGCAACTCAAATTACAATGGTAAGTATAGGCAGGTGTAGTTCACAAAAACATCCACAAGATGGTGCATTAATAGACCCCCCCCCCTGTGTGCTGGCTCTGGTAAAATAGAAACACTGGTAAATATATAGAAGGAATGAAGGGTGAGGAATCTCTTTACCTTATATGCAAATGTGCATACCATCTCGGTCTGCAAGGACTATTAAAGGGAATGGGATGAGCAGTACCGGGACATTACAATATCATCCCCTTTTTCCATTGCAGTGGCCTGCTGATCTGCTATTTCTATGGCCCGGGCCATTTTGAGAAGGTTATGCAGAGAGTAATCCAGCTGCAGTGCTTTGCGTCTTATAGTGGACGATGTGCAAGATACAATAATCTGTGTGATCATTTCATCATCCACATCAGTAAATGCACAGCCTTGTCTCAGTTCCCTTAAGCGTGCGACATATGTGTCCATGGATTCTTCTGGAAGTTGTTTAGTAATCCTGAACTTGTATCTCTCATATCTGATGTTTTGTTTAGGGTTAAAGTAATCTGTTACGGCTTTGACGCAGCTGCTGTGTCAGTATCAGCAGCAGGCAGGGTGTTGGAGCCCTTGAAGCGTATAGAGAGAAGGGCTGGGACTGGAGGGTGGGAGCTCTCAAGTTTACCTTTAATTTTATTGGAGACTCCTTGGCGGTCATGTACTGATTGGCCCTTCGGTTTAAAGGGTGGAGCCGTATATAAATGAGGTCACGTGGTTGTGGAAGCACCTTCTCTTGGTATCGGCTGCAGAGAGGATCTCCATCCCACCCTGCCCTCACGGTGGTTTTTGTCCATGGCTAACTGTTTCTTTTTTATAGGTTCTTAGTTGTCACAGCTGGCGGAAGGTTTCCATGCCCCAGAGATGAGATGGTCAGCATGCCCGTTGTCGGAAGGCATTTCGGGCAAAAGCCAGGGGCGAGCTTCCAGGGCATGGAGTTGTCTTTGGTGTTTATGTTACGTTTATTATACAAATGTTGACATATGGTTCATTAAGTTGTAAATAATAAATAAGCTGTGGCCAACCCCCCAGTTTTTTCCCACTAAACAGTGTTTTGTCCTCATTGAATAGGAGTCTAATTGGGTAGATGGTAAATAGCTGGTCCCTCCAGTCCTGTAAATGTCATACACCTCTGTGCCAGCATGGTGCAGCAATAAAGCTCTTTTTCTTTTATCTTCTTTTATGTCTATTGCTTCCAGAAAGTTCTCAAACCTGTGCATCCATTTTCTCCAGTTATAAACCAGGTTATTGCTATCAGTTGGATCAAATTTTGGGAAGACATGCACGTAATCTGCCATCTCCCTTGTATTCAGCAGTGTAGTATAGAAGATAATGTGCAATAGCCTGTGTGCAGGTTTGTCTGGATTAGGCAGATAGTAGTCTGTACTGACAGCAGCAGAACTCTCATCCCATCCTCGTCGCCAGTTGTGATGTCTTCAAGAAGTATGAGGAGTCAGGGATGAAATCCAACAGCAACTTAGTTTATTTGCATCTCCACACATAGATCTGCAGCTTCACCTCAGCCATGTGCAAGCAACCCCCATCTCCTAGTACCTGTTTCCTTGAGTCCCTGCTCTTAAAGAGACAGGACTGCTTGCTATATATTGCAGGATGTAACCCCCATAATAATACTAGCTTCAATGGGGCATGGTCCAAGATAGAGTGGGAGAGGTAAGACATTTCGGAAACATAGGGCAGCAGAGATCTTCCCAGCAACCCCAAGTCAATACAGGACATAGAATTGTGAGAAGAGGAGAAGCGAGCTTAAACCCTAGTCTCAGGGCGCACATACTACCAGGCATCCATCAGCCCCAACCCCTCTGCACTCTGCTGAAGGGAAGAAGAACCCGAGGGTACAGGAGATACTACAGCCGCAGACCTACAGTCAAGGTATTTATCCCATGTGAAAAAGAAGATATTGCTGCCGATTCTGCAGCTGATTCGGAGGCCGCGGCTTGAGACTCCGCACTGGTTACACTCATTTATTTGGGCCTAATCAGCGATGGAAGCCGCAAGGGCTCTGTATACTCTGTATCCACCAACATGAGCCTGGGGGCAGAAAATAAAGAGGAATCTGGGGCAGATGTCCGTCTATAATTCCTCTTTACTTTCTGATGTGTAAACAGGTTCTATCTACTTGTATAGAATGGCCTGTATTTCACTCCAGTCCAGTAGGTCCGCCTCCGCAAAAAAACCCAAAAAAACAACACCCAATTGAATATGGGTTGCTCCAAAGGGGGCCCACTGAGCCTCTGTCACCCAGGGGCCCACAAAAACCTAGAGCCGGGCCTGAGCAGAGGAGTCGTCCCACAAGTACTACAAGTCACAGCACAATTGTTTTTATTTGTGCTGTAACTTGCAGGGCATGGGGTCAGCTCCTCCACATGTGCTTCACCCAGTGTCGGACTGGGGTGTCTAGGGCCCACCAGTGGAATTATTTCTAGGGGGCCCACCATCAGGACCCTGCAGACCAGTGATACTGAGACAGGGCGGCTACAGGTAACATTTCGGGAGCCATGCTGCTCACCCACCATACACTGTGCACCACTTCACTACCTAAACCCACTGCTACACCCTGTAGGGCAAATGAACAGCGCGGCTCCTAGAAATGTTACCATTACCTGCAGCCACACTATCCTGGAAGAGCTGATCTGCAGAGGTCCTGGCTGTTGTATCACCGCAGATGTAATATTGATGGCCTATCCTAAGGACAGACCATCAATATTCGAAAGGTGGATACCGTATTTTTCGGACTATAAGACGCACTGGACTATAAGACAAAAGGTTTTAGAGGAGGAAAATAGGGAAAAAAAATTTTGAAGCAAAAACTGGTAAAATATTTAATATATGGGAGTTGTAGTTTTGCAACAGCTGCAAGGCCACATTGACAGGTGACCCTGCAGCTGTACGGGGATGCATAGAGTGTTTTTTTTTGCGGGGCCAGAAGTACTTTTTAGTTATACCATTTTGGGGAATATCTATTGCTTAGATCACCTTGTATTGAAAAAAAAAAAAATGGTGGTTTATGATATATGATTTTCTACTCATATATATATGTTCTAGGGACAGGAGGTGATTTAGAACTTTTATTTATTTCATATTTTTATTATATATTTTTAAAGCTTTTTTTTTTTTTTACTATTTTATTCCCCCCCGGGGGCTTGAACTTGCGGTCACTTGATTGCAAGTCCCATAGACGGCAATACAACTGTATTGCCGTCTATGGGACATTCTGTGTATTAGTATTACGGCTGGTCATAGACCCAGCCGTAATACTAATATATAGCCGTGACAGGCCTGGGAGCCTCATTAGGCTCCCGGCTGTCACCCGAACAGGTCGGCTCCTGCGATATCGCCGCGCAGGAGCCGGCCTGCAACTTCACAGGTACGGGGCCGGTGGGGACCAGCCCCGGGGGAGAAGGGGCCACCAATACTGACCCGGCATCCGCTGTACTAGAGAGGCGGGTGCCGACAAGGGATAGACGCCGGCACAGGTGCCGGGGCCTGCGACATCGCTGCGCTCCTCTGCCCTGCATGAAGCCAGCGGCGGGGGGACGGAGGAGCGGAATAGCATCGCCGCTGCTGGCTTCATGCAGGGCAGAGGAGCGCAGCGATGTCTCAGGCCCCGGCATCTATCCCTTGCCGGCATCCGCCTCTCTATTACAGCGGATGCCAGGCGCCACATTCGGACTATAAGACGCACCCTTCTTTTCCCCCCAAATTTTGGGGAAAAAAAGTGCGTCTTATAGTCCAAAAAATACGGTAAGTCCTTTAAAGATTTGTCCAGGAATTGGAACAACGCATGTGCCTGGCGGGAGGAGTAAAATAAAAAAAAAATAAGTAAGAAGCATACTCATCTGTCCTTGGCGCTACGTTGTCTGCTGCCAGTGTCCACTCAGTCTCGTGCTGCCGCCTCCTTGCTGGGAGTCCTGCACCTCATGTGACTGCTAAGACCAATTAGGTACAGGATTTCCAGAAATTAGGCGCTACGATGAGACTGAACAGACACAGGCAGGGAACAATGGGGTGCTGGGGACAGGTGAGAAGGCTTTTTTTTTTTTTTAATTTTTACACCCACCTGGCGGCCGCCACAGTGATCGCTCCAGTTTGTGGACAACCTCTTTAAGCTAAAGCCTCACACTGAAGAAACACAGCGTTTTTGGCTACGGCAGAAAAAAAAAATTATGTGTTTAACAAAACAAGCAAAGTGAGTGAAATTTAATCAAATTTACCTCATCCACACATTGCAGGAAAAAAAGACGTGGAAGATGCTGAAAACTCTAAAATGCGTGTTCTTCTAAAAACATGGCCGGTTACTTTCAGCTGCACAATCAGGAGAAAGTGCCGGGAAAATGCATCAAAAGCGCAATAAAAAACGCTGTGGAAAAAATACATTGTGCTTCACTGCTATTTTTTTCAGCAGTGCTTTTTAGCTGCGTTTCGCTGTTGGGCCTCATCCTTATTATCTCAATACATTGTGTACTACACTATAAGGCTAAGGCCCCATGTAGCAAGTCATAGCAAAAAAGCGCTGCGGGAAAACCCCCGGCGGCAACACATCAGTTTTCCTGCAGCGCTTTTTGCAGAAACTCCACAGAGGTTTCCTCTGAGGACTTTCTGCTTCCATTATACCTATAGGGACACTGTAAGTAATTCTGTAGGTATAAGTAACATGTACACATTATTATAGCATACTGTATATACACACATATACCTGTATACAAACATACAGTCCTCACATAGTATACAAGTCACATACTTTAAGCCTTAAGTACTATCATGGTGTCTATCATAATGATATGTGTATGGTAGTGGTGTATGATAGACACCATGATAGGACTTAAGGGTTAAACAAATGTACACAAATACATATTAAACATTACATTTTAGCAAAAAAAAAGAGAAATATATACTCACATTTGTGAAGCAGCAGCAGCAGCAGACTGCTCTGTCCCCACACCGGCCGATGTAAGAGATGACTCACTGCTGGGAGGGGAAGGAAGTCCCGGCTGCAGAGAGATCGCTTCTAAAGATTGCAGGGATAGCTGCTGCCCCTGGTGTGCTCCCGAGTCCCGATGTATACTTTCCCTATGTTAATAGGGAAAGTATAGCACTGGCAGGAGGCCCCTCTGTGCAAGTGTCGGGGCCCTGGGAAACTGCCGGCAGCCGGCCATCTTTAATCATTACAGTGCTGCCGGCAGCCTGGGGCCCCAAACTGATAGTCAAGGCATGGGGCCCACCGGGGGATTCACCGGTTCCTCGGCAGGCCAGTCCGACCCTGCCTCAGATGGTAAAAGACACAAATATTATCATCTCAGCCATGGAATCCAGAGACATCGAGAATATACAATAACATACTGAGCTGGTCTGGAAAGTTTCCTACCTATAAAGGGGCTCTCCACTTTCTACTACTGATGACCTCTCCTTATATTACATCTGCAGGATACAACACCGGGAACCACCGATCAGCAGGACAGATGGAGATCCGCGCTGCTCACTGATTATAAATACTGCAGCGCTGACTACTAGGCTTCAATGAGACAATGCTGCAGTATGTATAGTGAGTGAGCAGTGTGGATCCCATGCGCGGATCCCAGTAGAGCTGATCTGCGGGGTCCGGGGTTTCGCACCTCACTGAGATAATAGTTATAGTCTCTTCTAAGGACAGGTCAGTAGTAGAAAGTGGAGAATCCCTTTAAGTCCTAAAAGTTTTTGGCCCTAAAGGGGTTAATAAACGAAACCTCTACAAACCTTCTGCTAAGCAGCCGTGTGGTATCTGTGTGGTTACAGGACCTGTGATGATGTCAGAGTCATGTGATCAGTCACAGCTATATATATATGTTTGTGTGTGTGTGTGTGTGTGTGTGGGAGGAGTCACATGATCTCTGCTAGATGAGAAGTTCTGTGTCTGGATACGGATGTAGCAGAGCTGTGTGTGACCTGTATGTAGCAGAGCCGTGTGTGTGTGATGTGTATGTAGTGGAGCTGTCTGGTGATGTGTATGTAGCAGAGCTGCCTGTGTGTGATATGTATGTAGCAGTGCCGTTTATGTGTGACGTGTATGTAGCAGAGCTGTCTGTGTGTGATGTGTATGTAGCGCAGCTGTGTGGGTGATATGTATGTAGTGGAGCCGTCTGTGTGTGACGTGCATGTAGCGGAGACATCTATGTGTGACCTGTATGTAGCGAAGCCATCTGTGTGTGTCATGTATGTAGCGGAGTTTTCTGTGTGCGACCTGTATGTAGAGGAGCCTTCTGTGTGTGATGTGTATGTAGCAGAGCTGTCTGTGTGACGTATATATAACAGAGCTGTATGTGTGTGACGTTTGTGCAGCGAAGATGTCTGTGTGTGACGTGTTTGTAGCAGAGCTGTGTGGGTGATGTGTTTTTAGCGGAGCTGTGTGGGTGATATACTGTATATGTAGCAGAGCCGTCTGTGTGTGATGTGTATGTAGCGGGGCTTTCTGTTTGTACCATGTATGTAGCAGAGCTGTCTGTGTGTGACGTGTATGTAGTGGAGCTGTGTGGGTGATATGTTTGTACCTTAGATCTATCTTCCTTGCTCCTCCCCCTCCCCTGATGCTCCTTCCATATACACAGTCCAGTCATATTAATGTGACCACCGCCTACTTTTGACATCAATGTTAAATAACCAATGGCAGAAGGCGCGTGTCATCGGCCATCGGGTGCACTCATCATTGTGGAAGGCACGATGGATCAATACACATATGCATCTATCTTTGGGGACCATGTTCACCCCTACATTGAATTGTTTTTCCTCAGGATATATATATACATATATACTTATGATAGATATGGACCTTAACATTTGATAAAGTGTGTTGTACATTTGGATCGGTTTCACACTATTGTTCCCTTGTATACTGTGATTTTTGCAATAGATCACTTCTTAAGATATGAAATCATGACCTGTGGATATGTTTTAGATTCTGGATGCCATATTTCTCTTTACACCGCACACTTGTAATAATATCTTTCTTTCACATTATGTATTTCATGTGCGCTCATATTGGTGATTATATTTTATGCATTTCATGTTTCCATTATTTGGAACGTATTCATACTTTACTTCTTTATTATTGTATGTTTTGATAAATTTCTATACGTCGTTATCACTATTTCTGATATTTCTCTATACTTAATATATTTCTCGTTGGTTGAGGATTTCATTTGTATGTATATCTTGCTCCGTACGGTGGAGGTAACATCCGATTAGATGTGCTCATTGCGATCCATGCGTGCATGATAAGTGACGCCTGTACGCCTGGATGAGATTTATCTCATGCCCCGTCTTTTTCTGATACATAATCCGCAAATGTGGAGAAGTTTACGCGCATGCGCGGTTATAATGGGTGGTCTCTAGGCGAGGCTTCATTCCATGCTTTGGCTTCTTCTAATACGTGATCTCGCGATGTTCGGGAGACATCGGGCGCATGCGCTAACTCCGGGGGCAGGGATAGTGACGTATTTGGTTCACATTTTTCATAGTGCAGTGATTGGCTATACCGGACACCATGACTCCCTGTACGGGGGTCGAGTCCCTTAGCTATGACGTTGTTCTTCACTAGAACATGTGAGATGGGCCCTAATGGCGGGGTTTGCCTGCATGGTTGCGTCTAGAATGGAGTTGCTGGAGGGAGGACCTGCTAGAACCAACTCCAATGTAGACTGTTCAGTACTGAGGTGACTAGAATGGAGTTGCTTAGAGGAGCCACCGCCAGAAACTCCAATCTATTCCCCTCAGTACAGGAGCCGCGAGAGGGAAGTGTCTATAGGGAGGAGCCAGAACTGGCCAAGACAGACATTGTATGTATGTGTGTGTATATATAAATATATATATATATATATATATATATATATATATATATATATAATTACCTGGACATATATACATATGGCACTGAACTGATATATATATATATATATATATATTTATTTATATTTACATATATATATATATATATATATATATATATATATATAATATTACATATATAAGATATAAATATACATACATATATGGTCTGAACAGGGCACTAATGCCGCAGCCTTACGTGCTTATTATAACTCGCGCCACTTTCTTGTAAGTGATAATGGAAATATATGGCAATTAATAACTGATATAGAGATAAATTCTGACGTATCGCTGTGCGCCTGATATATCAGTATATAGTGACTGCAGGTAGGTTCATGGTCTGGGTATATTCTGTAGTTACTATAGGTAGGTCCTCCCTACAGCAACTCCATTCTAGCTGTCTCACTACAGAACTGACTAGAATGGAGTTGCTGTAGGTAGGTCCATGGTCTGGGTATATTCTCTATAGGTTGAATTCAGCGCACTGTCTGCTTTCTGGCGGTATATAAAACCGCATGTGCTCCAGGAGGTGAAAGGTCCTCTTTAAGGGGGCGTTCACACTACCGTCAGTGTCCGATGGCTAGTGTCCGCTGCTGATGTCCGTGCAAACCCTACATGTTGGGTTTAGCTGTCCGCTTGAAAAGTCGGACATCTTGAGGAACGGACACTTAAGGACAGGCACGGAAGTAAACGAAACTCTGTGCCGTCCCATTTGAAACAATGCTAAGTGTCACGGACACAGCTAGTGTCCGCTGCTAATGTCCGTGCAAAATTTTGCACGGACATCAGCAGCGGACACTAGCCGCCGGTAGTGTGAACGCTCCCTAAATCAGTCAGGTGACCTGAATGATGAAGAGCCAGATCGCTAAAACATCGGTTACTCATGGACACCAGTGGCCTCCATTGACTTAAGGATAGGCCATCAGTATTAGATGTGCGGGGGCCCCTGCAGATCTCCGGTGCTGTACATACTGTAGTGGTGAGTGTAGGTACCGCAGCGATGCGCCATTACAATCTCTGTACCGAAGATCTGCAGGGGTTTCACGTGTTGGGGTTCCCCTGCAGGTCTAATATTGATGGCCTACCCTGAGAAAGTGGATAACTCCTCGAGGCCAGCGCCCACATCACTTAAACACCGTGGAAGAAACATGGCAGAAAAAAAAACCCAGTCCCATCCCCATTTTACGGTAAAATACATGCAGTGGATACGCTGCACTGTCATGATGTTGGAAATCGGAGCATGCCAGTTATACCGCAGGACACACCGGCTGTGGCGGCTTACCTATTGGTATAATTAAAGCAGAAAGTCCACAGCAGTCTCCATTGTGGTGCGATCTGAGATGTAGCAGTGTTGACCGCATCAGCATGACTACATCTGCGAAATAGCAGAGATGAGTGGGAGATGACTTTCCTACGCTGAACCCTTGTGCACACTCGGCTCTGCTGCATCAGAGCCAAGTGTGCGATGAACCCTTGTGCACACTCGGCTCTGCTACATCAGAGCCGAGGGTGCGCTTGAACCCTTGTGCACACTCAGCTCCGCTACATCAGAGTGTTGGGGGGGGGGCTCAAGACCCCCCTGGGTTATGTTTGTCGTAGTTCTCATTGCAAAAAGAGGAAGTTACGAGCGCTCGGGTGACACACACAACAGACACAGTTGTCAGTTATTCAAGTGCCACACTTTATTGTTCAGCAGCACAGGTTTATAAAGGAAGCACAAATGCATACAGGTCACATGACCCGACATCTAAATATGGTCTCATGGATCCGGTAGCACGTAGCATATATTGTCACATACATATATATATATCTTCAACTGAACATCTGCCAACTTATGTGACAGTTAGCAGAACATCCTTGATAAGCACAAAATGTTACATATACCACAACACTGAGCATCAACGGTCACTTACACCACAACTTCCCGTATCTACAGTTTTTTAGAATGATAACAGACTATGTCTAACCACTGGCATGCAGCTATCTATAGATCAGCAGAATGAGTCTAACTGCTAACGTGCAGTCTGAGACTTGTGGTTTTGCTGTCCAACTGACTTTGTCTCTTAATAAAAGAGCAAGTTTATTTTAACCCTTACAATTCCCCCATTTTTAGACATTATTCTCCTATCAGATGAGTACATTCACCTACAATGTAGATGCCACGCCCATTGGATTCCCCATCTGATATTCCTATAATGTCTACCATTTATGTCTAGCTTTATCAGAACATCGATTAAAACACATCAAAATTAACTTGAGAAAGCATGAAGCAAGTAATGTCCATCTCTTCATTCCTGCCGTGGTTCAGGAACCTTTTTACAATGGGAAGCGTGTATCCAGGTAGATTTTCCCTCCAATTTGACTGAAGTGACAGTTATCAGCAGCACTTGGAGGGACCGTCATATCTGGGTTCAAGAGACTTCCTGGTATGTCTTTTCACGACCACCCAATCACTGGGCTGCAAGCTATGTGTTCCTGGAAAATCAAAAGAGTCTGGAATAGAAGAAAACACCTGTTTATATGTTACTTTCAATCTTTGACACAGGCTCTGGACATAGCTGGCAGTGCTATCATAATTGAGTTGTACATTCTGGGGAAAATACAACGCTAGTCTAGGCACACTTCCAAAAAGCACCTCAAATGGTGACAGACCCGTCTTTCTATTAGGATTGGTCCTCACCGAATATAATGCTAGAGACAGGCACTCTGGCCAGGGCCTTCCTGTCTCTGCCATGGCTTTCTGGATTTTTAACTTGAGTGTGCCATTCAACCTTTCCACTTAGCCTGAACTTTGGGATGGTAGGGTGTGTGGAAAGCTTGCTCAATTCCTAATACAGACATTATTTCCTTCATTATTTCACCTGTGAATTGTGTACCTCTATCAGATTCTATCACCTCAGGTATCCCCAATCTACACACAAGCTCAGACATCAATTTCTTGGCAGTTATCTGTGCGGTTGTCCGGCTCACAGGATAGGCCTTGGCCCAACCACACAAACCAATACGTACTCGTACATTCCAGACTTAGGCAACTGTATGTAATCTACTTGTATTCTCTGAAATGGATACAGGGGTATTGGTGTGCATGCGGTGTTTTAACTACCTGTCCTGGATTGTGTAGAGCACATATGTGACATGCATTTACGTGATTACCTGCAACCCTTCCAAAACCTAGGGCAAACCATAGTTTACCCACTAGTGACTCCATGGCTTTTTGAGAGGCGTGCACCTTACTGTGGGCCAAACCAACCATTTGGGGATATGCTGCTGCGAGCAGACACAGTCTTTCCCCCATTTTCCACATTCCTTCACATTCTCTGGCACCAGTCACCTTAGAGTACAGACCCTTGGGGTCTGCTAGGTCAATGTCTCACCTGGTTGAGACCCTTCCATGGTAGTAGCACCGCTGCTCAATCAGCCTTTTCATTTCCAATACTCTCAGGGTCTCTTCCCCTTGTGTGAGCTCTGACTTTCACAATTGCCAACTGCTTAGGGAGCAATATGGCCTCCATCAACTGACTTACTAAGTTTCCATTCTTAATTGGCTTACCCTGTGCCGTCAGGAAGTTCCTGGACCTCCATATTGGACCATAACCATGTGCAATGCCATACGCATACCTGGAGTCAGTGTAAATGTTTGCTGTGCTATCCTTAGCTACTTTGCAGACTTCTATTATTCAGCCTCTTGTGCTGACATGTGTGGTGGAAGGGCTTCTTGTACTATGGTGTCATGTATAGTGACTACAGCATACCCTGTAACAAATTTGCCTTTTTCTGTTAGGTACCTAGAACCATCCACAAACATCTCATAGTCAGGATTCTCCAATGGGGCATCAGTAACATGACTGAAGCCGCCTCTTCTGAGAGGGAGTTTAAAAATATCTCATCATCTACTCCCCCCTTTGAATCATGAACTCCTACTGGTAAAAGAGTTGCAGGATTCAAAAGTCAAACAACGCTGAAATGGGATGTTGGAGGAGGATTGTAGAGCAAATTCCATCTTGCTCTGTCTTGCCAAAGACAAATGACGTCTGTCTACCTGTGTGAGGATTGCATGGATGTCATGTGGTGTGTATACCACCAGGGGGTGATCTAGGACAATGTCGGAGCTTTTTTTTTTTTTTTTCACGCAGGGCCTGTACTAAGAGTACAACCCTTACATGAGGGCATTCCCCATGCGACAGCATCCAAATGTACACTATAATATGCCACAGGACGCTTCATATCTCAATGTTATTGTGTGAGAATTGCAGTAGCATGTCCCATCATCTCAGTGACATAGATTTGAAAGGGCTTCTGATAGGCAGACTGAGACAGTCATACAAAGGCTGCATGGTCAGAGATGCAGATCTGATCCACGGCCTACAGTATGACACCAAACCCAAAAAGGTACGTAACTGAGCATGGGAGGTTGGCACCTGCATTCCTCTTACCACTTTGGTCTGTTCATCTGAAAGATGTTTGGTACCTTGGCTCAGACAATGACCTAAAAACACCACCTTTTGCTTACAAAATTGCAGCTTGTCTTTACTGGACTTACAACCGTTACGGTAGAGGAAACACAGCAGGTTTATGGTAGCGGCTTCACATGTCTGTTTATCTGGGGCACAAAGAAGAAACATTATCAACATATTGCAACAATACAACAGCATCAGAGGCAGGGTCCCAGGCATTCATGATCAGTGTGAGACACCTTGTGAACTGATTTGGACTATTTTGCGCTCCTTGTGGCAGGACTGTCCACGTGTATTGTTTACCTCTGAAGGTGAAAGCAAACAGCTACTGGCAACACTACCGGGGTCTCTAGCAAAGTTACTTTGTTCAATTCTCTTGGGTCATGGACCATGCGGTAAGTATCTGGTTTGCCCTTTTAGCCCTTCTTTTTGACAGGGAACAGTGGTGTCTTGGCCACTGACATACATTCTTTTAACAATTCTACAATAGTTGTGGCTATAGGATTTTCTTGGGCGCGTGTCAATGGGTACCGTTTGATTCTAGGTGGCTTTGCTCCTGGTTTGAAGTTTACCATAACAGGAGGAACATCTAATTTGACTACATATCCCAGCAGACTTATTTATATAATCCCAAGTAAATTCAGTTCTCTACAACTTCTAAACACTCCAGAATTACAAACAATTCATTGAGGTAAGTAAATGCTCAAAATATATCAGCAGAAAAGGCAGAAGCCTTAAATAAGGGATCAAATCTATCCCCTGATCACCATAACAAAAATTTGTACACAAAAAAAACATTGCAGGGCAGATATGTGAGTGACTTCTGATTTACTTAGACAGCTATCTAGCACCTTGTAACAAACAATGCCCCAGAAACACCACTTTAGTTTTTCAGAACTGCAATTTCTCTTTACCTGCGTATACATGTTTAGGGGAGTTCTGTGCCCTTTGTGTTAAGATAGTTCACATGTATTACCTACCCCTATGGGGCCTAATCCCATATCAGAAGGATCATCCGAATAACAATGACCAATAACAATGTACATGTACAAGGTAAAACTTTTTCACACAATAAATACCGATTGTTAACATTCATAGATTTATAGTATAAACCCATAACCGATATTTATATTACTTAAATAAGTCTAAAGCCCATGTGATATATTTGATACACACAAGCACCAATAAACACTGAGTACATAGTACATGTTATATCAAGTACATCTCATATTCACCAAAACACACATATATGCATTCAACATTGGAAAGAACTTTATGCCTCCCTTTTCATATCTACTTGTCACCACCCTCTGTGGTTATCAGCTCAATATCTTCATCCGCTCGCTGTGGAGACTGAAAATGTAACAATACAGACATGAACAAACAGAACATGTACACATGGCAGACACATGTAACTTGTACATATAACTGACACACATATGGGCCCATTCACTTCTCTGAACCTTCCATACAAACATGCAACATCACACTGGAGCTCCAGTCAAAACAAATGTCCATTAGATCAAAAAGAACTTGTCTGCACTAAAATCAAAATTTCTTATATATATTTTATACTGTGATATCACTTATTATCTCAGGATGGCCACATCTTATTCTTCTTTTCCTACAAATAATCACAGAGTTAGTTATAATCCCCGCACAGCTAAATATTGAGGAGAAAACAAAACAAAACATATAAGTAGATACCTTCATATTCTCACCAATTTGTATATTACCGGTAAAATAAACATAATAATGATGATCTCAAATTTATGTCATTAGTTCAATCTCACAGACATTACCATGAAGAGAAATCTCAAACTGGGACAACCTTTCCTGAATAAAGGACACTATAGACATTCTAGAAATTCCTTAATTCTTATTGTCTTGACCCCTGATTAGGGACAGGCAGGGACTATCTTTTGTTATTATCACTTCGCTTAGGACACCAGCAATCTCTGGCCAAGTGTCCTTGTTTTCCACAATTAAAACACTTTCGAGTTTCCCTCTATCCCTGTATTTGTCCTGCATAATCTAATCTCTATTGGTCCCAAAATTTACTATCAAACAGTCCTGTCTTGGGAACCCCTGCTCTCTTTAAGAATTTTTTTTTTTTTAACTTGGGCGGCAACTTCTTCTCTCTCTCCCATCCCTATTAGTTCATATGGGGTGTACCCTATCTCAGAGGGTCCCTTCCCCATACTGGCTGGTAGCTAATCAGCCGTGAGCTTCCCACTCCTCTAGGGCAATTAAGACAATAGAGGGTCACTTTGACTTCTCTTAGTGGGAACTCCCAAACAGTCACTCTGTTATCCTTGAACTAATCTCTGATGTGCAAGTCTCTGGCTTAGTGTCCCTTTACTGAGACACCCCTGAATCTTTGCACTTTTACTAATCTCTAATGTGCAAGTCTCTGGCTTAGTGTCCCTTTACCGAGACACCCCTGAATCTTTGCACTTTTACTTGCGCAGATTCTACTCAGTCCTTAGTGAAACAAGGACTTTTCAATCACTCAGTACTTCTACTCTAGGGATTAAAGATGGAGAATAACTTTCCCTTCTGTGCCGCCTTATACACTTTATAACAGATATAAATGGTGAACAGAATCAAACTTAAATAAACCGAAGAAAATGTACAAGGTCTCCCTATACAACTACAGCAAACATACCCTCTCGGTTCTTCCGCACTATATAATTGGCATCGATTCGATTATTAAGACATGCAGAACTCACCTCACTTATCAACACACAGGATCCGGGACACGTAGGAACTCAGATTAATTATTTGGTAAGATAAAAGCTTACCTTTTACAGCGCTGTTTTATTCATCTGAGGTCCTCCGGGCCCGCCTCCAAATCGGTTGGTAAGTGGATCAGTACACTATCGGCTGCATATCAAACGATCATCGATGCCCCACGTTGGGCGCCAGGTTCTGTTGGGGGGGCTCAAGACCCCCCCTGGGTTATGTTTGTCGTAGTTCTCATTGCAAAAAGAGGAAGTTACGAGCGCTCGGGTGACACACACAACAGATACAGTTGTCAGTTATTCAAGTGCCACACTTTATTGTTCAGCAGCACAGGTTTATAAAGGAAGCACAAATGCATACAGGTCACATGACCCAACATCTAAATATGGTCTCATGGATCCGGTAGCACGTAGCATATATTGTCACATACATATATATATATCTTCAACTGAACATCTGCCAACTTATGTGACAGTTAGCAGAACATCCTAGATAAGCACAAAATGTTACATATACCACGGCTTTGAGCATCAACGGTCACTTACACCACAACTTCCCGTATCTACAGTTTTTTAGAATGATAACAGACTATGTCTAACCACTGGCATGCAGCTATCTATAGATCAGCAGAATGAGTCTAACTGCTAACGTGCAGTCTGAGACTTGTGGTTTTGCTGTCCAACTGACTTTGTCTCTTAATAAAAGAGCAAGTTTATTTTAACCCTTACAAGAGCCCAGGGTGCACTTGAACCCTTGTGCACCCTCGGCCCTGCTTCATCAGAGCCCAGGGTGCACTTGAACCCTTGTGCACACTCAGCTCTGCTACACCACCGGAGCGCATGACCAACTCTGCTCAATCGCCGGCATAGCAGAGCTGGCCGTGCACTGAACTCGTGGCTACACCACCGGCGTAGTTGAGTTCAGCACACACTCAGCTCTGCTTCATCACGGCATAGCAATGCATTGGCCAGCGTTGATTGGCCAGTGTACAGCATTCGGCCAATCAACGCTGCTCAATGCATTCCTATGTGGCGATGTAGCAGTGCTGGCCGTGCGCTGAGCTGGGCTGCATCTGCGGAGTAGTTGAGCTCAACGCACACTCAGCTCTGCTTCATCACACCATAGGAATGCATTGAGCAGCGTTGATTGGCCGAATGCCATACAGAGGACAGCATTCGGCCAATCAACGCTGGCTCTGCCAGAGGAGGCGGAGTCTAAGGTCGGACCAGAATGGAGACTGCTGTGGACCAATCTTAGACTCCGCGCCTCCTCAGGCAGAACCAGCGTTGATTGGCCGAATGCTGTGCTCTTTATGGCATTCGGCCAATCAGCGCTGTCCAATGCATTCCTATGGGAAAAAGTTTGTCACAAAAATCACAATTACACACCCGATAGAGCCCCAAAAAGTTATTTTTAATAACATTCCCCCCTAAATAAAGGTTATCCCTAGCTATCCCTGCCTGTACAGCTATCCCTGTCTCATAGTCACAAAGTTCACATTCTCATATGACCCGGATCTGAAATCCACTATTCGTCTAAAATGGGGATCACCTGATTTCGGCAGCCAATGGCTTTTTCCGATTTTTTTTCAATGCCTCTGGTGTCGTAGTTCCTGTCCCACCTCCCCTGCACTGTTATTGGTGCAAAAAAAGCGCCAGGGAAGGTGGGAGGGGAATCAAATGTTTTTGGAGTTTGCCACCTGGTGTTCGATTCGATTCGAACACATCGAACAGCCTGATATCCGATCGAACATATGTTTGATAGAACACTGTTCGCTCATCTCTAGTAATACTGTATATGGGGGGGGGGACACTGCTGAGCATATTATTCTATCCTACTAATATTATAATTGTGTGTTTGGATGTTTGTTCCTCAATCACGTGTAAACGGCTGAACAGATTAGCCACATTACTTGGGTCCAGGATTGAAACACAGGCTACTTGCTTTTCACCTACAATCCTGGGGCTGCGCGACCGCAAAATTGTCATTGAAGGATCTGAAATGACGTAATCCCAGGTCATTGTGCCGCCCGATTGTCTGCTGCGGCTGTGTGGGCGGAGCCATGGGCCTGGCTGCAGGATGAAGAACATGGCGGTGCTCGCACGCTTGCGAGAGGACCCGACATGCAGCATCACTTTTCACACCAGCGGACCGGCAGCCGCACGACCAGACCATCGCCACCACATGCTCGCTAACTCCACGGCCTCGCAGGGGGAAGCGCTGTAGCCTGGCACAGTCTGGCCCCTATACACCATACACCGGCTGCCTCTTCGCTGGAGCAGAGCCATGACGCTATGCGGCAGATCGTGGAAGGCCAGGACCACGGACAGTGGTTAAGGGGGGGCAGGCCGGGGTGACCCCAGGGAGGGCCGGGGTCACGTGGACGAGAGGAGAACGGGGGCGTACAGCGGCACAGGGCCTGCGGAGAAGGGGCGTCCGGGGGTGGTGGTTTGGGGAGTGCCGTGGGAGTTCCATGTGAAGGGGGGTCCTGGGGGAGAGATATGTGCAGGGGTTGCTGCCAGAGGAGTGTCTGGGTGGGGGCCCACGGTAGGGGGTGCGGGGGGAGCCGCGGGAGCAGGGGCCGTGGTTGCCATGGGAGAGGGAGGATGTAGAAAAGGAAAGTGGGGCCACCGCGGGAAAGGGGGGGTCCCGGCGGCCCACACATGGCATTTCACAACCAGCAGCAATTGCATAGATGGATGCAGCCCAACGCCAACCTGCAGACAAAGTCGCGGCACATGCTAGTACTGTATATGGGGGGGGGGGGGGACACACTGCTGGGCATATAATACTGTATACGCCACTGCCCTCCCCCTTAGATGCAGCAGTACCCCCAAAGATGCCAGAAACACCCAAAGGACCCCGTCTCCCTCCATGCCAACGACTCCTATACCACCCTAAACAGCAACCCAATCCCCTACACCCTCTGGGATACAGTCCCATGTAACTACATCATTCTCTCCCCTCAGCCTCACCGAACATACAGTCCCATGTAATACAATCCTCTCTCTCCCCTTCCATCCTCCATTACCGCGCTACAATCCTCTCTGCTTTCTCTTCTCCAGCTCCATGTGCTCGGCTCCGCCCTCCTCTATACAGCACCGAGCAGTGAGGGCCGAAACTCCGCCCTCCTCTGAGAGGCCACGCCCCTTCATGTGACATCACACCTACCAGGAGCAGCTCCACTCTAGTCACCACCGGCCAGCTTTGCCCGTATACCTGCGGCAGCACATGGAGGTAATTGGCACGCTATATATATATACAGTATATGCTTTTTTATTGATATGGCCGCACAGATTTATTATCCTTACTAGCTGGTACCCGCGACTTGGTCTGCGGTGATTGTAGCAGTGTGTATATACAGGCGCAGGTAAGGTTTTCGTACTGTGTATAAGGGATGGGATATGAAATGTAACTTTGTATCTTGTTTTTTCTGTAATTCAGAGAATCCGTGAGACTTTTGTGTTGCAGTTACTTTGTATTAGAGCTGCTATATATACGGTGTTGGTATATACTGTACATAGTGACTTTGGGACAGAAGTATTTGAAGTTAACCCTTTCCCGTCGATGGCATTTTTTGATTTTGGTTTTTCATTTTTGACTCCCCTCCTTCTAAACCCCATAACTTTTTTATTTCTCCGCTCCCACAGTCATATGAGGTCTTAATTTTTCTTGGGACAAATTTTTCTTCCTGATGCCACCATTATTTATTCTATATAATGTACTGGGAAGCAGGGAAAAAATTCTGAATGGGGTGGATTTGACAAAAAAAATGCATTTCTGCGACTTTCTTAGGGGCTTTGGTTTTACGACGTTCACTGTGCAACCAAAATGACCTGTCCCCTGTATTCTGTGTTTCGTTACGATGCTGGGGATACCAAATTCATATGGTTTTAGTTACATTTTGACCCCTTAAAAAAATCCAAAACTGTTAAAACTTTTTTTTTTTGAAAAGTCGTCATATTCCGACAGCCGTAACTTTTTTATACGTCCGTGTACGGGGATGTTTAGGGCGTCTTTTTTTGCGGGGTCGGGTGTACTTTTTAGTTCTACCATTTTCGGGAAATGTTATTGCTTTGATCACTTTTTATTCAAATTTATATCAGAGTCAAAAGAGTGAAAAAACGGCGGTTTGGCACTTTTGACCATTTTTCCTGCTACGGCGTTTACCGAACAGGAAAAATATTTGTATAGCTTTGTAGAGCGGGCGATTTCAGACGCGGGGATACCTAACATGTGTTTCACAGTTTTTAACTACTTTTATATGTGTTCTAGGGAAAGGGGGGTGATTTGAATTTATAATTCTTTTTATTTGTTTTTATATGTTTTTTACTTTTTTTAAAACTTTTTTTTTTTCCATTTATTAGACCGCCTAGGGGTATTGACATGGGTGGGCGGTGTCGCGGATTGTCAGAGCGGTGGGGGTCGGCAAACATGGCTGCTCCGGAGTGTTAAAGAGAACCTCCTGGAGTATCGTTAAGGGGAGGGGCAAAGTGGTAAAGTATATGTATATGTGATTGTGTGTGGTTAGGAGCGAGGCTGCAGAGGGCAATATGAATTTTGTGGCTTGCTATGGTCCAAAGTGTGTGAGATTGCAGAGATGGTGGTGTGAGTTTGGGTTTTGTGGGGGTCCTGGCACAAACGTATGTGCGCTATTGTGACGAAAAGTAGTCTATTGCGCAATCGGGTGTATTAACTATGTTTGCGGAAACTTTCAGCCAGATCGGTGGAGCGGGTTTTGCGTGATTGAGGAACAAACATCTAAACACACAAACTCACATTAATAGGATGGGAGAAAATGCTTTGTTTCAGGGGATCCCACCATTCGACTCAGGAGGGTCACCAAGTTCAATATGACACCTCAGCAAATGATGCCAACACCTCTAAAATGCAACTGGGACAGCAGGGGGCGCATGTCTGGGGGCATCTAACACACCAAAGTCCCTCTATTACCCCAACATCACAGCCTAACAACTACACACTTTCCACATTCAAAAAAACCTCTATCAAAGTGGGAAAATACCTGGAAACCTTCTTTCTTCCCCCAAATGGATGGACACAAACCCCAATTTAAGCTCAACAAACATTAACAAGCACCCATTTAAATCACATTGCCCATGACAACCACAGATGGAATAGGCAATGGGAAGTCCAACAGTCCCCACCCTGAACTGTCATTGTGGATGTGTGTGATGTGGTAAGACCTTCCAAAATTCACTTTTAAGGCCCTTAACATGAGCCCTTCAAAATTAAGTTACAGGCCCTTAAGCTGAGCTACCAGCAGAGATTGAGGCCCTTCAGGTGACTTCAGCCTTTTTCCTGCAGTGTTTTAGGCCCTTTAACTTATTTCAGCCTTGTACCAGCAGAGATTTGTTGGTCCTTTGGGTGAGTAGAGCCTTTAAATTACAGTGTTTTTGGCCCTTGGAGTGAGTAGAGACTCTAACCAGCAGAGTTTGGGGGAATCAGGGTGCATTGAGACTCTAATCAGGCGTCACTTGGCTGCCCCCACCGAAATGCTCACTCTCCGTTTCCTCCCCCTCCATTTCGCCCCAACCGCGCTGCAGCAATGGGATGCAATGAACTTCCCCGCTAGCCTCCTGTGTGACAACGATATATGCCACTTCGTCATCCTCCTCCTCCTCCCTCAATATACGCTGTGAAGCGGACAGGAGTATGCCCTGACTATCCTGCTGGGATGTTTCTGCTCCTATGCCCGACTCCTCAGCGTCCAATGTGTTATCCCTGATGGCGATGAGGGATTCTCGCATCACACACAGGAGCGGGATTGTGACACTCACGATTGCGTCGTCACAGCTGACCCTCATGGTTGACTCCTCAAAGACGCACAAGATCTCAGATAAGTCTGCCATCCATGGCCACTGATGGTGCAGAAACTGCGGGAGCTGACTCTGAGGAACCCTTGGTTCTCCATCAAGGGTCTCTGCTGCTCACACACTCTACTCAACATGTGGTACGTCGAGTTCCAGCGTGTGGGGACGTCGCACATCAGCCGGTGTTCTGGCAGATGGAGGCGTTGCTGGAGGCTTCTGAGGCTAGCAGCGGCTATTGTGAACTTGCGAAAGTGGGCGCACAAGCGCCACACTTTTCACCAGTAGCTCGGTTACATTGGGGTATGTTTCAAAAACCGATGCACCACTAAATTGAACATGTGGGCCAGGCATGGAACGTGTTGGAGGTTGGCAAGCTCCAGAGCCGCTACCAGGTTGTGGCCGTTATCACACACGACCATGCCTGGGCCCAGGTACAGCGGCGAAAACCATGTTGCCGTTGTTTATTACATATTACTTAGCTTTTATAGAGAAATAATCATTGTATGCTAATTTAGGCATAACAAATTACATCATATAGAAATATGAATTATCATTGGTCAAAGTACAAAATGGGCGTTTACAAACTATGAATACGTATATAAACAATACATGAGTTAACACATGGTTGTCTGTGTCATCCATTTTAGTACAGTCTGATGAAATGGATGCCATGACCTTCCAGGTTTCATGCTAGTGGATGACAGACAAAACAAGAAATTAGAACGGACTTCATATCTTGTGAACTTTTTGCGTCTTGTTATGGCCGTTACATATTGCGATGTACAAATATGGTAACTTACATCCGCCAGCATGTAGCACGGAGGGGCAGTGAATAACTGGTTTTAACTCGATATATTCTAATGCGCACATAGACACAAAGATCAGACACATTTAGTCAAAATATAAGCCTCAAGGGTACTGGGGAAGCCTCTTATCTGTTACTTCTGGCTATACGCTCAGGGTTAGTGGTTAGCTTATTTTTCTCTATTTTTCTAGTTACAGTTTAGGAACTGGAATTAACCCCTCACAGTTTCCCCCATTTTGGACATATGATGAATCCCTCCATCAGGTACATTCACCCAAACGTGAGTGCCAGGTCTGCTGGATTCCCTAAATGGAGTTCATCATCATGTTTACCGGATATATTTGTCCAGGTTATTCCAGTTCCGCTTCATTTTACAGAATACACATAAAGGTTAAAACAAGTCATAAAGGAAAACAATACAGCGAGTATAATAATCAGATTTTTCATCCAGTGAAATCACTTCCCAGCCGTGGGTGACCATCCCGTGAATAGATCATACCAATGATACGCTGTTAGTTCTTGAATAATATTATCTTTGGATAAGACTTCTCTTAGTTATTTTGCGAGGTGTGATTAAATTCATTACTATGCTTTTTAATAATAGCGGACTAATTCAACAAGTTTTGTAATTTACCCATGTAAACTATCAGATCACTAGTGTTAGATACATCGACATGAATTTCTGTGGTTCAGTATAGATCAAGCTCACTATCGAGCACAAATGTCTAATTTTTTTCCAAACAAGACTAGAGACGTTTCTAAGGCCCCCAGTAAATGGTGCTGTAAGGTTCAGGGGCGACAGTGTTTGTTCATCATCTGTGACTATACAACAAACTTTGGAGCCACCTCTACCATAATATGGCCTGCAGTGGTAGGTAGTCTAGTCATTAAAGTGTAGGAGACATGGTCCTCTTAGTACAAACGTACCCTTGTTCTGTTTCTGAACAGGTGTCAGGACTATATGTCTTCATGTTAGTTCAGACATTTTCAAACAAAATAATAATTTGAACAAGCAAAAGAAATATATCAAATATAATATATAATATTATCATCACAATTCACATTATAAATTTTCATCAGGGTCAATGTCCCAAAAATCTAAAACAACCCTCCTTGGCTGCAGTGATATAGTCCATTGATCCAATAGTCCTTTAGGTTTCCTTCTCAGGATCCTTCTCCTCTATCAGTTTAACAAGACTTTCCTTATAATCTCACAGCTGTACTGGTTATCTACAGGAACTGGAAGGGACCATTGAATCTCATGTGTCTCTTATCACCATCCAATCCTTGGGTTATAGCTTATACGTTACTTCCATTAACTCAGAATCTGGAGGGAAGGAGAAACTGAGAATATACATTAATCACATGCTTTTGATGATTTATCACATAGTCAGCACATCTGCGACAATTATGAACAATACAATCCAAATCTAGGGCTAAGGCTAATTTCTCCAGTCAAGAATATACCTTACAGAGAAAACAAATACAAGTGATAAAGACTTTTCAATACTTTGGGAACGGTATGGGGGTAAGATACACTTATTATATCCCCATAGTATACATTTTCCTTATTACCTGTATGGTGAGTTCCATTATCACTTCGATGGTCTCGGGATCTTACCTACACTACATCTTTCAGTAGCTGTCTATCTGCGGTCCGTTTGTGGTGGTTTTCTTCACCAGATATGCCCCAGGCCTTCCTAGAGAGAGATAACTATACACACAAGCACATACCCATACCGTCTCACCTTTAGTAACCGCATATAGTTATCCTGCAATCTCTGGAACAGGTACCAGGGCATCGGGCCTGGCTCTGAGAAACTTTTTTCACTTTTTGGCCTACATTGTGTTTAACACATGCCATGCACATATATCTGACTATAGTGATGCTAAATCCTGCAGCCGCCCATCCTCTGCTCACCAGGTCACACATGGCTACTTCTAAACACCGCACTTAGTAATGATCTGCTTATGCCATCAATGGGAACGAATACTCTCAGTAAAAATACTCTCTTACCACCGGACATCAGGACTTGTACATCCTCTTTTGATACAAGTCTTCTTTCCTCCTGGACCATTTTTGGTGCCGCAATGTTTTAGAACCTGAAAAGAGAGCTAACAGGTTTGAGTCTAGTATGGTGACCCCTGTGGTTAGGCATGTCCCCTAGGCTTCGTGCAGCTGGTTTAGTGGCAGCTTCTGCCCACATGTTACCTCTACTTTCTTTCGTATCAGCCTCGGTGTGTGTCCTGACTTCTGACTATACCCACCTGTGTGGGGAGCAGCAGCAGGGTCTCCATCACTATCTGAATATCCTGGAAATCCTTTTAGGCTTAATATTTACCTTACAAAAAAAAATCTCTCGCTCTCCAGATAGGACCATGGTCTTACTATAGCAGACACCTACCCTCAGGCCTTGTACCCCTTCCAGTGATGGCTTCTCATGAACTGAGACCTATGGAGTCCCATAATAGATCTCCTTATGCTTGGTTTACCTCGTATTCGATGACTGTGGCATGTCTGATGCAGGATCCACCATCTTTCCCAAATCCAAGACCATCTATAACAGAGCTCAATCAAAAAGTTATCAGTAGGTTCTTATTAACAAGAAATAAAAAATAATTTTTAAGTTGTCTTTACTCCCCCCTGGAAAAAAAAAAACCAAAAAAAAAACCTTCTAATGCAGCAAGCAAATGTGACTTGTCAGAGAAATTAACTTTAACACAATTTAATGTACGTGGACTGGACCTGAGAAGAATAACCTTTAATTACAATTCAATATTCACTAACAATGGCTTTTGCTCTTGTGCTTTTTTTTTTTTCCAAAATTACTTCATGTTCTGTGAGAGAGATATACAGAGTCTCTGCAAGGTCAAAGCTAGACAATACAAGAAGAGCCAGTATTATCTTATCATGCTGTAGCTCACATAGCTGCTCTGAGTTTTTCCTGAAAAAAACTCCAAAACATCATTACATGACAAAATTACACAATGGGGGACAATCCTAATTTCAATCAGTTTATATCAACCTATGTTCATTTTCTTGCGCACTCTGATCTGCTAACCCTCCTATTATGTGCATATTATCACATCACTTTATGTTTCAACATTCCAAGTTCCATCTTTTTGACATCCTAAACTTAGGCAACATACTTAAACCTCGTGTTTCATGCCGCCACCTTCTGGTATCTCTTCATTACATCAACATTCTTCAACTATTCATTCCATGAGTCACATAATCTAACACAATGTGACCGCTCATTGATCAAAATACATAGGGAGCCCATGGGAATGTCAACAAATGTATTTACAACCTCTTTCTTTTTAGAGATAAACATGTTTAGCACAATCTCACACTATATTCCAGATTATTGGATGCAGGTCTCAAAATTCCAGATTATTGGAATTTTCCTAAAATTTTACTTTGTAAGGTCAAGATGTTACTAACAACACAGTCTTAACGAACCTTAAAAACCTTCTACTGTACCCCACTTCTGATACCATATGTTTTCCCTATCTTTAGAGGTCAGGTATGACTTTAAAGAAGGCAACTCCAAATGACAATTCTATGTAGGATCAGTGATTACATAAAAAGAGAACAGAAGCTAGTGTGATATTGTGCACTCTTCTGTATGATACAAATTATAAAGATTAATATACAAATATTAAGATACGGCACAGACCAGATGATTTACTTTCCTTCACAACCGTAATTTGAGTCAGCTCAGAGAAATATACAATCACAAGGTACAAATATATGACAAACATGCCATGACTAAGGGGGAAGATATCCCTGAAACGTGTCTGCGTTTTTTTGTGTGTTTTTTTAAACACTTATGTCTGTTTTTTTTCTAACTATTCACGCTGTTTGTTAAATTTTATCAAGACGCATTAAAAGTTATATTTTAACTTCAAGCGGATCAACTATACTCTTTTTTTTTTTTTTTTTTTTTTGCTACTACAACAAACTAGTAGTACCCGCGACTTCGTCCGCGGAACCCTGACCCCCTGTGTGACCGACCTGTAGCGCTACGCAGGCTTCTTCCTTTGCCCTGTGTCCACAACGGCTCCCTTTTCCTCATTTTCCCCCCTAGCGCCCGCCAACCCCCTTTTTTCCTACCCACTCCCTCATGTGCTCGCTTCTTTCTCCTACCCCATGCCCCCTTCCCCCGTGTTACCTACCCCGTGCCCCCTTTTTCCCACCACCCCATGCCCCTTCCCTGTCTTACCTACCCAGTGACCCCTTCCCTCCCCCCCCAGACCCTGTGTCACCTTTCCCCCCACCAACCTGTGCCCACGGCCTCACCAAACCCCGGGCTTCCTGTGCACCAATGTTACAGGGGTGCCTATGAGGGCCCCCCTCCCGCAGCAAGCCATGTGCCCCCATCTGTGGGCGCTGTGGCAGCCCTGTCCCCGTCCCCCTTCCAGGGGCCCCTGGGTTTACCTGCCCAGCCCCCCCCATTCCCGCGTCCCCCACTGGACCGGCAACCTCCTCACTCCCAACACCCCACCCCTCTCCCTTCTGAAAGTCCCCTAACTCGCCTGTCGTCAAAACCCTTCTCCTGCGGCCAAATGACATTGTAGATAGCTCTGAGCAGACATCGGCGACATCCCTAACGGACATGCAGAGTCCAGAGGCCGCAGCCGCCACGGGACAGCAGGCCGAACCAGCTTTCCAGACCACGGCGCAGGCGACCCCCTGTCCGGCCGTGGCAGAGCACTGCGGTTCTGTGGTAAGCCCACACAGGCGGGGCAGCGTACGCACTTCTCGCTGCCCCAGAGTACGGGCACTGGTTCAGGACACTCTGGACCTCTGAGAGCCGCCATGTTCTTGTGGATGCCGGCCGGCTGATAGCTCCACCCACATAGAGAAGCGGCACCCATCCAGGTGAGCTGCTGATGGGGCTGGGATGACGTCATCCCAGGTCCTACAGCATCCCAGGTCCTGCAGCAAATTCAAAAGTGAAAAGCACCGGTCACGGGAGTGATTTGCGGTGGTGTACCGGATTTCCATGTAGCCTATCGTTCAATCCGGGACCAAAGGTATGTATGTGCGCAATTTCAGCCAAATCCGTTCGCCTGTCTAGGTGTCATTGTGTCCCATTAGGATAATTAGTATAACATGACTGGGTTTAAAGTTACAACATAAGTTCCAACACATAACTATTGGATAAGACTCGGAGAAGAAGTTCCATCTCATTATAGATAAGTTTCCAGCACGGGAGGGGGAATGAACACTGGGTAGCGCCAGTGAATGGAATCTAAGATGGAGACGGTCACATACGACATCCCTCTATTCCCCTAGATTTCACATAGATACAAAAACAAACAAGTAAAAATCATCACTGTCAACAGTTTAAGTGACAATAAGAGATAAAACCGTAAAGTCACATAACATAGTACAAGACATGACCATAACATCATATGTTTGGATATCCCTGCACACATTGTCATTATACGTTAACTCTTTTGTACCAAATCATTTTCCTTTGGACAGAAACAGATATGACACATAGACTGTGGACTCTTGTGGTGGCACAAAGCCAAGTTTCAACTCCTCTGTGTTCCCCAGTAATTATTATTATTATTATTATTATTATTGTTTATTTATATAGCACCATTAATTCCATGGTGCTGTACATTATTATATTAATCCCATGGTGCTGTACATTATTATATTAATCCCATGGTGCTTTACATTATTATATTAATCCCATGGTGCTCTGTACATTATTATGATTCCCATGGTGCTCTGTACATTATTATGATTCCCATGGTGCTCTGTACATTATTATAGTAATCCCATGGTGCTTTACATTATTATATTAATTCCATGGAGCTCTGTACATTATTATATTAATTCCATGGAGCTCTGTACATTATTATATTATTCCCATGGTGCTGTACATTATTATATTAATTCCATGGTGCTTTACATTTGGGGGTTACATACAATACACAGAATATACAGGTAGATATAATACTAACAATGACCGACTGGCACAGTGGGGTAGAGGGCCCTGCCCGCGAGGGCTTACAATCTATGAGGGAAGGGGGGTAGAGACAGAAGGAGAGGGGAAGACTGTACAGATGGCGGTGCGGTGATAGTGTTATTGGAGCTTGTAGGCCTTCCGGAATAGGGGAGTCTTCAGGGCCTTCTTGAATCCTGTGATTGTGGGGGTCAGTCTTATGTGTCGTGGTAAGGAGTTCCAGAGTATGGGGGATGCACGGGAGAAATCTTGGAGGCGGTTGTGTGAGGAGTGGATGAGAGCAGAGCGGAGTAGGAGGTCGTTGGAGGATCTGAGGTTACGTGTGGGCAGGTAGCGGGAGATGAGGTCAGAGATATATGGAGGGGACAGGTGAGGTCAGAGATATATGGAGGGGACAGGTGAGGATGAGGTCAGAGATATATGGAGGGGCCAGGTGAGGATGAGGTCAGAGATATATGGAGGGGCCAGGTGAGGATGAGGTCAGAGATATATGGAGGGGACAGGTGAGGATGAGGTCAGAGATATATGGAGGGGCCAGGTGAGGATGAGATCAGAGATATATGGAGGGGACAGGTTGTGGATCGCTTTGTATGTTAGCGTTAGTAGCTTGAACTCAATTCGCTGGGCTATGGGTAGCCAGTGGAGGAACTGGCAGAGGGGAGCAGCCGATGAAGATCGGGGGTGAGGTGAATTAAGCGAGCAGCACAGTTTAAGGTGGACTGGAGGGGGGCGAGGGTGTTTGCTGGGAGTCCATGGAGAATGGTGTTGCAGTAATCTAAGCGGGAGATTATGAGGGCTTGGACAAGCATTTTAGTAGTTTCAGTAATCTGTCAGATAAAACAACCTTGAAGCTCTTGGCAGTCAGTTAATGCTTTGATTGCTCTCTACAGAAATACAGGAATATAGGAACACAATTCAAGCAGGTAGAAGTTAATACTAAAGTTACATATTAATATTTTTTTTTGCAATTTTTGAATATTTTCATGGGAAACCTCACTCTAATTATCACAGATGTTCAGAACCTCTTCCTCTATACTTGAAGTTGCTTTAAGAGCAAACTGCCAGACTTTAAAATTTTATTTACCAGATTCTAATCAAAGTCTAAACCACTGTGAAACATCACAATTTACTTACAAAGGCATAAAAACCAAATACTGGCATTGCTTATTAACATAATGGACATTACAATTACAAATTGAACCATGTATGCAGGCCATGAGGTCTGGAGCGGCGTGCGGGCAGCTCTTTGGCGCCTGACGTCGATTCCGGCCTTTTGAATTAGCATATGGGCCCTATTTATACACTGCCAGCACGGGGCGGTTTCCATGTCTTTGGCCCACCGTGGCTAGGTAAGTGTTTCATATCAGCAAAAGGCTTTATATCAGCAAAATGCTATGCTCTTATGCTATTGGTCAGTTGTTGTTTTTTTTTTTTCTTTTGGTTTATAAATCTTTTTCCTGCCTGGTTGTGCTGCCATACAAATCCCATTGAGTGTTCTAAAGCTAACCGGTATAGTGGGTGGATTGGACATATGACTTTACTAGTTTTTGGGATTGAATAGACATATATTACTAGAGGGAGGACGCGGCTTCGCACGGGTATATTACATTTTATGTTTGTGTAGTGGCCCCATAAGAATTGTCCAGTTTTGCACTGGTGTATTTTGTATGTTGTTTCTGTGTATATCCATAAGTGTCATGTGATTATGTGTATCTCATTTTGGATATCAGTGAAAAACCTGTGATCAGTTGTTATGGATACCTGGAGTAAAGCTGTATCTAATCCTTCCCCGTGTAGTACTGTGTTTAGACGCAAGTGTCTAATCCTTGTTGGTGTGGTACTGTGTGCAAATGTGTGTATCTAATCCTCCCCCGTGTGGCATTGTGTGAAGAGGCACGTATCTAAGCCTCTGGTAAATGAAACTGTGTGCAGACGTGCATATCTAATCTTACGGCATGTGGTACTATGTGCAGACGCGTGTATCTAATCCTCTGGCGTGTGGTACTGTGTGCAGACAGGTGTATCTAATCCCTGGCGTGAGGTACTGTGTGCAGATGCGCGTATCTAATCCTCCTCCATGTGGTACTGTGTGCTGAGACGCGTATCTAATTATCTGAGATGTGGTACTGTGTGCAGATGCATGTATCTAATCCTCCCCTGTGTAGTATTGTGTGAAGAGGCGCGTACCTAATCCTTCGGCGTGTGGAACTGTGTGTAGACACGCGTATCTAATCCTACAGCATGTGGTACTGTGTGCAGACGCGTGTATCTAATCCTATGGCGTGTACAATTGTGTGCAGACGCGCGTATCTAATCCTCTGGAGTGTGGAACTATGTGTAGACGCGTGTATCTAATCCTACGGGATATGGTACTCTGTGCAGACGTGTGTATCTAATCCTATGGCGTGTACAACTGTGTGAAGACATGTGTATCTAATCCTCCCCTGTGTGGTATTGTGTGAAGAGGCGCGTAGCTAATCCTACGGCGTGTGGAACTGTGTGTAGACACGCGTATCCAATCCCCCGGCATGTGGTACTGTGTGCAGACGCGCGTATCTAATCCCATGGCATGTGGTATTGTGTGTACACGCACGTATCTAATCCTCTCCCGTGTGGTACTGTGTGCAGACGCGTGTATCTAATCCTCCCCCGTGTGATACTGTGTGCGGAGACGCGTATCTAATTCTCTGGCTTGTGGTGCTGTGTGCAGAGACATGTATCTAATCCTAATGAATGGAGCCGAAAACAGCTCCTGGGAGATGAGAAAGGTGAGATTAGGTTGCTGGGAAGACTGGGCATGTTGTGAGGAAGGAGGACCAGACTGTTGGGTAGGAGGAGGAGTTGAGGTAGAGGCTGACTGGCTGGTGGAGAATGTGCTGGAAGCATTGTCTGCCATCCATTGTAACACCTCTTCCTGGTGCTCGGGCCTACTTAGGTTTGTACCCTGCAGCCTACTTAATGTGGCATCAAGTGACTGTGGAGAAGCGCAATGCTTGCTGCTGCAGAACTGTAGGCACAGTAGACGCTGTTGGTTGAACGCAACCTTGCTCCACATCTGCATTTCCACGCCCCCATCCTCGTCCCCTTGCGCTAGCCTTGTGCATTTTGGATGTACTATTCCCTTTTTTATGGTCTATACACCCCTAATAAAAGCTGTTTGACAGGTGTATCAGCAACAAATAACTACTGGGGATACCTGCAATTTGGTGTATGGACACCCCCCCAATAAAAAGATGTTTGACAGTGTATAGCAAGAACTCTATACTCCTCTCCCTTTAGTATATAGCTCTGTAAAGAGCTGTTGTTCTTCTTCGGTTTTTCCCTGCCTACTACAAGCTAATGCCTATCTAGCCCTCTGCAGCCATGTCTCTCTCCCTATCTCTGATCGTAAGTATGGCGAATATGCCTGCGGCCGTTCTTATGAATGGGAGGTCACATGTTTTCAGCAGCCAATGGATTTTTTCATTTTTTTTAACTGCCTCCGTTGTCGTAGTTCCTGTCCCACCTCCCCTGCGCAGTTATTGGTGCAAAAAAAGCGCCAGGGAAGGTGGGAGGGGACACTAATTTTTACTGCGTATGCGGCCTGGTATTTGATTGCAATCGAATACCTCGAACGGCCTGATATTCGATCGAATACGGTGTTCGCTCATCTCTAATCATAATATCACATAAGAGGGAATTTTAAATCAAGGAAACAGCGACTGATTCATGAATACAAGAGCATGACCCTATTTAACACTCTGGAGAATGGAATGAATGTCTCACGTGGGTTCATGTCATGCTATAGAAATCACTGAACTAAGACAGCCATAAAGATAAGAACCTGGGACCTGTGAATTGTTTACATGTTTATACTAATAAGTCTCTTCCAAGTCTCTTCTCCTCATGCCCCTCCCTCCTGAAATCCTATCCCTATGTGTCCTGTTGTACATAAACATGCAGCCTTCATAAATTGTTCTTAGTTATATCTGAAGAAGAAGCCAAAGAGCTTTGAAACGTTATATTCTGTCATCATTATGAGTTAGCCATTAAAAAAGGTATCATCTACTGAAGACTCTCAGAATTCTGTGTAGTGATTACATTCTCTCATCTTCTCTCCATTCAGGTTCCTACAATATAGAATCCTCTCAGTATCTTCTATATAAGAGAATATTCCGGATTGATCCATCAAGGATGGAAAGAGACAGGAACAAGATGGCGGAAAGTCTATTAAATCTCACCCTAGAGATCATCTACCAGCTTACTGGAGAGGTGAGAGATTCTGATGATGTCATCATGACATCATTCTTATCTATAGTAATAACAGATGATATGACTGGAGAGGTGATGGACTCTGGACATGTATGTAGTGAGATTTATTAATGTGTCTCCCCATAACCAGGATTACACAGTAGTGAAGAAGACCTCTAGTGGGCGCTGTCAGGCTCCTGTGTATAATGGATATGGAGGAACCCTGAGCCCAATCCTGGGGCCTCCACCTCATCCCCTGATACAGGAGGAGATCAATGGACAGAAGATCCTAGAACTCACCAACAAGATGCTGGAGCTGCTGACTGGAGAGGTGACACTGCTGGGAATGCTGGGACATTATACAGTAACTGGAGGGGTCGGGGTGATGACTGTATCATTGTGTTGTCAGGTTCCTATAAGGTGTCAGGATGTCGCTGTCTATTTCTCCATGGAGGAGTGGGAGTATTTAGAAGGACACAAGGATCTGTACAAGAAGGTGATGATGGAGGACCAGCAGCCCCTCACATCAGCAGGTAATAGACATGACTATATACACATGGACTTCCATTATTTGTATGTACAGAATGAATTCAGTCCCTGTCTGTGTTTCCTACAGGTAGATCCAGTAAGAGGACAACACCGGAGAGATGTCCCAGTCCTCTTCTTCCACAGGATGATGATCAGGTAGATGGAGATATTCCCTATGATGTGTAGACGGGCTGTGAAGTCCTTGTGGTCAGTCTTGTTGTATCCAGCAGTATTATATGGTTATATACATGGGCGGTGTCATTGAGCCGCCATCTAATATGTTTATCCGGCTTCTCACAGACCTGCAGCTACTGTCAGGACATCTTTCATCTTCATGCGGATTAATGACCTAGAACATTCTCTGTGACTTCCCAATTTGTCCGGTGACTTTTACATTATTTGTTTCCCAGATTTTCCATCAGGATAAAGATGTGAGCGACATGAATGCTATATCTATGAGAATAAAGGAAGAGCCCTATGTGAGTGGTGATGAGGAGTGTGAGGAGGACATTCCTACAGGGACCCGCCCAGGTGAGGAGTCACCACTATATAAAGCACAGAAGGGTCACTGATTCTATTCAGACATTGTTTAGACTATTTGTTGTTCCCCGATTCAGGTAAAATACTAATAATACCTGAATATAAATGTGATACCGCTATAGGGGGTAATAAATGTAGTATAGAATAGAACGGACAGCAGGAATATAAAATAAGATAATCCTTTTATGGTCCCACTATGGAGAAATTCAGTGTGTTACAGAAGCATTGATAATACAGTAATATATTACAATAAAAAGAGCACATACAAGCTCAGATAGAAAAAGATACTAAGTGTCATAGCAACTAAAGAAAGACTCAGGACCATTTAGTTCTCTGTGCGGAGTGTCTTCGCTTAGCCTGATATAGGTTATACAGCCTGACCGCGGTTGGGAGGAAAAACCTCTGATAGCTCCTTCTCACACTTTGGGTGAAGCAGTCGATCACTTACAGTACTGCCCGGTCTCATACATGGAATAGGATTTATTCTCCAGCATGGAGTCCACCATGGACAGTATCCTTCTGTCACCCACCATCTGTACTGGGTCCAGGGGGCTCCCCAGGACAGAGCTGGCCCTTCTAACCAGTCTGTCAAGTCTATTTCAGTCCCTGGCTGCTATGCTACTCCCCCAGCAGGCCACTTTGAAGAAGATGGCTGATGCTACCACAGAGTTGAAAAAGACCCTAAGAAGTGACCCCTGGACTCCAAAGGCCCTCAGCCTCCTGAGCAGGTAGAGTCTGCTGTGGCCCTTTCTGTGCAGCGCCTCCAGGTGATCAGCCCTGTACAGCTTATTATTGAGGAGCGCACCCAGGTACTTTTAGGTCTTACTATATCAATGCATGTTCCTTGGATCTCCACCGGGGTCGGAGCACTTCTCCGTTTACTAAAGTCTCCTTGGTCTTCCCAGCATTAGTCCTGAGCTGGTTCTGCTGGCACCATTCACCAAAATCCCAGTTTAAGTCTCTGTATTCCCTATCGTCACCATCAGTGATGAGGACTACTATCGGAGGACTTCTGTAAGTAAGAGCTAGATGGGTTGTGCCTAAAGTCAGCAGTGTACAGTGTGAAGAGGAAAGGGGCAAGAGCTGTACCTTGTGGTGCCCCCGTACTACAGATCAAAGTGCCAGACACACAGTCCCGGGCTCTCACATACTGAGGACGGATTGTGAGGTAATCTGGTATCCAATTGGACAGCTGATGGTCCACTCCAACAAGGTCCATCTTGTCCCTCAGTAGCCCTGGCTGAATGGTGTTGAACACACTGGAGAAATCACTGTATGGGCACATGGCAGAGCTTAGAATGGAGAGAGCGCTATTAGGGCAGATTTTGATGGAATAGTTTTCAGGGCCCGCGTCACATTTGCAGGATCCCTGAGGTGCCAGAACAGTAGAAACACCCAAAATGTGACCCCCATTTAGGAAACTAGACCCCTTAAGGAATATTCCAAGGGCTATAGTGACCATTTTGACTTAAACTGTTACACAGTTGTATATACCGTATTTTTCGGATTATAACACGCACCTAGGTTTTAGAGGAGGAAATTAGGGGAAAAAATTTTGAGGCAAAAAAATGGTAAAATATTTAATACATGGGAGTTGTAGTTTTCCCACATTGACAGGTGATCCCGCAGCTGTACGGGGATGCAGAGAGCATTTTTTTTTTTGTGGGGTCAGGTGTAGTTTTTAGTTTTACAATTTTGGGAAATGTCTATTGCTTGGATCACCTTTTATTGAAATCAGAGGAAAAATCGTGGGAAAAAGACGGCGGTTTGGCACTTTTGACTTTGACGTTCACCGTACAGAAAAAATATTTTATAAATTTGTACAACAGACCTATTCGGACACAGCGATACCTAATGTGTATGTGTTTCACAGTCATTTTCTCCTTTTATATGTAATCTAGGGAAAGGAGGTGATTTAGAACTTTTATTTTTTATTATATTTTTTTTTTACTTTTTCTTTTTTTTAACTATTTTATTAGCTCTCCTAGGGGGCTTGAACCTGCAATCATTTGATTGCAAGACCCATAGACTCCAATACAAGTTTATTGCAGTCTATGGGAGATTCTATACATTACTATTGCGGATTGTCGTAGACCAGCCACAATAGTAATATTGCTATGACAGACCTGGGAGCCTTCAGTAGGCTCCCGGCTGTTATAGGAACAGGTCGTCTCCTGCGACCTCACCGTGCAGGAGGTGGGCTGCAACTTTATACTTACAGAGCAGGTGAGAACCGGTGCCATGTTACATTTGCAGAGCAAGTGTGTGTGTGGGGTGGGGGGTCATAGAAGAAGTAATGCCTGCAATCAGAGTGAACTCGGATCGTGGGCATTATTTCTGGGTCTACGCTGTACATTACAGCATAGACCCAATAAGTATGGTGACCAATATGCAGCAGAGCAGCCGCCATCATCTTTTACATGCCCAGCAATAGAATGAAATAGAACAGCGTCGCCAGGGTCCGCATACTTACCTAGCTGGTGATCACTTGTGGGGCTTGCTGTTATAACCCCCGGTCAGATCGGAGTAGCTGTGTAAAACAGCGGATACTTTTATCTGACCGGGAGTTATAACAACAAGCCCCACAAGCAATCATCAGCTAGGAAAGTTTATGACAGGTCCCTCGCCGGTCATATTAGAGAATCAGCTGTATGAAAAACTCTTGATCTCACTTGATCGCATCGTGGTGTGCCTAAGGGTTAAGCAGCCATGGATTGTGTTCACCTCTACAGTGACCTAGAGCAGTGGTGGCGTCTCCTGCCCCGCTTCATTACTAGTCACTATCACTGATCTCCGTCTCAGCACAGTGAATACTAATGAAGTAGGCCGCGCTGCCGTCGTTTGCTGCCTGTGCCACTGACTTCACTTCTTCACACGGTCTGAAGCGTCTCACGCAGTGGCGGCTCAGTGGGGAATATACTTATAAGGTTATGTTATTCAATAATAGTAACATCCAGTTTTCTTCTTGTCAGATGACTGTACCAGGAGCTCAGAGGGACATCTGATAGCTACAGATTATACAGCAGAGGATCATGGTATCACACAAGATCCATATGAAGAACATGTCATTACCCCAGATATACCCTCAGCCCGTCAGGAGCAAGATCTTTCTCCTAAACAAAATCAAAGATGTAGAAGGGGTGTTATACATCAGAGAACTCACACAGGCGAGAAGCCATATTCATGCCAAGAATGTGGGAAATGTTTTACTCAGAAATCAATTCTTGTTAAACATCAGAGAACTCACACAGGGGAGAAACCATATTCATGCCCAGAATGTGGGAAATGTTTTACTCAGGAATCAAATCTTGTTAGACATCAGAGAACTCACACAGGGGAGAAACCATATTCATGCCCAGAATGTGGGAAATGTTTTACTCAGAAATCAAATCTTGTTAAACATCAGAGAACTCACACAGGGGAGAAACCATATTCATGCCCAGAATGTGTGAAATGTTTTACTCGGAAATCAATTCTTGTTAAACATCAGAGAATTCACACAGGGGAGAAGCCATATTCATGCTCAGAATGTGGGAAACGTTTTACTAATAAATCATTTCTTATTGAACATCATAGAATTCACACAGGGGAGAAGCCATATTCATGCCCAGAATGTGGGAAATGTTTTACTCAGAAGTCAGAACTTTTTAAACATCAGAGAATTCACACAGGCGAGAAGCCATATTCATGCCTAGAATGTGGGAAAAGTTTTACTAATAAATCATATCTTGTTAAACATCAGAGAACTCACACAGGGGAGAAGCCATATTCATGCTCAGAATGTGGGAAACGTTTTACTAATAAATCATTTCTTATTGAACATCATAGAATTCACACAGGGGAGAAGCCATATTCATGCCCAGAATGTGGGAAATGTTTTACTCAGAAGTCAGAACTTGTTAGACATCAGAGAATTCACACAGGCGAGAAGCCATATTCATGCCTAGAATGTGGGAAAAGTTTTACTAATAAATCACATCTTGTTGAACATCAGAGAACTCACACAGGCGAGAAGCCATATTCATGCCCAGAATGTGGGAAATGTTTTACTCAGAAATCACATCTTGTTGAACATCAGCGAACTCACACTGGCGAGAAGCCATATTCATGCCTAGAAGGTGGGAAAAGTTTTACTAATAAATCACATCTTGTTAAACATCAGAGAACTCACACAGGGGAGAAACCATATTCATGCTCAGAATGTGGGAAATGTTTTACTCAGAAATCAAGTCTTGTTGAACATCAGAGAACTCACACGGAGTAACTCCAGCCAGTAATAGCCTGTTGCTGGACTCCCTAATGTCTCAGGCCTTGTGGCAGCCGCTACCGCTGCTACCCCGGTAGTTACATCCTTGGTGTAAATGTTTTATATGTTTGTGTAAGGGGCATAAATTTATATAGTTGATAAAAAATATAGTTCAAAAAATAGTTGTAATAGTTTATACTACATAATATCTATTGAATGTGTAAAATCAATAAAAATATTGAAATTTTAAAAAAAAGTTGTTCATATCAATGGCACAGCAAATTAGGAAAATGCCAAAATAATAAAAATTTAAAGTGGGAAAAAAAGATTTACTGTAGTGCTCAGAAACTTTTACTTTAGCATAACCAATAATTTAACATATTTTCCGCGAGCAAAG
This sequence comes from Leptodactylus fuscus, assembly GCF_031893055.1. Classification (NCBI taxonomy): domain Eukaryota; kingdom Metazoa; phylum Chordata; class Amphibia; order Anura; family Leptodactylidae; genus Leptodactylus; species Leptodactylus fuscus. Next base: position 5,847,361 of record NC_134265.1, on the reverse strand, counting down.
CCACGGGTAATCTACTAGTGACAATATAGTGACCAGAGATGCATCTCTGGTGTAGCAGAGCTCAGCGCACACTCAGCTCTGCTACATCTCTGGTGTAGCACAGCTGTGCGCTCAACACTGCTACATCTGTGATCGGACTGTGGACCAATCTTAGACTCCCCCTCCTCCGGCACTCAGCTCTGCTACATCTCTGAGGTAGCAGAGCTCAGCGCACACTCAGCTCTGCTACATCTCTGGTGTAGCAGAGTTGTGCGCTCAGCACTGCTACATCTGAGATCGGACTGTGTACCGATCTTAGACTCCGCCTCCTCCAGCACTCAGCTCTGCTACATCTCGGGTGTAGCAGAGCTGTGCCCTCAACACTGCTACATCTGAGATCGGACCACAATGGAGACTGCTGTGGACCGATCTTAGACTCCGGCAGAACCAGCGTTGATTGTCCAAATGCTGTACTCTGTATGGCATTCGGCCAATCAACGCTGGTCAATGCATTACTATGGGAAAAAGCTTCCGCATATCGCAAGCTGACAGGGATCCTGACGAGACAGAGCCCCAAAGAGCGGTTTGAGTAACATTCCCACCTAAATAAAGGTAATCCCTAGCTAACCCTGCCTGCACATCTGTCCCTGTCTCACAGTCATATAGTTCACAGTCTCATATGACACGGATCTTAAATCCACTATTCGTATAATAATGATAATAATAAATGTTATTTATATAGCGCCAACATATTCCGCATACACCGCGCTCCTTCCCTTCTGCGCCCTGCTGTGTGCCCCACAGGAATGACACTGGTGTACCCCGGATAATGGATGTAATGTCATATGTGGTATAAACTGATATTAGGGCATAGCCGGACACAGAAGAGGAGAAGGGTTGGTTTTTTAGAGCTGAAACGCCAGTAAAGTGGAATCTCCTGATATGAGACCTTATTTTGGAATCTACACCCCTGAAGGATTTATCCAGGGGTACAGAGAGCATTTTTAACCCCCAAGTGTTGCTACAACTTATTATCCATAAATGAATATGAAGCTCCAAAAGCTAAATAGAGCAGTGCTCCTTCCCTTCTAAATCCTGCTGTGCGTCCACATATACGACTTTTCTGTACCCGGGATATCCACTTAATAGTTTCACGAGTGCAGGTCTCTGATGACGCAAAGAGAGCCTAATATATTGGGGGCTGGAATGATATATGCGATTTGAAAATTGCAATTCTCCTTCTATACCTTCTGCTGTGCAGTGCCATTTACAAAAGCTTGTGGGGTCAAAATGGTCACTGTACCCCTAGATGAATTCCTTAAGGGGTCTAGTTTCCAAAATGGGGTCTCTTTTGGGGGTTTCCCGCTGTTGTGGTACCTCTAGGGCTCTGTGAATGCAACATGGTGTCTAAAAACTATCCTAATGATATCGCTGCCAAAATCCCTATAATCCTTCTAACTTCCTAGAAAAGTAAAAGGACATTGAGGGAACAGCCGATATGAAGTAGTCACATGGGAAATGGTAATTAGGAAGAATCTTGTGTGATAGGACTATGTGTGTTTTACAAGAATATCAGAAACGTTCAAAATGGATAATTTTATGAAATTTTCTGTATATTGTCCTTTTTTTAACAAACAATGACAAAGTATAATGACCAAAATTTACCACCAACATAAAGTAGAAGGTGTCACGAAAAAACAGTCTTGGAATCACCTGGATAGGTAACTGCATTATGAAGCTATCCTCACATAAAGTAAGAGATGTAATATATGTTAGAGTCTAAGGGTTAGTTCACACGTTCGGGGGTCGGCGCGGGTTTTGACACAGAGAGAGACGCGGCGAGCCGCATGTCAGGAACTCCATACCTGCAAACCACCTCGGCTAGTAGCTTTCTTGCTACTGTTTTGGCATTAGCTTTGGCAGCGAGCCAACCTTCAGGCCAACCTGAAAAGAGGTCTACACATACCAGGACATACTCATAGGTACTTACCCTTGGCAATTGGATAAAATCAATTTGAATTCGCTGAAATGGGTGCAATGGCTTGGGTGTACATTTTTGAGGTACCTTAACCGTTCTTCCGACGTTATGGCAAGCACAGATCATGCATCCCTGAACAAACTTGGCTGGGGCAATCCATGCCTGTTCTACCACACTTACCATTGCTTCCTTAGATTGATGCGTTGGGCCATGAGACAGAGCACACATCATTGGGTATAGTGCCCTTGGAAGGCATAACTTACGGTCATAGGCATACAACCCTTCCTTGTTCTGCTTGGCCATTTTTTTCTTCCAGGTCTCCTTCTCCTGCTGAGAGGTTTGCTCTTGATAAGACTTAAGGAGGCTTAGGCTTATTTCCCCTCCAGTCACCTTAGTGTCCACAATATACGTGGTACTTGGGAGTGGGAGTAAAGCAGCAGACTTTGTAGCAGCATCTGCCCTACGGTTTCCTTCAGCCTCCTTAGTCTGTTCCTTTGTGTGAGCTTGGACCTTCACGATAGCTACCTGCTTTGGCAGCATTAGTGCCCCGAACAGCTGAGCTACCAACTCAGCATTCTTTATTGGTTTGCCTGCGGATCCAACAAAATCTCTACTGCGCCAGATGGGACCATAATCATGTGCTATGCCAAAACCATACCGTGAGTCAGTGTAAATGTTTACCGTACGACCCTCTGCCAGTGAACACGCCTCAGCGAGTGCCTTGAGCTCCGCCTCCAGAGCTGAATACCCAGATGGCAAGGACTCACTCTTCACTTCACTACTTCTCCAAGGGTGGTCACCGCATACCCTGTGTATGGTTTACCATCTTTAGTATCTGGATCCGTCTACGAAAAATTCAATATCAGCATTAGTTATTGGCACTCCAGTAACATGTGCTAACTCTTGAGTTTCTGTTTTCATTAACTCGAAACAATCATGATCTATTGTGTCAGCGGCGGCAGCATCTGCGTCACTGTCAGTACCGTTGACTTCTGGGAGTAACGTTGCTGGATTAAGGACGTTACATCTTTTGATGGTAACGTTAGGAGGGGTCAGGAGGGCAACCTCATACTTAGTCAAGCGTGCCATGTACAAATGTCTGATTTTTGCTTGCGCCAAAAGTTCCTGGACAGCATGTGGAACATAAATGATCAAGTCGTGATCTAGGACAATATCAGCTACCTTGTCCTTCAATAGGGCACATGCGGCTACCGCTCGGATGCAAGATGGAGCTCCCCTGATCACTGCGTCTAGTTGCACCGAGTAGTAGCCGAGTGGCCGATGCTTACCCCCATGGAGCTGAGTTAAAACCCCCTTGGCATGTCCCACGTTTTCATGACAAAACAAATTGAACAATATGTCATAGTTGGGTATCCCTAAAGCTGGCGCTGATACAATTGCCATTTTCAAATTGTGGAACCCCTCTTTGGCTTCATTGGTGAGGGCATAAGGCTGACCCTTATTGCAGTCTTTCAGCACATCAAACAGGGGCTGCATCAGTGCAGAGGCAGAGGGAATCCACTCTCTGCAGTAACTTACAAGGCCAAGGAAAGTTCTCAATTCCCTCACTGTTCGGGGCTGGGTTAATTGGCTGATTGCCTGCTCCCTCTCTGAGGTAATGTGTTTAGCCTGCTGTGAAATGCAATGTCCCAGATATGTAACCCTTTCCTTGGCAATCTGCAGTTTGTCTCTAGAGACCCTGCATCCCTCCTGATACAAGAACTTCAGAAGGGACAAGGTCTCTTTCAGACATGTCTCTCTCCCCACAGTACACAGGAGCAAATCATCTACATACTGGAGCAGACAGGTGTCCCTGCTTTCTGGGTACCAAGATTGCAAAACTCTAGACATTGCCTCAGAGAATTCTGATGGAGATGTAGCCCCCCCTGTGGTAACCTTGTCCAGCAGTATTGTTTTCCATCAAAGTTGAATGCAAAGTAAAGCTGTTTTCATCAATGGTCACACTAAAAAAAGTGTTCGCTAGGTCTACACAACTATAATGCGTAGAATTTGAGGGAATCTGATTTAGAAGGGTATGAGGATTTGGAACGATAGGAGTGTCTATGACCATTAACTTGTTGATTTCTCTTAGGTCATGTACCATCCTATAGGCCTGGGGTTTTCCTGGCTCTACTTTTCTTTCGTACTGGAAAAAGAGGTGTGTTAAAAGGGGATCGGCATTCCCTTATGACTCCCATCATCTTGTATTCTTCTAATTGTGCTGCAATGGCTTCGTTTTGTTCCTTACTCAGTGGGTATTGTTTCATCCTAACTGGAACCACTCCTGGCTTCAGGTTGATTTTCACCGGGGTAACCTTTAACAAACCCACATCAGTTTTGTTTTTAACCCATAATCCTGGAGGAACCTGGGCCAAAATCTCATCCACCTGTTCGTCTTGGGGCTTCTGTTCAGGTTGTCCTAGTGGATAAAGAGCAGCGCATATCATAGATAGGATGGGCTCTGCAAGGGGCCCTGTGACCGTTATCCCCTTCCTCCCAAACTGGATGTTTGCATTTATGGCACTGAGTATATCAGCAAGTATTAAATTCACAGGGCAAGAATCAGATACCAGGAGCTGCGCAGATAACTCGATAGAATCCTCCACTCTCACCTTCATTGGTTTTGTTTGAATCAGAGTATATGGTTTCCCTCCTAAACCTACACCTGTTTCTTTTCTCGGAGTTAACAAAATTTGTGGAACATTATCAGCTCTTAAAATTGTACGGCTCGTCCCCGTGTCTAAGACACAGTTAATATCTTTACCTGTTGGCAGGGTTAATTTCATTATTCCTTGTGGGCCAGGTTCTGGTGGGACTGTGCGTGTGAGAGTTGGTCCTGGCTGGGGGCTGCCTACTTCCTACTCTCTATTTTCAGTTGCAACAAGCTGAACTTGCTGTGCCGGTTGTTGTTGTGAATTATTTCCCCATCTCCCCTGGGAAATACGGGTGTTGGGACCTTTTGAGGGGCAATCCTTTTTCATGTGACCCTTACCTCCACACTCAAAACACAAACCTTTTTTCTTGTACTCCTCGGTACTCATCCTCTTGGAGCTCCTATTCCCCTCTTTCCTGTAACTTCCTTTTACCTGTTGATAACCCTGGTTATTTGGGGCCACAATTAAGACCGGAGTCGCCTGTTTTGGGGCTTTCTTCAATTTCTTTTTATTGTACTGCTCCTCTAAACTCCTGAGGACTACTAGAGATTGTTCTAGAGGAGTGTGCATGCACTCAGGGCGTATCCTAGTCAATTCTGTCCTGTACTCCTCTTGCCACCCATTAATAAAACAGGTGCACAGTATTCTTGCATCCCTGCTATTTGGGGTAGTCACATCAAAATCTTGATCTCTGAATATGCCGACTAGGCGAGCATCAGTGGCGTAACTAGGAATGGCGGGGCCCCGTGGCGGACTTTTGACATGGGGCCCCCCCCGACACCGAAGATCTCGACCGAGTCCCTCCTACGCATTCCTGCGCGCTCTATTATGACCAATAGTGGCCCCTGCACACAGTATTATGTCCCTTAGTGGCCCCTGCACACACTATTATGTCCCATAGTGGCCCCTACAGGACTAAATACTGTCACGTCACCCGCTGACCGCTATACCAGGACAATTGTGGATAAAAAATCTGGTCCTGTGCATTACAATTTAGTAACTCCATGTGCCTCATATTAATATCAGTTAACCCCATCATGTCCCTCACATTAACCCTTGTGTACCTCACATAAGAGTTACTGATATGTGAGTGACATGGAGGTAATAATACAGTATCTTCATTATTATTATCCCCATATGTCTCACATATCAGTAACTCTTATGGTGAGGCACACAGGGGTTAATGTGAAGGACACGATGGGGTTAACTGCTATTAATATGAGGCACATGGAGTTACTAAAACAAAAGTAATCACCCCAAATGCCTGATATTAATAAGTATAGTAACCACAGTATGTACCTGTGTACCTGATATTGATAAGTATAGTAACTCCAGTATGTACCTGTTACCTGTTTTCTTTCTTTAGTTTCATTTTCCTTCTTCCTTTCTTCTTCCTCTTGAGTGCCGGACGGCAGGAGCTCGGCAGGGATAAGCCCCGCCTCCTGGGCTCTCCTCAGCCCTCTCATTGGTGGGCAGAGGACAGGCAGAGAAAGGGAGGGGGGAGAGAGGGAGAGGGGGAGCGTCCTGAAGCGCTGAGAGGAGCCAGACCTGCAGCTCCTGTGTCTCAGCCGTTGCTGCAGTTTCGGGGCCTACTGTTGGTGGAAAGTATTCCATCAACAGGGGGCCCCGATCATTATACTCGGGGGTCCGAAAAGACCTCCGAGAATAATGATAGCAGCGGTAGCAGCTGTCACCGGGCCCCTGATGTCCCGGGCAATGTGGCAGCTGCCTCTGTGGTAGTTACGCCACTGGCGAGCATGATATTTATCGATCGCCTCCTTTGCCCCCTGGAAAGCTTCTGGCAGGCCAGTAGCTAATTGGTCATTCAAGGTTGGCACAACCTTCTGCAACCTTTTCATAAACATTTCCCCACTTTTCCTCACTCTCAAATCATTCCCTGTGGGAACAGGTTCTACACCATTTCCCAGATCGCTGGCCACATTCTTAATTCTTTCCACAAAAGGACTTCCAACTGCCACTGTACAGAAAGATGCTAAGTCTAACCAAGTTGCATCATAAGTCTCCTGAATTCTCTGCAATGCTTTCTGGAACCCTGAAGGATTCTTATAAGGGTCAGGGAGTGTGCCAGCCATAGTTAGCTGTTCGCTTTGACTCCAAGGTTTATACCAGCTTACAGTTTGGGCTTCAGTTCTCTCCCCGTTATCATCAGGTACAGTGGATACTTGAGTCATGACAGGGTACATTTGAAGTTTTGACGGTCTCATTTGCAGGGGAGATTTCTGCCTACAGCTGTGACAGACTGGGCTTGCACTGCGCTTGTGGACACCCTGGCATGCACAAATCCAAGTCTGTGATCTAAGGGTAGCTCGTCTGGTGGGCATTGGACTAGGAGGGGGAATATTTATTGTTGCGCTTGTGCGCCAATTGCCACCCATCACTCTCTCTGTTGTCAACTTTGGGGATTTAAGTATGCGGGTAGAGGTGGCTGAAGGAGTTCTATACATTCCCAGTGACATTTGTAATCTTGAGGACTCATTATCCCCCTCCCCTGGAATGTCACAAAGAGTAGCAAATTCACCTTTTACCCTCTTGCATGACCAACGGACACCAGCACTTTTTCTATTGCAATATCCACAATATTCGCATTTCCAGCCATTCTCCCACCCCTCCCCCACTCCTTCTGATGAGCTAGAGTAGGGTGAGAAGCAAGCTCTCCAAGCGTTCTCATCTCTTCAGGGACCAAAGTGATCTTCAACCTACCTGCATCTCCTGCTCATCACTTCTGCAAGAACATCAACTGCCATTGTCTGCTGTTATCTGCCATTCCTGGGACACAGATAAGTGCATTTTATAAAGTGACTTTGTATTTGCTGAGATTTGCATTTCTTAAAGAGGACCTTTCATCAAATCGGGCACATGCAGTTTCATATACTGCTGGAAAGCTGACAGTGCGCTGAATTCAGCGCACTATCAGCTTTCCTGATCTGTGCCCAGTGTAAAGCGCTATCGGTCCCGTTACCGTACCGCTTTACAGTCAGAAGGGCGTTTCTGACACTTAGCCAGGGACGTCCTTCTGCCCAGCAGCGCCTATCGCGCTGTGCTGTAGAGCGGGGAGGAACGCCCCCTCCCGCTCCTGATAATACTCGTCTATGGACGAGCTGTGTGAGCAGAGGGAGGGGGCGTTCCTCCCCGCTCCACAGTACAGCGCGATAGGCGCTGCTGGGCAGAAGGGCGTCCCTGGCTAACTGTCAGGAACGTCCTTCTGACACTAAAGCGCTACGGTAACGGGACTGAATTCAGCGCACTGTCAGCTTTCCAGCAGTATATAGAACTGCCTGTGCCCGATCTGATGAACGGTCCTCTTTAAAAGGGACAGAAGCCTTATTAATTTACTTAAAGAGACAGTATCCTAATTTTTGCAAAAATGTCTAAATCACCTCAGGGTGACTCGCCTGGTGCAGGTAACTCTACAACCTCATCCTCCAGTGCTCCTGCACCTCAGGATACAGCTACCATCTCCGCTCCAGCTCCTGTTATAGCGACAGGCTTGCCTTTCTTTATAGGACCCTCCAGTCTTCCAAGTTACAGAGGGGATCCTCATACCCTTGCTGGGTTTCAAGAAAAGATATTGCATACTCTTGAACTTGTATCACTTTCTCCCACACAGCAGGTACAGCTTCTCTTAGGACAACTTGAAGGTCCAGCTGCTGAGGAAGTTTGTTACTGGCCACTGACAGAAAAGCTCACCGTTGACCAGATCCTCACTCGTCTGAGAAAAGAATTTGAAGTCCAATCACCAACTGAGGTTCGTCTTAAATTCTATGACAGACGTCAGAGACCAGGTCAGACCCTCAGAGACTATGCACTTGCACTCCAGTCAGCATATAGGGCTCTGCGCCAAGTTGACAACATTCATCCTACTGCTGCAGAAAGCATTATTACAGACAGGTTCATAGAAGGTGTGGACTCACGACTAATACAGAGTCAATTCCACATGCTAGCAGCCCAAAATCCAAACATGTCTTTTCTAGACTTTAAGACTTTGGCCCTATGAATAGTGGGAACTGATTCACCTTGTGCTAATTATTACTTATTACACATATTCCCCAGCTCTGCTACATACACTTCGCACACAGGCCTGCTACATACACGTCGCGCACACACAGCTCTGCTGCATACACGTCGCGCACACACAGCTCTGCTGCATACACGTCGCGCACACACAGCTCTGCTGCATACACGTCGCGCACACACAGCTCTGCTGCATACACGTCGCGCACACACAGCTCTGCTGCATACACGTCGCGCACACACAGCTCTGCTGCATACACGTCGCGCACACACAGCTCTGCTGCATACACGTCGCGCACACACAGCTCTGCTGCATACACGTCGCGCACACACAGCTCTGCTGCATACACGTCGCGCACACACAGCTCTGCTGCATACACGTCGCGCACACACAGCTCTGCTGCATACACGTCACGCACACACAGCTCTGCTACATACACGTCACGCACACACAGCTCTGCTACATACACGTCACGCACACACAGCTCTGCTACATACACGTCACACACACACAGCTCTGCTACATACACGTCACACACACACACAGCTCTGCTACATACACGTCACACACACACAGCTCTGCTACATACACGTCACACACACAGCTCTGCTACATACACGTCACACACACACACACAACTCTGCTACATAGGGAAACCGTGAGGAAGATGGCGGCAGCCCACATGGTCCCGGCGCCGCAACTATCCTAGGCCACCTACACAGCTTGCGGACAGCTAAGGAGGAGGCTGCTGCACCCGACACACCACAGGTCAGTGCAGCGGGTACAGGGGGTTGGGAAGGGGGTGTCCCTAGGTCGGTGTCCCCAGGGATCAACCACATTCCCCGGTATTCGGCAATGCACTGTATAATACCGGTGTCTCTATTGCAGTCTACGTGCCTAGGCTGCAATACAAGCGCACGACTGTCAGGCCAGGGAGGCAGCTCCGGCTGTCATAGCAACCTGATGCCGGCCCTTGCTCTGCCTCATATATGCCACACACAGCCAGCCGCCCGACAACTATGTGCAGTGAGCAAGCGGAGAGAGCGGCGGGGGAGCGTGGCGAGGTGAGTCCAACTACACTGGGGCCGATGTAGGGGGGGGACATGAAGCTGGGGGCAGAGATAAGGGGGGGACAAGAAATTGGGGGAAGAGATGGGGGGGACAAGAAACTGGGGGCAGAGATGAGGGGACAAGAAACTGTGGGCAGAGATGGGGGGACAAGAAACTGGGGGCAGAGATGGAGGGGACAAGAAACTGGGGGCAGAGATGGGGGGGACAAGAAACTGGGGGCAGAGATGGGGGGGACAAGAAACTTGGGGCAGAGATGGGGGGGACAAGAAACTGGGGGCAGAGATGGGGGGGACAAGAAACTGGGGGCAGAGATGGGGGGACAAGACACTGGGGACAGAGATGGGGGGACAAGAAACTGGGGGCAGAGATGGGGGGACAAGAAACTGGGGGCAGAGATGGGGGGACAAGAAACTGGAGGGAGAGATGGTAGAACAAGAAACTGGAGGCATTGATGGGGGGAACAAGAATTATAAGCAGTTCAGCGCCACCGCCAACGAAGTCGCAGGTTACTGCTAGTATCTTCATAAAATCACCAGAACTTGAAGGAACAAAAACCTAATGTATCTTGAAGCTTGAAATATTAAAATAGTATCATCCTACAAAATATAAAGATTACACACAGTGAAAAGCAAGTGCACCCTTAAAACCTATACATTTCTTGAAAGCAGACAACCTGAAGATTACATGTGTCTCAATGGGTTATCAATAGCCAAGTCCACCTACATATAACTTTGTGACAAACACATTTTTTTTTTTAAATGCACTAAAACATTTATTTGCAACTAATACTCATGTTCACTTTGTACATTCAAACAAAACCCATGTAAACAATGGTGATGGGTAGTGGAACCCCACCAATAGATTTATTTACAGGCCACCAATATTGTGAAATCAGAATTCCTATTTAAGGGGCTTGTATACAATATTTGGAGAAATCACGTGTTGAGAAGCCTTAAGAGAGAGGACTAAGCTCCTTATTATAGAAACACATGTAGATTTATTAAAGACTTCAAGGAAACAGGGAAACCTTCCGGAATAACAGAAATCTCAGGCAATGTCTCATTAGCTTACATCATCAGAGAGGCTCATAGTTCGGTTTCTTCATCTGGATATCTTGTAAGGTTCCAGCTTGGTTCATGGTCGATCATCTGGTTGATGGACTCTGGGATGGTCACAACATCTTGTCCAGGATGACAGAGAAGAGATAGCGGCAGACCCGCCATAGACTCCCCATGGATGACGACCACCAGACATATGTGTGTCTGTCACACCTTTATGTTCATGAGAGGGGGTGTTGTCCTCCATTCTAAAGCTTCCTTGTGTCTATATTAGGACAACTCTAAAATGGTGCACCCTAACCACACCCATGTAGAAGAATGAAGTCAGCAGTCTATAGGGGACTACTAGCAGCCCAGAGTTACTGGCCAGACCCTGGGCTGCAGAGGATGCATATCGGCACCCTCCCCCGCATCTTGAGGGTTCAGGAGCAGAGTGTCAGTTACAGCGAACAGCCGCTCCCAATGGTGCCTGCGGAATTCAGTGTCACTAGCAAACAATTAAGATGCTGCGGTCGCTATTGACCACGGCATCTTAAGGGTTAAACAGTGGGGATCGGTGTTAACATCCTGCATGTTGCAACAGGAGCCTGGCTGTCAGATACAGCTGTGCTCCCATGATCATCGTACGCGTTTTGCTTCTGAGACCGCTCAACCACCATCACATACGTGGAGATGCAGTAACTACCCACATTTGCCCGCATACATGTATGTAAGAATGCATGAAGGGGTTAAAGTAAATAATTAAACCTAAAACCCCCTGTGAATATAAGTTCCTTCTTATAACCTACATGGGTCAATGACTTCAGGTTGAAAATCCACTTACAATTTGCTTCTCCAGTTTGTGAATTCTCTGATTGTATATTAAAATGGCTTCTCCCCTGTATGAGTTCTTTGATGACTAAGAAGTAGAGACTTAGAGATAAAACATTTCCTACATTCAGAGCAAGAATGAGACTTTTCTCCTGTGTGAATTCTTTGATGCCTAATAAGGCCTGTTTTAGAGATAAAACATTTCCCACATTCTGGGCATAAATATGGCTTCTCCCCTGTGTGAGTTCTTTGGTGCCTAATAAGGTCTGATTTAGAGATAAAACATTTCCTACATTCAGAGCAACAATTCAGAGCAACTCCTGTGTGAATTCTTTCATGTAAAACAAGATATGATTTGTTAGTAAAACATTTCCCACATTCTGGGCATGAAAATGGCTTCTCCCCTGTGTGAGTTCTTTGATGGTCAACAAGACTTGATTTCTTAGTAAAACATTTCTCACATTCTGGGCATGAATATGGCTTCTCCCCTGTGTGTGTTCTTTGATGCCTAACAAGGTCTGAATTCCAAGTATAACATTTCCCACATTCTGGACATGAATATGGCTTCTTTCCTGTGTGAATTATTTTATGCTTAGCAAGTTCTGCTTTAGAGACAAAACATTTCCCACATGGGCATAAATATGGTTTCAATGTTGTATGAGTTCTTTGATGTTCAACAAGATGTGATTTCTTAGTAAAACATTTCCCACATTCTGGGCATGAAAATGGCCTCTCCCCTGTGTGAGTTCTTAGATGAATAACAAGGTCTGATTTCCAAGTAAAACATTTCCCACATTCTGGGCATGAATATGGCTTCTCCCCTGTGTGAGTTCTCTGATGTATAACATCTCTTCTGAAGCTTTCCTTTAGCTTAATATACAGTGATGAATTAGAAGAAAGATCTTTCTCCTGAAGGGCTGAGGGTATATCTGGGACAAGGACAAGTTCTTCATATGGATCTAGTATGATACCATGATCCTCTGCTTTATAATCTGTAGATATCAGATGTCCCCCTGAGCTCCTGGTACAGTCATCTGATAAGAAGAAAACTGATGTTACTATTACACTATGTAACAGAGTTTTTGTCCTTGATCATCAGATGTTATTTCCTAACAGTGCATAGGTTGGCATTACAGAAAATACAAATTATTATTGATCAACTTTGTTTTTATGACCAGGTTATCGAAAAAAATAAAAAATGTCTGATATTAGTAAAAATATCAATTATATTCAGCTGTCTAGCTTCATATGCAATAACAAAATGTCATATAAAAATAATGTCATTATACAGTACTGAAAGAATTGAGATATTAAACTTAAAAGTGTGTTTCTAGATTTACGATTATACTGGAAGTCACTTTTCTTGAACAAGTCCCCAAATGTGATCTCCCATCCTGTTTTTGTTGTCTGACCTTGGTAGCGACATTTCAGCTGGTCCGCAACTTGAACACTGTTGTCCAGAAGGTTTTACTGCTTCAGTCTAGAGGTCACTAGCTCAGCCTTGGACTTTGTGAGTCCCATATCTCATATCAAGTCGTTGAGATCCTTTTGATTGGGGTAGTATCTCTCCGTTTCTCCCCTACTGACACACTAGACTGGATCAGTTACATCTTCTTGTTCTGATGTGCCACTTTCTTCTGATAATGGCTGATTTCTTTCAGGAGGTGGAGGTATGGGTCAGTGCAGTGTGGTACTGGAGCAATTGATGATGGGATATCAGGATACGCCACTGGAGGAGCAGTCTTGTCACTTCGACGCTTGGAAGGATCAACCAAGCAAAAGTAGTAGTTGGTTGAGTGGTCAGTAGGCTCTCGCCAAATTCTTGGAATAGAAAACTTCACGGCACTTCTTTCCCCTCGGAACCATGCCTCAGGTGTTCTTTGTAGTTTTCACAACTGTAGTGAGGTGCCCAGGGTTTTGTCCTGGTTCCCAACCTGTACTCCGAAGTACACCTTATAGGCTTCACACATCCTGACTGATGTTCTCATTGAATATCTCTTGGCCCGCGTCTTGATGAATTCGCCACATATATAGCAAAACAAATCAGCAGAATTCTACTTTTGCATGGTTGATCCTTCCAAACGTCAAAATGGCAAGAATGCCAATCCATGGCTGCTTAAATATGGCCACTTATGTGGAATAATACTGTACCCCATACACACAATAGAATCCAAACCACATCTGCTGGATTTCCCAGCCTGAACTCACCGCGGATCTGCTGTCCCATACAGTATGTAGTAGGGTCTGTGGAGTCACAAGGAAGCAGGGACTCCTAGCGTCATAGATCACTAAGATACGGGGAGTCCTGGTGTGTGGACAGAGTTCAGGCTGGGAAATGTGACTGATGTACAGACCAGATTTTCAAGTGCGGATTCCATAGTGTGCAGGATGCAGCACAGACAAATCCAGATAGACATTTGTGATAGAGAGGGACTGAATTCATTCTGTACAATCAAATACTGGAAGTCATGTCTATTACCTGCTGATGTGAGGGGCTGCTGGTCCTCCATCATCACCTCCTTGTACAGATCCTTGTGTCCTTCTAAATACTCCCACTCCTCCATGGAGAAATAGACAGCGACATCCTGACACCTTATAGGAACCTGACAACACAATGATACAGTCATCACCCCGACCCCTCCAGTTACTGTATAATGTCCCAGCATTCCCAGCAGTGTCACCTCTCCAGTCAGCAGCTCCAGCATCTTGTTGGTGAGTTCTAGGATCTTCTGTCCATTGATCTCCTCCTGTATCAGGGGGTGAGGTGGAGGCCCCAGGATTGGGCTCAGGGTTCCTCTATATCCATCATACACAGGAGCCTGACAGCGCCCACTAGAGGTCTTCTTCACTACTGTGTAATCCTGGTTATGGGGAGACACATTAATAAATCTCACTATATACATGTCCAGAGTCCATCACCTCTCCAGTTATATCATCTGTTATTACTATAGATAAGAATGATGTCATGATGACATCATCAGAATCTCTCACCTCTCCAGTAAGCTGGTAGATGATCTCTAGGGTGAGATTTAATAGACTTTCCGCCATCTTTTTCCTGTATCTTTCCATCCTTGATGGATCAATCCGGAATATTCTCTTATATAGAAGATACTGAGAGGATTCTATATTGTAGGAACCTGAATGGAGAGAAGATGAGACAATGTAATCACTACACGGAATCCCATGGAATAAATAGATACGGATAAACAAAGAACAGCACCGAGCTGCACATAGTGAAGTACCGTATAGTAGGGAGGTCAATAAGACAAAAAAGTTGCTCACCTTGGAAGGTTGTAAACACAACCGTTTTTCTCAGTTTATAGACCACTTATGAAGGGGAGGTCTTTTGCCCCTAGGGGAGAGCCAGCGGGATCCACGTCACTCTAGGTGTAGGTAATGGCAAGGATGGACCGGACAAAAAAGAGGATCTCTGCGCTCAATCCGTCGTCTTTTAAAATTTCACTTTATTTTGGAAATATAAACACAACGCGTTTCGGGCTAGCTGCCCTTTTTCAAGTGTATGAACTTATATCTCACGTCGAGCTGGATGCGTAGCCGTTAATGTTCATACCCTAATGTGGTTTCCAGTATATTTTTAATGGATTGAGAATAAAGATTTGGACATTTTAAGACTTCGGATAGTGCTGTAATTCTTTGCTCTTTGGAATCGTGTAGCCGGTTGGGTCCGCTGGTATCCGTGCACACCGAGATTGGATTACAGACAATGAATGGGGTGAGCTGAAAATACTTACCTATTTTTGTGATCCAATAATGTCTGTAGGTCACTGATGTCCTCCTCAATGGTCTCTAAGCCAGGAACCTGACCACTCACAACACCAGCTCTCACACCACTCTCCTCATCACTACTAGCGGTGGAAGCAGCAGATGTCTCCTCCAGATCTGGTCCGGGCTCTAGATGATGACTGTCCAGTAGTAGCTCATCCTCACTGTATAGTGGATCTGAGCCCATAGCACGGGGGCAATTTTAGACAAAATGGGGCCCTGGGCAAAATAAAAAGTGGGTTCCCAAATTCTGAAATATTGTACCAACAACAATGTCACATTCTGTTAATTCAGTGTGCAGCAGTAGCTAAAACTGGTACTTACAGGGGTGTTCCTATGTCTTTTAAGGGGTTGTATGTAAAAAAAAATTTGCCAAGTCAAACTTGTGAGCCTTATCTTTAAAGACCCGCTGCACAAACAACAAGGCACATGCCCGATCCCACACTAAAAAATACTGATATACCTACAGAGTTATCAAATAGGACCGCTATACCAGGACTAAATACTGTCACATCACCCGCTGACCGCTATACCAGGACTAAATACTGTCACATCACCCGCTGACCGCTATACCAGGACTAAATACTGTCACATCACCCACTGACCGCTATACCAGGACTAAACACTGTCACATCACCCGCTGACCGCTATACCAGGACTAAATACTGTCACATCACCCGCTGACCGCTATACCTGGACTAAACACTGTCACATCACCCACTGACCGCTATACCAGGACTAAACACTGTCACATCACCCGCTGACCGCTATATCAGGACTAAACACTGTCACATCACCCGCTGACCGCTATACCAGGACTAAATACTGTCACATCACCCGCTGACCGCTATACCAGGACTAAACACTGTCACATCACCCGCTGACCGCTATATCAGGACTAAACACTGTCACATCACCCGCTGACCGCTATACCAGGACTAAACACTGTCACATCACCCACTGACCGCTATACCAGGACTAAACACTGTCACATCACCCACTGACCACTATACCAGGACTAAATACTGTCACATCACCCACTGACCGCTATACCAGGACTAAATACTGTCACATCACCCGATGACCACTATACCAGGACTAAATACTGTCACATCACCCACTGACCGCTATACCAGGACTAAATACTGTCACATCACCCACTGACCGCTATACCAGGACTAAATACTGTCACATCACCTGATGACCACTATACCAGGACTAAATACTGTCACATCACCCACTGACCGCTATACCAGGACTAAATACTGTCACATCACCCACTGACCGCTATACCAGGACTAAATACTGTCACATCACCCGCTGATCGCTATACCAGGACTAAATACTGTCACATCACCCGCTGATCGCTATACCAGGACTAAACACTGTCACATCACCCACTGACCACTATACCAGGACTAAATACTGTCACATCACCCACTGACCGCTATACCAGGACTAAATACTGTCACATCACCCGATGACCACTATACCAGGACTAAATACTGTCACATCACCCACTGACCGCTATACCAGGACTAAATACTGTCACATCACCCACTGACCGCTATACCAGGACTAAATACTGTCACATCACCCGCTGATCGCTATACCAGGACTAAATACTGTCACATCACCCGCTGATCGCTATACCAGGACTAAATACTGTCACATCACCCGCTGATCGCTATACCAGGACTAAATACTGTCACATCACCCGCTGACCACTATACCAGGACTAAATACTGTCACATCACCTGCTGACCACTATACCAGGACTAAATACTGTCACATCATCCGCTGACTGCTATACCAGGACTAAATACTGTCATGTCAGCCACTTACTGCCAGATTCCCCTCTGACCTCATAGCCACTAAACACTTCACTATCAGTTTCCTCCATTCCCCATATGAAGAATACAACTACCCCCCTTTTATTTGCAGATGCCCCCTCATAATACCAGCCAGCCATTAACCTCTTCCTGCCCTGCACTGTAATAGGACGCTGCAGTAAGCAGGTTGTTCCTAGGAGCCATGTACTATTCACTGGTGAGCGCTGCGCATTACAATGACATACATGGCACATCTGCAGGTACCTGGCTGGACAATGATCCTGGAATACCTGGAGACTGATGCAGGTGAAGTGCGTTTAAAAAGAACGTTTCATGTCCTCAGAGACGTGTGGTATTATATACTGCTAGAAAGCCGACAATTCAGTGCACTGTTGGTTTTGTAGTGGTATGTAATACCCCCCATCTCTGAGGACATGAAAGGTATTCTTTAAATGCAGTATAAGAGGACGTGAGGCTGCGGCAGTATAAGAGGACGTGAGGCTGCCGCAGTATAAGAGGACGTGAGGCTGCGGCAGTATAAGAGGACACGAGGTTGCGGCAGTATAAGAGGACGTGAGGCTGCGGCAGTATAAGAGGACGTGAGGCTGCGGCAGTATAAGAGGACGTGAGGCTGCGGCAGTATAAGAGGACGTGAGGCTGCGGCAGTATAAGAGGACGTGAGGCTGCGGCAGTATAAGAGGACGTGAGGCTGCCGCAGTATAAGAGGACGTGAGGCTGCCGCAGTATAAGAGGACTTGAGGCTGCCGCAGTATAAGAGGACATGAGGCTGCGGCAGTATAAGAGGACGTGAGGCTGCGGAGAGACAGTCTGCACCTCAGCTCAGATTGTGCTGGGGAAATTTAAGAAGCGCCTGGCTGAGATTTGTTTAACTCTCCTTCACTTTGCTGCTACTGTACAATGCAAAGCTGTGGAGTCGGAGTTAGTTTTGGTTGGAGTCGGAGTCGGTAGAAATGTACCGACTCCGACTTTAAAATAAAGTATTAATATTTCATAATTGAATTTTCATATGAATTTTATAAATGTTACTCAAATATATATGTTCTATCAAACTATGAACAACAGTGATAAGCAGTTCTGCTGGAGATAGAGACATTTCTTATTTCTTGTGTGTCACTGTTCTACACTGCCCTTATGTATTCTTATACTTGGTTAACCTTTGGTTAACCTCATGCTGCCCCAACCCATGCCAGGTTTTTCTGTCCGCTTGAAAAGTCGGACATCTTTACATGCGGACAGTGAAGGAAGGGCACGGAGTGCAAAAGAACGCACCCGATCGACATTTAAATAAATGACAAGTGTCACGGACACAGCTAGTGTCTGCTCCTAATGTCCGTGCCAGATTTTGAACAGACACTAGGAGCGGACACTACCTGTCGGACACTGACGGTATTGTGAACGCTCCCTAACTGTGACTTAGACTCGTTGACTTTATAATAAGTTAACGCCCTGAATGAGGATAGTATCTGTGATACAGTGGCCAAAGTGGTGTCTGTATATGTAAGCAATAGGATTACGTCATCCGCAAATAGGTTAATTCTATGGTCTTCAGGATCCACCCGGGCACCAGCAATGTCAGGGTGAGTCTGCACGGCATCAGCCAGGAGCTCCATTACCAAGGAAAATAATAAAGGGGATAACTGACAATCCTGTCGAATACCATTCGTGATTAAGAAAGGCCGAGATAATACCCCATTAGCTAGGACTTATGCCGATGGCACTGAATATAGTAGAGAAATTGCTGAAAAAATGGACCGGAGCGGCCAAACCCATATAACACCTCGAAAAAAAAGAAGGAGATTTAACCATGGTTTCTATCATAATGATATGTCTATGGCAGTGGAGCATGCAAGACATTATAGTACTTAAGGGTTAAAAAGCTAATATTATATATAAGAGGATATAAAGGGAGTTCAGGGATGACAGATGGTCCGAGGTTATGGAAGGCAAAGATAATAAGGTAAGAAATTACTGGAAGGGGAATCTCCTTCCCAGTCTTAAGTCTATTGTAACCTCCAACAGGGCCACAAGGAGGACATTATAGTGTGTGAGGGGCCACAAGGAGAACATTATAGTGTGTGGGGGCCACGAGGAGAACATTATAGTGTGTGGGGGCCACAGAGAGGACATTATAGTGTTTGGGGGCCACGAGGAGGACATTATAGTGTGTGAGGGGCCACAAGGAGAACATTATAGTGTGTGGGGGCCACAGGGAGGACATTATAGTGTGTGGGGGCCACGAGGAGGACATTATAGTGTGTGGGGGCCACGAGGAGGACATTATAGTGTGTGGGGGCCACGAGGAGGGCATTATAGTGTGTGGGGGCCACAGGGAGGACATTATAGTGTGTAATGTATGTATGAGAATGTGTGAGAAGGGCTGAGATCGAGCACTCACCTCCTCGGGTACAGCAGCCGTCTGCTCACAGGACCTGTGATGATGTCATAGGGGTGGGAGGAGTCAAGGAGTCACATGATTAGGTCCTGCTGTTATGGCTTTATCTATTATTAGAGATGAGCAAGTACTATTCGGATCAGCCAATCCGAACAGCACGCTCCATAGAAATGAATGGATGCACCTGGTACTTTCGCTTTGACGGCGGCCGGCCGCTTAACCCCCCGCGTGCCGGCTACGTCCATTCATTTCTATGCGAGCGTGCTGTTCGGATTGGCTGATCCGAACAGTACTCGCTCATCTCTATTTATTATTGTTACTTGTATAGCGCCATCATATTCCGCAGCGCTTTACAGTCATTGACAATCACTGTCCCATATAGGGCTCACAATCTACATTCCCTATCAGTATGTCTTTAGCATGTGGGAGGAGACCGGAGTACCCGGAGGAAAACACAGGGAGAACATACAAACTCCTTGCAGATGTCGTCCTAGGCAGGATTCGAGCCCAGGACTCCAGTGCTGCAAGGCTCCAGTGCTAACCACTGAGCCACCGTGGTGATTCCCCCCCACCTGTGCAAAAGATACTAAATCCTAGTGAGCTAAAGGACCTGTGATGATGTCACATGTGTGGGAGGAGTCACAGAATCACATGACCAGATATTAGAAGTTTCTTCAGAGCCATCTGTGTGTGATGTGTATGTAGCAGAGCCATCTGTGTGTGATGTGTATGTAGCAGAGCCATCTGTGTGTGATGTGTATGTAGCAGAGCTATCTGTGTGTAATGTGTATGTAGCAGAGCTATCTGTGTGTGATGTGTATGTAGCAGAGCTATCTGTGTGTAATGTATATGTAGCGGAGCCATTTTAATCAGGTTTACCTATGCAGGGAGAGAAAGAGGTTACCCAGCCCACACTGTCTCCATTTTTCGAACAAAAGAGAGCAAGTGAAGAACATTGAGAATGTAACAATCAGAGAGAGATCTAGAGACACGCACTCCCAAGTAGGTGATCTCAGAGGAGCCCTACAACGGCTGGTTAGACTCGGAGGCGGAGGGCACTGTATAGTCACGGGGCAGGATATTGGATTTAGACCAGTTAATACGTAAGCCAGAATGGGCACCAAACTCATGAATGATTCTCAGTACCTCCACCAACGAGTCCCCAGCATCTTCCAAGAATAACAAAGCGTCGGCAGCATAAAGACTGACCACTTCCCACAACGAGCCCCGTACCAATCCCCTCATTCCCAGGGACTGTTGTAGTATAACGTGCCAGCGTGTACAGGAGAGGGGAGAGCGGACAGCACTGACGGATCCCGCGCTGGAGAGCGAATGATCTAAAGGGAAAGCCATTCACCATGACCAAGGCTCTGAGGTGGGAGTACAAAAGTCGAACCCACAAAATAAATTCTGAAGGAAACCCAAATTTGCCTAAGACCAACCACAGGTAATGCCATTCAATGGAGTCAAATGCCTTGGCTGCATCCAGGGAGACCAAGACCCTCGACCCTACCACATCGTGCACCACTAGGTTATTCAAGAATAGATGGCGCAAATTACGAGCCGTAGAGCGGCCAGGCATAAAACCATTCTGATCAGGGGCGGATCCAGAGCCGGGCAACCGCCCGGGGCCCCACGCTTAGCGGGGCCCCGCGGCCTGGCCCTAAGAAAATGGTCCCGGTCAGCCTCGGCATAGTCGGGCAAGTGCCGGGGCCCACAGAGCCTCTGGGGGCCCCCCGGCACTTGCCTGTCACGATTTCAGCTCATCGGCGTCCGTCCACCGATGAGCTGAATACATGTGCGATGCAGGAGCTGTGAGCTCAGCTCCTGCTTTAAAGCTCCGGCCCGGCTTGCGTGTGTAGGCGCGATGACGTCATCACATCACATCGTCGGGGGAACGATGGAAGGTGAGTGATAGAAGGTGAGTGTAAGTGTTTGTTTTGAAGGGGAGGGGGGAACAGCAAGACACTGGGGCAGATGGAGGGGGGAGAACGGCATGACACTGGGGCAGATGGAGGGGGGGAGAATGGCATGACACTGGGGCAGATGGAGGGGGGAGAACGGCATGACACTGGGGCAGATGGAGGGGGGAGAACGGCATGACACTGGGGCAGATGGAGGGGGGAGAATGGCATGACACTGGGGCAGATGGAGGGGGGAGAACGGCATGACACTGGGGCAGATGGAAGGGGGGAGAACAGCATGACACTGGGGCAGATGGAAGGGGGGAGAACAGCATGACACTGGGGCAGATGGAGGGGGGAGAACGGCATGGCACTGGGGCAGATGGAGGGGGGGAGAACAGCATGACACTGGGGCAGATGGAGGGGGGAGAACGGCATGGCACTGGGGCAGATGGAGGGGGGAGAACGGCATGACACTGGGGCAGATGGAGGAGGGGAGAACAGCATGACACTGGGGCAGATGGAGGGGGGGAGAATGGCATGACACTGTGGCAAATGAAGGGGGGGGGGAGAACGGCATGACACTGAGGCAGATGAAGGGGGAGAATAGCATGACACTGGGGTGGATGGAGGGGGGAGAACAGCATGACACTGGGGCAGATGAAGGGGCGAGAACGGCATGACACTGGGGCAAATGAAGGGGGGGAAAACGGCATGACACTGGGGCAAATGAAGGGGGGAGAACGGCATGACACTGGGGCAGATGAAGGGGGGGATGGCATGACACTGGGGCAGATGAAGGGGGGAGAATGGCATGACATTGGGGCAGATGAAGGGGGAGAACGGCATGACACTGGGGCAGAGACGGGGGGGGACATGAAACTGTGGGCAGATAAAGGGGGAGAATGGCATGAAACTGGGGACAGAGATAGAGGGGAGGGGACATGAAACTAGGGGTAGATGAAGGGTGTATATGAAAATGGGGAGAGATGGAGGGGGGACATATAATTTACGGGTGACTGTAGGAGGATTATACTGTGTGGAATCACATGAAAAATGAATGAGAATGGGCGGAGTCAACATAAAAGTGGGCAGGGCCTAATTTGCTGCGACGCGCTGCACGTAGGGCCCCGCCAAAGTCAATTGCCCAGGGCCCCGCAAACCCTGGATCCGCCACTTATTCTGATCTGAGGGAATAACTGAAAGAATCACTCGATTCAATCTGCATGACAGAATTTTAGCTAAAATTTTTACATCCACTTGCAATAATGACATTGGACGGTAGGACTTGCACAAGGCGGGATCCTTCCCCAGCTCTGGTAAAACTACTATACGAGCCTCGGTCATGGAGTGGGGCAGGGAACCCGACTCATACGCTGTCGTATACAATAGTAGAGATCTGTGGGCCAGGGCAACCTCATAGCATTTATAGAATTCAACTGACAAGCCATCTGTTCCAGGCGACTTGCCAATAGGAGGGGAGGAGTTCTGATACTTCCTCCAATGTACTAGGGGCGCCCAGCATAGCACGGTCCGCAGTGGACAGGGCTGGCAAAGACTAGAGATGAGCGAACACTGTTCGGATCAGCCAATCGGAACAGCACGCTCCCATAGAAATGAATGGAAGCACCTGTGACGCCGGCCGGCCGCCGGCAAAGTCAGCGTCACAGGTGCTTCCATTCATTTCTATGGGAGCGTGCTCTTAAGATCGTGGATAGCCTGGGACATCATCCCCCAAGAAAAAGCTTTAAAGGCATCCCAACACTGCAATATACTAGTGCAGTGTCCCAGAACAAGATGTTAATGTTCTGTTTAAGTTGTCATTATGTCACTATATTTCCTTGTATATTGTCAAGTGGTAATTTCTGATGTCAGCCATTCTATTTGTGTGCTGTATATTGTATTGTACTTTATTACTCAGCATACACTGAGGTTTGTCTGCAGCACTGTAGGGGTTAACTAGCTTTGCACCTTGCTTAGCTTTGCAAACCCACATGTTTTAGCATCTTGCTACTTCAGTTACATGTTTTGCTCTCAGCCTAGAGAGGCACAAACTGCTTCTGGGGCGAGTGGAGACTTGTCCCCAGTCCATCTCCTGCGTTCACAAAGAGAGGTGATGGCAGAATGGAGTCTAAGCCTGGCTTGTAGCCAGTACACGTTTGCCAGCATTGCTCCAGGCTAGTCAGAACCTCACATGGGCTATATACAGCTATCAGTCCATCCCAACCACTGAACTCCTATCAGTCCATGCCTGGGAGATCATCTAAAAAGTCTAATCCTGTGCTATTGGCCTAAGCCAGAGGAATAACCTGTTGGATACAGAAGTCTTCTGCCTGGATCCACGCTTCTCATGGGTTCCCCAGCTGGATCCAACCTAAGCGGCTTCCACGTCGTTGATTCACGGCTTTAGCACCCTGCGATAGGGCATTGCTCTAGCACCTACTCTGTAAGTACTCTCTTGCATCACATTGCACAGTATAGCCAAGCTGTGTTAGAGCTAAAGCTGCACTGGACTGTGGATAAATTAACGGTACTATTCCGTTATCGGGCCAGCAGCAGCGCATTTCAGCACCAGCTTTCGGGACAGCAGTTCAGTTCAGCAGCGGGAATTACAATGACATCCGAGGACTGCTGGCCCGATGCTTGTGCCCAGTAGCCAGTACATCAATGACCCCCCCTCCATCTCCTCCTCCTTCCAGTGCTGCCCCCCAGCTCTCCTTACATCTACCCCGTACCCTCTCCCCGCCACATGACTAAGCCGATGCTGGCCCGATGATAGAGGCCGTGCTTGTGTGTAGTAGGCAGTACATCGATCGATGCCCTCATCCTCCTCTTCCTTCCAGTGCTGCCCCCCAGCTCTTCTTACATCTGCCCCGTACCCTCTCCCTGTAATAGGCCTCACCGTAAATCTTGAGCAATGAATGCTACTAGATAGCCGCCGGACGCTGCAGAAAGTTTGTCCCTCCGGCTCGCTGTAGCTCACCGTTCCTATAGTCGGCGTGTTTCTTGTCAGGGCCTGGATTGAGCCCCGGTGTCTTTCCTTTCGGTCTCGGTACTAGCGCTGAGGTGAGGCCTAGTCGTGTGGCGGGGAGAGGGTACGGGGAAGATGTAAGGAGAGCTGGGGGGCAGCACTGGCAGGAGGAGAAGGATGGGGGAGGGGGGTCATCGATGTACTGGTTACTGGGCACAAGCATCGGGCCAGCAGTCCTCGGATGTCATTGTAATTCCCGCTGCTGAACTGCTGTCCCGAAAGCTGCTGCTGAACTGCGCTGCTGCTGGCCCGATAACGGAATAGTACCAAATTAACTATTACCTACCCAGAATCTGTATACCTGCTACTACAGAGGATATGGGACTGTGACTGAAGTGCTGCAATTCCTTGTGATAAGTGTAAAAGCTGTGCTGCCATTTGCTATCAAAGAGACTGTGATATCTGTACTTTGCCTGCACAAGGGATCTTTCAAGTAAAGTTCTTTAAAACCGTTGTTACTGGACTCACAGAAGTCATTGCAGCCTGTACACTGTAGAAAAGTAACAGCTAAAGTGTAAGGAAAGGAACATGTATGTGACAGGGGAACAGGGTTGTATAGCACTCAGGCCTGTGACACAACCGTGACTACTACCACCGCCATCGTGCATCCCCTTGCTCACTAGTGGATGGGCCCTGGTCATCAAAAAAGGTGTTCCATTACTGGATAATGTATGGTGGGGAGGGACAGGATAGAAGGCCAGAAAGGGTTGAGTCTCCAGTGTGGACATGAAGGATGTAATCCCCATAATACTAGCTTCAATGGGACATGGTCCAAGATAGAGTGGGAGAGGTAAGAAACTTCGGAAACATAGGGCAGCAGAGATCTTCCCAGCAACCCCAAGTCAATACAGGACATAGAATTGTGAGAAGAGGAGAAGCGAGCTTAACCCCTAGTCTCAGGGTGCACATACTACCAGGCATCCATCAGACCCAACTCCTCTGCACTCCGCTGAAGGGAAGAAGAACCCGAGGGTACAGGAGATACTACAGCCGCAGACCTACAGTCAAGGTATTTATCCCATGTGAAAAAGAAGATATTGCTGCCGATTCTGCAGCTGATTCGGAGGCCGCGGCTTGAGACTCCGCACTGGTTACACTCATTTATTTGGGCCTAATCAGCGATGGAAGCCGCAAGGGCTCTGTATACTCTGTATCCACCAACATGAGCCTGGGGGCAGAAAATAAAGAGGAATCTGGGGCAGATGTCCGTCTATAATTCCTCTTTACTTTCTGATGTGTAAACAGGTTCTAACTACTTGTATAGAATGGCCTGTATTTCACTCCAGTCCAGTAGGTCCGCCTCCGCAAAACAAAACAAAAAAAACCACCCAATTGAATATGGGTTGCTCCAAAGGGGGCCCACTGAGCCTCTGTCGCCCAGGGGCCCACAAAAACCTGGAGCCGGGCCTGAGCAGAGGACCCGTCCCTCAAGTACTACAAGTCACAGCACAATTGTTTTTATTTGTGCTGTAACTTGCAGGGCATGGGGACAGCTCCTCCACATGCATACCTCCCAACCGTCCCGATTTCCGCGGGACAGTCACGATTTGGGTGACATGTCCCGCGGTCCCGGTTGGAGGGAGGTATGTCCCGATTTCAACTCAGATCTGCGTCCAGAGGACGCAGATCTGAGTTGAACACATATGCGGCTGAAGCAAGGAGCTGACACAGGTCAGCTCCTCGCTTCGCCGCTGCCCGCCTCTCTCCCTGACACATGCGGCTGAAGCTGCTCACGTGCTCGCTTCGCCGCTGCGTCTCTCACTCGCTGACACATGCGGCTGAAGCGAGGAGCTGACCTGTGTCAGCTCCTCGCTTCGCTGCTGCCGCCAGCTCCTGGCTTGTAGACGCGATGTACAAGCCAGGAGCCGGCGGCGAAGCGAGGAGCTGACACAGGTCAGCTCCTCGCTTCAGCCGCATGTGTCAGCGAGAGAGAGACGCAGCGGCGAAGCGAGCACGCAAGCAGCTTCAGCTGCATGTGTCAGGGAGAGAGGCGGGCAGCGGCGAAGCGAGGAGCTGACCTGTGTCAGCTCCTTCTTTCAGCTGCATTTGTCAGTGAGAGAGGCGGCGAGGGAGCGGAGGAGAAGGTAAGTTTAATGTTGAAGTGGAACGTGAATCTGGGGGCAGATGAAGGAGAGGACAGCATGACACTGGGGGCAGAGATGGAGAGGACATGAATCTGGGAGCAGAGATGTGGGACATGAATCTGGGGGCAGAGATGTGGGGACATGAATCTGGGGGCAAAGATGTGGGGACATGAATCTGGAGGCAGAGATGTGGGGACATGAATCTGGGGGCAGAGATGGAGTGGACATGAAACTGGGGGCAGAGATGGAGTGGACATGAAACTGGGGGCAGAGATGGGGGACATGAATCTGGGGGCAGAGATGGAGAGGACATGAATCTGAGGGCAGAGATGGGGGACATGAATCTGGGGGCAGAGATGGGGGACATGAATTTGGGGGCAGAGATGGAGGGACATGAATCTGGGGGCAGAGATGGAGGGACATGAATCTGGGGGCAGAGATGTGGGACATGAATCTGGGGCAGAGATGGAGAGGACATGAATCTGGGGGCAGAGATGGAGGGACATGAATCTGGGGGCAGAGATGGAGGGACATGAATCTGGGGGCAGAGATGTGGGGACACGAATCTGGGGGCAGAGATGTGGGGACACGAATCTGGGGGCAGAGATGGAGAGGACATGAATCTGAGGGCAGAGATGGGGGACATGAAACTGGGGGCAGAGATGGAGGGACATGAATCTGAGGGCAGAGAGGGGGGGACATGAATCTGGGGGCAGAGATGGAGAGGACATGAATCTGGGGGCAGAGATGGAGGGACATGAAACTGGGGGCAGATGAAGGGTGTATATGAAACTGGGGGAGAGAGAAAGGGGGGACATAATTTACGGGTGACTGTAGGAGGATTATACTGTGTGCGGGCACATGAAAAATTAACGAGTGGGCAGAGTCAATACAAAAGTGGGCGGGGCTACATTTGCTTACGCGCGCCGCACATTTTGTCCCTCTTTCGGTTCTTCAAAAGTTGGGAGGTATGCACATGTGCTTCACCTAACACCATCAGAGGTAGCACATGTGGAGGGGGCAGCAGTTAGGGATTGATCGCTCCCCCAACGTGTGCTACCCCTAATTACTGCCCCCCCCCCATATGCTGCCTCTGATGGTATTAGGTGCATCCTCACATCTGCTACCCCCATATGTGCGATGGTATAATGTGAAACACGTGGAGGGGCGCTTCAACAAAAAAAAAAAAAAAGTTGTGCTGTGACTTGTAGTACTTGGGGGCCAGCCCCTCTACTACCCCCCACATGTGCTTCACCTAATACCATCGCACGTGTGGGGGTAGCAGATGTGAGGATGCACCATCAGGGGTAGCACACATGCTGGGGCAGCCATTGGGGATTGGTTGCCCCCCCACCTCTGCTACCTCTGATGGGTACTAAGTGAATCACATGTGGAGGGGGGGGCAGAGGTAAACATAAAAAACAGATCTTTTTTATAGCAAAAAACTGATGCAAATGGACGCACATTTTCTAATGGATCAGTTTTTTGATGCAGGAATTGACATCAATTTGTGGCAGTTTTTTTTGTTATAATAACTAGAGATGAGCGAATACGGTTCGATCGAGTAGGTATTTGATCGAATATTACCGTATTCAACATATTCGATTTCGATCGAATAATACGCAGTAAACGCACTAAAAATTCGTATCCCCTCCCACCTTCCCTGGTGCTTTATTTGCACCAATAACTGTGCAGAGAAGGTGGCACTGGAAGCAGGAAGACGTAGGCATCGAAAAAAAAATAGGAAAAAGTCATTGGCTGGTTAAATCAGGTGACCTCGGATTTATAAGAATAGTGGCAGCCATATTCGTGTAATTTGCGGCTTGGAGTTAGATAGGGAGAGACGAGCTACTGAGGGATAGAGAGGATTTAGGTTTGGTTAGGTAGGAAAAATTGACAAAACAGTACTTTTCATACACGTCACACACACACACACAGCTCTGCTACATACACGTCACACACAGCTCTGCTACATACACAGCTCTTCTACATACACATCATACACGAACAGCTCTGCTACATACACATCACACACACAGCCCTGCTACATACACATCATACACGCACAGCTCTGCTACATATACATCAAACACAGCTCTGATACATACACATCACACACACAGCTCTGCTACATAGACGTCTGCAAAATATACAATATTTGGTGAAATCACGTGTTGAGAAGCTTTAAGAGAGAGGACTAAGCTCCTTATTATAAAAAAACATGTAGATTTATTAAAGACTTTAAGGAAAAATGGAAACATGGAAACCTTCCGGAATAACAGAAATCTCAGTCACTGTCTCATTAGCTTACATCATCAGAGAGGCTAATAGTTCGGTTTCTTCATCTGGATATCTTGTAGAGTTCCAGCTTGGCTCATGCTCGATCATCTGGTTGATGGACTCTGGGATGGTCATGACATCTTGTCCAGTATTACAGAGAAGAGATAGCGGCAGACCTGCCATAGATCCCCCATGGATGACGACCACCAGAGATATGTGTGTCTGTGTTACGTTCGTGTCTATACCCAGACACAGAATCCTGACTGCAGACTGCACCGCTAAGGGAACAGGGGTAGGAAACTTTCCTTGATGCTACGTTGGGTGGATAGGCCCTGCCTGCGGGTGCTGGTTGGCTGTTCCCAAGCTAGTCCTGGCCCCGACAACTCCTGGCTCTCTAAACACGAAGGCCTAGCCGATAGGGAGAGAGCTAAAAGAGAGCTAGGGACTGGGGATACTAAAGTGGTCACCCCTAAAGAAACCAAGGTGCAGCTGCAGACAAAAACAGGATGGGATGTGCTGGACAACAGACATGCAGCATAACACAATACACAACAAGAGAATGAGGAGAGGGACAGTGGAGAGGTGAGGAAAGGGTTAACACAGGACTGGGGCAAAACAAACTGGAACCCAAACCTCACAAACAACAAGATAGTGCCAGGCAACCAGAACTGAAGGACAGGGTGGAGGGACAAACCAGACTAACACACAAGGCAACACTCACACCATTTCCTAGTCAGTTGTAACTCCACAAAACAATCCACCTCCCTGATGCACGAATTCAAGTAGGTTACAACGAAAACCGGCAACTAGTGAAGCCAGCCCTCCTCCTATTAAAGTCCCCAGAGCCATCCGATAGGACGATGGTAACGACCAACACCTGAGGCTCAATCCAAAGAAAACTCAAGTGTACTCTGAAGGCCGATACTCAATACACAAACCAATGGCAAGAAGACCACAGAACACCGGATCAAATCCCCAACCAAACCCCATCAGAAAAACACACAAATTTTATAAAGTATTCAGGTCGTGACAGTCTGTCACTCCTTTCTGTTCATGAGAGGGGGAGTTGTCCTCCATTCTAAATCTTCCTTGTGTCTATATTAGGATAACTGTAAAATGGTGCACCCTAACCACACCCATGTGGAAGAATGAAGTCAGCAGTCTAGAAATAACCCTATATGCCAGGAATATTGTAATATCATAATATTTAACAACGTCACACACAGACAGCTCTGCTACACACACAGAGCTCGGCTACATACACGTCACCCGCAAAAGGCTCCGCTACATACACGTCACACACAGACGGCTCCGTTACATACACGTCATACAAAGCTCTACTACACACACACCTACATGTTGCCCCAATGGTACACCTGAATCAGCAATGTACTGATCGCTGGTTCAGCACTATACACATGTATAGGGTTAAACAGTGGGGATCAGTGTTATCAACGTCCTGGATGTTGTAGCATTCTGGATGTTGTAACATGAGCCTGGCTGTCAGATACAGCTGTGCTCCCATGATCATCATACGGGCTCTTCATCTGAGCCCGCTCAACCACTATCACGTACGTGGAGATGCAGTAACTACCTACATTCCCCCACACACATATACGTAAGAATGCATGAAGGGGTTAAAGAAAAATAAATAATTTTACCTAAAAAAACCCCTGTGAATATAAGATCCTTCTTACAACCTAGACGAGTCAATGATTTCAGGTTGAAAATCCACTTACAATTTGCTTCTCCGGTTTGTGAACACGCTGATGTTTAACAAGAACTGATTTCTGAGTAAAACATTTCCCGCATTCTGGACATAAAAATGGCTTCTCCCCTGTGTGAATTCTTTGATGCTTAACAAGGCCTTGTTTCTGAGCAAAACATTTCCCACATTCTAAGCATGAATATGGCTTCTCTCCTGTGTGAGTTCTTTGATGCTTAACAAAGTCTGATTTCTGAGCAAAACATTTCCCACATTCTGGGCATGAATATGGCTTCTCTCCTGTATGAGCTCTTTGATGATTAACAAGGTCTGTTTTCTGAGCATAACATTTCCCACATTCTGAACATGAATATGGCTTCACTCCTGTGTGAGTTCTTTGATGCTTAACAAGACCTGATTTACAAGTAAAACATTTCCCACAGTCTGGACATGAATATGGCTTCTCTCCTGTATGAATCCTTTGATGCTCAACAAGGCCTGATTTCAAGATAAAACATTTCCCACAGTCTGAGCATGAAAATGGCTTCTCTCCTGTGTGAATTCTTTGATGATTAAAAATGTCTGATTTCTGAGCAAAACATTTTCCACATTCTGAGCAAGAATAAGGCTTCTCTCCTGTGTGAATTCTTCGATGCTTAATAAGGACTGATTTCTGAGCAAAACATTTCCCACATTCTAAGCAAGAATAAGACTTCTCTCCTGTGTGAATTTTTTGATGGTTAATAAGGCCTGATTTCACAGTAAAACATTTCCCACAGTCTGGACATGAAAATGGCTTCTCTCCTGTGTGAATCCTTTGATGCTCAACAAGGCCTGATTTATGAGCAAAACATTTCTCACATTCTGAGCATGAAAATGGCTTCTCTCCTGTGTGAATCCTTTGATGATTAACAAGGTCTGATTTATGAGCAAAACATTTCTCACATTCTGAGCAAGAATAAGGCTTCTCCCCTGTGTGGGTTTTTTGATGTGCAACAAGAATTGATTTGTGAGCAAAACATTTTCCACATTCTGAACAAGAATAAGGCTTCACCCCTGTGTGAGTTCTTTGATGCCTAACAAGGTTTGATTTCTTAGAAAAACATTTCCAACATTCTGAACAAGAATATGGCTTCTCTCCTGTGTGAGTTCTCTGATGTATAACACCACTTCGGCAGCTTTTATTTTGCTTAACAGACTGTAATGAATTAGAAGACAGATCTTTCTCCTGAAGAGCTGATGGTATATCTGGGGTAATGACATGTTCTTCATATGGATCTTGTGTGATATCATGATTCTCTGCTTTATAATCTGTAGATATCAGATGTCCCTCTGAGCTCCTGGTACAGTCATCTGACAAAAAGAAAACTGCTATTACTATTATTGAATAACATAACCTTATAAGTATATTCCCCACTGAGCAGCCGCTGCCTGAGACGCTTCAGACCGAGTGAAGAAGTGAAGTCAGTGGCACAAGCAGCAAACGACGGCAGCGCGGCCTACTTCATTAGTATTCACTGTGCTGAGATGGAGGTCAGTGATAGTGAATAGTAATGAAGCAGGGCAGGAGACGCCACCACTGCTCTAGGTCACTGTAGAGGTGAACACAATCCATGGCTGCTTAAATATGGCCACTTATGTGGAATAATACTGTAGGATGCCATAAATCTTACTGTATTACACCCCATACACACAATAGAATCCAAACCACATCTGCTGGATTTCTCAGCCTGAACTCACCACGGATCTGCTGTCCCATACAGTATGTAGTAGGGTCTGTGGAGTCACAAGGAAGCAGGGACTCCTAGCGTCATAGATCACTAAGACACGGGGAGTCCTGGTGTGTGGACAGAGTTCAGGCTGGGAAATGTGACTGATGTACAGACCAGATTTTCTAGTCCGGATTCCACAGTGTGATTGGGGCCTAAGGTGACATTTTTTTTGTAATTCAGATTTTTATTGATGTTCAAAAATTTAGTACAACAACAATGGCAAAATTGTTGCAAAAACAGGTATAAGGTACCAGATGTATAAGTATACACATTCCAATAATAAAGCTGTTGAACAATTGAATAATGGGGGAAGGGAACAGGAAAGCACAAAGAAAGAAATGATAGAAATGAAAGAAGAGAAAAAAGAAAATTCCCTGAGGCCTGTTTCAAGGTCTATGGATCAGCCAAGGGGTCCAGATCTTAAGGTAGTGATTGTGCGTTCTCAAAGACCAACTCATCAATTCCTCAAATCTAGCAATCTGGTTGACTTTTTCTCTCCAGAGGGATAGTGGCGGGGATTCCATTTGCAACCAGAAGTGTGGGATGACCATCTTTGCAGCAGACAAGAGGTCGGTTACAAGTCTATCACTGGAAGGTTTATATAGTCTTTCGAGGGCATGGATAAAAAGATCATTGCCGGAGTGATGGTAAAGTAGGGGTAGCTCACAGTCCTGTACTGCCGACCAAAAGGGTTTAATAACCAGACAGTCCCACCATATGTGTAGGTAGGAGCCTGGCTCAGCAAAGCATCTTCAGCACCTTTCAGACATATGAAGTGTTTTCTGTAGTAGCCACACAGGAGTTCTACACCAGCATGAAAGTAATTTGTAGCTATTTTCCTGTAGTCGAATGCAGGGTGAGAAGCCATGTGAACATGCACATCTTTGCCAGATAAAGAGATCTGCAATTCCCTTTCCCACGCCAACAGTTAAGCAGGCTTGAAATGAGAGGGGGGGTCCACAAAGTAATGGAGAAAATGAGAGATCTTCCGGAGCATAGTTGTCTTTTCGAATTCTTTTAGTTGAGAGCGGAAGGTGAACTTTTCCTGCAGTCATGACAAAATAGCCATTAGATGACACTTGTGCAAGAAAGACAAGGACATGTCCGGTAGCAACCAAAGGATGTCAGGTAGTGGCATTATACCAGTGGGCGTAATAATATCTTTCGGCAGAAGATGACGAAATATCAACCAAAGATCACTATAAGGTTCTGCACCTATCTCCAGGAGAAATAGAATCAAGCTGACTGGCAACAGTGGCGAGGGTGTCGGAGCTAAGTCCTGCAAGAGCTCAGTCCAATATGCCGTGGCTCCTGGTAGGAGCGGGCAAGAAGTGGTGATCTTTCTTGAAAGCAGATTGGGAAACCAAAGTACCGCCGGAAGAGGAATATCCAGACTGTCTTATAGTAGTTGAGAAGGTATTAAAGAGGTCATTGGGGCTTCCAGGTCTGCCCACCAGTTCAGGCGGATAGCTGTATAATGTTTCTGGATATCAGGAAGGCCTATACCCCCTTGTTGCTTTTTTACTTGTCAGCTGAGCCCATGAGATCCTAGGCATCTTCTTCCTCCAAATGAACTTAGAGAATAAATTCCTAAGAGATCTAAAAAATGCAGTGGGGAGAGCAATGGGTAACATGGTGATTTTGTACAGGATTTTGGGAACCAAGTAGGTCTGGAGTAGGTTTTTTTTCTCCCAAGCCAGGACAAGGGGAGCGACTCATGTCGATAGAGAGTTTCTTAGTTTTGCCAATAACGGTGGAAAATTCGCTGTGTAAAGAGTTTCTAGAGTAGGAGTTAATTGAATCCCCAGATATTTAAGTGTGGAGGTGGACCACACAAAGGGCGTTGATCTCTTGAGTGAGGAGACAGTAGCATCATCGAGGGTGATGTTGAGAACCTCAGATTTCGTAAAGTTGGCTTTATAGCATGAAAGAGTACCATAATGCTTAAGAAGTTCCACTAAGGCTAGGAGCCCCTCTGCAGGATTGGTAATAATGAACAGTACATCATCTACATAAGCAGTAGATTGAAAAGTCCATCCTTTCAAGTGCATACCTTGCACTTTAGAATCCTGTCTCACTGCTTGAAGAAGGGTTTCCAAGACAAGTTTGTATAAAGTGGGCAAGAGTGGACAGCCCTGGTGCGTCCCATTGGAAATGCAAAAGCTTTGAGAAAGTATGCCGTTGATCTTCAGTTTTCCCAAAGGTTTTGAGTACAGGGAAAGTAGTGCCCTTATAAATTGTGTGGGCAGTTCGAACTTCTCCAATGTAGCTGTCATGAAGTCCCAGTCGACTCTGTCGAATGCCTTTTCGGCGTCGACACCCAACAGAACCAACGGTAACCCCTTTTTGAGAGCGAGGTGAATAAGCATGAGCAATTTTGCTGTGTTATGTCGCCCTTCTCTACCCAGCACAAAGCCCAATTGTTCTTCACTCACTAAAGATGGTAACCAGACAAGGCCGGAGGACCTGATGGTATAAGCGCATGAATTCTTAAAATGTGCAGTGACCAGCTAGGTGGTATGATTACGCACATGTACAATATGAATCTAAAGCTGGGAGTGGTACCTCGACTGTGGAAAACTTCTTGTGTGTTACCAGTCCCAAAGAAACCCAACCCGATGGGCTACAATGACTTCTGACCCGTAGCACTGACATCACACCTGATGAAGGTCCTAGAGAGACTGGTCCTGACACACCTACGCCCTCTAGTGAGCTCTGCTCTAGACCCCCTCCAGTTTGCCTATCGGCCGGGCATTGGGGTAGATGACACCATCATCCACCTTCTCCATAGAGCTCTCTCTCACCTGGAGAAACCCCGGAACACTGTGTGAATAATGTTCTTTGACTTCTCCAGTGCGTTCAACACCATTCAGCCAGGGCTACTGAGGGAAAAGTTGAACCTTGACTGTGTGGACCATCACCTGTCCAACTGGATCCTAGACTACCTGACAAACCGCCCTCAGTATGTGAGAGCCCAGGACTGTGTGTGTCTGACACTGTGATCTGTAGTACGGGGGCACCACAAGGTACAGTTCTTGCCCCATTTCTCTTCACACTGTACACTGCTGACTTTAGGCACAACTCATCCAGCTGTTACTTACAGAAGTCCTCCGATGACTCTGCTATAGTAGGCCTTATCACTGATGGCGACGATAGGGCATACCGAGACTTAAACCGGGATGTTGTTGAATGGTGCCAGCGGAACCAGCTCAGGATTAATGCTGGGAAGATCAAGGAGATGGTGGTGGACTTTAATAAACGGAGAAGTGCCCCGACCCCGGTGGAGATCCAAGGAACATGTATTGAGATAGTCAGGACCTATAAGTACCTGGGCGTGCTCCTCAATAATAAACTAGACTGGGCTGATCACCTGGAGGCGCTGCACAGAAAGGGCCACAGCAGGCTCTACCTGCTCAGGAGGCTGAGGGCTTTCGGAGTCCAGGCGACACTTCTTAGGGCCTTCTTCAACTCTGTGGTTGCTTCAGCCATTTCTTTCGGTGTGGCCTGCTGGGGAAGCAGTATATCAACCAGGGACAGAAATAGACTTGACAGGCTGATCAGGAGGGCCAGCTCTGTCCTGGGGAGCCCCCTGGACCCAGTACAGGTGGTGGGTGACAGGAGGATACTTTCTGTGGTGACCTCCATGCGGGAGAACAAATCCCACCCCATGTATGGGACCTTGATGGGACTTGGCAGCACTGTAAGTGACCGTCTGCTTCACCCCAAGTGTGAGAAGGAGCGCTATCGCAGGTCCTTCCTTCCAACTGCGACTAGGCTGTATAATCTACATCAGACCAAGCGAAGATCACTCCGCACAGAGAACTAATGATTATGACTATGAAGTCTTCCTTCTTTCTCTTCCATTCCTTAGTTGCTATGGACTCCTAGTATATCTTCTCTTCTCAGCATATGTATGTTTACGTCTGTATTATATTACTGTGTATTATCCTGTATCTGTATTACTATGCTGCTGTAAGATGCTGAAATTTCCCCACTGTGGGACTATTAACGGATTATCTTATCTTATTGGTTGTAAGCATAGCGTGAAGTAGGAGGTCTTTGGAGAGGAGTATATAATCCAATCAGTGGTAAGAATTATTTGGCGTAGAGTAGAAGGTAAAGTCTTTGACTGTGGGGTGGTAACATCTCCATATATCCACTAGGTTGAGTTCCTGAAAGGAGGTTGCAATCTTTCTCAAAGCTCTTTATGAGACAGACGAAGCCAATGTGGATGAGTCGAGATCAGGGTTGAAGGCAATGTTAAAATCTTCTCCTAAGATAACTGTACCTTCTGCGAACAGTTTCAGGGTTTGGAGCGTGGACAACAGCCATGCGATTTGACCTTTATCGGGAGTGTAAAAGATAGCCAGGTTGAAAGCTTTCGGCGCTATAAAACCTTTAAGTAGCAACATTCTAAATTCTGCATCAAAATACTGGCTTTGGCAAACAAAGGGAACATCTCGGTGAATCAAGGTGGTGACTCCTTTAGAGGCTGAGGTGGGATGAGTGTTATAAAACCATTGGGAATAATGCGATTTTGGAAGCACAGAGTTACGGGATCCTTTGAAATGGGTTTCTTTAAGAAAGGCAATGTTAACATTTTGTTTACGAAATAGCAAGAGAACATGGTGCCTTTTTTGTGGAGAATTGAACCCTCTGATGTTAAGAGAAGAACAAACCAATTTGGCCATTTGGGAAAGTAGAGAGATAGTGAGGAGTACGAAAATAGAAAAGCAAGACCAATATAAAAAAAAAAGGAAGAAGTTGAAGTGAGAGAGAGAAATGAGAGGGATTAGTAAAGGAAAGGTTAGATGAAAAGAGAGAAATTGTTTAGACACACAAAGTATACGAATAAGAGGTCTCAGAGGAGTTGACCCAAAACTCCACTAAGAACAAGTATACCACCTTGACCCAATACCAAAGGTCTAGGACAGGGTCTAGTAGTAAATGAGGGTGAGAAGTAAGTCCTAATCAGTATTGAACCATGTGAGTGCCCATGAAGAAGTATGTTAATATTAGATACCATACCCAGCACAAGTATCTTACACTAATGAAGTATATGAGCATGTCTTATTAGTGACAAAGACATAAGTGACAATAGTGACTAGAATCATATCAAGAATAGAAATTATAATAAGATTAACGATAATTGTCAACAAAGAAGGTCAGAAGTACAATGTAAATCACACTTAGAGTACTAGTATACATCATCAAATAACATACAGTATACAGGGTGTTTGAAAGGGCTATCATTAGAGATGAGCGAAAGGCGTTCGATCGAATTGGTGTTCGATCGAATATGAGGTTGTTTGATATATTCGATTAAAATCGAACAACACGTGGCAAACGCAGTAAAAATTTGTATCCCCTCCCACCTTCCCTGGTGCGTTTTTTGCACCAATAACTGTGCAGGGGAGGTGGGACAGGAACTACGACAACGGAGACATTGAAAAAAAATTGGAAAAACCCATTGGCTGCCGAAAACATGTGACCTCTGATTCATAAGAATAGTGTCGGCCATCTTCGTCTCATTTTCGTTTTGGAGTGATAGGGAGAGCTTGTTCTCAGTGTGAGAAACAGATTTTAGTGTTTTATAGGCAGGAAAACATTCTTATAAAACAACTCTTTTCAGAGTTACACTGCAGGAACACTGTACACATACAGTGAACCTGCCAATCATTCAGCAGGGTAGCAGCAGGGGACGTGGGCGAGGACGTGGATATCCAGCTGGGTATCCAGTCCACAGTCCAGGTACTGGAGAGGGGCTGCCAGCACCCAATTCACTCCTCTTCCTCCAACTCCAGCCCCATCACTCTAGTGTAATTCTTTAAAAAGTTCATTAATTTTTCAAGGATACCCCCCAAGGGCCTGCAAAATAATTTTTTAGGGCTCCCCCTAAGGGCCTGAAAAATAATGTTTTAGGATTCACCCCCAAGGGCCTGAAATCTAATTTTTTAGGGGTCACCCCAAGAGCCAAAAAATAAAACACTGCTGCTACAAAGCTCTAGTCACTCCAAGGGCCAAAAACACTGCTTGTGCAAGGCTCAACTCACCCAAAGGGCCAAAAACTAAATCTCTGCTGGTTAAAGGCACAACTCACCCATAGGGCCTAACATTCTGCTGGTGCAATGCTCAACTCAATTAAAGGTGCAACGTTTAGATGGCTTCTTTCCAAACCGAGGGCGATTCCTTTCGTTAAGATGTGATGGCTGTTTCCAGCCCTGATTATCCTGGTTGATCGTGTTCAGTAATGAGGCAGCTCAGCATGAGGATCTTGTACGTTAGGTTGTCCATGCCCACTAATATGCATGAAGACTCGATCACAGTAAATGTCCTTATTTTTCTCCAATTCAATCTCTGAATGAACTGCTCTGACAGATGGCCTAGGCACTGCTGCAATGGCAATCACTGGGGTCTCCTGTTCTGGTTCCAAAGAATCTTGTGTCTTACTTGAAGAAGAGACAATCTTAGTCTGACTGATGGTTGCTTGTGCTGCAGCATGTGGAGTTGGGTCTGTCAGTCTTGTGATGAACTCCACACACACACACACACACACACACACACACACACACATCCACAATGACAGTTCAGGGTGGTACTGTTGGATATCCTATTGCCTATTCCATCTGTGGTTGTCATGGGCAATGTGATTTAAAGGGGTGCTTGTTAATGTTTCTTTAGCGTAAAATTTGGGTTTCTGTCCCTAAAATTGGGGAAGAAAGAAGGTTTCCAGGTATTTTCCCACTTTGATAGAGGTTTTTTTGAGTGTGTAAAGTGTGTAGTTGATAGGCTGTGAAATTGGGGTAATCCAGGGACTTGGGCATGTTAGATGTCCCCAGACATGCTTCCCCTGCTGTCCAAGTTGCATTGCAGAGGTGTTGGCATCATTTGCTGAGATGTCATAGTGGACTTGGTGACCCTCCTCAGTCGAATAGTGGGATCCCCTGAAACGAAAAGTTTTTCCCCATAGACTATAATGGGGTTCGATATTCGTTCGAATAGTCGAATATTGAGGGACTATTTGAAACAAATAATGAATATTTCACTGTTCGCTCACCTCTAGTTATCATCCATACGAGCCTCAAAGGGAGTAGTTCGGTAACAAGAATCCACATGTGGTATAGTGACAGACCTGAGGTGGTGGTGGTACCCTTGGCCATCTACTTCCCACCTCAAGCACCTGTATTATATGGGAAGTGTCACGACTTCATTATTTATTTTTACTAACCACTTCACGTTCACATCTATGTTTTATATATAGATGTATTGGCTTCATCCTTAATTTATTCATCCATTTATTTTTATTTTTTTAAGTGAACCCTATACTAACTCTCCATAGGCTGTTTTGCAGACTATCCAGGCTCTTTAGTGGTCGATCATAGGAGCGATATCTTATTAAGATGTCCTTTTTTTCTGGACATATTCACCTGACCTCTAACAGTGTCTATGCATACATCCGATGGACGGGCTAAACGATCCTGTCATCTAACAGGGATCGCATGGCCCGACTCTCCCGAACGGCCAAGACCTCTCAGCGCATGCGCACTGGCTAGTCCCCGACGTGGCGCTCGGCCTGCACGTGTGAGCTGGAAGCCGCTTTTGGCACACAGCTCACACTTCCTCCTATGTAGGCTTGAATGAGCCGTTATTCACAGTAGTATATTGCCCTATTTTGAGCAGCTTTATATATTTTTATTATTATTTTCTGTTTGGGATCTGAGCATTTCCCTCCAGCCCCAATTAAGGATATAGGCATAGACCCCTCATATTAATATTCTTTTGTCGCCTCTGGTCACTAGCATGCCATCTTGGTATTATACTTATGTCAATATACACGTAATGTATACATGATATTCATTATCTGGGGCATGTAAATTGTATTCATGCATTTATCATTACTATTCTTATTTTATGTTTGCCTGGCTCATTCTGGAATTTGACTAGAACTTATTGTCTGTTTTTATTGAAGAAATCTGTACACTTGAGAAAGGACTTTTTAGGCAGAAACGCGTTGTGTGTCAATAAAGGAGTATCTTTCATCATATCTGGGCAAGCCCTGTTTTCATTAGGCCGAATCCTGTGAGGAGATTGGTCCATACCTTCCAGCACCACAAAGTGACACACGGAGTGAGCTCCCGACTCTGTCTGTAACAAGTGTAACACACTGGACATGGTAGAGAGATTAATGAAGTTAAACTAGTTATCTGTAACGTAATCAAATGCAAACTAATCATATGTAAAACAGAGGGCAAGCTACAAGTCCAGGGAGAGCATATAGACTGACATCTTAAACAAAGCTCACTAACTGATCTTCTTGTGGGATCTGTAAGTAAAGAATAGCGTATGGAGAGAGCTAGATGAGTGGGGGGAGGAAGGGAGAGGGCTGAGAGAGAGAGATATGGAGAGATGCAGCTATGGGCTCCTTCAGAGGGGGCAGATTTTGGCACAGAGTCCACGTCATAATCCGCCCCCTCACAATAAGGTCTATGTAGACCGCTAGTAATCTTTTTTCCGTGAACGGCATATTGCTGCCCTTTCTTCAGGGGGATTCCGAGGCTCATTAAGCTGTGGCATCCACCTCGCAGCAGCACCCTCCGAACTAGGCCATTCATTTTGGGCTTACTCAGGTCTGCTAGGTCAGAGAGAACATGGGCAACAGCCTGCGAGAGGGCTTTACGAAGAAAGCTTTTTGTGATTCCAGATGAGTAGCAGACAGATTTTGAGTCCTCGCCCTCCAGGTCAGTGTCAGCATCTCCTTGTCTTTCAACCAGTGCCATTTTAGAAGAAGGCCCCCGGGGAGCATGTGGAGTGCTTCTTCAAGAAGTTTTGCATATCTGCTTGTTTAAATGTCGTTTTGGAGCGATCAGCTTGGTCACCACCTCTATCTCTACCAATTTTGACCATAGTTAGGTGGGTATTTGTAGCTGATGGGCAAAAACAAGTTCAGTGGTGATGGAGCTGCTGTGGGTCTAAGCAGCCATCACAGTCAGGCTCTAAGGTGAAATTTGTAGAGGCTGCTTCAGGAATTCAGAAGAAAAAATTTTTCACTTCCAATTTTTTTCACCAAATCAGCCCCCGAATCTCCATCAGATTCCTTACTGGCCAGGCCGGATTTTCCACCTCCCATTTATTTCCATAGAGCTCTGAGGTGGAATCTGCCTGAAGATCGAGCAGGAGGATTATTTTTCCGCTACCTGTAATAATCTGCTATATAATTCTGGTAAATTCTTTCCCTTCATGAGGACTGACAGCCGGTGAGGAAGAAATTTGCCTCCTTCACATCGATGTCCAGTCCATATTCCTGCTGTCCGTTCTATTCTATACTACATTTATTACCCCCTATAGCGGTATCACATTTATATTCAGGTATTATTAGTATTTTACCTGTATTGGGGAACAACAAATAGTCTAAACAATGTCTGAATAGAATCAGTGACCCTTCTGTGCTTTATATAGTGGTGACTCCTCACCTGGGCGGGTCCCTGTAGGAATGTCCTCCTCACACTCCTCATCACCACTCACATAGGGCTCTTCCTTTATTCTCATAGATATAGCATTAATGTCGCTCACATCTTTATCCTTATGGAAAATCTGGGAAACAAATAATGTAAAAGTCACCGGACAAATGGGGAAGTCACAGAGAATGTTCTAGATCATTAATCCGCATGAAGATGAAAGATGTCCTGACAGTAGTTGCAGGTCTGTGAGAAGCCGGATAAACATATTAGATGGCGGCTCAATGACACCGCCCATGTATATAACCATATAATACTGCTGGATAACACAAGACTGACCACAAGGACTTCACAGCCCGTCTACACATCATAGGGAATATCTCCATCTACCTGATCATCATCCTGTGGAAGAAGAGGACTGGGACATCTCTCCGGTGTTGTCCTCTTACTGGATCTACCTGTAGGAAACACAGACAGGGACTGAATTCATTCTGTACATACAAATAATGGAAGTCCATGTGTATATAGTCATGTCTATTACCTGCTGATGTGAGGGGCTGCTGGTCCTCCATCATCACCTCCTTGTACAGATCCTTGTGTCCTTCTAAATACTCCCACTCCTCCATGGAGAAATAGACAGCGACATCCTGACACCTTATAGGAACCTGACAACACAATGATACAGTCATCACCCCGACCCCTCCAGTTACTGTATAATGTCCCAGCATTCCCACCTCTCCAATCAGCAGCTCCAGCATCTTGTTGGTGAGTTCTAGGATCTTCTGTCCATTGATCTCCTCCTGTATCAGGGGATGAGGTGGAGGCCCCGGGAATGGGCTCAGGGTTCCTCTCCATCCATCAAATACAAGGGTCTGACAGCGCCCACTAGAGGTCTTCTTCACTACTGTGTAATCCTGGTTAGGGGGAGACACATTAATAAATCTCACTACATACATGTCCAGAGTCCATCACCTCTCCAGTCATATCATCTGTTATTACTATAGATAAGAATGATGTCATGATGACATCATCAGAATCTCTCACCTCTCCAGTAAGCTGGTAGATGATCTCTAGGGTGAGATTTAATAGACTTTCTGCCATCTTGTTCCTGTCTCTTTCCATCCTTGATGGATCAATCAGGAATATTCTCTTATATAGAAGATACTGAGAGGATTCTATATTGTAGGAACCTGAATGGAGAGAAGATGAGACAATGTAATCACTACACAGAATCCCATGGAATAAATAGAAGAGTTGAGTCCCATTATTATCACCACCTCCTACTTCTGACTTCGGCAGCGTGTAGCTCAGGAAGGGAGTGACTTGTTGTGGGCCGGCTTGGTGGGTATATAAGGTGTGTGATAGACTGAACAAAATCTCATTTTTGTCTCGGGTAAAGGGGTAGATTTATCAGAGTTGCACAAGGGATGATTATTGGCCAAGGGTGACAGTATTTCTCCAACAGCGCAGGTTGTTAATTGTTTGTGCGCTGCTTTGGTGAAAGAGTATTGTGAGTGGAGAAATGGCACCATTGGGAATAACCAACATGGAAACTGTGGAGAAACACGTGACACTGATGTGACAACAGGTTCATAGTAGAAATGAGCGAACCGATTTGTTACGATTCATGCACTACGGAGAGAAAATACTGAGGAGACACGTGTCTGAGACGTGGGCTGGGGTTTTAGCATTACCTGAAAGCCTCACAGTCAAAGACATGACATCAAGGTTTTAGCTGAGGAGGACAGGACCATTTTGGGATCTTTTCATACTGAGACACTCCGACTCCTCTGCCAGTACCTCAGGGACAAGTAACCGGAGGACGAGCAGCAGCAGCCAGTACAGTGACTGGAACATGAGGAACCATAAATGTGAATAAAAAAAATATAAAAGAGTCGCCCGATGCCCATGAGGAGACTACAATTGAGGCTCAGAGTCACCAGTTGCAGCTCTTACCCAGACAGCAACCTGACAAGGCGGTGAACAATATATATATAGAGAAAAAGAAAACAAAAACCGGGATATTGGTAGAGTGCTACTGTGATGCAATAAGCCAAATGCAATCAAAAAGATAAATAAAAGGATATCGTTATTGAGTTCCAATTAGACAATAAAAAATGGCTAAGCGTTTCGATGCCGATCCCGCATCTTCCTCAGGCCACAAATTCCTGAACTGTCAGAGCATGAGAACCCACCAAGGTTCAGAAATTTGTTGCTCTGAGGAAGATGCGGGATCGGCATCGAAACGCTTAGCCATTTTTTATTGTCTAATTGGAACTCAATAATGATATCCTTTTATTTATCTTTTTGATTGCATTTGGCTTATTGCATGACAATTTTGCATCACAGTAGCGCTACGCCAATATCCCGGTTTTTGTTTTCTTCTTCTCTCTATAGCAGGGGTAGGGAACGTACGGCTCTCCAGCTGTTGCAAAACTACAACTCCCAGCATGCATACCTGCTCTGCTGTTCTTGGAACCCCCATGGAAGTAAATGGAGCATGCTGGGAGTTGTAGTTTCACAGCAGCTGGAGAGCCAAAGGTTCCCTACCCTTGCTCTATAGGAACAAGAAATGTTTCACCTCACAGCACCAAGCAGACCCACAACAGGCAACTCACACCCACCGGCTGCACCAGCAGATACAGACATAACTAGATGGTTCCTATGTTCCAGTAGATAACTCTGACCCCATGGAATTCTGGGCCATTAGGTTAGAGCAGTGGAAGGAGCTGGCCCAGTCTACCTTGGGAGTTTTTGATCAGCCTCAAGTGTACTGGCTGAGGGGTGTTCAGTGCTGCCCAGGGTGTTGCAACACAAATTGGATCAGGAAGAAGCAGAACCAGATGCCGAATAGCCCAGGAGGCTCCAGCAGCTCTAGTAGAATCAGCCGTGCTACCCACTAAGGAGGGGAAGAAACCCTCAAGAAAGTGAGGAAGAACAAACTACATCACATAGAAATATGAATTATCATTGGTCAGAGTACAGAATGGGCGATAAATGATAAAAAGATATTTTTGTGTACTCACCTGTAGAATCCTTTTCTCGTTGTTTAACTGGGACACA
This sequence comes from Leptodactylus fuscus, assembly GCF_031893055.1. Taxonomy (NCBI): domain Eukaryota; kingdom Metazoa; phylum Chordata; class Amphibia; order Anura; family Leptodactylidae; genus Leptodactylus; species Leptodactylus fuscus. Next base: position 5,802,456 of record NC_134265.1, on the reverse strand, counting down.
GCACCTTGGGGTATAGTCCTGGTCACTAGGAGGCGGACACTAGGAAACAAAGGCAGTTGGCTCCGCCCACACAGGCTATTCCCTTCCACTGGTAGTACGCTGTTGGGATGGGGTCCCGCAGGCTTCCCGTCCAGTGCATAGCGCCTCCTGCGGGCCAATCCAGCCCTCGCCATTGTACAGCAAGGAGTCTGGAGTCTAAGTCCAGCTTTCGGCCTACTGAGCATGCTCAGATCTTTTGGAGCCACCCAGAGCTAAGTCCCATTTTGCCCATACTGAGCATGTGCAGTGAAGATGTGCCACCGCCCTGTGGGCGGGGATTTGCCTTTATATAGTGTGAGACAGGAGGTTAGGGCTAGGTTCCAGTGAAAGGCAGGAGCAGTCTAGGGATCTAGCTAGGATTCCTTGGCTCTGCTAGTGGGAATCAGTAAAGCCTGTTTAACTGTCTATTTACTTTGTAGCTCCTAGCTGTTGCAGAGCATGTTCTGTTGCTGACCTGGGGTGACAGTTAACCCTTGGCAGTCTTGCTATATCAGATAGATATATATATATATATATATATATATATATATATATATATATATATATATATATATATAGACAGAACCGTAACATACGCTCAGGCAGTTTTGTACCACAGCAGTAGGAGAGAGTCCAATGAAAAAATATATGCGGAACCGATAACCACCAATAAACCTAAACCGTGAGGGAAAAAACCACAACCCCTGTGCAAAAAAAATAAACAATGGGTGGGACCTGTGTCCCCCAGTGAAACAACGAGAAAAGGATTTTACAGGTGAGTACACAAAAATCCCTTTTTCTCGCATATTTCAGTGGGGGACACAGCACCTTGGGACGTCTAAAAGCAGTACCAGAGGGAAGGAAAAAGACAACTTTGTGAACAATCAGCGCACTGCTGCCTGCAGAACCTTTCGACCCAAACTGGCATCGGCATAAGACACAGAATGGATTTGGTAGAATTTAGTAAATGTGTGAATTGAAGCCCGGGTGGCAGCCTTGCAGACCTGGAAAACAGAAGCCTGATGCCAATCGGCCCAGGAGGCACCGACAGCCCTAGTAGAGTGAGCCGTCACACAGAGGGGCGGATCCTTACCCTTAAGCCTATAGGCTTCCTTGATGACAGACCGGATCTATCTGGCAAGCAGGCAAGCCCTTCCTAGAGCCTTCTGGAAGAACGAAGAGCATCACAGCGCCGAAAAGGCTCCGTGAGAGCCAAGTAGTAATAATAATAAATTTTATTTATATAGCGCCACATATTCCGCAGTGCTGTACAATTAGCAGGGTTCAAATACAGACAGAAAGATACATTACAGAGATAGTCATTTCACACAATGGGACTGAGGGCCCTGCTCGCAAGAGCTTACAATTTATGAGGTAGAGGGGGGTGACACAAGAGATGACAGGGGCGGCATTGCTTATACAGATGTCAGACAATTTTGTAATAGAGGTGACTGTCATTACACAAACATAAAACTTTATGAGCCGTCACCAGTCATGACCTTTAACATGTGGGTGGTGCCTGGACATATAAAGTTAGCCCGAAATGGCATCATATCATGTGGGGAAATGTGGGAGCAGGGACAGAGGAGGGATAGATTTTGGGGATTTTAATTACGGTACGGAAAGGTTTACATTAGGAATTGGGACAGGCCTGTCTGAAAAGATGTGTCTTTAGTTTGCAATGAAATCTGTAGAAATTAAGTTGATCTGATTGTCCAGGTAGAGCATTCCAGAGAAGTGGTGCAGCTCGGGAGAAGTCTTGTATACGAGCGTGGGAAGTTCTGATAATAGAGGATGTAAGTGTTAAGACATTAAGTGAATGGAGAACACAGGTTGGGCGGTAGACAGAGATGAGGGAGGAAATGTAGGGAGGTGCAGCATTATGGAGAGTGATAACTTTATATTCTATTCTATTCTATAATTCTACAATGAATAGGCAGCCAATGTAGTGACCGACACAGACCGGAGGCATCGCTGTAGTGTCTAGACCAGGGGTAGGGAACCTTCGGCTCTCCAGCTGCTGTGAAACTACAACTCCCAACATGCTCCATTCACTTCCATGGGAGTTCCAAGAACAGCAGAGCAAGTATGCATGCTGGGAGTTGTAGTTTTGCAAGAGCTGGAGAGCCGTACGTTCCCTACCCCTGGTCTAGACTAATAGAAGAGCCTGGCTGCTGCATTCAGAATAGATTGTAGAGGGGAGAGTTTAGTGAGGGAAAGACCGATTAGTAAGGAGTTACAGTAGTCAAGGCGAGAATGAATCAGAGAGACAATGTGTCTTTAGTGTATCTCTGGTAAGGAAAGGGCGTATTCTGGAGATGTTTTTGAGGTGGAGGTGACATGAGCATGCGAGTGATTCAATATGGGGGGTGTAGGAAAGGTCTGAGTCAAACATGACCCCGAGGCAGCAGGCATGCTGCCTAGGAGTTATAGTAAGGCCTGAGACTGCAATGGATATATCAGGGACAGATTTATTAGATGGTGGAAACAGTAGTAGTTCAGTCTTATAGAGATTTAGTTTCAGATAGAGTGAGGACATGATATTTGAGAGAGCAGAAAGACAGTCGCTGGCGTTTTGTATTAGTGCAGGGGTGACGTCACGGGAAGATGTGTATAATTGGGTGTCATCAGCATAAAGATGGTACCGGAAGCCAAATCTGGTGATGGTTTGTCCAATGGGGGCTGTGTAGAGAGAAAAGAGCAGGGGGCCTAGGACCGAGCCCTGAGGAACCCCAACAGCAAGGGAAAGGGGGGGAAGAAACAGAGCCTGCTATTGATACACTGAAAGTGCAGTCTGAGAGATAAGAGGAGAACCAGAAGAGCGCAGTGTCCATGAGGCCGACTGAGCGGAGCATAGTGAGGAGGAGATGATGGTCAACAGTGTCAAAAGCTGCAGAGAGGTCCAGAAGAATAAGAAGAGAGAAGTCACCATTAGGAGATCATTGGAGACTTTTGTGTAGGCCGTTTCAGTAGAGTGCAGAGCGCGGAAACATGATTGTAAGGGATCAAGCAGAGAGATAGCGGATTAAACGAGAATAGAACAGGCGTTCCAAGATTTTAGAGATGAAGGGGAGGTTAGAGACGGGTCGATCGTTAGCAGCACAGGACAGGTCCAGGGAGGGTTTTTCAATAGCGGGGTTATAACAGCATGCTTGAAAGAGGATGGGAAAATTCCAGAAGAGAGAGAGAGTATAAATATTTTAGTAAGGCAAGTCGTGACAGCAGGCGACTGAAATGGAGATTGGAGAAGGTGTGAGGGGAAGGGGTCACTACTAGAGATGAGCGAGTACTGTTCGGATCAGCCGATCCGAACAGCACGCACCATAGAAATGAATGGATGCACCTGGTACTTCCGCTTTGACGGCGGCCGGCCGCTTAACCCCCCTTCTATTTCATTTCTATGCGAGCGTGCTGTTCGGATCGGCTGATCCGAACAGTACTCGCTCATCTCTAGTCATTACTGCAGGTCGTAGGGCGAGATGAAGAAAGTAGCTGAGAGACTTCCTCTCTGGACTGCCCGGACAACATCCAGGCAGTGAAGGGAGCGCTCACAAGGATGCTTAGGCTCAGGACAAAAGGACGGCAAGACAATGTCCTCATTGATACGAAGAGAAGAGAAAAATAAAAACAATGTAAGACAGAAAGACCTGACCTGCCTCCTACAACACTAGGAAAAAAACTGCCTGAGCGTACTACCAGTGGGAGGGTATAGCCTGTGTGGGCGGAGCCAACTGCCTTAGGGGGCATTCACACTACGTATATGGCAGCTTATTCTGAACGTAAAACACGTTCAGAATAAGTGGCGTATAAAGCAGTTCCATTCATTTCTATGGGAGCCGGCATATGAGCGCTTCCCATAGAAATGAGTGGGCTGCTTTTTCACTACGAGCAGTCCCATTGAAGTGAATGGGAAGTGCCCACGTGTACGGTTAGCTCTGCTCATGCCGAGCCGTACACGCAGCGCTTCCCATTCACTTCAATGGGAGTGCTCGTAGTGAAAAAAGCAGCCCATTCATTTCTATGGGGAGCGCTCATATGCCGGCTCCCATAGAAATGAATGGAACTGCTTTATACGCCACTTATTCTGAACGTGTTTTACATTCAGAATAAGCTGCCGTTTACGTCGTGTGAATGCACCCTTAGTTTCCTAGTGTCCGCCTCCTAGTGACCAAGACTATACCCCAAGGTGCTGTGTCCACCAGTGAAATATGCGAGAAATACATGCATAAGCAATTCATGAGTTAACAAATAATTGTCCATTTCTACCATCTTAGACTCTAATCATACTGCCAAAATGGATGCCATGATCTTCAAGGTTTCATGCTAGTAGATGCTACACAAAACAAGAGATTAGAACTGGTTCCATAGCTTGTGAACATTCTGTGTCTTGTTATGGCACATGACATACTTATGCACACTGACCTTTTCTTCTAAATAAGACAAGAGAGCAGAACTGCAAATCTCACGTTATTAATTGAATAATATATGTAACAGGGTGTAGAGGTATAACCTATTACACACACTAATCTCTCTCTCTTTACACAGATATTTTTCCCTTCACAGATGGTATAGAGGACGTAGAGAATGAGCCCCGCTGTAGGGACATGAGAGGAATGAGTGGGTGCCACAAGGAGTACATTATGGTGTTTGGGGGCCACGAGGAGGACGTTATAGTGTGTGGGGGCCACGAGGAGGACGTTATAGTGTGTGGGGGCCACATGGAGGACGTTATAGTGTGTGGGGGCCACATGGAGGACGTTATAGTGTGTGGGGGCCACTGAATGTATGAGAAGGGCTGAAAGCAAGCACTTACCTCCTCAAGTACAGCAGCCGTCTGCTCACAGGACCTGTGATGATGTCATAGGTGTGGGAGGAGTCACAGAATCACATGATCAGATATTAGAAGTCTCTGAAGAGCTCTGTGTGTGTGACGTGTATGTAGCAGAGCCATCTTTGTATGTGATGTGTATATAACAGATCTGTCTGTGTGTGATATGTATGTAGAAGAGCTGTCTTTGTGTGTGACGTGTATATAGCAGATCTGTCTGCATGTGATGTGCATGTAGCAGAGCAGTCTGTGTGTGATGTATATATAGCAGAGGTGTGTGTGTGTGTGTGATGTATATGTAGCGGAGGCGTCTGTGTGTGACATATATGTAGAGGAGTCGTCTGTGTGTGACATGTATGTAGAGGAGCCGTCTGTGTGTGACGTGTATGTAGAAGAGCCATATGTTTGTGACGTGTATGCATACCTCCCAACCGTCCCGATTTCCCGATTTGGAGGGAGGTATGTCCCGAGTTCAACTCAGATCTGCGTCCAGAGGATGCAGATCTGAGTTGAACAAATATGCGGCTGAAGCAAGGAGCTGACACAGGTCAGCTCCTCGCTTCAGCCGCATGTGTCAGCGAGAGAGACACACAGCGGCGAAGCGAGCACGCGAGCAGCTTCAAACGCATGTGTCAGGGAGAGAGGTGGGCAGCGGCGAAGCGAGGAGCTGACCTGTGTCAGCTCCTTCCTTCAGCCGCATGTGTCAGCGAGAGAGGCGGGCAGAGAGCGGCGAGGGAGCGGAGGAGAAGGTAAGTTTAATGTGGAGGTGGAACGTGAATCTGGGGGCAGATGAAGGAGAGGACGGCATGACACTGGGGGCAGAGATGTGGGGACATGAATCTAGGGGCAGAGATGGGGGACATGAATCTGGGGGCAGAGATGGAGGGGACATGAATCTGGTGGCAGAGGTGGAGGGGACATGAATCTGGGGGCAGAGATGGAGAGGACATGAATCTGGGGGCAGAGATGGAGGGGACATGAATCTGGGGGCAGAGATGGAGGGACATGAATCTGGGGGCAGAGATGGAGGGACATGAATCTGGGGGCAGAGATGTGGGGACATGAATCTGGGGGCAGAGATGTGGGGACATGAATCTGGGGGAAGAGATGGGGGACATGAATCTGGGGGCAGAGATGGAGAGAACATGAATCTGGGGGCAGAGATGGAGGGACATGAATCTGGGGGCAGATAAAGGGTGTATATGAAACTAGGGGAGAGATAGAGGGGGGACATATAATTTACGGGTGACTGTAGGAGGATTATACTGTGTGCGGGCACATGAAAAATTAACGAGTGGGCGAAGTCAACACAAAAGTGGGCAGGGCTAAATTCGCCGCGGCACGCTACGCACGCCGCACATTTTGTCCCTCTTTCAGTTCTTCAAAAGTTGGGAGGTATGTGTATGTAGCGGAGCCATATGTGTGTGACGTGTATGTAGCGGATCAATCAGTGTGTGACATGTATGTAGAGGAGCTGTCTTTGTGTGACATGTATGTAGAGGAGCCATATGTTTGTGACGTGTATGTAGAGGAGCAGTCTGTGTGTGACGTGTATGTAGCGGATCCATCAGTGTGTGACGTGTATGTAGAGGAGCCGTCTGTGTGTGACGTGTATGCAGAGGAGCCATCAATGTGTGACGTGTATGTAGCAGAGCCGTTTGTGTGTGATGTGTATGCAGAGGAGCTGTGTGTGACATGTATGTAGCGAAGCCATCTGTGTGTGTTGTTTATGTAGAGGAGCCATCTGTGTGTGTTGTTTATGTAGAGGAGCCATCTGTGTGTGACGTGTATGTAACGGAGCCATCTGTGGGTGACGTGTATGTAGAGGAGCCGTCTGTGGGTGATTTGTATGTAGCGGAGCTGTCTGTGTGTGACGTGTATGTACAGGAGCCGTCTGTGTGTGACATGTATGTAGCGGAGCCGTCTGTGTGTGACATCTGTAGCGGAGCCGTCTGTGTGTGACGTGTATGTAGAGGAGCCGTCTGTGTGTGACGTGTATGTAGAGGAGCCGTCTGTGTGTGATGTGTATATAGCGGAGCCGTCTGTGTGTGATGTGTATGTAGAGGAGCCATCTGTGTGTGACGTGTATGTAGCGGAGCCGTTTGTGTGTGACATGTATGTAGAGGAGCCGTCTGTGTGTGACGTGTATGTAGCGGATCCATCAGTGTGTGACGTGTATGTAGCAGAGCCATCTGTGTGTGACGTGTATGTAGAGGAGCCGTCTCTGTGTGACGTGTATGCAGAGGAGCTGTGTGTGACATGTATGTAGCGAAGCCATCTGTGTGTGACGTGTATGTAGCGGAGCCGTCTGTGGGTGACGTGTATGTAGAGGAGCCGTATGTGTGTGATGTGTATGTAGAGGAGCCGTCTGTGTGTGACGTGTATGTAGAGGAGCCATATGTTTGTGACATGTATGTAGAGGAGCTGTCTGTGTGTGACGTGTATGTAGCGGATCCATCAGTGTATGACGTGTATGTACAGGAGCCATCGGTGTGTGACGTGTATGTAGAGGAGCCATCTGTGTGTGACGTGTATGTAGTAAAGATGTCTGTGTGTGACATGTATGTAGCGGAGCCTTCTGTGTGTGACATGTATGTAGCGGAGCCTTCTGTTTGTGACGTGTTTGTAACAGAGCCGTTTGTGTGTGATGTGTATGTAGCGGAGCCGTCTGTGTGTGACATGTATGTAGCAGAGCCGTCTGTGTGTGACATGTATGTAGCAGAGCCGTCTGTGTGTGACGAGTATGTAGAGGAGCTGTCTGTGTGTGACATGTATGTAGCGGATCCATCAGTGTGTGACGTGTATGCAGAGGAGCCGTCTGTGTGTGACGTGTATGTAGCGGAGCCATCTGTGTGTGAAGTGTATGTAGAGGAGCTGTGTGTGACATGTATGTAGTGAAGCCATCTGTGTGTGATGTTTATGTAGAGGAGCCGTCTGTGTGTGACATGTATGTAACTGAGCCGTCTGTTTGTGACGTGTTTGTAACAGAGCTGTTTGTGTGTGACGTGTATTTAGCAGAGCCATCTGTGATGTGTATGTAGCGGATCCACCAGTGTGTGACTTGTATGTAGAGGAGCCGTCTGTGTGTGACGTGTATGTAGAGGAGCCGTCTGTGTGTGACGTGTATGTAATAAAGACGTCTGTGTGTGACATGTATGTAGCGAAGCCATCTGTGTGTGATGTTTATGTAGAGGAGCCATCTGTATGTGATGTGTGTGTAGCGGAGCAGTCTGTGTGTGACGTGTATGTAGAGCAGCCATCTGTGTGTGACATGTATGTAGCGGAACCGTCTGTGTGTGACATGTGTGTAGCGGAGCCGTCTGTGTGTGACATGTATGTAGAGGAGCCGTCTGTGTGTGATGTGTATATAGCGGAGCCGTTTGTGTGTGACATGTATGTAGAGGAGCCGTCTGTGTGTGAAGTGTATGTAGCGGGTCCATCAGTGTGTGACGTGTATGTAGAGGAGCCGTCTGTGTGTGACGTGTATGCAGAGGAGCCGACTGTGTGTGACGTCTATGTAGCAGAGCCATCTGTGTGTGACGTGTATGCAGAGGAGCTGTGTGTGACATGTATGTAGCAGAGCCGTCTGTGTGTGACATGTATGTACCAGAGCAGTCTGTGTGTGTGGAGTATGTAGAGGAGCTGTCTGTGTGTGACATGTATGTAGAGGAATCGTCTGTGTGAGACGTGTATGTAGCGGAGCGTCTGTGTGTGACGTTTATGTAGCAGAACCGTCTGTGTGTGACGTGTATGTAGAGGAGCCATCTGTGTGTGACGTGTATGTAGAGGAGCAGTCTGTGTGTGACGTGTATGTAGAGGAGCCATATGTTTGTGACGTGTATATAGCGGAGCCGTCTGTGTGTGACATGTATGTAGCGGAGCCGTCTGTGTGTGACGTGTATGTAGAGGAGCCGTCTGTGTGTGACGTGTATGCAGAGGAGCCATCTGTGTGTGACATGTATAAAGCGGAGCCATCTGTGTGTGACGTGTATGTAGCGGAGCCATCTGTGTGTGACGTGTATGCAGAGGAGCCGTCTGTGTGTGACGTCTATGTAGCAGAGCCATCTGTGTGTGACGTGTATGTAGAGGAGCTGTCCTTTTGTGATGTGTATGTAGAGGAACCGTCCTTGTGTGATGTGTATGTAGTGGAGCCGTCTGTTTGTGACGTGTTTGTAACAGAGCTGTTTGTGTGTGACGTGTATGTAGAGGAGCCGTATGTGTGTGACGTGTATTTAGCAGAGCCATCTGTGATGTGTATGTAGAGGAGCCGTCTGTGTGTGATGTGTATGTAGAGGAGACGTCTGTGTGTGACATGTATGTAGCAGCCGTCTGTGTGTGACGTGTATGTAGCGGAGCTGTCTGTGTGTGATGTGTATGTAGAGGAACCGTCTGTGTGTGACATGTATGTAGCAGAGCCGTCTGTGTGTGACATTTATGTAGCAGAGCCGTCTGTGTGTGACGTGTATGTAGCGGAGCTGTCTGTGTGTGATGTGTTTGTAACAGAGCTGTTTTTGTGTGACTTGTATGTAAAGGAGCCGTCTGTGTGTGATGTGTATGTAGCAGAGCCGTCTGTTTGTGATGTGTTTGTAACAGAGCCGTTGGTGTGTGACGTGTATGTAGCGGAGCCGTCTGTGTGTGACGTGTATGTAACGGAGCCATCTGTGTGTGACATGTGTGTAGAGGAGCCGTCGCTCTGTGATGTGTATGTAGTGGAGCCGTCTTTTTGAGACATGTTTGTAACAGAGCCGTTGGTGTGTGACGTGTATTTAGAGGAGCCGTCTGTGTTTGACGTGTATGTAACGGAGCCATCTGTGTGTGACATGTATGTAGCGGAGCCGTCTGGGTGTGACGTGTATGTAGAGGAGCCGACTTGTGTGTGACGTGTATGTAGAGGAGCCGTCTGTGTGTGACGTGTATGTAGCGGATCCATCAGTGTGTGACGTGTATGTAGAGGAGCCGTCTGTGTGTGACGTGTATGCAGAGGAGCCGTCTGTGTGTGACGTCTATGTAGCAGAGCCATCTGTGTGTGACGTGTATGTAGAGGAGCCGTCTGTGTGTGATGTGTATGTAGTGGAGACGTCTGTTTGTGACGAGTTTGTAACAGAGCCGTTTTTGTGTGACTTGTATGTAGAGGAGCCGTCTGTGTGTGACGTGTATTTAGCAGAGCCGTCTGTGATGTGTATGTAGCAGAGCCGTCTGTTTGTGACGTGTATGTAGAGGAGCCGTCTGTGTGTGATGTGTATGTAGAGGAGCCGTCTGTGTGTGATGTGTATGTAGCCAAGCCGTTTGTGTGTGACGTGTATGTAAAGGGTCCGTCTGTGTGTGATCTGTATGTAGCAGAGCCGTCTGTTTGTGACGTGTTTGTAACAGAGCCATTGGTGTGTGACGTGTATGTAGAGGAGCCGTCAGTGTGTGACGTGTATGTAGAGGAGTCGTCTGTGTGTGACGTCTCTGTAGCAGAGCCATCTGTGTGTGACGTGTATGCAGAGGAGCTGTGTGTGACATGTATGTAGCGAAGCCGTCTGTGTGTGACATGTATGTAGCAGAGCCGTCTGTGTGTGACATGTATGTAGCAGAGCAGTCTGTGTGTGACGAGTATGTAGAGGAACCGTCTGTGTGAGACGTGTATGTAGAGGAACCGTCTGTGTGTGATGTGTATGTAGAGGAGACGTCTGTGTGTGACATGTATGTAGCAGCCGTCTGTGTGTGACATGTATGTAGTGGAGCCATTTGTGTGTGACGTGTATGTAGCGGAGCCGTCTGTGTGACATGTATGTAGCGGAGCTGTCTGTGTGTGATGTGTATGTAAAGGAACCGTCTGTGTGTGACATGTATGTAGCAGAGCCGTCTGTGTGTGACATTTATGTAGCAGAGCCGTCTGTGTGTGACGTGTATGTAGTGGAGCTGTCTTTGTGTGATGTGTTTGTAACAGAGCCGTTTTTGTGTGACTTGTATGTAAAGGAGCCGTCTGTGTGTGATGTGTATGTAGCAGAACCGTCTGTTTGTGACGTGTTTGTAACAGAGCCGTCTGTGTGTGACGTGTATGTAGCGGAGCCGTCTGTGTGTGATGTGTTTGTAGCCGAGCCGTCTGTGTGTGATGTGTATGTAGAGGAGCCGTATGTTTTTTGACGTGTATGTAGCAGAGCCGTCTGTGTGTGACGTGTATGTAGAGGAGCCGTCTGTGTGTGACGTGTTTTTAGCGGAGCCGTCTGTGTGTGAGGTGTTTTTAGCGGAGACGTCGGTGTGTGATGTGTATGTAGAGGAGCCGTCTGTGTTTGACGTGTATTTAGCGATGCCGTCTGTGTGTGATGTGTATATAGAGGAGCCGTCTTTGAGTGACGTGTATGTAACGGAGCCATCTGTATGTGACATGTATGTAGTGGAGCCGTCTGTTTGTGACGTGTACGTAGCGGAGCCGTCTGTGTGTGATGTGTATGTAAAGGAGCCGTTTGTGTGTGACGTGTTTGTAGCCGAGCCATCTGTGTGTGATGTGTTTGTAGCAGAGCCGTCTGTGTGTGACGTGTATGTAAAGGGTCTGACTGTGTGTGATTTTTATGTAGCGGAGCCGTCTGTTTGTGACGTGTTTGTAACAGAGCCGTCTGTGTGTGATGTGTATGTAGAGGAGCCGTATGTTTTTTGACGTGTATGTAGCAGAGCCGTCTGTCTGTGATGTGTATGTAGCTGAGCCGTCTGTGTGTGACGTGTATGTAGTGGAGCCGTCTGTGTGTGACGTGTATGTAACTGAGCCATCTGTGTGCGAACTGTATGTAAAGGAGCCGTCTGTGTGTGATGTGTATGTAGAGGAGCCGTCTGTGTGTGACTTATTTGTAACAGAGCCGTTTGTGTGTGACGTGTATGTAGAGCAGCCTTCTGTGTGTGACGTATATTTAGCAGAGCTGTCTGCGTGTGATGTGCATGTAGTGGAGCCGTCTGTGTGTGACGTGTATGTAGCGGAACCGTCTGTGTGTGATGTGTATTTATTGGAGCCGTCTGTTTGTGACGTATTTGTAACAGAGCCGTTTGTGTGTGATGTGTATGTAGAGGAGCTGTCTGTGTGTGACGTGTATGTAGCGGAGCCGTTTGTGTTTGACTTTTATGTAGCCGAGCCATATGTGTGTGACGTGTTTGTAGCGTAGTTGTCTGTTTGTGACGTGTATGTAGCAGAGCCGTCTGTGTGTGATGTGTATGTAGAGGAGCCGTCTGTGTGTGATGTGTATGAAGTGGAGCTGTCTGTTTGTGACGTGTTTGTAACAGAGTCGTCTGTGTGTGACGTGTATGTAGAGCAGCCGTGTGTGTGTGACGTGTATTTAGCGGAGCTGTCTGTGTGTGATGTGTATGTAGAGGAGTCGTCTGTGTGTGATGTGTTTTTAGCGGAGCCGTCTGTGTGTGATGTGCATGTAGAGGAGCCATCTGTGTGTGACGTGTATGTAGTGGAGCCGTCTGTGTGTGATGTGTATGTAGAGGAGCCGTCTGTGATTGAGGTGTATGTAGCGGAGCCGTCTGTGTGTGACATGTATGTAGTGGAGCCATCTATGTGTGACGTGTATGTAGAGGAGCCGTCTGTGTGTGACATGTATGTAGCAGAGCCGTATGTTTGTGACATGTATGTATCGGAGCCGTCTGTGTGTGATGTGTATGTAGAGGAGCCGTCTGTTTGTGACGTATTTATAACAGAGCCATTTGTGTGTGACGTGTATGTAGAGCAGCCGTGTGTGACGTGTATTTAGCGGAGCTGTCTGTGTGTGAAGTGTATGTAGAGGAGCCGTCTGTGTGTGATGTGTTTTTAGTGGAGCCGTCTGTGTGTGATGTGCATGTAGAGGAGCCATCTGTGTGTGACGTGTATGTAGTGGAGCCGTCTGTGTGTGATGTGTATGTAGAGGAGCCGTCTGTGATTGAGGTGTATGTAGCGGAGCCGTGTGTGTGTGACATGTATGTAGTGGAGCCGTCTATGTGTGACGTGTATGTAGAGGAGCCGTCTGTGTGTGACATGTATGTAGCAGAGCCGTATGTTTGTGACATGTATGTATCGGAGCCGTCTGTGTGTGACGTGTATGTAGAGGAGCCGTCTGTGTGTGACGTGTTTTTAGCAGAGCCGTCTGTGTGTGACGTGTATGTAACGGAGCCGTCTGTGTGTGACGTGTATGTAACGGAGCCAACTGTGTGTGACGTGTATGTAGAGGAGTCGTCTGTGTGTGATGTGTATGTAGAGGAGCCGTCTGTGTGTGACGTATTTGTAACAGCCGTTTGTGTGTGACGTGTATGTAGAGCAGCCGTCTGTGTGTGACGTGTATTTAGTGGAGCTGTGCGTGTGATGTGTATGTAGAGGAGCCGTCTGTAAGTGACATGTTTTTAGCGGAGCCGTCTGTGTGTGATGTGCATGTAGAGGAGCCGTCTGTGTGTGACGTGTATGTAGCGGAGCCGTCTGTGTGTGACGTGTATGTATTGGAGCCGTCTGTTTGTGACGTATTTGTAACAGAGCCGTTTGTGTGTGACGTGTATGTAGAGCAGCCGTCTGTGTGTGACGTGTATGTAGCGGAGCCGTTTGTGTTTGACTTGTATGTAGCCGAGCCATATGTGTGTGACATGTTTGTAGCGTAGTTGTCTGTTTGTGACGTGTATGTAGCAGAGCCGTCTGTGTGTGACGTATATGTAGAGGAGCCGTCTGTGTGTGAAGTGTTTGTAACAGAGCCGTCTGTGTGTGACGTGTATGTAGAGCAGCTGCCTGTGTGTGATGTGTATGTAGTGGAGACATCTTTGTGTGACGTCTATGTAGCGGATCCGTCTGTTTGTGACGTGTTTGTAACAGAGCCGTCTGTGTGTGATGTGTATGTAGAGAAGCCGTCTGTGTGTGACATGTATGTAGTGGAGCCGTCTGTGTGTGATGTGTAGGTAGTGGAGCCGTCTGTTTGTGACGTTTTTGTAACAGAGCCGTTGGTGTGTGAAGTGTATGTAGAGGAGCCTTATGTTTGTGATGTGTATTTAGCGGAGCCGTCTGTGTGTGATGTGTATGTAGAGGAGCTGTCACACAAATGGCTCCGCTACATACACGTCACAAACAGACGACTACGCCACAAACACGTCACATACAGATGGCTCGGCTACATACACGTCACACACAAACGGCTCCGCTACATGCATGTCACACACAGACAGCTCTGCTAAATATACGTCACACACAGAGGGCTCCACTACATACATGTCACACACAGACGGCTCTGCTACATACACATCAATCACAGATGGCTCCTCTACATACACATCACACACAGACGGCTCCTCTACATACACATCACACACAGATGGCTCGGCTACATACACGTCACACACAAACGGTTCCGCTACATACAAATCACACACAGACGGCTCCGCTACATAAACGTCACACACAGACAGCTCCGCTAAATACACGTCACACACAGATGGCTCCTCTACATGCACATCACAAACAGACGGCTCCACCACATACACATCACACACAGATGGCTCCTCTACATACACATCACACACAGACAGCTCCGCTAAATACACGTCACACACAGACGGCTACACTACATACATGTCACACACAGAAGGATCCACTACATACACGTCACACACAGACGGCTCTGTTACAAACACGTCACAAACAGACGGCTCCACTACATACATGTCACACACAGATGGCTCGGCTACATACACGGCACACACAAACGGCTCCGCTACATACACGTCACACACAGAGAGCTCCGCTAAATACACATCACACACAGATGGCTCCTCTACATACACGTCACACACAGACGGCTCCACTACATACATGTCACACACAGACCGCTCCGCTACATACACGTCACACACAGATGGCTCCACTAAAAACACGTCACACACAGATGGCTCGGCTACATACACGTCACACACAAACAGCTCCGCTACATACATGTCACACACAGAGAGCTCCGCTAAATACACATCACACACAGATGGCTCCTCTACATACACGTCACACACAGACGGCTCCGCTACATACACGTCACACACAGATGGCTCCTCTACATGAAAATTACAAACAGATGGCTCCACCACATACACATCACACACAGACGGCTCCTATACATACATGTCACACATAGACGGCTCCACTACATACATGTCACACACAGACGGCTCCGCTACATACACGTCACACACAGACGGCTCCTCTACATGCACATCACACACAGACGGCTCCTCTAAATACAGGTCACACACAGACTGCTCCGCTACATACACATCACACACACACACGGCGCCGCTACATTCACGTCACAAACATACGGCTCCTCTACATACACCTCACATACAGACGGCTCTGCTACATACACGTCACAAAAAGACGGCTCCGCTACAAACACGTCACACACAGATGGCTCGGCTACATACACGTCACACACAAACGGTTCCGCTACATACACCTCAATCACAGACGGCTCCTCTACATACAAATCACAGACAGACGGCTCCGCTACATAAACGTCACACACAGATGGCTCCGCTAAAAACACCTCACACACAGATGGCTCCTCTACATGGACATCACAAACAGACGGCTCCACCACATACACATCACACACAGATGGCTCCTCTACATACACATCACACACAGACAGCTCCGCTAAATACACGTCACACACAGACGGCTACACTACATACATGTCACACACAGAAGGATCCACTACATACACGTCACACACAGACGTCTGTTACAAACACGTCACAAAAAGACGGCTCCACTACATACACATCACACAAAGACGGCTCCACTACATACACGTCAATCACAGATGGCTCCTCTACATACACATCACACACAGACGGCTCCGCTACATACACGTCTCACACAGACGGCTACACTACATACATGTCACACACAGACGGATCCACTACATACACGTCACACACAGACGGCTCTGTTACAAACACGTCACAAAAAGACGGCTCCACTACATACATTGTAAAAACAAAAAGAGAGAGAGACACCGAGCGCTCTAAGTGTAGTATTGTATAGAGCTTAATACATAAGGTAATAATATAGAGGCAAAAAACCAGATGGCCTCTCACCTGGAATCGGTCACGTTTTAGGTCCAGGAGAGAGTGGCAGCGGAACCAGCAAAACACCGGAAGTACCGGAGAAGTAGGCTACGGGAAAACACAGGTCCGCGCTCACTGGTAGACTTAGATAAATGACGGGTAGTAAAATATTGGAATAAACCATAAATAATTTATTGATGTAGAACAGGCACGACGCGTTTCGGACTACGGGTCCTTTTTCAAGTGCAAACAACTAAATACGCCGGGCGAGATGAACTTGAAAAAGGACCCGTAGTCCGAAACGCGTCGTGCCTGTTCTACATCAATAAATTATTTATGGTTTATTCCAATATTTGACTACCCGTCATTTATCTAAGTCTACCAGTGAGCGCGGACCTGTGTTTTCCCATAGTCCACTACATACATGTCACACACAGATGGCTCCGTTACATACACGTCACACACAGATGGCTCCTCTACATACACGTCACATACAGACGGCAATGCTACATACACGTCACAAAAAGACGGCTCCGCTACATAGACGTCACACACAGACGTCTCCACTACATTCACGTCACACACAGATGTCTCCACTGCATACACATCACACACAGACGGCTCCGCTACAAGCACGTCACACATAGACGGCTCGGCTACATACACATCACAAACAGACGGCTCCTCTACATACACGTCACACACAAACGGCTCTGTTATAAACACGTCACAAACAGACGGCTCCACTACATACACGTCACACACAGTTGAATCTGCTAAATACATGTCACAAACAGACGACTATGCTACAAACACGTCACACACAGATGGCTCGGCTACATACACGTCACACACAAACGGATCCGCTACATACACGTCACACACAGAGAGCTCCGCTAAATACACATCACACACAGACGGCTCCTCTACATGCATGTCACACACAGAAGGCTCCACTACATACACGTCACACACAGACGGCTCCTCTACATGCACATCACACACAGACGGCTCCGTTAAAAACACGTCATACACAGACGGTTTCTCTACATACACATCACACACAGACAGCTCCGCTAAATACACGTCATACACAGACGGCTGCTCTACATACACGTCACACACAAACGGCTCTGTTACAAATACGTCACAAAAAGACGGCTCCACTACATACACGTCACACACAGTTGAATCTGCTACATACATGTTACACACAAACGGATCAGCTACATACACGTCATAAACAGACGACTACGCTACAAACATGTCACACACAGATGGCTCGGCTACATATACGTCACACACAAACGGATCCGCTACATACACGTCACAAACCGACGGCTCCTCTACATACACGTCACACGCAGACGGCTCCACTACATACATGTCACACACAGACGGCTCCACTACATACACGTCAGTCACAGACGGCTCCTCTACATACACATCACACACAGACGGCTCCACTACATACACGTCACACACAGACGGCTCCACTACATACACGTCAGTCACAGACGGCTCCTCTACATGCACATCACCCACAGACGGCTCCGCTAAAAACACGTCACACACAAACGGCTCTGTTACATACATGTCACAAACTTACGGCTCCTCTACATACACATCACACACAGACGGCTCCTCTACGTCCATGTCACACACAGACGGCTCCGCTACATAGACGTCACAAACATACGGCTCCTCTACATACACATCACACACATACGGCTCCGCTAAATACACATCACACACAGACGGCGCCTCTACATACACATCACACACAGACGGCGCCTCTACATACATGTCACATACAGAAGGCTCCGCTACATACACGTCACACACAGATGGCTCCGTTACATTCACGTCACAAACATACGGCTCCTCTACATAAACGTCACACACAGACGGCTCCTCTACATACACGTCACACACAAACGGCTCTTTTACAAACACGTCACAAACAGACGGCTCCACTACATACACATCACAGACAACTCTGCTAAATACACGTCACACACGTGTATTTAGCGGAGCCGCCTGTGTGTGATGTGTATGTAGAGGAGCTGTCACACAAATGGCTCCGCTACATACACGTCACAAACAGACGACTACGCCACAAACACGTCACATACAGATGGCTCGGCTACATACACGTCACACACAAACGGCTCCGCTACATACATGTCACACACGGACAGCTCCTCTACATACACATCACACACAGACAGCTCTGCTAAATATACGTCACACACAGACGGCTGCTCTACATACACGTCACACACAGAGGGCTCCACTACATACATGTCACACACAGACGGCTCTGCTACATACACATCAATCACAGATGGCTCCTCTACATACACATCACACACAGACGGCTCCTCTACATACACATCACACACAGCTGGCTTCGCTAAATACACGTCAAACACAGACGGCTCCTCTTCATACACGTGACACACAAACGACTCTGTTACAAACACGTCACAAACAGATGGCTCCACTACATACATGTCGCACACAGTTGAATCTGCTACATACACGTCACACACAAACGGCTCCGCTACATACACGTCACACACAGAGAGCTCCGCTAAATACACATCACACACAGATGGCTCCTCTACATACACGTCACACACAGACGGCTCCACTACATACATGTCACACACAGACCGCTCCGCTACATACACGTCACACACAGATGGCTCCGCTAAAAACACGTCACACACAGATGGCTCCTCTACATGAAAATCACAAACAGACGGCTCCACCACATACACATCACACACAGACGGCTCCTATACATACACGTCACACATCGACGGCTCCACTACATACATGTCACACACAGACGGCTCCGCTACATACACGTCACACACAGAATGCTCCTCTACATGCACGTCACACACAGACGGCTCCTCTACATACAGGTCACACACAGACTGCTCCGCTACATACACGTCACACACACACGGCGCCGCTACATACACGTCACACACAGACTGCTCCACTACATACACGTCACACACATTCTTAGACTCTGATTCTTAGATTCTTAGACTCTGTGGCCCTGCCCCGCCTTTCCCCTGCGCAGTCTGCCTCCCTAGCCTCGCCTATCACTTTGTTTGAATTTACGGAAGCTATAGCCTCACTGAAACCACTAAAATCCCCTGGCCCTGACGGCTTCTCAGGGATCTACTACAAGAAATACGCAGATATCTTGTCCCCTTATCTTTTAGCTGTGTTCCGGAAGGCGGCGGAGGAGCAATGCTTCCTGGAAGAAATGTTGTCAGCCACTATAGTGACCATCCCTAAACCCGGCAAATCTCCCACTGTCCCGGCTAACTTTAGACCTATTTCCCTGCTGAACACGGATATCAAACTGTACGCTAAAATCCTTGCTGAGCGGTTGCTCCTCCTACTCCCCCAATTGGTTAGTCCTGACCAGGTGGGTTTTGTTTTCGGTAGGCAGGCGCCAGACGGCACACGGAGGTTCATAGACCTTGTTCAGAAAGCCGAAAGAGATGGTACGCCTTCTCTGCTTCTGGCTTTGGATGCTGAGAAGGCCTTTGATAGGGTCCACTGGGATTACTTAGATAGCCTTTTGGATAAGTTTGGTACGGGGTCAGTCTTTAAATCTGCTATTCTAGCTTTGTACTCCCACCCGTCGGCTCGTGTGCTCTCATCGGGCTTCCTGTCTGAGCCCTTTCGGATCTCGAATGGTACTCGCCAGGGTTGCCCTCTTTCCCCTATTATCTTTGCGCTTGTGATGGAGCCTCTGGCAGAGTCCATTCGGTCGGCGGGAAATATTGAGGGTATTACTGTGGGTCGCCAGCAGCACAAAATTGGCCTATACGCTGATGATGTCATACTGGCCCTGACTTCCCCTGGTTCCTCCTTGAGTGCTGCTACGGAGGTCTTAGAGGGATTTGGTAAAGTTTCTTATTATAAGGTAAATTCCTCCAAATCACAGATATTGCCTGTTGTCATCTCCCCCTAGTTGAGACGGGATCTCAGTTCTCAATTCCCCTACCAATGGAATGACTCTCGTATAACTTATCTTGGCATCTCCCTGACGGCCCCTAGTTCTGATCTGTTCTCTGTCAATTATATTCCCCTTCTGACCAAAGTTACTTCCCTTCTGGCCTCTTTCTCACAGCCGATGTTGTCTTGGGCGAGCAGAATTGCCATTGTTAAAATGATGGTGTTACCCTTAATCTTGTATATGTTCCGTACAGTTGCTATCCCCCTCCCTGATTCCTATTTTACTAAGCTTCAGTCTATCCTTTCCAACTACATTTGGGAGGGTAAGAGATCCAGGGTCCGACTTAAGGTGATGACGCGCCCTTGGTCCCATGGGGGTGCGGGTGTCCCAGATGTTAAAAAGTATTATATGGCGTCTGTCCTCGATCAACTTAAGGTTGGGTGGGATGAGACTTCTAAATGGCGCTGGGCCGAAATTGAGGAATGCCTTCTGGACGCCCCGCTTATGAGCATCTTACGTCCTAAGGATTTGAGTCCGCCCATGCCTTCCCCTCCCTTACTGAGTATTAGGGCCACAGTGTCCGCTTGGCGTTATTTTTTGTCATATACCTCCAGAGAAGACCTGGTCCCTTTTTCAAAGCTACCCATACTATATTTGACCTCTTTTCTTCCCCAGCTGCGACTCCGGGGCTGGGTCTCTAGAGGTCTCTATAGAGTGGCACAGCTATATACAGATGACGGGTTTAAGTCGTTCTCCATGTTGCAGGAAGAGTTCCAGCTCCCTAAAACGGATTTCTTTAAATATTTGCAGTTGCGTCATTTTTTTCAATCCTACGAACCCTCTAGATTGACCTTTCCCAGGCTAGCCTTAAAACTGTGGAATAGGTCCTCGCCTGTTAGAGGTGGGTTATCTGTGTTTTATGGCTTTTTCTCTGTCCCCCCGGAGCGGGTCAAGCCTCTTCACCTGCTCCGTTGGGAGGCGGATCTTGCCAGAACCATCCCTCTGTCGGACTGGTATGCGGCGGCTGGGTTTGTTAAGCGTGTATCTAAGGGGGCAGCACATTGGGAAACAGCTTTGAAAATTATGCTGCGGTGGTATAGGACTCCGACCCAGTTGGTGCATATTGATCCTTCTTGCTCCAGACTCTGCTGGAGGGGATGCGGCCAAGTAGGTTCATTCTTACATTTGTGGTGGGACTGCCCACCGGTACAAACCTTCTGGATAGCGGTATTTCATTTCATGTCCGCCATAGCTGGTTTTGATATCAGTCCTTCTCCTGGTCTCGCCCTTTGTTTCTTAGATATTGGTAGTTTTCCCTCGGAGATGCAGGTTGTTCTGGGACAGATCGTGCTCGCAGCTCGGGCCATGATCGCTCGCCAGTGGAAGTCCGCTCTTTGTTTGACCTTAGCTGAACTATTTCACCATGTGAACTTGGCATGTACCTTGGAGCGTTTGTTGTCTAACAAAAATCATACTTACGCCAAGTTTCGCTCCCAGTGGTCTCTCTGGATTTCGTATGTGGAGTCTAATAAGGGTGCTCTTTCTCCCCGGCCTCAGGCTGCTCCCATGGGGACCCCTTGATTACTATTCCCCTACTAGGTTGTTATCCCAGGTGGCTTCATTTTATCTTATTTTATTTTGTTCTATTTTTCGGATGTGTTTTATGTTTTTCTGGTATTGTATTCAGGTATGCGGTTATGTTGTTTATGTCATTGTTTGGTTTTCTTGTTCTTCTCTGTTCCTATTTCCGTCTCCCCCATCCCTCTTTTCTTGTTTCTTTCCTGTTCCCTTCTGGTTGTGTACCCCTTTTTCATTCCTTTCCTGTCTTCTCGTAGACTTGGTGTCTTTGTAGCGTCTGTGTATCTGGTCCTTTGGTCTTTGTAAGCTTGGTCATGTTTGTGTCATCCATGTATTTGGGTTGCAGCCCGAAGTTCCAGCTTGCAATTCCTATTCTGCTGATTGGACTTATGCCGATTCTTCTTCTGTTTGTAATTGCTTTTTTTTTTAATTATATTGTAAATGCTCTCTTCTTTTCAATAAAAATCATATTTAAAATAAAATACACGTCACACACAGACGGCCCTGCTACATTCACGTCACAAACATACGGCTCCTCTACATACACGTCACATACAGACGGCTCTGCTACATACACGTCAATCACAGATGGCTACACTACATACATGTCACACACAGAAGGATCCACTACATACACGTCACATACAGACGGCTCTGTTACAAACACGTCACAAAAAGACGGCTCCACTACATACACATCACACAAAGACGGCTCCGCTACATACATGTCACACACAGATGGCTCCTCTACATACACATCACACACAGACGGCTCCGCTACATTCACGTCACACACAGACGTCTCCACTGCATACACATCACACACAGACGGCTCCGCTACATTCACGTCACAAACATACGGCTCCTCTACATACACGTCACATACAGACGGCTCTGCTACATACACGTCAATCACAGATGGCTCCTCTACATACACATCACACACAGACGGCTCCGCTACATACACGTCTCACACAGACGGCTACACTACATACATGTCACACACAGACGGATCCACTACATACACGTCACACACAGATGTCTGTTACAAACACGTCACAAAAAGACGGCTCCACTACATACACATCACACAAAGACGGCTCCACTACATACACGTCAATCACAGATGGCTCCTCTACATACACATCACACACAGACGGCTCTCTTACAAACACGTCACAAACAGACGGCTCCGCTACATAGACGTCACACACAGACGTCTCCACTACATACACATCACACACAGATGTCTCCACTGCATACACATCACACACAAACGGCTCCGCTACATTCACGTCACAAACATACGGCTCCTCTACATACACGTCACATACAGACGGCAATGCTACATACACGTCACAAAAAGACGGCTCCGCTACAAGCACGTCACACATAGACGGCTCGGCTACATACACATCACAAACAGACGGCTCCTCTACATACACGTCACACACAAACGGCTGTTATAAACGCGTCACAAACAGACGGCTCCACTACATACACATCACACACAGTTGAATCTGCTACATACATGTCACAAACAGACGACTACGCTACAAACACGTCACACACAGATGGCTCGGCTACATACACGTCACACACAAATGGATCCGCTACATACACGTCACACACAGAGAGCTCCGCTAAATACACATCACACACAGACGGCTCCTCTACATGCACATCACACACAGACGGCTCCGCTAAAAACACGTCACACACAGACGGCTTCTCTACATACACATGACACACAGACAGCTCCGCTAAATACACGTCATACACAGACGGCTGCTCTACATACACGTCACACACAAACGGCTCTGTTACAAATACGTCACAAACAGACGGCTCCACTACATACACGTCACACACAGTTGAATCTGCTACATACATGTCACACACAAACGGATCAGCTACATACACGTCATAAATAGACGACTACGCTACAAACATGTCACACACAGATGGCTCGGGTACATACACGTCACACACAAACGGATCCGCTACATACACGTCACAAACCGACGGCTCCTCTACACACATATCACACACAGACGGCTCCACTACATACATGTCACACACAGACGGCTCCACTACATACACGTCAATCACAGACGGCTCCTCTACATACACATCACACACAGACGGCTCCACTACATACACGTCACACACAGACGGCTCCTCTACATGCACATCACCCACAGACGGCTCCGCTAAAAACACGTCACACACAGACGGCTCCTCTACATACACATCACACACAAACGGCTCTGTTACATACATGTCACAAACTTACGGCTCCTCTACATACACATCACACACAAACGGCTCTGTTACATACATGTCACAAACTTACGGCTCCTCTACATACACATCACACACAGACGGCTCCTCTACGTCCATGTCACACACAGACGGCTCCGCTACATACACGTCACACACAGACGGCTCCTCTACATACACATCACACACATACGGCTCCGCTAAATACACATCACACACAGACGGCGCCTCTACATACACATCACACACAGACGGCGCCTCTACATACACGTCACACACAGACAGCTCCTCTTCATACATGTCACATACAGAAGGCTCCGCTACATACACGTCACACACAGATGGCTCCGTTACATTCACGTCACAAACATACGGCTCCTCTACATAAACGTCAAACACAGACGGCTCGGCTACATACACGTCACACACAGACGGCTCCTCTACATACTTATCACAGACAGCTCTGCTAAATACACGTCACACACAGATGGCTCCTCTACATACACGTCACACACACACGGCTCCGCTACATACACGTCACAAACAGATGACTCCACTACAAACACGTCACACACAGATGGCTCGGCTACATACACGTCACACACAGATGGCTCCTCTACATACAGATCACACACAGACGGCTCCGCTACATACACATCAAACACAGACAGCTCCACTACATACGCATCACACACAGACAGCTCCACTACATACATGTCACACACAGACGGCTCCTCTAAATGCACGTCACACACAAACGGCTCTGTTACAAATACGTCACAAACAAACGGCTCCACTACATACATGTCACACACAGATGGCTCCGCTACATACATGTTGCAACACTCAGGAGGGCCAGGGCTGGTATGACGGGTAATATATATCCGATGCGGCTGGATTTCAGGGGGTCCCTGGGTCCCGAAAGTGCACAATATCTCCTTTTTGATGTCCCCGATTACCCGCCCCCACGTGATATCTGACAATGACAACAGACAACCAGGCTTCGGGGGTAATCGTTGCTTTTTTTTTACTAGCAGGACGAAGTAATACAAATGTACATATGGGAGAATTCTTCACATACAATACAGCAATCTTTGTAGGCAGTGTCCAATTAAGCAGGTGATGGAGCAGGAATGTTTTGGATAATTTAATTAATAGTTGCTTGAGTAGTAAACTTGTATATATTTGTAAAGATGGCCTGTATCCAGGGGGTTCGTCCTCAACAACTGGGTACACGTATGTAGAATAGCAAAGACAATTTTTCTTAGCAGCTGGAGATTCTCGATTTCTGCCAGACTAGCTATGGGCTTCTTAAATATAGATTTGTCCCAAAGACTTACTTCGATAGCGAGATATGTGTAGGCATCCCAGATGTATGGATAGGCCGGTCCGTAAGCTTAGTGCTTGTAAGATTGGAGCTTCAGAGGAAAACACTCTCTGAGAAGGATCTTGAAAACAGAGGGAAAGACATCTCTGTTTGCGGTATCCTGATAGTGGGCAGCCATTATCCGTCATCCATGTGCTCTGTCTGCTGGCTGTTTCTCTACACAAAAGCCCAAAGCAAAGCTCCCTACCCCCCTCGAGGGGGTTCTAACTCGACCCCTCCTCCAGGCCAAATCAAGGGAGCTTGATTGATCCTGGAGGCCACCTGATTATAATGGACACACCCTCACACTGACAACTCAAATTACAATGGCAAAGTATAGGCAGGTGTAGTTCACAAAAACATCCACAAGATGGCGCATGCTCTGGAAAAATAGAAATGAAGGGGGAGTAAATCTTTACCTTATATGCAAATGTCCATACTATCTCGGTCTGCAAGGACTGTTAGAGGGAATTGGACTAGCAGTACCGGGACATTACACATGTCACACACCGACGGCTCTGCTACATACACGTCACAAACATACGGCTCCTCTACATACACATCACACACAGACGGCCCCGCTAAATACACGTCACACACAGACGGCTCTGCTACATACACGTTACAAACAGACGGCTCCACTACATACACATCACACACAGATGGCTCGGCTACATACACGTCACACACAAATGGCTCCGCTACCTACACGTCACACACAGACAGCTCCGCTAAATACACTTCACACACAGACGGCTGCTCTACATACACGTCACACACAAACGGCTCTGTTACAAATACGTCACAGACGGCTCCACTACATACACATCACACACAGACGGCTCCTCTACATACACTTCACACACAGACGGCTCCACTACATACATGTCACACACAGATGGCTCGGCTACATACACGTCACACACAAATGGCTCCGCTACCTACACGTCACACACAGACAGCTCCTCTACATACACTTCACACACAGACGGCTGCTCTACATACACGTCACACACAAACGGCTCTGTTACAAATACGTCACAGACGGCTCCACTACATACACATCACACACAGACGGCTCCTCTACATACACTTCACACACAGATGGCTCCACTACATACATGTCACACACAGACGGCTCCGCTACATACACGTCAATCACAGACGGCTCCTCTACATACACATCACACACAGACGGCTCCACTACATACACGTCACACACAGACAGCTCCTCTACATACACGTCACACACAGACGGCTCGGCTACATACATGTCACACACAGACGGCTCCGTTACATACACTTCACACACAGACGGCTCCACTACATACATGTCACACACAGACGGCTCCGCTACATACACGTCACAAACAGACGGCTCCACTACATACACGTCACACACAGATGGCTTGGCTACATACACGTCACACACAAACGGCTCCGCTACCTACACGTCACACACAGACAGCTCCTCTACATACACATCACACATAGAAAGCTCCGCTAAATACACTTCACACACAGACGGCTGCTCTACATACACGTCACACACAAACGGCTCTGTTACAAATACGTCACAGACGGCTCCACTACATACACATCACACACAGACAGCTCCTCTACATACACTTCACACACAGACGGCTCCACTACATACATGTCACACACAGACGGCTCCGCTACATACACGTCAATCACAGACGGCTCCTCTACATACACATCACACACAGACAGCTCCTCTACATACACGTCACACACAGACGGCTCGGCTACATACACGTCACACACAGACGGCTCCGTTACATACACATCACACACAGACGGCTCCTCTACATACACTTCACACACAGACGGCTCCACTACATACATGTCACACACAGACGGCTTCGCTACATACACGTCAATCACAGACTGCTCCTCTACATACACATCACACACAGACGGCTCCGCTACATACACGTCACACACAGACGGCTCCTCTACATGCACATCACACACAGACAGCTCCGCTAAATACACGTCACACACAGACGGCTGCTCTACATACACGTCACACACAAACGGCTCTGTTACAAATACGTCACAAACAGACGGCTCCACTACATACACGTCACACACAGACGGCTCCTCTACATACATGTCACACACAGACGGCTCCACTACATACATGTCACACACAGACGGCTCCACTACATACATGTCACACACAGACGGCTCCGCTACATACACGTCACACACAGACGGCTCCGCTAAAAACACGTCACACACAGACGGCTCCTTTAGATACACGTCACACACAGACGGCTCCGCTACATACATGTCATACACCGACGGCTCCGCTACATACACGTCACACACAGACGGCTCTGCTACAAACACTTCACACACAAACGGCTCCACTACCTACATGTCACACACAGACAGCTCCTCTACATACACATCACACACAGACAGCTCCGCTGAATACACTTCACACACAGACGGCTGCTCTACATACACGTCACACACAAACGGCTCTGTTACAAATACGTCACAAACAGACGGCTCCACTACATACACATCACACACAGACGGCTCCTCTACATACACTTCACACACAGACGGCTCCGCTACATACACGTCAATCAAAGACGGCTCCTCTACATACACGTCACACACAGACGGCTCGGCTACATACACGTCACACACAGACGGCTCCGTTACATACACGTCACACACAAACGGCTCCGCTACATACACGTCACACACAGACAGCCTCACTGCTCAGTCTTCACACACAGACTTGACTTTTGGATATGGGATGTCCCGCACTCCTTCTCAAAACCACCCAAGCTACGGTAAATATTGACTTTGGAATAAATACACAAAGCACTTTATTTTGGGTGTCAAAATGGCCACAGCTTTATTAAACTGACAGAAGTTAAATAATGACAGAAGGAGTAAGGTGAAGTACTAGACCATTGGGATTCACGAATACTGTGAGATCCCCAGCTGTCTGACATACAGCACCCGGCCAGATAGCAAAAAATAAATAAAGGGGGCGTCACGCCCCAGCTTGCAATTCTAGCAGAGCCAGTACACTTTAACCCGTTCCCGACATCCGCCGTAATAGTACGGCACTGCCGGGAAGGACTTCCCGCAAACCACCGTACTAGTATGGCGGCTGCATGGTGCGCACACAGAACCTGTGTGCGCACTATGCGCTGTGGGTGTCAGCCGTATGTTACGGCTGACAATGCCCCGTAATACCCACGGTCGGAACCGGGTCCGTTCGCGGGTGTTAACCCCTGAGGGGTTTCTGTCTGTTATGGTGCCGCTCGGCACCCTCCGCGCCGGTTTCGGGGGGTGCCGGTGTTTGTAGGGGCAGCCCGGGGTTTGATCAGTGACCCTGGGTCTGCCCCATCTCTTACCCCCTTCACGCACCTGGTTGATGCTACCCAAAAAGGAAGCTGTCAGCCTGTGCGTCCACACAGGCTGACAGCTTCCTATACAATGCAATACACGTGTAACACGTGTATTGCAGCATATATCTATTGAAGCAGTGATCAGCCGATCACTGCTTCAATCCCCCATGGGGACAGAAAAAGTGATAAAAAAGTAAAAATAAAAAAGTTTAAATAAGTTTAAAATAAATTAGAAATAAATAAAGCCCCAAAAATCCCATTTCCCTATATAAAATGTTTTATTATGTAAAATACAGAAAAAGAGAAAAAAACATTACATATTTGGTGTCACCGCGTCCGTAAAAACCTGAACAATAAAAGTAAAACATTATTTAACCCAAACGGCGAACGGCGTAAAAAAAAAAAAAAAAAAAACGTAGAAAACTCCACAAAATAATGATTATTCACCACCTTTCCCTTACAAAATGTTCAATAAAAAATAATCAAATGGTCAGATGAAAACCAAAATGGTACCAATAAAAAACAGAGGTCTTCCCGCAAAAAATAAGCCCTCAACCAGCTCTGTCTACCGAAAAATAAAAATGTTATGCCTTCCAGAAGATGCTGTACACTGCACGCCATAACCGTACCGACCCGCAGAATAAAGGTAACATGTTACTTATACTGTACACTGCACGCCGTAACCGTACCGACCCGCAGAATAAAGTTCACATGTTACTTATACTGTACACTGCACGCCGTAACCGTACCGACCCGCAGAATAAAGGTAACATGTTACTTATACTGTATGCTGCACGCCGTAACCGTACCGACCCACAGAATAAAGGTAACATGTTACTTATGCTGTACACTGCACGGGAAAAAAAATAAATGCTAAAAAGCAATGTCAGAATTGATGTTTTCTTTTACATCCCACCCAGAAAGAGTTAATAAAATTTAGTCAATAAGTTACAGGCCCCAAAATGGTGGCATTGAAAAGCACATCTAATACCGCAAACACCAAGCCCTCATATGGCCACATTGCCAGAAAATAAAAATAAAAATCTAGCTTGTACAATGTGAAGACAAAAACCCCAAAAGTCACCAAATTATTAGGACATAAGTGGCAGCGACTAGAAGGAAATGTATAAGCGGTGCAAGCGTTTTCAGGGGACACCCCATATTTAGAGCTTATGAGAGAGAAGACACCAGCGCTGATCCCGCAGAATGCCCCTCTTCCTCGTCCGTGTCATAGGAGCTAGTGGGAACATAGAATGGGATTTGGTGTACCCAATTTACTCCGCACAGCTTACACATTCACTTCTGGGTTACTAATGCTCACTACATCACTTGATACATTCTTTGAGGGGTGCGGGTTTCACAATGTCATCTCTCAATCATTGTCAGAGTACTTGATGACCTTTACCCTTACCTTCATGCACCGACCCAAGGGCACCCAAACCGAAATTCGAAGCTGAAATTCTCTTCTTTGCTGGACATGGGCCAGCACCATCCTGATGCTGCCGGTTCCGCAAGGGGGGCTGCAGCCTATATAGCTCCTGCACGCAGAGCATGGGGTCATCATAGTAAGCAGAGCTGGGCTCCATTCGCTAACTGGCTGCGATAGACACTCTACTGCAACAATGGCGGTATCACACTGTCGGCAACCTTAAGAGAAATATGAGTTAGTCAATATAAGCGGTCAAATATCTTCACTAAGAAAAGTACAAATCAACAGAAAGGGTCCTTGAAGCTAGAGATTGGTATCAAAAACATGCCTTTTTTTTTTTTTTTTTTTCCTTTTTTAAATAAATATTTTTCTCTCTCCCTCCAGCCACAACCACCGCCAGCTCGGAGGTCTCAATTTAGTGCACAGGCATGTGAAAACTGATAGCCATGACCCTAGGGACATAACCAGGGGGCCATACCTCCGATGGTTACCCCTCTACACACAGGGGGCCATACCTCCGATGGTTACCCTTCCACACACAGGGGGCCATACCTCTGATGGTTACCCCTCTACACACAGGGGGCCATACCTCCGATGGTTACCCCTCCACAGCAGGGGGCCATATCTCTGATGGTTACCCCTCTACACACAGGGGGCCATACCTCCGATGGTTACCCCTCTACACACAGGGGGCCATACCTCCGATGGTTACCCTTCCACACACAGGGGGCCATACCTCCGATGGTTACCCCTCTACACACAGGGGGCCATACCTCCGATGGTTACCCTTCCACACACAGGGGGCCATACCTCTGATGGTTACCCCTCTACACACAGGGGGCCATACCTCCGATGGTTACCCCTCTACACACAGGGGGCCATACCTCCGATGGTTACCCTTCCACACACAGGGGGCCATACCTCTGATGGTTACCCCTCTACACACAGGGGGCCATACCTCCGATGGTTACCCCTCCACAGCAGGGGTCCATATCTCTGATGGTCACCTCTCCACACCAGGGGGCCATACCTCCAATGGTTACCCCTCCACACCAGGGGGCCATACCTCCAATGGTTACCCCTCCACACCAGGGGGCCATACCTCTGATGGTTACCCCTGGACTGGGCTACACCCGAGGTGGTTGCCCATTACTGGCCAAATTAGAAGTAACTTCAAGGACCCAGTAAAAAACATATTGAATATCAATTATATTGCACAACAATAGCTATGGTTTAGGATTATATTTAAGCTAAAGTATTAAGAAAACAAAGAAAACACATTAGTAAATAACTATATTACATTCTGTTATACACGTGTGATCAAGCTTGTTAGGGTATCACAAATCTCCTGTTACATAGTGGCTTGGAGGCCCTTTAGGGTTACATAGTAAGGCAAGGCCAGTGATAGTAACAAAGTAAAACACTGGTCTAAAAATTGGAGACCCAGACACACAAGGTCCTCTCTTCTACTCGTACTAGATCACTCAGCTAGTTAGACACGTATGTATTGTACTTATGTATGGGACTATGTATGCAAATCCCTATATATATATATATACAGCACCATGAAATTAAAGGTGCTCTAAAAGAAATAAGAACTTAAGGCTCACCCTACTGTATAAGCAATAATATTACGTTACACCAGCTCCAGAATAATCCAGAGCCATGTAGGTAATAAAGAAAGACTCAGCAGCTGTCAGTGGGGACATTATACTGATATAGGACCCCACTGAGATATATCCCATCACATAGTATATACCATAGTAATGGGACCGGCTGCAGTGTATGATGTAACATATAATAATGGTGATCTATATACTTATCTGGATACAGACTGTAAATGCTCCTAAATGAAGGGCTACACGTGAAGACTAAGAAATACAACAACAGTATTTGTCTGATATCCATTGTCTAAATGTGATGGGCCCTAATACGGAGGTCATAAATAGATCATTAGATGCCATATAAGGAGGAGGAAATAATAACACAAGCACTTAACTATTCCAGATACAAACCCCTTCTTTTTGAGGGGGAGGTCCTTGGAGCTCCAAAAGTCTGGCTGCCAATCTGTTCCACCACACCAAATTACCCCCAGCCGCAAGCAGTGGCACAGGAGCACCACAACACCCAGAATGGCAGATACCACATATAATAACCCACTCCCCGGGACACATACCCAGCAGGAGCCCAAAGACCAGTCAGACCAAGATAAATAATCCTAGGGGAAACTAACACCACGTGGTTCTGGCCCACCCAAACCCCTGTAGCGCGGCCCCCTCCTACCATGCGCACCTCCAAACCCTACCCCCACGGCATGCCTGGTAAGGGGGCCCTGGGCACCCCTCTGGCTCCCCAAACTACTGTTGCGCGGCCCCCTCCCCTCCTGCGCGACCCCCTGGGCCCCCAAAGTCCTATACCGTTGCCCCCGGCACTGAACACTACAGTCCCCCATAGTTACTCACGCAGCCGATCCACTTGCCCTGCCACAGCGAGTGAGGCCGTGTGTCCGCTTCACTCCGCAGCTGTGGGTACGCACTGTCGTGTCCGGAGCGCAGGCTGTGCACACCCAAGCGGCTCATCCTGCACCGCACAGCCAGCCTGCATGTCAGTGTCGCGCCGGAGCGGCGAGCTGCCGCCATGTTTTCCGACTCGCACTTCGTCCATTGGGCCGCCCACAGGATGCAGAAGACCTATCGGAACCCTGCTGAAGCCAGGGATGACGTCATCTTAGGTCCTGCAGCGTAGCAGGACCATACATACGGTCGTGATGTCGGGGGATGGAGCGGCCTATGAAGTAGCCTATGTTTCCTTCCCGGTCACCATACAGGTATGTGTGCAATCTCAGCCAAATCTGTTCAGCGGTTTGGCCATGATTGAGGAACAAACATTCAAACTCACAAATTATAATATTAGTAGGATAATATTAGTAGGATAGTTGGTGATACTAATGTTAGAGTCAAATCCTCCATCTTTGTATTTTGTCAGTCATCTTGTAACCTTTCACACATAAACTGTGTAAGTAAGTCGCAGCTGGCTATTTGTATATCTTATCTTCATGGTATATGGAGGTCACTGAGACTCATTTAGCACCAACATGACATCTTATCTCTGTTTCCATGATATATGCATATAGACATAGTGTGAGCTGCTAGTTCACACATAAGTGTTTTTGAAACTTTCTTTGTTTAAGGACAAAGTACAAAGTCCATTAAGCTGTAATGATATGCAAAATACATAAGGCCTCAGCCAATAGTCATGTGCCAGGTTTATCTTATAACCAATCATTTTATGCCAACCATGTTATGTTATTAGAATAGTCCAACCTGCTCTTGTCTGTATTGTATTTAAACCACCTTTGTGCACCATTAAATTAGAACTCACTTGATACACCATCAGTTGTGTGTGTGTGTGGCTTCTCCAGACCTGATAATGGGCGTAATTACTTCAGGCCTGATATTTAATTTGGAACTCAGCAACATACTCTATCATGGGGACCCCTTAATGTCCCCAACAGAACCTGACGCCCATCGTGGGGCATCGATAATCGTTTAATGTGCAGCCGATAGTGTACTGATCCACTCACCAACCGATTTGGAGACGGGCCCGGAGGACCTCAGATGAATAAAACGGCGCTGTTACGGTAAGTCCTTTTCTTGCCAAATAACTAATCTGAGTTCCTACGTGTCCCGGATCCTGTGTGTCGGTGAGTGAAGATTAGTGCTGCATATGTTATAACAATCGATGCCATATTATATAGTGTGCAAGAACCTGAATAGTATGTTGTCTGTAGTGGGGTGGGAAATGTTATACCTCATTCTTTGTCTACTGTCCATGCTGTCATTTGGTTGCTACATCTGTTATAGAGTGTAAAAAGCGGTGCAGAAGAGAGAGTTATTCTTCATCCTTAATCCCTAGAGTTGCGAGAGTGGAAGTACTGAGTGATTGAAAAGTCCTTGTTTTGGACACTAAGGACTGAGTAGAATCTGAGTAAGCACATGCAATGATTCAGGGGTGTTCGATAGAGGGACACAGACAAAATGGAGTCTGTGGAAACCAAATGAGGGTTTTGCCCTGAGCACTACGCCAGAACATGCACATTAGAGATTAGTTCAATGAAAACAGAGTGACTGTTTGGGAGGTCCCACTAGGTGAGTCAAAAGTGACCCTCTATTGTCTTAATTGCCCTAGAGGAGTGGGATGCTCACGGCTGACTGGCCATCAGCTATTATGGGGGAGGGACCCTCTGAGGTAGGGTATACCCCCATATGAACTAATAGGAATGGGAGAGAGAGAAGAAGATGCCGCTCAAGAAAAAAAAAAAAAAGAGCAGGAGTTACCAATGGAGAATAGGCAGGACAGATACAGGGATAGAGGGTAACCAGGAAGTGTTTTAATTGTGGAAACCAGGGACACTTGGCTAGAGATTGCTGGTGTCCTAAGCGAAGGACAAAGGCTTTGAGTGTAAGGAAATGTATAGTGAGCATCCATTGACAGTCCAGCTAAAGGGTTAATGTGCTTGGCACATAGCATTGTGTTGTTAGTTTGTTGGTTAGTGGAAAGTGGAAACATGATATGTTTTGTGGTGAGGATACTGCAGGTTAAGTGTAGGTATGTGTATACACATATGTGTGTATATAGGCTTGGGGGTGGACATTAAGTTATTTCTAGAATGTCTATAGTGTCCTTTTATTCAGGAAAGGTTTCCCATTTTGAGAATGCTCCTCTCATGGTAATGTTTTTAAAATTGGATAAATGGCATAAATATGAGATCAACATTATTATGTTTATTTTATAGTAATATGCAAATTGGTAAGAAGATGAAGGCAACTATTTACATGTTTTGGTTTGTTTTCTCCTCAATATTTAGCTGTGCGGGAATTATAACTAACTCTGTGCCTATTTGTAGGAATAAGATTTGGCCGTCCCGAGACAATAAGTGATATCACGGTACAAAATATATGAATATTTTTATTTTAGTTCAGACAAGTTCTTTTTGATTTAATTGACATTTGTTTTGTTTTGTCTGGAGCTCCAGTGTGACGTTGCATGTTTGTATGGAAGGTTCAGAAAAGTGAATGGGCCCATATATGTGTGTCAGTTATATGTACATGTTACATGTGTCTGCTATGTGTACATGTTCTGTTTGTTCATGTCTGTATTGTTACATTTTCAGTCTCCACAGCAAGCAGATAAAGATATTGACTGCTGATAACACAGAGGGTGGTGACAAGTAGATATGAAAGGGAGGCATAAAAGTTCTTTCCATTGTTGAATATATATGTGTGTTCTGGTGTAAATGAGATGTACTTGATATACCATGTACATGTATTATGTACTCAGTGTGTATTGGTGCGTATGTGTATCAAATGTATCACATGGGCTTTACACTTGTAACATAAATATTTGTTATGGGTTTATACTATAAATCCATGAATGTTAACAATCGGGATTTATTGTGTGAAAAAGTTATTCAGATGTTCCTTCTGATATGGGATTAGGCCCCATAGGGGTAGGCAATACATGTGAACTATCTTGCCACAAGGGGCACAGAACGCCCCTAATATGTACACGCAGGTAAAGATAAATTGCAGTTCTACAAAGTTAAAGTGGTGTTTCTGGGTCATTGTTTGCGACAAGGTGTTAGATAGCTGTGTAAGTAAATCAGAAGTCACTCACATATCTGCTCTGTAATTTAAGGCTTCCGCCTTCTCTGCTGATATATGTTGAGTATTTACTTACCTTAATGAATTTTTGGAGTGTTTAGAAGCTTTAAAGAACTGAATTTACTTGGGATTGTATAAATAAGTCTGCTGGGATATGTAGTACTACAGCTATGACAAGTGTGGGGAGAGTCAGCGCAGCTGCTTCCATGATAAGACACGGTTTACAAGGGGTGATAAATCTTGCATTGGAAACAAAGATGACAATGGCTGGATATCTCAGGCTGCAGTGTGTCTTATCTATGTCTTCTAATGTAAGCTTTGCATTCTGTGCTGCACTACAAGTCCCTTCTAACCTGTTAACAATAGTTTCAGGGGAGGAGTAAGGAGAGTCAGATAACTTAAAATTAATTTTACTTTTGCTGATTTGGTTAATAAATGATGAATCTATTGTTAACACTGATGAGAGTTCTTTTATTTTAGATGATTCTCGATTTGGGAATGATGGTGGATTCTGCACCAGATATGTCATGGTCACTGAATATGAGGTAAACCAAGGGTAAAACCAAGCACAAGTAGAACCATTATAGAACTGTATGGGTCTCAGCTCATGAAGTTGAACTAGAAGCCATCACTGAGACAGGGTACAATGTCTGAGGGTAGGTGTTTGATATAGTGGGACTATGGTCCAATCTGGAGAGCGAGAGCTTTCTGTAGGGTTAATGTTAAGCTTAAAAGGATTTCCATGCTGTTCAGGTAGTGATGCTGCCACCCCCACATAGGTGGGTATAGTCAAAAGTCAGGACACACACTAAGGCTGATACGAAGGAAAGTAGAGGTAACTTGTGGGCAGACACTGCCGCTAACCCAGTTGCAGAGGCCTAGGGGATATGCCTTACTGATAAGTGGTCACTATACTCGACCCAAACCCCCTTTTAGCTCTCTTTTCAGGTTTTACAACACTGAGGCACCAAAAATGGTCCAGGACTACAGTAAAAGAGGATGTACAAGTCCTGATCTCCGGTGGTAAGAGAATATATTTACTGAGTGCATTGTCCCCACTGATGGCATAAAGCAGTGTTTAGAAGTAGCCATGTGTGACCTGGTGAGCAGAGGATGGGCGGCTGCAGGATTTAACATCACTACAGACACTGCATGGCATGTGTTAAATGCAAAGTAGGCCAAAAAGTGAAAAGTTTCTCAGAGCCAGGCCCAGAGCCCTTGTACCCGTTCCAGAGATTGCAGGTTAACTATATGCAGTTACTAAAGGTGTGACGGTATAAGTACGTGCTTGTGTGTATAGTTATCTATCTTCAGAAAAGTCTGAGGCATATCTGGTGAAGAAAGCCCTCACAAACGGGGCTGCAGATAGACGGCTACTGAAGAAGTAGTGTGTCACTTGTATTGGTATTTTCTGTAAGGTACCCTCCTGACAGAAGAATTGGGTTTAGCCCATGTCAAACTTTCTTTGGGGGTTGTATTCTTGGCAACTCCTACAGATGTGGTATGGTGTACTGACTGACTATGTGATGTATTGGCAAAAACATTTGACTAATGTATGGCTTTGAGTTTTCTCTCCTTCTCAGATTTTAAGTTAGTGGGCGGGACCTATTCATTTGAACCAAGAGATTGATGGTGATAAAGAGACACGTGAGAAAAACCTTGGAGACAAGATTTGATGGTCCATTCCAAATGCTGATGATAACCAGTACTTCTGTGAAATTTGAAGGAGAGCCTAATTGTATCCATGCTTCATATTGCAAGAAAGTATCTACACATAAAGCGATGAAGATTCTCCTGATAATGCTGTTACAGATGGTCCTGACGATAAGCCTGCATAGAACATTTAACAATGAAGTGGGACAATAAGTTTCTTAAACATCATATGATTTTGATCGAAGATCTGAATGTGTCAGATTGTAGGATATGTACTCATAACCCCATATTAGCCTAAGTCATGTCATATATAGCTGTTTCTTTGACGCAACAGGAAATGTTTGAAGTATATAGTTAAGAAGATACCACCTCATATTTTAGGAACAATACATAGTATAAACAAGTAAATATCAGCAAGTTGTAGTAAAAATCTTATCTTCATTTTGTTTGTTTAATACAAAGCATATACAAAAGGATGAGCAGACCAAGATATAAAAGGCCAGAACTATGATTGAGATTAGGTTAGAATACAGGAACATATGAGGGGAATCTGGTAAAGTCCGGCAGTAGACATTAGGTCACTGAAGTACCTAAATATGAATTCCTGTATTCAACCATCTCAAAATGGGGGAATGTTAGAGTCAAATCCTCCATCTTTGTATTTTGTCAGTCATCTTGTAACCTTTCACACATAAACTGTGTAAGTAAGTCGCAGCTGGCTATTTGTATATCTTATCTTCATGGTATATGGAGGTCACTGAGACTCATTTAGCACCAACATGACATCTTATCTCTGTTTCCATGATATATGCATATAGACATAGTGTGAGCTGCTAGTTCACACATAAGTGTTTTTGAAACTTTCTTTGTTTAAGGACAAAGTACAAAGTCCATTAAGCTGTAATGATATGCAAAATACATAAGGCCTCAGCCAATAGTCATGTGCCAGGTTTATCTTATAACCAATCATTTTATGCCAACCATGTTATGTTATTAGAATAGTCCAACCTGCTCTTGTCTGTATTGTATTTAAACCACCTTTGTGCACCATTAAATTAGAACTCACTTGATACACCATCAGTTGTGTGTGTGTGGCTTCTCCAGACCTGATAATGGGCGTAATTACTTCAGGCCTGATATTTAATTTGGAACTCAGCAACATACTCTATCATGGGGACCCCTTAATGTCCCCAACACTAAACTAGTGCTGTGTGAGGTGATAAACCCCAGTCTTATACTCCCTGATACAGCAGACATGCTACATCCAGGTCTTGTGATGAGAAAGAGGATGAAGGTGGATGAGACAGGAAGTGATGAGACGCACGTATCATATTGACATACCACACCTCCTGCTACTCTCCACATAGATCATGTCTGATGAAGGTCCAACGACTGAAACGTTATTTTGATCTATTGTTCTCCTTGTTTGCCTATTGCAATATGCCCACAGCACAACGATTGTCAAATAAACTTATTGCACCTTCAGCAATTCAGTGTGTGCAGCAGCATCTTTTGATTGTTTACTTGGAAATCAGACCTTGTTAACCATCAAAGAACTCACACAGGGGAGAAGCCATATTCATGCCCAGAATGTGGGAAATGTTTTACTATTAAATCAGTTCTTGTTAAGCATCAAAGAATTCACAAACGGGAGAAGCAAATTGTAAGTGGATTTTCAAATTGAAGTCATTGACCCGTCTATGTTGTTAGAAGGAACTTACATTCACAGGGATTTTTTTTAGGTTAAATTATTTATTTGTCAAATGACAGAGACCACCATAAAAAAAAAAAAAGCTAAAATATTAAATATTTATTGAAGTGTAATTAAAAAAAATACACAAATATCAAGTAGTAAGAAATAGAGATGAGCGAACAGTGTTCTATCGAACTCATGTTCGATCGGATATTAGGCTGTTCGGCATGTTCGAATCGAATCGAACACCGCGTGGTAAAGTGCGCCATTACTCGATTCCCCTCCCACCTTCCCTGGCGCCTTTTTTGCTCCAATAACAGCGCAGGGTAGGTGGGACAGGAACTACGACACCGGTGACGTTGAAAAAAGTAGGCAAAACCCATTGGCTGCCGAAAACATGTGACCTCTAATTTAAAAGAACAGCGCCGCCCAGCTTCGCGTCATTCTGAGCTTGCAATTCACCGGGGACGGAGGTTTCCGTCCAGCTAGCTAGGGCTTAGATTCTGGGTAGGCAGGGACAGGCTAGGATAGGAAGGAGAAGACAACCACAACAGCTCTTGTAAGAGCTAAATTCCAGGGAGAAGCTTGTCAGTGTAACGTGGCACTGACGGGCTCAATCGCCGCAACCCAGCTTTCCCAGGATCCTGAATGGAATACACTGTCAGTGTATTCCCGTATACCCGATATATACCCCCGATACCCGTTCCAACGGTGTGCCCCCCCACCTTCACCCCAGAAATACCCTGCAAGTCCCCTAGCAATAGGATTGGGGCTATATACACCCACTATTTTTGCTACTGCCATATGGTGCCATTGTCTCACTGGGAATTCAAAGAATATATTGGGCTTACATATAACTTCAATTCCAGGGAGAAGCTTGTCAGTGTAACGTGGCACTGACGGGCTCAATCGCCGCAACCCAGCTTTCCCAGGATCCTGAATGGAACACACTGACAGTGTATTCCCGTATACCCCATATATACACCCCAAATCCCCGTTCCAACGGTGTGCCCCCCCCACCTTCACCTCAGAAATACCCTGCAAGTCCCCTAGCAATAGAATTGGGGCTATATACACCCACAATTTTTGCTACTGGTATATAGTGCCATTGTCTGACTGGGAATTCAAAGAATATATTGGGGTGACGTGCACCCACAATTTTTGCTACTGCCATATAGTGCCATTGTCTCACTGGGAATTCAAAGAATATATTGGGGTTACGTGCACCCACAATTTTTACTACTGGTATACAGTGCCATTGTCTGACTGGGAATTCAAAGAGTATATGGGGGTTACGTGCACCCACAATTTTTGCTACTGCTATACAGTTCCATTGTCTCACTGGGAATTCAAAGAATATATGGAGGTTATGTGCACCCACAATTTTTAATACTGGTATACAGTGCCATTGTCTGACTGGGAATTCAAAGAATATATGGGGGTTATGTGCACCCACAATTTTTAATACTGGTATACAGTGCCATTGTCTCACTGGGAATTCAAAGAATATATTGGGCTTATGTGCACCCACAATTTTTACTACTGGTATACAGTGCCATTGTCTGACTGGGAATTCAAAGAATATATGGGGGTTATGTGCACCCACAATTTTTAATACTGGTATACAGTGCCATTGTCTGACTGGGAATTCAAAGAATATATTGGGGTTATGTGCACCCACAATTTTTACTACTGGTATACAGTGCCATTGTCTGACTGGGAATTCAAAGAATATATGGGGGTTATGTGCACCCACAATTTTTAATACTGGTATACAGTGCCATTGTCTGACTGGGAATTCAAAGAATATATTGGGGTTATGTGCACCCACAATTTTTACTACTGGTATACAGTGCCATTGTCTGACTGGGAATTCAAAGAATATATGGGGGTTATGTGCACCCACAATTTTTAATACTGGTATACAGTGCCATTGTCTCACTGGGAATTCAAAGAATATATTGGGGTTATGTGCACCCACAATTTTTACTACTGGTATACAGTGCCATTGTCTGACTGGGAATTCAAAGAATATATGGGGGTTATGTGCACCCACAATTTTTACTACTGGTATACAGTGCCATTGTCTGACTGGGAATTCAAAGAATATATTGGGGTTATGTGCACCCACAATTTTTACTACTGGTATATAGTGCCATTGTCTGACTGGGAATTCAAAGAATATATGGGGGTTATGTGCACCCACAATTTTTACTACTGGTATATAGTGCCATTGTCTGACTGGGAATTCAAAGAATATATGGGGGTTATGTGCACCCACAATTTTTAATACTGGTATACAGTGCCATTGTCTGACTGGGAATTCAAAGAATATATTGGGGTTATGTGCACCCACAATTTTTACTACTGGTATATAGTGCCATTGTCTGACTGGGAATTCAAAGAATATATGGGGGTTATGTGCACCCACAATTTTTAATACTGGTATACAGTGCCATTGTCTGACTGGGAATTCAAAGAATATATTGGGGTTATGTGCACCCACAATTTTTAATACTGGTATACAGTGCCATTGTCTGACTGGGAATTCAAAGAATATATGGGGGTTATGTGCACCCACAATTTTTAATACTGGTATACAGTGCCATTGTCTGACTGGGAATTCAAAGAATATATTGGGGTTATGTGCACCCACAATTTTTACTACTGGTATACAGTGCCATTGTCTGACTGGGAATTCAAAGAATATATGGGGGTTATGTGCACCCACAATTTTTAATACTGGTATACAGTGCCATTGTCTGACTGGGATTTCAAAGAATATATTGGGGTTATGTGCACCCACAATTTTTACTACTGGTATACAGTGCCATTGTCTGACTGGGAATTCAAAGAATATATGGGGGTTATGTGCACCCACAATTTTTACTACTGGTATATAGTGCCATTGTCTCACTGGGAATTCAAAGAATATATTGGGGTTATGTGCACCCACAATTTTTACTACTGGTATACAGTGCCATTGTCTGACTGGGAATTCAAAGAATATATGGGGGTTATGTGCACCCACAATTTTTAAAACTGGTATACAGTGCCATTGTCTGACTGGGAATTCAAAGAATATATTGGGGTTATGTGCACCCACAATTTTTACTACTGGTATACAGTGCCATTGTCTGACTGGGAATTCAAAGAATATATTGGGGTTATGTGCACCCACAATTTTTACTACTGGTATACAGTGCCATTGTCTGACTGGGAATTCAAAGAATATATGGGGGTTATGTGCACCCACAATTTTTAATACTGGTATACAGTGCCATTGTCTGACTGGAATTCAAAGAATATATGGGGGTTATGTGCACCCACAATTTTTACTACTGGTATACAGTGCCATTGTC
Source organism: Leptodactylus fuscus (assembly GCF_031893055.1). Taxonomy (NCBI): domain Eukaryota; kingdom Metazoa; phylum Chordata; class Amphibia; order Anura; family Leptodactylidae; genus Leptodactylus; species Leptodactylus fuscus. Next base: position 5,760,142 of record NC_134265.1, on the reverse strand, counting down.
TGACTGGGAATTCAAAGAATATATGGGGGTTATGTGCACCCACAATTTTTAATACTGGTATACAGTGCCATTGTCTGACTTGGAATTCAAAGAATATATTGGGGTTATGTGCACCCACAATTTTTACTACTGGTATACAGTGCCATTGTCTGACTGGGAATTCAAAGAATATATGGGGGTTATGTGCACCCACAATTTTTAATACTGGTATACAGTGCCATTGTCTCACTGGGAATTCAAAGAATATATTGGGGTTATGTGCACCCACAATTTTTACTACTGGTATACAGTGCCATTGTCTGACTGGGAATTCAAAGAATATATGGGGGTTATGTGCACCCACAATTTTTAATACTGGTATACAGTGCCATTGTCTGACTGGGAATTCAAAGAATATATTGGGGTTATGTGCACCCACAATTTTTACTACTGGTATACAGTGCCATTGTCTGACTGGGAATTCAAAGAATATATGGGGGTTACGTGCACCCACAATTTTTGCTACTGCTATACAGTTCCATTGTCTCACTGGGAATTCAAAGAATATATGGGGGTTATGTGCACCCACAATTTTTGCTACTGCTATACAGTTCCATTGTCTCACTGGGAATTCAAAGAATATATGGGGGTTACGTGCACCCACAATTTTTGCTACTGCTATACAGTTCCATTGTCTCACTGGGAATTCAAAGAATATATTGGGGTTATGTGCACCCACAATTTTTACTACTGGTATACAGTGCCATTGTCTGACTGGGAATTCAAAGAATATATGGGGGTTATGTGCACCCACAATTTTTACTACTGGTATACAGTGCCATTGTCTGACTGGGAATTCAAAGAATATATGGGGGTTATGTGCACCCACAATTTTTAATACTGGTATACAGTGCCATTGTCTGACTGGGAATTCAAAGAATATATGGGGGTTATGTGCACCCACAATTTTTAATACTGGTATACAGTGCCATTGTCTGACTGGGAATTCAAACAATATATGGGGGTTATGTGCACCCACAATTTTTAATACTGGTATACAGTGCCATTGTCTGACTGGGATTTCAAAGAATATATTGGGGTTATGTGCACCCACAATTTTTACTACTGGTATACAGTGCCATTGTCTGACTGGGAATTCAAAGAATATATGGGGGTTATGTGCACCCACAATTTTTACTACTGGTATATAGTGCCATTGTCTCACTGGGAATTCAAAGAATATATTGGGGTTATGTGCACCCACAATTTTTACTACTGGTATACAGTGCCATTGTCTGACTGGGAATTCAAAGAATATATGGGGGTTATGTGCACCCACAATTTTTAAAACTGGTATACAGTGCCATTGTCTGACTGGAAATTCAAAGAATATATTGGGGTTATGTGCACCCACAATTTTTACTACTGGTATACAGTGCCATTGTCTGACTGGGAATTCAAAGAATATATTGGGGTTATGTGCACCCACAATTTTTACTACTGGTATACAGTGCCATTGTCTGACTGGGAATTCAAAGAATATATGGGGGTTATGTGCACCCACAATTTTTAATACTGGTATACAGTGCCATTGTCTGACTGGGAATTCAAAGAATATATGGGGGTTATGTGCACCCACAATTTTTACTACTGGTATACAGTGCCATTGTCTGACTGGGAATTCAAAGAATATATGGGGGTTATGTGCACCCACAATTTTTAATACTGGTATACAGTGCCATTGTCTCACTGGGAATTCAAAGAATATATTGGGGTTATGTGCACCCACAATTTTTACTACTGGTATACAGTGCCATTGTCTGACTTGGAATTCAAAGAATATATGGGGGTTATGTGCACCCACAATTTTTAATACTGGTATACAGTGCCATTGTCTCACTGGGAATTCAAAGAATATATGGGGGTTATGTGCACCCACAATTTTTACTACTGGTATACAGTGCCATTGTCTGACTTGGAATTCAAAGAATATATGGGGGTTATGTGCACCCACAATTTTTAATACTGGTATACAGTGCCATTGTCTCACTGGGAATTCAAAGAATATATTGGGGTTATGTGCACCCACAATTTTTACTACTGGTATACAGTGCCATTGTCTGACTGGGAATTCAAAAAATATATGGGGGTTATGTGCACCCACAATTTTTAATACTGGTATACAGTGCCATTGTCTGACTGGGAATTCAAAGAATATATTGGGGTTATGTGCACCCACAATTTTTACTACTGGTATACAGTGCCATTGTCTGACTGGGAATTCAAAGAATATATGGGGGTTACGTGCACCCACAATTTTTGCTACTGCTATACAGTTCCATTGTCTCACTGGGAATTCAAAGAATATATGGGGGTTATGTGCACCCACAATTTTTAATACTGGTATACAGTGCCATTGTCTGACTGGGAATTCAAAGAATATATGGGGGTTATGTGCACCCACAATTTTTACTACTGGTATTTAGTGCCATTGTCTGACTGGGAATTCAAAGAATATATGGGGGTTATGTGCACCCACAATTTTTAATACTGGTATACAGTGCCATTGTCTGACTGGGAATTCAAAGAATATATTGGGGTTATGTGCACCCACAATTTTTACTACTGGTATACAGTGCCATTGTCTGACTGGGAATTCAAAGAATATATGGGGGTTATGTGCACCCACAATTTTTAATACTGGTATACAGTGCCATTGTCTCACTGGGAATTCCACAAATAATTTGGGGATTCATTCACCCTACATCTCAGGCTCTTGCCATATTCACCCAGGTTGTCAGTGCTGCACCAGCTCGTTCCCAGACAGCTCGTCCCGAAAAACACGTTACCTATATAGAGGATTTGGACAATGAAGACAACATGTTCTAAATCTAATGTCTGCACCTTCTCCAGAATTAAAATAAAGGCAGCGTTTAACTTTCAAATAGCACTGCACAAAGGAAGAGCTTATCAGCTTGTCTCATGACATGCTACTGAAAAGTTTCATTTGTGTATCTTAATGTAAATATAGTTGTATAAGCTTTTTGGGTTTTAGGCACTGCCAAGTTATTTATTACCACCCGCTCCCTTATAATGATGATGACGCCAAAGTCACTGTGGGTGTTCAGAGCTCACAGCTTTGGGTGACATTTGTCTTGCTCTCTGTCGGTACCAGCTGTCTTTTTGGATACCGTAAAGTTATGTTGACTTTATTAACAGCTATAGAAGCTTTAGCCAGGTTGTGACGGTGTGTAACCCTAACAACACTAAGTGGGATACACATTAATAGTCAGTCTATGTACGCTAAACGTATCACTGAAGTAATTTTTTTTCCCTCTCCCCTAATATAAGAAAGGAACAGACATTAGACCTAGACCGGGGTTCGAGGCTTGAAAAAATCCAGTATTATTTGTTCTTCATGATGTGAAATATGTGTTGAAAAGCAACCCAAGATGAAGTCAGCCATGTGTGCCAGTGTGTTACTTGGCATGCCTTTGCTGGCCCCAACTGTAAGGGTCACTCTCCATTTCCTCCATTTTCCACTCCCCTTCACACCATTTGTGGTGAAGCAATGGGATGCACTGAAGTGCACCCTCTAGCCTCGTGTGGGATAGGGACATCAGATGCCACTCCAACCCCCTCGTCTTCCTCCGCCAGCCAACGGTGCGAAGATGAGAGGAGTGTGCTCTGAATGTTTTCTGCCTAGCAGAGGCTAGTTCTCACTTACAAAAATGGCCCCACTTTGACCTGTATATCAGGCACAATGGTGTAGGTTTCAAAGAAACATGGCACCAACAAGTTGGAAAACGTGGGCCATGCGTGGACCGTGTTTGAGTCTGGCAAGCTCCAGATCTGCTACCAGGTTCCAGCCATTATCACAGGCGCAAAAATGCCAGGCCCCAGGTGTAGCAGGGAAAAAAAAATGCCATCTCAGCCAGGATGGCATCCCTGACCTCGGAGGCACTGTGCTGTCTGTCCCCCAAGCTGATCAGTTTCAGCACGGCCTGCTGACATCTCCCCATGCCAGTGTTACAGTGTTTTCCGCTAGTAGCTGGGGTGGAGGTTGCAGCTTCGTAGGGTTTGTCTACTCCTGCCATGAATTTTGGCCTGGGAGAGGAGATAGGCCACCCCAGTTTGCACCCGGGGAACAGACTCCACCACATTCACCCTGCCTGTCATTAAAGATAAGCACTGCAGCATCCCTGACCACAGGCGCTTGTCCATGTGTCGGTGGTCAAGTGGACCTTGCAGCAAAGCGCAGAGCTCTGGGCCCGACTGATGTTATGGGACACATGCAGGCGCAAGGCAGAGACAGCACACCAAGAGAAGTAGTAACGGCTAGGCCCAGCATAGGGAGGTGCCCCAGCTGCCATCTGCTGACGGAAGGCCTGGGTCTCCAGAAGCATAAACAAACACCAACATCTCCAGGGCCAGCAGTTTATCGATGAGGCTGTTACAGGCTTGGGCATGGGGGTGGGTTGTATTGTACTTCTGCCTGCAATGAAAAGCTTGGGAAATGTGGAGTGGCTGGGAAGAGGCGCATGATGGTGCAGGCCAAAAGGGTGCATGAGGGTGAACTCCCCAATGTGTCAGAGATAGGTGTGTAGGTGTCCTTGCATCATATACTTGCACCATATTTGGCTTTGGAAGTTAATTTTGTGCCAAAAAGTGGTTAAGACAGCGATCCCTCAGCTACTCCCGTTACACTGTCTATTGAAGTTACCATCTGTGGAAGTGGACCACCATTTCTAAGATCCCAAAGGAAGCAGGCAAGAGATGTGCAGTTCAGAAAAAAAGATGAGAAAATAAGTTTAGGCTGTAGAGCACAGAGGGATCGGAGAGGACAGAGCTGGTGTCGGCCAGGTATTCCCACAACATGCGCCTATACTTGTCCCTCCTGGTGACACTAGGCCCCTGAGTGGCAGTAATTTGTCCAGGGGGGCCATTAACGTGTTCCAGACCTAGGAATAAGTCTTCCAACAGGGTAGAGTTTTGCATGCCTTTGCTTCTACTCACTGTTTTTGCTGCTTAGCTTCCCTCCACATCTACTCTGCTTTCACCCCTAAACACCACCCCAGTTTATGCCTTTGCTTCTACCCAGGTTTTTTGTTGATTTAGCTTCCCTCTACATCTACACTGCTTTAGCCCCTAGACATCACCCCTGTCCATGTGGGGTCGGTGGCCTCGTCATCCACCAACTCCTCTTCCAATTGCGCACTGCCCCCTTACTGCAAACCGCACATGACCACAGCTTGCCTTGATGGCAACTGTGTCTCATGATCCCCACTTAGGTCCAGACAAGTCTGTGGCGGGTCCAAAACCCCAAAATTGGAAGGAAATGGCAGATGCTGCAGTATTTCTAACACCTGTTCCTGGTGCTCGGGCCTGGTCTGTGTTGTACCCTGCACCCTGCTTAACGCATCTGCCATATCCGAAGTTGTGCTGAGCGCATGCTAATGTTTCGTGTCCAGTGCAATGGATGGGATGGGATTTCACATAAGTCTGCCACCCATGGCCACTCATGGTTGAGCAACTGAGGGAGTTGACTTTGACGAACCCGAGGGTTTTGGAGTTGGAACTACATCAAAGGTCTGTGCTGCTCACACACTCTGCTCAACACATGATATGTTTAGTGCCAGCAGTGTGGAGACGTCGCACAACAGCCGTTGTTCCAGCAGGTACAGGCGTTGTAGGAGTGCATAGAGGCTAGCAGCGGCAACTATACACTTTAAAAACTATCCGCACAAGCGCCACACTTTCACCAGTAGCTCAGGAACATTGGGGTACCTTTTTCAAAAGATTAGCAGCAATGAGTTAAAAACGTGGCCCAGGCATGGAATATGTTGCAGGCTGCCAAGCTACAGAGCCAATCCCAGGTTACGGCCATTATCACACATGACAACATGCCTGGGCCCAGGTGCAATGGCAAAAACCACATTGCCGTCTCATCGAGGATGGCATGACTCACTTTGTAGGCAGTGTGCTGTCTGGCCCCCAAGCTGATGAGCTTCAGCACGGCCCGCTGACGTCTCCCCACACCAGTGTTGCAGCGTTTCCAGCTCGTAGCTGGGGTCAATTTAACAGCGGAGGAGGGTGGTGTTTCAGCCCTCCTCCCAGGAATGTTGTGTGGGGAGACAAGTCAGGCCACCACATTTTGCGACCCGGTCCACGCCTCAACTACATTCAACCACTGTGCCCAAATTGAAAGGTAGCGTCCCTGTCCGCATGCACTTGTCCATTCGTAACTGGTCACATGGAACTTTAGGGCTAAGCGCTGAATTTAGGGACCGCCTCATGTTTGGGGGAAAGTGCTGGTGTGGACGGCACAGTGCGGTGGCGCAGTAGACACTCTGCCCAAAAAGGGCAGAGTGTCCCCCAGCCGGGATTCCAACATCTCCTGGGCCAGATTTCTTGAGATGAGGCCGTTGAAGCCTTGGGCATGTGGGTGGGTTGCGCTGTACTTTAGCATGAAATGAAAGGCTTGGGAGATGGGGAGTTGCTGGGAAGAGGCGCATGATGGCGCGGGCAAAAGGAGAAATGGCAGGAAAAGGTGAGGATAAGGGTGAACTCCCCAAAGTGTCAGAGGCAGATGTGGAGGTGTCCTGGCTCCTGGTCTGGACTGCAGCGCCAGCCCTGTCAACAGTGGAAGAGGCAGTGGCCGCCAGGCCAAACGACGATTATCCTGCGCTTGCTCTCACCCACTGAGCCCAGGGCTTGCCTTCCAAATGATGGCACCCGCAAGAGGTGGTGAGATTCCTCTCCGCAGATCTCCAAACCATCTTGGACTTGCAAATTGCACTAAATTTGTCATGTAACTGACATGTATATGATGAGTCTATCCATTGTCTGTTCATTTTGGTGAAAGTCAGCCTGTCAGCTGACAGACAGCTGTGCTTGTCAGTGATGATGTCACCGGCTGCTTGTACCCCCAGTTTTTGCTGCTTAGCTTGCCTCCACATCCACACTGCTTTTGCCCCTACACATCACCCCTATCCATGCCTGTGCCTCTAGCCATAAGTCTGCCACCCATGGAAACTCATGGTGCAGAAAGTGAGGGAGCTGACTCTGAGGAACCCTTGGGTTTTGTAGCTGGTACTCCATCAAAGGTCTCTGCTGCTCACACACCCTGCTGAACATACGGTATCTAGGGTTAGAGCGTGTGGTGACCTCGCACAACAGTAGGTGCTTCAGGCAGATGTAGGCCTTGCTGGAGTGTATTGCGGCTAGCTCCAGGTACTGTAGACTTGGGAAAGTGGGTGTCCAAGTGCCGCACTTTCACCCTTAGCTCAGCTAATTTGGGGTATGTTTTTAAAAATCATTGCACCACTACATTGAACATGTGGGCCAGGCATGGAACGTGTTGGAGGCTGGCAAGCTCCAGAGCCCTCCAACAAGCTAAAAAACCTGGCCCCAGGGGCAGCGGGGATAAACAAATTGCCATCTCATCCAGGATGGCATCCCTGACCTCAGAGGCAGTGTGCTGTCCGTCTCCCAAGCTGATGAGCTTCAGCCCAGCCTGCTGACGTCTCCCCACACCAGTGTTGCAGCGTTTTCAGCTCGTAGCTGGGGTCAATCTAACAGCGGAGGAGGAGGAGGGTGGTGTTTCAGCCCTCCTCCCAGGAATGTTTTGTGGGGAAACAAGTCAGGAAAATTCTTGAAACGGGAGAGTTTTGCATCTTTGCCCTTGCTGCCTATGGACATCCCTTTGCCTCTAGCCACCATTTTCCCTGCTTTGCTTGCCTCCACATCCACACTGCTTTTGCCCCTAGACATCACCCCAGTCCATGCCTTAGCTTGTACCCCCAGTTTTTCCTGCTTAGCTTGCCTCCACATCCACACTGCTTTTGCCCCTAGACATCATCCCTATCCATGCCTCTTCCCCTAGCCATAACTCTGCCACCCCTGGAAACTCATGGTGCAGAAACTTTGGTTGCTGACTTTGAGGAACCCTTGGGTTTTGTAGATGGAACTCCATCAAAGGTCTGTGCAGCTCACACACCCTGCTCAAGATATGGTATTGTAGGGTTTCAACGTGTGTGAATGACGGACAACAGCCTGTGTTTGGACAGATGTAGGCCTTGCTAGAGTGTTTTTAGGCTAGCAGCGACTCCTGTGCACTTGCAAAAGTGGGCGCACAAGCGCCGCATTTTCAACAGTAGCTTCGGTACATTTGGGTATGTTTTTAAAAAACTTTGCACCACTAGGTTAGACGTGGGCCAAACATGGAACGTGTTGGAGGCTGGCAAGCTCCAGAGCCGCTACCAGGTTCCAGCCATTATCACAGGCGTAAAAATGCCAGGCCCCAGGTGTAGCAGGGAAAAAAAAATGCCATCTCAGCCAGGTTGGCAGCCCTGACCTCGGAGGCACTGTGCTGTCTGTCCCCCAAGCTGATGAGCTTCAGCACCGCCTGCTGACGTCTCCCCACACCAGTGTTTTAGCGTTTGCCGCTAGTAGCTGTGTTGGAGGTTGCAGCGTCGTAGGGTTTCAGTCTACTCCTGCCATGAATTTTGGCCTGGGAGAGGAGATAGGCCACCCCAGTTTGCACCCGGGGAACAGACTCCACCACATTCACCCTGCCTGTCATTAAAGATAAGCACTGCAGCATCCCTGACCACAGGCGCTTGTCCAAGTGTCGGTGGTCAAGTGGACCTTGCAGCAAAGCGCGGAACTAAGGGCCCACCTGATGTTGAGTGACACGTGCTGGTGCAAGGCGGGGACGCCACACCGGGAGAAGTTGAGACGGCTAGGGACGGCATAGTGAGGTGCCACAGTTGTTCTGGGAAGATTGGGAATTTTGGGTGGAAGGAGGACAAGACTGTTGGGTAAGAGGAGGTAGAGGCTGCCTGGCTGGTGGACAATGTGCTTTAAGCGTTATCCGACAGCCATTGCAAGATCTGTTCCTGGTTCTCGGGCCTACTAATCTTTGTACCATTCAGCCTAGTTAATGTGGAACTTTTGTGCAAAGCGCAGAACTTAGGGCCCGCCTGATGTTAAGGGACACACACTGGTACAAGGCTCAACTCACCCTAAGTGCCAAAAACACTGCTGGTGCAAGGCTCTACTCATGCCAAGGGCCTCAATCTCTGCTGGTAGCTCAGCTTAAGGTCATGTAACTTTGTTTGGAAGGGCTCATGTTAAGGGCTAGAAAAGTGAATTTTGGAAGGTCTTACCACATCACACACACACACACACACACACACACACACACACACACACACACACTCAAAATGACAGTTAAGGGTGAGGGCTTTTGGAATTCCCATTGCCTATTCCATTTGTGGTTGTCATGGGGAACGTGATTTAAAGGGGTGGTTGTTACTGTTTGTTGAGCTTAAATTGGGGTTTGTGTCCATCCATTTGGGGAGTAAAGAAGGTTTCCAGGTATTTTCCCACTTTGATTGAGGTTTTTTTGAATGTGGAAAGTGTGTAGTTGTTAGGCAGTGATGTTGGGGTAATAGAGGGTCTTTGGTGTGTTAGATGCCCCCAGACATGCTTCCCCTGCTGTCCCAGTGTCATTCCAGAGGTGTTGGCATCATTTCCTGGGGTGTCATAGTGGACTTGGTGACCCTCCAGACACGGATTTGGGTTTCCCCCTTAACGAGTATCTGTTCCCCATAGACTATAATGGGGTTCGAAACCCATTCGAACACACGAACATTGAGCGGCTGTTCGAATCGAATTTCGAACCTCGAACATTTTAGTGTTCGCTCATCTCTAGTAAGAAACAATAATATATAATACAGGGGGACCAAAGCTACCTGAAATCAATGAGGAAGGTCAGAAAAAAATCATACTGAGAGTGGACATGAATGGTATCATGGGTGATATAAATGCTGCTAATGTGAACTAATCAAAAGACAAAAAGTCTTAAAGGAAGTGAAAAACATTAGAGATGAGCGAACGCCGTTCGATCAAGTAGCTATTCGATCGAATATCAGGCCGTTCGAGGTATTCAATACCAATCGAATACAAGGCCGCAAACGCAATAAAAATTTGTATCCCCTCCCACCTTCCCTGGCGCTTTTTTTGCACCAATAACTGCGCAGGGGAGGTGGGACAGGAACTATGACAACGTAGGAATTGAAAAAAAAATTGGAAAAACCCAATGGCTCCCGAAAACATGTGACCTCTGATTCATAAGAATAGTGTTGGCCATCTTCATCTCATTTTCGTTTTGGAGTGATAGGGAGAGCTTGGTCTCAGGGCGATATAGTGATTATAGCTTTGTCTAGACAGGAAAAAACAGCTCTTTTCAGAGCTACACTGCAGCAACACTGTCACTGTCATGCAGCAGGGTAGGTGGGCGAGGACGTGGATATCCAGCTGGGTATCCAGTCCACAGTCCAGGTACTGGGGAGGTGCTGCCAGAACCCAATTCACTCATCCTCCTCCTCCTCCTCCAACCCCAGCTCCTTCACCGTAATGTAATTCTGAAAAAACTTTAATTTTTTTAAAAAATTGAATAAATTTTTCATGGATACCCCCCAAGGGCCTGCAAATCAATTTTTTAGGGCTCCAGCCCAAGGGCCTGCAAAATAATATTTTAGGGCTCTCCTCACGGGCCTGAAATTGAATTTTTTAGGGGTCACCCCAAGGCCCAAAAAAAAAACACTGCTGCTATAAGGCTGTAGTCACCCCAAGGGCCAAAAAATAAAACACTGCTGGTGCATAGTTCAATTCACCCAAAGGGCCAAAAACACTGCTGTTTAAAGGCTCCACTCACCCAAAGGGCCAACAAATCTCTGCTGGTACAAGGCTGAACTAAGTTAAAGGGCCTAAAACTCTGCAGGTAGAGGCTGAAGTCACCTGAAGGGCCTCGATCTCTGCTGGTAGCTCAGCTTAAGGACCTCTAACTTAATTTGGAAGGGCTCATGTTAAGGGCTAGAAAAGTGAATTTTGGAAGGTCTTACCACATCACACACATCCACAATGACAGTTCAGGGTGGGTACTGTTGGATTTCCCATTGTCTATTCCATCTGTGGTTGTCATGGGCAACGTGATTTAAAGGGGTGCTTGTTAATGTTTGTTTAGCTTAAATTTGGTTTTCTGTCCATCCATTTTGGTAAGAAAGAAGGTTTCCAGGTATTTTCACACTCTGATAGAGGTTTTTTTTGAGTGTGTATAGTGTGTAGTTGTTAGGCTGTGATGTTGGGGTAATAGAGGGACTTTGGTGTGTTAGATGCCCCCAGACATGCTTCCCCTGCTGTCCCAGTTGCATTCCAGAGGTATTAGCATCATTTGCTGAGGTGTCATTGTGGACTTGGTGACTCTCCTGAGTCGAATGGTGGGATCCCCTGAAACGAAGCATTTTCCACCATAGACTATAATGGGTTTCGATATTCATTGGAATAGTCGAATATTGAGCGGCTATTTGAAACAAATAACGAATATCGAATATTTTACTGTTCACTCATCTCTAAAAAACATCATCATTACATACACATAAAACACATGTCCAAAAACTCAAAAACAATGTAGGAATATAGATATGAGGACTCTGAAACTGCACAGATACATAGTAAGTATAAAGGTATCCAAGTAAGACAATGGTGTCATGATACACAGTGAGCTAGTAATGTGTACACTGCATGCGAGGTAAGAATGTGAAAAAGTATGAAATATAGATCATAAGCATGAGACCTTTCCAAATAGAACGCACCCCGATGTGCGTTTCGCCAGAATGGCTTCGTCAGATTGATGAAGAGTCCTGTTTATCACTCATGAAGTCAATGCCTCAGAGACTGCAAGCAGTTCTAAAAGTCAGAGGTGGTGCAACAAAGTCCTAGTTATGTGTTGAAGTTTTATTTTGTTTGTTTGTTTTTCATGATTCCATAATTTTTTCCTCAGAATTGAGTGATTCCATAATTTACTCCCTGTGCTTGTTCTACAAATCTAACTGTTACCGGCGACCACAATTATTTTTCTTGATTTCTTTTAGTGTTTCTTAAAGCCATAAAGTTACCAAATGAAATGCCTTTAGTTTTTTTCCATGGCTGTGATCTGTTTTTTTTTCTACAAAATTAAACAACTCAAGGAGCATCCTCAGGGACTGGTGCTGTTTCGAATAGCACGCTCCCATAGGAATGAATGGACGCAGCCGGGCGCAGGGGGTTAAGCGGCCGGACGCCGGGACAGGCTGAGTGCCAGCTGCATACATTCATTTCTATGGGAGCGTGCTATTTGAAACGGCAGATTTGAATAGTACTCGCTCATCTCTAGCACCAGCTAACATTGTTAGCTTTTCCCACAATGCTTCGCCAGCAGCAAAGCATTGTGGGAAATAACCTCCGACCTCGATCCCGCCTAAGATCAGGATCGGAATTCCGATCGCGATATTTACTCGATCGCCGATCGGGATCCGATCTTTTCCGATCCCAATCGCTCAACCCTAGACAACACTCACAAGCTCTTACATGCTATCTCTATATCTCGCAAATCATCCACAAATCAGAGGCCTTTCTATTGGCACACGCTCACTCCATGCTGTAGCGTTTGCCGATGATGTATTGTTTCTGTTGACAAATCCGGAAGAAGGACTCATTATGGCCGACTATCTAACTATAAGCTGAACTTGTCAAAAGCAGAGGTTTTAGTTGTTTCCCTAAATAAAAAGACAAGAGAAAGAATCCAAACAACTTCCCCTGGAAGACCTTTATGAGGAAATCTTCCTCCCCCTCCTTAAGGAACTAGAAAACACATTATCCTCTTATGACCTGTCTTTTTGTCTTGGTTTGGACACAGAAATCTATTACAAACATACATTGTGCCTAAGATACTTTACAGATTTCAAATATTACCTGTATCTCTACCAAAGTCAATGTCTAATAGATTTGTTTGGAAAAGCAAACCACCTAGACTCCCATTCCGCCTGCTAGCTAAGCAAAAAGATAAAGGGGGAATATCACTCCCCGATATGACAGTATACTACAAGGCGAGTATGCTAACTAGATTGAAAAATCTGTGAATAAAGTTGATCCGCAATCCTTGTGTCTCGTTTTTCTTAAAAATTAACTTTTAATGGTTCATTTAAAGGAAACATGCAATCAACAAAAAAAGACAAACTCCACAAAGTGACAAAGAGTAGAAAAAAACTTAAGTGCCCATAGCAATAAACAAACGCCAACGCGTTTCGAGGTAGAGACCTCTTAGTCACGGCATATATACGATATAACAACTGCTGTTCCATATATATGACTCTATAATTAGAATTACCTGTGTTTATACCACATGGCCTGTACGTGTCCTAACGATCTTATTCAGAAAAAAAATATATATATATATAGCGAATGTGTTCAAAGGTTAAAATAAGTCAATCCACATCATATAATATCAATTAGGCAATCCCACGTATTATACAAGTACCCACGTAGGAAAAAGAGAGTACATTATATCAGATAACATTATATAAACCCTCGTATCACTATTAACATAGACGTGGGTTATCAATAAAGATTTTAGCATTCAAAATCCCCACGATAAATTTCTAAAGGGTTAAATGATAGAAAGTACTAATAAATACATATAAATAAAAGGTACATCATTATTAATTGTAAATGTTTTTGATAAACACACAATTATAAAGTATACACTCAAACTTACATATAACCGCATCGCCGCTTATAATACATCTAGTTCCGGGGCGAAGGTAGGTTGTTCCGTAATAATATAATGAAGTAAACCAAGACCTCACAAGGGGCGGAGATGACCTGAGTTCCACCTACTTCTTTTTCAACCAATACAACAACTCCACGTAAGCAAATGTACTCCGCCACAACTTCACGGAACACCTACTCATATTTTTCATGTCACAGGTAAGGGAGTGCATAGTAGAATAGAAAATTTCTATTATGAATATAATACACTCTAAAGCTAACTTTTGTAAGGCGCTAACGCGGACAGACCGAACAAGAAAAAACAAACAATGGCACTAGTATATGTATGTAAGATCAGTCTTTATATTAAGACCATATGGTACCCTCCAATTAAACTTCCATATATAGAAAGCTTCTCTACGTAGTAACTTCTCTTTGAGGTTCCCACCTCTAATAGACGGCTTAACCCATTCCAGAGCACAAAAACGCATTGTCTGAATTTGGCCTTGGTGGACTTCCACAAAATGTCTTGAAACTCTGGACATATGTTCTGTGGCTTTTTTTCCACTGTCCCTAATGTGCTCTTGTATCAGTTACAGTTACAGCTGGCTCACATGTGACATCTGCGCACTGTATCCTAATATACCTCATCAAGGGGCACTAGATGCTCTAGCATTCCACCTCTATAAGTATAGTAATCTAATGGAGCCAGTATGTGAATTTGTGATCTCCGTTACATCTTATCTCCTCAGACATAATTTCTTTTTATTTAATGATGTTTTCTATTTACAGTTATGCGGAGCGCCTATGGGCGCTCCGTTCTCTCCATCGCTCGCGAATCTTTTTCTGGCTGCTTGGGAGGAGAGGTACATCTTTTCTGATTGCAACCCCTTTCTGTCTTCCCTCCTCTGGTATGGGCGCTACATCGACGACCTACTTATTGTGTGGGTCGGAGATGTAGCGCCCATACCAGAGTTCATTAGATATCTTAATGATAATCAACATGGCCTCTGTTTTACATTTACTCATGATATGATGTTTAGTAATTTTCTAGACATCACGCTGACGGGTGAGGTGGAAAAGGGTGTTGTATATACTTCCCTTTACAGGAAACCTTGTGCTGTTAATAATATTCTCAAAGCCAGCAGTTGCCATCCACAGCATAATTTAAAAGGTATCCCAGTAGGGCAGTAAAGGGGAGGATTTTGAAGAATTAAACTCGGACCCTTGATAGGTTTAGAACAAGAGAATACCCTACCTGGATGCTGGAAAGGGCCAAAGAAAAGGTATCTATGAGAGATAGAAAGGACCTTTTACAAGATAAAACTAGGATGAATAACACTAGGGAAAAACTAGTATTTAGTACATCCTTTAGTCCACAGTTTAATGCTATCAAGGGGTTAATCAAAAAGAACTTACCCATTTTGGCGCTTGATAAAGCTACTGAGAAAATCTTGGAGGCAGGAGTTCATTTTGTAGAGAAGAGAAGTAAGACCATAGGTAATATGGTATCCCCAAGTTATCTATCTGCGATTGAACAAAAAATAGAAACTAAGAAGGGATTGGAGGGTTTCTCCAGATGTGGCACCCTAAGATGCAAAAGTTGTAACAAAGCCTATGTTACAAAAGAAATTGCTAGTTATGCTTCTCATTTCTGTATGCAAATAAGGACACAATTAGATTGTAATTCTACATCAGTTATTTACTGCATTCGCTGCATTGAATGCAGTAAAGATTACATCGGCTGTACAAGCAGGAAACTTAGCGTAAGGATACAAGATCACGTTAGGGACAGTGGAAAAAAAGCCACAGAACATATGTCCGGAGCTTTGAGACATTTTGTGGAAGTCCACCAAGGCCAAATTCAGACAACGCGTTTTTGTGCTCTGGAATGGGTTAAGCCATCTATTAGAGGTGGGAACCTCAAAGAGAAGTTACTACGTAGAGAAGCTTTCTATATATGGTCTTAATAAACACAATAAATCCGCTCAAAACCCCCAGCTTTAGATAAAGGAATGATCATACCACATTTTGTAGGCTGCTCAGAAATTCCACGACTGAAGAGGAAGACGATTAGACAAGTTCCGTAATAAAAATTCCAGCGCCAAAAAATAGATAAAACTTGACTTTTACTGAATCATATTAAAAAAACTTTTACAAAAATAGATCCAAAAATAACAAACAATTGATAATCAAGATGTCAGATAAGGGGGGAAAGGTCATTGTAATGAATTCTGAGGATTATAGAGAATCATGTTTATGTTTGTTGAATGACACTAAAACATATAGGAAATTGGAGAGGGATCCCATTACTGAGTTTGCGGCAGCCCTTGAGAATTTGGTGTTGGAAGGGGTTAATCTGGGTGTTATTCCAGACTCGAAAAAACAACATTTAATTAATAAATTCCCGACCATACCCATATTCCATGGGCTGCCTAAAATTCACAAGCAGACTTTCCCCCCCCCCCTTTACGTCCCATCATTGCCGGTATCAATTCATATAGTGAAAAATTAGGAGGGTGGTTGGACAGTTTAATTCAGCCATTGGTCCGCAGGATTCCGGGCTATATCAAAGACTCAAAGGAGTTATTAAAAATATTTTCTGGTTTTTCCTGGGGTCCTGCTGACTCGTGGCTGTCTTGCAATGTTACAGCTTTGTATTCCAGCATTCCCCACGAGAGGGCCGTGTCGGCGTTAGCGTATCATCTTTATCGTTATAGTGCTTACACACTGGTTTTATGTGAATGTATTTTACAGGTTACGGAATTTTTATTGAAACATAATTATTTTATGTTTGATTCACAATTTTTTTTGCAGATTTGTGGGGCCCCTATGGGGTCCCCCTTCTCTCCATCACTTGCAAACATTTTCATGTCATGGTGGTAGGAGCAGTTTATTTTTTTGCAATCTAATCCTTTTTCTTCATTTTTACATTGGTATGGGCGCTACATAGATGATGTCCTCATAATATGGAGGGGTGATGTAGCGCCCATACCAATGTTCATTGATTATATTAATTCAAATGATTTAAATCTGAGTTTCACTTATAATTTTCATTCGGATCATATACACTTTTTGGATTTACTTTTGATTGGAGACGCCGCCACGGCCTCCGTGGGGACATCGCTGTATCGCAAGGCCATTGTGGGCAATACAACTTTGCTTGCTACCAGCTGCCATCCATCACATACGGTTCGCTCAGTTCCAGTTGGTGAGCTGTACTGAACACGTTGGGCTTGTTCCGATGACAATGATTACAGCATGCAGTCTAAAATTACACTGAAACGTTTAAGAGACCGTAAATATCCTTTATGGTCATTGAAAAGAGCAGAACAAATTGTGTCAAGAAGAGATCGCAAGTCACTTTTGGAGGACAAACCTTCAACTATAAATGGGAACAAATCTATGGTTTACTTTTCTACACCATACAGTCTCTAATATAATCAAGTAGTGCAGATTGTAAAAAGAAACTTGCCAATCTTGGAGACCGACCCAGTGCTTAAACAGATCTTACAGTCAGGAGTGAGGTTTATTTCAAGTAGAGGCAAATCTCTTTCAGACATTCTTTCCCCAAGTTTGTATAGTTCTAAAAATACTCCGACATCAACATGGCTGGATAGAACTGGTTTTTATAAATGCGGACAACCTAGGTGCTCTGCTTGCAAGTTTTGTAAAAAAACTAAAACTTTTGGACCAGCTAATAATATAACTGCATACACCATAAAACGTTTTTTTTTAACTGCAACTGCACCTATGTTGTTTATGTTATTGAGTGCACAGCCTGTAATCTTCTCTATGTTGGGTGTACGATTCGTCAAGTAAAAATTAGACTATCCGAGCATCTGGCCGATTGTTCCAAAACCTTATTGGAAGGTATGTCCAATGCATCAAAGCATTTTTTGCAAAATCATGGAGGCAGTACATCATCACTTGTCTATTATGTCATTGATAGCATTCCCATGGCGTTACGGGGTGGAGATCGCAGAAGCCTTCTTTTAAAGAAGGAGGCATTTTGGATTTGGAAATTAGGCACTAGAGTCCCTTTTGGACTTAATATTAGGCAGGATCTAGCACTAATCTATTGATTATGTTATTTACATTTTTGATTATCAGGATTTTTTATTTTTTTTGAAACTGTGTGCAGGTCATTGTGCACACTGCATGCGTTTATGTGTTGACCGCAATGTATATTTTTTGCTGCCGTATATGATGGATTTCTATATTGAACATTGGCTCTCTTTGTGACTGTAGTGTGCAGGGTCGTTCACATCATGTGATAGGTCATGTGGCCTTTAGATCATGTGAGTGTGGGTGTATACGAAAGTAGTTCATGATTGTGTACTACTCTGCACGCTGGACTGTTTCACAGGAGATCTGGTGAGTTTTGCTTTATTGGATACAATATCTGTAAGAGTTTGTCTATTTCATGCACTATTGTGTTGCATATGATTTAATGGAGCATATATACATCTCTTTCCTCATGATGTTAGGTAATCATTTAATGACTATTGTATATTGTCTTTCAGAAAGCCATGATTAAGGAACTGCGTGTTCTGAAACGCGTTGCAGTTTTTCAAATGTGTGTTTTTTGTTAGTTTTTTTTCTTTCATCCATCGTTGTATGTTTTTTACGCTTAATATGTATTAAAGAAGTTTTCTACATTTCCCACGGAGTGATGCTGATCTTCATCGTTTTGTCATTGTTTATTCTATCTGCTTTGTTGCCTGGAAAGCTGATCGTGCACCCCGGTTGGAGTATCAGAGTATACACGATGAGCTCCAAATTTTTCTCTTTTGATCTTCTGGAACCTACCCTGCAGAGTTACTCCCCCATCTACTGTCTAAAAAGGTATTAAGTCAGGGTGACTCAGGATGGTCTCAGGTCGCAGATAGAAGATTAGATACACTCTTCACGGATGGCAAACCCCTCTCATTTGAGCTTCTCCAACAGATGCTGCCCAAACGTTAAACTGTCCTCTCTCCATTATGAACACTACAAATGGTGTGCCTCCTCCCTTAAGGAAATTGCAGGTCTGAAGCGGACTCTGACACAATTTGAGAAAATGATTCTCTCAAATATCCCATCAATGAGAAAACGATCAATTTGTAAGAAAGCGTTAAGTGACACCACCTCTGTGTATAAACCTGTGTATCATCCTTTCTGATGAGGAAGTGGAGATTGTCCTCAAAAACTCTCATGGTTTTTCTTATGCGTGAAAATGCAAGACGTGCACTATAAAACCCTTACCAGATGGTACAGAACACCGTCCTGGTTATTTGCTCACAATCTAGATGAATCAGACAAATGTTGGCAAAGCCTTGATCTAAGAGGAACTCAAGCACACATATGGAGGGAATGTGACAAAATTTGTCCCCTTGTGGAGGCAAGTACAACAAATTATCAGAGACATCACTTCCTCTACAACCCCCTTCACTTCCTCGCTAATACTACTCGCACTTCCACACTTAAGACATTCGTCCTAGAAAAAATGACTTGAGAACACATCTGATAGAGGCGGCTAAAGCCATCATCCCATTTTATTGGCTCCAGACAGATACTCCTCCAGTATCACATTGGATTGATAAAGTTCACCAAATCATTAGATTTGAGGAGCTCTTAAGCTGGTCAAGGGGCACACTATGTTGGTTATCTCACAATATGGGCCCCGTGGCTAAGATACTATGATACAACTCTTACCACAGATTCAATTAAATAAAGATCCCCTCACCTTCCCTCTCTCGCAGGAGGAAAATATCTCAGTCTCATATAGATTATATTATATCTCTTCACCTCTCAAGATCTAGCTCTGTTCCACAACTACACCCCCCACTCTTCCCTCCCCCCCACCTTTACTCTATTTCAACTACTCATCCCCTTTACCCTTTCACGCTAATATATTCAACAAGTAATCTAACAGAAACATTTGATCCCGCCTGGATACAAGAAATGTACAGAACAATGCCACCAATTGCTCGGTTTCCGGCTGAAGACTCTTTGTAAAACATGCGACTACTTACTATGTGCTAATCAAATGTCCTTATATTGAGTTCACTTATTTTCTTGAATGTTCATGTTCTACACAGTTTTGAATATTAATAATCTTAATTTTTGGATGTTACTCACCCTTATTCGATACACCCTATATGTTCGATATCTGTTTTGAGATGCTACCTATTTCATTTCAACTCGTATAATGCATTATTCTTGTATGTGTGAAAGTTGTAAAAACCAAATAAAATAAGATTTACAAAAAAAGAAAAAAAAAAAGAAGACTTCAAGGAAAAATGGAAACAGGGAAAACTTCCAGAATAACAGAAATCTCAGTCAATGTCTCATTAGCTTACATCATCAGAGAGGCTCATAGTTCGGTTTCGTCATCTGGATATCTTGTAGAGTTCCAGCTTGGCTCATGCTCGATCATCTGGTTGATGGACTCTGGGATGGTCATGACATTTAGTCCAGGATGACAGAGAGACATGGTAGGCAGACCTGACATAGATCCCCCATGGATGACCCCCGACGTATGTTTCTTTCACTCACTGTCACTGGCTTCTCCCCAGTGTGAGTTCTTAGATGTAGAACAAGAGTTGATTTCTGAGCAAAACATTTCCCACATTCTGGACATGAATATGGCTTCTCTCCTGTGTGAACTCTCTGATATTGAACAATGTCTGATTTAGAGATAAAACATTTCCCTCATTCTGGGCATGAATATAGCTACTCTCCTGTGTGAGCTCTTTGATGCCTAAGAAGGACAGATTTAGAGATAAAACATTTCCCACATTCTGGGCATGAAAATGGCTTCTCTCCTGTGTGAATTCTTTGATGCGTAACAAGGTCTGATTTCTGAGCAAAACATTTCCCACATTCTGGGCATGAATATGGCTTCTCTCCTGTGTGAGTTCTTTGATGCCTAAGAAGGAGAGATTTAGAGATAAAACATTTTCCACATTCTGGACATGAATATGGCTTATCTCCTGTGTGAACTTTCTGATGTTTACCAAGGTGTGATTTAGAGATAAAACATTTCCCACATTCTGGGCATGAAAATGGCTTCTCTCCTGTGTGAATTCTTTGATGCATAACAAGGTCTGATTTAGAGATAAAACATTTCCCACATTCTGGACATGAAAATGGCTTCTCTCCTGTGTGAATTCTTTGATGCGTAACAAGGTCTGATTTAGAGATAAAACATTTCCCACATTCTGGGCATGAAAATGGCTTCTCTCCTGTGTGAATTCTTTGATGCGTAGCAAGGTCTGATTTAGAGATAAAACATTTCCCACATTCTGGGCATGAATATGGCTTCTCTCCTGTGTGAGTTCTTTGATGCGTAAGAAGGACAGATTTAGAGATAAAACATTTCCCACATTCTGGACATGAATATGGCTTCTCTCCTGTGTGAACTCTCTGATGCTGAACAAGGTCTGATTTATAGATAAAACATTTCCCACATTCTAGACATGAATATGGCTTCTCTCCTGTGTGAGCTCTTTGATGCCTAAGAAGGACAGATTTAGAGACAAAACATTTCCCACATTCTGGGCATGAATAAGACTCCTCTCCTGTGTGAGTTCTTTGATGCCTAAGAAGGACAGATGTAGAGATAAAATATTTCCCACATTCTGGGCATGAAAATGGCTTCTCTCCTGTGTGAATTCTTTGATGCGTAACAAGGTCTGATTTCTGAGCAAAACATTTTCCACATTCTGGACATGAATATGGCTTCTCTCCTGTGTGAACTCTCTGATGTTTAACAACGTCTGATTTAGAGATAAAATATTTCCCACATTCTGGGCATGAAAATGGCTTCTCTCCTGTGTGAATTTTTTGATGCGTAACAAGGTTTGATTTCTGAGCAAAACATTTTCCACATTCTGGACATGAATATGGCTTCTCTCCTGTGTGAACTCTCTGATGTTTAACAAGGTCTGATTTAGAGATAAAATATTTTCCACATTCTGGGCACGAATAAGACTTCTCTCCTGTGTGAGTTCTCTGAGATATAACACCCCTTCTAAAGCTTTCATTTTGCTTAACAGACTGTAATGAACTAGAAGAAAGATCTTTCTCTTGAAGGGCTGAGGTTATATCTGGGGTAATGGCATATTCTTCATATGGATCTTGTGTGATACCATGATCTTCTGCTGTATAATCTGTAGATATCAGATGTCCCTCTGAGCTCCTGGTACAGTCATCTGACAAGAAGAAAACTGATATTACTATTATTGAATAACAACCTTATAAGTATATTCCCCACTGAGCTGCCGCTGCCTGAGACGCTTCAGACCGTGTGAAGAAGTGAAGTCAGTCGCACAGGCAGCAAACGACGGCAGCGCGGCCTACTTCATTAGTATTCACTGTACTGAGACAAAGGTCAGTGATAGCAAACAGTAATGAAGCCGGGCAGGAAACGCCACCACTGCTCTAGGTCACTGTAGAGGTGAACACAATCCATGGCTACTTAAATATGGCAACTTATGTGGAATAATACTGATGCCATAAATCTTACTGTATTACACCCCATACACACAATAGAATCCAAACCACATCTGCTGGATTTCCCAGCCTGAACTCACCGCGGATCTGCTGTCCCATACAGTATGTAGTAGGGTCTGTGGAGTCACAAGGAAGCAGGGACTCCAAGCGTCATAGATCACTAAGATACGGGGAGTCCTGGTGTGTGGACAGAGTTCAGGCTGGGAAATGTGACTGATGTACAGACCAGATCTTCTAGTCCGGATTCCATAGTGTGATTGGGGCCTAAGGTGAGGTTTACACAGTGACATTTGTAGAAGCTGCTTCAGGAATTCAGAAGAAGAATTTTTCCGCTTTACCAAATCAGCTCCCGAATCTCCATCAGATTCCTTACTGGCCCGGCCGGATTTTCCACCTCCCATTTATTTCCATAGAGCTCTGAGGTGGAATCTGCCTGAAGATCGAGCAGGAGGATTATTTTTCCGCTACCGGAAATAATCTGCTATATAATTCTGGTAAATTCTTTCCCTTCACGAGGACTGACAGCCGGTGAGGAAGAAATTTGCCTCGTTCACATCGATGTCAAGTCCATATTCCTGCTGTCCGCTCTATTCTATACTACATTTATTACCCCCTATAGCGGTATCACATTTATATTCAGGTATTATTAGTATTTTACCTGAATCAGGGAACAACAAATAGTCTAAACAATGTCTGAATAGAATCAGTGACCCTTCTGTGCTTTATATAGTGGTGACTCCTCACCTGGGCGGGTCCCTGTAGGAATGTCCTCCTCACACTCCTCATCACCACTCACATAGGGCTCTTCCTGTATTCTCATAGATATAGCATTCATGTCGCTCACATCTTTATCCTGATGGAAAATCTGGGAAACAAATAATGTAAAAGTCACCGGACAAATGGGGAAGTCACAGAGAATGTTCTAGATCATTAATCCGCATGAAGATGAAAGATGTCCTGACAGTAGCTGCAGGTCTGTGAGAAGCCGGATAAACATATTAGATGGCGGCTCAATGACACCGCCCATGTATATAACCATATAATACTGCTGGATACAACAAGACTGACCACAAGGACTTCACAGCCCGTCTACACATCATAGGGAATATCTCCATCTACCTGATCATCATCCTGTGGAAGAAGAGGACTGGGACATCTCTCCGGTGTTGTCCTCTTACTGGATCTACCTGTAGGAAACACAGACAGGGACTGAATTCATTCTGTACATACAAATAATGGAAGTCCATGTGTATATAGTCATGTCTATTACCTGCTGATGTGAGGGGCTGCTGGTCCTCCATCATCACCTCCTTGTACAGATCCTTGTGTCCTTCTAAATACTCCCACTCCTCCATGGAGAAATAGACAGCGACATCCTGACACCTTATAGGAACCTGACAACACAATGATACAGTCATCACCCCGACCCCTCCAGTTACTGTATAATGTCCCAGCATTCCCAGCACTGTCACCTCTCCAGTCAGCAGCTCCAGCATCTTGTTGGTGAGTTCTAGGATCTTCTGTCCATTGATCTCCTCCTGTATCAGGGGGTGAGGTGGAGGCCCCGGGAATGGGCTCAGGGTTCCTCCATATCCATCATACACAGAAGCCTGACAGCGCCCACTAGAGGGCTTCTTCACTACTGTGTAATCCTGGTTATGGGGAGACACATTAATAAATCTCACTACATACATGTCCAGAGTCCATCACCTCTCCAGTCATATCATCTGTTATTACTATAGATAAGTATGATGTCATGATGACATCATCAGAATCTCTCACCTCTCCAGTAAGCTGGTAGATGAGCTCTAGGGTGAGATTTAATAGACTTTCCGCCATCTTGTTCCTGTCTCTTTCCATCCTTGATGGATCAATCCGGAATATTCTCTTATATAGAAGATACTGAGAGGATTCTATATTGTAGGAACCTGAATGGAGAGAAGATGAGACAATGTAATCACTACACGGAATCCCATGGAATAAATAGAAGAGTTGAGTCCCATTATTATCACCACCTCCTACTTCTGACGTCGGCAGTGTGTAGCTCAGGAAGGAAGTGACTTGTTGTGGGCCGGCTTGGTGGGTATATAAGGTGTGTGATAGGCTGAACAGAATCTCATTGTTGTCTCAGGTAAAGAGGACGATTTATCAGAGTTGCACAAGGGATGATTATTGGCTGTGACAACGGTGACAGTATTTCTCCAAAACAGGTACCAAATTCTGAACTACTAAAATGTCCTTTGTAACAAGCACTGCCTAGTGAAAATACTGAGGAGACGTGTCTGAGACGTGGGCTTGGGTTCTAGAAATACGTAACAGCCTCGCAGCCAAAGACATGACATAAGGGTTTAGCTGAGGAGGACAAGGCCATTTTGGGATGTGTTCATACTGGGAGACACGCCGCCTTCTCTGCCAGTGCCACAGGGACAAGTAGCCGGAGGACGAGCAGCAGAAGTGCAGTATCTGGAACATGAGGAACCAGAAATGTTTCACCTCGCAGTACCAACCAGACCCACACCAGGCAACCAACACCCACCGGCTGTACCAGCAGGTACAAACATAACTAGATGGTTCCTATGTTCCAGCAGATAACTCTGACCCCGTGGAATTCTGGGCCAATAGGTTAGAGCAATGGAAAGAGCTGGTCCAGTCTGCCATGGGAGTTTTTGAACAGACTCAAGTGTACTGGCTGAGGGGTGTTCAATGCTGCCTGGGGTGTTGCAACATAAATTGGATGTGGAAGAACCAAAACCTGATGCCGAACAGCCCAGGAGGCTACAGCAGCTCTAGTAGAATGAGCCGTGCTACCCACTAAGGAGGGGAAGAAACCCTCAAAAAGGAAGAGTCCAAAGATACAGAGCTGACACTTGTAAAGATGACACTGACTTTCACTGCAGCTTCAGTCACCACAAGTGATGGTTCGTCCATCGATCTCTTGAAACAGCCACAACTGTCACAGATAGATCTCCCACATTTCTGTCTGGACTACAATCTACTGGCCATATGTTATGGTCAGCAGGGTTTATTAAAAAAAATAAATAAATAAATAAACAAAAACCCTGCTGAGCCCTACTGGACTCTGAACTGCTGAAACACCCTGGTGTGAACACTGTCTGGCAGTTAGTGTCACTGCCAGATAACTACACTAACCGGGTGTGCTCTGTTAAATCACAGAGAAACCCTGTGTAGCTCAGAGCAGCCGCTACAACAAACAAATTGTATTGTACCAAGTAGCCCACCCCAATGGACACTTGGCCAGCCCTTTTTTTTGGTGGACTCGAACATTGAGGAGCAATATGCCCTAACTTGTTGAAATGGTAACAGATCACCCCCCTGGTTTTCCTACTCCTGCTGCCACAAGAAGGGGAGGCATGGGTGGTGTCCATAGGTTCACTGGACTCCTCAACAGGCGAGGTAGTGGTAGATTTTATGACCCCCCCTCTGAGACATGAAGTTATGCTCTTGTCCCTGCTCCACTCTCCTATCTGACAACTGTGTATCAACACGAGTCGCCGAATTTATAAGGGCAGAGAGTGAAGTAGAAGGTTCTCGGCCTGCTAGTTCATCCTTTATACGTGAGGACAAACTCTCCCACAAAATTGTCACCAGTACCCTGTCCAGCCAATCCAGCTTGGATGCCAAGGTCCGAAACTCGATAGCAAAGTCTGCTACAGAGCTCTGGCCTTGCCTTAATCACAAGAGCTGAGAGGCATAGGTGGACTGGGGCACTGGGCCATGAAACACCAGGCGTAGTGCTTCAAACAGCAAAGCTAGCGCAGCCAACTCCACCACGCCCCGTTCTTTTAACGGGGTGACCCAGGTCAATGGTCTCCCAGTGAGCAAGGAAATCAGAAAGACCACCCTAGACTTCTCATCTGGATAGAGACTGGGACAGGCCTCAATGTATGTGTCACACTGGTGGATGAATCCCCGACATCCCTGCAGCTCACCCGCGTACCGCTCCGGAGGCAAGAGAGGACACGGTGACGCTGCAGAGGTCGGCAGACTACCCACCAACTTAGTCATAGCCTGAACTAAACCCTGAAATAGGGCAGAAAGGTCAACTGGGGCAGCTGGTGGAGACTGCTGCAAGTGTTGCTCCACCGCACCCAGGCATGTGTTCAAACTACTGACAAGATTCGTCAAATGGGTATGGGAATCCATTATGCGGCGGGGCTCTGGCTCTAAGATACTGTTATGGTTGCAGGGTTTATTAGAAAGAACTAAACAAACAAAAACGCTGCCGAGCCCTACTGGACTATGAACTGCTGAAACACCCTGGTGTGAACACGGTCTGGCAGTTAGTGTCACTGCCAGATAACTACACTAACCGGGTGTGCGCTGTCAAATCACAGAGAAACCCTGTGCAGCTCAGAGCAGCCGCTGCAACAAACTGTCTAGCCAGAACTCCTGGACAAGACAGAGATCAAGTAAACAGTGTGCGCTACCAGTTGTACACAACACACAAGGAACCCATGCACGCACGCACGCACGCACACATACATACACACACACTTGCAAATGAGGTTTGATCTTAGAGTGCCAGGCTTCCAGACAGCCTCCTTAAATAGGGAAGGAGCTGTCCCAAGCAAACAGCCCAGCTGCCCATGCCGAGCGCAAGTTGGCCGACACCCCAGTCAGTCAGACAGCCGACCACGCACAGCTGCTGCAAGGAAAGTTAACCCTTGCAAGTAGGACAGAATCAAGTATTGGAACAGGCTGCGAATGTGATATCATGGCCGCACCTGCTGCACAATCCTAACACCATAGAGGTGAAGACAGTCGGCCCCTGATATTACCAGCACACTGGAACTAACTGTACAGTCCTCCCTGACCCTGACAGAAGAGGAAGTATTACAGCCTAGTACGCAACGTGCAACAACGAGTTACTAATGCAGAGGAGAAAGTGGCCAACGGGAATCTGTAGGTTTGTGACTTACTGAAATGAGCAGAATCTTACATGATGGTATAGAGGACGTAGAGAATGGGCCCCGCTGTAGGGACAGAATATCTGTATAAGACAGACATTGGTTTATTCATCCATCTTGGTCTGTAATCCTCCATGTTTAACCATGCTGTTCTGTTCGGGTCAATATGACCCGAAATGATTTTTGAGACCCTGCAGTTTTTTTTTAATGAGGATTTGAAACCAGTGGTTCCTTGACTTTTCCTCATTTGTGGAGCTCTACATTTTATTTTTTTTTTGTTTACTTTTTGCTACATGCTGATTGTTACACTTGTACTGTTCGGGCCGATAGCATTTTATACTGTTCTACAGGTCTCTGATTATTTCTGACTGCAAAAGTTATGTTTTTTTATGTGTACTTCATCTCCAAATGGTGGTGGTTTCACTGTTCTTATCAGTAAGCAAGTAATTATCTAGTCTGTTTGTGAGAGATGAGACTGGTTGTCTATCATTCAAAGGGTAAAAGTTTGTGGAATTGCGAAACCGGTCGCCACATATTTAGAGCTACAATGTGTCTTGAAAGGTTTCATGACATTTCGAGAGTACTGCGGCTTGATTCTAAAACAGATAGAATGGAAAGAAGAGCTAAAGATAAACTAGCCCCTATTAGAAATGTTTGGAATCAATGGGTAGAGATTCTACCAAAATGGTATAATAGTGGTGAAAATGTAACTGTTGATGAGCAACTGGTGGCACTCCGAGGTAGTCTTATGGAGAGAAATCGACCCCGATTGGAACCGGAATAAGCTGCATAAAAGAAGATTATTTCTTGAGGAATTGGGAAAATCCCTGGTGAGGCCATATATTGAGAGCAGAAAAGTGACCCCCAGAAGTGAGGGAGCAGCAGCCATTGTAAAAAGTGTCCAGCATGCTGAAGAAAGAGACTCCAAATCCACGGCCTCCACCAGCACAGCTACCAGCAAAAAAAGGAAGAGATGGAGCTTCTGTCCATCTTCCTGTGACAATAAGACTAATCTGACATGTGCTGGATGTTCAAAATATCTGTGTAAAGGACATGGGTCTTATTATTGTGCTCAGTGTAAAAACGCATGAACATGTTCAGTTTTTTCTTTCTAAAATGGTTGAAGTTTTTATGATTTTTAATTTGTTGATTTATAAAAAAATTTCAAAAAGTTAAATTCCATGTTTTGGTCATAGTAATGTAAAGCTTCTTTATTATTTGTGTGCAGAATGTCAACAATCGAAGATAATTGCAAAAAGCCTGTGTAACCTTTTTATGAAAAAAAATAAAAGTTTGAATTTAAATTTTTCTTTTGTTTATGATCAAACATGTTCACATACAGTATTTCAATGAAAAAAGTATTCAAATAAAACAATTAGAGTAGCTAAAAATCAAGAATTAATAGGTCGGGTCATATTGACCCGGGAACAGTACAGGTGTATAGCGAACAGAACAGCAGGGTTAACCCTTTGTAGAGATGGTATTTCTGTAAAATGCTGATTATTGCAGAGATTGTTATTAGTAAATTTTGTTATTAATACGTTGAGAATGTTTCTATGTTCCAGTCTCTCGGGGAGACATAGTGATAAGAAGTTAGATGTCATTAAAAGTGTTTTATGAAACTTCCAAGACCATATCATCCATCCAGTATGTGCTAATATTTTCACAAGGCTAAGATGGCGGACCAAACGGATATTCATGTGTTAACTCATGGATTCACATGTTTATCACCTTACAATACTGTGGAAGCGGCCATTTTTCTTGTGGCCGTGGGCATGCACAGTTGGCTTGCCCTAAGCCCGAGAAGTAATAATACGTCGCCGGAAGAAGACGCGGTGAAGATCTTGTCGCAGAAGATGATGGAGGCGGCGCTGGAGAGCTCTCTGGCAGCATTGGGGACGCCCCGAGTGCTGTTTGAGCACTGGGGCCCACCCCCAGTTCTGCAAGAGAGCTCATTTGCATACCGAGAAAATCCGGGATTGCAGGTGAACGGCGGGGCAGAGAAGAAAAGGAAAGGTAGGAGACGAATAACCTTTCTTAATGCTATTCTGACATGTTAGAGAGAAAAAATTGTGCTTAAAAGATAGGATCCCTTTAAGCTGGCATAAAGCCATTATTTCTCTTTATAATCCAATGCTTGCAAAAAAAAAAAAAAAATCGAGATCCATTTTGGAAACAGAATCGAGTATCGGTCTCTGTGCATCTCCCAAGCTTGACATTATACCACACCTACTTTTAATTCGGCACCTAACGGCATACCTGGAGTGTAGTTGGGGTATTCCTTCAACAGCCCTGCTGTAGGACATGAGAGGAGGGTCCCGGAGAATGTTCCATCCAGAAATCTAACACCGATACAGGGGGTTGTAAAAGTATTCACACCCCTTGACCATTATAGTGTGTGGGGGTCACAAGGAGGACATTATAGTGTGTGGGGGCCGCAAGAAGGACATTATAGTGTGTGGGGGCCACAGGGAGGACATTATAGTGTCCATTATACCACCAAGTTAACCACTTCAGTACCGGGCCAATTTGTGGTCCAGGACCAGACACATTTTAGGTTTATTATGTATGTGCGGTTTTGAGGTCTGTAAAAATGTTCTCGTATGTCTTAGTCAACTAATTTTTGTGTCTTTTTTCGGGGACACATAGGGCTTTATTTTTATGTTATTTTTATTCTCAAATGTGTTTTAATTTTTTTTGTATCCAGGAAAATATAAACAAAATAGGAGGGAAATTGTGTCTGGTTTTCAATTTATAATTTTTTTTAAATTTAATAACACAAAGTGTCACTGAAAAACTTTATAATATAGTTTTTCCTCTCCGTTACGGTGATTTTTATTTTGTATGGTGTCGTCGGGGGTGGGGCTATAACCTTTAATAACAGCGTTTTATTAGCGTATTATTTATTTATTTTTTTATTATTAGTTTATTTACATTTTTTTAAAACTTTTTTATTATATTTTTATTTTATTTTTTTCCCAGATTGTGTCCCCATAAGGTAATAAGAGACCTTTGGGGACATCTGATCACTTTTTTTTTGTACTTGAGACTGATTTCTCCTATAACTGAGGCTGCTACATTTAACCTCAGTTACAGGAGAAATACAGACTCCTGCACACTGTATACACAGTACACAGAGCTGATCTGAGTCCTGTAGGACCCAGCAGCTCTGGCAGGACACTGCTCCCGGCAGATCACATGTCTGCCGGGTCAGAGGGCAGCTGATTTATGGCTGCGTCCATAGCCATGTATACAGCGCTCACTGAGCGCTGTAGCGATCGAGATAGCAGAGCAGGTAATAAATCTGCCCTGCTATCTCTCTGGGAGCTCCGGCTGAAGTTACAGCCGGCTCCTAGTGAAAGCAGCTGCACAATCTTGTGCAGCTGCTGTGTTCTGACTTGGACGTACAGGTACGTCCTGGCAGAACTAGACAACCACTATCCGGACGTATATAGTCTATGGGCGGTCCGGAAGTGGTTAAGGCCAAAATCTAATTTTTACCCACTCCATCATAAAGGGGCCAACATAGAGACCTTTTATTCATTAGTCTCCTCCGAATTTAGGAAATTAGATAAGGGAACTAATTCTCCAGCCAAACTTACCGTATTTTTCGGACTATAAGACGCACTTTTTTCCCCCAAAATTTTGGGGGAAAAGAAGGGTGCGTCTTATAGTCTGAATGTGCCTGGCCTGGCACCCGCCGTAATAGAGAGGCGAATGCCGGCAAGTGATAGACGCCATTACAGGTGCCGGGGCCTGAGACATCGCTACGATCCTCTGCCCTGCCTGAAGCCAGCAGCAGCGGGAGGAGTGATGCTATTCCGCTCCTCCGTCCCCCCGCCGCTGGCTTCAGGCAGGGCAGAGGATCGTAGCGATGTCTCAGGCCCCGGCGTCTATCCCTCCCCGGCATCCGCCTCTCTAGTACAGCGGATGCCGGGTCTGCAGTCTGTCAGCGGCCTCTTCTCCCCCGGGGCCGGTCCCCACCGGCCCCGTACCTGTAAAGTTGCAGGCCGGCTCCTGCGCGGCGATATCGCAGGAGCCGACCTGTTCAGGTGACAGCCGGGAGCCTAATGAGGCTCCTGGGCCTGTCACGGCTATATTAGTATTGCGGCTGGTCTCTATGACCAGCCGTAATACTAATAGACAGAATGTCCCATAGACGGCAATACACTTGTATTGCCGTCTATGGGACTTGCAATCAAGTGACCGCAGGTTCAAACCCCCGGGGGGGAATAAAATAGTAAAAAAAAAAAAAAAAAACCTTTTAAAATATATAATAAAAATATGAAAAATAAAAGTTCTAAATCACCTCCTGTCCCTAGAACATATATATAAAAGTAGAAAATCATATGTCATAAACCACCGGGTTTTTTTTTCAATACAAGGTGATCTAGGCAATAGATATTCCCCAAAATGGTATAACTAAAAAGTACTTCTGGCCCCGCAAAAAAACCCACTCTATGCATCCCCGTACAGCTGCAGGGTCACCTGTCAATGTGGCCTTGCAGCTGTTGCAAAACTACAACTCCCAAATATTAAATATTTTACCATTTTTTGCTTCAAATTTTTTTTCCCCTATTTTCCTCCTCTAAAACCTAGGTGCGTCTTATAGTCCGAAAAATACGGTAATGCAGCAGAGAAAAAAGCTCTTAATACTCTAAAAGAAAACCCCCTAATTGTAATTAGAGGGGCCGATAAAGGTGGTGGTATTGTTATTCAAAATCGTGAGGCCTACATTTTTGAGGCCACAAAAATCTTATCAGATAGTAATTACTATAGAGAGATCGCTCAGGACCCAACTATGGAACATCATTCTGAATATATTAAAATCATCCTCAGGGCATTCAAAGAGGGCATTATAAGCAAAAAAGAAAAAGAGTATCTTCTTGTAAAAAATCCGAAAGCAGCGCTTTATTATCACTTACCGAAAATCCATAAGGACCTGCAAAATCCCTCAACACAAGGCCTCAACACAATAACAAGAAATCTGTCCCATTATATCGACTTGTTATTGCAGAAGTATGTTATAAAATTACCATCATATCTTAAGGACTCTGTCAGTTTATTAGACGAGATCCTACCCATGAAATGGGGAAAAAACTTCCACTGGGCCACTTTGGATGTTGCGGCACTTTACAGTAACATCGCACATGAAAAAGGTATAGAAGCGATTAAAAGCTATTTGGTTACAGATAACTCTATGCCTGAGAAACAAAAAGAATTTATTTTAGAGGGGATTAATTTTATACTTAGCCATAATGTTTTTACGTTTGAGCAAAAAACTTTTATCCAAGTAAAGGGCACAGCCGTGGGGACAAAATTTGCCCCAGCCTTTGCCAATCTTTTCATGGGCCGTTACGAAGACTCCTTTATATTAAACACACACCCTTGGGCCACCAATATCAGGTTTTATAAACGTTATATTGATATTTCCCTACTGTTAGACTGTGCTTGGTATATGTTTTCATTTGTAGATTTTATCTTGAAGGAGTTTTTATTGGTTTTAACGTAATCCATACAACCCTTAATTTTATTGGAATAGATAGGCCTTTTTGCTGTCAAATATGAAATTCTAGAATTGCATATATCATAATCTTCTCACTTCATCCATAAATTCAAAACAATTAGCTCCTAAGTATTATTTCTAAAAATGGAATTTGAAACTGCCTATGTTATAATGTTTATTTCAGACTGTATATGAATTGTTGTAAATTGTGTATGTGGCTCCATTTCAATAAGCTATGTACATTTTTGTACTTGGAGCCTGGAGCTGTTGCTTCTAAAGTACATGCTTGCAGTTACAGTATGTTCCAATAGGAATGAGCATCCAATACATTCTACAATTTAGTTTACATAGAATGAAGAGGTTTCCGTTTTGACTTTTAAAAAGGAAGCTTAATCGGCGAATCAGTAATAAGTCTGAACAGCCGACAGTAATTTAAATAGGATGCAGACATGTGATCTGCTTGTCAGCGCGCCCTGGGAATGGTTAAAAAGCCGGCGTTACACACATGGTATATCCACGCTTACCTTTACTGAGAGGCTCCTGCTCCTGACTCCTGTACGGTATGTAAACCTGCAATTTGTCAGTTGTATTTATCAGTATTTGGCAATTTGTCAGTTGTATTTATCAGTATGTTTTGGCCATCAGTTGAATTATGGATCAGTTGAATACTGACAATATTTTTTATTGGGAATTATTGTTACTCTTCATTTTGATGATCTATATTGTTTTATCTTGAGGTTTTATGAAACATGTTACATGTCAAAATTTTTTGTTTTTTTTTTATTAGGGTATATTGTGTATTTCAGTTATACACTTGAAAAAGGGGTAATCCCCGAAACGCTGTGTATAGCGTCGTGTGTTTTGAGGAAACAAAATAAAGTGCGTGTGATGCTAACTTCAGTGGAGTAGCGCAGTGTTCTTCCTATCCATCGGGCTTCTTCCAATACTATTGTTCCCCAAGGGGTTCGGATACAATCGCTGCTGCTGCTGCTGTGAATCTCCTATATTTCTCCGATCGCTTTTAAATGAAGCAATTTCACATTTAGATTGCTCGGTATATTATGGTTTTATTATGAGAGGAATGAGTGTCCCGGAGAATGTTCCATCCAGAGATCTAACACCGATACAGGGGCTTGTAAAAGTATTCACACCCCTTCACCATTATAGTGTGTGGGGGCCACAGGGAGGACATTATAGTGTGTGAGGGACACGAGGAGGGCATTATAGTGTGTGAGGGCCACAGGGAGGACATTATAGTGTGTGGGGGCCACAAGGAGGACATTATAGTGTGTGGGGGCCACAAGGAGGACATTATAGTGTGTGGGGGCCACAAGGAGGACATTATAGTGTGTGGGGGCCACAAGGAGGACATTATAGTGTGTGAGGGACACGAGGAGGGCATTATAGTGTGTGGGGGCCACGAGGAGGACATTATAGTGTGTAAGGGACACGAGGAGGGCATTATAGTGTGTGGGGGCCACAGGGAGGACATTATAGTGTGTGAGGGCCACAGGGAGGACATTATAGTGTGTGGGGGACACGAGGAGGACATTATAGTGTGTGGGGGCCACGAGGAGGACATTATAGTGTGTGGGGGCCACGAGGAGGGCATTATAGTGTGTGAGGGACACGAGGAGGGCATTATAGTGTGTGGGGGCCACAGGGAGGACATTATAGTGTGTGGGGGCCACAAGGAGGACATTATAGTGTGTGAGGGACACGAGGAGAACATTATAGTGTGTGGGGGCCACAGGGAGGACATTATAGTGTGTGGGGGCCACTGAGTGTATGAGAAGGGCTGAGAGCGAGCACTTACCTCCTCGAGTACAGCAGCCGTCTGCTCACAGGATCTGTGATGATGTCATAGGTGTGGGCGGAGTCATGGAGTCACATGATCGGGTCCTTCTGTTATCGCTTCATCTGTGCAGAAGATACTAAATGGTAAAGGCTAAATACTAGACACCGTAAGGACCTTCTGACGTCACAAGGTCACATGACCGGATAGGCGTGTCTTTACTTGTAAGCAGGACCTTCCACTGTATCCTGTGTGTGGAGTGAGATGGAGAGCTGCTGCCAGGTGCACGAGGTAGTGAGGGGGGAGATACAGTAGGTGGCCTGCAGGGAGTAGTGGAGAGGGGGAGAGATGGGGTGCAGGGTGTAGTGTGGGGGTGAGAGATGTGGAGTTCAGGGTTGAGTGTGGGGGAGATGCAGGGTGTACTGTGGGGGGTAGATGTGGGGTACACGATTGACTGTGGGGGAGAGATGTGGGGTGCAGGGTGAATTGGGGGGGGGGGATTTAGAGCTGTGTTACTTTAGGGGATGACAAGCTATGGTTGATGCTTGGTGGATTTAGGGTAAGTTCACACGGGTTTTTTTGGTCAGTATTTTGAGGCCCTATCCACCTCCTGACCATACAGACAGCTACCATTGAAACCAATAGGAGCCGGTCTGTTCTTTTTTTCTGGTGCCGTTTGTTCCAGCTCCTGGAAAAAAGAACGGACATGCTGATTCTTCAGGGAACACAATCTGCACAAATGGTTCGCAGCACCTTGATCCGGTTAAAATATAACCTTTATTTTGTCTTCAAAAGTCCATAGTGAAATTGTGCCGACAAACAACAAGTAACATAGAACAAACACATAAAAAACGCCAACGCGTTTCGGAGCTTCTACTCCTTAGTCATGGCATATAAAACAACATACAGGCACTTCCTTTTATACTAATTAGCCGTAATTGGAACATCTGAGTGTATATTTACAACGTATCGCAGGGCATGTATAAACCAACAAACATGATTGTTGACAACATATATTATAGACGAAACTCCAGCTATATATCTAATAGAGAATAGGTTGTTTAGCATTCAGAAAGAACCACTAATCTTAATATCTCAAATTTCATGCAACCATATCAAGGGCAAGACATAGTTAACTGATACCAATTGTATATATGAATCCTACCTCTTATCAGCTTCCCAAGAGAATGCTCCTAAACTTGCAGAAGGTGCCATAGATCATCCACACTGTAATTCAAACATAATAAATCTATAAAATACAGAAACATATCCCTTGAACAGCTGTAAGAAGGGTACCCTGGTCACATGACCGGAACAGCCAATGACAAACAGACACACCTACTAGGTGTGTCCAGAAATCATGTGATGTATATACTATGCTAGTAAGACAAAAGCCGATCATGTGACCTGGCAAGACTCAAAGTAAGTACAGCAATCCCTAGTAGATATATGTAAGATCTGTCCTAATATTTAAACCTGTCGGGGATCTACAATTAAATTTTAAGATGTAATGTGCTTCTCTTTTGAGTAAGATGTCCTTTAAATTGCCTCCTCTGATAGGTTGATGGACCTTCTCCAAACCGCAGAATCGCAATGTCTGAACATCCCCCTTATGGACATCCACAAAGTGCCTCGAGGCGCCTGACATGTCATCTGTGTTATTTTTACTGCAATCACGAATGTGTTCCTGTATCCTGGTACCCAATCTCCTACTGGTACACCCTATATAGTCCAGGTCACAGGTCACACATCGTATGCAGTAAATTACATTCACGGAATTACAATCCAACTGATCCCTGATTTCCAGACAAAAATCAGAAGCATTGCTTTTAAAGTCCCGCGTAGTGATGACCTTAGAGCAAATCTTGCATCTAGGTGCACCACATTTGGTCAAACCCTTTCTTGTAGTACCTCCATATTGTTGAAATACGGGATACAATTCATGGAAAGGAAATGCCAAACGCTAGGCGATGTACTCTTCCCTAGTTATGTAACGATGGAAATGACAAAACAATATGTCCCCTCCATCTCTGCCCCCAGATTTAGGTCCCCTCCATCTCTGCCCCCAGATTCATGTCCCTCCATCTCTGCCCCCAGATTCATGTCCCCTCCATCTCTGCCCCCAGATTCATGTCCCTCCATCTCTGCCCCCAGATTTATGTCTCCTCCATCTCTGCCCCCAGATTTAGGTCCCCTCCATCTCTGCCCCCAGATTCATGTCCCTCCATCTCTGCCCCAAGTGTCATGCCGTCCTCTCCATCTCTGCCCCCAGATTCATGTCCCTCCATCTCTGCCCCCAGTGTTATGCAGTCCTCTCCTTCATCTGCCCCCAGTTTCACGTTCCACATTACACTTACCTTCTCCTTCGTTCCCCCGCTGCTCTCTGCGCGCCTCTCTCTCTTACTGGCGCACAGTTGTAGACGCGATGTGACGTCATCACATCGCGTCTACACTGCCGGCAGCGAAACGAGGAGCTGACACAGGTCAGCTCCTCGCTTCAGCCGCATATGTGTCAGCGAGAGAGGCCGCAGCGGCGCAGAGGACGCAGATCTGAGTTAAACACTTACACGGCTGAAGCAAGGAGCTGACACAGGTCAGCTCCTCGCTTCAGCCGCATATGTGTCAGCTCCTCGCTTCGCCGGCTACCCAGGCCGGCAGTGTAGACACGATGTCAGCGAGAGAGGCAGCAGCGGCGAAGCGAGGAGCTGACCTGTGTCAGCTCCTTGCTTCAGCCGTGTAAGTGTTTAACTCAGATCTGCGTCATCTGGACGCAGATCTGAGTTGAAACAAACAGGACATACAATGACTGCTGCCGGCGCCAGGGGGCCCGGGCCCCCCCAATTTTTAAATTTGGCCAGGCCCCTGACGCCAGTAGCAGTAGTACTGGCCTATCGCCGCTGCGGCCTCTCTCGCTGACACATATGCGGCTGAAGCGAGGTGATTCATGACAGCCCTAGTGTGATTAGTTGCAAATGGTATATGACTATCACCGCTGTCTATCTCTAACGCTGACCCCACAGTGTCATGGAGATATAGTACACAATTCCTAATATCCCCATGTATTCAATGGTGAGGGTAGATGGCGGGTTGATAAACGATAATTACATGGATTACGCTCCAGATTGTATCAAACCCCAGGTAGAAAGGACAATACAATACTATCTGGGGACTTCACGATAACTATGATGGCTCAAACTGATTCATGAACTGGCTCTACGCGTTTCACCTGCCTATGCAGGCTCATCAGGAGCTAGATAAATTCTGGGTACAATGACCTTCAATAGTAATGGAAAGCACCGCATTCGATGTTTAGTTAAAACTGCAGTTCTTGAGGCACTGATGGTGTACCCCAATACTTTGAGTGTCTGATGATTCGCCTCTATCCTCGTGGCACTATATAGTGCCGAACGAATCCAGGCCACGCCCCCCTCTCGCCGACTGCCAGATGAGCAGCCAATGACTTTCATCTTCGCCCGTCCAGCCCATCCGCATCATCCTGGAGGCATTCCCCATCCCTAAATCAGCTGACTTCAGAAGTCACATGATCGCTTCTCATGTTATTCAAAGCGATAAACTATCAGCTATATTGAGTGAATCTTCAACATTGAAATCCAGGTAAGTAAGCATCAACTAGCTCTGAGGTTATAGATCGATCTCAACAGTCTTTTACATGTCAATTCATCAGGGATTCATTTGCCAAAACCCCGTACAGTACTATTGATATCATGGATGTCAGGGGACCATGCCATTCATTTTATGGCTATTAGCAGGACCTCTAAATTTCTAAATGGTCTGCATCAAAACCTCAAGGTTACATAAATGATAACCCCATATGATGCAATAGAGATCAATCCTGGACATCACCACCCTCACATTATGTTCCATGTGTAACCATGGCTACAATACATCGACTCATGACACGTCGGAGTAGATATGATATAAAAAGCATTATAATCTACTCCTTCGTTACAAGTCCACTGGTATGTAACCACCCCCAACCTCCTTTTGCTTTGGCAACATGAAATGTCTTATTCTTTGGTAACGCTAATAAAGCTCATTTGTATTTGACGTGTATGTAGCAGAGCTGTGTATGTAGCAGAGCTGTGTGTGTAACTAATATGTAGCGGAGCAGTCTCCAAATTTGCTGGACATCTTTCAAATTTGATTTTCATGTAGTGGTGCTGTCTGTGTGTGACAAGTATGTAGTGGAGCTGTCTGTGTGTGATGTGTATGTAGCAGATCTGTATGTGTGTGATGTGTATGTAGCGGAGTTGTCCGTGTGACGTGTATGTAGCAGAGCTGTCTGTGTGCGACGTGTATGTAGCGGAGCCGTCTGTGTGTGACGTGTATGTAGCGCAGCCGTCTGTGTGTGTGTGACGTGTATGTAGTGGAGCCGTGTGTGTGACATGTATGTAGCGGGGCTGTCTGTGTGACGTATATGTAGCGGAGCCGTCTGTGTGTGACGTGTATGTAGCGCAGCCGTCTGTGTGTGTGACGTGTATGTAGTGGAGCCGTCTGTGTGTGACGTGTATGTAGCGCAGCCGTCTGTGTGTGATGTGTATGTAGCAGAGCCGTCTGTGTGTGAAGTGTATGTAGCAGAGCCGTCTGTGTGTGTGATGTATATGTAGCGGAGCTGTCTGTGTGTGATGTGTATGTAGCGGAGCCGTCTGTGTGTGACGTGTATGTAGCAGAGCCGTCTGTGTGTGACGTGTATGTAGCAGAGCCGTCTGTGTGTGACGTGTATGTAGTGGAGCTGTCTGTGTGTGACGTGTATGTAGCGGAGCTGTCTGTATTTGCATGTAGCAGAGCTGTGTGTGCTTTCTGTGGCTGCAGCAGATCTGTGTTATGTATGTTCTTGGTCTTTACCCTCCATACTTAGTGCTATGAGTAGGGACTTCTGTCTCAGTCTGTGGTTTTTGTGTCTGTATATTTGTGATGTTTTTTCTCCGCTTGTTCCCTTTATACTGGATGTTCTCATTGGTTATTTTTGATCATGCACATTACCAGTTGGGTCCCTGCGGTGCTAGATTTCCTTTTTCGGGGTCTGTGTTGCTGTTTCTGCCTTGGAGGGGCTTTTTCTGATGCATTGTGGAGACTTTCCTCTGATCCGGGGCCATGTTCTTACATTTATAGGGCTGTGAGTTTGGTTTTTGCATTTATTTCGGTTGCTCATAGAAACATATTTTGGCCACTTTCCAGATTTTATCCTCGCGCTCTGTTCTGGAAGCGGTTTATGAGATTATCTTTGTCTTTGGGGTGTGGAAAGAAACCGAAATACCTGGGGAACCCCCAAACATACAAACTACACGCAGATGTTGTCCTTGGCTTTCAGGCAACTGAGCAATGGGACAAATCAGATTCAACCCAAATTATGGAAAACATTTTTGTGGTTCAGTTCGTGGACTCGCCCATAATGTCTTGCAGGCCGACATCATGACAGAGATAACCAATCATGAGGGACTGTAGGTCAGAGGTCCCTGATGTTTTATGGGCAATATATGGAGAAGAGAAGGCGTCCATCTTGTGGGGAGAGTTTAGAGTAGTATGGCAACTTCTATAGAGATCCAAGAGATGAACAATACCGCCATACGTTCCCTCGGCATTCTGTAGAATGACAAATGCTATTTAGGCAAAATACGAAAAACAAAAATAGAATGAGAGGGGGGCGTGGCCTAGCTATGGCGGTGTGAAGTCGCACGCACTGTGAGCTCCTCTCTGGTTTCCCCTCGGGCTGCCCAGCACACCTCTCCAACCGGCTCTTTACTTACCTCCTCATGGGGAGAAACCGCCATGGACCCTCTCGATCCTCCTCACAGCCGCCGCCGATGTCTGCAAAAGCCGCGCTGCACTCCTTCTTCTCCGCTCCGGGTGCCGCGCTGTCCGGATCCAAGATGGCGACCGCTGTGTCTTCGCGGCCTGCAGCGATCCCTCCTTCTCCCGACAGCCCGCCTCCTCGCGGCGTCGGCCGTGGCATCGCTTCCTCGGATCTCCAGGCTGCTCCCTCCCTTCATCTGCCGGTGTCCCACAGGATCTTCTAGGAGGTACCTCCCCCTCCCCCCCTGCCTCTTCCTCTGCTATGGACGCTGACTGGCCTCCACTGTCTCCCTCCTCTGCCCAGATGGCTCTCCCTGGGACCTGCAGCACTCCTGTTCTCCCTCCTCAGCCTTCCATGACTCAGGGCTCTGGATTGGGGCTAGCTTCCCCTGACCCTACGTCCCCATGGCTACTTGCCGGGCCTCCTCTCCTACATATGTCTACTGGCGGCTCCTCTACTCTACCTCCTAACAACAATGGGGGTGATATGGACACTCCAACCCCCCGCGCCCCTGTGGCCTCTGCTGAAAATTTGAGTTTGGGGGATGCCTTAGGGGAACTACGCCGCCTCTCTGCCACCCTTGGCTCCATACCTACTAAGGCAGACATGGAGGCTTATGTTTTGCGCCTGGAACAATCGTATAAAGCTGAACTGTCTGCTGTCTCATCTTCTGTCCGGCGCCTGGAGTGCCGTGTAACCGCTGTTGAATCTTCTGCTTCCTCCAAATCTGAGCAGCTAGCTGTGCAGGACTCTGTTCTTCAGGCTCATGCCCGCCAACTTCAGCGTTTGACTGATACTATGGACGATCTGGAGAACCGTAATAGGCGGAATAATATCCGTGTTCGGGGCCTCCCGGAATCTGTCGATCCTAATCCGCTGGATGGTGTTTTACGATCTGTGTTCAATTCGCTTTTGGGTGTTCCCCTGGATTCTCCCCTGGAACTTGATCGTGCGCATCGATCGCTGGGCCCACGCACACCCGACTCTGATGTTCCCCGGGATGTCATTTGTCGGGTCCACCGTTACCAACTTAAGGAGGCGATCATGCGAAAGGCCAGGGACTCGGCCCAGATTCTTTACAAGGACTATCCTCTGATGCTCCTCCCGGACCTCTCACGGCTCACCCTGGCTAAACGTCGGGCCCTCAAGCCCCTGTTGGATGTCCTGACTCATCATCGTATTCCATATTCATGGGGCTTCCCGTTCCGTCTGCAGGTCCGTAGGGAAGGTCGTCTCCTGACTCTCGATCGCCCGGACGAGATTCCTTCCTTCATGCTGGCTTTGGGCTTACCTCCGGTGGATATCTCCAGTTGGCCTTCTTTTTTGGTTAATCCTCCAATTCCTCCGCCACCGAAAGCTCAACGTAAATCCCGCAGTTCCGGGCGCCCGCGCTCATCTGCCTCCTCCAGCACCCCCGTGGCGCGAAGCCCTCCGTGATTTGGGACTACGGCACTTTTCTTCCTGCTCTTGCCGATGTGGACTGACCTCAGCTAGGGGGTTGACTTTTCATGCCAGTATTGGTGCCTCTTTGTATGCACCTGTATTATGACGTATTGTACTTTACTCTTACATTTTGTTCTATTGTTCCATTTCGTTTTTCTTTTCTCTGTTTCTTTCTTTTAAGTCCGGTTGGATTGGTTATGCTATTGTAGATTGCTGTTGTTTCCTTATTTTTGCCCGGGGCCTCCCGGGGAGGGGCGGCACCGTTTTTAGAAGGCTCGTCTCCTACCGGGGGTCTCGCTCTACTGTGTGGTGCGAGTGTGGTGTTTCTTTGTCACCTTTCCCCACTTTTTCTAGGGAGGTGTTACCTCTCCCACGTGGTGGTGGTTTGTTTGTATTGTTTAGTTTTGTTTTCTTTCTTCCTGTTTGTTTTCCCTGTCCTTGTCTGATCTCGTGTCCTCCTCTTGTTCTCCTTTGTCCTTTGTCTTAGGGGTTTGCCGTCTTAGGCATGGCCTCTGTCAACCTATGTTCATTTAATGCGAGGGGTCTCAATGTGCCCCAGAAACGCAATCAAATTTTGTTTCATTTTCATAAATCTTGTTCTCATATTTTAATCCTTCAGGAGACCCACTTCCGGAAGGATCACATTCCTGACATCCGCAATAGGCATTATCCCACATGGTTCCACAGCACCAACCCGTCCTCTAAGTCCAAAGGGGTGTCTATCGCCCTGCATCGCTCGTTGCAGCATGAGGTGATGGATTCGGTTCTTGATCCCGAGGGCAGGTATG
Organism: Leptodactylus fuscus; assembly: GCF_031893055.1. Classification (NCBI taxonomy): domain Eukaryota; kingdom Metazoa; phylum Chordata; class Amphibia; order Anura; family Leptodactylidae; genus Leptodactylus; species Leptodactylus fuscus. The sequence continues at coordinate 5,717,796 of NC_134265.1, read as the reverse complement.
TCTTCCTGAAACTACGCATTGGTGGCACAACAGTTACGGTCGCAGGGTGCTATCTTCCCAATCAGCAGCAGATGGTGTACTGTAGGTCTCTTCTGAGCAAATTGGCTGACTTTAGTGAGGGGGTGGTCCTCTTAGGGGGAGACTTTAATTTTGTTCTTGACTCGGCGATTGACGCTTCCCCCCCTCGGGCGATTTGCGCGCCAGCCCAGCTTCGTAAGCTTTGGTCCTCCCTTCATTCCCACCGCCTCGTTGATGTCTGGCGTCTTCTTCACCCGCTGGGTCGAGATTACACTTATCATTCTCCAGCCCACGGTTCGTATGGTCGTCTGGATTTTTTTCTGGTTAGCCACCATGCTTTATCATGGTCCCCGTCTGCGCAGATCGGTTCGGTCCTGTGGTCTGACCACGCCCCAGTTTTTCTCTCCCTTGCAATACCGGGCCTTTCTTCACGTCCCTTTAATTGGCGCCTCAACGACGCCCTTCTCAAAGACGCAACATGCCGGACTGCGATTTCGGACACTATTCGTAATTTTGAGACTGATCATGCGCAGGATCCGACCCCCCTCCCGCTGCGATGGGAAGCTCTTAAATGCGTTCTCCGTGGCGTTTTCATACAGCATGGCTTGCGCCTCAAAAAGGAGCGGTCAGCCGGGATAGCCTCCCGTCTTGCCCGCATCCGTTCTTTGGAACTTGAGCATAAGAGGACCTTGGCGTCCTCCACACTCAACGAACTTCTCAATGCGCGGGAAGACCTCCGCTCTTTCCTGGACGAGATTTCTATCCGCCAACGGGACCGGTTAAAAAGACACTTTTACAAACATGCCGACAAATGTAGTCGCCTTCTTGCTAGGTGCCTTCATCCCCGCCTCTCGACGACCTATGTCCCATGCATCCGGGACCGCACGGCGCGTTTAGTTCATGATCCCCCCTCCATAGCGGGCGCTTTTCGCAAGTTCTTTCATGATTTGTATAATTTGAAGGGTCATTATGCCGACCTGGACCCGGAGACTGCTCTGACTAAGATAAGGGAGTATGTGGCGTCTACAAGTATCTGGGAGTTCAGATTCCTGCCAACCCCTCTGCCTTGGTTGAGTTGAATTACCTCCCTCTGCTCGAGAGAACTGCTGTCGATCTGCGGGCGTACGGGTCTCTGGGGTTGTCTTGGTTCGGCCGCATTAATGCTTTAAAAATGGACGTCGTGCCCAGGTTCCTTTACCTTTTCCAAGCCCTTCCGATCCCTGTGCCTAGGCGTTACTTTAAGACTCTTCAGTCGATGTTTGGTAGATTTGTCTGGGGCTCCTCACGTAGTAGGATTAAATTCCGGACCCTTTCCCGTCACAAGATTAATGGGGAGGCGGGGCTTCCTGACCCTTTCTTATATTACCGCTCGGCGATCCTGCTCCGCCTCTTCGACTGGCGTTTTCGGGCTCTGGATAAACAATGGGTCTCCATTGAGGCGGAGCTTCTCTCTGCCCATCTTGCCTCTCTTCCGTGGATCCCCTCTCATTTTCGGCCGGCCTTAACTCACGTCTCTCCTCTTTCTTCCCACTTTCTGTCCACTTGGGATTCCGTCTGCTCCTCTCTCTCCCTTGCCAAGTTCCCGGGTCGCCTGACGCCTCTGTTTCGGAATGGTATGTTTCCCCCCGGCCGCACCGCTCATCATTTTCTTTGCTGGTCCGTTTTTGTCGATGTCCGTCTGGGGTCCGTTGCTGGGTCCTCTGCTCTGCCTCCTCTTAGTCTGCTACAGGCTTCTTTCCCTGACTTTACATTGTCTTGGCTAGAGTACAACCAACTTGCTTCTTTTCTTCGTCGATTCTCTTTGCAGCCCATCCTCTCTGCTGCCCCGACTGCTTTGGAGTCCGAATTCCTCCGTTCCGGGGTGCCGACTAGAGTTCTTTCCGCTCTTTATGACATTCTCCTTACGGCTTCTGCCCCCGGTCTTCCCCCCTTTACCAAAGCTTGGGACTCTGATTTGGGCCCCCGTTTGTCTGCTGCTGATTGGGAACGTTCCTTCCTGTTGACTCACAAGCTGCCTTTGCCCTGTAGTGCACAGGAGAAAAACTATAAAATCTTGTCCCGTTGGTACCGTTGTCCGACCCTCTTGCATCGCATTTTCCCCTCTGTGTCGGACGAGTGTTGGCGCTGTGGTTCAGCTGTGGGTTCCTTCCTCCATATCTGGTGGGACTGCGGAAAGATTCAGGAGTTTTGGTCATCTGTCTTTTCCCTGTACTCTAAGGTCAGTGGTCGCTCTGTGTCCCCATCCCCTCAACTGGCCCTCCTCTCTCTTATCCCTGGTAAGATTTCTAGGGTCAAAGGTGACTTACTACGCCATTTTCTGACGGCCGCCAGGACGGTCATTCCACATCATTGGCGTAGCTCGGTGGTTCCCTCCCTGTTGGAGTGGCTCCAGGAATTCCTCCTCATTAGAAGGATGGAGGCTATTGTAGCGGAGGATCTTGTGGATTTGTCTAAGTTCGAGACCCTCTGGCGGCCGTGGATTGTGTTCCAAGATTCGACTGAGTTCTCTTTGCTTTTTCCTTAACCCTTTTCTCCGGTGGTTCCCCTTTTGGGGTCTTTAAGTGTCTTTCGTCCCACTTTTCTTCTTCTGTCTCGCTCTGTTCCTCTCTTCTAAATTAGATGTTGTTCTCCTTCCCCCCCCTTTTCGTTTCCTGTCCTCGTGGTGTCTTGTCTTCCCCTAGTTCTGTGTTGTTCTGGTATCGCTCTTGGGGCCGTGTTGTGTCCGCAGATTTTCTTTTTGATTTGTTTTGATTTGTGTTCTGCTGGCACTTATGCCTCTTGTTTAGCCCGTCTAGGGCACTGTTTTGCCGTTTTCCTGTTATTGAACTTGCTTTTGGTTAGTCTTCTTTCTGTTATTTTGTAATGTACTGTGATTCTGTTTCTTTATTTTGAAAATTTCAATAAAATTCAGTTTACACCTAAAAATAGAATGAGAGACTTTTCTTAAGATGACGTGTAACGGTGTGTTTTGTATTTGCTTGAACGTTCTTTCAACATTCTATCACGTCCTCCTCCGTGTCCAATAGCCAATACCATGACGTGTAATGTTTTTGTATTTGGTTAAAAGTTTGTTTCATGTCTTTCTCCAACACTACAGCTTGCTCCTCCTCCCCCTCCATTTTCATGGACACTCACAAACCAACTAATTCTAAGCAAGAGGCAGCGCGCGCGGGTTCAAAAGCTAAATCTTTCTCTAAGCCTGAGGCAGCGAACGTTGGTGCTGGTGGTTTCAAAGTCACGTGTATGCTTGCCTGAACGAATGAAGCGCGATCAGAGATGTGCTAGTGCCTTGCCGGAACGAACAAACCGTGATTGGTGTGCTAGCGCCTTGCCAGAACGAACGAAGCACAATCGGAGATGCTGGGGATTGGGGTGGTCGCAGGCTGGTATTCTAAGGCTGGGAAGGGCCAAAAAACCATGGCCCTAACAACCCTTGTAATGTCAGGCTGCTGCTGCTTGTTATATCTGGCTGGTTATAAAAAAAAATTGGGGGGACCCTATGTCATTTTTTTCTAATTATAAAGCAACATAGGGTCCCCCCAATATTTCTGAGCCAGTCAGATACAACAAGCAGTATCCTGACATTACAAGGGTGGAAAGGGCAGTATGGTTTGTGGCCCTTCTCAGCCTTATAATACCAGCCTGTTGTTTTCGGCCTTTTCCAGCCTAAGGGTCAGTGCACACTGAGTTTTTTGGTGCTCATTTTGAGTTCTATCGGGAGGCTTTTTTTTTTGGAGGTTGATTTTGAGGTGGATTCAGCGTCAAAATAAGCACCAAAAAATTGAGTGTGCACTGACCCTAATAATTCCAGCCTGCGACTGCCCCAATCCTCAGTAGTCTCTATTAAACAGCCGGGTATTGGATGATAACCAATTCTCCTCAACATTAGGTAGCGGGGTAATAATTGTAGGGTTAGTGCTAGAATATTCACCACTAAGGGCTCGTGCACATCTGCGTTCACTGTCCTTATTGCAGGTTTCCGTTTCCTGCATAAAACAGATGCAGGAGACGGAAACCTGCAGGAGACTTTCTCACCCATTCATTTGAATGGGTGAGAAAGCTGTCCGGCCGTGCGCGGCAGTGAGCGTTTTGCGCTCTCCGCCGCGAAACCGGGTTTTATAATCCGGACACAGAGTCGGACATGCAGTACTCTCTGTCCGGATAAAAAAATCCGGTTTCGCGGCGGAGAGCCTAAAACGCTCACCGCCGGACCCGGTCTATGGTTTCCATCTTCTGCCATGCAGAAGACGGAAACCATAGAACGGAGTCATGAACGCAGGTGTGAACCCAGCGTAACACTAAGCCACACCTTAGTAATGGATGCTGACTATCAGTCGCCATTACTAAGGGGTAAGAAAGGATTTATAAAAACTCCAGACATGAAAGAAATGTGTTTTTATTGAACTAGACAAATCGTTGACCATTTTATTAAAGAATTTAAAAAAACAAAACACAAAAACGATGATCATCGATGGAATCCAACGTAATCCAATGGCTCATCGTGACCTGAAAGAGAAAAAACACAGCATAATAAAAAAAAAAAATTATCCTCATGTTACGTCGTCACCCGTTCGAACTCCTGCACCATTCTCTTGCCGCTTTGTACAGTGCGGGAGGCCGGTCTGCTTATCATTACCTGCTCCCGCTCTCTTGTCATTGTGTTGTTATTGTTAGGGTGTATTCACACAGAGGAAAATACCGGTGAATTTGGTGTGGAATCTGCGTTATATTCAGCGCTAAAAAAAGCCTCCCATTGACTTCAATGGGTTGTTTGCAGAAAAAGGATGGGAGGATTTTCTTTTCAGCGCTGAATCTGTCACGGATTCCACACCAAATTCAGCGCCATTTTCCTTTGTGTGAATGCCCCCTAAGGGGTGTTTGCATTGTGTTTGAAAGCTTATCTGCCAATCAAGCCTGGGATGGGTTCTGGGCTTCCTTAAAGAGGACCTTTCATCAGATCGGGCACATGCAGTTTTATATACTGCTGGAAAGCTGACAGTACGCTGAATTCAGCACACTGGTTGCTTTCCCGATCCGTGCCCGGTGTAAAGCGCTATCGGTCCCGGGACCATAGCGCTTTAGTGTCAGAAGGGCGTTTCTGACTGTTAGCCAGGAACGTCCTTCTGCCTCGCGGCACCTATCGTGCTGTGCTGTGGAGCGGGGAGGAACTTCCCCCTCCCTCTCCTGATAATACTCGTCTATGGACGAGCTGTGTGAGCAGAGGGAGGGGGCGTTCCTCCCCGCTCCACAGCACAGCGCGATAGGCGCCGCGAGGCAGAAGGACGTTCCTGGCTAACAGTCAGAAACGCCCTTCTGACACTAAAGCGCTACGGTCCCGGGACCGATAGTGCTTTACACCGGGCACGGATCGGGAAAGCCGACAGTGCGCTGAATTCAGCGCACTGTCAGCTTTCCAGCAGTATATAAAACTGCATGGGCCTGATTTGATGAAAGGTCCTCTTTAAGTAGCCATCAGGCCACAAATGTTTGCTGGATATTGTCTCTGACCTTGCTTTGTCCTTGCTGTTGTTTTGTATTTACTGATCTCTGCTTCTTGGCTTTTTGACTACTCTTTTGGATTGTGATTTGGTACTGTTTTGCCTTTCTGGTTTGCTGACTCCTCTTCTGTGCTGTTTTGTCTTGTCCTGTTCTGTGTAACACAAATTTAGAGAAGGGACTTTCACCCAGTTGTCCTCTACTGCCTTGGGGAGTTGAGGCAAGTAAAAACTGGCTTCTATTCTGGTGCAGAATTCTGTCACATCTGAATGAGCTATGAAGGGACGCCTAAGCTACAGATGAGTCCCTGGGCTAGCTGTGTGATTGTTACTCCTGTCAATGTGACCAGGCATATTCCAATCACATTGGGGGTCACAGTAGAAGCAGGAGCTGACAAGATATTCATATGGATTGACATGTGTCTCCTGCAATAACAGCAGACACTGCCTGGAAATTCATTTGCATTTACAAGCAGCTCCTGTAAGGGGGAGGTCTCAGATATAAAAGAAATGTTTCTATTCAAAAACAGTAAACCAAGGCTCAGCTAAAAGTGATCAATTTCATACAAGTCACAATACAGTTCTGTTTTGCACATGATGCATATTATGCGTGAAAATGCACTTTAAAAGTGCATAATGCCAAAAACTGGACGGGCGATATTTCATATGGCAGCCCTCCCACTGGTGGGCCCTAGGCACCCCAGTCCGACCCTGACTGTGTACTATACTGTGTATTATACTGTGTACTATATTGTGGTACCCTGAGCCGGTACAGACTGAGTGCCCACAACCTGGAGATGGAGACGGGGCGACACAGGCAGACGTACAAGCCACGGGAGAACAGACTGTGCCAGCACTGTGACCAGAGGGCCCTAGAAGACGAGGCCCATTTTCTGCTACACTGCACCAAATACTCAGCTGTGAGGGCCGTCTACTACCAAAGACTCTCTGCCCACATCCCAGACGAGAAGAGGAAACTCTACATCCTACTGGGAGAAGAAGAGGCCACTGTGGCGATCGCTGCCCAATACGTGTCCAGCTGTCACCAAACAAGAGGAAGATCAGACTCCACGGACTGTTATATTTATCCCAATACACCCGCCCCACCCCACCTCCCCATATAGCGGTCACCAACCAAGAGGAAGATGAGACTCCACGGACTGTTATACCCCAAACCACCCACCCCACCTCCCCATATAGCGGTCACCAACTAAAGGAAGATGACGCTCCACGGACTGTTATACTCCAAATCACCCCCCCCCAGCAGTCACCAAATAAGAGGAAGATGAGACTCCATGGACTGTTATACCCCAAATCAGCCACCCCACCCATACTCTCCCCCTCAACTCCAACCCCCCTCCCCCACACACACACTTTAGTAGCTTTGGCAATGCCAAATATCTATTCGGACGTGTAATAAAGCCTATTTGATTTGATACTGTGGTACTAAACTGTGTACTATACTGTATATTATACTGTGTACTATACTGTATATTATACTGTGTACTATACTGTAGTACTCTACCGTGGTACTATACTGTATACTATACTGTGGTACTTTACTGTAGTACTCTACTGTGGTACTATACTGTGTACTATATTGTGGTACTATACTGTGTACTATACTGTGGTACTATACTGTGTACTATATTGTGGTACTATACTGTGTATTATACAGTGGTACTATACTGTGGTACTATACCGTGTACTATACTGTGGTACTATACTGTATACTATACTGTGTACTATATTGTGGTACTATACTTTGTGCTATACTGTGGTACTATACTGTGTACTATATTGTGTACTATACTGTGGTACTATACTGTGGTACTATACTGTGTACTATACTGTGTACTATACTGTGTACTATACTGTATACTATACTGTGTACTATACTGTATACTATACCCGATCTTACACTTCTGTCCTGCCGTCCCGGATGGCTTAGAGCTTTAGAGCTTGTCCTGCTATGCCCCTGTAGGAGTGTTTTCTCCCCCTCCCCCATCTCTGCTGTGTCCCCTCCCCCCACTGAGCCAGTAGAGGGGACTGATGACCTATGACCCCTCCTCCTCTACAGTCCAGGGCAGAGCAGAGCAGCATTACCTGGCAGCGTCTCCTGTAAGTAGTAACATGTCTGTGTGGGGTGAAGGAATCCTCCGGGGTCTCCACAAACCTACAATCTGTGCACTAGAGGGGGAGATGGCGGACAGGGTGGGATGTTTATTTGGAAATGTATTTTGCTGAAGTTTGGGAGAAATTGTAAAGATAAGTTACAGGGGAAGGTAGTGGCTGAAGGGTGGTGGGGTTTTTGTTTAAATTAAAAAGTATGGGACTACATTGTAGGGGCGGCTTTATTCATGGGACTACATTGTAGGGGCAGTCGATCAAAAGATGCGGCGTAATTAGGTTTTCCTTGATCGTCCGCATCAGGTAGCGGGGGGGAAGGTGTGCATCTATATATATATTATGCCCCACAGTTGCCCACCCAACTCTATTATGCTCCATAGGCGCTGTGGGGCATAATAGTGGTTGTAGAGGGACGCTGCTACTCTTTTTTTAAAGGACCAGTAAAACCAATATGTAAATGAGCCTATCTGTGCACCCTGGGCGTTCCTCCTGCGTCATACCTTGAAACCGGACCCTCTTTAGCTTGCGTGCCGAAAATTCCACCTCCTCTCCCCCTGTAACCGCCTCCAGCGTCTCTCATCTCACTCCTGTACATTGAAATCTCGGGCATGCGCGGTAACACTCCCTCCTGAGCTCTACTGCACATGTCCGAGCGCCATTTTCTTGTGGACAGAAGAAGAAAGCACGCAAGATATGGTGATGAGAGATGCTGGAGGCGGTTACAGGGAGAGAGAAAGAGGAATTTTTGGAGCACAAGCAAGACGGGGCGGTTTGAAGGTATGACGCAGGGGGTGCATATAGGTTTCTGTTTGGGGATTGTCAAAGAAAACTCCCCGAACGGAAACCTGAACGCAGATGTGAACCGGGCCTAAGCATCACATTATAAAATACAATTTTAGTATGTATAATAGTAGACATGTATAGAAGCAAATACAATGAGATAGATAGATAGATAGATAGATAGGAGATAGATAGATAGATAGATAGATAGGAGATAGATAGATAGATAGATAGATAGATAGATAGATAGATAGATAGATAGGAGATAGATACTGTATATACTCGAGTATAAGCCGACCCCCCTAATTTTACCACAAAAAACTGCGAAAACTTATTGACACGAGTAAAAGCCTAGGGGGGAAATGCAGCAGCTACTGGAAAATTTCAAAAATTAAAAAGGTCGGAGGTTTTGGGTGCAGTAGGTGCTGGGGAAGGGGAGGGTATGTTTTGGTTGTCTGTCTGCCCCTTCCCCGAGCTTGAGGACTGTTTTTTTTCCCCCCACTTGGAATTCAGTCTGGCTGAATATAGGGTATCTGCAGTGCTCCTATTAACCCCTTCCCGACGGAACAGGAGCACTGCAGATCCCCTATATTCAGTAGACCGGGCACTGTCAGACACAGGGAGACCTAATGTGTATGTGTGTCACAGTCATTTTCTACTTTTATATGTGTTCTACGGAAAGGAGGGATTTAGAACTTGCTTGACTCAAGTATAAGCCGAGAGGGTCTTTTTCAGCACAAAAACTGTGCTTAAAAATTTGGCTTATACTCGAGTATATATACGATAGGAGATAGATAGATGTATATACTTACACATATACCCATCTACTCACACACATATAGTCATATACAACATACACACACACACACACCTATCTGCACACATACAGGACTCACACAGTATATAAGACACATAATGTAAACACATATACACATATTTTACCTAAGAATATATACTTACCTTTGGCTGAATTTCTCAGTGCACAGGACATGGAGGAAACTCCCGTGCAGCTCTGCCTGGCAGTGGAGAAAGCTGTGGCATCGCAAGAGACTTCTCCTCTCACACTCTGATGCTGAGGGGGAGGAGCGGCACAGCAAGCCGATATGTGCAGGGAAACTTTTACAAATAGCGGTGGGCAGCCCCTGAAAATGGCAGTGATTTATCTGCTGCCGATCTAGTCCTGATGGAAGAGAAAGTATGGGACCCCTGAGGATGTTTGTCCCCCCCCCCTCTCCTAATGCGGACCCTGGATAGATGCCGAATTGCATCATCACTGACATCATCAAAGGTCCTTTAACTTTAATACTGTTTAGGTAAAAAAAAAAAAAGTTCCGTGGCTGCCGCCCCCTCCCAAACTGCCCTCGACCTATACACACAAATAGCTGTTTTAGGATGAGGCCCCACGTTGCAGAAATGCAGCTTTTGTTTGCAGATTTTGTTGCCAAGGCTAAGAATTGCTACAAAAGTAACGGGAACTATCTAGGAAGTTCTTCTACTTCTCCCTTCTGCTCAATCCACTCCTGGCTTTGGCTGAAAAAAAAAAAAGCAACAAAAAAAGTTGTGTTTTTGCAACATGGGGCCTCAGAGTTTGTGCTAAGTGCTCTCTTCTCTGTGCTGAGGACATACCTGATAATGGCGGTGCCAGGGGTCTATAGCTCTAGCCTTGAAACCCCCTTTAAATGGAACATGTTATCAGAAAATGAGTTTTTCTTTCTGTCCAGATCATTTCTCAGCAGTTATGTAGAAAAAGTAGACTGTTTCCTTACCGCCTGAAGTAGAAAAATTCTTCGAGGTGCCAAATCTAGCCTCCGGACTAGAAGAGGACAAACCATGAGTACGATACAATAAGGAGAGAGGTCGGTTTGCAACACTCCTTCAGATATTTAAAAATCCATGTTTAATTCAATTCATTAAAACGAAAGTACACACATAGAGAAAAAGTGAAGGAAAAAACACAAATATGTGCGTTAAGAGAAACCGTTAACGCGTTTCAGGGTCCACCATACCCCTTAGTCATAGCCTGTTTCTCAAATGCCGGCTATGTCAGTATATACAGTCATGGCCAAAAGTTTTGAGAATGCCACAAATCTTCTATTGTCACATGATCTGCTCCCTCTGGTTTTTCTGTGTGTTTGTCGGATGTTTTTATCACATACAGAAATAGAATTGCAATCATATTCTGAGTAATAAAAGCTTATACTGACAGTTAGAAGGAGTTAATGCAGCGTTGCAATATTTGCAGTGTTGACCCTTCTTCTTCAGGACCTCTGCAATTCTCCCTGGCATTGTTGATGGCCAAACTGCTCTTGGACGGTTGGGAGAAGTTGATCTTGGAGGACATTCTGGTCCCATTCTTTATTCATGGCTGTGTTTTTAGGCAAGACTGTGAGAGAGCCGATTCCCTTGGCTGAGAAGCAACCCCACACATGAATGGTTTCAGAATGCTTTACAGTTGGCATGAGACAAGACTGGTGGTAGCGCTCACCTCGTCTTCCCCGAATAAGCTGTTTTCCAGATGTCCCAAACAATCAAAAAGATAGACAAAGAACAGCACCGAGCTGCACATAGTGAAGTACCGTACAGTAAAGAGGTCAATGAGAAAAGAAAGCTTCTCACCTTGTAAGGTTGTGATCACAACCGTTTTGTCAGTTTATAGACCACTTCTGGAGGGGAGGTCTTATACCCCTGGAGGAGAGCCAGCAGAATCCACGTCACCCTAGGTGTAGGTAATGGCAAAAAATGGACCGGACAAATAGAGGATCCCTGCGCTCAATCCATCGTCTTTAAAATCTCACTTTATTTTGGAAAAGTACACACAACGCGTTTCGGGCTAGCTGCCCTTTTTCAAGTGTATAGACAGCTCCTTAGCCTTTTCCATCAGCCCCTCATGGAGGTCCCGCGCAGAGGAAACCGGACGGATAAACGTGATCCCCCCTCAGCTCAAAAACAATGAACTCCAGCACAACATCAACAAAACCAGCAGCACGCCTCCACTGCGCCTGCGCGCCCCGCAGCTTCTCATTGGCTCTCATTGTTTTTGAGCTGAGGGGGGATCACGTTTATCCGTCCGGTTTCCTCTGCGCGGGGAACTGACACACGGGACCTCCATGAGGGGCTGATGGAAAAGGCTAAGGAGCTGTCTATACACTTGAAAAAGGGCAGCTAGCCCGAAACGCGTTGTGTGTACTTTTCCAAAATAAAGTGAGATTTTAAAGACGATGGATTGAGCGCAGGGATCCTCTATTTGTCCGGTCCATTTTTTGCCAAACAATCAAAAAGGGGATTCATCAGAGAAAATGACTTTACCCCAGTCCTCAGCAGTCCACTCCCTGTACCTTTTGCAGAATATTAGTCTGTCCCTGATGTTTTTTCTGGAGAGAAGTGGCTTCTTTGCTGCCCTCCTTGAGACCAGGCCTTGCTCCAAGAGTCTCTGCCTCACAGTGCGTGCAGATGCACTCACACCTGCCTGCTGCCATTCCTGAGCAAGCTCTGCACTGCTGGTAGCCCGATCCCGCAGCTGAGACACTTTTAAGAGACGGTCCTGGCGCTTGCATGTCCAGAAGACATGCATAATTTCTATACATAGCACATAAGCATATATAAGTACAATATATTACAGTCTCTATCATCCTAGGCACAGCGAGAATAGATAATTTGCACTATTTAAAACACAGGAACCAAATAGATTCCACAATATATTTCAAAGGAAAAGAGAACACTATACATCAGCAAAAACTAAGTGCGATGTATATAAACCTTGAGCCAAATAAGTTCACAATATGTATATATCATGAAAGCATAAACCCAAAAAGCATCAACAAATCGGCATATACAGACAATTACGGAAATAAGGATGAAACCCCAATAAAATATATATACCTATATTCTATTAAATACATACATAAAGATTTGGCACTCACTTACTGTTACTTGATGCTTTATAGTGTGGGGCAAACATAACACTGTAGCGTAGGAATTCTGACAAAACCTAACAACAGAGCATTATGATCGCATAAGTTAGACAAACCTGAAATAGAACTATATTATTTACAGGGACACACTGCTCTGAATACGCTCACTCCACTAACTCCACCTCTTCACATCACGTGGTCACTGCTCTGAATACGCTCACTCCACTAACTCCACCTCTTCACATCACGTGGTCACTGCTCTGAATACGCTCACTCCACTAACTCCACTTCTTCACATCACGTGGTCTATCGTAACCTATAAACAGTTTTACCTTTTTAAGAATGAGACACACTACTCTGAAATAACTAACTCTACTGACTGCACCTACTAGAGTCACGTGATAGATCTCAACCAATGAATAGTTTTTAATTCTTTTATATGAATGGACCAAGGATAATCTTTCTAGATGTAATTTGAACATATAAAGTAAAACAAGCCTACTATCCTGAGCATAAAGGTCGTAATTCATGCGGACCTGAAGTTGCCAAACTGCTTCCTTGTCCCATTCTCCCCCCCCCCCCCTTTTGAATCCACTGCACCAATAGGAATTAAGAGCAGCTGGATTCAAAAGCAAGTGCTGTATCTCTTTAAGGTTACAAGATTTTTGTTGACTTTATTGCATAATTCTGTGATGCATTTCCCTATTGCTGGAGGTTGCTCCATAATAAGGGACTTTGCTCCTGGCTTTAACACTGGAGAAACTGGCATAAGCCCAATATCTGTCTTAGACTTTGCCCACAGTGTGTCAGGGACTTGCTCTAATGCTAGATTGTCAGATGGGGCTGTAGATAGTATACACCACCTGTATACCCTGTACTGGAGCAGTATCTTAATAAATTAACAGGTGACTCATCACTATACAGTGCCCTTTGTACTGCACCCTACTAATCCAACCCTCAAGCCAGGCCTTTCTTCCATCCAGCTGCACCCACAGTGCTGCTGGGTCCAAGAACAGTCAGCGACCCTTTAGGCCAATCGTGACTTACTAAATTTCAGTCACTTTCCAGTCGCTAATCACCGCCTGGGCAGTTAGATACGGTACAGATATCAGGCTACTTTTTGCATAACAATAGATCCTATATATTAACCAGAGGGTGAAGCACTCTAATGCTAAACAGACAAGAATGACCCAAACTCTCTCAAACTCCCCTGATATCATGTGAGATAGCGTTGTGCATTCTGGACAAACATAAGACAAGACTTATCCGCTGACTCAGGGACGTCTCCCTTTGGTTACAGAGGATCTATCAGTCACTTGATGGGGAAGACCCAAATAAACAAGGAATGGGAATAGGAAGAGGAGAGGCGGGGGAAGGGAATTCTAGACCACATCACGTTAAAAGATTATATAGTATATACTTACAGTGTTGGCCAAAAGTATTGGCACCCCTGCAATTTTGTCAGATAATACTCGTGTTCTTCCAGATAATGATTGCAATCACACATTCTTTGGTATTATCTTCATTTAATTTGTCTTCAATGGAAAACCACAAAAAGAATTGTCAAAAAGCCAAATTGGATATAATTCCACAGCAAACATAAAAAAGGGGGTGGACAAAAGTATTGGCATTGTTTGAAAACTCATGTGATGCTTCTCTAATTTGTGTAATTAACAGCACCTGTTACTTACCTGAGGCACCTAACAGGTGGTGGCAATAACTAAATCACACTTGCAACTAGTTGAAATGGATTAAAGTTGACTCCACCTCTGTCCTGTGTCCTTGTGTGACCACAGTGAGCATGGAGAAAAGAAAGAAGACCAAAGAACTGTCTGAGGACTTGGGAAGCAAAATTGTGAGGAAGCATGAGCAATCTCAAGGCTACAAGTCCATCTCAAAAGACCTGAATGTTCCTTTGTCTACCGTGCGCAGTGTCATCAAGAAGTGTAAAGCCCATGGCACTGTGGCTAACCTCCCTAGATGTGGATGCAAAAGAAAAATTGACGAGAGATTTCACCGCAAGATTGTGCGGATGGCGGATAAAGAACCTCGACTAACATCCAAACAAGTCCAAGCTGCCCTGCAGTCCGAGGGTACAACAGTGTCACCCCGTACTATCCAGCGTCAGCGTCTGAATGAGAAGGGACTGTATGGTAGGAGACCCAGGAAGACCCCACTTCTTACCCAGAGACATAAGCCAGGCTGGAGTTTGCCAAAACTTACCTGAGAAAGCCAAAACTGTTCTGGAAGAATGTTCTCTGGTCAGAGGAGACAAAAGTAGAAAAAGGCATCAAGATAGAGATTACAGGAAAAAAAGAGGCCTTCAAAGAGAAGAAGACGCCCCCTACAGTCAGACATGGCGGAGGTCCCTGATGTTTTGGGGTTGCATTGCTGCCTCTGGCACTGGACTGCTTGACCGTGTGCATGGCATTATGAAGTCTGAAGACGACCAACACATTGTGCAGCATCATGTAGGGCCCAGTGTGAGAAAGCTGGGTCTCCCTCAGAGGTCAGGGCTCTTCCAGCAGGACAAGGACCCAAAACACACTTCAGGTCAGCACTAGAAAATGGTGGTGAGAGAAAGCCCTGGAGACTTGTAAAGTGGCAGCAATGAGTCCAGCCCTGAATCCCATAGAACACCTGTGGGGGAGGGGGAGAGATCTCTTGGTGGCAGTTTGGAGAAGGCCCCCTTCACATCTCAGGGGGGACCGCGAGCAGTTTGCCAAAGAAGAATGGTGTAAGATTCCAGCAGAGCCTTGTAAGAAACTCATTGCTGGTTACCGGTAGAGCTGAGCGAGTACTGTTCGGATCAGCCCATCCGAACAGCACACTCGCATAGAAATGAATGGACGTAGCCGGCACGCGGGGGGTTAAGCGGCCGGCCGCCGTCAAAGCGGAAGTACCAGGTGCATCCATTCATTTCTATGGAGCGTGCTGTTCGGATCGGCTGATCCGAATAGTACTCGCTCATCTCTAGTTACCGGAAGCGGTTGTTCGCAGTTATTGTGTCTAAAGGTTGTGCTACCAAGTATTAGGCTGAGGGTGCCAATACTTTTGTCCTGCCCACTATTAGACCTTCCCAACTAACTTAGCCCACCGCCCCCGCCCCATCATACTTGCCTCTCTCTTACTTCCAGACTTCCTCCGGCGAGACAGCTCCTCCCTCTTTTCAGACTCTGCCGGAGCACATAATAGTCCCGCCGCTGCTCTTTTCTCTGCAGTCGACATTCCACCTCTACAACGCAGGCATCAGAGGCTATTGCTCCGACACCTGCATAGTAGAGGTGGATTGACAGCAAAGAGGGAGGAGACATCCCGCAGAAGGAAGTCTAAAAGGAAGAGAGGCAAGTATGATGGGGTGGAGGGAAAAGGGGCGTGGGGAGTAGTACTAACGTTCTGTTTCCGGAAACGGAACGTCACCAGTAACCAGAAAATGTCCCTGGAGCGGTCACATGATCGCCACAGGGATATGGGTAAATATATATTTTTGAGAAATTATGTAATTTAGAAAGTAGTCGGGGTGTGTGTGTGTGTTTATATTAGTATAGGAATTACATTTTATCCTGGACCACTCCTTTAATGTTTGCGGGACAAATTTGTTCTTCATAGAGGTGCCATTTATTATTCTGTACAATGTGCTGTGAGGCTGGAAAAAAAATTCTGAAGTGGGTGGAATTGGAGAAAAACTGCATTTGTGCAACTTTTTTACCGGCTTTGTTTTAATGGCATTTACTCTGTAGCCAAAAATGACATATGTCCCCTGTATTCTATGTGTCCCCCCTGTATTCTATGTGTCCCCCCTGTATTCTATGTGTCCCCCCTGTATTCTATGTGTCCCCCCTGTATTCTATGTGTCCCCCCTGTATTCTATGTGTCCCCCTGTATTCTATGTGTCTCCCCTGTATTATATGTGTGTCATCTGTATTCTAGGTGTCTCCCCTGTATTCTATATGTCCCCCCTGTATTACATGTGTGTCAAATGTATTCTATGTCCCCCCCCCCTTGTATTCTATGTGTCCCCCCTGTATTCTATGTGTGTCACCTGTATTCTATGTGTCCCCCCTGTATTCTATGTGTGTCACCTGTATTCTAGGTGTCCCCCCTGTATTATATGTGTGTCACCTGTATTCTATGTGTCCCCCCTGTATTATATGTGTGTCACCTGTATTCTATGTGTCCTCTCTGTATTCTATGTGTCCCCCCTGTAGTCTATGTGTCCCCCTGTATTCTATGTGTCCCCCCTGTATTCTATGTGTCCCCCCTGTATTCTATGTGTCCCCCCTGTATTCTATGAGTCCTCCCTGTATTCTATGTGTCCTCCCTGAATTCTATGTGTCCCCCCTGTATTCTATGTGTCCCCCCTGTATTCTATGTGTCCCCCCCTGTATTCTATGTGTCCCCCCTGTATTATATGTGTCACCTGTATTCTATGTGTCCCCCCTGTATTCTATGTGTCCCCCCCCCTGTATTCTATGTGTCCCCCCTGTATTATATGTGTCACCTGTATTCTATGTGTCCCCCCTGTATTCTATGTATCCCCCCTGTATTCTATGTGTCCTCCCTGTATTCTATGTGTCCTCCCTGTATTCTATGTGTCCTCCCTGTATTATATGTGTCCCCCCTGTATTATATGTGTCACCTGTATTCTATGTGTCCCCCCTGTATTCTATGTGTCCCCCCTGTATTATATGTGTCCCCCCTGTATTATATGTGTCACCTGTATTCTATGTGTCCTCCCTGTATGCTATGTGTCCCTCCTGTATTCTATGTGTCCCCCCTGTATTCTATGTGCCCCCCTGTATTCTATGTGCCCCCCCTGTATTCTATGTGCCCCCCTGTATTCTATGTGTCCCCCCTGTATTCTATGTGTCCCCCCTGTATTCTATGTGTCCCCCCTGTATTATATGTCTCCCCCTGTATTATATGTCTCCCCCTGTATTATATGTGCCCCCCTGTATTCTATGTTTCCCCCCTGTATTCTATGTGTCCCCCCTGTATTCTGTGTCCCCCCTGTATTATATGTCTCCCCCTGTATTATATGTCTCCCCCTGTATTCTATGTGCCCCCCTGTATTCTACGTGTCCCCCCTGTATTCTATGTGTCCCCCCTGTATTCTATGTGTCCCCCCTGTATTCTATGTGTCCCCTGTATTCTATGTGTGTCCCCTGTATTCTATGTGTGTCCCCTGTATTCTATGTGTGTCCCCTGTATTCTATGTGTGTCCCCTGTATTCTATGTGTGTCCCCTGTATTCTATGTGTCCCCCCTGTATTCTATGTGTGTCCCCTGTATTCTATATGTCCCCCCTGTATTCTAGGTGTCCCCCTGTATTCTAGGTGTCCCCCCTGTATTCTAGGTGTGTCCCCTGTATTCTATGTGTCCCCCCTGTATTCTATATGTCTCCTGTATTCTATGTGTCCCCCTGTATTCTAGGTGTCCCCCCTGTATTCTATGTGTCCACCCTGTATTCTATGTGTCCCCTGTATTCTATGTGTGTCCCCTGTATTCTATGTGTGTCCCCTGTATTCTATGTGTCCCCCCTGTATTCTATGTGTCCCCCCTGTATTCTATGTGTGTCCCCTGTATTCTATATGTCCCCCCTGTATTCTAGGTGTCCCCCTGTATTCTATGTGTCCCCCTGTATTCTATGTGTCCCCCTGTATTCTAGGTGTGTCCCCTGTATTCTATGTGTCCTCCTGTATTCTATGTGTCCCCCCTGTATTCTATGTGTGTCCCCTGTATTCTATGTGTCCCCCTGTATTCTATGTGTCCCCCCTGTATTCTATGTGTCCCCCCTGTATTCTATGTGTCCCCCCTGTATTCTATGTGTCCCCCCTGTATTATATGTCCCCCCCCTGTATTCTATGTGTCCCCCTGTAGTGTATGTGTGTCACCTGTATTCTGTATTCTATGTGTCCCCCCTGTATTATATGTGTGTCACCTGTATTCTAGGTGTTCCCACTGTGGGGGGCCTAAAATATCTTATGAAAAATTATGTATAGAGGTGGGGGCTGAGATTGCTCTATCTGTCTATCTCTTTCTTGGCCTCAAGAGATGAGCAGTCTGGAGCCTGCTAGTCTGGTCATGTGCTGTGTATTTGTTGATACTATACACAAAGCTACACCATTTTCAAAAAGATAAGCAAAGGCAAACTGATCTGAACTAGTTTAACTAGAACTATGTGTTGTGTAGGACTGTGTATAAGGGTAAACACCAGTAGTGTTTAAGTTAGTCTGAGCTGGCTTGAATATATGTTAAAGGTGACATTCTCAGCATGATCTAATAAGGATGAATGCTGTCTCCGCTTGATCATGTGACCTATTCTGACTGTATAAAAATCACCTCTTTTGTACCAATAAACCAGAATCCATTTTGATACACCACCATCTGTGTCTTTGTGATTCTCCAGGCTAAATGATGGCTGCAGTCTATCCAGGCCTGTTATTTAATTTGAAACTACAACAACATAGCTCTGGGGGTCTTGTTCCCCTAACACCCCTGTATTCCAAGTGTCCCCCCTGTATTCTAAGTGTTCCCCCTGTATTCTAAGTGTCCCCCCTGTATTCTAAGTGTCCCCACTGTATTCTATGTGTCCTCCCTGTATTCTATGTGTCCTCCCTGTATTCTATGTGTCCCCCCTGTATTCTAAGTGTCCCCCTATATTCTATGTGTCCTCCCTGTATTCTATGTGTCCTCCCCTGTATTCTAAGTGTCCCCCTGTATTCTATGTGTCCTCCCTGCATTCTATGTGTCCTCCCCGTATTCTAAGTGTTCCCCTGTATTATATGTGTGTCACCTGTATCCTATGTGTCCCCCCTGTATTCTATGTGTCCCATCTATATTCTATGTGTCCCCCCTGTATTCCATGTGTCCCCCCTGTATTATATGTGTGTCACCTGTATCCTATGTGTCCCCCCTGTATTCTATTTGTCCCCCTGTATTCTATGTGTCCCCCCTGTATTCTATGTGTCCTCCCTGTATTCTATGTGTACCCCCTGTAATCTATGTGTCCCCCCTGTATTCTATGTGTCCCCCCCTGTATTCTATATGTTCCCCCTGTATTCTATGTATCCCCCTGTATTCTATGTGTCCCCCTGTATTCTATGTGTCCCCCCCCTGTATTCTATGTGTCCCCCAGTATTCTATGTGTCCCCCTGTATTCTATGTGTCCCCCTTGTATTCTATGTGTCCCCCCCCCCCCTGTATTCTATGTGTCCCCCTTGTATTCTATGTGTCCCCCTTGTATTCTATGTGTCCCCCTTGTATTCTATGTGTGTCCCCGGTATTCTATGTGTGTCCCCGGTATTCTATGTGTGTCCCCTGTATTCTATGTGTGTCCCCTGTATTCTATATGTCCCCCCTGTATTCTATGTGTCCCCCTGTATTCTATGTGTCCCCCTGTATTCTATGTGTCCCCCTGTATTCTATGTGTCCCCCCTGTATTCTATGTGTCCCCCTTGTATTCTATGTGTCCCCCCCCCCTGTATTCTATGTGTCCCCCTGTATTCTATGTGTGTCCCCTGTATTCTATGTGTCCTCCTGTATTATATGTCTCCCCCCTGTATGCTATGTGTCCCTCCTGTATTCTATGTGTCCCCCCTGTATTCTATGTGTCCCCCCTGTATTCTATGTGTCCCCCCTGTATTCTATGTGTCCCCCCTGTATTCTATGTGTCCCCCCTGTATTCTATGTGTCCTCCTGTATTCTATGTGTCCTCCTGTATTCTATGTGTCCCCCCTGTATTCTATGTGTCCCCCTGTATTCTATATGTCTCCTGTATTCTATGTGTCCCCCTGTATTCTAGGTGTCCCCCCTGTATTCTATGTGTCCTCCTGTATTCTATGTGTCCCTCCTGTATTCTATGTGTCCCCCCTGTATTCTATGTGTCCCCCCTGTATTCTATGTGTCCCCCCTGTATTCTATGTGTCCTCCCTGTATTCTATGTGTACCCCCTGTAATCTATGTGTCCCCCCTGTATTCTATGTGTCCCCCCCTGTATTCTATATGTTCCCCCTGTATTCTATGTATCCCCCTGTATTCTATGTGTCCCCCTGTATTCTATGTGTCCCCCCCCCTGTATTCTATGTGTCCCCCTGTATTCTATGTGTCCCCCTGTATTCTATGTGTCCCCCTTGTATTCTATGTGTCCCCCCCCCTGTATTCTATGTGTCCCCCTTGTATTCTATGTGTCCCCTTTGTATTCTATGTGTCCCCCTTGTATTCTATGTGTGTCCCCGGTATTCTATGTGTGTCCCCTGTATTCTATGTGTGTCCCCTGTATTCTATATGTCCCCCCTGTATTCTATGTGTCCTCCCTGTATTCTAGGTGTCCCCGGTATTCTATGTGTGTCCCCTGTATTCTATGTGTGTCCCCTGTATTCTATATGTCCCCCCTGTATTCTATGTGTCCCCCTGTATTCTATGTGTCCCCCCTGTATTCTATGTGTCCCCCTTGTATTCTATGTGTCCCCCCCCTGTATTCTATGTGTCCCCCTGTATTCTATGTGTGTCCCCTGTATTCTATGTGTCCTCCTGTATTATATGTCTCCCCCCTGTATGCTATGTGTCCCTCCTGTATTCTATGTGTCCCCCCTGTATTCTATGTGTCCCCCCTGTATTCTATGTGTCCCCCCTGTATTCTATGTGTCCCCCCTGTATTCTATGTGTCCCCCCTGTATTCTATGTGTCCTCCTGTATTCTATGTGTCCTCCTGTATTCTATGTGTCCCCCCTGTATTCTATGTGTCCCCCTGTATTCTATATGTCTCCTGTATTCTATGTGTCCCCCTGTATTCTAGGTGTCCCCCCTGTATTCTATGTGTCCTCCTGTATTCTATGTGTCCCTCCTGTATTCTATGTGTCCCCCCTGTATTCTATGTGTCCCCCCTGTATTCTATGTGTCCCCCCTGTATTCTATGTGTCCCCCCTGTATTCTATGTGTCCTCCTGTATTCTATGTGTCCTCCTGTATTCTATGTGTCCCCCCTGTATTCTATGTGTCCCCCCTGTATTCTATATGTCTCCTGTATTCTATGTGTCCCCCTGTATTCTAGGTGTCCCCCCT
Organism: Leptodactylus fuscus; assembly: GCF_031893055.1. Classification (NCBI taxonomy): domain Eukaryota; kingdom Metazoa; phylum Chordata; class Amphibia; order Anura; family Leptodactylidae; genus Leptodactylus; species Leptodactylus fuscus. The sequence continues at coordinate 5,696,401 of NC_134265.1, read as the reverse complement.
GTATTCTATGTGTCCACCCTGTATTCTATGTGTGTCCCCTGTATTCTATGTGTCCCTCCTGTATTCTATGTGTCCTCCTGTATTCTATGTGTCCCCCTTGTATTCTATATGTCCCCCTGTATTCTATGTGTCCTCCTGTATTCTATGTGTCCCCCTGTATTCTATGTGTCCTCCTGTATTCTATGTGTCCCCCCTGTATTCTATGTGTCCCCCCTGTATTCTATATGTCTCCTGTATTCTATGTGTCCCCCCTGTATTCTATGTGTCCTCCCTGTATTCTATGTGTGTCCCCTGTATTCTATGTGTCCTCCTGTATTCTATGTGTCCCCCCTGTATTCTATGTGTCCTCCCTGTATTCTATGTGTCCCCCTGTATTCTATGTGTCCTCCTGTATTCTATGTGTCCCCCCTGTATTCTATGTGTCCCCCCTGTATTCTATATGTCTCCTGTATTCTATGTGTCCCCCTGTATTCTAGGTGTCCCCCCTGTATTCTATGTGTCCCCCCTGTATTCTATATGTCTCCTGTATACTATGTGTCCCCCTGTATTCTATGTGTCCCCCCTGTATTCTATGTGCCCCCCCCTGTATTCTATGTGTCCTCCTGTATTCTATGTGTCCCCCCTGTATGCTATGTGTGCCTCCTGTATTCTATGTGTCCCCCCTGTATTCTATGTGTCCTCCCTGTATTCTATGTGTCCCCCCTGTATTCTATGTGTCCTCCTGTATTCTATGTGTCCCCCCTGTATTCTGTGTCCTCCTGTATTCTATGTGTCCTCCTGTATTCTATGTGTCCCCCCTGTATTCTATGTGTTCCCCCTGTATTCTATGTGTCCCCCCTGTATTCTATGTGTCCCCCTGTATTCTAGGTGTCCTCCTGTATTCTATGTGTCCTCCTGTATTCTATGTGTCCCCCCTGTATTCTATGTGTCCTCCTGTATTCTATGTGTCCCCCCTGTATTCTATGTGTACCCCCTGTATTCTATATGTCTCCTGTATTCTATGTGTCCCCCTGTACTCTAGGTGTCCCCCCTGTATTCTATGTGTCCTCCCTGTATTCTATGTGTCCCCCCTGTATTCTATGTGTCCTCCTGTATTCTATGTGTCCCCCCTGTATTCTATGTGTCCCCCCTGTATTCTATGTGTCCTCCTGTATTCTATGTGTCCCCCTGTATTCTATGTGTCCCCCCTGTATTCTATATGTCTCCTGTATTCTATGTGTCCCCCTGTATTCTAGGTGTCCCCCCTGTATTCTATGTGTCCCCCCTGTATTCTATGTGTCCCCCTGTATTCTATGTGTCCCCCTGTATTCTATGTGTCCCCCCTGTATTCTATATGTCTCCTGTATTCTATGTGTCCCCCTGTATTCTAGGTGTCCCCCCTGTATTCTATGTGTCCCCCCTGTATTCTATGTGTCCTCCTGTATTCTATGTGTCCCCCCTGTATTCTATGTGTCCTCCTGTATTCTATGTGTCCCTCCTGTATTCTATGTGTCCCCCCCTGTATTCTATGTGTCCCCCCTGTATTCTATGTGTCCCCCCTGTATTCTATGTTTCCTCCTGTATTCTATGTGTCCCCCCTGTATTCTATGTGTCCCCCCTGTATTCTATGTGTCCCCCCTGTATTCTATGTGTCCCCCCTGTATTCTATGTGTCCCCCTGTATTCTATGTGTCCTCCCTGTATTCTACGTGTCCCCCCTGTATTCTATGTGTCCTCCCTGTATTCTATGTGTCCCCCTGTATTCTATGTGTCCCCCCTGTATTCTATGTGTCCCCCCTGTATTCTAGGTGTCCCCACTGTATTCTATGTGTCCTCCCTGTATTCTATGTGTGTCCCCGGTATTCTATGTGTGTCCCCTGTATTCTATGTGTCCCCTGTATTCTATATGTCCCCCCTGTATTCTATGTGTCCCCCTGTATTCTATGTGTCCCCCTGTATTCTATGTGTCCCCCCTGTATTCTATGTGTCCCCCCTGTATTCTATGTGTCCCCTCTGTATTCTATGTGTCCCCCCTGTATTCTAGGTGTCCCCACTGTATTCTATGTGTCCTCCCTGTATTCTATGTGTGTCCCCTGTATTCTATGTGTGTCCCCTGTATTCTATATGTCCCCCCTGTATTCTATGTGTCCCCCTGTATTCTATGTGTCCCCCTGTATTCTATGTGTCCCCCTGTATTCTGTGTCCTCCTGTATTCTATGTGTCCCCCCCCTGTATTCTATGTCCCCCCCGTATTCTATGTGTCCCCCCCGTATTCTATGTGTCCCCCCTGTATTCTATATGTCCCCCCTGTATTCTATGTGTCCCCCCTGTATTCTATATCCCCCCTGTATTCTATGTGTCCCCCCTGTATTCTATGTGTCCCCCATGTATTCTATATCCCCCCTGTATTCTATGTGTCCCCCCTGTATTCTATATCCCCCCTGTATTCTATGTGTCCTCCTGTATTCTAGGTGTCCCCCCTGTATTCTATGTGTCCCATCTATATTCTATGTGTCCCCCCTGTATTCTATGTGTGTCCCCTGTATTCTATGTGTGTCCCCTGTATTCTATGTGTCCCCCCTGTATTCTATGTGTCCTTCCTGTATTCTAGGTGTCCCCCCTGTATTATATGTGTCCCCCCTGTATTCTATGTGTACCCCCTGTATTCTGTGTCCCCCCTGTATTCTAGGTGTCCCCCCTGTATTATATGTGTGTGACCTGTATTCTAGGTGTCCCCTCCTGTATTCTATGTGTCCCCCCTGTATTCTATGTGTCCCCCCTGTATTATATGTGTGTCCCCTGTATTCTAGGTGTCCCCTCCTGTATTCTATGTGTCCCATCTATATTCTATGTGTCCCCCCTGTATTCTATGTGTCCCCCCTGTATTATATGTGTGTCACCTGTATCCTATGTGTCCCCCCTGTATTCTATGTGTCCCCCTGTATTCTATGTGTCCCCCCTGTATTCTATGTGTCCCCCCTGTATTCTATGTGTACCCCCTGTATTCTGTGTCCCCCCTGTATTCTATGTGTCCCCCCTGTATTCTATGTGCCCTCCTGTATTCTATGTGTCCCCCCTGTATTCTATGTGTCCCCCCCCCTGTATTCTATGTGTCCCCCTGTATTCTATGTGTCCCCCTGTATTCTATGTGTCCCCCTTGTATTCTATGTGCCCCCCCCTGTATTCTATGTGTCCCCCTGTATTCTATGTGTCCCCCTTGTATTCTATGTGCCCCCCCTGTATTCTATGTGTCCCCCTGTATTCTATGTGTCCCCCTTGTATTCTATGTGTCCTCCTGTATTCTATGTGTCCTCCTGTATTCTAGGTGTCCCCCCTGTATTCTATGTGTCCCATCAATATTCTATGTGTCCTCCTGTATTCTATGTGTGTCCCCTGTATTCTATGTGTGTCCCCCTGTATTCTATATGTCTCCTGTATTCCATGTGTCCCCCCTGTATTATATGTGTGTCACCTGTATCCTATGTGTCCCCCCTGTATTCTATTTGTCCCCCTGTATTCTATGTGTCCCCCCTGTATTCTATGTGTCCTCCTGTATTCTATGTGTCCCCCCTGTATTCTATGTGTCCCCTGTATTCTATGTGTCCCCCCTGTATTCTATGTGTGTCCCCTGTATTCTATGTGTGTCCCCTGTATTCTATATGTGTCCCCCCTGTATTCTATGTGTCCCCCTGTATTCTATGTGTCCCCCTGTATTCTATGTGTCCCCCTGTATTCTATGTGTCCTCCTGTATTCTATGTGTCCCCCCCCCTGTATTCTATGTGTCCCCCCCATATTCTATGTGTCCCCCCGTATTCTATGTCCCCCCCCGTATTCTATGTGTCCCCCCTGTATTCTATGTGTCCCCCCTGTATTCTATGTGTCCCCCCCTGTATTCTATGTGTCCCCCCTGTATTCTATGTGTCCCCCCCTGTATTCTATGTGTCCCCCCTGTATTCTAGGTGTCCCCCCTGTATTCTAGGTGTCCCCCCTGTATTCTATGTGTCCCCCCTGTATTCTATGTGTCCCCCCTGTATTCTATATCCCCCCTGTATTCTATGTGTCCTCCTGTATTCTAGGTGTCCCCCCTGTATTCTATGTGGCCCCCTGTATTCTATGTGTCCCCCCTGTATTCTCTGTGTCCCCCTGTATTCTATGTGTCCCCTGTATTCTATGTGTCCTCCTGTATTCTATGTGTCCCCCCCGTATTCTATGTGTCCCCCCTGTATTCTATGTGTCCCCCCTGTATTCTATGTGTCCCCCCTGTATTCTATATCCCCCCTGTATTCTATGTGTCCCCCCTGTATTCTATGTGTCCTCCTGTATTCTATGTGTCCCCCCCCGTATTATATGTGTCCCCCCCGTATTCTATGTGTCACCCCTGTATTCTATGTGTCCCCCCTGTATTCTATATCCCCCCTGTATTCTATGTGTCCCCCCTGTATTCTATGTGTCCTCCCTGTATTCTATATCCCCCCTGTATTCTATGTGTCCCCCCTGTATTCTAGGTGTCCCCCCTGTATTCTATGTGTCCCCCCCGTATTCTATGTGTCAACTGTATTCTATGTGTCCCCCCTGTATTGTATGTGTGTCCCCTGTATTCTAGGTGTCTCCCCTACAGTGTATAGGGCAGGTGTACCCCTGGGGGGCCTTGAACCCCAGGGAGTCTGATCACTAATGTAATGCATTACAAAATATTGGCACTTCTACTGCAGGCTGCGTACATGTAGAGGCAGAGTAAGGGCCATTATATTACATGTGGGCACTGAAGGGGGAGGGGGCACTGAGGGGGCCATCAAATAAATGTTACTGAAGGCTCCAAACAAAGCCGTATTTTATAAACCTTTATAAGTGTTGCCTATTTGGAGGTGCCCGCTGGAGACATTTGATCACTAGGGGCCACTTCGCTTGGTCTAGAGCACTGGCACCTAATGATCTTGTAGCGGGGTCTTCACACCATTGAGGTCTCACATAAACCTACAAACAAAAAACCTAGAGAAACATTGTTCTGAGGTTTATTTTTAGTCAAATGTATAAAAGAAAAAAAAAACAGAGGACATTCTGGAATTTGATGTGACAGCAGAGACACAAGCCCCATGTAACACAATGAATACCCCCCCCCCCCCCCATATGTTCTGTGTTCCCTTCATGAGACTGAGCCATTTGTCACCCATCCTGCACCTCTCCCTCTCTCACCTCACACAGCCCGAGCCCCGTGTCCCTTTCTCACACAGAGCTGTACCCTCAATGTAACCCTTTTATCACACAAGCTGCAACCCCAATTCTCCATCTTGGGCAGCCTGCACCCCCATCTCCTCTTTATTTCTCCTGTACATCCCCCTCTATTTCTCACACAAAGTGCTCCCCACGCCCTCTATCACGCTCACACACTGTGTGCAGGGGCCACTATGGGATATAATACTGTGTGCAGGGGCCACTATGGGGTATAATACTGTGTGCAGGGGTCACTATGGGACATAATACTGTGTGCAGGGGCCACTATGGGACATAATACTGTGTGCAGGGGCCACTATGGGATATAATACTGTGTGCAGGGGCCACTATGGGACATAATACTGTGTGCAGGGGTCACTATGGGACATAATACTGTGTGCAGGGGCCACTATGGGATATAATACTGTGTGCAGGGGCCACTATGGGACATAATACTGTGTGCAGGGGTCAATATGGGACATAATACTGTGTGCAGGGGCCACTATGGGATATAATACTGTGTGCAGGAGCCACTATGGGATATAATACTGTGTGCAGGGGCCACTATGGGACATAATACTGTGTGCAGGGGTCACTATGGGACATAATACTGTGTGCAGGAGCCACTATGGGACATAATACTGTCTGCAGGGGCCACTATGGGATATAATACTGTGTGCAGGGGCCACTATGGGACATAATACTGTGTGCAGGGGTCACTATGGGACATAATACTGTGTGCAGGGGCCACTATGGGATATAATACTGTGTGCAGGGGCCACTATGGAATATAATACTGTGTGCAGGGGCCACTATGGGACATAATACTGTCTGCAGGGGCCACTATGGGATATAATACTGTGTGCAGGGGTCACTATGGGACATAATACTGTGTGCAGGGGCCACTATGGGGGATAATACTGTGTACAGGGGCCACTATGGGACATAATATCGTGTGCAGGGGCCACTATGGGGCATAATACTGTGTGCAAGGGCCACTATGGGGACATAATACTGTGTGCAGGGGCCACTATGGGACATAATACAGTGTGCAGGGGCCACTATGTGGGCATAATACTGTGTGCAGGGGCCACTATGGGACATAATACTGTGTGCAGGGGCCACTATGGGGGATAATACTGTGTACAGGGACCACTATGGGGCATAATAATGTGTGCAGGAGCCACTATGGGACATAATACTGTGTGCAGGGGCCACTATGGGGCATAATACTGTGTGCAGGGGCCACTATGGGACATAATACTGTGTGCAGGGGCCACTATGGGGGCATAATACTGTGTGCAGGGGCCACTATGGAACATAATACTGTGTGCAGGGGTCACTATGGGGCATAATACTGTGTGCAGGGGCCACTAAGGGACATAATAATGTGTGCAGGGGCCACTATGGGGGATAATACTGTGTACAAGGGCCACTATGGGACATAATACTGTGTGCAGGGGCCACTATGGAACATAATACTGTGTGCAGGGGTCACTATGGGGCATAATACTGTGTGCAGGAGCCACTATGGGACATAATACTGTGTGCAGGGGCCACTATGGGACATAATACTGTGTACAGGGGCCACTATGGGGGCAGAATACTGTGTGCAGGGGCCACTATGGAACATAATACTGTGTGCAGGGGTCACTATGGGGCATAATACTGTGTGCAGGGGCCACTAAGGGACATAATACTGTGTGCAGGGGCCACTATGGGGGCATAATACTGTGTGCAGGGGCCACTATGGGACATAATACTGTGTGCAGGGGCCACTATGGGACATAATACTGTGTGCAGGGGCCACTATGGGGGATAATACTGTGTGCAGGGGTCACTATGGGACATAATACTGTGTGCAGGGGCCACTATGGGACATAATACTGTGTGCAGGGGCCACTATGGGGGATAATACTGTGTGCAGGGGCCACTATGGGACATAATACTGTGTGCAGGGGCCACTATGGGACATAATACAGTGTGCAGGGGCCACTATGGGGCATAATACTGTGTGCAGGGGCCACTATGGGACATAATACTGTGTGCAGGGGCTACTATGGGGGCATAATACTGTGTGCAGGGGCCACTATGGAACATAATACTGTGTGCAGGGGTCACTATGGGGCATAATACTGTGTGCAGGGACCACTAAGGGACATAATAATGTGTGCAGGGGCCACTATGGGGGATAATACTGTGTACAGGGGCCACTATGGGACATAATACTGTGTGCAGGGGCCACTATGGAACATAATACTGTGTGCAGGGGTCACTATGGGGCATAATACTGTGTGCAGGGGCCACTAAGGGACATAATAATGTGTGCAGGAGCCACTATGGGACATAATACTGTGTGCAGGGGCCACTATGGGACATAATACTGTGTGCAGGGGCCACTATGGAGGCATAATACTGTGTGCAGGGGCCACTATGGAACATAATACTGTGTGCAGGGGTCACTATGGGGCATAATACTGTGTGCAGGGGCCACTAAGGGACATAATACTGTGTGCAGGGGCCACTATGGGGGCATAATACTGTGTGCAGGGGCCACTATGGGACATAATACTGTGTGCAGGGGCCACTATGGGGGATAATACTGTGTGCAGGGGCCACTATGGGACATAATACTGTGTGCAGGGGCCACTATGGGACATAATACTGTGTGCAGGGGCCACTATGGGACATAATACTGTGTGCAGGGGCCACTTTGGGGGATAATACTGTGTACAGGGGCCACTATGGGGCATAATAATGTGTGCAGGAGCCACTATGGGACATAATACTGTGTGCAGGGGCCACTATGGGGCATAATACTGTGTGCAGGGGCCACTATGGGACATAATACTGTGTGCAGGGGCCACTATGGGGGCATAATACTGTGTGCAGGGGCCACTATGGAACATAATACTGTGTGCAGGGGTCACTATGGGGCATAATACTGTGTGCAGGGGCCACTAAGGGACATAATAATGTGTGCAGGGGCCACTATGGGGGATAATACTGTGTACAGGGGCCACTATGGGACATAATACTGTGTGCAGGGGCCACTATGGAACATAATACTGTGTGCAGGGGTCACTATGGGGCATAATACTGTGTGCAGGGGCCACTAAGGGACATAATAATGTGTGCAGGAGCCACTATGGGACATAATACTGTGTGCAGGGGCCACTATGGGACATAATACTGTGTGCAGGGGCCACTATGGGGGCATAATACTGTGTGCAGGGGCCACTATGGAACATAATACTGTGTGCAGGGGTCACTATGGGGCATAATACTGTGTGCAGGGGCCACTAAGGGACATAATACTGTGTGCAGGGGCCACTATGGGACATAATACTGTGTGCAGGGGCCACTATGGGACATAATACTGTGTGCAGGGGCCACTATGGGACATAATACTGTGTGCAGGGGTCACTATGGACATAATACTGTGTGCAGGGGCCACTATGGGACATAATACTGTGTGCAGGGGCCACTATGGGGCATAATACTGTGTGCAGGGGCCACTAAGGGACATAATACTGTGTGCAGGGGCCACTATGGGACATAATACTGTGTGCAGGGGCCACTATGGGACATAATACTGTGTGCAGGGGCCAGTATGGGGCATAATACTGTGTGCAGGGGTCACTATGGGGGATAATACTGTGTGCAGGGGCCACTATGGGACATAATACTGTGTGCAGGGGCCACTATGGGACATAATACTGTGTGCAGGGGCCACTATGAGGCATAATACTGTGTGCAGGGGCCACTATGGGACATAATACTGTGTACAGGGGTCACTATGGGACATAATACTGTGTGCAGGGGCCACTATGGGGCATAATACTGTGTGCAGGGGCCACTATCGGGCATAATACTGTGTACAGGGGCCACTATGGGACATAATACTGTGTGTAGGGGCCACTATGGGACATAATACTGTGTGCAGGGGCCACTATGGGACATAATACTGTGTGCAGGGGCCACTATGGGATATAATACTGTGTGCAGGGGTCACTATGGGGGATAATACTGTGTGCAGGGGCCAATATGGGGCATAATACTGTGTACAGGGGCCACTATGGGACATAATACTGTGTGCAGGGGTCACTATGGGGTATAATACTGTGTGCTGGGGCCACTATGGGACATAATACTGTGTGCAGGGGTCACTATGGGACATAATACTGTGTGCAGGGGTCACTATGGGGCATAATACTGTGTACAGGGGCCACTATGGGACATAATACTGTGTGTAGGGGCCACTATGGGACATAATACTGTGTGCAGGGGTCACTATGGGGCATAATACTGTGTGCAGGGCCACTATGGGACATAATACTGTGTGCAGGGCCACTATGGGACATAATACTGTGTGCAGGGGCCACTATGGGGTATAATACTGTGTGCAGGGGTCACTATGGGGGATAATACTGTGTGCAGGGGCCAATATGGGGCATAATACTGTGTACAGGGGCCACTATGGGACATAATACTGTGTAAAGGGGACACTATGGGGTATAATACTGTGTGCAGGGCCACTATGGGACATAATACTGTGTGCAGGGGCCACTATGGGGTATAATACTGTGTGCAGGGGTCACTATGGGGGATAATACTGTGTGCAGGGGCCACTATGGGGCATAATACTGTGTACAGGGGCCACTATGGGACATAATACTGTGTGCAGGGGTCACTGTGGGGCATAATACTGTGTACAGGGGCCACTATGGGACATAATACTGTGTGTAGGGGCCACTATGGGACATAATACTGTGTGCAGGGGCCACTATGGGACATAATACTGTGTGCAGGGTCCACTATGGGGGATAATACTGTGTGCAGGGGCCACTATGGGGGATAATACTGTGTGCAGGGGTCACTATGGGGGATAATACTGTGTGCAGGGGCCACTATGGGACATAATACTGTGTGCAGGGGCCACTATGGGACATAATACTGTGTGCAGGGGCCACTATGGGACATAATACTGTGTGCAGGGGCCACTATGGGGTATAATACTGTGTGCAGGGCCACTATGGGACATAATACGGTGTGCAGGGGCCACTATGGGGTATAATACTGTGTGCAGGGGTCACTATGGGGGATAATACTGTGTGCAGGGGCCACTATGGGGTATAATACTGTGTGCAGGGGTCACTATGGGCTATAATACTGTGTGCAGGGGCCACTATGGGGCATAATACTGTGTACAGGGGCCACTATGGGACATAATACTGTGTGCAGGGGTCACTATGGGGGCATAATACTGTGTACAGGGGGCCACTATGGGACATAATACTGTGTGTAGGGGCCACTATGGGACATAATACTGTGTGCAGGGGTCACTATGGGGCATAATACTGTGTGCAGGGCCACTATGGGACATAATACTGTGTGCAGGGGCCACTATGGGGTATAATACTGTGTGCAGGGGTCACTATGGGGGATAATACTGTGTGCAGGGGCCACTATGGGGCATAATACTGTGTACAGGGGCCACTATGGGACATAATACTGTGTGAAGGGGCCACTATGGGGTATAATACTGTGTGCAGGGCCACTATGGGACATAATACTGTGTGCAGGGGCCACAATGGGGTATAATACTGTGTGCAGGGGTCACTATGGGGGATAATACTGTGTGCAGGGGCCACTATGGGGCATAATACTGTGTACAGGGGCCACTATGGGACATAATACTGTGTGCAGGGGTCACTATGGGGCATAATACTGTGTACAGGGGCCACTATGGGACATAATACTGTGTGTAGGGGCCACTATGGGACATAATACTGTGTGCAGGGGCCACTATGGGACATAATACTGTGTGCAGGGGCCACTATGGGGGATAATACTGTGTGCAGGGGCCACTATGGGGGATAATACTGTGTGCAGGGGTCACTATGGGGGATAATTACTGTGTGCAGGGGCCACTATGGGACATAATACTGTGTGCAGGGGCCACTATGGGACATAATACTGTGTGCAGGGGCCACTATGGGACATAATACTGTGTGCAGGGGCCACTATGGGACATAATACTGTGTGCAGGGGCCACTATGGGACATAATACTGTGTGCAGGGGCCACTATGGGGTATAATACTGTGTGCAGGGCCACTATGGGACATAATACTGTGTGCAGGGGCCACTATGGGGTATAATACTGTGTGCTGGGGCCACTATGGGACATAATACTGTGTGCAGGGGTCACTATGGGACATAATACTGTGTGCAGGGGTCACTATGGGGCATAATACTGTGTACAGGGGCCACTATGGGACATAATACTGTGTTTAGGGGCCACTATGGGACATAATACTGTGTGCAGGGGTCACTATGGGGCATAATACTGTGTGCAGGGCCACTATGGGACATAATACTGTGTGCAGGGGCCACTATGGGGTATAATACTGTGTGCAGGGGTCACTATGGGGGATAATACTGTGTGCAGGGGCCACTATGGGGCATAATACTGTGTACAGGGGCCACTATGGGACATAATACTGTGTGAAGGGGCCACTATGGGGTATAATACTGTGTGCAGGGCCACTATGGGACATAATACTGTGTGCAGGGGCCACTATGGGGTATAATACTGTGTGCAGGGGTCACTATGGGGGATAATACTGTGTGCAGGGGCCACTATGGGGCATAATACTGTGTACAGGGGCCACTATGGGACATAATACTGTGTGCAGGGGTCACTATGGGGCATAATACTGTGTACAGGGGCCACTATGGGACATAATACTGTGTGTAGGGGCCACTATGGGACATAATACTGTGTGCAGGGGCCACTATGGGACATAATACTGTGTGCAGGGGCCACTATGGGGGATAATACTGTGTGCAGGGGCCACTATGGGGGATAATACTGTGTGCAGGGCTCACTATGGGGGATAATACTGTGTGCAGGGGCCACTATGGGACATAATACTGTGTGCAGGGGCCACTATGGGACATAATACTGTGTGCAGGGGCCACTATGGGACATAATACTGTGTGCAGGGGCCACTATGGGACATAATACTGTGTGCAGGGGCCACTATGGGACATAATACTGTGTGCAGGGGCCACTATGGGGTATAATACTGTGTGCAGGGCCACTATGGGACATAATACTGTGTGCAGGGGCCACTATGGGGTATAATACTGTGTGCAGGGGTCACTATGGGGGATAATACTGTGTGCAGGGGCCACTATGGGGCATAATACTGTGTACAGGGGCCACTATGGGACATAATACTGTGTGCAGGGGTCACTATGGGGCATAATACTGTGTACAGGGGCCACTATGGGACATAATACTGTGTGTAGGGGCCACTATGAGACATAATACTGTGTGCAGGGGCCACTATGGGACATAATACTGTGTGCAGGGGCCACTATGGGGTATAATACTGTGTGCTGGGGCCACTATGGGACATAATACTGTGTGCAGGGGTCACTATGGGACATAATACTGTGTGCAGGGGCCACTATGGGACATAATACTGTGTGCAGGGGTCACTATGGGACATAATACTGTGTGCAGGGGCCACTATGGGGGATAATACTGTGTGCAGGGGCCACTATGGGACATAATACTGTGTGCAGGGGCCACTATGGGACATAATACTGTGTGCAGTGGCCACTATGGGACATAATACTGTGTGCAGGGGCCACTATAGGGGATAATACTGTGTGCAGGGGCCACTATGGGGGGATAATACTGTGTGCAGGGGCCACTATAGGGGATAATACTGTGTGCAGGGGGCCACTATGGGGGATAATACTGTGTGCAGGGGCCACTATGGGGGATAATACCGTGTGCAGGGGCCACTATGGGGGATAATACTGTGTGCAGGGGCCACTATGGGACATAATACTGTGTGCAGGGGTCACTATGGGACATAATACTGTGTGCAGGGGCCACTATGGGACATAATACTGTGTGCAGGGGCCACTATGGGACATAATACTGTGTGCAGGGGCCACTATGGGACATAATACTGTGTGCAGGGGCCACTATGGGGTATAATACTGTGTGCAGGGCCACTATGGGACATAATACTGTGTGCAGGGGCCACTATGGGGTATAATACTGTGTGCAGGGGTCACTATGGGGGATAATACTGTGTGCAGGGGCCACTATGGGGCATAATACTGTGTACAGGGGCTACTATGGGACATAATACTGTGTGCAGGGGGTCACTATGGGGCATAATACTGTGTACAGGGGCCACTATGGGACATAATACTGTGTGTAGGGGCCACTATGGGACATAATACTGTGTGCAGGGGCCACTATGGGACATAATACTGTGTGCAGGGGCCACTATGGGACATAATACTGTGTGCAGGGGCCACTATGGGACATAATACTGTGTGCAGGGGCCACTATGGGGTATAATACTGTGTGCTGGGGCCACTATGGGACATAATACTGTGTGCAGGGGTCACTATGGGACATAATACTGTGTGCAGGGGCCACTATGGGACATAATACTGTGTGCAGGGGCCACTATGGGACATAATACTGTGTGCAGGGGCCACTATGGGACATAATACTGTGTGCAGGGGCCACTATAGGGGATAATACTGTGTGCAGGGGCCACTATGGGGGATAATACTGTGTGCAGGGCCCACTATGGGACATAATACTGTGTGCAGGGGCCACTATGGGACATAATACTGTGTGCAGGGGCCACTATGGGACATAATACTGTGTGCAGGGGCCACTTTGGGGGATAATACTGTGTACAGGGGCCACTATGGGGCATAATAATGTGTGCAGGAGCCACTATGGGACATAATACTGTGTGCAGGGGCCACTATGGGGCATAATACTGTGTGCAGGGGCCACTATGGGACATAATACTGTGTGCAGGGGCCACTATGGGGGCATAATACTGTGTGCAGGGGCCACTATGGAACATAATACTGTGTGCAGGGGTCACTATGGGGCATAATACTGTGTGCAGGGGCCACTAAGGGACATAATAATGTGTGCAGGGGCCACTATGGGGGATAATACTGTGTACAGGGGCCACTATGGGACATAATACTGTGTGCAGGGGCCACTATGGAACATAATACTGTGTGCAGGGGTCACTATGGGGCATAATACTGTGTGCAGGGGCCACTAAGGGACATAAAAATGTGTGCAGGAGCCACTATGGGACATAATACTGTGTGCAGGGGGCCACTATGGGACATAATACTGTGTGCAGGGGCCACTATGGGGGCATAATACTGTGTGCAGGGGCCACTATGGAACATAATACTGTGTGCAGGGGTCACTATGGGGCATAATACTGTGTGCAGGGGCCACTAAGGGACATAATACTGTGTGCAGGGGCCACTATGGGACATAATACTGTGTGCAGGGGCCACTATGGGGGATAATACTGTGTGCAGGGGCCACTATGGGACATAATACTGTGTGCAGGGGCCACTATGGGACATAATACTGTGTGCAGGGGCCACTATGGGGCATAATACTGTGTGCAGGGGCCACTATGGGACATAATACTGTGTGCAGGGGCCACTATGGGGCATAATACAGTGTGCAGGGGCCACTAAGGGACATAATACTGTGTGCAGGGGCCACTATGGGACATAATACTGTGTGCAGGGGCCACTATGGGACATAATACTGTGTGCAGGGGCCACTATGGGGGATAATACTGTGTGCAGGGGCCACTATGGGACATAATACTGTGTGCAGGGGTCACTATGGGGGATAATACTGTGTGCAGGGGCCACTATGGGACATAATACTGTGTGCAGGGGCCACTATGGGACATAATACTGTGTGCAGGGGCCACTATGAGGCATAATACTGTGTGCAGGGGCCACTATGGGACATAATACTGTGTACAGGGGTCACTATGGGACATAATACTGTGTGCAGGGGCCACTATGGGGCATAATACTGTGTGCAGGGGCCACTATGGGGGCATAATACTGTGTACAGGGGCCACTATGGGACATAATACTGTGTGCAGGGGCCACTATGGGACATAATACTGTGTGCAGGGGCCACTATGGGACATAATACTGTGTGCAGGGGCCACTATGGGACATAATACTGTGTGCAGGGGCCACTATGGGGTATAATTCTGTGTGCAGGGGTCACTATGGGGGATAATACTGTGTGCAGGGGCCACTATGGGGCATAATACTGTGTACAGGGGCCACTATGGGACATAATACTGTGTGCAGGGGTCACTATGGGGTATAATACTGTGTGCTGGGGCCACTATGGGACATAATACTGTGTGCAGGGGGTCACTATGGGACATAATACTGTGTGCAGGGGTCACTATGGGACATAATACTGTGTGCAGGCGTCACTATGGGACATAATACTGTGTGCAGGGGTCACTATGGGGTATAATACTGTGTGCAGGGCCACTATGGGACATAATACTGTGTGCAGGGGCCACTATGGGGTATAATACTGTGTGCAGGCGTCACTATGGGGGATAATACTGTGTGCAGGGGCCACTATGGGGCATAATACTGTGTACAGGGGCCACTATGGGACATAATACTGTGTGCAGGGGTCACTATGGGGCATAATACTGTGTACAGGGGGCCACTATGGGACATAATACTGTGTGTAGGGGCCCACTATGGGACATAATACTGTGTGCAGGGGCCACTATGGGACATAATACTGTGTGCAGGGGCCACTATGGGGGATAATACTGTGTGCAGGGGCCACTATGGGGGATAATACTGTGTGCAGGGGTCACTATGGGGGATAATACTGTGTGCAGGGGCCACTATGGGACATAATACTGTGTGCAGGGGCCACTATGGGACATAATACTGTGTGCAGGGGCCACTATGGGACATAATACTGTGTGCAGGGGGCCACTATGGGACATAATACTGTGTGCAGGGGCCACTATGGGACATAATACTGTGTGCAGGGGCCACTATGGGGTATAATACTGTGTGCAGGGGCCACTATGGGACATAATACTGTGTGCATGGGCCACTATGGGGTATAATACTGTGTGCAGGGGTCACTATGGGGGATAATACTGTGTGCAGGGGCCACTATGGGGTATAATACTGTGTGCAGGGGTCACTATGGGGGATAATACTGTGTGCAGGGGGCCACTATGGGGCATAATACTGTGTACAGGGGCCACTATGGGACATAATACTGTGTGCAGGGGTCACTATGGGGCATAATACTGTGTACAGGGGCCACTATGGGACATAATACTGTGTGTAGGGGCCACTATGGGACATAATACTGTGTGCAGGGGTCACTATGGGGCATAATACTGTGTGCAGGGCCACTATGGGACATAATAATGTGTGCAGGGGCCACTATGGGGTATAATACTGTGTGCAGGGGTCACTATGGGGGATAATACTGTGTGCAGGGGCCACTATGGGGCATAATACTGTGTACAGGGGCCACTATGGGACATAATACTGTGTGAAGGGGCCACTATGGGGTATAATACTGTGTGCAGGGCCACTATGGGACATAATACTGTGTGCAGGGGCCACTATGGGGTATAATACTGTGTGCAGGGGTCACTATGGGGGATAATACTGTGTGCAGGGGCCACTATGGGGGCATAATACTGTGTACAGGGGCCACTATGGGGACATAATACTGTGTGCAGGGGCCACTATGGGGCATAATACTGTGTACAGGGGCCACTATGGGACATAATACTGTGTGCAGGGACCACTATGGGACATAATACTGTGTACAGGGGCCACTATGGGACATAATACTGTGTGTAGGGGCCACTATGGGACATAATACTGTGTGCAGGGGCCACTATGGGACATAATACTGTGTGCAGGGGCCACTATGGGGGATAATACTGTGTGCAGGGGCCACTATGGGGGATAATACTGTGTGCAGGGGTCACTATGGGGGATAATACTGTGTGCAGGGGCCACTATGGTACATAATACTGTGTGCAGGGGCCACTATGTGACATAATACTGTGTGCAGGGGCCACTATGGGACATAATACTGTGTGCAGGGGCCGCTATGGGGACATAATACTGTGTGCAGGGGCACTATGGGACATAATACTGTGTGCAGGGGCCACTATGGGGTATAATACTGTGTGCAGGGCCACTATGGGACATAATACTGTGTGCAGGGGCCACTATGGGGTATAATACTGTGTGCTGGGGCCACTATGGGACATAATACTGTGTGCAGGGGTCACTATGGGACATAATACTGTGTGCAGGGGTCACTATGGGGCATAATACTGTGTGCAGGGGACACTATAGGACATAATACTGTGTGCAGGGGCCACTATGGGACATAATACTGTGTGTAGGGGCCACTATGGGACATAATACTGTGTGCAGGGGTCACTATGGGGCATAATACTGTGTGCAGGGCCACTATGGGACATAATACTGTGTGCAGGGGCCACTATGGGGTATAATACTGTGTGCAGGGGTCACTATTGGGGGATAATACTGTGTGCAGGGGCCACTATGGGGCATAATACTGTGTACAGGGGGCCACTATGGGACATAATACTGTGTGAAGGGGCCACTATGGGGTATAATACTGTGTGCAGGGCCACTATGGGACATAATACTGTGTGCAGGGGCCACTATGGGGTATAATACTGTGTGCAGGGGTCACTATGGGGGATAATACTGTGTGCAGGGGCCACTATGGGGCATAATACTGTGTACAGGGGCCACTATGGGACATAATACTGTGTGCAGGGGTCACTATGGGGCATAATACTGTGTACAGGGGCCACTATGGGACATAATACTGTGTGTAGGGGCCACTATGGGACATAATACTGTGTGCAGGGGCCACTATGGGACATAATACTGTGTGCAGGGGCCACTATGGGGGATAATACTGTGTGCAGGGGCCACTATGGGGCATAATACTGTGTGCAGGGGCCACTATGGGACATAATACTGTGTGCAGGGGCCACTATGGGACATAATACTGTGTGCAGGGCCACTATGGGACATAATACTGTGTGCAGGGGTCACTATGGGGGATAATACTGTGTGCAGGGGCCACTATGGGGCATAATACTGTGTGCAGGGGCCACTATGGGACATAATACTGTGTGCAGGGGTCACTATGGGGCATAATACTGTGTACAGGGGCCACTATGGGACATAATACTGTGTGCAGGGGCCACTATGGGACATAATACTGTGTGCAGGGGCCACTATGGGGTATAATACTGTGTGCTGGGGCCACTATGGGACATAATACTGTGTGCAGGGGCCACTATGGGACATAATACTGTATGCAGGGGCCACTATGGGGGATAATACTGTGTGCAGGGGTCACTATGGGACATAATACTGTGTGCAGGGGCCACTATGGGACATAATACTGTGTGCAGGGGTCACTATGGGACATAATACTGTGTGCAGGGGCCACTATGGGGGATAATACTGTGTGCAGGGGCCACTATGGGACATAATACTGTGTGCAGGGGCCACTATGGGACATAATACTGTGTGCAGGGGCCACTATGGGACATAATACTGTGTGCAGGGGCCACTATGGGACATAATACTGTGTGCAGGGGCCACTATAGGGGATAATACTGTGTGCAGGGGCCACTATGGGGGATAATACTGTGTGCAGGGGCCACTATAGGGGATAATACTGTGTGCAGGGGCCACTATGGGGAACATAATACTGTGTGCAGGGGCCACTATGGGACATAATACTGTGTGCAGGGGCCACTATGGGACATAATACTGTGTGCAGGGGTCACTATGGGACATAATACTGTGTGCAGGGGCCACTATGGGACATAATACTGTGTGCAGGGGCCACTATGGGGACATAATACTGTGTGCAGGGGCCACTATGGGACATAATACTGTGTGCAGGGCCACTATGGGACATAATACTGTGTGCAGGGGTCACTATGGGGGATAATACTGTGTGCAGGGGGCCACTATGGGGCATAATACTGTGTACAGGGGCCACTATGGGACATAATACTGTGTGCAGGGGTCACTATGGGGCATAATACTGTGTACAGGGGCCACTATGGGACATAATACTGTGTGCAGGGGGCCACTATGGGACATAATACTGTGTGCAGGGGCCACTATGGGGTATAATACTGTGTGCTGGGGCCACTATGGGACATAATACTGTGTGCAGGGGGCCACTATGGGACATAATACTGTATGCAGGGGCCACTATGGGGGATAATACTGTGTGCAGGGGTCACTATGGGACATAATACTGTGTGCAGGGGCCACTATGGGGACATAATACTGTGTGCAGGGGTCACTATGGGACATAATACTGTGTGCAGGGGCCACTATGGGGGATAATACTGTGTGCAGGGGCCACTATGGGACATAATACTGTGTGCAGGGGCCACTATGGGACATAATACTGTGTGCAGGGGCCACTATGGGACATAATACTGTGTGCAGGGGCCACTATGGGACATAATACTGTGTGCAGGGGCCACTATAGGGGATAATACTGTGTGCAGGGGCCACTATGGGGGATAATACTGTGTGCAGGGGCCACTATAGGGGATAATACTGTGTGCAGGGGCCACTATGGGACATAATACTGTGTGCAGGGGCCACTATGGGACATAATACTGTGTGCAGGGGCCACTATGGGACATAATACTGTGTGCAGGGGTCACTATGGGACATAATACTGTGTGCAGGGGCCACTATGGGACATAATACTGTGTGCAGGGGCCACTATGGGACATAATACTCTGTGCAGGGGCCACTATGGGACATAATACTGTGTGCAGGGGCCACTATGGGGTATAATACTGTGTGCAGGGCCACTATGGGACATAATACTGTGTGCAGGGGCCACTATGGGGTATAATACTGTGTGCTGGGGCCACTATGGGACATAATACTGTGTGCAGGGGCCACTATGGTGGACATAATACTGTATGCAGGGGCCACTATTGGGGGATAATACTGTGTGCAGGGGTCACTATGGGACATAATACTGTGTGCAGGGGCCACTATGGGACATAATACTG
Source organism: Leptodactylus fuscus (assembly GCF_031893055.1). Lineage (NCBI taxonomy): Eukaryota > Metazoa > Chordata > Amphibia > Anura > Leptodactylidae > Leptodactylus > Leptodactylus fuscus. The sequence continues at coordinate 5,676,196 of NC_134265.1, read as the reverse complement.
TGTGCAGGGGTCACTATGGGACATAATACTGTGTGCAGGGGCCACTATGGGACATAATACTGTGTGCAGGGGCCACTATGGGGGATAATACTGTGTGCAGGGGCCACTATGGGACATAATACTGTGTGCAGGGGTCACTATGGGACATAATACTGTGTGCAGGGGTCACTATGGGACATAATACTGTGTGCAGGGGCCACTATGGGGGATAATACTGTGTGCAGGGGCCACTATGGGACATAATACTGTGTGCAGGGGCCACTATGGGGGATAATACTGTGTGCGGGGGCCACTATGGGACATAATACTGTGTGCAGGGGCCACTATAGGACATAATACTGTGTGCAGGGGCCACTATGGGACATAATACTGTGTGCAGGGGCCACTATGGGACATAATACTGTGTGCAGGGGCCACTATGGGACATAATACTGTGTGCAGGGGCCACTATGGGACATAATACTGTGTGCAGGGGCCACTATAGGGGATAATACTGTGTGCAGGGGCCACTATGGGGGATAATACTGTGTGCAGGGGCCACTATAGGGGATAATACTGTGTGCAGGGGCCACTATGGGGGATAATACCGTGTGCAGGGGCCACTATGGGGGATAATACTGTGTGCAGGGGCCACTATGGGACATAATACTGTGTGCAGGGGTCACTATGGGACATAATACTGTGTGCAGGGGCCACTATGGGACATAATACTGTGTGCAGGGGCCACTATGGGACATAATACTGTGTGCAGGGGCCACTATGGGACATAATACTGTGTGCAGGGGCCACTATGGGGTATAATACTGTGTGCAGGGCCACTATGGGACATAATACTGTGTGCAGGGGCCACTATGGGGTATAATACTGTGTGCAGGGGTCACTATGGGGGATAATACTGTGTGCAGGGGCCACTATGGGGCATAATACTGTGTACAGGGGCCACTATGGGACATAATACTGTGTGCAGGGGTCACTATGGGGCATAATACTGTGTACAGGGGCCACTATGGGACATAATACTGTGTGTTGGGGCCACTATGGGACATAATACTGTGTGCAGGGGCCACTATGGGGTATAATACTGTGTGCTGGGGCCACTATGGGACATAATACTGTGTGCAGGGGCCACTATGGGGGTATAATACTGTGTGCTGGGGCCACTATGGGACATAATATCTGTGTGCAGGGCCACTATGGGACATAATACTGTGTGCAGGGGCCACTATGGGGTATAATACTGTGTGCAGGGGTCACTATGGGGGATAATACTGTGTGCAGGGGCCACTATGGGGCATAATACTGTGTACAGGGGCACTATGGGACATAATACTGTGTGCAGGGGTCACTATGGGGCATAATACTGTGTACAGGGGCCACTATGGGACATAATACTGTGTGTAGGGGCCACTATGGGACATAATACTGTGTGCAGGGGCCACTATGGGACATAATACTGTGTGCAGGGGCCACTATGGGGGATAATACTGTGTGCAGGGGCCACTATGGGGGATAATACTGTGTGCAGGGGCCACTATGGGGGATAATACTGTGTGCAGGGGCCACTATGGGACATAATACTGTGTGCAGGGGCCACTATGGGACATAATACTGTGTGCAGGGGCCACTATGGGACATAATACTGTGTGCAGGGGCCACTATGGGACATAATACTGTGTGCAGGGGCCACTATGGGACATAATACTGTGTGCAGGGGTCACTATGGGGGATAATACTGTGTGCAGGGGCCACTATGGGGCATAATACTGTGTACAGGGGCCACTATGGGACATAATACTGTGTGCAGGGGTCACTATGGGGCATAATACTGTGTACAGGGGCCACTATGGGACATAATACTGTGTGCAGGGGCCACTATGGGACATAATACTGTGTGCAGGGGCCACTATGGGGTATAATACTGTGTGCTGGGGCCACTATGGGACATAATACTGTGTGCAGGGGCCACTATGGGACATAATACTGTATGCAGGGGCCACTATGGGGGATAATACTGTGTGCAGGGGTCACTATGGGACATAATACTGTGTGCAGGGGCCACTATGGGACATAATACTGTGTGCAGGGGCCACTATGGGACATAATACTGTGTGCAGGGGTCACTATGGGACATAATACTGTGTGCAGGGGCCACTATGGGACATAATACTGTGTGCAGGGGCCACTATGGGGGATAATACTGTGTGCAGGGGCCACTATGGGACATAATACTGTGTGCAGGGGTCACTATGGGACATAATACTGTGTGCAGGGGTCACTATGGGACATAATACTGTGTGCAGGGGCCACTATGGGGGATAATACTGTGTGCAGGGGCCACTATGGGACATAATACTGTGTGCAGGGGCCACTATGGGACATAATACTGTGTGCAGGGGCCACTATGGGACATAATACTGTGTGCAGGGGCCACTATGGGACATAATACTGTGTGCAGGGGCCACTATAGGGGATAATACTGTGTGCAGGGGCCACTATGGGGGATAATACTGTGTGCAGGGGCCACTATAGGGGATAATACTGTGTGCAGGGGCCACTATGGGGGATAATACCGTGTGCAGGGGCCACTATGGGGGATAATACTGTGTGCAGGGGCCACTATGGGACATAATACTGTGTGCAGGGGTCACTATGGGACATAATACTGTGTGCAGGGGCCACTATGGGACATAATACTGTGTGCAGGGGCCACTATGGGACATAATACTGTGTGCAGGGGCCACTATGGGACATAATACTGTGTGCAGGGGCCACTATGGGGTATAATACTGTGTGCAGGGCCACTATGGGACATAATACTGTGTGCAGGGGCCACTATGGGGTATAATACTGTGTGCAGGGGGTCACTATGGGGGATAATACTGTGTGCAGGGGCCACTATGGGGCATAATACTGTGTACAGGGGCCACTATGGGACATAATACTGTGTGCAGGGGTCACTATGGGGCATAATACTGTGTACAGGGGCCACTATGGGACATAATACTGTGTGTAGGGGCCACTATGGGACATAATACTGTGTGCAGGGGCCACTATGGGACATAATACTGTGTGCAGGGGTCACTATGGGGCATAATACTGTGTACAGGGGCCACTATGGGACATAATACTGTGTGCAGGGGCCACTATGGGACATAATACTGTGTGCAGGGGCCACTATGGGACATAATACTGTGTGCAGGGGCCACTATGGGGTATAATACTGTGTGCTGGGGCCACTATGGGACATAATACTGTGTGCAGGGGCCACTATGGGGTATAATACTGTGTGCTGGGGCCACTATGGGACATAATACTGTGTGCAGGGGCCACTATGGGGTATAATACTGTGTGCTGGGGCCACTATGGGACATAGTACTGTGTGCAGGGACCACTATGGGACATAATACTGTGTGCAGGGGTCACTATGGGACATAATACTGTGTGCAGGGGTCACTATGGGGGATAATACTGTGTGCAGGGGCCACTATGGGGTATAATACTGTGTGCAGGGGCCACTATGGGGGATAATACTGTGTGCAGGGGCCACTATGGGGGATAATACTGTGTGCAGGGGTCACTATGGGGGATAATACTGTGTGCAGGGGCCACTATGGGGGATAATACTGTGTTCAGGGGTCACTATGGGGGATAATACTGTGTGCAGGGGCCACTATGGGGTATAATACTGTGTGCAGGGGCCACTATGGGACATAATACTGTGTGCAGGGGCCACTATGGGACATAATACTGTGTGCAGGGGCCACTATGGGGGATAATACCGTGTGCAGGGGCCACTATGGGGGATAATACCGTGTGCAGGGGCCACTATGGGACATAATACCGTGTGCAGGGGCCACTATGGGACATAATACTGTGTGCAGGGGCCACTATGGGACATAATACTGTGTGCAGGGGTCACTATGGGACATAATACTGTGTGCAGGGGCCACTATGGGGCATAATACCGTGTGCAGGGGCCACTATGGGACATAATACCGTGTGCAGGGGTCACTATGGGACATAATACTGTGTGCAGGGGCCACTATGGGACATAATACTGTGTGCAGGGGCCACTATGGGACATAATACTGTGTGCAGGGGCCACTATGGGACATAATACTGTGTGCAGGGGTCACTATGGGGGATAATACTGTGTGCAGGGGCCACTATGGGACATAATACTGTGTGCAGGGGCCACACACTGATGGCGCCGCTATATACATGTGACTGTGACATCATTAAAGGTCCTTTAACTTACTCGTATATTCAGCAATAACAGCAGGACCTGATCATGTGACTTGTTGACTCCTCCCACATGTGACATCATCACAGGTCCTGTAACCTCGGTTACTATACAGCGGTCGGCGCCAGTCCCGGCAGGATTATTATTAACCCCTTTACCCCCGGACAGTTCTGGACCATAAAGGCATTGTGCGCATGTGCAGGTAATTCCTAGTGATGTCTCCTCTGCAGCCCTCAGTATCACATGGCTCAGGTATATTCTAGTGTATGGGGAGGGTGCGCAGAGACCCCAATGCAGAGCTCCATAGACTGTATACAGCTACCGGTACATACACTATATATATACAGCTACCGGTACATACACTATATATATATATATATATATATATATATATATATACAGCTACCGGTACATACACTATATATATACAGCTACCGGTACATACACTATATATATATACAGCTACCGGTACATACACTATATATATATAGCTACCGATACATACACTATATATATTCCGGTACATACACTATATATATACAGCTACCGGTACATACACTATATATATATATATATATACAGCTACCGGTACATACACTATATATATACAGCTACGGTAATACACTATATATATATACAGCTACTGGTACATACACTATATATATATACAGCTACCGGTACATACACTATATATACATACAGCTACCGGTACATACACTATATATATATATACAGCTACCGGTACATACACTATATATATATACAGCTACCGGTACATACACTACATATATATATACAGCTACCGGTACATACACTAATCAAATCAAAAAATGCTTTATTTGGGCACGTCCGAATAGGGTATTTGGCATTGCCAAAGCTAGTAAAGTGGGTGGGTGGGGGGGGAGTTGGGGTTGGGTGGGTGGTGGGTATGGGGGGGGGGGGGTTCGGTTATAACAGTCCATGAGTTCATCTTCTCCTCTTCGTTGGTGACTGCTATATGGGGGGGTGGGGTGGGTGTATTGGGATAAATATAACAGTCCCGTGGAGTCTCATCGTCCTCTTATTTGGTGACAGCTGGACACGTATTGGGCAGCGATCTCCACAGTGGCCTCTTCTTCTCCCAGTAGGATGTAGAGTTTCCTCTTCTCGTCTGCAGATATGAAGTCTGGGATGTGGGCAGAGAGTCTTTGGTAGTAGACGGCCCTCACAGCTGAGTATTTGGTGCAGTGTAGCAGGAAGTGGGTCTCGTCTTCTAGGACCCCCTGGTCACAGTGCTGGCACAGTATCTTCTTCCGTGGCTTGTACGTCTGCCTGTATTGCCCCGTCTCTATCTCTAGGTTGTGGGCGCTCAGTCTGTACCGACTCAGGGTCTGTCTGTGCTTGGGGTGCGTATTCTCTCCAGGTAGGTGGCCATGGTGTAGTCCCTTTGTAGGGATTGGTACACATTGGTGAGTTTCTTGGAGTTATTTATTTCGTTTCTCCATTCTTCAATGTACCGCTCTCTGTTTGCCTCTGTGGTCGCCTTTATTTCGCCTTATTTCGGCCTTGGTTATCATCTGTTGGTGTTTTTGGTTTGGTGGTTGTCTGTTGTTTGGTTGGTGAATGTCTGGTTTGCTCAGGTGGCTTAGCCATGCTTGGTGGTGGTAGGAGTCGGGCTTGCTCCCCTGGATGTGTGCCTGGAAAGCTAGCGCCCTCTTCTGTATGGTGAGCCATAAGGGGAGTCTGCCTAGCTCTGCCCTGCAGGCCATGTTGGTGGTGTTGCGATGGACATGGAGCAGGTATTTGCAGAACTCCAGGTGGAAGTTCTCTGTTGGGCTGGAATCCCACCTTGACTGGTCTGGGTAGGTGGCTGGGCCCCAAACCTCGCTGCCATAGAGAAGGATCGGGGAGATGACAGCGTCAAATATCTTCATCCAGACCCTCACCGGTGGTTTGAGGTGGTACAGTTGTCTTCTGATGGCGTAGAAGGTTCTGCAGGCTTTTGCTTTCAGGGTTTCTATTGCTGCTTTGAAGCTTCCTGATTGGCTGAGCTCCAGCCCCAGGTAGGTGTAGCTGTTGGTTTTCTCCAGTGTGGAGCCGTTCAGTGTGAATTGTGGGGTGGTGGAGGCTTTATTGTGGCCCTTCTTCTGGAATACTATATATATATATATATATATATATATATATATATATATATATATATATATATATATATATATATACAGCTACCAGTACATACACTATATATATACAGCTACCGGTACATACACTATATATATATATACAGCTACCGGTACATACACTATATATATATACACAGCTACCGGTACATACACTATATATATACAGCTACCGGTACATACACTATATATATATATACAGCTACCGGTACATACACTATATATATATACACAGCTACCGGTACATACACTATATATATACAGCTACCGGTACATACACTATATATATATATACAGCTACCGGTACATACACTATATATATATATACACAGCTACCGGTACATACACTATATATATACAGCTACCGGTACATACACTATATATATATACAGCTACCGGTACATACACTATATACTGTATATACAGCTACCGGTACATACACTATATATATATATATATACACAGCTACCGGTACATACACTATATATATATACAGCTACCGGTACATACACTATATATATACAGCTACCGGTACATACACTATATATATATATACAGCTACCGGTACATACACTATATATATATACAGCTACCGGTACATACACTATATATATATATACAGCTACCGGTACATACACTATATATATATACTGCTACCGGTACATACACTATATATATATATACAGCTACCGGTACATACACTATATATATATATACAGCTACCGGTACATACACTATATATATATATATATATATATATATATATATATATATATATATATATAAAGCTACCGGTACATACACTATATATATATACAGCTACCGGTACATACACTATATGTATATACAGCTACCGGTACATACACTATATACTGTATATACAGCTACCGGTACATACACTATATATATATACAGCTACCGGTACATACACTATATATATATACAGCTACCGGTACATACACTATATATATATATACAGCTACCGGTACATACACTATATATATACAGCTACCGGTACATACACTATATATATACAGCTACCGGTACATACACTATATATATATACAGCTACCGGTACATACACTATATATATATACAGCTACCGGTACATACACTATATATATATACAGCTACCGGTACATACACTATATATATACAGCTACCGGTACATACACTATATATATACAGCTACCGGTACATACACTATATATATACAGCTACCGGTACATACACTATATATATATACAGCTACCGGTACATACACTATATATATATACAGCTACCGGTACATACACTATATATATATACAGCTACCGGTACATACACTATATATATACAGCTACGGGTACATACACTATATATATATATATATACAGCTACCGGTACATACACTATATATATACAGCTACCGGTACATACACTATATATATATACAGCTACCGGTACATACACTATATATATATACAGCTACCGGTACATACACTATATATATATACAGCTACCGGTACATACACTATATATATACAGCTACGGGTACATACACTATATATATATACAGCCACCGGTACATACACTATATATATATATACAGCTACCAGTATATACACTATATATATATATATATATATATATATATATATATACAGCTACCGGTACATACACTATATAAATGAAATAAAAAAAGCTTTATTGGCACGTTCGAATAGATATTTGGCATTGCCAAAGCTAATAAAGTGGGGGGGGGGGGAGTTGGATTCGGGTGGGTGAGTGGTGGGTATGGGGGGGGTGGTTTGGGTTATAACAGTCTGTGGAGTCTCATCTTCCTCTTCGTTGGTGACCGCTATATGGGGGGTGGGGTGGGGCGGGTGTATTGGGATAAATATAACAGTCCGTGGAGTCTCATCGTCCTCTTATTTGGTGACAGCTGGACACGTATTGGGCAGCGATCTCCACAGTGGCCTCTTCTTCTCCCAGTAGGATGTAGAGTTTCCTCTTCTCGTCTGCAGATATGAAGTCTGGGATGTGGGCAGAGAGTCTTTGGTAGTAGACGGCCCTCACAGCTGAGTATTTGGTGCAGTGTAGCAGGAAGTGGGTCTCGTCTTCTAGGGCCCCCTGGTCACAGTGCTGGCACAGTCTCTTCTCCCGTGGCTTGTACGTCTGCCTGTATCGCCCCGTCTCTATCTCTAGGTTGTGGGTGCTCAGTCTGTACCGGCTCAGGGTCTGTCTGTGCTTGGGGTGGCGTATTCTCTCCAGGTAGGTGGCCATGGTGTAGTCCCTTTGTAGGGATTGGTACACGGTGAGTTTCTTGGAGTTATTTATCTCTTTTCTCCATTCTTCAATGTACCGCTCTCTGTTTGCCTCTGTGGTCGCCTTTATTTCGGCCTTGGTTATCATCTGTTGGTGTTTTTGGTTTGGTGGTTGTCTGTTTGGTTGGTGAGTGTCTGGTTTGCTCAGGTGGCTTAGCCAGGCTTGGTGGTGGTAGGAGTCGGGCTTGCTCCCCTGGATGTGTGCCTGGAAAGCTAGCGCCCTCTTCTGTATGGTGAGCCATAAGGGGAGTCTGCCTAGCTCTGCCCTGCAGGCCATGTTGGTGGTGTTGCGATGGACATGGAGCAGGTATTTGCAGAACTCCAGGTGGAAGTTCTCTGTTGGGCTGGAATCCCACTTTGACTGGTCTGGGTAGGTGCTGGGCCTCAAACCTCGCTGCCATAGAGAAGGATCGGGGAGATGACTGCGTCAAATATCTTCAGCCAGACCCTCACCGGTGGTTTGAGGTGGTACAGTTGTCTTCTGATGGCGTAGAAGGTTCTGCAGGCTTTTGCTTTCAGGGTTTCTATTGCTGCTTTGAAGCTTCCTGATTGGCTGAGCTCCAGCCCCAGGTAGGTGTAGCTGCTGGTTTTCTCCAGTGTGGAGCCGTTCAGTGTGAATTGTGGGGTGGTGGAGGCTTTATTGTGGCCCTTCTTCTGAAATACCATGACTTTGGTCTTCTTCTGGTTGGGTAGGTCCCATGTGGTGCTGAATTTTTCCAGCACTGACAGGCTTTCTTGGAGGTCTTTCTCGGTGGGGGCCAGGAGTAGGAGGTCGTCGGCGTATAGCAGGAACTTCACCTCCCGGTCGTTCAGGGTGAGGCCTGGGGTTGGTGAGGCCTCCAGGGCTGTAGCCAGTTCATTGATACAGATGTTGAAGAGCGTTGGGCTCAGGCTACAGCCTTGTCTGACCCCCCGGGCCTGTTGGAAGTATGCTGTCCTTTTCCCATTCACCTTCACACTGCACTGGTTTCCGGTGTAGGAGCTCTTGATGACGTCGTACGTTCTTCCTCCTATTCCACTCTCTAGGAGTTTTAGGAGTAGGCCTGGGTGCCATACTGAGTCGAACGCCTTCTTAAAGACTACGAAGCAGGCGAATATCTTGCCTCTTCTGGTGTTGTGGACGTGCGTCTTGATGAGGCTGTGCAGGGTGTAGATATGGTCTGTGGTGCGGTGGTTTGGCATGAACCCTGCTTGGCTCTTGCTGAGGACCCCGTGTTGTGTGAGGAAGGTGAGGATTCTGTTATTGATGATGCTGTTGAACAGTTTCCCCAGCGTGCTGCTGACGCAGATCCCTCTGTAGTTGTTGGGGTCATATTGGTCCCCATTCTTGTAGATGGGGGTTATGAGGCCTTTGTTCCAGTCTTCGGGGAAGTGTCCAGCGTTGAGCACGAGGGTGAATAGCTTTGCCAGTGCCGCGTGTATTGCTGGAGGGCTGTATTTGATCATCTCTGGTAGGATGCCGTCAGGGCCACTGGCCTTTTTGCCTTTCAGCAGGACAATTCTTTCCTGTATATCTTTTATGGTGATTGGTGAGTCCAGAGGGTTCTGGAAGTCTTTGATGACTTTCTCCATGTCCCTCAGTTTGGTGGTTATCTGTTGCTGTTCTGGGGTTAGGTCTTCTTCTGGGATGTTTTTGTAGTCACCTCTGAAGTAGTTGAGCCAGATATTGCCATTTTGAATGTGGAGGGAGTTTTTCTTGGGTTTTGTGGTGCTGAACATGGTTCTTATCTCCTCCATGTCTGTGCTCTGCCTTGTTCTGTATGGCACAGGTGGCTTTTGTCCTGGTTTATTGTAGTCCCCATTTCCAGTTTTTTGGGGTATACATTGTGTTTGAGATATTTTCCAGCCAGGCAACTTCTCCATGGGTCTTTGTCTTATATGTTGAGGGGGGTATGGTTTTTGGGTGTGTCTCCTGGAAGGTGACTCCTCCACAGGTGACTTCTCCACAGGTTTTTCTCTTGTATGGTGTATGGGCCAGGGGTCTCTGTTGAGCGCTATGTTTTTAAGTTCTTTGGCCAGGAGGCTGACTCCCTGTTGGTTGAGGTGTTTGTCATCATATAGGTGACGTTTGTCTATGGAGCGGTGTTGTGCCAGGGTGATACCTGATGTTGATCTGATTTTGGATGCCAGCTCTGAATTGATATCTCTGATGATGTGTTCAGAGATGTCTTTTCGTGGGAGCAGAGATGACAGGATGATACTACAGTCTGGGAACTGTTGTTGCGCTTTCTCTGCTAGCTGGGTCAGCTGTCCCGCTATCTGTTGGTGCTGGTCCTGGGCCTCAAGGTTTTTTGTCCCTGTGTGTATGATGACGTGGTTGGGTTTGGTGAAATAAGGGTCGTTGATGACAGCGTTTGATTTTTCAATTGTTAAACAGCGGATTTTGGTGACTCTTTTCCCTGAGAACAGTCTATTTGTGTCCAGATATTTGCCATTGGAGTCTGTGATCAGACAATATCTGGACCCGGTGATCTCCTAGTTAAGACTTGTCTGCTGTTCGGCTGGGTTGTTGGGGTTTGTTCTGGTTCTGATCTTGGGGTGGGGGGCAGCTCTGGTTCTGTTCTTTGGGTGGGGGTGTTACGGACATCAAAGGGTCCTCATAATAAAGTATGTTGCAGAGCTCCAAATTAAATAATTAACAGGCCTGGATGGACTGCAGTCATCCTTTTAGGCCTGGAGAACTGATTAAGACACAGATGGTGGTGTATCAAATGAGTTCTGTTTTATTGTTACAGAGAGGTAGTATTTATACAGACAAAAGCAGGTTCCAATGACATGATTGGTTATAACATAAGGTGTGGCACATGTCTATTGGATACGGCCTAATGTAATCTGCATCTCATTATTATTTTCCAAACTGGGATGACCTTTCTCATGACATCACAGCAAGAGAGATAATGATCACATGCTGGTCTGACGATCAACAGGTTATAGAACCTGTTTCTACACACACCCTCAAAGATGAGACCCTTACCACAAACAGATAAGGATTTATAACCCAACCATCAACATTCCACACGCCTTATCCCCTAAAGGGGTCTCTTAGACTCTAAACAGACATCCTTATAAAGTTTATATAAGAAAAAGGTTACAAGATGGCTGACAGAATACAAAGATGGAGGATGTGATCCTAACAGGGGGCAGCTCTGGTTCTGTTCTTTGGGTGGGAGATAGCTCTGTTTCTGTTATTTGGGTGGGGGGCAGCTCTGGTTCTGTTCTTTGGGTGAGGGGCAGCTCTGATCTCTCCTGTGTTGTATTTCCTTCTGCTTTGTTGGGGTCCTGTCTGTTGTCTGTCCTTTTTTTCTCACCCCCCTCATTCTCTGACCCTCTCTCCTGGGTGAGGTGTTGTATCTGAGATTTCATGTCTACTATCACTCTCCACAATTCTGCGTTTTCTTGGCGTAGTTTATGAAAATTGCATTCTATTTTCTGCAGGGCTTCACACCTCAGCCTGGTCGGCTCAGCAATGGTTTGCTTATTTGTGTTGTTGTTACTGAGGTTCCTTTTAATTTGTTCTTTGAAGTATGTGAAATCTCTTTCTAGTTCAGATAAGGAGTCTCTGAGGATCTCAAGTGAAAGGTGAGGGGGGTTGTGGCTTGGAGCAGTGGGGGGGAGGGTTTGCTGGTGGGTGTCTGTGTAGAGGGGATGGCTCCCCTGTGTCAGTCTCTGTGCAGGCAGAGGTGTCTGTCTTCTGTTTGTGGATTTGTGCCACTCTCTTAATCTTTGGAAAGGTATCTTCAAACTGCTGTAGTTTGACTTCTCTGCCCTGTATTGTAATATTACCAGTACTGTATAAGGTTATAGTGAGTATCACGTCGTCATCGTTTCATGGGTCTTTTACCCTAATTTGTCTGCCCGTGCTATTGTTCCCTTTTGTAGTTTTCTATATATATACACTATATATATATATATATATATATATATATATATATATATATATATATATATATACAGATACCAGTACATACACTATTACACTATATAGACTGCCTGGCCAAAAAAAAAAGTTGCGAGTGTTAATATTTAGTTGGGCCACCACGAATAATAGCATGCATCCGTCTCGACGTGGAGTCTATAATGTTCTGTAGTGTAGACTCAGGGATTTTGATCCAATTCTCAAGTATCAGGAAGCCCAGGTTACGCAGATTCGTTGGGGGTGGTGAGTGACAGCGCAGGTTCCTTTCCAGCACATTCCAGTGTTTCGTGTGCTTCTCGTCGCACCCGGACACGACCATCACTCTGGAACAATGTGAAACGTGATTCATCTGACCACATGACCTTTTTCCACTGCTCTAGCGTCCAGTCCTTGTGGTCTCTTGCAAATGACAGGTGCCGACGTCTGTTGGTCTCTGTCACCCATGGCTTTCATGTGGCGAAATGTTGAGACCCATTCCTTTGAGTTCTCGTTGCATTGTTCGCTCCGAAATGTGTTGCTCCGTCGAGTTGAACATCTGTTTGAGCTCAAAGGTGGTTTTCCGGTGGTTATTCTTCACCAATCTGGCTTCCGCGCTCTGCACTCTACTGAAACGGCTCTCACAAAAGTCTCCAATGATCTCCTAATGGCTAAATCCAATGGCGACTTCTCTCTTCTTATTCTTCTGGACCTCTCTGCAGCTTTTGACACTGTTGACCATCATCTCCTCCTCACTATGCTCCACTCAGTTGGCCTCAATGACACTGCGCTCTCCTGGTTCTCCTCTTATCTCTCAGACCGCACTTTCAGTGTATCATTTGCGGGCTCTGTTTCCTCCCCTCTTTCTCTTGCTGTTGGGGTTCCTCAGGGCTCGGTCCTAGGCCCCCTCCTCTTTTCTCTCTACACAGCCCCCATTGGACAAACCACTTATACACCCAATTATACACATCTTCCCGTGACATCACCCCTGCACTCATACAGAACACCAGCAACTGTCTCTCTGCTGTCTCTAATATCATGTCCTCGCTCTATCTGAAACTAAATCTCTCCAAGACTGAGCTACTACTGTTTCCACCATCTAATAGATCTGTCCCTGATATATCCATTGTAGTCTCAGGCCTTACTATAACTCCTAGGCAGTAGGCCCGCTGCCTCGGGGTCATGTTTGATGCAGACCTTTCCTTCACCCCTCATGTTGAATCACTCGCACGTTCATGCCACCTCCACCTCAAAAACATCTCCAGAATACGCCCTTTCCTTACCAGAGATACACTAAAGACACTTATTGTCTCTTTGATTCATTCTCGCCTTGACTACTGTAACTCCTTACTAATCCGTCTTCCTCTCACTAAACTCTCCCCTCTACAATCTATTCTGAATACAGCGACCAGGCTCATCTATCAGGCTAGACGCTACAGCGATGCCTCTGGTCTGTGCCAGTCGCTACATTGGCTGCCTATTCATTATAGAATAAAATATAAAGTTATTACTCTCATCCACAAGGCTCTCCATAATGCCGCACCTCCCTACATTAACTCCCTCATCTCTGTCTACCGCCTAACCCGTATTCTCCGCTCACTCAATGACCTAACACTTACATCCTCTATTATCAGAACCTCCCACACTCGTATACAAGACTTCTCCCGAGCTGCACCACTTCTCTGGAATGCTCTACCCCGGACAATCAGATTAACTCCCAATTTCTACAGCTTCAAACACAAACTAAAGACGCATCTTATCAGACAGACCTATCACAATGTCTAACGTAAACCCTTACCCCTCCTCTGTCTTCGCTCCCACATTACCCCACATGATATGATGTCATCTCAGGATAACTTTATAGGTCCAAGCTCCATCTACATGTTACAGGACACGACTGGTGACGGCTCATAAAGTTTTATGTTTGTGTAATGACAGTCACCTCTATTACAAAAGTGTCTGACCTCTGCATAAGCAATGCCGCCCCTGCTACCTCGTGTCACCCCCTCTACCTTATAGATTGTAAGATCTTGCGAGCAGGGCCCTCAGTCCCATTGTGTGAAATGACTTTCTTTGTAATGTATCTTTCTGTCTGTATTTGAACCCTACAAATTGTACAGCGCTGCGGAATATGTTGGCGCTATAGAAATAAAATTTATTATTATTATTATTACCAGTCGCTTTAGGGACCTACGACCTCAAGTTTCGAGTATAGTCTTACACATCCACACTTTCCACGGTTGGAGGGGGGTTCTCCACCATCTCGCCATGCTCGTATGATACGCTGAACAGTTCTCTGTCCGATACCAGTTACTTTGGCTATCTCCTTGGTCGATTTGTTGGCGTGATGCAATCCAATGACTTGCCCCTTCTTGAAGGCACTAACATCTCTTCCTCTGGTAGCTCTTCCGTTGGTGAACTAACCATCACTAGTAGTGAAAGAAGCTGCAGAGGACGTCGGCGCCATCTTGTCATCGCTCCCTATATATGTCCTGTACCAGCCTAGGTCTGTCTCCCCGGGGTAGGGCGCTCGTTCTACATCACAGGTTAGTGGAGGAGAAGAGTCTGATACTGTGCAGAGGAGGAATGTGCCAGGTATCTTCACATACTAGAGCCTGATCCGGAAGCCCCCCTTATACTCCCTACTAATCCTATTTATTCCATGGGATTCCGTGTAGTGATTACATTGTCTCATCTTCTCTCCATTCAGGTTCCTACAATATAGAATCCTCTCAGTATCTTCTATATAAGAGAATATTCCGGATTGATCCATCAAGGATGGAAAGAGACAGGAACAAGATGGCGGAAAGTCTATTAAATCTCACCCTAGAGATCATCTACCAGCTTACTGGAGAGGTGAGAGATTCTGATGATGTCATCATGACATCATTCTTATCTATAGTAATAACAGATGATATGACTGGAGAGGTGATGGACTCTGGACATGTATGTAGTGAGATTTATTAATGTGTCTCCCCATAACCAGGATTACACAGTAGTGAAGAAGACCTCTAGTGGGCGCTGTCAGGCTCCTGTGTATGATGGATATAGAGGAACCCTGAGCCCAATCCTGGGGCCTCCACCTCACCCCCTGATACAGGAGGAGATCAATGGACAGAAGATCCTAGAACTCACCCACAAGATGCTGGAGCTGCTGACTGGAGAGGTGACACTGCTGGGAATGCTGGGACATTATACAGTAACTGGAGGGGTCGGGGTGATGACTGTATCATTGTGTTGTCAGGTTCCTATAAGGTGTCAGGATGTCGCTGTCTATTTCTCCATGGAGGAGTGGGAGTATTTAGAAGGACACAAGGATCTGTACAAGGAGGTGATGATGGAGGACCAGCAGCCCCTCACATCAGCAGGTAATAGACATGACTATATACACATGGACTTCCATTATTTGTATGTACAGAATGAATTCAGTCCCTGTCTGTGTTTCCTACAGGTAGATCCAGTAAGAGGACAACACCGGAGAGATGTCCCAGTCCTCTTCTTCCACAGGATGATGATCAGGTAGATGGAGATATTCCCTATGATGTGTAGACGGGCTGTGAAGTCCTTGTGGTCAGTCTTGTTGTATCCAGCAGTATTATATGGTTATATACATGGGCGGTGTCATTGAGCCGCCATCTAATATGTTTATCCGGCTTCTCACAGACCTGCAGCTACTGTCAGGACATCTTTCATCTTCATGCGGATTAATGATCTAGAACATTCTCTGTGACTTCCCCATTTGTCCGGTGACTTTTACATTATTTGTTTCGCTGATTTTCCATCAGGATAAAGATGTGAGCGACATGAATGCTATATCTATGAGAATAAAGGAAGAGCCCTATGTGAGTGGTGATGAGGAGTGTGAGGAGGACATTCCTACAGGGACCCGCCCAGGTGAGGAGTCACCACTATATAAAGCACAGAAGGGTCACTGATTCTATTCAGACATTGTTTAGACTATTTGTTGTTCCCCGATTCAGGTAAAATACTAATAATACCTGAATATAAATGTGATACCGCTATAGGGGGTAATAATTGTAGTATAGAATAGAACGGACAGCAGGAATATGGACTTGACATCGATGTGAACGAGGCAAATTTCTTCCTCACCGGCTGTCAGTCCTCGTGAAGGGAAAGAATTTACCAGAATTATATAGCAGATTATTTCAGGGGCCGGAAAAATAATCCTCCTGCTCGATCTTCAGGCAGATTCCACCTCAGAGCTCTATGGAAATAAATGGGAGGTGGAAAATCCCGCCTGGCCAGTAAGGAATCTGATGGAGATTCATATGTCACTGTGTAAACCTCACCTTAGACCCCAATCACACTATGGAATCCGGACTAGAAGATCTGGTCTGTACATCAGTCACATTTCCCAGCCTGAACTCTGTCCACACACCAGGACTCCCCGTATCTTAGTGATCTATGACGCTAGGAGTCCCTGCTTCCTTGTGACTCCACAGACCCTACTACATACTGTATGGGACAGCAGATCCGCGGTGAGTTCAGGCTGGGAAATCCAGCAGATGTGGTTTGGGTTCTATTGTGTGTATAGGGTGTAATACAGTAAGATTTATGGCATCCTACAGTATTATTCCACATAAGTGGCCATAGTTAAGCAGCCATGGATTGTGTTCCTGTGGTTTGGGCTCTGAGACTTATTTCACTTTGGATTCTTAGAAGAGACGTCCAGATAAGACGATCTATATCAGGACAGGACAACTAGTAATGTAGTCAGAGGCCTGAACTTAGTGGTACAAAATAAGGACCTTAATGTTAGGTCCTAAATGTGGGTTCTATTGGGATAAGACAAAAACATTTCCAAAATATGGCGATACTACCAAAATATAGAATATAGAAACAATATATCAAAATTATATTAAAGTGATGACCATGTATATCACTTGTGTATATTGCACTTTCCTACTTGGACTTCTAAACCCTTTTAACTATTGATTGTTTTGAACGCCATTTTCTCCACATGCATGGTCTTTTGGATGTGTTTTTCCTCCCTCCTCTTGGTATGTGATTCTGTGTTTTTAATCACTTTAATAACATTTTTATATATTTTTTCTACATTCTTTTGTTAGCCTCGCCTTATTTTGCCAGTGTTTTTGTATTATTTGGATAACGATTTCTACATTGTGTAGAAAAAATATGAACAAATCCAGCGCCCAGGCATTCGATATGGTTTAAAAATAAAACGTAGCTTTTATTTCATGGGAGACATGCTCCACGTAAAAATAAGCAGGAAGTCGAGAGTGCAGGATGGTACTATCGCATTGCCTACACGTTAAGAGGCTTCCTCCACACAAAATAGAACTATTGAGAGGGTAAAAGTCAACACGAAAAATCCTGGATATTATCCAATCTCTGCTAGACCAGCGGTCTTTGACCACTTCCAAAGTCAAGTGGAAAAAGATCTTACTAGACTGCATACATCACGCAGTACATTTAATCACAACCTGACGCCACTACATATAAAAAACTTGAAAATGACCCCACATACACTTTCTCACTTACACTTTATGAAATATTAAGATCAGGAGTTAACCAGGGTTTTCTTACGGAAAAAGAAGTTGAATATTTACACGTATATCATCCCACTACAGCCATATTCCATGGACTACCAAAAATCCACAAAAACATCTCCTCCCCCCCCCCCCCCCCCCCCGTTAAGACCCATTATCTCAGGTATAGGGTCATTGAACGAACCTATCTGTGCCTGGATAGATACCATTCTCCCGCCTCTAGTAATGAGAGTCCCCGGTTTCGTTAAAGATACAAAAAATCTTCTTGATATCTTCCAAAATTTCAAATGGCTACCACGTTACAAATGGCTCACGTGTGATGTGGTATCCCTCTATTCTTGTATTCCCCATCGTATTGCTCTTGAAGCACTGTCACACCATCTATACGTGCATTCTAACTACACAGAGGAGTTTAACGAATACATCATAGAGGTGGTAGAATATCTGCTACTGCATAATTTTTTTTTGTTTGACGGAGATTTTTATCTCCAACTGTGCGGTGTGCCCATGGGGGTGCAATTTTCCCCCTCGCTTGCCAATCTGACGATGGCCTACTGGGAGGAGTTGGCTATTTTCACACCTCACAATCCATTTTTGCACAACATTGTGTACTATGGTAGATACAATGATGACGTGCTGTTGGTGTGGTCGGGGGAGGAGATGTCAACTTCCGCCTTCACCGACCACATCAACATTAATGTCTACAATTAAAAATTTTCTTCTCAGTGCAGTGCCATTAGTGCAGATTTTTTGGATGTCAGGCTTATCACTGACATCCATACTAACAGGGTTATAACCAAGCTATATCGCAAGCCACAAGCGGGCAACACCACGTTACATGCCAGTAGCCATCATCCCCATCATACAATTAAAGCCATCCCGGTAGGGGAGTTGATTAGAGCCAAAAGAATATGCTCAGAGAACAAAGATTATCATGCAGAGGCTAACGCCATAGTCAAAAGATTAACTGCCAGAGGATATCCAAGATGGAATTTGAATAGAGCCAGAAAAATAGCACAGCAAAAAAAACGGGCTGATCTGTTGGCAGATTTTAAAAAAAAAACACATCTGACAGTGATGATACTGTTTTATTTTTCTACACCGTACAGTACAGATTACAACAGCATTGTTAGGATTATCAAACAAAATCTACCAATACTATGGCAAGATGACACTACAAAACCAAATACTGGACAAAGGTTGCCAGTTCGTAGCAAAAAGAGGCAAGACCTTGGGAAACATACTGTCCCCATTACACATCTCAACAACTCAAACGTATACATCCTCACACAAAAGGGTTCTTCAGATGTGGAAATGGAAGATGTAATATGTGTAAATATCAATGTTCATGGGAACGTCAGATACACACATATATCACATCAAATCCTTCCTTAACTGTGATTCAGATCACGTCCTATATCTAATTATATGCAGTATCTGCAACCTTAAATATGTTGGATGTACATCCAGACCTCTTAAAACAAGAATAGCGGAACATTTACGAGGTTGTACCAACAGGGACATTCTCCGTAGATCAGGAGCCTCAAGACATTTCTTTGAAGAACACCATGGCAGTGTATGCTGTTTTCACTTTCATGCCATAGAGTATGTTCATAAGCCTCAATGCGGTGGTAATTGGCAACATAAATTGTTCAAAAGAGAGGCATATTGGATCCATACTTTGAATACAAAGATACCCTCGTGGCATGAATTTGAGAACAGATTTAGCATATTTTTATTAAAAAATAAAAAATCTGCAGTCAACATTGCCCCCTTTTTGCTCTACATTAATTTTAATTTTCTGAAATATACTTACCTTGGTTGTAACACTGGTGGTTTTCACTCTTCCTAGGAGCACTAGCATTCCCATCCCGCAGCCACGCTTTGAAAGATCTTTGCACATGCCTGTATTTGGAAGATACATCCCAAGTACTGGCAATACACACTGAGTCTGTGCATGAGTCCTGTTCAGCCATGCTTAGTGAGGGCATTGAGCATGTGCATTCCTAGTAGAGATGAGTGAACGCTGTTCGATCGAATAGGTATTCGATCGAATATCATGTCGTTCGATGTATTCGTTCACAATCGAATACCAGGCCGCATACACAGTAAAAATTTGTGTCCCCTCCCACCTTCCCTGGCGCATTTTTTGCACCAATAACTGCGCAGAGGAGGTGGGACTGGAACTACGACAACGGAGACAGTGGAAAAAATTGAAAAAACCCATTGGCTGCCAAAAACGTGACCTCCCATTCATAAGAACGGCCACCGCCCTATTCGCCATTTTTGCCGTCGGACATAGGGAGAGAAACATATCTGCTGAGGGCTAGATAGCGATTAGCTTCAGATAGGCAGGCGAGGACTAAAGAAGAAAACCAGCAGCTCTTCTCAGAGCTATACACTGCAGGGACATCAGTCCAACTTTCCCTGGACGGTGGAAAACAGGGATACACAACAGATACAAGTTCATACATAGCGGAGAAACAGCGCTCATTTTTGGCTGTCCGCACACAGAATAGCAGGAATACACAGCAATTACAAGTTCATATAGCTGGAAAAAGCCTTGAATTTTGGGGGGCCTGAAACATAGCAGCAATCCATAGCAGTGACTAGTTCATATAGAGCTGAAAAAAACCTTGAATTTTGGGAGGGCCTGAAAAAAGCAGCAATCCACTGCATTTACAAGTTCATATAGCTGAAAAAAACCTTGAATTTTGTTGTTTTGTGAAAAATTGCAGCAATCCACTGCAGTTACTTCTTGCTATATACATGCAAAGCAGCTTTTCAGGCTGTGTAACCCCAAAACTAGGATACAGAGCAATTAGGTTAAGCTATGTATGCTCAATCCAGATATCCAGGGTGTGTACCCCAAAACCTAGGTGGGAGACACCGAAATTCAGTCAGGTTATGTCCAGTCAATCCAGATATCCAGGATGTGTAACCCCAAAACCTAGGTGGGAGATACAGAAATTCAGTCAGGCTATGTCCGGTCAATCCAAATATCCAGGGTTTGTAACCCCAAACCCTAGGTGGGAGACCCAGAAATGCAGTCAGGCTATGTCAGCTCAATCCAATTTTTAATGGTCTACCCCTTGTATTTTTCATTTATTTCTGTGACATTATTTCAACCAATAACTCAAGCAGTACAAGCACCGGACACTGGTACTAGAACACTGAAAACTGCTATATATACAGTGTTGGCCAAAAGTATTGACACCCCTGCAATTCTGTCAGATAATACTAATATTCTTCCAGAAAATTATTGCAATCACAAATTCTTTGGTATTATCTTCATTTCATTTGTCTTCAGTGGAAAACCACAAAAAGAATTGTTAAAAAGCCAAATTGGATATAATTCCACACCAAACATAAAAAAAGGGGGTGGACAAAAGTATTGGCACTGTTTGAAAAATCATGTGATGCTTCTCTAATTTGTGTAATTAACAGCACCTGCTACTTACCTGAGGCACCTAACAGGTGGTGGCAATAACTAAATCACACTTGCAGCAAGTTGAAATGGATTAAAGTTGACTCAACCTCTGTCCTGTGTCCTTGTGTGACCATATTGAGCATGGAGAAAAGAAAGAAGACCAAAGAACTGTCTGAGGACTTGAGCAGCAAAATTGTGAGAAAGCATAAGCAATCTCAAGGCTACAAGTCCATCTCCAAAGACCTGAATGTTCCTGTGTCTACCGTGCGCAGTGTCATCTAGAAGTGTAAAGCCCATGGCACTGTGGCTAACCTCCCTAGATGTGGCCGGAAAAGAAAAATTGACGAGAGATTTCAACCCAAGATTGTGCGGATGATGGATAAAGAACCTCGACTAACATCCAAACAAGTTCAAACTGCCCTGCAGTCCGTGGGTACAACAGTGTCACCCCGTACTATCCAGTGTCAGCGTCTGAATGAGAAGGGATTGTATGGTAGGAGACCCAGGAAGACCCCACTTCTTACCCAGAGACAGAAAAAAGCCAGGCTGGAGTTTTCCAAAACTTACTTGAGAAAGTCAAAAACGTTTTGGAAGAATGTTCTCTGGTCAGAGGAGATAAAAGTAGGAAAAGGCATCAACATAGAGTTTACAGGAAAAAAAGAGGCCTTCAAAGAGAAGAAGACGCCCCCTACAGTCAGACATGGCGGAGGGTCCCTGATGGTTTGGGGTTGCTTTGCTGCCTCTGGCACTGAACTGCTTGACCGTGTGCATGGCATTATGAAGACTGAAGACTACCAACAAATTTTGCAGCATAATGTAGGGCCTAGTGTGAGAAAGCTGGGTCTCCCTCAGAGGTCAGGGCTCTTCCAGCAGGACAATGACCCAAAACGCACTTCAGGTCAGCACTAGAAAATGGTGGTGAGAGAAAGCCCTGGAGACTTGTAAAGTGGCCAGCAATGAGTCCAGCCCTGAATCCCATAGAACACCTGTGGAGAGATCTCAAAATGGCAGTTTGGAGAAGGCCCCCTTCAAATCTCAGAAACCTGGAGCAGTTTGCCAAAGAAGAATGTTCTAAAATTCCAGCAGAGCCTAGTAAGAAACTCATTGCTGGTTAGCGGAAGCGGTTGTGCGCAGTTATTGTGTCTAAAGGTTGTGCTACCAAGTATTAGGCTGAGGGCGCCAATACTTTTGTCCGGCCCAATTTTGGAGTTTTGTGTAAAATGATCAATATTTTGACTTTTTTTTTTTTTTTATTATTATTCTCTTTTCTGGAAGACAATGAGTATTATCTGACAGAATTGAAGAGGTGCCAATACTTTTGGCCAACACTGTATGTAGTACAACTGCAGCCATTACTTCTCCGCCCCTTTTGAGGAAATGCACACCATTCACTTGATATACTTTCAAGGCTTTTTTCTCTTCTCTTTTGCTGTAATACACAAAACTGCTGAAGTTCCTTTGGGAGCTCAGAGGAGGTAGCCTCAGTGCTGAGAAACACATCTGATGTCCCTTGGCGATATGCATTAAGAGAACCATCGGCCAACCAAGTGTAGTCAGCTAGCATAGCAGCGAGCATGGCTAAACGCAGAGAAAAAAGGTGTACCACTTCCAAAGATAGTAACTTCAGTGCTGCAGTTGGCAATGGACGGTCACACCAGATGTTCGGATTGTCCTTCATTAAAGTTTCCTTACACTTTAGGAAAGAAACTTGTGAGGGTGAAAGGTTGAGAGATATGACATCAAACAATCCTTAACTGTCCTTGTGTGACTGGGAAGAATGCCACCAGTTTCCATTGAGAATAGGTAGACATCAGCGACCTGAGTATCAAGTATATTGTTTAGTATAACACCGTATTGAGGGTAAGTGGTTCAACAGAGGGAGAGACAGTAAAAGGACCCGAAAAGAGATCCTGGGAGGGGGAAAGGGTGGGATGACTCTGTTGGGAAGATTGGGCATGTTGGGAGGAAGGAGGGGGCAGACTCTTGGGCATAAACACAACTGCAGGTAGTGGCTGACCGGCTGCTGTAAAAGCAAGGGGGCGTGCTTGAATTTTTTTTTTTTTTTTTGGGGGGGGGGGCTGAAAAATAGCAGCAATCCACTGCATTTACAAGTCCATGTAGCTGAAAAAAAACCCTTGAATTTTGTTGCTTCTTGAAAAATTGCAGCAATCCACTGCAGTTACTTCTTGCTATATACATGCAAAGCAGCTTTTCAGGCTGTGTAACCCCAAAACAAGGATAGAGAGCAATTAGGTCAGGCTATGTACGCTCAATCCAGATATCCAGGGTGTGTAACCCCAAAACCTAGGTGGGAGAGACAGAATTTCAGTCAGGCTATGTCCGCTCTTTTCAGTTTTTCACGGTGTGTAACCCCAAAACTTAGGTGGAAATTCAGTCAGGCTATATCAGCTCAATCCAAATTTTAAGGGTCTCCCCCCTAAAGCTAAGTGTGATACACAGCAATTCAGTCAGGCTATATCAGCTCAATCCAATTTTTTGTTCAATCCAGTATTGTTTGCACTCCATGATGTTGTCTCTTGAAAAGCAACCCAACATGAAGTCAGCCATGTGTGCCAGTGTGTTACTTGGCATGATTTTGCTGCCCCCAACTGTAAGGGTCACTCTCCATTTCCTCCATTTTCCACTCCCCTTCACACCATCTGTGTTGAAGCAATGGGATGCACTGAAGTGCACCCTCTAGCCTCGTGTGGGACAGTGACATCAAATGCCACTCCATCCCCCTCGTCTTCCTCCGCCAGCCAACGGTGTGAAGATGAGAGGAGTGTGCTCTGAATGTTTTCTGCCTAGCAGAGGCTACTTCTCGCTTACGAAAATGGCCACACTTTGACCAGTATATCAGGCACAATGGTGTAGGTTTCAAAGAACCTTTGCACCAACAAGTTGAAAACGTGGGCCATGTGTGGACCGTGTTTGTGTCTGGCAAGCTCCAGATCTGCTACCAGGTTCCTGCCATTATCACACAAGAAAAAAATTCCTGGCCCCAGGTGCAGCAGGGAAAAATACATTGCCATCTCAGCCAGGATGGCATCCCTGACCTCGGAGGCAGTGTGCTGTCTGTCCCCCAAGCTGATGAGCATCAGCACGTCCTGCGGACATCTCCCCACGCCAGTGTTACAGCGTTTGCCGCTAGTAGCTGGGGTAGAGGTTGCAGCGTAGTAGGCTTTCAATTAACTCCTGCCATGAGTTTTGGGCTGGGAGAGGAGATAGGCCAACCCAGTTTGCACCTCGGGCCCAGAATCCACTACATTCACCCTGCCTGTCATTAACGATAAGCAGCATCCCTGACCACAGGCGCTTGTCCATGCATTGGTGGTCAAGTGGACCTTGCAACAAAGCGCGGAGCTCTGGGCCCGACTGATGTTATGGGACACGTGCAGGCGCAAGGCAGAGACAGCACACCAAAAGAAGTAGTAACGGCTAGGCCCAGCATAGGGAGGTCCACTACAAGATTTTTTTCACAAAAACACGAGATCTCAGAATTGTAAGTTTTATTTTTTATTTTCTTTACACCAGTATTCTATATCTGACGGTATTGTGGCTGTTCGCATTTTTTCACTTTTTCATCTATCTCTCCGTTGTGCCCTATATATTTTTGTGGATAAGATAAATTACTCTAGGTGCAGAAATTGTAATTGATCTACTAGGGACAGGCAGGGTCGCCATCAGAACAGTACTGATGCTATCAGAGGTCCGGTCACCGCTCTAAGAAAAAAGGAGGCCGGTAACTTGCACTAGAAATGAATCTTATGTGATGTATCTCTATGTAAGTGCCACCATTCCTTTCCTTAGAGCTGTGACTGGATGGGCCTGCTTCATTCACCCACCACCAGCACCAATACAGTGACCTAGAGCAGTGGTGGCGTCTCCTGCCTCGCTTCATTACTAGTCACTATCACTGACCTCCGTCTCAGCACAGTGAATACTAATGAAGTAGGCCGCGCTGCCGTCGTTTGCTGCCTGTGCCACTGACTTCACTTCCTCACATGGTCTGAAGCGTCTCAGGCAGCGGCAGCTCAGTGGGGAATATACTTATAAGGTTATGTTATTCAATAATAGTAACATCAGTTTTCTTCTTGTCAGATAACTGTTCCTGGAGCTCAGAGGGACATCTGATATCTACCGATTATAAAGCAGAGGATCATGGTATCACACAGGATCCATATGAAGAACATGTCGTTACCCCAGATATACCCTCAGCCTGTCAGGAGAAAGGTCTTTCTTCTAGTTCATCACAGTCTGTAAAGCAAAATAAAGGAATCAAAAGAGGTGTTATACATCAGAGAGCTCACACAGGAGAGAAGCCATATTCATGTCCAGAATGTGGGAAATGTTTTACTCAGAAATCATTTCTTGTTAGACATCAAATATCTCACACAGGGGAGAAGCCATATTCATGCCCAGCATGTGGGAAATGTTTTGCTCACAAATCAAATCTTGTTCTCCATCAAAAGTCTCACACAGGGGAGAAGCCATATTCATGCCCAGAATGTGGAAAATGTTTTATTCAGAAATCAGATCTTGTTAAACATCAAAAAACTCACACAGGGGAGAAGCCATATTCATGTTCAGAATGTGGGAAATGTTTTACTCAGAAGAGACAGGTTTTGAAACATCAGAGAATACACACAGGGGAGAAGCCATATTCATGCCCAGAATGTGGGAAATGTTTTGCTCACAAATCAAATCTTGTTCTCCATCAAAAGTCTCACACAGGTGAGAATTCATGCCCAGAATGTGGAAAATGTTTTACTCGGAAATCTAAGCTTGTTGAACATCAGAGAACTCACACAGGGGAGAAGCCATATTCATGCCCAGAATGTGGGAAATGTTTTATTCAGAAATCACATCTTGTTATACATAAGAGAACTCACACAGGGGAAAAGCCATATTCATGCCCAGAATGTGGGAAATGTTTCGCTCACAAATCAAATCTTGTTAAACATCAAAAGTCTCACACAGGGGAGAAGCCATATTCATGCCCAGAATGTGGAAAATGTTTTGTTCAGAAATCAGATCTTGTTAAACATCAAAAAACTCACACAGGGGAGAAGCCATATTCATGCCCAGAATGTGGGAAATGTTTTGCTCACAAATCAAATCTTGTTCTCCATCAAAAGTCTCACACAGGGGAGAAGCCATATTCATGCCCAGAATGTGGAAAATGTTTTATTCAGAAATCAGATCTTGTTAAACATCAAAAAACTCACACAGGGGAGAAGCCATATTCATGTTCAGAATGTGGGAAATGTTTTACTCAGAAGACACAGCTTTTGGAACATCAGAGAATACACACAGGGGAGAAGCCATATTCTTGCTCAGAATGTGGAAAATGTTTTACTCGGAAATCAAAGCTTGTTGAACATCAGAGAATACACACAGGGGAGAAGCCATATTCATGATCAGAATGTGGGAAATGTTTTACTTGGAAATCAAAGCTTGTTGAACATATTCAAATGAAAAATATTTCTAACTACACATCTCAGAACTCACACAGAAAATGCAGTTTTGTTTTCAGAATGGTTTATCCCTAATTCACATCTTAAAACTTACAAGAGCTCTCCCAGTACAGGAACAATTTTAATTTTTTTTTTTCCCTAAAAACTCATTTTAATGACAATTAGAACAAGAATAAAATACAACATTTAGACTGTAATCACACCTGTGACATAGTTTGATGCAGTTTTTCAGTAAATCCTGGATGGCTTTAGTTTCTCTTTCCCTTTATCCACACATAAATCTTTACAGTCCTTTATTCTTGGCAAGGCCTGGGGTTACAAGAGGTATCTCTGCGGCCTATACTGTTTATACATCTTTCCCATATCCCTCTAAACTACCATATACAGTGACACCTCTCCAGGCCATCGCTCCTTTAAGAAATTCACCCCCTCGTAGGGACTTATAGTTTCGCTGATTTCCCCCCCCCCCCTTTATTCGTTATGACAGCTGCCATTCTATAAGCAGACCACCCCCTTATGTAACAAAGCCCAATTGTGTAAGTGTAAACTCATACAGGCAGTCTGTCACTACACCAGATTTATCACAGTGACTGATACTAGATGATAAATCTGCCCTATCTATATCCTGTCTAGTCTACATTTATACCACCTCTTACTTGGCTTACTTTGAGACAAAATTTTATGACACAATGTTTCTCACCAGTCAACAGCTCCATACTGTACAAGTGGTCAATCTCTTTACTCCACTCATTCACTGTCGGGGGCAACTGGGACTTCCAGTGTTCGGGAATAACAGCTCTAGCTGAAGCAGGAGCCTATTTTTGATCTTGGCCAAGGGGCCAGGGATTAGCGAAAGAAGAGTCAACTGAGGAGATGATGATCGAGACCCCACTGTGACTTCTGTGTAAATATTAAAGATTGCAGTACAAAATGGTTGTAGCATGAGTCACAACCACCATATGTGGAGGATAGTGCCCTCGGCTGGTCCAAACCTCTGGGCAGGGTCAGACTGGCTCACTGGAGGTACTGGTGTACCCATGTACTTAGTGGGCCAACAGGACCCCCACTGCTTATTTTAATAAGCTATGAAAGTATGGTAATAGGTGACTCCTCCCTCTCGACCATGACCACAGGTGGTCAGGGACCTGCAGCACCATCATAATGATTGGAGAAAGCCTGGTTCCCCGATCATTATAATCATTGTTAATGGAAAGGGTCCGACCTCAGAGCATAACAATCAGAGGCCTAGGGAAGGTGATTAATGGGATCCTATCATTTGTTGATATATTATAACATTATACATTTGTTGATGCTTCACATCCTCTCTTGACAATCTTTCCTTGACTATAACATACTACAAATAGGATCCAGGCTTTAGTTCTACTGCCAACGGACACCCAGCCTTTGATTATACATGGCTCTCTGTATACAGTATATTTTGTATATAATGTGTATGTGTTGACACCTTGTTTCTACATATAGCATGTGCTGTGCATGTGCTGCTATAACATGTTGAATTTTCATGATAAAATGTCTTTATGTTTTATGTAGAGTCTGAGGAAGGTCAAAAAGACCGAAAGTACTTACTTATACCCTACAATAAATCACCAGTTTAAACACAATCTGTGCATGTGGAGCTCTATTACTTACCTGTAGGACGGGGTGGGACCCTATCTCCACCAACGGGACAGCAACTGTATCTCTATATCCAATTGGGGACTAAAGGGGTACCCTCATCACAAAAGACGCGAGTTGGGGAGTAAAAATTTAGTAGAACTTCATGGGGAGATCACCTAAGCTCAGGCTCTTTCTACTATGGGAGTCCCAGATCACCCGGGAGAGGTCCTCAGCCAAGAATTCCTCATTTAGCGTGGTCCCACTCTCGTCCATAAGCCCAGGGAGTGTCATTGCAGCCACCTAATCGTTGATCCTGTTTTGTATCTCTTGCCGAGGTAAATCTGAAAGGAGGCCCCTACAACTGTAGAGATTTGAGTCGTAATTTTAGAAAGATTGAGCATTAGGGGGGACAGGGACTCTCCAGGGTCGTTTTAATGGTAGGAACAAACGCAGTGGGTGGCCGTGGGTGAAGAAATTTTTCTAGGGAACTGCCACACATCTGGCTTCCACTAGGTCCACCAGTGTTTGTGATCTCTGTTGCATTTATGGAAGGATTCAGGTGTTCGTATTTGAGTAAGAAGGCATAAGATCTCAAAAATCCTCTCCTGCTTCAGCCCTCGCTCCTTCTTGAATGAAAACCCCGCACTGACACTATTTAGTGCTTCCCATTGTATCGGGATTGGGGTCACATCATGCTCGTGATGGTGAAGAAAGTCCATAATGGCTTGTGAAATCACCCCTGTGCGTGCCCCGTCTTTGAGAAGGTTGGTGTTAAGATTCCAGCCCCACTTACCTCTCCTTGATAAGGAAGTAGTAGCATCTACTCTGAGTGTTGTGGACTTGTGAAAAGTAGGTCTAGTCTTTCACTTAGGGATGAAGGACCCACCAAACATTGACAAGCCGCAGGTCAGCAACCTTAAATTACAGGGCCAGTAAACGTGACAAAGGAATGGGGGACCTGCTTGACAAGAAATCCAATATTGAATCCATGGTTAATTTCAGGTCTCCTGCCATGACCTTCAACCCTTCAGTAAATTCATCTAAGGCAGAAAGGAATGACAGGATTGAGTTTAGCTCTGGTTGGGGGGAATTAAATTAGGGATCTTGAATAAATTCTCATGGACAGGTATTTTTAGAAACCAGTTTCTACCTCGTGCATCAGAGAACTGGGACCATGGCTTGGAGGGGTTTATATAAGCCAACACTAACTCTCTTTGATTTACCATCAGGGTTGGAGCTGTGGAACCAGCGACGGAAATATCAGTTTACTATTGTGGGCACGTGGCTCATCTTAAAGTAGGTTTCCTGTAGCAGTAGGATGTGAACCCTTAGCTTGTGCATGTTGTAGAGTACCCGGGTCCTCTTCTGCAGCACAATAAAGCCTCTAATGTTCGGGGAGCACAACTGAAGTCTGGCCATTTCTCTGCATTAGAGATGAGCAAACACCGTTCAATCGAGTAGCTATTCGATCGAATATCAGGCCGTTCGAGGTATTCGATTCCAATCGAATACCAGGCCGCAAACGCAGTAAAAATTTGTATCCCCTCCCACCTTCCCTGGCGCTTTTTAACCAATAACTGCGCAGGGGAGGTGGGACAGGAACGACAACGTAGGCAGTGAAAAAAATTGAAAAAACCCATTGGCTGCCGAAATCAGGTGACCTCCCATTTATAAGAATAGTCCAGCCCAATATTCGTCATTTCGTGGTGAGAGGGAGAGAAACATATCTGCTGAGGGCTAGATAGCGATTATCTTCAGATAGGCAGGGAAGAAGTAATGAAGAAAACCAACAGCTCTTCTCAGAGCTATACACTGTAGGGACATCAGTCCAGCTTTCCCCGGATGGTGGAAAACAGGGATACAGAACAGTTACAAGTTGATATATAGCGGAGAATCAGCTTTCATTCTTGGCTATCCGCACACAGAATAGCAGGAATACACAGCAGTTATTAGTTCATATAGAGCTGAAAAAAACCTTTAATTTTGGGATGTCCTGAAAAATAGCAGCAATCCACAGCAGTTACAAGTTCATGTATAGCTGAAAAAAGCCTTTCAATTTGGGGTTTCTTGAAAAATAGCAGGAATCCACAGCAGTTACAAGTTCATATATAGCTGAAAAACAGATTTTCTTTGTGGTGTATAGACCATAAAAAAAAGGGGATTAATATACATCCAAAATGCGCAAGGCTAGTGCAAGGGGACGGGGGCGTGGAAATGCAGATGTGGAGCAAGGTTGCGCTCAACCAACAGCGTCTACTGCACCTACAGCTCTGCGGCAGCAAGCATTGCGTTCACCACAGTCCCCGGCTTGATGGCCACATTAAGTAGGCTGCAGAGTACAAACCTAAATAGGCCCGAGCACCAGGAAGAGCTGTTACAATGGCTGGCGGACATTGCTTCCCGCATATTCTCCACCAGCCAGTCAGCCTCTACCTCAACTCCTCCTCCTACCCAACAGTCTGGTCCTCCTTCCTCACAACATGCTCAATCTTCCCAGCAACCTAATCCCACCTCCCAGGAGCTGTTTTCGGCTCCATTGACTGTCCCTCTCTCTGTCCCACCACTTCCTGAATCACCAGAGGTAACAGTTGAATTGCCTGATGCACAAACATTGGAGCATCCGTTATCTCCTGTTGTTGTTGTTGACCAGCAATCGGCCCTCAGTGATGTCAAGACACAGTTGCCATCAGGGCAGCCTGTTCCCGTCAGATGAATTGGACGAGGAGGAGGTGGATGACAAGGACACTGACCCAACCTGGACAGGGCGGATGTCAAGCGGGAAGAGCAGTATAGATGTGGAGGGAAGTGCAGCACCAAAGAGGGTGGCTAGAGGCAGAGGCATGTCCAGAGGCAGAGGACAGCTGCTTCACCGAAGCCAGGCCACAGCCAGCAGGGCCCAAAATGTTCCCTCTTGTATCCAGCCTAGAAAAACTTGCCCATCGAGGCCACGGTCTAAGGTGGTGTGTAATTTTTTTAATGTATGTGCTGCAGACAAATATAGTGCCGTTTACACACTCTGCAACTCGAAACTGAGTAGGGGCTCTGAAAAGAGCAACCTTACAACCACTGCCATGCGCCGTCATTTAGAAGGCAAGCACTGGGCTCAGTGGCAGAGAGCAAACGCAGGAAAATTGTCGTCCGGCGTTGCCGCCACTGCCTCTCCCACTGTTGCCAGTGCTGGCGCTGCAGTCCAGACCATCAGCTAGGAAACCTCCACATCTGCCTCCACCACTTTGGTGACTTCTCCCTCATCCTCCCCTTTTCCTGCCTCAGCTCCTTCTCCTGTACCATCATGCGCCTCCTCAAAACAACCCACTGTTAGGGGCACAAGACCCCTGAGTTATGTTGTCATAGTTCTAATTGATCAGGAACAGGTGACGAGCTCAGGAAACATACAGACAGACAGCAGTGTATCATATCCAGAATGTTTCCCAAGCTCATCACCTGTTCCTGATCAATTAGAACTACGACAACATAACTCAGGGGTCTTGTGCCCCTAACAGAAATTGGCGTTCACCATCCTTGATGGAGTACCATCTCCAAAACCCAGGGGTTCCTCAGAGTCAGCTCCCGCAGTTTCTGCACCATGAGTGGCCATGGATGGCAGACTTATGCGAGATCTTGCGTGCCTTTGAGGAGTCAACCATGAGGGTCAGCTGTGACGACACACTTGTGAGTGTCACAATCCCGCTGCTGTGTGTGATGCGAGAATCCCTCATCGCCATCAGAGATAACGCATTGGAAGCTGAGGAGTCAGGCATAGGAGCAGAAACATCCCAGCAGGATAGTCAGGGCATACTCCTGTCCGCTTCACAGCGTATAGTGAGGGAGGAGGAAGAGGATGATGAAGTGGAAGATCTCATTGTCACACAGGAGGCTAGTGGCGAAGTTCATTGCGTCCCATTGCTGCAGCACGGTTGGGGCGAAATGGAGGAAGAGGAGGAAATGGAGAGTGACCATTCCGGTGGGGGTAACCAAGTAACACTCTGGCACACATGGCTGAATACATGTTGGAGTGCTTTGCAAATGACAAACGCATTGACAAAACCCTGGAGAACAACGACTACTGGATTTTTGCAATCCTCAAACCTCGGTATAAAAATTATGTTTGTAATTTTATTCCGGTAGAGGGGAGGGCCAGTTGCATGACTGATTGCCACAAGCAACTAGTGCAGAATATGATGGAGATGTTTCCATCAACTGTCGTTGGCGCCACACAGGAGAGTTCCTCCAACAGGCAAAAAACTGTCATCCGGTCCACACCCGGCTGGGGCACACTCTCCAAGGTCTGGGACACGTTAATGGCACCCGCTCGTCAAAGTACCGCCACTGAGGGGCCTAGTGTCATCAGGAGGGATGAGTATAGGCGAATGTTGCGGGAGTACCTGGCCGACACCAGCCCTGTCCTCTCCAATCCCTCTGTGACCTATACTTATTGGGTCTCCAAGTTGGATTTGTGGCTGGAACTTGCGCTGTACGCATTGGAGGTCCTTTCCTGCCCTGCCGCCAGCGTGCTTTCTGAAAGGGTCTTCAGCGCTGCCGGTGGTATAATTACGGACAAGCGCAGCCAGCTGTCAGCTGACAATTCTGACCGGCTGACGCTCATAAAAATGAACAGCCACTGGATAGACCGATCATTTTCATGTCCACCAGTGTCAAGCACCCCGACATGAAGTTACATGTGTGTGCTCACCCTCTCCAATTCCTCCTCCTCATACTCCTCCACCGCCAGCATTGCACAATTCTGATCCTACTAGGATCAATCCACCCTGATTCCCCCCCAACTCTGCTGGTTAGAGTCTCAATCCACCCTGATTCACCCCAACTCTGCTGGTTAGAGTCTCAATCCACCCTGATTCACCCCAACTCTGCTGGTTAGAGTCTCAATCCACCATGATTCCCCCAAACTCTGCTGGTTAGAGTGTCAATCCACCATGATTCCCCCAAACTCTGCTGGTTAGAGTCTCTACTCATGCCAAGGGCCAAAACCACTGATTTTTAAAGGTTCTACTCACTCCAAGGGCCAAAAACTAAATCTTTGCTGTTTAAAGGCTCAAATCACCCAAAGGACCAACAAATCTCTGCTGGTGCAAGGCTGAACTAAGTTAAGGGGCCTAAAACTCTGCAGGTAGAGGCTGAAGTCACCTCAAGGGCCTCGATCTTGTTATGTCAGTCCAGGTAGCTGCAACGGGGCTAAGGGATAGCAGTAGGGAATCTCGCCCTGCACTACTCCCACTAGCTATCCCGGTCCCTGCCTCACGGGTGTGGGTCGGCTGTTCTCAGGCTAAGCCTGACCCCGACAGCTCCTCTCTCACTGATTCCGTAGGCCTAGCGGGAAGTGGGAGAAGGAATGCCCTATAAGACCTCTAGGGACTGGAGACTAAAGGGGGTCACCCCTAACGAACAAGTGAAGCTGCTACTGACAGGGACTGACAAAGGTGTGCGCTGACTAACAACACAAGCAGCACACAGGAAAAATGTGGGAAAGGATTCCCCCAAACCAATATGGGAAGGAACCATACACTAGGAAACAAACACAGGGAAACTGAATAGAAATCAAAGGATAAGGCAATTCACTCACACAGTCAATTATACACAGAGGGAGGATTGGTGAACACAGAAGGGAAAACACACAAACCAACTCGTTCACCCAAACCTCCCAAAAACCAACCACGGAACTTCCTCTATCCAAGATAACCACCTACTCCTCCTGCTAAGGCCTAGCTCTGTAAAAGCGACACTCAGCACAGAACCATGGGAGGCATGGGTTAAAATACAGAGTAGAGACCACTCCTCCCAGGTGCAAATGGGAGGACAGACTAATCAACCAGGAGATAAAGCTGCCTACCATCAGTGCGCACGTGCAAGTCAGAAGGTGTGCACCAATACTCACGACAGGACAACCCCGCAGCGCCAGGATGCCACCCCAGACACTGCGCAGCCAAAAACTCCCCAGGTAAGAAAAATAGAAAGTAAAGAACCTAAATACTCCTAACAGGATCCTCCCCTCAAGGAGAAGACTCCGGATTCTCTAGGAGCATCCTTCTTCGGGAACTCCTTGTGGAATTTCTCCACGAGTCTGGGGGCTGACATATCCGACTCCAGGACCCAAGAATTATCCTCAGGACCGTATCCCTTCCATGCCACCAGATACCGTAGCTTCCCCCGAACATATTTGCTATCCAGAACTCGGGATATCTCATACTCCCCGGACTCAGAAACTGGTGGAACCTTAACTGGAGACGTTCCCTTCTTGGCCTTCTTTAACAAGGAGACATGGAAGACCCGGTTTATCTTCCACCTTTTAGGTAGTTGCAGCTGCGCCGCCACTTCATTTACCATCTTGATGATCTTAAAAGGACCCACAAACCTGGGACCCAGCTTCTTGCTAGGAACCTTCAACCTGATATTCTTGGTGGACAACCAAACCATCTCACCAGGGAAGAACTGCAACTCTCCTCTCTTCCGATCCGCCTGGACCTTAGCCTGGTGCGACGCCCGCACCAGATTCTCTCGGATACGGGACCATACCCCTTGCAGCTTTTTAGAAAATAGCTCCTCCTCCGGAACTGGGGAAGAAATGGAAGAAAATACTCCGAAAACAGGATGTCTACCACCGGAGCAAAAAAAAGGTGTGGTACCTGTGGCATTGGAATCATGGTTGTTTAGGGAAAATTCTGCCAGGGGGAGAAAGGCAGCCCAATTATTCTGGTTCTCTCGAACAAAACACCTCAAAAACTGTTCCACATCCTGATTCTTCCTCTCTGTTTGTCCGTTAGACTCTGGGTGAAACCCGGAGGAAAACGACAGTGTAACTCCCAACCTGCTGCAAAAAGCCCGCCAGAATTTAGCCACAAATTGCGGTCCCCTGTCCGAAACTATCTCCTCAGGAAGACCATGCAACCTTACAATTTCTTTAATAAACGCCTCTGATAGTGTCTTGGCACATGGCAGCCTGGAAAACGGGATCAAATGGCACATTTTCGTGAAGCGGTCAACGACTACCCAAATGACCGTGAAACCCTTAGACACCGGAAGGCCCGTGATGAAATCCATAGACAGATGAGTCCAAG
This sequence comes from Leptodactylus fuscus, assembly GCF_031893055.1. Classification (NCBI taxonomy): domain Eukaryota; kingdom Metazoa; phylum Chordata; class Amphibia; order Anura; family Leptodactylidae; genus Leptodactylus; species Leptodactylus fuscus. The sequence goes on along the minus strand of NC_134265.1, from coordinate 5,640,468 downwards.
GTGCCTTAGGAGGTTCCAATGGATGTAGAAGACTGTGGGGACGGGTATGCGACGCCTTGGCTCTTGCACAGACCGAACAATTTTGAACAAACTGCAAGACCTCCTTACTCCACCCTGGCCACCAAAAATTCCTAGACACCAATCTCATGGTCTCTGAAACCCCCGGGTGACCAGCAAGAACCGACTCGTGACACTCCCTCAGGAGACTTTGTCGGAGAGTAGTTGGGACAAAAAGCTTGTTTCTAGGTATCTTGGAAGGTGCAGCATGTTGCGCTTCGATCAAGGCCTTCTCCAATTTCGCGCCCAATACTGCTACCACCACTCCATCCCCAAGAATAGTGGCAGGCGCCTCTCGTTCCTCCTCAGTCAACATATACCGGGATAAAGCATCAGCCTTAACATTCTTTGAACCCGGCACATAAGTCACGTTAAAATGGAACCGCGCAAAAAATAGAGCCCATCTGGCCTGCCGTGCATTTAATCTCTTCGCCGACCCAAGATAAATCAAATTCTTGTGGTCAGTAAATACCTGGACTGGCCTTCTGGCCCCCTCCAGGAAATGACGCCAATGTTCGAACGCTAGTTTTATTGCTAGTAGTTCCCTATCTCCGATGTCATAATTCCGTTCAGAGGCAGAGAATTTCTTAGAAAAGAAGGCACAGGGATGCGTACCCTCCTCGAACTCCTGAGAAAGTACTGCTCCCACCCCCACCGAGGAGGCATCCACCTCCACTCGGAAGGCCAACCTCTCATCCGGCTGTCTCAAAATGGGAGCGGACGAGAATCGCTTCTTCAGTTCTTCAAACGCAGCTAGCGCCTCTGGCGACCACTTAGCACAGTCAGCCCCCTTCTTAGTCAAGTCCGAGATAGGTTTCACAACCTCAGAAAATCCCTTGATAAACTGGCGATAATAGTTGGAGAACCCCAAGAACCGTTGGACCGCCTTTAGGTTCTCGGGTTGCGGCCACTCCAAGACTGCCCTGACCTTCTCAGGGTCCATCTCGAACCCCTTGTCCGATAGGATATAGCCAAGGAAACATAATTTATTGACCGCGAACACACATTTCTCCAGCTTAGCACTTAATTGGTTAACCCTCAGGAGATCTAAAACCTCTCTCACTCTCTCCCAATGAGTCTCCAAATCCGGGGTGTAAATGAGTATATCGTCCAGATAGACCACAACCCCCCTCCCTATGACGGCACTTAGTACATCATTAATAAAATTCTGAAAAAACGCAGGCGCATTGGTTAGACCGAAAGGCATCACAAGATTCTCAAAGTGTCCTAGGGGTGTGTTAAACGCTGTTTTCCACTCATCCCCCTTCTTGATTCTCAGCAAGTTATACGCCCCACGTAAATCTATTTTACTAAACCAGCGGGCTCCCGTAATCTGGCTGAATAGATCCGAGATCAACGGAATGGGATAGGGATTCCGCACCGTGATTTTATTAATCTCCCTAAAATCCAAACAAGGGCGCAACCCTCCATCTTTCTTCTTTACAAAGAAAAACCCCACTGCTACTGGGGACTTAGATGGGCGAATATGCCCCACCTCTAGACTCCCCTCAATATACTCTTTGAGCGCCTCCCTCTCCGGAATAGTGAGATTGTACAACCTTGTCTTGGGTAACACTGCATTTGGTATAAATTTAATCGAGCAATCATAGGTGCGATGTGGTGGTAATGTCTTGGCTGCCCTTTCCTCAAAGACCTCCCTGAACTCACATATTTCTTGAGGCAAATTGTCTATAGACAAAGACATAACGGATATGGGCAGACATCGACCATTACACCCCTGCCCCCAAGAAACTACTGACTCGGTCTCCCAGTTGATAATAGGGTTATGCTGCTTCAGCCAGGGCCACCCCAAAACTACTTGTGCTGGTAACTTAGACAACAAGAACAAGTCAATCTCTTCCCTGTGGCCACCCACAATAAACTCCAAACCCTCCACCTGTTTGGAGATGACAGCTTGCTGTAGAGGGGTCTTATCAATAGCCCACACCGGTATCTGAGACTCCAAGACCAAAGGACTCACCCTTAATTGCTCACAAAACTCTGAGTCAATAAGGTTGACTGCCGAACCACAATCAACCAAAATTCGGCACTTCTGCCCATTTACCCATCCTTCAAGGGTCAACCCGGCAGTCTGAGTACAGGAAATATGCACACCTCCCTCCTTAGTAGGTTTTCTCCCTTTACCCTCAATAGACCTGGGGTTATTACTCTCCTTGGTGAACCATTCTCTGGAGGGGCATACCCTTGCTACATGTCCCATCCCTCCACACACAAAACAGCGTACTGTGCGGGACCCTTCACTCTTGGGTCTAGCACTTCGCACAGTGGCCCCAATCTGCATGGGTTGGTCCCCCGGGTCCTCTCTAAAAACAGAGAATTGAGGAGGGCTAAGCCCCCCAGGACTCTTGTCTCCACGCTCCCGGAGGCGCCGTCCAACTCTAATTGCCAGCTGCATGGCCTCATCTAGATCTCCCGGAACAGGGTGAGAAACTAGATGGTCTTTAACCTGTTCTGAGAGCCCTGTCTCAAACTGACTAAGTAGAGCGGGGTCATTCCAGTGTACTTCTGCTGCCCACCTACGAAACTCTGTGCAATATTTCTCTATAGCGTGATCCCCTTGCACCACACGTCGTAGGTTATACTCAGCCGTGCGTACCCTGTCTGGGTCGTCATACAGTAACCCCATTGTGGAGAAAAACGCCTCTACAGTTAGTAAGCAAGCTGAGTCGGCTGGTAACGAATGTGCCCAGATGAGGGGATCATCTCTCAATAAAGTAATAATAATCCCAACTCTCTGTACCTCAGAACCGGAGGAAAACGGCCGAAGCCGGAAATACAAAAGACAGTCCTTTTGAAATCGGAAAAAATCTGACCTCTTACCTCGGAAGGGTTCAGGTAAGCTGACTTTTGGCTCCAGAGGCCGACCCACAGGGGCGCTACTCACCTGCCTCTGTATGCCCTCCACCTGAGAGGCTGTGTGTTGAGCCAACTGCTGTACTTGAGATACGCCAGAAGCTTGGATGGCATCCATTCGTAGCTTGATCCCCTCCATCTCAGTGGAAATCTGCTGCACCGCCTGGTACAACTGTTTCAGGTCCGTCATAATGCAAACGAACCTTTTTTTTTTTTTTACCGGCTGAGTGTACTGTTATGTCAGTCCAGGTAGCTGCAACGGGGCTAAGGGATAGCAGTAGGGAATCTCGCCCTGCACTACTCCCACTAGCTATCCCGGTCCCTGCCTCACGGGTGTGGGTCAGCTGTTCTCAGGCTAAGCCTGACCCCGACAGCTCCTCTCTCACTGATACCGTAGGCCTAGCGGGAAGTGGGAGAAGGAATGCCCTATAAGACCTCTAGGGACTGGAGACTAAAGGGGGTCACCCCTAACGAACAAGTGAAGCTGCTACTGACAGGGACTGACAAGGGTGTGCGCTGACTAACAACACAAGCAGCACACAGGAAAAATGTGGGAAAGGATTCCCCCAAACCAATATGGAAAGGAACCTTACACTAGGAAACAAACACAGGGAAACTGAGTAGAAATCAAAGGATAAGGCAATTCACTCACACAGTCAATTATACACAGAGGGAGGATTGGTGAACACAGAAGGGAAAACACACAAACCAACTCGTTCACCCAAACCTCCCAAAAAACCAACCACGGAACTTCCTCTATCCAAGATAACCACCTACTCCTCCTGCTAAGGCCTAGCTCTGTAAAAGCGACACTCAGCACAGAACCATGGGAGGCATGGGTTTAAGTACAGAGTAGAGACCACTCCTCCCAGGTGCAAATGGGAGGACAGACTAATCAACCAGGAGATAAAGCTGCCTACCATCAGTGCGCACGTGCAAGTCAGAAGGTGTGCACCAATACTCACGACAGGACAACCCCGCAGCGCCAGGATGCCACCCCAGACCCTGCGCAGCCAAAAACTCCCCAGGTAAGAAAAATAGAAAGCAATGAACCAAAATACTCCTAACAGATCTCTGCTGGTAGCTCAGCTTAAGGGCCTGTAACCTAATTTTGAAGGGCTCATGTTAAGGGCCTTAAAAGTGAATTTTGGAAGGTCTTACCACATCACACACATCCACAATGACAGTTCAGGGTGGTACTGTTGGACTTCCCATTGCCTATTCCATCTGTGGTTGTCATGGGCAACGTGATTTAAAGGGGTGCTTGTTACTGTTTGTTGAGCTTAAATTTGGGTTTGTGTCCATCCATTTGGGGAAGAAAGAAGGTTTCCAGGTATTTTCCCACTTTGATAGAGGTATTTGAGTGTAGGAAGTGTGTAGTTGTTAGGCTGTGATGGTGGGTAAAACAGTGACTTGGGCTTGTTAGATGCCCCCAGACATGCTTCCCCTGCTGTCCCAGTTGCATTTTAGAGGTGTTGGCATCATTTGCTGAGGTGTGATAGTGGACTTGGTGAACCTCCTGAGTCGAATGGTGGGATCCCCTGGAACGAAGCATTTTCTCCCATAGACTATAATGGGGTTTAATATTCAATCGAATAGTCGAAATATTGAGCGGCTATTCGGAACGAATATTTTACTGTTCGCTCATCTCTACTCTGCGTGAAGTCAATTACTGTAAAAGAAGAGAAGAGACAAAAAAATAATGTGGGGGAAGAAAGCAGAAGAGAGAGGCGAGGGTAAGAAATAAGGTGATGGAAAGGAAGAAGGTAGAGAAGAAGTGAGGGAGGTCAGGTAGTCAAGGCACTTAGTGGTGCCTGTTTGTCCCTGAAACCTAAACCCAGGGGAAGAGCAAAAATGTTCTATGAGCAAACCCTATAGGGGGAGGTGACTGCGGTATGGACAGGAATGTCCAAGTCAATATGTTTCTACTACACCAAACTTGTTATCAAAATAAAAATTAAAGTTGAAAAAGTGTGTGAGGTGGATGGGATGTGGCATATCATGGCCAGCAATTACATGAACTATCACATAATGCAGACCCTATATAAAGTCCATTAAATCACTAGGTGGGGGGTGGACATAGGGTGTCTCCTACCGAGGATGAAATCACTGTCCAGAGGGGGTCTGGAATGTTATGAATACAGGGACGTATGTAGTTCCTCCCTCAATGTCAGAGGGCCATCACGTAGGGGAGGATCAACATCAGTATATGGAACAAAATCAGTGTGCACATTTATGGGGTGAAGTTAATCACATCACTGTGTCATCCCCAAGGACAAAAGAGGCAGGAGATCAGGAGTGTAATGTGTAGAAAGCGGAGACTGAGGACTCCTATAAGGCGCATGGGTCTGAAGACTTCCAGGCCACCTCAATAACGAAGGGTGCCGCATGGGTGTTGTCATATAATATAAAGCCTGAAGGTCTAGTCCTTGCTGGGTGAGTCAGTGGTCTTGGGACTCTTGGTGCTCCTGGAGCTCATCAATTTGGACATTGCAGAGCCATATTGAAGTGAGTCATATCCTCACAGAGGTCTCTGCTCTCCATTTAACATTCAGCACTCCATGTCGGATTTGCTACAAGAGTCTCGAGTGTGGATAGATGAAATGAGTAGCGAGGCGTTCCGGTCAGAGGGGAGACACTGTCTCGGTTCAGTGGAACGAAACAGGGAACTGAGCAGGAGAATCAGCTTGTCTAGGGATGTTGGGGATGGAAGCGTGCTCGCCATCCGCCATGTAGCCTGGGTGTAGCGGTGTAGGAGCTCCAGTAAGGAATCGCCAGATACCTCTTCTGGTCGGGGTCTGTGATCATCCTTGGAATCTCTGAGATATAAAAGCAGTGTAGAGTCACTGAAATCAGCTAATATTTGGCCAAAAAGCTGTAAGGGGACCTTTAGATTAATTGGAAAGCGCTTCCATTATCATTAACTGCGCGGTGAACTGCCGCCTGTCTGTATAACCGCACTGTATTATTACATGGCTTCACTACTGTCACTGTATCTATATCCTGGACGTACAGAACGTATAATCTCCCCAAGACCGACCTGACCTGAAGCTACAGGACAACTTCTATTCATCACTTCAGCACTTTGTTTCATTTGACTCCTTTCTTTTGCTGTATTTGTATAATATTTAGTAAAGTCGCTGTTTTCACTAAATCACCATTATGTGCAGTGGAGTAACTAGGAATGGCGGGGCCGCGTGGCGAACTTTTGACATGGGGCCCCCTGACCGACACCGACGACCTTGAACGACCAACCCCCCCCCCCCCCGCATTCCTGTGCGCTTTATTATGCCCATAGTGGCCCCTGCACACAGTATTATGTCCCATAGTGCCCCCTGCACACAGTATTATGCCCCATAGTGACCCCTGCACACAGTATTATGCCCCATAGTGACCCCTGCACACAGTATTATGCCCCATAGTGACCCCTGCACACAGTATTATGTCCCATAGTGGCTCCTGCACACAGTATTATGTCCCATAGTGGCCCCTGCACACAGTATTATGTCCCATAGTGCCCCCTGCACACAGTATTATGCCCCATAGTGACCCCTGCACACAGTATTATGTCCCATAGTGGCTCCTGCACACAGTATTATGTCCCATAGTGGCCCCTGCACACAGTATTATGTCCCATAGTGGCCCCTGCACACAGTATTATGTCCCATAGTGGCCCCTGCACACAGTATTATGCCCCATAGTGGTCCCTGCAAACAGTATTATGCCCCATAGTGGCCCCTGCACACAGTATTATGTCCCATAGTGACCCCTGCACACAGTATTATGTCCCATAGTGGCCCCTGCACACAGTATTATGTCCCATAGTGGCCCCTGCACACAGTATTATGTCCCATAGTGGCCCCTGCACACAGTATTATGTCCCATAGTGACCCCTGCACACAGTATTATGTCCCATAGTGGCCCCTGCACACCGTATTATGTCCCATAGTGGCCCCTGCACACCGTATTATGTCCCATAGTGACCCCTGCACACCGTATTATGTCCCATAGTGACCCCTGCACACAGTATTATGCCCCATAGTGGCCCCTGCACACAGTGTTATATCTTTTCAGACCCCAGAGTATAATAATCGGAGACCCGGGGGATACAAACATAAAGAAAAAAAAAAAACACTGTTACCCCGTGGCAAACTTTTCACATGGCCCTCCCCAAAGTCCTCGACCAACCGAACCCCCCACGCGTGCATTTCTGCGTATACTATTATTCCCCATAGTGTCCTCAGCACACAGTATTATGTCCCATAGTGGCCCCTGCACACAGTATTATGTCCCATAATGGCCCCTGTACACAGTATTATGTCCCATAGTGGCCCCTGTACACAGTATTATGTCCCATAGTGGCCCCTGCACACAGTATTATGCACCATAGCGGCCCCTGCACACAGTATTATGCACCATAGTGGCCCCTGCACACAGTATTATGTCCCATAGTGGCCCCTGCACACAGTATGATGTCCCAGAGTGGCCCCTGCACACAGTATTATGTCCCATAGTGGCCCCTGCACACAGTATTATGCTCAATAGTGGCCCCTGTACACAGTATTATGCACCATAGTGGCCCCTGCACATAGTATTATGTCCCATAGTGACCCCTGCACACAGTATTATGTCCCATAGTGGCCCCTGCACACAGTATTATGTCCCATAGTGGCCCCTGTACACAGTATTATGTCCCATAGAGGCCCCTGCACACAGTATTATGACTTATAGTGGCTTCTGCATACAGTATTATACCCCATAGTGGCCCCTGCACACAGTATTATGTCCCATAGTGGCCCCTGCACACAGTATTATGTCCCATAGTGTCCCCTGCACACAGTATTATCTCCATATGCCCCATTGTGGACACCCATGAACAATTATTATACTCTGGGGTTTTTTCAGACCCCAGAGTATAATAATCGGAGACCCAGAGGGATACAAACATAAAAAACACTGTTACTTACTTATCGCTATGCTCCCCTGCATGCTCCGCCGCTGTTGGCCATTTTCAGTGACGGCCAGGACGTCATGTGACCGGGGCCTGCGTTGCGACGCATATGGACGCAGGCCCCGGTCTTGTGACGTCAGGGACATCACGCAAATTGGCCTTAAGCCTGTCCAGAGAGGTAATTAACAGTGTTTGTTATGTTTTGTTACCTCTCTGGGGCCTTCGATCATTATACTCAGGGGTCCAAAAAGACCCCCCCCGAGTATAATAGTTCTTGTGGGGCCAGCAGCGTTTCTTTCCGATCCTGGCCCCTGCCAGGATCGTTAAGTAAGTAGGGCCCGTTATCGGCTGGAGTAACTCCAGCCGGTTACGGCCTAGTAAAAAAACCCAAAAAACTGCAGTGGTAGTGGCTGTCGCCGGGCCCCCTAATGTCCCGGGCCCTGTGGCAGCCCCTACCGCTGCTACCCCAATAGTTACGCCCCTGATTATGTGATATCCAGGTCTCCTCCTAGAAATCAGGAATGTACACAGAATATTTCACACTAATCTATTCCTGACTCCTAAAGCGGTTTCAGTTTTTCCATTCACAGAACCGTCTGAGGGATTATTGTTCTACTGGTCACATTCACACATGTAGGATTCTGCTAATTCTCCTATGACAGTGATATTGATTCTGAGGGGATGTTCTGATACCTGGTTGCCAGAAATTTGGCTTAGGACCCCCTGTTTTGGGATACGTCAGACTTTTCTGCCCTATCACAATCTCTGATGCACAGATTTAGACAGTTTAGCTTTTGGAGGCCATGGCACTGTTGCAGAACTTCTGAAGTGCCAGTAAAGTTGAATCCTCTGACCCCATTTTGAAAACTACACCCTTGAAGGAATTTATCCAAGTGTTGCTTTAATTTATTGTCCAGAAATGAATACGCAGCTGACTGAAAAGTGAAGATGGCAATTTTTCCAAAAACCAAAATAGTGCTCCTTCCCTTCTGTGCTCAAACAGCAGTTCATACCCACATACTGTATGACATTAAATACATTATCCTGGGTACACCAGTGTCATACATGTGGGCATACACTGCCATTTGGGTACACAGCAGGGTTCAGATGTGAAGAAGCTCTATGTGGTTTTTGGAGCACAGATTTAGATTGTTGGATTTTGGACACCATGTCATATTTGTAGACATTATAAAATTGCCCCTACAAAATGGGGTCACTTCTTGGGGAATTCCAAATTACTGGCACCTCCAGGGCTCTGCAAATACAACATGGTTTCCAGAAAGTCCCTCTAACTCTGTACCCCAATAGCTAAAAAAGTAGTGCTCCTTCCCTTCTGCTGCTTGTGCACACAGCAGGGCTCAGTGTACACCCACATATAAACTTCTTTCTACCTGGGATGGCCCACTTAATAGTTTTAGGAGTGCATGTCACTGATGCACCGTACTGGGCACCAAAATGGCATATTTCTTTAAGAATTTCATTTTTCACTTCACTTCTTGAGAAATTCCGTGAGGGGTGTAGTTTCTAAAATGAGAATAAAACCATAATATACCGAGCAATCTAAATGTGAAATTGCTTCATTTAAAAGTGTTAGAGCTGTCATTTACCTTACCCCAGGACCGACCAGGTAGACCATATAATCAGATATTAAAGACAGACACACATGAGTTAGATTTCTGTGCGTCCGGACAGAGCTCTGCAAAGTTCCACCCAGAATCAGTTTATTTTATAGTAAGTATTGTCATTGAGAATTAACCAATACAAAAGTATATCAGAAATTAACCAATCATATTAGATCAAAATTCTACCAATAAGATTATGGCAAATGGTTATAAGTTGTCCAATAGTATACAGGCACAAACAAACATCCTAACATGGTAATAATATGACTAGTCATAACCTGGCCAAAAATACATTCTTTTAGTATGTGACCAAAGAAATCTGGGGACTTTTTCCCTAAATTTGGCATCCATCATTGCTCTGCTAATTGGACTGAAAATGATAAACGTTGACAGTTCTTTCCTTATTTCTGAGAAAAACCGCAGAACAACAACAATGGTCCATCTGCCACAATTGCATATCTTGTTGACCACAATCTGAATGACTAACTTGTTGTCCCATGCTTTTGGCAATCTCAACAGCACAAAAGGTTGAGTGCGGGTTAGACATGGATACTAAAAGACAAAATGGCCATCTGACCATTACAGACATAAAGTAATATACCATGAGTACATGGGTAAAGAACTACTCTAACAAAAGCGATCGGAGAAATATAGGAGATTCACAGCAGCAGCAGTAGCGATTGTATCCGAACCCCTTGGGGAACAATAGTATTGGAAGAAGCCCGATGGATAGGAAGAATACTGCGCTACTCCACTGAAGTTAGCATCACACGCACTTTATTTTGTTTCCTTAAAACACACGACGCTATACACAGCGTTTTGGGGATTACCCCTTTTTCAAGTGTATAACTGAAATACACAATATACGCGTACAGGAGTCAGGAGCAGGAGCCTCTCAGTAAAGGTAAGTGTTGTTCAACAGTGTGGGGTGGTCGTTTCTAAAATGGGGTCACTTGGGGGGGGGGTGGTTCCATTGTACTGGTACTTTAGGGACTTGGTGTCACGTTTGTGCCAATATCCAAACAACTGGATACTGAATGCAGCGTGCACCTCTAAGGGCAGGGTAGGAAACTTTCCCTGACACTACAGTGGCTGCGAGTGATGGTCAGCTGTACCCAAGCTAGTCCTGGCCCTGACAACTCCTGGCTCTCTAAACAAACAGACCTAAAGGATAGGTAAGGGGAAGAGCTGCAAGAGGCTAGAGACTCGGAAGCTAAAGGTGGTCACCCCTACAGAAATAAAGGTGCAGCTGCAAAACAGAAAACTAGGAAGGGATGTGCTGGGAACAAACAAGCAGCACAACAAAAACACACAACAGGAGAGGATCAGTGGAACAGCGAGGAAAGGGTTAACAGGACAGAACAACATAAACCTGAACCCTAAACAAAACCTCACTAATACACAGACAGTGTCAGGCAACCAGACTATGTAGGACAGGGGAAGTGTAGAAGAGCAGAGGGGAAAACAGACTCTCACTCAAGGTAACACTCACACCACTTCCAAGTCAGTTCCTTAACTGGGTAACTTCCAAATAACTCCTTCTAACCAGGCCAAAAATTCTGGTTGGTAACAATGAAAACCGGCAAAGACTGAACTCAGCCCTCAGCCTTATATAGGCCCCGGAACAATCCGATAGGTTGATGAGTATTGCAAACACCTGAGGCTCTATTCAAAGAACCCTCAAGTGTACACTCAAGGCGGATATTCAACACCCAAGCAAATAGCTCAGCAGCAAGAAAACCACCAGAGAGCCACAAAACCCTAGTTCAAATCCCCAGTAACACACCACCAGAAAATACACAAATTTTAAAGTACTCAGGTCTTGACACTTGGCAAATGTGACAAGGCACCTGAAAACTATTCCAGCAAAATCTGCCCTCCAAAAGCCAAATATTGCTCTTTCCATTCTGAGCCTCACCATGTTCCCATACAGCAGATTCTGACCACATGTGGGGTATTGCTGTATTCAGGAGAAATTGTGTAACAAACTTTAGGGATTTTTTTTATCCTCTTGTGAAAATTAATGTTTTATTGGTAAAAAAAAGTTAATTTTCATTTTCACGCCCCAATGTTAATAAAATCTATGAAACGGCTGTAGGGTCACTATACCCCTTTATATGTTCTGTGAGGGGTTTTCCAAAACAGAATAACTTTTTGGCGTTTCCGTTGTCCTGGCAAATGCAACATGGTACCTGAAAACCAGTCCAGCAAAATTTGCCATCCAAAACCCAAATAGTTCTCTTTCCATTCCAAGCCCCACCATGTTCCCATACAGCAGATTATGACCACATATGGGGTATTGTCGCGTTCATTAACAATTGCACTGGGCAACAAATTTCAATTTCTATTCTGGTTCTTTAATGAAAGCGACTGTTTCTGATACATTTCAGTGCTGAATACAAAATGATAATGACAATGCTGTCCTGGTTCCTATTTTTGTGTTATACAACATACATATGAGCAGACAGAACGTGTTTCACAATTTTTTTCTTTACAATTTCATTCTTCTGCTTTTTTCTTGTATGAACCTTCTAGAGTCTCTCTAATGGAAGTCCAGCAATAGTCTGCGGCATGTTGGGATTCCAGTGGCCCTGGTAACGATTTTCCATTGTAGCCATTTGTTGGTGAAATTGTGCTCCATGTTCGTTGCATACAGATCCTAGGGTGTCTGGGAAGAAGTCTGTGAAGGTTATAATCATGTAATGTATGAAAAACATGGTTATCCTTAAGAACTGAATGGTGGATTATGTAGATGTTTGGTATTAAGGGATCGAGGATATCCTGAATGGACCCTGCATAGGGCCGTCAGGATTGTAAATGATAGATCACGCCAATCTCTTTTGGATGTTAGGGTCAGTTCCGATTCAGGTTCAAGTTTGAACAACAATAAAAAAAATTATATTCTCTACCAAATATAATAAACAGTTTTCCCAAATTAAAAAGATCTTCTTGCAGAATTTACCAATCTTATTGCAGGATCCAATTACTAGGGATTTACTTAAAGATGGTGTTCAGGTGGTTGCAAGTAGAGGTCATACCATTGGGGACAGTTTATCCCCTAGTATGTTTACCGAGACCCATGGTTTGTCTGGTAATATGTGGCTGAACCTTACAGGTTTTTACAAATGTGGATTATCAAGGTGTAGTGTTTGCTGTAAGGTGAAAAAAACGGAAAAAAAAAATTATGATGTAGAAAATAAGTGTATGTTTCCCATTAAAACATTCTTAAACTGCAACAGCCACCATGTAATATATGCCATAGAATGCAAGATTTGCAATTTGGCATATGTAGGCTGCACAATACGTAATGTCAAGACCCGGGTGGCTGAACACATTACTGACACTAGTAAGAACAATGAAAATATTTCAAATGTATCGAAACATTTTTTATTAGTTGATAATGGTGACACTAGTGCGTTAATATTTTATGCTATAGAACAAGTGCACGAGCCATTGAGAGGAGGCAATTGGGGAAAGAAGTTGCTTTTAACAGAGGCGTACTGGATTATGCAATTGGGAACGAGACATCCGAGGGGGCTTAATGTCCGCTCGGTTTTGTCTTCTATATACTAACATATGATATTGCGTGTCCAGTTTGCCTCTCTGTGTTTTTTAATCTTTGTCTTAATAAATTTACTCTCCTCTCTCTGGTTTATTTATCGTCATTATGGCTTTTTTACGATAACTGTTAGGTTATATATGGTTCTGAATGTCAATGGTGTTCTTTTACTCGTGTCTTGTAGACTGTGCAGTTTTTGTTGTAGGCTATAGCTATGGGAATGGGTCACGTGATTCTCTCCGTAGTCTTGTGTATGAGGAGTTATGGCTGGCTGTTTCTATTCTGTCTAGGTAGGTCATGATCATGTTATTAGGCAAAGTGTTATCTTTGGAATATGCTTAGGTTATAGATAATGTATCGATGCATTATAGTATGTATACGCATCATGTATTTATATATTTCGATGTGTAAAGTGTATTTATTGCTTTACCCTGTGTATATAGGGGTTAAATTTAGATCTAAATTTGGGTGGGGTTAGTCAATTAGGATGTGTTTGTTATGTTCTTTATATACTTGGGTTTTAGTATGTATAGTATGCCACGAGGAAGGGACGCTTTTTGTCCTGAAACGCGTAGCCACCACATGTGTTTCCTCTATTGTCTACCCTCTGTTACTATGTAACATTTTAATGATCTGTGAATAAAAGTTACATTTTACCGAAGATTTCCTTACCTGGTTGACGCTGGTTTTTTAACTTACTGAGAATTTACCACTGGTCAAGTCCATCCGGTATCCGTGCTTCCCAGGAAAGACTAAACTTTTGTGATGTGGTGAGCTGGACTTTTGTGTTTTAAAAAATGGTAAAAGAAACCACCGCTCGCCTCTAAGAGAGCTTAAAAAGGTTTGGTTTTTTTTGTTTTGTTTGTTTTTTAAAGGGACATACTCACTATCAAGAGTAGTCTTGGAACACCTTCAGCATACCTCACCTGGGGCTGTGAGAGTTGCTGTTAATCAGCGATCCTCAAACTCACTGTCATAAGATTGGCTGCTGTTCACATTAGCTGCGATTTAAGGCAGTGGCAGAGGCTCAGCCTAACAGCCGAGCGAGACCACAGAGCCTGAGGAGGGAAGAAACTCCCCTCAGCCCCAGCTGTGACTGCAGCCCGGATAAGCGCACACAGGCGCTGACAAACACAACACAACAGAACTGCATACATCCCAACTTTTGAAGAACTGAAGGAGGGACAAAACGTGCGGTGCCGCAAATTTAGCCCCACCCACTTTTAGCTTGACTCCGCTCATTCTCATTCATTTTTCATGTGCCCCCACACGGTATAATTCTCCTACAGTCACCCGTAAATTATATGTCCCCCCTCCACCAGTTTCATATACACCCTTCATCTGCCTCCAGTTTCATGTCCCTCCATCTCTGCCCCCAGAATCATGTCTCCCATCTCTGCCCCAGATTCATGTCCCCCCATCTCTGCCACCAGATTCATGTCCCCCCATCTCTGCCCCCAGATTCATGTCCCCACATCTCTGCCCCCAGATTCATGTCCCCCCTCCATCTCTGCCCCCAGATTCATGTCCCCCCTCCATCTCTGCCCCCAGATTCATGTCCCCCCTCCATCTCTGCACCCAGATTCATGTCCCCCCTCCATCTCTGCCCCCAGTTTCATGTCCCCCCTCCATCTCTGCCCCCAGTTTCATGTCCCCCATCTCTGCCCTAGATTCATGTCCCCACATCTCTGCCACCAGATTCATGTCCCCCATCTCTGCCCCCAGATTCATGTCCCCTCCATCTCTGCCCCCAGATTCATGTCCCCTCCATCTCTGCCCCAGATTCATGTCCCCCCTCCATCTCTGCCCCAGATTCATGTCCCCTCATCTCTGCCCCCAGATTCATGTCCCCCATCTCTGCCCCCAGATTCATGTCCCCCATATCTGCCCCCAGATTCATGTCCCCCCATCTCTGCCCCCAGATTCATGTCCCCCATCTCTGGCACCAGATTCATGTACCCCCATCTCCGCCACAGATTCATGTCCCCCAATCTCTGCACAGTTTCATGCCGTTCTTCCCCCTCCCCCCTTATCTGCCCCCAATTTCATGGTCCACCTTCATTATGTTCCCCTCAATGTTTAAACACAAAAAAACACTTATACTTATCCTTCCCTCGCCGCTCTCTCCACATAGTTGTAGGCGCGATATGACGTCATCATATCTCGCTTACACAGCCACTAGCCAGATGTCACGACCTGAATTCTGGTAGTAACATTGTGTATTTTTCTGGTGGGGATTTGAACCGGGGTTCTGTGGTTTGCGGGTGGTTTCCTTGCCATTAGTCCAATCTGTTTGTGCATTTAGTATCAGCCTTCAGAGTATACTTGAGGTTCTCTAGAGCGAACCTCAGGTGTTGGCCGTTGTCATTATCCTATGGGACGATTCTGGGGCCTGTATAAGGAGGAGGGCTGGCTTCACTAGTTGCTGGTTTTCGTTGTATCCTACATAAAATTCGTGGCTCAGGGAGGAGGTGTGTTTTTGGAACTTCAGCTGACTTGGAAGTGGTGTGAGTGTTGCCTTGTGTGAGAGTCTGCCCTGTCCTACAGTTAGGTTTGCCTGGCACTGTCTTGGTGTTTGTGAGGAAGTTTGGGTTCCAGTTTGTTTTGTCCCAGTCCTGTGTTAACCCTTTCCTCACCTCTCCCCTGTCCCTCTCCTCATTCTCTTGTTTTGTATTGTGTTGTGCTGCGTGTCTGTTGTCCAGCACATCCCATTATGTTTTATCTGCAGCTGCACCTTGGTTTCGGTAGCGGTGACCACCTTATTATCCCCAGTCCCTAACTCTCTTGTAGCTCTTGCCCTATCTGTCAGCTAGGTCTACGCGTTAGAGAGCCAGGAGTTGTCAGGGCCAAGGCTAGCTTGGGAACAGCTGACCACCACCCGCAGGCAGGGCCTAGCTAGCCTCCATAGTGTCAGGGAAAGTTTCCCTCCCCTGTTCCCTTAGCGGTGCAGTCTGCAGTCCAGATTTTGGGTCTAGACGTAGACCCGAACGTGACACCGGAGCACCGCAGCAAATCAAGGAACTGTGCTGTGACAGCTCCTTGCTTTAGTCGCGTATGTATTCAAGAAGAAGATCTGCAGAAGGAAAAGAAGAAGAAGGTTTGCAGACGTTCTTCCAAGCCATACAGGAGGCCACAGAGGCCTCCTCCACCTGTCCCACCATCACAGGACAGAAAAAAATACACAGGGGGAGGTTCCTGTGCCCTCTTATTGTGCCTAGTCATGCATATTAACTAATTGCTGATTAAAAATTCCGCCTGTGCTACCAGAACACAGGGGCAGAAATACCTCACATTGGGGGAATGCTAGCTATAGTTATGCTTGAAACTGGTATAATGTTATGTGATAAGATGGCGCCTGCATCCAGGAGACGAAGCCAGAAGACAGCTCCCCAAGGTTACCAGGCAGGACCGGGAGTAGCTGCTATATATGGAACTGCTTAAACTTTTTCTGTTTGATTGAGATATATCATACCAATCAGGAATGAATATGAAAACTTACATTGTTGTTATATCACTTCCTTTCTCTGCTACTATTTAACCCCACGTTGTTTTAATAAAAGTGCGTCAGTACTTTCTCCTCCGCAGAGAGAGGAACTAATAACAACGTTGTGTGTCTGTGGTCATTTCCTTACTGCTGGCACTCAGCCAAATAAATTAGGACAACGACAGTCACCCGGGATTATTGGTCAATTAGTCATAAACACGACTTTGACCTTATCCAAGTCCAAGTGAGAATATAGGAAGTGTAGTTTTAAAGACATGTGAAATCCATGTCTCTAAAATTTGCCACCATGGTTTCAACAATTTCCACATAGTTGGACGCTTTCCCGTTTCCAAGAAAATCATTAAGAACATTTTTGGTAGAACACCGAGCCTCCTTCTCCACTCCTGCTAGAAGTTCAGTGAAATGTTCACTTTCTATAACCTTCCGAATCTGTGGACTAATAAATCCGCCTTCCCTGAGCTTTGCTTCACTCAGGTATGGAAACATTTGTCTATGGCAATGAAACGACTCACTGTCATGATGAAGGGACTTTATGAAAATCTTCATGAGTCCAAGTTTTATGTGTAAAGACACCCCCGGAGCCATCAGCAAAGGGGGACATGACTTTGGGATGGGGGAACCAATAACTCCTGCCGTTTCTTCTTCGTGCAGTAGTTGTGTAGATTTATACAGACGGGGTCAGCTTTAAGAATATATCTGTGTATATTCAGCTTTAGGAGTATATATCTGTATATGTTCTGCTTTAGGAGTATATATCTGTGTATATTCTGCTTTAGGAGTGTATATCTGTGTATATTCAGCTTTAGGATAAAATATCTGTATGTTCTGCTTTAGGAGTATATATGTGCTTAGGTCATTAAGGGTTAATCTTTTCCTTGCTCTCAGTCTCCATGCCATTAGCCATCAGGTGTGTTCTCTGCTGCTATTTAAACTCCACCCAAGCATAGATCCTTGCCAGCCATTCACTTGTGTTTCCTGGTTCCCCTGCTCAGTCTGATTCCCTGTCTGTTTGTACTCAGTCTGTTTCTTGGTTTGTATACTCAGCTTGTATTTTTGACTATCCCTTGTCTTTTGATTTGGTACCTTTATTATATCTCCTGGCTCGACCTCTTGCTCGTCTGACCTCGCCTTCTCTTCTGTGTCTTGCTGGGAATTGTGGTCCTCCCTGGTTCCATGCTGTTTAGTCTTTTGTTTTGCATTGCAGTTACACTGTGCTTTCTATTTAGGTGTGACCCCGTGACTCCAGTCCCTAGCACTTTCAGGGCCTCCTCTCCCCTTATCCTAGCCGCCGGATAGAAGCGTAAGGAGTCGTGGTAGGCGCACTTCAATTAGGAAGTGCATTGGTCTGCCTCATCTCAGATATTACAGCATAGTTATAGCTGCAGGGCCTATGACCCCTTTTGTCATTAGTTGCACAGTGTTGCTTTACCAGCTGTATCACTTTGCACTGCCTGACCCTGACTCCAATCCTTACAATATATCTGTATATGTTCTGCTTTAGGAGTATATATCTGTGTATATTCTGCTTTAGGAGTGTATATCTGTGTATATTCAGCTTTAGGATAAAATATCTATGTTCTGCTTTAGGAGTATATATCGGTGTATATTCTGCTTTAGGAGTATATATCGGTGTATATTCTGCTGTAGGAGTATATATCTGTGTATTCTGCTTTAGGAGTATATAAATGTGTATATTATGCTTTAGGAGTATATATCTGTGTATATTCTGCTTTAGGAGTATATATCTGTGTATGTTCTGCTTTAGGAGTATATATCGGTGTATATTCTGCTGTAGGAGTATATATCTGTGTATTCTGCTTTAGGAGTATATAAATCAAATCAAATCAAAAAAGCTTTATTGGCACGTCCGAATAGGTATTTGGCATTGCCAAAGCTATATATCTGTGTATATTCTGCTGTAGGAGTATATATCTGTGTATTCTGCTTTAGGAGTATATATCTGTGTATATTCAGCTTTAGGAGTATATATCTGTGTATATTCTGCTGTAGGAGTATATATCTGTGTATATTCTGCTGTAGGAGTATATATCTGTGTATATTCTGCTGTAGGAGTATATATCTGTGTATATTCTGCTGTAGGAGTATATCTCTGTGTATATTCTGCTGTAGGAGTATATATCTGTGTATATTCTGCTGTAGGAGTATATATCTGTGTATATTCTGCTGTAGGAGTATATATCTGTGTATATTCAGCTTTAGGAGTATATATGTGTGTGTATATTCAGCTTTAGGAGTATATATGTGTGTATATTCTGCTTTAGGAGTATATATCTGTGTATTCTCCTTTAGTATATGGTGCTTAGTGTGTTACTGTAGGGGGGAGGAGTTAGGAATAGATGTCACTTCCTGTCTCCTCCATCTTCATCCTCTTTCTCATCACAAGACCTGGATGAATCATGTCTGCTGTATCAGGGAGTATAAGACTGGGGTCTATCACCTCACACAGCACTGGTGTCACCACATTACACAGCACTACTAGTGTAGTATCACCAACTATACTGTATATGATGCAGTGTTACCACAAGATGTCTGCAGTCACATAGTCCTCTCATGTATAGTATTTACCATACATACTGCAGACATGGCTGAGTCTTATTACCTCAGGATATATACAGCCACAGAGTCCTCTCATGTATTTGCCATAGACACTGCAGACATAGCTGATATCTCATATATACTACTATATAATACAGACTGTTCATGAGTCCTGGGGACTGAGGGTCTCTCTATGGTGGAGCTGAGAGGACACATGTAATGGAGGTCCTGTGGTGAGAGAGGGACAGCCTGGTACAGTGTGGTGAGGGTAATGGAGGCCGCACTGATACTCCCTGTATAGGCCTCCAGCTCTGCTAGTACTGACCATGCTGGGGATAAGTTAAAGTTGATCATTTCTATGTAATTTCTCAGGGCTGTATACAGGTCATACTGTATATACTGGCTATACTGCATACAGGTCATACTGTATATACTGGGCATACTGTATACAGGTTATTTATAATTGGCGGGGAGTTCTTGGAGCTGGTTGAAATTGTAAACAGTGGGCAAGCATGGTGGTTAATTTCCCCTGAGCCAGTGCTTGCGGCTGGGGGTAATTTGGTGTGGTGGAACAGATTGGCAGACAGATTTTTGTAGCTCCATGGACCTCCCCTTCAAGAAGAAGGGGTTTGTATCCGGAAAAGTTAAGAGCTTGTGTTGTTATTCCTACTGATCTGTTTATGACCTCTGTATTAGGGCCCAACACACTTAGACACTGGATATCAGACAAATACTGCACCGGATTATTGTATTTCTTAGTCTTCATGTAGCCGGTGTCTTAAGAGCATTTACAGTCTGTATCCAGATAAGTATATGGATCACCATTATGTTATGTTACATCATATACTGCAGCCGGTCCCATTACTATGGCATATACTATGTGATGGGATATTTCTCAGTGGGGTCCTAATACAGTATAATTTTGTGCCCATTGACAGCTGCAAGGTCTTTCCTTATTACCTACATGACTCTGGATTATTCTGGAGCTGGTATGACTTAGTATTATTGCTTGTACAGTATTTAGGGTGAGCCGTGTAACTAACTAATGTCTAACTAGCTGAGTGATCTAGTATGAGTAGAAGAGAGGACCTTGTGTGTCTGGGGCTCCAATTTTTAGGCCAGTGTTTTACTTTGTTACTGTCACTGGCCTTGCCTTATTATGTAACCCTAAATGACATGATTGCTTAGGATTGGGACGCATACACGTGCTTCCAAGCCACTATGTAACAGGTGGTTTGCGATACATTGTTAAATATTATATTTACAATATTCTCTAGCAGACATGGGGTTAACACTCTACTGACATCACATACTGCTATATTCTGGGGACATGGGTGCGGTTATAGTACACCATAGTAGAAATCTCCTTACATAGCTGTAAGATGGAAGGTAACACCCACTCTCATGAACATAAATGAGTGACAGACACACACGTCGGGGTCGTCGTCATCCATGAGGGGGATCCATGGGGAATCTATGGCAGGTCTGTCTGCCATCCCTCTCTGTCATCCTGGACAAGATGTCGTGAATATCCCAGATGACCAGACCAGATGATCAAGCATGAACCAAGCTGTAACTACAAGATATCCAGATGATTTAACTTCTCTGAAGATGTAAGCTATTGACAATTGACTGATATTTGTGTTATTTGGACATTTTCCCTGTTCCTGTGTTTTCCTTCAAGATATTAATAAACCTCTACACTGATTTATAACAAGCTGATTCTTCCTATCGTGGATAAGGCCTACAACACGTGACATAAGTCTATCCCACCATTTAAAGATATTTAACAGAAACCCAAATTCGACTAAGGAGAGTCACCAAGTCCACTATGACACCTCAGGAAATGATGCTAACACCTCTGAAATGCCACTGGGACAGCAGGGGAAGCATGTCTGGGGGCATCTAACACGCCCAAGTCCCAGTATTACCCCACCATCACAGCCTATCAACTAGACACTTTCCAAACTCAATAGACCCTCTATGAAAGTGGAAAAATACTTGGAAACCTTTTTTCCTCCACATAAGTATGGACAGAAACACAAATTTTTAGCTAAAGAAACATTAGAATGCACCCCTTTAAATCGCGTTGCCCATGACAACCACAGATGGCATAGGCAAGGGTGAAATCAAACAGCACCCACCCTTAACTATCATTGTGTGTGTAATGTGGTGAGATTTCCAAAAATTACTTTTCTGGCCCGTGAGGTCGGCCTTTCCAATTTAAGTTAGAGGCCCTTAAGCTGAGCCATACAAAAATTTACTTTTCAGGCCCTTGGGGTGAGGTGAGCCTTGTACCAGGCTAATGTCTAGCGGGGAAAGCAGTGTAGATGTGGAGGCAAGCACAGCAGCAAAAAAGGTGGCTAGAGGCAGAGACATGGACAGGGGTGATGTCTAGCGGGAAAAGCAGTGTAGATGTGGAGGCAAGCACAGCAGCAAAAAAGGTGGCTAGAGGCAGAGGCATGTCCAGAGGCACAGGACAGCTGCTTCACAGAAGCCAGGCCAGAGACAGCAAGGCCCAAGATGTTCCCTGTACTAGCCAGTGCCACTTCTCCTGGTGTGCCATCCCTGCCTTGCACCAGCATGTGTCCCATAACATCAGGTAGGCCCTGAGTTCCACGCTTTGCACTAAGGTCCACTTGAGCACCGATGCGTGGAAAAGCGCATGCGGACAGGGATGCTACATTTCACTCATGGCACAGTGGATGAATGTTGTCAAGGCTGGGAACCTCTCACAAACCTTCCTCCTCCACCGTAACATCGACCCCAGCTGCGAGCTGGAAACGCTGCAGCACTGGCGTGGGGAGACGTCAGCAGGCCGTGCTCAAGCTCATCAGCTTGTGCGACAGAAAACACACTGCCCCCGAGGTGAGGGATGCCATCCTAGAGGAGATGGCAATATTGTTTTTGCTGATGCACCTGGTCCCAGGCCTGGTCGTGTGTGATAATGGCTGGAACCTGGTAGCGGCTCTGGAGCTTGTCAGACTCAAAACACTTTCCATGCCTGGCCTAAGTTTATAACTTGGTGTTGCAAAGGTTTTTAAAAACCTACCCCAATGTGCCTGAGCTACTGGTGAAAGTGCGCCGCTTGTGCGCCCACTTTCGTAAGTCTACAGTAGCCGCTGCTAGCCTGAAAACCCTCCAGCAACGCCTACATCTGCCTGAACACTGGATGTTGTGCGACCAATACTGGATTTTTGAAATCCTCGACCCGTGGTATAAAAATAACATCTCATCTTTCATTCCAGTAGAGGGGAGGGCCAATCGCATAAATGGTTGCCACAAGCAACTGGTGCAGGATATGATCGAAATGTTTCCATCAACCCTCGCTGGCAGTAGAGAGGAGAGTTCCTCCAAGAGGCTAACAACTGACATCCGGTCCACACCCACTAGGGGAACACTCTCCAAGGTGTGGGATACGTTAATGGCACCCCCTCGCCAAACTACCACCGCCACTGAGGGGCCTAGTGTCACCAGGAGGGAAAAGTATAGGCACATGTTGCGTGAATTCCTGGCCAACCACAGCCCTGTCAACTCCGATCCCTCTGCGCCCCACACATATTGGGTGTCGAAGTTGGACCTGTGGCCCTTAAAGTCAGTTGAGCCTTGCACCAGCAGAGTTTTTGACGAGTTTGGCGAGGGGGTGCCAGTACACCCACAAGTTAGCCTTTTTGGTGGGACAGAGTGTACACAAAGACCCACAACTGTCACTTGCTGAGACGCTCTTCTACTTGTAACTTCATAACAGAACCTGCGTGTCTATGTTTTCTTTTGAGTTCAAGTTTGATTTCTGTTTCCAATCTTGTCACAATTTTTGAAAAATAAAAACTGGTCAACAATTTCCGACTGAGCGTAATACATAAAAAACCCCAAAAACATTTCCCTCCCTGCACTCAAGTAACCCAGTATGAATAAGGCACATGACAAAATGGAGTGGGTTAAATTGTGGGGGGCGGCCACAGCTTTATTAAAACATAACAAATTAGCAGAACCCTGCTACCCCTTGACGAGTACATAAGGCGCGTCACTGGAATGCCCCGCCACCTCCTGGGTGGGCATGTGAAAGATGTTCCGCGGGTGACGCACCTCTCCTCTTCTTGCTGATTTCGTACGGGGAAGGGTACAATGTCCTGCCAACCTGTCAGCTGTGACACCTGAGTGAACAAAAAGAAAACGTATAAATAACAAATTTATACAAAGGAAGAACCAAAACAGCAATAAATAACCAAGAGTAAATGCAAAAATAAATAACAAATACAACGATGCAACAAAAATAAGGGGAGGGAGGGAGAAAGACTCCGTCGGCGCTGGCGGGGATCCGAAAGGAAGTCCCCGCCCAGCGCCGAAGGTTAAATAGACAGCCGGGGGAGGGCTCCGCCCCTCTCCCCGCCCCCCGAACGCAGCGTGAGCGCCGTGACGGGAGGGAAGGAGGCGGAGCTTGAGCTTAATCACGCTCAGTCAGCAGCCGGACGGCAAACATGTAGTTCTGTTTTCTCTTCGTATGTTAGATTACACTGATACGCAAGGTTTTGTTGTTTTGAAATGAATAGGTGTATCGGAATGTTTTTTTTGCCCAGATTCTGAAAATGACCTTCACAATTCCGTATCACGTCAGGTTTTTTCACAAATGATGGAAATGTGAAAATTAAAAAAGCATAATTTTTTAATCACATTGATATATGACAACGTTTGTATCTTGTGAAAAATCTTATCTGGAGGGACGGAATGATTGTGTAAGGGATAGATAAGCATAAATACAAACTCAAACAAGATATTAAGCACTATATACCAAAAAATTATTTTTGGTATATAGTGTATATACAACTTAATGAAAGACAATTACACGTCATCTGACAGACTTTATTCAGATGGGGCACAGTTGACTATATTGGGCCAGGCCATGGAGACAGCGTGCTTCACTTTACCTATAGGAGGGCACTGCTCCTTATATCTGTGCGACCTGCGCTGATTCCGGTGTCCGCCTGTGTCCTCCTGCCACATCGCTTGTATGCAATGTAAAGAGGATACAGAAGGCACCGCTCCCGATGTCTGTGCGACCTGCTCTGCCTCTGATGTCTGCCTGTCACATCTCTTGTATGCGATGTAAGAGTATACCAGAGGCAGCGCAGGTCGCACTGACATCAGGAGCGGTGCCCTCCAATAGGTAAAGTGAAGTGCGCTCCATGGCCTGGCTCGATCTCACCAGGTGGGTGAGTGGTGGATATGGGGGGGAGGGATCAGTGGTTTTGGGTATAACAGTCCATGGAGTCTCCTCTTCCTCTTAGTTTGTGACCGCTATATGGGGAGGTGGGGGTGGGGCGGTTTGTTTGGGGTATAACAGTCCGTGGAGTCTCATCTTCCTCTTGTTTGGTGACAGCTGGACACGTATTGGGCAGCGATCTCCACAGTGGCCTCTTCTTCTCCCAGTAGGATGTAGAGTTTCCTCTTCTCGTCTGGGATGTGGGCAGAGAGTCTTTGGTAGTAGACGGCCCTCACAGCTGAGTATTTGGTGCAGTGTAGCAGGAAGTGGGTCTCGTCTTCTAGGCCCCCCTGGTCACAGTGCTGGCAAAGTCTGTTCTCCTGTGGCTTGTACGTCTGCCTGTATCGCCCCGTCTCTATCTCTAGGTTGTGGGTGCTCAGTCTGTACCGGCTCAGGGTCTGTCTGTGTTTGGGGTGGCGTATTCTCTCCAGGTAGGTGGCCATGGTGTAGTCCCTTTGTATGAATTGGTACACGGTGAGTTTCTTGGAGTTATTTATTCGTTTCTCCATTCTTCAATGTCCCGCTCTCTGTTTGCCTCTGTGGTCGCCTTTATTTCGGCCTTGGTTATCTTCTGTTGGTGTTTTTGGTTGGGTGGTTGTCTGTTTGGATGGTGAGTGTCTGGTTTGCTCAGGTGGCTTAGCCATGCTTGGTGGTGGTAGGAGTCAGGCTTGCTCCTCTGGATGTGTGCCTGGAAAGCTAGCGCCCTCTTCTGTATGGTGAGCCATAGGGGGAGTCTGCCTAGCTCTGCCCTGCAGGCCATGTTGGTGGTGTTGCGATGGACATGGAGCAGGTATTTGCAGAACTCCAGGTGGAAGTTCTCTGTTGGGCTGGAATCCCACTTTGACTGGTCTGGGTAGGTGGTTTGGCCCCAAACCTCGCTGCCATAGAGAAGGATCAGGGAGATGACTGCGTCAAATATCTTCAGCCAGACCCTCACCGGTGGTTTGAGGTGGTACAGTTGTCTTCTGATGGCGTAGAAGGTTCTGCAGACTTTTGCTTTCAGGGTTTCTATTGCTGCTTTGAAGCTTCCTGATTAGCTGAGCTCCAGCCCCGGGTAGGTGTAGCTGCTGGTTTTCTCCAGTGTGGAGCCGTTCAGTGTGAATTGTGGGGTGGTGGAGGTTTTATTGTGGCTCTTCTTCTGAAATACCAAGACTTTGGTCTTTTTCTGGTTGATGGGTAGGGCCCATGTGGTGCTGACTTTTTCCAGCACTGACTGGCTTTCTTGGAGGTCTTTCTTGGTGGGGGCCAGGAGTAGGAGGTCGTCGGCGTATAGCAGGAACGTCACCTCCCGGTCGTACACAGCTACCGGTACATACAGCCCTCCAGCAATACACGCGGCACTGGCAAAGCTATTCACCCTCGTGTTCAATGCTGGACACTTCCCTGAAGACTGGAACAAAGGCCTCATAACCCCCATCTACAAGAATGGGGACCAATACGACCCCAACAACTACAGAGGGATCTGCGTCAGCAGCACGCTGGGGAAACTGTTCAACAGCATCATCAATACCAGAATCCTCACCTTTGTCACACAACACGGGGTCCTCAGCAAGAGCCAAGCAGGGTTCATGCCTAACCACCGCACCACAGACCATATCTACACCCTGCACAGCCTCATCAAGACGCACGTCCACAACACCAGAAGAGACAAGATATTCACCTGCTTCATAGACTTTAAGAAGGCGTTCGACTCAGTATGGCACCCAGGCCTACTCCTAAAAGTCCTAGAGAGTGGAATAGGAGGAAGAACGTACAACGTCATCAAGAGCTCCTACACCGGAAACCAGTGCAGTGTGAAGGTGAATGGGAAAAGGACAGCATACTTCCAACAGGCCCTAGGGGTCAGACAAGGCTGTAGCCTGAGCCCAACGCTCTTCAACATCTATATCAATGAACTGGCTACAGCCCTGGAGGCCTCACCAACCCCAGGCCTCGCCCTGAACGACCGGGAGGTGAAGTTCCTGCTATACGCCGATGACCTCCTACTCCTGGCCCCCACCGAGAAAGACCTCCAAGAAAGCCTGTCAGTGCTGGAAAAATTCAGCACCACATGGGCCCTACCCATCAACCAGAAGAAGACCAAAGTCATGGTATTTCAGAAGAAGGGCCACAATAAAGCCTCCACCACCTCACAATTCACACTGAACGGCTCCACACTGGAGAAAACCAACAGCTACACCTACCTGGGGCTGGAGCTCAGCTAATCAGGAAGCTTCAAAGCAGCAATAGAAACCCTGAAAGCAAAAGCCTGCAGAACCTTCTACGCCATCAGAAGACAACTGTACCACCTCAAACCACCGGTGAGGGTCTGGCTGAAGATATTTGACGCAGTCATCTCCCCGATCCTTCTCTATGGCAGCGAGGTTTGGGGCCCAGCCACCTACCCAGACCAGTCAAAGTGGGATTCCAGCCCAACAGAGAACTTCCACCTGGAGTTCTGCAAATACCTGCTCCATGTCCATCGCAACACCTCCAACATGGCCTGCAGGGCAGAGCTAGGCAGACTCCCCCTATGGCTCACCATACAGAAGAGGGCGCTAGCTTTCCAGGCACACATCCAGGGGAGCAAGCCCAACTCCTACCACCACCAAGCATGGCTAAGCCACCAGAGCAAACCAGACACTCACCAACCAAACAACAGCCAACCACCAAACCAAAAACACCAACAGATGATAACCAAGGCCGAAATAAAGGCGACCACAGAGGCAAACAGAGAGCGGTACATTGAAGAATGGAGAAACGAAATAAATAACTCCAAGAAACTCACCGTGTACCAATCCCTACAAAGGGACTACACAATGGCCACCTACCTGGAGAGAATACGCCACCCCAAGCACAGACAGACCCTGAGCCGGTACAGACTGAGCGCCCACAACCTAGAGATAGAGACGGGGCGATACAGGCAGACGTACAAGCCACGGGAGAACAGACTGTGCCAGCACTGTGACCAGGGGGCCCTAGAAGACGAGACCCACTTCCTGCAACACTGCACCAAATACTCAGCTGTGAGGGCCGTCTACTACCAAAGACTCTCTGCCCACATCCCAGACTTCATATCTGCAGACGAGAAGAGGAAACTCTACATCCTACTGGGAGAAGAAGAGGCCACTGTGGAGATCGCTGCCCAATACGTGTCCAGCTGTCACCAAACAAGAGGAAGATGAGACTCCACGGACTGTTATATTTATCCCAATACACCCGCCCCACCCCCACCTCCCCATATAGCGGTCACCAACTAAGAGGAAGATGAGGCTCCACGGACTGTTATACCCCAAACCACCCCCCTTCATACCCACCACTCACCCACCCGAATCCTACTTCCCCTCCCCCCCCCCCCACCGCCCACCTTACTAGCTCTGGCAATGCCAAATACCTATTCGGACGTGCCAATAAAGCTTTTTGATTTGATTTGATTTATATACAGCTACCAGTACATACACTATATATATATACAGCTACCGGCACATACACTATATATATACAGCTACCGGTACATACACTATATATATATATATATATATATATATATATATATATATATATATATACAGCTACCGGTACATACACTATATATATATATATATATATATATATATATATATATATATATAGTCCTATGAAAAAGTTTGGGCACCCCTATTAATCTTAATCATTTTTAGTTCTAAATATTTTGGTGTTTGCAACAGCCATTTCAGTTTGATATATCTAATAACTGATGGACACAGTAATATTTCAGGATTGAAATGAGGTTTATTGTACTAACAGAAAATGCGCAATATGCATTAAACCAAAATTTGACCGGTGCAAAAGTATGGGCACCTCAACAGAAAAGTGACATTAATATTTAGTACATCCTCCTTTTGCAAAGATAACAGCCTCTAGTCGCTTCCTGTAGCTGTTAATCAGTTCCTGGATCCTGGATGAAGGTATTTTTGGACCATTCCTCTTTACAAAACAATTCAAGTTCAGTTAAGTTTGATGGTCGCTGAGCATGGACAGCCCGCTCTCAAATGATCTGAAAACAAAGACTGTTCAACATAGTTGTTCAGGGGAAGGATACAAAAAGTTGTCTCAGAGATTTAATCTATCAGTTTCCACTGTGAGGAACATAGTAAGGAAATGGAAGACCACAGGGACAGTTCTTGTTAAGCCCAGAAGTGGCAGGCCAAGAAAAATATCAGAAAGGCAGAGAAGAAGAATAGTGAGAACAGTCAAAGACAATCCACAGACACCTCCAAAGAGCTGCAGCATCATCTTGCTGCAGATGGTGTCACTGTGCATCGGCCAACTATACAGCGCACTTTGCACAATCAGAAGCTGTATGGGAGAGTGATGAGAAAGAAGCCGTTTCTGCAAGCACGCCACAAAAAGAGTCGCCTGAGGTATGCAAAAGCACATCAGCTTCATTTTGGAAGAAGGTCCTGTGGACTGATGAAACAAAGTTTGAGTTGTTTGGTCCTACAAAAAGGCTTTATGCATGGCGTCCAAAAAAAACAGCATTCCAAGAAAAACACATGCTACCCACTGTAAAATTTGGTGGAGGTTCCATCATGCTTTGGGGCTGTGTGGCCAATGCCGGCACCGGGAATCTTGTTAAAGTTGAGGGTCGCATGGATTCCACTCAGTATCAGCAGATTCTTGAGAATAATGTTCAAGAATCAGTGACGAAGTTGAAGTTACGCCGGGGATGGATATTTCAGCAAGACAATGATCCAAAACACCGCTCCAAATCCTCAGGCATTCATGCAGAGGAACAATTACAATGTTCTGGAATGGCCATCCCAGTCCCCAGACCTGAATATCATTGAACATCTGAGGGGTGATTTGAAGCGGGCTGTCCATGCTCAGTGACCATCAAACTTAACTGAACTTGAATTGTTTTGTAAAGAGGAATGGTCCAAAATACCTTCATCCAGGATCCAGGAACTGATTAAAAGCTACAGGAAGCGACTAGAGGCTGTTATCTTTGCAAAAGGAGGATCTACTAAATATTAATGTCACTTTTCTGTTGAGGTGCCCATACTTTTGCACCAGTCAAATTTTGGTTTAATGCATATTGCACATTTTCTGTTAGTACAATAAACCTCATTTCAATCCTGAAATATTACTGTGTCCATCAGTTATTAGATATATCAAACTGAAATGGCTGCTGCAAACACCAAAATATTTAGAACTAAAAATGATTAAGATTAATAGGGGTGCCCAAACTTTTTCATAGGACTGTATATATATATATATATATATATATATATATATATATATATATATATATACAGCTACCGGTACATACACTATATATATATACAGCTACCGGTACATACACTATATATATATATATACAGCTACCGGTACATACACTATATATATATATATATATATATATATATATATATATATATATATATATATATATATATACAGCTACCGGTACATACACTATATACAGTCCTATGAAAAAGTTTGGGCACCCCTATTAATCTTAATCATTTTTAGTTCTAAATATTTTGGTGTTTGCAGCAGTCATTTCAGTTTAATATATCTAATAACTGATGGACACAGTAATATTTCAGGATTGAAATGAGGTTTATTGTACTAACAGAAAATGCGCAATATGCATTAAACCAAAATTTGACCGGTGCACCTCAACAGAAAAGTGACATTAATATTTAGTAGATCCTCCTTTTGCAAAGATAACAGTCTCTAGTCGCTTCCTGTAGCTTTTAATCAGTTCCTGGATCCTGGATGAAGGGATTTTGGACCATTTCTTTCTACAAAACAATTCAAGTTCAGTTAAGTTTGATGGTCGCCGAACATGGACAGCCCGCTCTCAAATGATCTGAAAACAAAGATTGTTCAACATAGTTGTTCAGGGGAAGGATACAAAACGTTGTCTCAGAGATTTAACCTGTCAGTTTCCACTGTGAGGAACATAGTAAGGAAATGGAAGACCACAGGGACAGTTCTTGTTAAGCCCAGAAGTGGCAGGCCAAGAAAAATATCAGAAAGGCAGAGAAGAAGAATGGTGAGAACAGTCAAGGACAATCCACAGACCACCTCCAAAGAGCTGCAGCATCATCTTGCTGCAGATGGTGTCACTGTGCATCGGTCAGCAATACAGCGCACTTTGCACAAGGAGAAGCTGTATGGGAGAGTGATGAGAAAGAAGCCGTTTCTGCACGTACGCCACAAATAGAGTTGCCTGAGGTATGAAAAAGCACATTTGGAGAAGCCAACTTCATTTTGGAAACAAAGATTGAGTTGTTTGGTTATAAAAAAAAAGGCGTTATGCATGGCGTCCAAAAAGAAACAGCATTCCAAGAAAAACACATGCTACCCACTGTAAAATTTGGTGGAGGTTCCATCATGCTTTGGGGCTGTGTGGCCAATGCCGGCACCAGGAATCTTGTTAAAGTTGAGGGTCGCATGGATTCCACTCAGTATCAGCAGATTCTTGAGAATAATGTTCAAGAATCAGTGACAAAGTTGAAGTTACGCCGGGGATGGATATTTCAGCAAGACAATGATCCAAAACACTGCTCCAAATCAACTCAGGCATTCATGCAGAGGAACAATTACAATGTTCTGGAATGGCCATCCCAGTCCCCAGACCTGAATATCATTGAACATCTGTGGGATGATTTGAAGCGGGCTGTCCATGCTCGGCGACCATCTAACTTAACTGAACTTGGATTGTTTGTCCAAAATACCTTCATCCAGGATCCAGGAACTGATTAAAAGCTACAGGAAGCGACTAGAGGCTGTTATCTTTGCAAAAGGAGGATCTACTAAATATTAATGTCACTTTTCTGTTGAGGTGCCCATACTTTTGCACCGGTCAAATTTTGGTTTAATGCATATTGCACATTTTCTGTTAGTACAATAAACCTCATTTCAATCCTGAAATATTACTGTGTCCATCAGTTATTAGATATATCAAACTGAAATGGCTGTTGCAAATACCAAAATATTTAGAACTAAAAATGATTAAGATTAATAGGGGTGCCCAAACTTTTTCATAGGACTGTATATATACAGCTACTGGTACATATACTATATATATATATATATACAGCTACCGGTACATACACTATATATATGTATTAAGCCAGATTATGAAGCAATAGTATACCAGATGTTATTTGTAGTTTCGGTGACATAGTAATCAGAAAAGTGCTGTCAGCGTTTATCATTTTCAGTATAATTGGCTATAAAAGAGACACTTCGTGGAAAGCCCCCAAATTTCCTTCTTGCGTAATATAAAGAATGTACTTTTGGCTAGGTTATGAATTACCATTTTAGGATGTCAGTATATGATTGGATTACCAAGAGTCTTTTGAAGTAATCTTATTGGTTAACTTTTGATATACTTTTATTGGTTGATTTTTAATGACAATACTTACTATAAAATAAACTGATTCTGGGCGGAACCTTGCGGAGCTCTGTCCGGACACACAGAAGTATAACTCGTGTATCTGTCTGTAATGTCTGATTATACGGTGTATCTGGTCGGTCCTGGGGTAAGATAAATGACAACTCTAACAACTTGGTGGAGAATAAGGGCATCCTAATTAACCCTTTTGTGGACTGGGCTTTGGGGGGTGTGCTTCTCTGTCAGAGGAACGCATATATACTTGGTAAGTGAGGGCAATGCCTCACTGTGCTTTCCTTTGGTAGAGAGTACTGCTCCTATCAGTTCATTGGAGGGACCACAAGGCATTCACCCCAGGTGGATTGTATACTCATTATGTATATCTTCTTTTCTGTCTGTCTCTTTTATTCTTTTATGTCCTCTGTCTGTAACATATTTTGGTACCATTGTATATTATTGTGGGATGTGGTTGCATGTACTGTATGTTGATCAGAAGTGGTTTAGAAGTTATGTTATGTAGATTGATTAATTTGTCTTGACAGCAGGAAGGAGTTAACTGTTTGATTTGGCTATTGCTGTTTTGATTTAAGGTGGGAAGATTCTACTTACAGACTTGAGTTGAGTAGTGCGAAGGAATAGTCAGGCTCCAAATCAGTTGTTGCTATTGTATAAGATAAGGTATCTTCTTGACTTCTTGTTCTATTTATTGTATGATCGTATGTTGTTTGTTTGATGGACATTAAGACTCCTTGAATGAGACCATGTGAGTGTAGGAGAGTCGCCTGAATTTAGGTGTGGTCTCTTGGCATCTGGCCAAAAGAAAATTTTATGGGTAAACTTTTCACCAAGACATTAAGAACACTCTCCAATATTTGTTTTTGAATAAATTCAGTTTTTTCGTCTTTTTTTGACCTGTTTGTCTGGGTCTCCTTCACCTCTTTGTTGAAGAGTTAACTTCTGCAGAGGGGCAGAAGGGGGAGGGTTTCCTCTCAGTGCAGCTTGTCTGTGTCTGTGTTTCATGTCTTGCTGTTTAAAGTCAAAGCAACATCAATGCCTGTCACTAACACACTAATATGCATTATTTGTTCCCGGTCTAGAAGGTTTTGCTTTAACAATTGTTGGACTGTTATTATTCAGTACATTTTTAAGCATTTGCGTAGCCAGAACATGCAGACGCCAATGTGGGATACCAGCTATGTTATTGCTGTAAATGTTTTGTCCACATTGCAGATTGGGATTAATGCTGGCCGATTAGAAGAAGAATATGAAAGATTTGTTAAAGTGATAGAGCCAGGTTGAAGTTGGAAAGTACTGGATTGAGAATGCTAAACTGTGATTGAGTGAGATTGAGGAAAATAAGTTGTGTCATCCGGTGGAGATAGAGTTTAGATGTCCTCAGAATCTTGATCAACTAGAAAGGCAGAGAAGTGCAGGATTGCAAGTTTTGCTGTAAATTGTTCTGAACGTTTATAAATGAAGGTTGTTTGTTGAGTATATTGCAATGATCATTGGTTTACTGCTGTGGATGATACTTTTCCAGGTATCCAGAATCTCGAAGCACAATTACAGATATCCTTTAAGGTCATACAGTTAGGGCCAGAAATATTTGGACAGTGACACAATTTTCGCGAGTTGGGCTCTGCATGCCACCACATTGGTTTTGAAATGAAACCTCTACAACAGAATTCAAGTGCAGATTGTAACGTTTAATTTGAAGGGTTGAACAAAAATATCTGATAGAAAATGTAGGAATTGTACACATTTCTTTACAAACACTCCACATTTTAGGAGCTCAAAAGTAATTGGACAAATAAACATAACCCAAACAAAATATTTTTATTTTCAATATTTTGTTGCGAATCCTTTGGAGGCAATCACTGCCTTAAGTCTGGAACCCATGGACATCACCAAACGCTGGGTTTCCTCCTTCTTAATGCTTTGCCAGGCCTTTACAGCCGCAGCCTTCAGGTCTTGCTTGTTTGTGGGTCTTTCCGCCTTAAGTCTGGATTTGAGCAAGTGAAATGCATGCTCAATTGGGTTAAGATCTGGTGATTGACTTGGCCATTGCAGAATGTTCCACTTTTTTGCACTCATGAACTCCTGGGTAGCTTTGGCTGTATGCTTGGGGTCATTGTCCATCTGTACTATGAAGCGCCGTCCAATCAACTTGGCAGCATTTGGCTGAATCTGGGCTGAAAGTATATCCCGGTACACTTCAGAATTCATCCGGCTACTCTTGTCTGCTGTTATGTCATCAATAAACACAAGTGACCCAGTGCCATTGAAAGCCATGCATGCCCATGCCATCACGTTGCCTCCACCATGTTTTACAGAGGATGTGCTGTGCCTTGGATCATGTGCCGTTCCCTTTCTTCTCCAAACTTTTTTCTTCCCATCATTCTGGTACAGGTTGATCTTTGTCTCATCTGTCCATAGAATACTTTTCCAGAACTGAGCTGGCTTCTTGAGGTGTTTTTCAGCAAATTTAACTCTGGCCTGTCTATTTTTGGAATTGATGAATGGTTTGCATCTAGATGTGAACCCTTTGTATTTACTTTCATGGAGTCTTCTCTTTACTGTTGACTTAGAGACAGATACACCTACTTCACTGAGAGTGTTCTGGACTTCAGTTGATGTTGTGAAAGGGTTCTTCTTGACCAAAGAAAGTATGCGGCGATCATCCACCACTGTTGTCATCCCTGGACGCCCAGGCCTTTTTGAGTTTCCAAGCTCACCAGTCAATTCCTTTTTTCTTAGAATGTACCCGACTGTTGATTTTGCTACTCCAAGCATGTCTGCTATCTCTCTGATGGATTTTTTCTTTTTTTTCAGCCTCAGGATGTTCTGCTTCACCTCAATTGAGAGTTCCTTTGACCGCATGTTGTCTGGTCACAGCAACAGCTTCCAAATGCAAAACCACACATCTGGAATCAACCCCAGACCTTTTAACTACTTCATTGATTACAGGTTTACGAGGGAGACGCCTTCAGAGTTAATTGCAGCCCTTAGAGTCCATTGTCCGATTACTTTTGGTCCCTTGAAAAAGAAGAGGCTATGCATTACAGAGCTATGATTCCTAAACCCTTTCTCCGATTTGGATGTGGAAACTCTCATATTGCAGCTGGGAGAGTGCACTTTCAGCCCATATTATATATATAATTGTATTTCTGAACATGTTTTAGTAAACAGCTAAAATAACAAAACTTGTGTCACTGTCCAAATATTTCTGGCCCTAACTGTATATAGTATACTAGCTTTTACCCGCGACTTCATCTGCGGTGATTTGAGAATTGGGCGGACACAGACGTGTGAAACTGTAAAAGTGCTTTAAAAAGTTTGGTGGGCTAGCAAATGTGATGTGATGTGTTGTATTGTGTATGTAGTGATACAGACAATGTGATGTGTTGTGTTGTATTGTGTATGTAGTGATACAGACAATGTGATGTGTTGTATTGTGTATGTAGTGATACAGACCATGGGATGTGTTGTATTGTGTATGTAGTGATACAGACAATGGGATGTGTTATATTACATTAATGGTGATGGAGATGAGGGGAAGGAGGACTCCAAGCTGACTATAAGCGAAGGTCTGGTAAGAGAGCACTTAGCCAAGTTACAGGAAACCAAGTCCCCAGGACCAGATGATTTACACCCTAGAGTCCTGAAAGAGATAGCAGAGGAAATAACAGAACCCCTTGCTATAATCTTCGGTAAGTCATGGGAAACAGGAGTGGTCCCTTTAGATTGGAAAAGGGCAAATGTTGTCCCCATCTACAAAAAGGGGAAAAGGGACGATCCAGGAAATTACAGGCCGGTAAGTCTGACCTCGATAGCAGGAAAAATCTTTGAGCAAATTGTCAAGGAACATTTACTTCGGTACCTGGATGGGAAGGCATTAATTAACCAGAGCCAGCACGGCTTTATGACCAATAAATCTTGTCAGACTAACCTGATTTCCTTCTACAACAAAATCACTGAATGGTTGGACCAAGGGAATGCCGTGGACATAGTATATCTTGACTTCTGGCATTTGATAAAGTATCACATAACCTTCTTATTGAAAAAATGATTAAGTATGGCTTTGACAAAAAATCAGTTAGGTGGATTCACAACTGGCTTAATGATCGGGCACAACGAGTAATACTAAATGGCTACACATCGAACTGGAAGAAAGTCAAAAGCGGGGTGCCGCAGGGCTCTGTTCTGGGCCCAGTACTTTTTAATATCTTTATAAATGATCTGGACGATGGAATTATTGGGGAACTCATAAAATTTGCAGATGATACGAAGATAGGAGGAATAGCCAACACTAGAGAGGAGAGAGAGTGTATTCAAAAGGACTTAGACACACTGTAACAATGGGCGGAGGCCAACAAAATGGGATTTAACAGGGACAAATGCAAAGTTCTACATCTGGGTAACAGAAATGTAAAAAACATATATAGTATGGGAGGAATAGAACTAAGTGATAGCATAGGGGAAAAGGACTTGGGCATAATAGTAGATCACAAATTCAACATGAGCCAACAGTGCGGTGCTGCTGCAAAAAAGGCGAATAAAATTCTGGGATGTATTAAGACAAGCATTGAATCTAGATCAAGAAAGGTCATTATTCCGCTGTACTCTTCCCTGGTCAGACCACACCTGGAATACTGTGTACAGTTCTGGGCGCCTCAATTCAAAAAAGACATCGATATATTGGAGCAAGTCCAGAGAAGAGCAACCAAAATGGTGGAAGGTCTGCAAACCATGTCCTATGAGGAGCGGCTAAAAGAACTGGGATTGTTTAGTTTGCAGAAGAGAAGGCTGAGGGGAGATTTAATAGCAGTCTACAAATATCTGAAAGGTAGTCACAGTGCAGAGGGATCTCCCCTATTCTCATTAGCACAAGGAAGTACAAGAAGCAATGGGATGAAACGAAAGGGAAAGAGATACAGATTAGACATTAGGAAAAACTTTCTGACAGTGAGGGGAGTGAGAGAGTGGAATAGGCTGCCACGGGAGGTGGTGGGCGCTCCATCAATGGAAATCTTCAAGCGGAATCTGGAGAAACATATAGCTGGGATGATTTAGGAAAACCTGCACTCGCAGGGGGTTGGACCCGATGGCCCTTGAGGTCCCTTCCAACTCTACCATAAGATAAGATAAGATAAGATATAGTGGAAAGCTATATGTAAATGTGAGTGAGTAGAGTGAGGGCTACTCCTGAGGTGACAGTAAGGAGTGTGCAGGCAGGTTGAGGCGGGAAATGCCAGGCAGTGTGTGTGAGTCTATAGCTGGGGCTAGGAGTCCTGCTTTTGTGAGTCTCCTGCTAGTAAGCCATGTTGTTTAGTAGCACCAAAAGTAGCCTGTGACTCAATCCTAAGGGAAAACTATGTTTGTGGAAAATTGCACGCAAATCCGTCCAGGCGTTTTAGCGTGATTGAGGAACAAACATCCAAACTCACAAACATCCAAACACACAAACTTTCACACTTATAATATTAGTAGGATATATATATATATATATATATATATATATATATATATATATATATATGGTTAAGAATTTTACATAGCAGATGAATCAGAGACAGGGGTCGCAACCCTCGACTGATTGCTATGGGAACTGCCCTCACCAAGTCAGAAAGGGAAGGTGAATCTGTGAGATTTAGTCCCAAGATTACTATGAAGGATCCTATGAAGGATTTGGTGAGGTCAGCGGCTTCAATCCTTAGAATGCCTAACGGACGCTTGGATACTGATAGATGAAGGATTATGTTAAGTTTCCTAGAGTAGCTAGGAGAGTTATAGCACAAGTGTCTAGTACACCAGGTGAACATGAAGGAAGATGTGTACTCTGCATATAAGGGGACAGACCCTGCAAAATGAACAATGACTAGTCTAGTATTTCCTATATGGTTATACGAAAATGCATCAGGTTCCCAGAAAGTTTTGAAAAGGGCATAAGTGACGTTTCTTGATTTATCATCTTTGTGTATTGGGGGAGGAGGTGCTCCATTTATAGGCAGAATTAAGAAAGTTCTAACTGATGTGACTACTTGAATAGAACCAGTTCTAGAATGGAAGGAGAGGGGGGAATTGTTATTTATGAGGTTACAGGTAGTAATACAGGATTTGAAGGATTTGTTTGCTCCAATATGTAGATGATTTGTTTCTATGCGCTTCAAGTAAGGAGCTTTATTTAAAGGGAACTTCATCACTTCTGCAGTCTCTACATCAGGAGGGATGCAAAGTTTCCAAAGACAAACTATGGTTTGCCAGGCCTAAGGTCGTCTTTTTGGGTCACTGCATTTCAGAACAAACTAAACATATTACCCCAGAGAGAAAAGAAATAGACGATTAGTTAAACAAAAACAGATAGGGAATTGAGAACCTTCCTAGGGTTTTAGGAAGTTATTGCAGGGAATGGATTCCATCCACTTCCGCCCTTATGTAGGTGCTATTTGACGTCATAGCTAGCTACAATAAAGGGGAGCCTTTCATTCTGACCTCTGAAGCGAGAGAAAGAAGGCAATTTGTCTTAGCAACAGCCTTAGAAATACCCAATCATAAACAGGTTTTTTAAATTTGTTTTCTCGTGAAAATACTGGATATGCTAAAGGAGTTTTAACACAACATTGACTTCTAGGATACTATTCAGTAAGACCAAATTGAAGCGGTAGTTAGAGGAGCCCCATCCTGTGTGCGAGCAGCTGCAGCTTATGCATTCCTGAAGGGGAGAGTCACAGACATCAGACTGGACCATGCTTTAACTATTAAGGTTCCAAATGTAGCTCAGGAACTGTTGTCACAGGCCGAGATCAGATCTATCCATGAGTGACAAAGTATTAAGTTACACTCCCAAGGTCACAATCAAGAAGGGTAAAGTATTTATTAATATATTGGAACATGATTGCTTTGAAATAGTAAAAACTGGTACATACACTATATATATACAGCTACTGGTACATACACTATGTATATACAGCTACCGGTACATACACTATATATATACAGCTACTGGTACATACACTATATATATATACAGCTACCGGTACATACACTATATATATACAGCTACTGGTACATACACTATATATATACAGCTACCGGTACATACACTATATATATATACAGCTACCGGTACATACACTATATATATATACAGCTACCGGTACATACACTATATATATACAGCTACTGGTACATACACTATATATATACAGCTACTGGTACATACACTATATATATATACAGCTACCGGTACATACACTATATATATACAGCTACTGGTACATACACTATATATATACAGCTACCGGTACATACACTATATATATATACAGCTACTGGTACATACACTATGTATATACAGCTACCAGTACATACACTATATATATACAGCTACCGGTACATACACTATATATATATATATATATATATATATATATATATATATATATA
Organism: Leptodactylus fuscus; assembly: GCF_031893055.1. Taxonomy (NCBI): domain Eukaryota; kingdom Metazoa; phylum Chordata; class Amphibia; order Anura; family Leptodactylidae; genus Leptodactylus; species Leptodactylus fuscus. The sequence continues at coordinate 5,601,269 of NC_134265.1, read as the reverse complement.
TATATATATATATACAGCTACTGGTACATACACTATATATATACAGCTACTGGTACATACACTATGTTAGAGTAGTTCTTACCCATGTACTCATGGTATATTACTTTATGTCTGTAATAGTCAGATGGCCATTTTGTCTTTTAGTATCCATGTCTAACCCGCACTCAACCTTTTGTGCTGTTGAGATTGCCAAAAGCATGGGACAACAAGTTAGTCATTCAGATCGCGGTCAACAAGATATGTAATCGTGGCAGATGGGCCATTGTTGATGTTCTGCGGTTTTTCTCAGAAGTGAGGGAAATAACTGTCAACGGTTATCATTTTCAGACCAATTAGCAGACCCATGATGCATGCCAGATGTAGGGAAAAAGTCCCCAAATTTCTTTGGTCACATACTAAAAGAATGTATTTTTGGCCAGACTATGAATAGTCATATTATTACCA